>NC_083726.1:107124921-108374921 GCF_028564815.1 Eubalaena glacialis | reverse complement strand
CATATGAGCAAAATGAGGTCTATATGCTCAGGAAATGTTTGAACCTACTCTCTTCCACTTTGTTGCTGTTTCCTATTTCCAGGAAATTGCTGTTGAATGTTTTTTTTAAGGTGATAAGGGGAATAGATTATGATTTTCTTTAATAAAAAGTTTAGTATAACATTGGCTGGGACTGGAGAAAATAAAATGCAGAAGAGAAAATGTCGGGCTTCCCTGGTGGCGCAGTGGTTGGGAATCCGCCTGCCAATGCAGGGGACATGGGTTCGAGCCCTGGTCGGGGAAGATCCCACATGCCGCGGAGCAACTAAGCTCGCGTGCCACAACTACTGAGGCCCGCGCGCCTAGAGCCGGTGCTCCGCAACAAGAGAAGCCACCGCAATGAGAAGCCCGCGCACCGCAACGAAGAGTGGCCCCTGCTCGCCACAACTAGAGAAAGCCTGTGCGCAGCAACGAAGACCCAACGCAGCCAAAAATAAAATAAATAAACTAAAAAAAAAAAAAAAAAAAGAGAAAATGTCTTTCCCCGCCCTCCAAGTGGAGCCTTCAGCCAACTAGCTGTTCGATCATATCACTGGACCATTATTCTAAACACATGATTCAAGTAGATAAAAAAAAGATCCCCTTTTTATTCCACCTCCTTTTATTCAGGAGTTGTATGGTTACTGAGTATTCCTTTCTATGCAATAGGCAGTGTCTAGGCACCCTAGAATATATCTTGGTTCCTTCCAATTTAATTCATAACTATGTCTCTATTTGCTACCGTGTAACCAACATCTCTCTTTTTTATTACTGTAATATGTTTTTACTAGTCTCACTGCCTTCAGCTCTAAGGCTAGTTCATTCATGCCCATGGCACAGTAACTGAGATCTTTCTACAACACAAATTTAATTAAATTATTCTTCTGCTTAAAACACTTGAGTCGATTCCCATTAAGTAAAGTTTAAACTCCTTACCATGACTAAACAGTACAAAGCCGTGAATGGTTCTTAAATGTTTTTTAGTCTTTTCTATATGCTTTTCAGCTGAATTGGATTCTATTTCTTCCTTATGTTCATTTATAGATGTTTTTTTCTCTACAGAAATCTCATTATCCATAACATCAATTTCTGCCTAATTGCAACTCAGTCCTTCAGGTCTGATTTCTTTAATCTGTCATGAGTGCTGTGCTGTGCCCTGATTCCCCCTTCAGAACTACAGTACCAACTCCTACAAATGCTAGGAATGCTGACACATGACAGCTTTAACATCTCAACCAAGAGACATTGCTCCCAGCTTAAGACATCTGCCTCACCTAGGATCACCACCCTCCCTATGGGCCACCTGCCTCCCATATCTGGTTGATACAAGAGATTTAAAGGCCCAGCCCTCACCCTAATTTGGGATTATTCTGAAGGACATTCCCAGCCTCAGAAATCTCCATGCGGTTGGCTGCAGCTGAAGCTAGATTTATCACAGATCATTCTGTTCAATACTGTTTTCCTTCTTTCCCACTAAGTGTTGATCCCAAGAGCACTTCTGACACAATAACCTCTGTCTCAGATAAAATTTCCCTAAGAACATAACTTCCAAAGGATTCCAAAAAAATTGAGATTTGGGGGATATATCGATATATTTTTCTAGATATAAAATCCACTAGGATTCCTCTCCTGATTCATCCTTAAATTTGAGTTGCATCTCTTATCTGTACTCCCCAAAGAACATGTTCTTTATCTATCACTGCAATTCTACTGAAAAACTGCAAAAGCTGTATAGTCTTCTGAGTTCCCCACTATTTTGTATTGAATACGGAATCATGAAAATTTTTTATTCATGATTTTCTAAGGTTTCCAGCATAATCTCACCTGTTATTAAGTGGTATATTATGCTTTTGCTAGATGCTTCTTTGAGTAAGTATATGAGAAGATATATATATATAGTCATGTGTTTCAGGGCATGGGTTGTGGCATTAAGATGCCTAAGTTCAAATTCTGGCTCCATTACTAACAGATTCTACAGTCTTGAAAAAGTTAACCATTTCTCTCTTCTATAAAATATTGCAATTTACCTTATAAGGTTATCTTGAGAGTAAAATTGATTAACACTTGTAACAGCACTTGACATGGAGTAAATTTTAAATATATGTTCCCTATTATTTACTTTTTCTTAGAATCTCTAGACTTTGTCAAGGAATATGTTTGATTTGGGGTAATTTTTGCTTGTACAGGAAAAATTAGTGCATAATTATAAGGGGCATCCATGCAATTATCAGCCAGCATACAGCTCTTCTCCTGAGAACTTCCCACCCTGCAATACATACGACTATGGCTAAGGTGACTGTATTTTTAAGGCTTAGCCCTTTCTTTCTTTTTTTTTTTTAACATCTTTATTGGAGTATAATTGCTTTACAGTGGTGTGTTACTTTCTGCTTTATAACAAAGTGAATTAGCTATACATATACATATATCCCCATATCTCTTCCCTCCTGCGTCTCCCTCCCACCCACCTTCCCTATCCCACCCCTCTAGGTGGTCACAAAGCACCGAGCTGATCTCCCTGTGCTATGCGGCTCCTTCCCACTAGCTATCGGTTTTACGTTTGGTAGTGTATATATGTCCATGCCACCCTCTCACTTTGTCCCAGCTTACCCTTCCTCCTCCCCGTGTCCTCAAGTCCGTTCTCTAGTAGGTCTGCGTCTTTATTCCCATCCTACTCCTAGGTTCTTCATGACCTTGTTTTTTTTTTTTTTTTAATTCCATATATATGTGTTAGCATACAGTATTTATTTTTCTCTTTCTGACTTACTTCACTCTGTAGGACAGACTCTAGATCCATCCACCTCACTACAAATAACTCAATTTCATTTCTTTTTATGGCTGAGTAATATTCCATTGTATATATGTGCCACATCTTCTTTATCCATTCATCCGATGATGGACACCTAGGTTGCTTCCATGTCCTGGCTATTGTAAACAGAGCTGCAATGAATATTTTGGTACATGACTCTTTCTGAATTATGGTTTTCTCAGGGTATATGCCCAGTAGTGGGATTGCTGGGTCGTATGGTAGTTCTATTTTTAGTTTTTTAAGGAAGCTCCATACTGTTCTCCATAGTGGCTGTATCAATTTACATTCCCACCAACAGTGCAAGAGGGTTCCCTTTTCTCCACACCCTCTCCAGTGTTTATTGTTTGTAGATTTCTTGATGATGGCCATTCTGACTGGTGTGAGGTGATACTTCATTGTAGTTTTGATTTGCATTTCTCTAGTGATTAGTGATGTTGAGCATCCTTTCATGTGTTTGTTGGCAATCTGTATATCTTCCTTGGAGAAATGTCTATTTAGGTCTTCTGCCCATTTTTGGACTGGATTGTTTGTTTTTTTTGATATTGAGCTGCATGAGCTGCTTGTAAATTTTGGAGATTATTCCTTTGCCAGTTGCTTCATTTGCAAACATTTTCTCCCATTCTGAAGGTTGTCTTTTCATCTTGTTTATGGTTTCCTTTGCTGTGCAAAAGTTTTAAGTTTCATTAGGTCCCATTTGTTTATTTTTGGTTTTATTTCCATTTCTCTAGGAGGTGGGTCAAAAAGGATCTTGCTGTGATTTATGTCATAGAGTGGTTCTGCCTATGTTTTCCTCTAAGACTTTTATAGTGTCTCACCTTACAGTTAGGTCTTTAATCCACTTTGAGTTTATTTTTGTGTATGGGGTTAGGGAGTGTTCTAATTTCATTCTTTCACATGTAGCTGTCCAGTTTTCCCAGCACCACTTATTGAAGAGGCTGTCTTTTCTCCATTGTATATTCTTGCCTCCTTTATCAAAAATAAGGTGACCATATGTGCGTGGGTTTATCTCTGGGCTTTCTATCCTGTTCCATTGATCTATATTTCTGTTTTTGTGCCAGTAACATACTGTCATGATTACTGTAGCTTTGTAGTATACTCTGAAGTCAGGGACCGTGATTCCTCCAGCTCCATTTTTCGTTCTCAAGATTGCTTTGGCTATTCGGGGTCTTTTGTGTTTCCATACAAATTGTGCAATATTTTGTTCTAGTTCTGTGAAAAATGTCATTGGTAGTTTGATAGGGATTGCATTGAATCTGTAGATTACTTTGGATAGTAGAGTTATTTTCACAATGTTGATTCTTCCAATCCAAGAACATGGTATATCTCTCCATCTGTTTGTATCATCTTTAATTTCTTTCATCAGTGTCTTATAGTTTTCTGCATACAGGTCTTTTAACTCCTTAGGTAGGTTTAATCCTAGGTATTTTATTCTTTTTGTTGCAATGGTAAATGGGAGTGTTTCCTTAATTTCTCTTTCAGATTTTTCATCATTAGTGTATAGGAATGCAAGAGATTTCTGTGCAATAATTTTGTATCCTGCTACTTTACCAAATTCATTGATTAGCTCTAGTAGTTTTCTGGTAGCATCTTTAGGATTCTCTATATATAGTATCATGTCATCTGCAAACAGTGACAACTTGAAAGTAATGCATTTTAAATAGAAGTGGTTGCATATATGTGAAAGGGGAATTAATGGCATTAAAACTTGAAACAGCATTGAGGATAGGGGAAAACTGATCTAGATTATATTTTTCTTAAAATTTTATTTTATATTAGAGTATAGTTGATCAACAATGTTGTGTTAGTTTCAGGTGTACAGCAGAGTGACTGAGGTACACGTACACATGTATCTATTCTTTTTCAAATTCTTTTCCCGTTTAGGTTATTACAGAGTATTGAGCAGACTTCCCTGTGCTATACAGTAGGTCCTTTTTGGTTATCTGTTTTAAATATAGCAGTGTGTACATGTCAATCCCAAACTCCCAGTCTTCCCCTTCCCCCCCCCCCACCTCCCCCTGGTAACCATAAATTCATTCTGTAAGTCTGTGAGTCTGTTTCTCTTTTGTAAATAAGTTCGTTTGTATCATTTTTTTTTTAGATTCCGCATATAAGCACTAGCCTTTGGCAGGAAATTTATCTTTTCTACTATGATGAGAAGCAAGGAATTAAAGATGTGAGTGAAATTGATATATTGAAAATCTGCTAGAAAGACTTCTGCAAGCAACTTGAGAAATAGATGACTACGTCAATTTGTTTTAATTTATTTTTAATTTCTGCTTTTTGTTATTATTGATATTTCTTTGCATTTTTTACATTCTTTGTATATTATGTGGTAAACCATTTATCATTTATATTTCCCACTGTATTTGTTCTAAACGCTTATTTCCACAGGTCACAATTGTAAATGAGTAAGTAGATTTTGAAATATAAAAAAAAGACTCCCAAAGACTAAAAGTATTTATGACAAATGATATGTTTATTAATACGTAATTGTCAGAAAATCAAACAGGTTCTGAGTTTCTAAGTTTTCTGTGCTTCTCTGTTTTTTCTCCTTTAACTCTAGACTCTGGCTTCTTCTATCATGAAGTCATTTATCAGTTTCTGCCACAAAAAAAAAAAAAAGAGTTATGAATAACATGAAGTGCTAATAGAAGAAAGGCAGGCAGGTCTTGAATATGGAATGTTATTGAGATGTGCAAACCTCATCAGTTTTTTTTTAACTTTCTTCTGAGTGTTTAGCACAGACAGGCTTCTCACACACACATGAAGAGGACATGGTGCAGGTATCCATGCCAACAGTGTGCACATTTGCATACACACAATTCCCCTGGAAATCCGTACTTGGCTTTGGGAGACTCCTGAGAAATTTAGAAAACACAAGTCACTGGCCACTCACTGTGTTCAAACTAAGTAGCATTACTTAAGAACATGCTATGTGAAACCGATTATACCTGGTGCTGTAGGGAACTCAGGGGAGTAAAGGCACTCTCCTTCTTTTCAAAGAACTCATACATGTACATATACAAAAAGAGATAGGCATATAAGTCATAAGTAAGCTTCACAAAATGTGATAGTTATTTATGAGTATTTATAAGTGGGAAAAGGTACACCTGTATAGAGAAGAAGAGAATGGTCCAGCTGGAAAATTATGGCAATAGCAGGAAAGACAGGACATATGATCTGGGGTACATAATTAAGTTTAAGTACAGATTAGCATGATAGAAACCACATGCATGTACAGCTACCGTTGGAGGAGGGATATTTACTTATAAATACATTAGATATAAAAGCTAGCCAAAATTAGTAATGAAATTTAGAATACATATGTATATGTCTATATGTGTGTGTGAGTGAGTGTGTGTGTGTGTGTTTATCCTTGAATAACCTGGATTTGAACTACGCAGTTCTACCTATATGCAGATTTTTTCAATGGTAAGTACTACAGTACTACAGGTTGGTTTAACTATGGTTGGTTTAACATGTAGTTTTGGAACCGCCTATAGAAGGGTAGACTATAAGTTCTAAGCAGATTTTCCGCTACATGGAGGGGTCAGTGCCCCTAACACTCTTGCATTATTCAAGGGTTAACTGTATATGTAATATTTCAGGACACTTGCCTCTGCTCTGATAATGTTCATTTTACTTTAATTCACATTTTACTTTAATTTACCACTGATATAAATGCCACAGGGTAGGTGTTATCAAATACGCTGATTGAATTTAGTCCTTTTCTAAAGGTCTAGATTATAAAGAACATTTTAGATCAATGTTAACAAGACGACTTTTCATCAACTCTAGAGCAAAGCTGGTTGTTCAGTACTATCTAAAAAAAAAAAAGGCAAAGCTTATTTCCTGATTTATTAAATGCGTAGTACATTTCTTTTAAAAATGCCAAAGGAACTAGAAAAAGAATTCTGAACTGTGTTGGGAATATTAAATCGCCAAAATATTTCATGTTATTTCATTCATTAATTTAACATACCTATTGAATGTTCTATGTTCCAAACATTGTACAAGGTTTGAAGTAGAGGAAAACGTTCAATTCACAAAATTCCAATCATTAAAATGATCAACAATAAAGTTAGAATAGACTAACAATTTGATGCAATAGTGCAGGCAAGGCTGGGAAAATATTCAAGAATATTTACACATAAAATATTTACACAAACTATGAAATACTTAAGGGACATGTAAAAAGACTAAAATTATTTAAATATTAAATTGTAGGATATGATAAATGACATTAAAATCAGTGATGAAAGTAAAATGAATCATTTAAACAATACTGACAATTGATTACTTAATTGAAATACACATAGAGAGACATATAATTATATCTACATTTGAACATACATGTACATGTTTCAGCTTTCTACCTCATGTCTTAAAATAAATTTCAAATGAACAAGGACAATCTCATTATACTTCAATGTTAACCATTTGTTCATATAATAAAAGCAAATAAACTTAAAAGGACAAATTATTAAAGGAAAACACTGGTAAGATATGTGTGCAAGAGAAGTTACAAACTTAATATATAAGGAATCATACCAAGAAATAAAAGGTAAATATTATAAAATGGTCAAAAGTATTATTATAGGTTACAAGAAAAACAGCCTCACTAAACATCAGAATAATATAACCTAAAGGAAAAAAATAAAAATAATCAGCTATCAGAATTATCAAAACTTTGAAATATTATCTAAGATTGGCACACAGTGATGAAACAGCTTGAAAATATTTTTTCTGCCATAGCTGTCTAATGCAATGTTTCTGAATAACAATAGAAAACTATGTACTTAAAACCAAAAAAAAAAAAAGTCCCAAATTATTTGGCTGAGGAAAGACAATTTTATCTATACTTCTTCCCAATAAAAATACCAGAGAGGTCCCCAAATTCATACTAATGATATTCTTCCCCACATTATATTTCTTATCTGAAATTGTAATCATTCAGCTCATCTAATAATAAGGGTATATTTACACTAATTATGAAATATCTAAGTGACCTTATGATTTACAAAATTGCTGACAGTATAATATGAAATAACAAAAACAAGAAATAAAGAGGTCTAAATTCAACCCCTCTTCAAGAAGAGAAATTATCGTCTCTATTTCCTCAAGCTCTTTCGGCCAAAGACATTGAAAAAGGAGTAAGGAATTGGATTTTATACTAGAAACTTACAGGCCAGGAGAAGGAAGGGAGCCATCTTCCCACTTCCATTCATTGTCCTTTTCATTATAAGACAGGCCAAGCCAAGTGTGATTTACTGCAAGTAACTTCATGATGTACTACATGGAACCAAAATACACAAAGGTGTTAATACTAAAAGTGCATTAGAGATACAAATATAGAACTTGTGTCTAAAGAATCATAAAAATAAAAATAATGCAGTCTATATATGCCCACTAATAAATAAAACAGTGAAAAAATATTTCAGTTCTTTAGTGTCTGTGCATTTCTTAAACCAGGAATTAAACACCAAGAAGAAAAAAAAAAAAGACAGAGCTAATAGAAAATTTTATTTTATTTTTTTTAGCTTAGTTCTAATAATGATAAAGGTTTTTATTTCCCCAGTGTATTTTAGAAATATTTAAGTTGTAAAAAGAAAGGGCACAGCATTAACTGTATTGTAATTTCATCCAAGTTTTTACACTTACATATATTTTTTAAATCTATCACACAAATGCATGCACTTGGTTTTAGAAGTCAAATGATGTTAAATATTGATATATACAAAATAGTAGTCATTCCCTCCCTCAATGAATGCCATTCTCCAGAGGCAATTAACTGTTCCTAACTCTTTATTAGTTCTATGACTTCCTATTTTATGAAGACAGAATTTTTAGTCTCATACCCTATCTTCTCACCTCCTGTATCCTTTTGATATAGTTATTTCACAGTTTTTACATGGTTTTTACTAGGTAAAATTTACCATCCTTTTACTAGGTAAATATTATTTTTTTCTGAACCCAATAGTAAGTGATGATTATAATAGAAAATTTTGTATTTAAGAAGACACCACACCAAGATACGAATTATTTTATTATTTTATCATTTATTTAATACTGTGCCTATTCTTAGAGCTTGAGATATATCATTGAACAAAAATGAGAAAGATCCCTGCTTCTGGGGGATGTGGGCCAGATAGAAGTAAAAAACATACGTGTAAATGACATGATACGTAAGAAGGTGACAAGTGCTATAAAAAGTTAAAGCTGGGTAACAATGCCTAAAAGTACAGAGGAGGGGTCTGGCAGTGGGCTGGGTACTGGTACACAGGTTGTAATTTAAAGTAAGGTTGCCGGGGCAGGTCTCATTAAGAAGGTGACAACTGAATAAATAGTTGAAGGAGGTGAAGTAGCTCGCCATGGTTGCATCTGAGAGAAGAATTCTGCATGCAGAGGGAACAGCAAACACAGTGTTTCTGCAGTGAATGCATGCATGGTGTGTTAGGAAAGAAAGGTGTGTTGATGTGGAGCACGCCAGGGAAAGATGAGTGGAAAACGAAGCAGGAGAGTGCCCCTTACCCTGGTTTCAGAGCTGCAGGTGAGCCCTTCCTTCTCCTGGTGGCTACTATACATTTATATCCCAGAAGTAAAGAATGAACTACAATCTCACCATCAATCTACTCCTTTCTGTCTTTAAAAATGTAGCATTCAAAGAGACACAAAGATCCGAACACTCTAACCAAGAAACAATTTCCACGGTTTGGTGGTAGCAGTGGTCTCTGTATTGTACCCAGTGACTCAGAGAAGGTCCACACCTGTCTCCTAGGAAAGAAAATATTTACAACTCAGAGCCCACAGAACCTCACAAACAAGGCCTCATGTCTTCACACGTTCTCCCACTTCAAAGAATGAGGCTGTTATTAAAAATTACTGTCAACTCGGAATTTTCTCACTTCCAAATTACCTTCTTCCACATTTAGTTCTTGTAGAACCTCCGTGATATACTCATTCTGTTTTTGGAGCTGCAGTAAGATTTCTATATAAGACAACAAGACTTAACATTAGATAGGAATACACATTTCATCTGATTTTTTACTGTGCAAGAGTCATAATAATAATAATGATCAAGTGGCAAAATGTACAAATAATTTTAGTCCAATTCCCTTCCCTACTTAATTAGCTTCATCTCTGGCTGAAGTAATCATCTGCTTAGAAACCATCCGTTTAAAATGCACAACTTAGTTACTATAGTCAGCAATACTGTATTATAAACACAAAGTTGCTAAGAGATTAAAACTTAATTGTTGTCAACACAAAAAGGAAATGATACTTATGTGACGTGATAAAGGTGTTAGCTAACACTATTGTAGTAATCATATTGCAATATATAAATGTATCAAACACACATGTTGTACCCCTCCAAATTACACAAGGTTATACGTCAATCGTATCTCAGTAAAAAAAAAAGAAAAGAAACCAGTCTTTTAACATGACGAATCACTAATACACTCTCAGGTGGTTCATTTAATTTTTCAATATAGGTTCAATACCTCAAGGGGAAAAAAAAAACCCCTAACATTTTAATGCAAGGCCTTTGTAAAATATTTATTTATCACAACATAGACTATTTTTATATTATAATTTAATTAGCATAAAAGCAGCTTTATGATTACTCTATTATTATAAGTGCCTCTCCTTAGGAGGCACTCAGAAACTATGAAAACACCACTGCTTTTCAGATATTGGAGTTCTTCCATTTTCATGCTCCCTGAACATCTTGCACATCTACTGCACACCTTGAAACTTTGGTTTATTTTTGGTCTATATATTTTCTCTAAGCCTCCCAAGGGCAGGGTTCATATTGTATTTATCCTTGATCACCAGCCAAGTGGCTGGCATCTGGTGTGCACTGAATAAATGTGAATGATTAACTGAATGAATGAATGAATTAATTAATACAAGAGGTTATATTTGGTAAATGTGAGACACTCAGTTTCAGAATATCCATGAAGAACTAAGAGGCAAGAAGCCATCAAAACCACCATGCTGCTCTATTAGCTCCTATTGCATTATTCAACCAACCATTTTATGGCTGCAACAAGAAAAACAATCTAGCATTCTAAACTAACTAAAGATAGTTTGTTCTAGCTCTAACATTACCTTTATTTTGGTCAAGAGCTTTTTGGACCTGAAGAAAGTTTTCCTCTTTGTTTTGCAAAGACTCAGTCTGTTGGATAAGGCTCTTCATCTTGCTCTCTGATTCCTGAACACTTTGAAAGTCTGGAACAAGAATTCCATATGAGTATAAAACACATGCTCAGTTATGAAACAGTAGGGTATTAGATTGTGTAGCTTAATTTCTATAGTCGATCTTTAATAAAGTTCCCCATAAATGTTTTCAAAAACTGTAAAACGATATTTGGCTAAGTATGTTTTCATTTATCCACTATTATTTCTAAAGTCTATGCCTAAATCTAAAATATCATCCTAATTCCTCATAAGATTCAATGTGTGTTTATATGAACAGGACAGTGGTTCAAATGAATTAAAATAGATGACAACAACAACAAAAACCAAGTCTCAAATGAATCTTTTGGCATCTTGACTTGATGTAATGTGTAGAATTTCACTTCCTAATCAAACTTTAGAGTTCTGAATTTCAAGCTAACTTTATCAATGAGAAACTACTATTTTAAAATAACCAGTTGTGAACAATTTTAATAATAATCCAAACATTCTGTTGATCTAATTTAGGATGCTGCAGGAATGGGCAGTTTGAACAAACTGAAAAATTCCTTTTTATTTTCAACATAAAGACAGTTACAAATTCAACGAGCTTAATATATAGTAACTTCTAATTTTCAAAAACTGATAATAATCATTACACTCAGTAAATTCTGCAGTAATTTCAACAATATAGCTTCCCTGGGGGAAAAATGTGGTTACTGAGGACTCACAAGGTTAAATTCATTCATATAGTAAAAAGTTGTGATACTTTGATGTCATTTTTTCCTGTTCTCCATTCAGTATGGCAATAAAACATTTACCAAAAACTATTCTCTGGGAATGGTTTAATGAAATATGATCATCTGACAAATAGTCTATTATTTCTTTTCTCCCAATAGGTCAGACTTACACTGATAACCAAAGAATCCACACAACATCAAAAGCAGCAGGCTGAAGACTCCCAGGAACACAGGGATTATTCCACGTAGAGAGAAGGAAAAACGAGAAGCTAAGAAACAGAGTGAGTGAAAATCAGAGATGATGTAAACTCCTGTTATTTGAAAGATTAATATCATTATTTTCCTTTTATTATTGTTAAAATGCGCACGTTTTCTGAAAAATAATGCCCAATGTGTGAATTACTATGAACTATTAGGCTGAATGAGAGGGGGAAAAAACTATTTTGGAGGATGTGCAGAAAAGAATTAAAGTAGCAGACCTGACTTGTTATCCTGAAAAGCCCGCTTACAAGGTTGGCCTTCGCTGCCATCTGGAAACCTACATTTCAGTAGGGTTTCCACCACCATTCATTGATAGGCATGGCTTACCATGTCTCCACTTTTTGTGCAAACAATATAGCTTGTGCTGAACCGTTGCTTTCCTTCAGGAAGTCTGTAATTTTGTTACATGCCAGCTGGAAGCTGCCTATGTGATTAACCCCCAGTAAATACCCTGAACATTGATTCTCTAATGAGTTTCCCTGGTTGGCAACATGTGACACATAGTCCCAACTTGTTGCTGGGGAATTCGTGTGACCTGTGTGACTCTACTGGGAGAGAAGCCTTGCAAGCCTGAGCTTGGTCTCCCCAACACTTCACTCCATGTGCCTTTTCCCTTTGCTGGTGATGCTTGTTAACCATTCATTGTCGTAAATCTCAGCTAGGAGTACAACTGTATAGAGTCCTGCGAGCTCTCCTAGTGAAACATTAAACCTGAGTGTGTCTTTGGGGACTTCCAGCACAGGTGAAAATTTTACATACAGGCATTATTAAATATCCTTAAACCAGGCACAAAATTTCAGTTCAGATTACGTTATCGTCATTAATATGATCAGATGCAGAAATGCTTAAGAATTTTAAATCTGTGTTATTATTAAGATAGAACTCTTTATTTGAACTTGATGACTAGTAGTATGTTCCCTTCATAAGGAATTACAGTCAATCTTAGTGAATGTTTTAAAGGGATGATATTTGGTTTTAGGTCAAACAACATCTATAATTTATTCAATTTCACAAAAATAATACGCTACATCCCCACATTCTAGAAACTAAACTTTCAGAAGAAAGTTTTGTTAATAGTCTTTTACTGGGAAGTTTATTTCCCTCCAAAATAAATGTATAAACTCCAGTGTAAAAAAGATATTTCTTTATATTTTGGAAGAATTGTATTTCTGAAACAAGGTAAAAAATTGCTGTCAAGAGAATGGTTATATTCATGACTAATACCCAAACCATTTCTTTAACTTTCTGAATCATATAACTTGGTGGTTATCAACCAGAGGAAAGTTTGTTCCCCAGGGGACATTAATAAATATCTGGAGACATTCTTGGCATCATAACCGACGGGCGGGTGGTACTGACATCTAGTGCATAGATGCCAAGAATGGTGCTAAACATCCTACAATCACTAAACAGTGTCCCACAGCAAAGAGTTACCTAGCCCAAAATGTCATTAGTGCCGAGGTTGGAAAACCCTCCTCTATTAAAACATGTTAAGTTTAGTTATGATCAAAAGGAGGCATCATGTAATAGGGTTCTACCTTTCTTTGTCTTTTTTACAAATTTTCTGAGTTTTAAACCTTGAACAAGCTTAAGTCTCTCAGTTTCATGTGAGAAAACAAGTCTAAATTTGGACCAATGGCTTCGTTCATCTTTAACTATGCTCCTTAATATATGAAAATTTCAAACCTCTTTGTCAGAAAATACACTTTCGTTTTACTTCTATATATGTTTTGAAAATGTTTTAATCTTTGTATTTTCTCTAAATTTTAAAATTTCCAAATAGTAACAACTAGAGAAACATAAAATGGAAGATGTATCTAAAGATAACAAAGAGAGACCGTAAGTGAGTAAAATCTGGTATATCTACTTTACCATCCACATTGGTGTGCTCAGGAATCGGGCCCCATTCATCCTCAGGTGGGGGAGGAGGAGGAAGGGCAAGAGGCCGTTCCACGTCCACAATAGGGATTGTCTCTGTCTGCTCTGTGTTTTCTTTTAGCATAGAAAATATATAATTACTTTATAACCTTGTAAAGCAAGTGAGATTAGAACTTAAGAGATTCATTACCATTTTCAAAGATCACTAGAAATACAAAGATAGTAGTAGTAAAATCAAAGATACTCAAAACACATTTCCACTCAACAGCCCATCCAGCTTTCCCAAAAGTATTTAAACTGGTTGATTACACTTTGGATCAAGCCAGGAAATAGATAATTATTTCTTTTAAATATATTTAAAGGCACTCTTTCAGGTATATGTGGGAAATATTAAAAATACAATGCCCCAGTAAGATCATAACCAGCAGTTATGACAAACAAAAACAACAAAAATTTTATTTTCATTAAAATGGCACAGGACATTTAGATTTTTAAAAAATACCTGGAGGTTGATCACAGTCTGAAGCATTTGACATTATGGAGACTTTTGGATGATTTCTTTATCCCAAAGGTGAAGAAGAGCTTACAAAGTTGTTGGCGGATGAATGCAGAGGTATTTCTTCCACTATCCTCCTAGAGTTGATGACAAGTCCAGACCTAGCCTCAGGTGGTACAGCTACTTACAGTTGTATGAAACTAACTTAATTTGGTAAAAACCACAGAGGAAATATGAATCTCTAACTGGATATTTTCTAATAGGTATACAAAAATAAAATCACCCATACTTAACTAAACTATGTACAACAAGCCTTTAAATACCATCTGGTTTGTACAGGTAATA
This sequence comes from Eubalaena glacialis, assembly GCF_028564815.1. Lineage (NCBI taxonomy): Eukaryota > Metazoa > Chordata > Mammalia > Artiodactyla > Balaenidae > Eubalaena > Eubalaena glacialis. Next base: position 108,360,199 of record NC_083726.1, on the reverse strand, counting down.
GTCCATCACTCCAGAAATAAATTAGGAAAAGCCACTGTCATAAATAATATAATTGAGTAGTCTAGAGTGAAAATTTTTATGAGAACTGAGTATGCAGTAAAGGAAGACACAGGTATGTGGAAAATAAGGTTCTAGACAACCAGAGGAATTTTAAAAAGGAATTACGCTGGAAATAACATATCTGTTCATCAAAGGTGGATTGAAATGACTGCCTATATAAAAAGGCATTTGAAGAGAGAAATCACATAATAAAACCTATATGTCCAGATAGTGACAGTTTGGCTTAAGGTTTTTTGGTACTACCCCCACCCTGACATTGTTTCAGAGGAAAAACAAGTTCTATTCATATAAATATGGTTGGGTAGCCACCGACAATCTACCTTTTGCTCTTTATGGCTCAAGTGAAAAAAGTTCAATATTTGTAGTGGGAATAAATAGATATTGTACACAAACAAAAATAGACCTAAGACTCTTATCGGGGCTATAACCTCATAGAAACTAATGTATGTGTGAGTCAGGTGAAACCACACAAGATGCCTCAGATACAGGCAGTGGTCATAAGTTTCCCACGGTCCTATGTCCAGTTCAGATCAAAAGGTCTTACAGGGCTTCCCTGGTGGCGCAGTGGTTGAGAATCTGCCTGCCAATGCAGGGGACACGGGTTCGAGCCCTGGTCTGGGAAGATCCCACATGCCGCAGAGCAACTAGGCCCGTGAGCCACAACTACTGAGCCTGCGCGTCTGGAGCTTGTGCTCCACAACAAGATAGGCCGCGACAGTGAGAGGCCCGCGCACCGCAATGAAGAGTGGCCCCGGCTCACCGCAACTAGAGAAAGCCCTTGCACAGAAACGAAGACCCAACACAGTCAAAAATAAAAAAATAAAAAAAAAAGGTCTTACAAATAATCCTAAAAATATATCACATTTTATCTTTTAATGTATGAAATACAAGGTTGGTTGACCAAAAAGAATATTATAACATTCCTGTTCATTCAAAGATCTCAGTGAAGCCAAGGGTAGAGATAGCAGAGATTTTATAAAAAATATTCTACACTGATTGTCTGCCTATATTGTAATTCATTTTTATTTTGTTTACTTTCTGACTCTAAATTGAAAAATCTGGTGTCACCTTCAAGATGGCAGAGGAGTAAGACGTGGAGATCAACTTCCTCCCCACAAATACATCAGAAATACATCTACATGTGGAACAACTCCTACAGAACACCTACTGAATGCTGGCAGAAGACCTCAGACTTCCCAAAAGCCGTGTGGCTGACAGGGTCTTGGTGCTCCGGCCGGGTGTCAGGCCTGTGCCTCTGAGGTGGGAGAGGCGAGTTCAGGACATTGGTCCACCAGAGACCTCCCAGCTCCACGTAACATCAAATGGCAAAAGCTCTCCCAGAGATCTACATCTCACACTAACACCCAGCTCCACTCAACAACCAGCAAGCTACAGTGCTGGACACCCTGTGCCAAACAACTAGCAAGACAGGAACACAACCCCACCCATTAGCAGAGAGGCAGCCTAAAATCATAATAAGGTCACAGACACCCCAAAACACACCAGACACAGTCCTGCCCACCAGAAAGACAAGATCCAGCCTCATCCACCACACCACAGGCACTAGTCCCCTCCACCAAGAAGCCTGCACAACCCACTGAACAAACCTTAGCCACTGGGGGTAGACACCAAAAACAGTGGGAACTACGAACCTGCAGCCTGCAAAAAGGAGACTCCAAACTCAGTAAGTTAAGCAAAAGGAGAAGACAGAGAAATATGCAGCAGATGAAGGAGCAAGGTAAAAACCCACCAGACCAAACAAATGAAGAGAAAATAGGCAGTCTACCGGAAAAAGAATTCAGAGTAATGATAGTAAAGATGATCCAAAATCTTGGAAATAGAATGGAGAAAATACAAGAAACGTTTAACAAGGACCTAGAAGAAATAAAGAGCAAACAAACAATGATGAATGACACAGTAAATGAAATTAAAAATTCTCTAGAAGGAATCAATAGCAGAATAACTGAGGCAGAAGAATGGATAAGTGATCTGGAAGATAAAATAGTGGAAATAACTACTAAAGAGCAGAATACACAAAAAAGAATGAAAAGAAATGAGGACAGTCTCAGAGACCTCTGAGACAACATTAAACGCACCAACATTTGAATTATAGGGGTCCCAGAAGAAGAAGAGAAAAAGAAAGGGACTTAGAAAATATTTGAAAAAATTATAGTTGAAAACTTCCCTAATATGGGAAAGGAAATAGTCAATCAAGTCCAGGAAGAGCAGAGAGTCCCATATAGGATAAATCCAAGGAAAAACACGCCAAGACACATATTAATCAAACTATCAAAAATTAAATACCAAGAAAAAAATATTAAAAGCAGCAAGGGAAAAACAACAAATAACATACAAGGGAATCCCCATAAGGTTAACAGCTGATCTTTCAGCAGAAACTCTGCAAGCCAGAAGGGAGTGGCAAGACATATTTAAAGTGATGAAAGGGAAACACCTACAACCAAGATTACTCTACCCAGCAAAGATCTCACTCAGATTTCATGGAGAAATTAAAACCTTTACAGACAAGAAAAAGCTAAGAGAATTCAGCACCACCAAACCAGCTCTACAACAAATGTTAAAGGAATTTCTCTAGGCAGGAAACACAAGAGAAGGAAAAGACCTACAATAACAAACCCAAAACAATTAAGAAAATGGAAATAGGAACATACATATCGATAATTACCTTAAATGTAAATGGATTAAATGCTCCCACCAAAAGACATAGACTGGCTGAATGGATACAAAAACAAAACCCATATATATGCTGTCTACAAGAGACCCACTTCAGAACTAGGGACACATACAGACTGAAAGTGAGGGGATGGAAAAATATATTCCATGCAAATGGAAATCAAAAGAAAGTTGGAGTAGCAATTCCCATATCACACAAAATAGACTTTAAAATAAAGACTATTACAAGAGACAAAGAAGGATACTACATAATGATCAAGGGATCAATCCAAGAAGAAGATATAACAATTGTAAATATTTATGCACCTAACATAGGAGCACTTCAATACATAAGGCAAATACTAACAGCCATAAAAGGGGAAATCAACAGTAACACAATCATAGTAGGGGACTTTAACACCCTACTTTCACCAATGGACAGATCATCCAAAATGAAAAAAAATAAGGAAACACAAGCTTTAAATTACACATTAAACAAGATAGAATTAATTGATATTTATAGGACATTCCATCCAAAAACAACAGAATACACTTTCTTCTCAAGTGCTCAAGGAACATTGTCCAAGATAGATCATATCTTGGGTCACAAACCAAGCCTTCATAAATTTAAGAAAACTGAAATCATATCAAGTATCTTTTCCGACCACAATGCTATGATATTTGATATCAATTACAGGAAAAAATCTGTAAATAATACAAACACATGGAGGCTAAACAATATACTACTTATTAACCAAGAAATCACTGAAGGAATCAAAGGGGAAATCAAAAAATACCTAGAAACAAATGACAATGAAAATACGACAACCCAAAACCTATGGGATGCAGCAAAAGCAGTTCTAAGAGGGAAGTTTATAGTATTACAATCCTACCTCAAGAAACAAGAAACCTCTCAAATAAACAACCTAACATTACACCTAAAGCAATTAGAGGAAGAAGAACAAAAAAAATCCAAAGTTAGCAGAAGAAAAGAAATCAAAAAGATCAGATCAGAAATAGACGAAAAAGAAATGAAGGAAATGATAGCCAAGGTCAATAAAACTAAAAGCTCATTCTTTGAGAAGATAAAAAAATTTGATAAACCATTAGCCAGACTCATCAAGAAAAAAAGGGAAAAGACTCAAATCAGCAGAATTAGAAATGAAAAAGGAGAAGTAAGAACTGACACTTAAGAAATACAAAGGATCATAAGAGATTACTACAAGCAACTATATACCAATAAAATGGACCACCCGGAAGAAATGGACAAATTCTTAGAAAAGCACAACCTTCCTAGACTGAACCAGGAAGAAATAGAAAATATAAACAGACCATTCATAAGCACTGAAATTGAGACTGTGATTAAAAATCTTCCAACAAACAAAAGCCCAGGACCAGATGGCTTCACAGGCAAATTCTATCAAATATTTAGAGAAGAGCTAACACCAACCCTTCTCAAACTCTTCCACAATATAGCAGAGAGAGGAACACTCCCAAACTCATTCTATGAGGCCACCATCACCCTGATACCAAAACCAGACAAAGATGTCACAAAGAAAGAAAACTACAGGCCAATATCACTGATGAACATAGATGCAAAAATCCTCAACAGAATACTAGCAAATAGAATCCAACAGCACATTAAAAGGATCATACACCATGAACAAGTGGGGTTTTTCCCAGGAATGCAAGGATTCTTCAATATATGCAAATCAATCAATGTGATACACCTTAGAAACAAATTAGAGGAGAAAAACCATACGATCATCTCAATAGATGCAGAAAAAGCTTTCAACAAAATTCAACACTCATTTATGATAAAAACCCTCCTGAAAGTAGGCATAGAGGGAACTTACCTGAAGAAAATAAAGGCCATATATGACAAACCCACAGCCAACATCGTTCTCAATAGTGAAAAACTGAAACCATTTCCTCTAAGATCAGGAGCAAGACAATGTTGTCCACTCTCACCACTGTTATTCAACATAGTTTTGGAAGTTTTAGCCACAGCAATCAGAGAAGAAAAAGAAATAAAAGGAATCCAAATCAGAAAAGAAGAAGTAAAGCTGTCACTGTTTGCAGATGACACGATACTATACATAGAGAATCCTAAAGATGCTACCAGAAAACTACTAGAGCTAATCAATGAATTTGGTAAAGTAGCAGGATACAAAATTAATGAACTCTCTTGCATTCCTATACACTAATGATGAAAAATCTGAAAGAGAAATTAAGGAAACACTCCCATTTACCATTGCAACAAAAAGAATAAAATACCTAGGATTAAACCTACCTAAGGAGATAAAAAACCTGTATGCAGAAAACTATAAGACACTGATGAAAGAAATTAAAGATGATACAAACAGATGGAGAGATATACCATGTTCTTGGATTGGAAGAATCAACATTGTGAAAATAACTCTACTATCCAAAGTAATCTACAGATTCAATGCAATCCCTATCAAACTACCAATGACATTTTTCACAGAACTAGAACAAAAAATTGCACAATTTGTATGGAAACACAAAAGACCCCGAATAGCCAAAGCAATCTTGAGAAAGAAAAACGGAGCTGGAGGAATCACAGTCCCTGACTTCAGAGTATACTACAAAGCTACAGTAATCATGACAGTATGTTACTGGCACAAAAACAGAAATATAGATCAATGGAACAGGATAGAAAGCCCAGAGATAAACCCACGCACATATGGTCACCTTATTTTTGATAAAGGAGGCAAGAATATACAATGGAGAAAAGACAGCCTCTTCAATAAGTGGTGCTGGGAAAACTGGACAGCTACATGCAAAAGAATGAAATTAGAACACTCCCTAACCCCATACACAAAAATAAACTCAAAGTGGATTAAAGACTTAACTGTAAGGTGAGACACTATAAAAGTCTTAGAGGAAAACATAGGCAGAACCACTCTATGACATAAATCACAGCAAGATCCTTTTTGGCCCACCTCCTAGAGAAATGGAAATAAAAACAAAAATTAAAAAATGGGACCTAATGAAATTTAAAAGCTTTTGCACAGCAAAGGAAACCATAAACAAGATGAAAGGACAACCTTCAGAGTGGGAGAAAATATTTGCAAATGAAGCAACTGACAAAGGATTAATCTCCAAAATTTACAAGCAGCACATGCAGCTCAATATCAAAAAAACAAACAACCCAATCCAAAAATGGGCAGAAGACCTAAACAGACATTTCTCCAAAGAAGATATACACATTGCCAACAAACACATGAAAGGATGTTCAACAACACTAATCATTAGAGAAATGCAAGTCAAAACTACAATGAAGTATCACCTCACACCAGTCAGAATGGCCATCATCAAAAAATCTGCAAACAATAAATGCTGGAGAGGGTGTGGAGAAAAGGGAACCCTCTTGTGCTGTTGGTGGGAATGTAAGTTGATACAGCCACTATGGAGAACAGTATAGAGGTTCCTTAAAAAACTAAAAATAGAACTACCATACGACCCAGCAATCCCACACTGGGCATATACCCTGAGAAAACCATAATTCAAAAAGAGTCATGGGGCTTCTCTGGTGGCGCAGTGGTTGAGAGTCTGCCTGCCAATGCAGGGGACACGGGTTCGGGCCCTGGTCTGGGAAGATCCCACATGCCGCGGAGCAACTGGGCCCGTGAGCCACAATTGCTGAGCCTGCGCGTCTGGAGCCTGTGCTCCACAACAAGAGAGGCCGCGATAATGAGAGGCCCGCGCACCGCGATGAAGAGTGGCCCCCGCTTGCCACAACTGGAGAGAGCCCTCGCACATAGACGAGGACCCAACACAGCCATAAATAAATAAATAAATAAATAAATAAACAAAAAGAGTCATGGGCTTCCCTGGTGGCGCAGTGGTTGAGAATCTGCCTGCCAATGCAGGGGACACGGGTTCGAGCCCTGGTCTGGGAAGATCCCACATGCCACGGAGCAACTCGGCCCGTGAGCCACAATTACTGAGCCTGCGTGTCTGGAGCTTGTGCTCCGCAACAAGAGAGGCCGCGACAGTGAGAGGCCCGCACACGGCGATGAAGAGTGGCTCCCACTCGCCGCAACTAGAGAAAGCCCTGGCACAGAAACGAAGACCCAACACAGCCAAAATTAATTAATTAATTAATTAATTAATTAATTAATTTTTAAAAAAAGAGTCATGTGCCACAATGTTCATTGCAGAGCTATTTACAATATCCAGGACATGGAAGCAACCTAAGTGTCCATTAACAGATGAATGGATAAAGAAGATGTGGCATATATATACAATGGAATATTACTCAGTCATAAAAAGAATCAAAATTGAGTTATTTGTAGTGAGGTGGATGGACCTAGAGTCTGTCATACAGAGTGAAGTAAGTCAGAAAGAGAAAAACAAATACCGTATGCTAACACGTATATATGGAATCTAAAAAAACAAAATGGTTCTGAAGAAACTAGGGGCAAGAGAGGAATAAAGACACAGATGTAGAGAATGGACTTGAGGACACGGGGAGGGGGAAGGGTAAGCTGGGACGAAGTGAGAGAGTGGCATGGGCTTATATATACTAACAAATGTAAAAAAATAGCTAGTGGGAAGCAGTCGCATAGCACGGGGAGATCAGCTCTGTGCTTTGTGACCACCTAGAGGGGTGGGATAGGGAGTGTTGGAGGGAGACACAAGAGGGAGGAGATATGGGGATATATGTATGTGTATAGCTGATTCACTTTGTTACAAAGCAGAAACTAACACACCACTGTAAAGCAATTATACTCCAATAAAGATGTTAAAAAAAAAAAAGCAAAATACTGAATACTAATAGGTGTGACCTGTTAGCTCATATTATTAACATACTAAGGCTGAAAGCAAAATAAATTTCCAATGTGTTTAGTATATAAAGGAAGTCAGAAAATGCATATTGATTTTTAATTGTTATAATCAGTGAAATAGAGCATAAATAAAATTTTGAAAAATGTGATATCACCAAGATTATTTTTAAGTAGTATACATCATAGATGATAAATATTGTGTTGTCAATGCTAACATTTTCTTAACATCTTCCTCTTTTCCATATTTTGAAATTTTGAGTTCTTTAAGTTTGTTTCTTTTTTTTCTCTTGGTGCTAACTGAAAGCTGAGGCTTACATGAAATCACAGGCTCTGCAATGTACTGTGAGTTTTGGATGTTTTTGTGTTTATCTACATATGTGTGTTATTGAAATTAAAACAGAAGGAGAAAAGCCAACAAGAAGTTAACAATGCCTACTATGTTGTATTATCACCTAATAATAAAAAATATGATATTTATTTTTTATAAATTTCAAATTATTTCAGGATTAAATGAGATAATACCTGCAAAGCGCTTAGCACAGTGCTGTAAAAGATTCAGTAATCTGGGTAAAGTCATTTTTTAGAATTGGAGAAGGTAATTTGTAAGGTGAAGCATAATCATAGTAAAGACTAAGAGAACTATTTTGAATATGAAAGATTAAAGAATTAGTGAACTATTTAGAAATAATGGGGCATATATGTTTCATGATGAAAATAATTATTACAGTATATCATTGGTTAAAAAAGAAAAATTGCTGTAAAGAGGTATAATATTGTAAAGAAAAATGATAAATAAGTAGATCAGAGAATTGACTTTTTGGTTAAGTGCAGAAAGTTAGTGATTAGGAAGAAATGGAAATGTTTGATGGACTTCCAAATGTGAGAAGCTAAGGCCTAAGCAAATGTTTTCAGGTTCTAATATTCCAATTACAGTGGTGTTGAGTGTTGAGCTTACCAGATGGCTGTTTTAGATGAAGTCTATAGCAGTTTGAGAGAGCAAGACATGAATAAGAAGGGACTATAGCAAAGCCAGAAAGAACATAAATAATATTCCTCTCTCTCAGGCTACATAGGGTTATTTTTTTATTACACTCATTCTGTTTGAAAATCTCTGTAACAACTTGTTTTTACATCAAAATAGGTTTTTCTTTTGTCATCATTTCTCCATACTAGAACTCAATGGAAAACTCTTGCAAATGTACCACTCTAAAATGGTTTTTTTTGAAGGAATGAAATCCACAATTGAAATACATTGCTTTATTGTGTTTTTTTATCATTATTGAATGGTGAAAACAGATAAAGCTATCAATCTGTTTCTACTGAGTTGAAACGCATATATTCCAACAGCACTGTCACCGTTTATCCATTACACCATTGGAAATGCCACCTTAGACTACTAAGGGGGAAGCCAATATATTTCTACTCTTTATAATTAGAGTACAGACGGAAGGGGAAGGGAACCAAAAACCTCAAAACCTGAAGTTTATATAGAGAGAGTATATTTAGAGAATATAGAGTATACTTGTATTGGAATGAATTGAAAAACTGACTGTAAAAAGTTTATGTTCTGAAAAAATGTTTCGAAGAATAAAGCAACTGAATTTAGATATATTTTAAAGGAACCAGGGATTCACTGGCTCTTCATCTAATAAAACTTAATTTTTCAAAATCTCCTTCAGATAACTGTGGAGAATAACGGACTATTAGTATTCATGTATTAATATTTTCACTTAGCTAACACTAACATAGTTTAGAAGATGGATTTAAATATCTCATTACATACAGTTTCTATTTAGAGCCCAAACTAGTGTCTGGTATAGGGATTATATTTAGAATCATAGTATTTGGTGGTGGTCATAGTGGTGATGGTGGCCTTTTTTGTGCTTTTTTTTTTTTTTTTAAAGTTCAGTGTTTGAATTCTGTGCAAAATGGGCATGACCCTTTAAATTATATTGCCCATTCATCTTCCCTGCTTAAAAACCGCCTTTCTCCGTAATAGAAGATGCAAATTGTGAAGCCTGAAGTACAAACATGAACTACTTTCTCACATGTTCACAAAGACCTGGCAAATACTGAAGCTTCTCTGATAACAAGAGCCAATAACATATAGAGCCCAGAAGAGTCGTCTTGAGCTCCAGCTCACACATCTGTGCCATTCACCCACTGGGGTTCACCTCTTCCATTGGGACCAGATTCCAGCAGAAACTACCACACTGACACAGGTATCACCAACTATATCTATAGCTGTCGCTCTCAGCTTATCTCATTACTAGTGCCCCTTGATTGCGTATACGGAGCACAAAGAATAGAGATTTTAAAAAGTAATCCAGTAAATTTAATCGTGTAGAAAAAGAACTAACCCATTCAGGTTTAAAACTCGCTTTACAAGGTAAATTACCTCAGATTTTTTCATGGTTTACCACTGAATATAACTGATAGCGTTGTTAGCAAATATTTCAAGGTATCTCTCAGATTAACTGAGTTAATAAAGCAAATGGTCACATCGATGAAGGCAGGATATGAATAATAAAATAATTATTTAATCAGTAATTAATTGTTCTTGTCTATATTATACTGTGTTTCTCTATTTCACATCCGCATCTAGAATTTTCTTATTTATGTGATATAGCTTCCTTATTCATGAGATATTACAAACTTGGTAAAGAATTTTTAAAGGCATTATAAATCTACTTCTGCACAATCATGTTTTCTTATAAGAAGTTATCTTGTGGGAAACTATTAAATGTTATAAGTGAGTATTATGAACACACAAAGGCCTATATATTTTAATCATAATATAAAAGACAACAACAGGGCATAATTCTCTGAGGAAATAAAATATATAAAAAGTGTTTTATTTGATGATATGCTGGCAAACTAGTGAACATAAGAATTTTAAAACTTTTTATGTTATCAAAATTCTATTCTATATAAATTGCTTTGATTATAAAAATGATATTTGAAATACTTGAAATAAATTAATTAACTTCTAAAAAAATTTGCAAGTAAAGTCAATATTTCAAGGAGAATTTGTTGCTTTTAGCCTATGCCTTCAAATATTATGGGCACAATGCTACACACTCCACAAGAGTACAACTAAACTAATTTGCATCCCAGTTGTAGGGCTTTCGTTTTTAACAACTTGTTGGAAGAGATTTTTTAGGAGATTATGGGAAGTAAACTATCTTTAATCATAAAAAAAGAGTGAAGATAAATAGAAGAAAAATCAGGAGAACTCTCCTGAAAGAGAAATTTTAGAATAACCTATTATGTGACACTATTTATCTTTACAATACAAAATGACTCATAAAAATTATCTTTTTATTTTTCTGGATAGGGACAGTTTTAAAGTGTAGTATAAACATTTCATAGATCATAGCACTGTTACCCTTTTAAAGTTAAATACCACATTTGGAGAACTCCAGGTAACAGGTGAAATGACATCTAAAGAGATGCTGGTAACTGATAATTTTAAGAATGTGAAAGAAAATAATCTGAGGCAAAAATCTTTCTTGGAAGAAAATTGCAGAAGTAAAATCATGCATCAGTATTTAAATGGCATGAAATATTGATTTCAATAATACACAGAGAACTCAGAAAGATAGAACCTGAAAACTTAGTTTCAAAAAAAACTGTTGATTTCTGCGTCTTAGAATTGTATCTCAACAATTTTTAGAGATGAATGAAAAACATCCAGAATATGCAGAGTTGAAACACATTCCTACCAAGAAGCAAATGCAAAAAGAAAGTGAGTATTTTCTTCTCCCAGTCCCTACTGAACTCTGATATTATTTTCTTTTCCTTGTTAAATAATTTTTCTAAAGAATTTCATTATAATTTAGCATATGACACATTATGTCCAGCTCTTTTCCAAGATTTTGTTACTTAAAAGATTTACCTGATGGACTTCACATGGTAAGAAGAAAACAAGTATATAGATCTCCTCGATTTGGAAAAAATCCTGTTCTGTCAACTTCCTTCACACATACTGATAACCTACACGCTTTCTAAGAAACAGTGTAACTATGGGGTGGTAACCATGTCTCTCTTTTAATCTCCAGAGACAAAAGAGCAGCTAATTTATGCAGAAGCGAAAATATGCACTTCAAAGTCCAATCGGACAAAGATAACAAGAACTGAACCACCTGAAGAAAAAGGTAAAGTTTATGTAGAGGACCTTGCTTACCTGTCCTCCAATTGCTCAGCTTACCACGGTTGTTAACTATAACTAAGTTAGCGTGCCCAGTTTCATGAGGTTGCTTAAACTATATCTTATAATCTAAACAAAAAAATGATATTGAAAGTGAAATGTCCATATTTAGTATATTCCAGATAATTAATGTAGGTTGAGTGCTACATAACCGCTACATAAATTTATGTAGTTTGGGTTATACATAAATTCATAACTGAGCAAATCAAGTAGGAAAATTACTGCTTTTCAATTTGGAAACAATTGTGAATCTCCTCATGTCACTATCCACTCATTTTATGAAGTTTCAAGAAACAATATTTGATTAACATTATTTGATACATGTTTGGAATTATAATTTCTTCTACTGTTGAAGAACTGTAGTGAGGCTCCAATGAGAAAATGATGGATATTTATATATATATGCAAGCATATGATATTTACAGAATAATAAATATCTTCTGATTATGGGTCAATAAAATTGACTATACAGATATGTTTTATTTAGAAGTATGTTTGCATCTCAAAAACCAAGTCCACATATCTAGTATTCACTTTGTATTCATAAATCATGGAGATGAATCAGAGGATTATTTTGGTAAAGTTAGAATAAGTGACTTCCCTAAGAGGTATATAGTAGCAGAATAGGGAGTAGAACCCAGGCATCTAACTTTCAGTCCATTGATGTTTCAAATTGTACAGTATCCCTTTCAATTTATCATTTCAAGTTTGAAGACATTCAAGAGTTAGGGTCTTGAATTTATGGAACGTCTCCCTCTAAACCCTGTAATTCAAACTTTCCTCTGCTGATCTCCTCAGCCTCTTTTTTTTCTCTCTGGGCAGGGTCTTCAGTTCCATCTGCCTGGTTGCCCACTATAGTGATTCTTGGAATCTTCTGTTTCTTTCTCCTTTTAACAACAGGAGTCTTGGGATTCATGGGTAAGTTAAAAAAGATCTGTGACCTGAACCAAATGTCCCCTCCCTTAACAATTAATATTTTTACCAGTCTTCCTTTCCTAGTAGTTCCATAGCTATGATCTCCAGTTTGCTACCCTTCCACCTTCACCACTAACGTAATCACTTGCCCATTTACCAAGTTCCTCAAAAGCTTCTGATTTTTTCTTTACTTACATAGCCTGGATCATATTCAAGATATTTCCAGGAAAGACTATATTTCAGGTTTTGTTGATGATGGATCATACTGTGTGAACATTCATTTTCTCTGTACTCTGTGACACCTTTCAGTAAACAGTCAAGCCCTCTTGCAATCTCCATTCTGCAGCTCAAATCTACTTATTTTTGATGGTTTATTCTCACAAACACCTAATACAACCCAATAATACTTTTCTCCTGTACTATTACTGTCGCCTCCTAATTTATCCTGAAGTCAACAGACTTTCAAAATCCTATTGCAATTGCCAAATAAACTTCTCCAAATATATCTATGATCATGTCATCAAAATACCAAGAAACCGTTAACAGTTTTTCGTCCTCTACTGAATTATGTTAAAATTCCCTTATTTATATTTGCTTTCGTGAATCACAACTTTATTTCAACCAAATGATTTTAAGCTTTACTCCCTACGTCCAAATTGGCTTCAAATAATTCTAGATCATTTGCTGTTCCCCGCATGTTCTCTTAAGTTTCTCCGCCCCAGCACATTTGTCTATGCTGTTCCCTTTATCTGGACAGCCTTCCTCATGTAGCCTATCTCTGCCTATGGAAATTTTATGCATCCCTCAAGACCCATCTCACAGGACATGGATGCCTTTTCTAAATCATCCGTGATGTATTTTCTAATTCCCTAACCAGATGTCAGTTCTCTCTGTCTAAAACCCATTTTGTGACCTTTTATTATTTTTATCTTGCAATTTTCTCCCTAGATCAGGGTTTCTAAACCTCATCACGAGTGACATTTTGGTGGAATGATCGTTAGGGATGCTGTCCTGTGCTTCATAAACTGTTTAGCAGCATCACTGTCATCTACTTACTAGATGATAGTAATTACAACCAAAATGTCTCTAGATAGAGCCAATATTCCTCAGAGGGTAAAATCACCCCCAGTTAAGAACCACTGCTCTAGATCATTTTCTTTTCATATTAGACACTGCAGGTGGTTCAAAAATAAATTAGTAACTAGCAAGTCTTGCATTAAAGGAAGTTACAGTCACTTGCAGTCAGTTGAGTGTTTACAGTTCTCTGTGTATATTTTTTAAAGAACATCATGCTGTTTAGTGACATAGCTGAGCCTTGGCTTCAGGCTTCCTGGTTTGCAAACGAAGCTCTCTGAATTGTGTGTGTGTGTATATCTATAGTTGTGTATATAACAGATATATATTACTTTTATTGAGATACAATTATCCTACCATAAATTCCCCCTTTTACAATGTAAAATTCAATGGCTTCTAGTATATTCAAAGTTGTACAAATGTAATTATAATCAATATTAGAATATTTTCATTACTCCAAAAAGAAACCTCATACCCATTAGCAGTTGTTTCTCATTTCCCTCCAAATTTGCCAGCCTGAAGCAACCACTAATCTATTTTATGTCTCTGTAGATTTTCCTATTCTCGACATTTCATAAAAATGGAATCATATAATACATTGTCTTTTGTGACTGGCTTCTTTCACTTAATATGATGTTTCCAAGGTTCATTCATGATGGAATGTATCAATATGGCATTCCCTCTTATTGCCAAAAAATATTCCACTGTATGGATATAATTAATCTATATATTAATCCCTTATCAGATATACAATTTGCAAATATTTTCTCCCATCATTTGTGTTACTTTTTACTCTCTTGTAGTCACTTTTAATGCATAAAAATTTTTAATTTTGATGAAGTACAATTTATCTATTTTTGCTTTGGTCACTTGTGCTTTTGGTATCATACCTAAGAAACCATTGCCTAAGATAGGATCACAAAAATTTGCACCTATGTTATCTTCTAAGAATTTTATAGCTTTAACTCATATTTGTGTGTTTGATCCATTTTGAGTTAATTTTCATATGTGACGTAAGGTGAATATGGGATATCTTTCCATTTATTTCGGTCTTTAATTTTTTAACAAATTTTATTTAGTTTTTAAAGGATATGTCTTACACTTCTTTTGTTAGATTTATTCCGGAATATTTTATTATTTTTGATGCTACTATAAACAGAATTGTTTTCTTAATTTTATTTTCAGATTGTTCATTGCTAGTGTATAGAAATACAGTTGATTTTTGCATGTTGCTCTTATATGATGCAATCTTGCAGAATTTGTTCATTAGTTCTAATACATTTTCAGTGGATTCCTTCAGATTTCCTATATACAATATTATGACATATAGAAAGAGATAATTTTGCTTTTTTTCCTTCAAATCTGGATAATTTTATGTCATATTCTTGAATACTGTAACTAACTAGAACCTCATGTACAATGTTGAATAGAAGAAGTGAAAGTGCACAGTCTTATCTTGTTCCTGATCTTAGGGGGAAAGCGTTCAGTCTTTCACCAGAAGATGCGTCCTTGAACATGTGCACAGTCACCCAGAGATAGCAATGATTTCATCAGGGCTTTCTTTGACTCTCTCTTTCCCTGGTCTTTGTTAAGGTATCTGCCTCTGTTGCTGTCACACCCGTCTGTTAGACTTGACTAATTGCTGGCTGATTGCTCTTTTATTTTTGACAATGCCCAGGGAATAAAACTGTTCCACAGTTTAATCCAATTTGATTTGGGTCCTTTTTCAGGGGCAGTTTTTGAGGCCAATCTTTGACATTTGTACTGATCCCAAGAAGGCTTTTCTTAGCTATCTCTCTCCTTGATTCTCTCTGATAAACTAAGCAGCCTATGTTTAAGATCATTACTTTCACAGAGCTACAGCCCTCCTCTTAACTGTTTAACACTCCCAGTCCAAATCTCCATCATTTTCAAGAGCATCCCTAAGCTTGAACTTTCCTGATCAGATAAAGTCCATTCCTTTGGGGAAAGATTTGGAGCTCTCTGTTCTTATGACATTATTTTTTCCCTGGGCAAAATCTCTGTGACGCTTCCCTGGAGCTGTGAGCAGGGCCAGTGGCACATTGCTCTTAGTAACACCCTTGAGCTGGTCCTGGGAGAAGGGAAGAGTAACCTCTGGTATTCTTGGCTTGCCTCTCCTGGGTAGGCTCCTCCTCCCTACTAGTGAGCTGGGACGAGAGCAATCAGTGCTCCAATATTTTTGGCTTGCTCCAGCTGGGGGAGTGCCCCTACTCTGCAAGTATGAGGTGGGTGAAAGAAAGGGGTGCCAACCTTATAACTGCAACTGCCTGGAATTTAACCTTTCCAATGTGGAGCTGGAAGGAATTAGAAATGTTGGTGGCCTTCCCTTCCTTTAGAGATAACCTAGTCTTAGACTATATATCTATGTAGAGATACCATGAACTGGGAACTTGGGGAGAAGGAGCCTATTCTTCTTGGCCACATCCACTTACAGTGAATCATCCATGATGCTGAGCTCAGGTAGGGAGGGGGAACAGCTCAAGTGCTACAGACTCTCACTGTTCTTATCAAGATTTAGTAGATTTTCTTGAATAAATATTTCTTAATTTAACCTATACCCTTAAGACAAGTTCTAAAACTTTTTAATGGTGGGGTTTTTTTTAATAACGGTTGTTTTCATCAGTTGTGGTTGTTTTGCTGAGGAGTAGTTCTTTTTTTTTTAATATATTTATTTATTTATTTTTGGCTGCGTTGGGTCTTTGCTGCTGTGCACGGGCTTTCTCTAGTTGCAGCGAGCGGGGGGCTACTCTTTGTTGCGATGCGCGGGCTTCTCATTGTGGTGGCTTCTCTTGCTGCGGAGCACGGGCTCTAGGCACGCAGCCTTCAGTAGTTGTGGCACATGGGCTTCCGCAGTTGTGGCACATGGGCTTCAGTAGTTGTGGTGCGTGGGCTCAGTAGTTGTGGTGCGCGGGCTCTAGAGTGCAGGCTCAGTAGTTCTTGTGCATGGGCCCAGTTGCTCCACGGCATGTGGGATCTTCCCGGACCAGGGCTGGAACCCATGTCCGCTGCATTGTCAGGCAGATTCTTAACCACTGCGCCACCAGGGAAGCCCCAGGAGTAGTTCTACTGAGCTTATCCTGCCACCATTCTGGAGGGAGACTCTTCTGTATTGATTGTGAATATGCTCATTAGAAGTGAAAATGTCTGTATCCCCTTGCCACAGCACTTTTCATGGTACCTGACACACCATGGAAGACTATTTAGTATTTTCTAGATTGAAATATATTTTATCTCTCTCAATCCTGCATCTAACATATTATAGCAACATTGAGACAAGTAATTCTGCAGTTTTTGTGTGAGATTCATTCGGTTCTTACCTCAAAGAGAGAGGAAGGCAAGGAACAGCCTTAGGATGAATCAGGTTGTAGAGTAATCAAAGTACCTCAAGACAGTGTTGTAATTCCACCCTAAGATTCCCTATAATTAATGCATATATAGAATTTTGAAATAATATATTTTTCACTTTTTTTCTCTTCCGGCTCTATGAGGATGAGCTTCCTGCCAAATTTTGTTTTATTTTCAATTTTTTTTTCACCAATGCAATTTAATAAATAGATAAGAATTCAATCCTTTTTTAAAAATGTGGTACATTCATCCTTAACTTGAATAGTTTTGGAGATAGATGGATATAATTTATGTTTTAATAGTTACAGGTTACTTATAATTCATTATGGCAAAAAATATAGGGCTCCATTTGGTGATGATATAAATTTTTCCTTCAAATTACCTTTAAGTTGAAAAATAGTTGACATAAAATATTGCATAAATAATCATGTGGATTGAGTGCAGACATAGCAAAAATTGTCTCCTGGCACATAAATGACTAGAGTTTAAAAGCAGTGATTAATAAAAGTTTAAAGTTTTAAAAGAACATTTTTTAATTTAATAATAATTTATATACTTATCAAAAAATATTTATTCCCTCTTAAAAATAAGTTATATATTACATATAGCCATCAACCATTCTCTTTATAAGAAACATTCTGATAAGTGTGAGATTAATTTAAAGATATAAGCAGTCATCATCAATATTTTAAAAGACTCTAATACAAAAATTACCTTTTTATATTGTGGAAAAATGGAAGACAGCTAACCAAAAGAAAAAAATTATTGAACAAAATTAACAAATTAAGATATTTTTATCATGTATCTGGGACCAACATTTTATGTTGTCATAAATATTAAATAAATTAAGAATTCATATATTAAAGTATTAAGAACAATTTGTGTCACATTGTAACCACTAAAATATTGCTCTTATCATTTTATAATCAAAACACAAAAGCCATAAGAACTAAACCATCTAATCATTTAAGGAAGATCTTATCATAGACTTTCCACAGAAAGACAGTAAGGGCCTCCCATCGATAGATTCAGAAATGGACTATTTATAAAATGTTTATCAGACAAAGAGTAAGACCTTTTTTTTTAGCAAGCTATTCTACCTACAACTCCTCTACCTTCAGTTATTAGTAACAATCACTCTTCAAGATTCTTGAAATAGTGATAATGCTGGACATGTACATGACTATCTTTTTTTAAATTTATTTACCTAAAGAAGAATTATAAATGGATAAGGGGGAAGAAATGCAGATATTTATAGAGGAATAAACATTTGGGGTAGATTTCATGACTGATTAGCTGTGGGAGGTAAAGAAGAACAATAAATTCAGTTTTAAATCCAAATTTTGGGATCCCCTTAGGTGGATAGTGTTGGCTTAAATGAGAAGAAATAGAAGAATATAATGAGTATTATACTGTTTTGTAAGAAGACATTGAGCTGTGTAAGATCTTTTGAGTCGACTAACTGACAAGTATATAGCCAGTAATGTTACAACTGTAGGATTGCAGCAGAAAAAATTCAGGAGGGGAATCCTGCCTCTGTATTATTCTTCATGATTCCAGTATCTTTACACTTCTATTCATCCTTTGCCTAGCAATGAAGTGATGTTTCAAAATCCGACCATTTGGCTTTACTGTTGAGTAGTTTTTAGAAGCTAAACAGCCACCATATCAATGACTGTGAAGGAGTAACACAAGTTCTGGGGTAGTGAGGCAGACTTTTTAATGATTAAGGCCATTAGAATCATTAGCAGAATGTTGAACATTACTGATATTTCTCAAATGTGTTGGCATAGAAATTTGAAATGTTGAAATCATGGGCCTTACCTTAAAAATCCAAATAACTTAGCATCCATAAAAGGTTTTATTATGATGTAATTTCTGTCTTCCTTTATAGTCCTCTACAGATCCTTCATAGATCTCCCTAAAATCCCTTATATACAGCCTCTCTTTTGGAGTACTGACTAACTTTGGAATACCTTAATATGTCTTTTTCTCCCCATTTCTCGACTTCGGGAAAACGACTGCAGCAATCTAGAATTTTATTGTCCATCCTTTTCACTTTCCTACCTCTTTCTCATACATAGCCAGAAAACAAATTTAAAATTAACTCTAATATGTGAAGTCTTGCTGACCAGTCACACTATTCTAGAACCTACATTTAGTCAGTCAACCCTCTTCTGAGTTCTAATAACAACTCGTGATTACCTTTGCTACCATCAATGAACATGTAGTCCTCTAATTGCGTACTCTCCCGACTACAATGAGTGAGTTTCTTGAGGACAGAAGCTTTGTATTTTTCATCATTCTATCATCAAGGCCTAGTAAGATGTTTTATCATTAATGCATTTTCAACAAATGAGACGTAAGTGTATAAATCATATGCAGAGAAGAGATGCCTAAAAAGCACAGGAATAAAACTCCTGAACATTAACTGACATATTAAAATTTAAATTGTGCCTTTTATTCTACCCCATGTTATGTTTTCCTTGAGCTAATAATGTACAGTAAAGTTTTCCAGGGCCAATTACCGAAGCCTTCATCAGACAACGTAACACAAGACAATTCAGCATTTAAGAACATGACTTTCAAAGAGAAACCACTTAACAGAGGTATGCAGTTATGAAGACTGAGACCAACAAGTTTCTTCTCTGTTTCTCTCAATCACTCGATAACCTGCTCAAACTGGATTTTCTTTTAGACTCAGCCAGTTGTGGAATCCAACTTTCATTTTATTTAATTGGAAAAAAAAAAAACTCAGTCTTTCCCAGAGGTTAGATTCTTCTGTATACATGATAATATATTCTTTTAAATCACCATTTCTCAAAATAATACTTTTTCTACAAAAAAAT
Organism: Eubalaena glacialis; assembly: GCF_028564815.1. Taxonomy (NCBI): domain Eukaryota; kingdom Metazoa; phylum Chordata; class Mammalia; order Artiodactyla; family Balaenidae; genus Eubalaena; species Eubalaena glacialis. The sequence goes on along the minus strand of NC_083726.1, from coordinate 108,340,241 downwards.
CCTATCTCTCCTTTAGCTTATTCTCTAATCATTATTGTACATTCTGATATGGGTATGTTGATCAGGTACTAAGTTAATGTACTAAGTTAAGATCAGCTCTGTACCTATAGATTTTACTCAGTCTAGAGAATAAAAGAAGCTATTTTCTATTGTGAAGTCTTCTCCATAGAGGTTGTGAGGGAAAATACCAATTTTCTAAGAAATGTGTCCTAGAGAATTTTAATAATATTATGTATATTGGACATATATACACTACCAAACATAAAATAGATAGCTAGTGGGAAGCAGCCGCATAGCACAGGGAGATCAGCTCGGTGCTTTGTGACCACCTAGAGGGGTGGGATAGGGAGGGTGGGAGGGAGGGAGATGCAAGAGGGAAGAGATATGGGGACCCATGTATATGTATAACTGATTCACTTTGTTATAAAGCAGAAACTAACACACCATTGTAAAGCAATTATACTCTAATAAAGATGTTAAAAAATAAAATAAAATAAAATGAAAAATAATATTACGCATAGATTTGGAGGGATATAAGTCATCTCCCCAAGGCGAGGGCTCCTTTCAGAAAACAGAAATGAAGTCCATCCATCTCATGAAATAAATGTTTTTACAAGGACAAGAAAGGATTCCTCAATCTCTGAGCTCCAGAGCATTCCTTTCAAGATATATACTGAATGGTCTTCGGGGAATATCTTTTGTTTTCAAGGAAGGGAAAGCAGCACATGTAAAACTAAATGGTCATGTTGTGGAGAGAAATGTTACTATTTTTCGGATGAATTGAAGAACTTTGAAGAGAGCAAAAAAATCTGCAAGGGAATGAACTCCACACTTCTTAAGATAGAAGATGAGAAAGAACTGGTGATGTATATTTTCTGTTTTCCCTCTCACACTGTATTTGTCTAGCCATTAACTGTTGGCTAAATCTCAATGCTTGATAATATTTGAGTGTCCAGCATAGTTTACAGTTGTAAGTTGATTCAGATCGAGACAGTTCTCATGTTAAAGTCAGAAATACAAGTAGAAATGAAATTAGAATTTCATTTAATTCATCTAACTCATCCACAATTAGAATTTTTACAGTATAGCAAACATAAAGGCGAACATGAAGCAATTAGAAAAAAAATTTTATCCTTAAAATATATCATTTTATCAGAGATAGTTGTATTTCTATATTGATAATTTCATGGAAATTTAGCTTTAGCCTCTCTGAAAAAAATATCATTTTACCTCTAACAAAATCAAGAAATACAGCATTCACTGAGCTTGAGGTAAAATGAAAAGCTCAATATGAATTTAAAGTTGAAGATCAAGTAATTGAAACTCATATTAAATTTTAACTCATACTAGTTTCCAAGAAAACTGAAGTAAATATTTCATAATCCTTATCATTATGCCTTGCTTTGAATGTAGAAATAATCTACCGTTATTCTTTCAAAAAATATATATTCTTACATTCCAGGTTAATATCCTCTCATAGATAAATAGACACTAAGAATCACTCAGTTTTCTGTACTAATCCAATTACCTATATCTTTGGCTTTTAACAACTCATAAATAGCTATAAAAATATGAACTTGGAAACCATCAAGAAAACAAAGCAAATCTGATCCTGAAAAGAAGACATTCATAGAGTCTGAAATAACCTCCTTTTGACTCCAATAGAAAATGCATGTAGGTAATGAATGTTAACTAGACTTTTGTGGTAATCATTTTGCAATACACACAAATAGCAAGTCATTATATTGTACACCTGAAACTAATATAACCTTATGTCATTTATATCTCTAGTAAAAAAAAAGAAAAGAAAATTGTTGTTGATAGTGTAAATTTAAAAATTTGACTTTATTTACAGACAGGTCAGAGAGCTTATATGAAAATATAACATATTTTAAAATAGCCAGGTAAGGGAGCAAATGTGAAATGTGTCTCTGTCCAACATAAATTAATAATCACATTTTAGTGAGAAAATCCCTTATAGTCTTCTTAGATAAGAACTATAGAATTTATATGGATAATGACCAGATTTTTAGAAGTATTTATACTATACCACCCAGAATTATTATAGAAACATTAGGAAAGAGGTAAGAGGTGTTAGCCCGTGGAACATTTGGCTTTTCCTATGAGTGTCTGTACCTTAACTTTGTTTACCCGAAGCCTTTTTATAGAATTTTACAGAATTTCAGAGGAACATTGTAAAATATGTCATATTCAATAATCCTCTTATTTTATCCACTGTATCTTTTGACATAAGAAATCTTAACTTGGTGTCCATAGATATACAGAGGGTCCAAGAATTAGTTTCAGAGTCTAGAAGCCCTGATCTTTCATGCAGGGTATCTTCATCAAGAAATAAAAGCATTGGGACTTCCCTAGAGGTCCAGTGGTTGAGACTCCATGCTTCCAATGCAGGGGGCACGTGTTCGATCCCTGGTTGGGAAACTAAGATCCCACATGCCGCATGGCATGGCCAAAAAAAAAAAAGAAAGAAAGAAAAGCATTTATGAAAACCCTAAAATTGAATGCCAAATTTTATGTCTAGATGTATATATGTAATTTTTTTTCTAGGTAGATGGACTAAGTTTTCGTCATCTTCTCTATGGGGGAAGAAACAAAAGAAAATAAAAACTAAGGGTGAAAATTAAAACAGAATAGGGAAACATAAAATTTACAGTCAGAAACCCTTGCTTTAACTCCCTTTCACACGTTATTTTGTTTGTAATAAAACTGGCTATATTTTCTTTCCAACATATTTAGGAAGATCATGTGAGATAATATATGTGCGTACATGTTGTAAAAATTAAGGTACAAGATGAATATCAAGTAATTTCCAGCCAGCTATAAAAACACCTCATCTGATAGCATAGGGACCACTTCTTCAAGATGCCCACTGCGCAAAAAATAGAGTACTTGTGGAACAAAATATAAAACACTAATAGAAATCTCACAGCTATCACACCTGGACCTCAAAGTACAAATCAAACTTTGCTCAGAATTTGTCTTTGAGCTACAGGTATAAGTTTTGAAAGGAAATTTTAAAAATTTCAGTCTAAAGTCTAAATAAAGATAGGTAAACTAAGAGAGTGTTATTTTATGTCTCATTTCTGCCACTATAGTTAATAAAATATAACTGAGATTCCATTATTTTATCATTTGAACGGAATCAGGATGAAGTTGATTTTTATACTTTTTGTTATTCAAAATAATATTAAGATTATTATTTCATTTCAGAAATATAAAAAGACTTTTTCTCACAGAATATATCCTTTTTTATTGCAGAACTTCATTCAAAGTCAACTATCCTATTTCTATTGGGTTGGATTGTCCCGTAAAGGAACCAGAAGTCCATGGAAGTGGGAAGATAACTTACCACTTTTCCTAAAATTGTAAGTCTCTAGAATAGATAGTAATTAATAAGTTCTGTAATCACAGATTCTGATTTACATTTCTGAAAATATATAGGAAAAATGCACATTCATATATAGACATATATGCATACATGTATAGGCATGTACATGTACATACAGACACACACACACAAAAAATTTAAGTTCAGGAAATGAGTATATGGAGAGAGGGAGGCTTTTCAACTTCATTCCTGTAATACTCATAAGGTACCCTTTGGGAAAGGCTAGGGCACCAAGGGATAGTTTCCTATAAGGAAAGAAAAAATATACCACCTTAACTTTGGACAAACATTTCTTATTATGTCTGCATTAGTGAATGCATGTTTTACACTACTCATATACTTTTATTTTATGTTAAGTGATTGGAAAGAATCAAAGGATGGAAACTGTGCAAGTATAGCAGCGACGAGGATGGTTGTTTCTGACTGTTCCAAATTCATGTACTATATTTGTGAGAAGTAAATTGCTTGTCTTGCTACCTAATGAAACAACAATAACAGAAGACACAATAATTTTTCCTTATGAAAACTCTGACTCTTGGAAGTTCTAGACTCTCTCTCTCTCATTTCAGAATATCTTTGCTTTGTTATGGGCTGTACTTATATTCTAGCCTCTGAGATACATCGGACCCTCCACTTCTGCCCCTTTCACATGTAGATGCCAGATCACAGAGATTATGAGCACAGGCTGGTGGAGTGAGACAGTATCAGTGCTTCTCATGAGTGTTAGGAAGCAAAGTTCTGTATACTCGATTTCTGCAAGTCACACAGAGTTAGTAAGTAATCTTGCAAACTTTGTCACTATCATGCACATTTTATCTGGCATTTAATGTCAACAATAATTAAAGTCATTATTATTTATGAATTACGTACACATTTCCATTTGATTCCTTAATTTTTAGGAGAAAGACAGTATAGTGTACTGGAAAGAGAATAAACAGTATCTTGAATCGATCAGTGTTTGCGACCTGCACCACAACTAACAGCTTTTGTGCTCTCTGGCAAGTCCAAACTTCTGAGTCTGTTTCCTTATCAGTAGGTAGACTACCAACTGTTTTGCAAAGTGGCTGTACCATTTTGCATTCCATTAGCAGTGTGTGACAGTTCCATTTGCTTGTATCCTTCCAACATTTAATATTGTCAATTTTTAACACCATTTTAATAAAGGCATGGTATAATTTAACTGTGGTTTAAATTTATATTTCTCTAATGAATAAATGATGTGCACCATCTTTTCATATGTTTTTTGTTAACCGCATATCTCCTATGGTAAAGTATTAATTAAAATCTTTTGCCTATTTTTATTGTATTGTTTGTTATTGAGTTCTGAGAGCTCTTTATATATTTTAGATACTGATATTTTATCCAACATGTGTTTTATAAAAATTGTCTTCCAGTCTTACCTTGTATTCTCTTAACATTGTCTTTAGAAGTTTTTAGAAGTTTAGATGAGCAGAAGTTTGTAACTTGATGAAGTGCAGTTAATAATTTTTTAAGTCATAATTTATGTTTTTGTATTTAAAGAAATCTTTAATTAACCTGAAGTTGAAATTTTTTCCCTATGCATTCTTTAAGAAACTCTAAGCTTACATTGAATTTTGTACTCCATTTCAAGTTAATTTTTGTATATAGTGCAAAGTATGGATTGAGTTCCTTTCTAAAAAATTTTTGCATAGATATGTCTGATTATGCCAGCACCACATTTTGAAAACTGTACTCTTCTGTTGAAATATCATAGCACTTTTGTCAAAAATAAATTGGCCAAATATGCATGGATCTACTTCTAAACTCTCTATCCTGTTTCATTGATCTGAATATCTATCTTCTTTCACCAAAATCTTGATTATTGTGACTATATAGTAAGTCTTGAAGTAATGTAAGTTCTACTGCTTGTTCTTTTTCTAAATCGTTTTGACATTTTTTTGCAAAGAAAAAAATTTCACTTAGTGGGCATTTTTTAATTATAATTCCATTACCCAGTAAATGGAATCAGAGCTCCTTGGAAAAATGACTGATTCTAAGATCCGGGTAGGAAATATATAAGAAGAGCCTGGAGCTTTTCGTAGTTCTAGAAGATGGAGAAGTGTTTAAAACGATAGGGGTATGTCAACAGGATTGAGGAATTACGTAAAAGAATTCCCAATGGCCAAAGCTGGAACAGTTTAAGCAGCAAAAACAACAAAAAAAGATAGTGTTGCATTGTAACCCAAAATATGAAATAAATATCCATGAGTCCATAGTAGTATAAATGATTGAATACTTAAATAAATGGGGGAGATGAGACAAATCTCCAGTGCAGAATAATTCCAAATAAATTATGTAAATGCTCCTGCCTGAAGGTGTTGGGACCTAACTCCTTACTCCTTTTAAGTGTTTAATGCACATAATGATTTCCTTCCAAAGAAATTGTTATAGAATCATATGGAAAGGGGAAAAAAGAGAAACTTTAGAGTGGAAAACCTGACGGACACCTCCTCAGTGAGCAAAGGTGACATCACAGTGATGAGTCATATTCACAGTTTGTTATCTTGATATGATGTGATAAAAATGGCACTCTGTGGTCCTGCTCAAAACTTATAACCCCATCCTACTCATGAGAAAAATGTCAGATAAATCGCAATTGAGGGATATTCTAAAATATACCTACCTAGCACTCCTCAAAATTATCGGGATCATCAAAAACAAGGGAAGCCTGTAACAGCCACGGGGAGCCTAAGGAGACATGACAACTAAATGTAATGTGGTAACCTGGATGGGATCCTGCAATAGAAAAAGGACATCGGTAAAAAATTAAGGAAGCATGAATAAATTATGGATTAAGGTTAATAAAAATATATCAGTGTTGGTTCATTAATCATAACAAATGTGCAATACTAGTATAACATGTATTATAGAGGAACTGAGTGCAGAGTATATGGGAATTCTATACTACCTTCAAATTCTTCTGTAAATGTATATTGTTCTAAAAACTAAAGTGCATTTAAAAAAATATCAGCGTGTAAATTTCTACAAAACAAAAGCGTACTGGGTTTCTGATTTTGATTGGCTTAAATTTATAGATCAATTAGGGGAGAAGAGGAATCATCATAATATTTAGACTTGCAGTTCAGGAACATGGTTTATTTATCAATTTGTCTTCTTCAATTTTTCTCACTAGTGTTTTATAATTTTCAGCATACAAATGGTGCACATATTTTGGTACATTTATACTATCAAATTAATGTTTTTGATACTATTGTAAATGGTACTTTTTGTTTATTGCAATTTCCAATAACTTAATTTTAGTATATAGAAATACAATTGATTTTGATATACTGTTCTTGTATCTGAAACCATGCTTAACTTCCTGATTAGTTTTAGGAGGATTTTGGAGAGACTCTGTACTTTTCTATACAGACAATTATGTCATTTTGCAAATAAACATAGCTGTGTTTTCTCTTTCCAATCTGTATGACTTTTTTTCTTGCCTTATTGCACTGAAATGACCTCCATTATGATGGTGAATAGGAACGTCGAGAGCAGATATCCTTGTCTTATAACCAATGTTAAGGGGAAAGTACTCATTCTTTCACTGCTTAATATATTATTAGCTGTAGGTTTTCTGATGATCATATGGTCTTTCTTCTTTAGTCAATCAGTAAGGCAAATCACATTGATTGATAAGTTTTGCATATGCAGAATAAACCCCAATCAATCATGATGTATAATCTTTTTTATAACTTGCTCAATTCGGTGTGTTACTATTTGTAACAAATAGTACAAAATGGGTTGGAACATGTTTGATTCTCTTCTGTCTCCTGGAAGAAGTTTTTTTAAAAATTTTATTCTTTATTCTTTAAATATTTGGTAGAATTCACCAGTGAAGCCATCTGGAATTTCCTCTGGAATGTTTTAATTACAAACTCAGTGTCTTTCTTTAGATATACAACAATTCAGGTTATCAAATTCTTCTTCTGTGTGTTTTGCAAGATCATGTTTTTTCAAGAAATTTCTCTGTCATCTAAGCTTTAGAATTTATTGGCAAAAAGTTCTTCATAATATTCTCTTAATATCCTTTTAATACCAATATTATCTGTAGTAATGTTGCTCTTTCATTCCTGGTATTGGTCTTTTATGCCTAGTTTTTTCTCTTGATCAGTCTGGCCAGAGGTTTATCAATGTTACTGATCTTTTCAAAACTTCTTGTTACATTTATTTTATTATTTTTATTTGAAATTTCACTAATTTCTGCTCTTAATTTATGATTTCCTCCCTTTACTTGATTTAGTTTGTATTTCCTTTTCTTAGTCTGTGTTCTCAAGGTGGAAGTTGAGATTATTGATTAGAAAAGTTTCTTCCAATATAAGCATTTAATGATATACATTTCCATCTACACACTGATTTAACTTTATCCCACACAGTTTGATCTCTTGTTTGTCTTCATTCATTTCAAAATATTTTTAAATATCTCTCATGATTTGTCTGACCTTTGCATTATTTCTAAAAGTGTTGTTTAGTTTTCAAATATTTGGAGATTTCTTAAATATTTTTCTATTATTGATTTCTAGACTAAATCCACTGAGGTCAAAAGAACATACTTTGTGTGATTTCGTTCTTACATACTTTGTGTAAGTTTGTTGAGGTTTGTTTTATGAACTAAAATAAATTTGATGTTCAAAGTACATTTGATAGAATGTGTGGTCTGCTACTGTTGACTGTGGAATTCCATAAATATTTAGGACAGCTTGGTAGATAATATTGTGCAGGTCTTCAATATCCTTACTGATTTTATGACTATGTATTCTAGTGATTAATAAGGGAGGAATGTTTAAGTCTCCAGCCATAACTGTGGTTTTGTTTATTATTTCAGTTCTATCAAGGTTATATTTTAGGATATTTTAGGAATATTTCTAACACACAGAAAGAATAAAGAGTAACACAGCCAACATAGGTACCAGCTTTAAAGATGTAATAAATGCTGATATTTTATCTACTTGCTTTAGAACCAGATATAGTTGGAAAGAATTTTGTACTCCTTCCCAAGCCCATTCCTCGCCTCTATATGGACACCTCCTATTTTGAAGTTTATGTGTATCATTGTCCATGATTTTATATTTGACAACTTTAATTTTTTTCTTTTAGATTTATTTTTATTGAAATATAGTTGATTTACAATGTTGTGTTACTTTCTGCTATACAGCAAAGTGACTCAGCCATAAAAAAAGAACGAAATAATGCCATTTGCAGCAACATGGATGCAACTAGAGATTATCATGCTAAGTGAAGTAAGTCAGAAAGACAAATACCATATGATATCACTTATATGTAGAATCTAAAATATAGCACAAATGAACTTATCTATGAAACAGAAACAGACTCACAGACATAGAGAACAGACCTGTGGTTGCCAAGGGGGAGGGGTGGATGAGTGGGGGATATAGACTGGGAGTTTGGGGTTAGTAAATACACACTATTACATACAGAATGGATAAATAACAAGGTCCTACTATATAGCACAGGGAACTTTATTCAATACCTTGTGATAAACCGTAATGGAAAAGAATATAAAAAGAGTGTGTATATGTGTATAACTGAACCTTGTATCAGTTTTAGAATCAAAAAAGAAATAAAGTTATATCATTGAAATAAAAGACTCTTCTGCCTGCTGTCCCTCCCCACTCTTTCTGGCGAGTAAGGTCTAGTCCCGTAAGTCAGCTAGAGAAGAGATGTTTTTCTGTCTTCCATCTCATCATCTCCACTTCAGGAACCAGTGTGCAAATCCTGTCCCTCCTTCTTTAGAAAAACAAAAATCCCTAAATGAATCTAGACTGGAAGCATACTGAAAGCTAATAAAATAGGTGAACATCATGTTTATTTGGCAAAGCCCAAAGACAAAATTAAATTGCACACAAGCAGCATCAATTTTAAACTAGGCCTATATCCCTCAGGCCCATTCAGTCACCTTGTTCCTGGGTTCAGTTTCATATTTAGATTTCTGATTCCTGTCTTGTTAGGCTTCAATCGTATAACTGATTGGCTAATTATTCCTAGTTTGGAGTCAACTATAAACTTGGTACACTGAGTCTATATTTTCTTATATGCTGTTGATAAAAGTGTAGGTCGACATTTTTAAAAGTTAAAAAAAAAAAAGTGTAGGTCAGATTAAGTCTCTGAGTGACAACTTTAATTTTAAAATAATTCTATATATTGACTTATATATTATAATTATGAATGGACAATATACAGAATGGAAGTATACCTAAATGGAACTATTATTATACATGATCAACACTGCTATTTTAGTCAGTATTGTGTCTTCCCATTTCTACCCATATTGATATTAGTGGACCTAGAACTTCATTTTAACCTCAAAATTTTATTTTATGAAATTTTTACAGCTCATTCATTTATTTCTCTGTCCTCAGACATCTCCAATATTTCCCATTTTTCTGTACCAATAGTGCTGCAATAAACATCCCTGTTATCAATAAGTGAAATTTCCTATTTATACAATTAACCTTTTTTTGACATGCAGGTTATCTTTTTCTTATTATTATTCCAATGAAGTTATTTAAAAATCTGAATGCAATCCTTTTATTGTTGTTTTTGTTATATATAATATATCTTCTTCAATTATTGGGGATTTTTTTAACTTTTTGTTTTGAAATAACCATACACTCACAGGAACTTAAAAAAACAGTGCAGAGAGATCCCATGTATCCTACACCCAGATTTCCACAAAGGTAGCATCTTATATAACTTTTTAGTCATTTGCATAACAACTTAAATAAAAATTATGCTACAGTATAAAAGCCAGGAAATTGACACTGACATAATCAATAGACTTTATTCAGATTTCACCACTTTCGTTTGTTTATTTAATTTCTAATTGTGGTAAAATACACATAACACAAAATTCATCATCTTAAGTACTTTTAAGTATGTACTTCAGTAGTGTTAAGTATATTTGCATTGTTGGGCACCCAATCTCTAGAACTCTTAACTTGCAAAATGAAACTATATACCAGTTAATTCCCCATTTCCCCCTCTCCACAACCCCTGGCAACCACCATTCTACATTTTTTCTCTCTGAATTTGATTACTTCAGGTACCACCTGTAAGTGAAACTCCTTGAGTTTCATTCATGTTGTAGCATGTGTCAGAATTTACTTTCTGTTTAAGGCTGCATAATATTCCATTGTATGTATATACTATACTTCACCTACCCATTCATCAATTGATGGACACCTGGGGTGCCTCCACCTCTTAGCTAATATGAGCAATGCTGCTATGAACATAGTGTACAAACATCTCTTCAGAACACTGCTTTCGATTCTTTTGGATTCATAGGATCCAGAAGGGAGTTTCTAGATCTATGGTAGTTCTGTTTTTACAGTTTTGAGGAACCACCATACTGTTTTCCACAACAGCTTCACCAGATCACATTCTACCATCAGTGCACAGTGGTTCCAATTTCTCGCCATCCTCAGCAACACTCATTGCTTTCTGGGTTTGTTTGTTTGATTTCCTGTTTTATTGAGATATGATTGATACACAGCTCTGTATAAGTTTAAGGCATACAGAATAATGATTTCACTTACATATACTGTGAAAGGATTGCCACAATAAGTTTAGCTAACATCCATCATCTCATATAGATACCAAAAGAAAAGAAAAAAGAAAAAATGTTTTTTCCTTGTGATAAGAACTCAGGATCTAGTCTCTTAACAACTTTCAAATACACCACATATCAGTGTTAAGTGTAGTCATCATGTTGTACATTGTATCCCGAGTACTTATAAATAGAAGTATGTACCTTTGACCAGCTTTATCCAATTCCACCTCCCCCTCACTCTCACGTCTGGTTTTTTCTGTTGTTGTTGTTGTAGCCATCCTAATGTGTGCAAGATATGTTAAACAATATGTTACTGTAACTTTGATTTTTATTTCCCCAATGATTAGGGATGTTGAGTATCTTTTCATATACCTGTCGGGCATTTGTATATATTCCCTTGAGATATTTCTATTCAAGTTTTCTGCCCATTTTAAAATAAAGTTATTTGTTTTGTTGTTTTTGTTGAATTGTAGGAGTGCCCCATATATTCTGGATATAATTTCCTATCAGATATGTGACCTGTCACACTCTCCATTCTGTATGTTGTCTTTTCATTCTGTTGATTGTGTCTTTTGACAGAGAGAATTTTTCAATTTTGATGTAATTAACTTACTTTAACTTTTGTTGTCTGTGCTTTGGTATCATATCTAGTAAATCACTGCCAAATTCAGCATCATGAATATTTTCCCCTATGTTTTCTCCTAAGATTTTTATAACATTATGTCTTACATTTAGGTCTCTGGTCCATTTTGAGTTAATTTTTTATGTGATGTAAGGAAAGGGTCAAATTTCATTCTTTTGCAGGTGAATATCCAGTTTTCCCAGCAACTCTTGTTGAAGAGACTGTCATTTTCCCATTTTATAAAGGTCTTGACATTTTTGTTGAAAATCATTTGACAGTATATGCAAGAATTTATTTCTGGGCTTTCTGTTCTATTCCACTGGCCTTATATGTCTGTCTCTATGCCAGTACCACACTGTTTTGATTATTGTAACTTTGTAATAAGTTTTGAAATAAGGAAGTGGAAGACCTCCAATTTTGTTTTTCTTTTTCAAGATTGTTTTGACTATTATGGGTCCCTTGAGATTCTATGTTCTGTCCTGGAGAAAGTTCCATGTGTACTTGAGAAAACAGTGTTCTGCTCTTGTTGGGTAGCAGTTTCTTTCCATGCCTGTTAGGTACAATTGGTCAATAGTGTTGTTTGAATCTTCTATTCCCTTATTGATCTTCTGTCTGGTTGCTCTATCCATTATTGAAAGTGGGGTAATGAAGTCTTCTGCTATTATTGTGGATCTATTTCTCTCTTCAATTTTGTAAATGTTTGCTTACCTATAGTAGCTCTGATATATTTATAATTGTGAATCACATATATCAATCAGTGAATTGACTCCTTTATCATTGTATAATGTCCTTCTTTGTCTCTTGTATAGTGTTTGATTTAAAATCTATTTTTTCTGCTATTAGTATAACCATCCTTGCTCTCTTTTGGTTACTATTTGCATGGAATATTTTTTCCATCTCTTCATTTTCAACATATGCATGTCCTTAGATCTAAAGTGCGTCTTGCAGACAGCATATATTTCAATCCTATATTTTTCATCCGTTCAGGCAATCAACATACTGTCACTGGGGAGTATAATCCATTTACATTTAAAGTAAGAGCTGATAGGGAAGAACATACTATTATCATTTTGTTATTTGTTTTTTGTATGTGTTACAGCTTTTCTGTTCCTTATTTCCTCCATTACTGATATCCTGCATGTTTAATTGATTTTTTTGTAGTGACATGCTTTGATTCTCTTTTTGTTTTCTGTATATTGTATAGATATTTTATTTGTGGTTACCATACAATTACATAAAACAGCTTAAAGTTATAATAATCTATTTTAGTCTGAAAACAATTTCAATCATATAAAAAACTCTACACCTTTACAGTGCCATCTCTCCACTGTGTGTTACTGATGTCACTACATCTAAATCTATTGTGCACCAAATAACATAGTGTTATAGTTATTTTTATGCTTTTGGCCTATAAATCCTATGAAAGAATTAAAAGTGGAATTTAGGAACCAAATAACAATAGACAGGTTTTCATATTTATCCATATCTTTATCTTTATCATAGAGCTGTATATTTTTTAGGGTACTGGGTTACTGTCTAGCAGCCTTTCATTTTAACTTGAAAGACTTCCTTTAGCATTTCTTGTTGGGCAGGTCTTATGGTAGTGGACTCCCTCAGCTCTTATTTATCTAGGAGAGCACAAGTTTCTCTATTTTTGAAGGACACTTTTGCAGATCAGTATTCCTTGTTGACAGTATTTTCTTTCAGCACATGAAATATATAATCCTACTGCCTTCTAGCCTGTAAGATTTCTGCTGAGAAATCTACTGATAATTTACAGAGGTTCCCTTGTATTTATCTGATTAGTCACTTTTTCTCTTGTTGCTTCCAAGATTCTCTTTGTCTTTGACTTTAGACAGCTTGATTATAACATGTCTTGGTGTGGATCTTTTTGGATTATCTTACTTGGATTTTGTTAAGCTATTTGTATCTTATATTTATTTCTTTCCTTAAATTTGGGAATTTTTTGGCCATTATTTTTTCAATTAAACCTTCTGTCCATTTTTCTCTATCTTCTCTTTCTCGGACTCTCATAATCTATGTGTTGGTCTCATTGATGGTGTTCCATAAGTTCTTTAGGCTCTGTTCACTTTTCCTTATTTTTTTTCTGCCTCAGACTTAACTCTTTCAAATGACTTATCTTTAAGTTCAAGGATTCTTTCTTCTATATGATCAACTCTGTTATTGATTCCTCTTGTTCATTTTTTAATTCAGTTTATATTTATAAGCTCTAGAATTTGTTACTTTTATGATTTCTGTATGTTTATTGATAATCTCATTTTGTTCATAAGCCCTTTCCTTGATTTTGTTTACTTTTAGATATGTGTCACTATTCTCCTTTAGCTCACTGAGCATCATTTTTTTTTTTAATTTTCTTACATTTCTTGCAAGTAATCAGAGGCCTACCTTTCTTTAATTTCAGTCTCTGAATTTTTTGTTTTGTTCTTTTGAGTAGACCATGATTCCCTGTTTCTTTGTATGCCTTGTGAACTATTACTGAGATTTGAGCCATGAAAAAACAATCACCTCTCTCCGTATTTATAGACTAGCTTCGTTCAAAGGAAAACCTTCACTAATTAGTCAGACATAAAGCACCAGAGTCCTCTCAACCTTTTTGGGTAATGTGTCTTTTCTGGTTCTGTCTGTGTGTTTTTATTCTAGTTTCCTATATATGTGGCTGCTTTTTAAATGTCTTAATTTCCCTAAGAGTTTTACCACTGCATCTTCTCAGTTGCCTTGGATTTCTATAGCATTCTGCTGCCCATAATCACTTGTCCCCAGGAGCTCACAGTTTTGCAGAGCTCCTGTAGCTCTAAAGCACCACAATGCCTGCCACTATTATACCAACCAGGTGTCCAAACTGTGCGCAATTCTCATCATTGCTCTGAGTCAAGTGAGATGAAAACCAGTTCCTGCAGCAGCCTCCAGACAAACTAGGACATTACAAGCAAGTGCCATGTTTTTCCTTCTGTCTCAAGGGAGAATCCAGGAATTTGTCAGTTTCCTTCTAACCATTCTGTGCTGCACTAGAGAAGAGGTGAAACAAAGGCCATGAAATCTCCTATCATTATGAATGACGCTTTTTCAGGTTACACATTGTTTGGTTGCCGCAGTTCCTTAACTGGTATCTAGAATCCTCAAAGGCTATTTTGGTTCATGTGTAGTTGTTTATTCAGTGGTTCCATGGGGGAAATTAGGGCCTGGAATTTCCTACCCAGCCATCTTTCTGACCTCATTCCCTCATTAGTTTTTACATGCACTCACTTATACGTGTGTGTGTGTGTGTGTGTGTGTGTGTGTGTGTGACCTTAGATTTCCTGATGATCACTTCCAGCCTCATAGTATTAACACTGTCTCTGCACTGATGCATGAACAGACCTCTCACTTGAACTTGATAAGCGTGTACCAAAATGCCCATGTGACATCCTGTGGATAACTAAATGTTTAATATATTTATCCACTGTATATCTAAAACTGAATTACAGATATACCCCATGAAAATTACTGACAACTATTCTTACAGTTGCTGACCAAGAAGCTTGAAATCTCTTCTTTTTACCTCCATACACAAAAAGGTATTTTGTGATATAGCAAAATGTGTTGGACTACGTATCACTCCATAGCATTTAGCATCCTCTAATATGCTATATAAATTACTTGGCATATTTGGTTTATTATCATTCGTTCCTACTGCCAAAGAATGCAGGAAGAAATAATGCTCTTTTGGTCTGATTATTTGGGGCCTGAGATTTGCATTTGGTTGCCAGTCTGAGGAGTGAGATAGCTGGAATTAAAGATATTCCCTAAGTCCCCAAGGATCATTTCCTGTTCTTGACCTGTAATCTATGGATCACATACTGAGAATGAAAGGGAGGAGGGAGACCATAAAATAAAAACTTACAGATTCTTAGAAGCATTAGTGCCATCCAGCCACATCCAGGGATGATTAGCTCCTCTTCTCTCTAACCCAACCCAATGATTGTATTTTATTTTTGACTGAATGAAGGTCTGTGGGAAAATTAGAATCCCTAGCATTATTCATAATATCAACAATAACACTTTGCTACAGGAAACTCTCATAAAATACTGGGCATATTTGTCTTCAAATGCCCCTATGATAAATAGAGCAGGCACTAATTTCTTCATTGTGAAGAGAAGAAATGAAAGTGGAAAGGCCTCATGAACGAATCACTCAATTCTTCATGTCTGGATGAAAGATATAAAGGAAGGGACGTGATGGACTTTAAAAAAAAATCACCATGTATAACAGAATACATAGGTAAAGATGACTGCTCTAAACATAGAACTTCTCTTCATCAAAAGATACCTGAAAAAACATAAAAAGACAAGCCTGAAATCTGCAGATATCTGTAGTGATTTAGTTTGAAGAACAAATAAAATATCCCTATAAATCAATAAGAAAACAAAATTATGCAATAAGAAAAAAATGGGCAAAAATTAAGAACTTATATTTCAAATAAATAAAACATGTAGCAAATAAATGTGGAGAAGGGACAAGCTCCCTAGAGATCAGGGAAATGCAAACCAAAACTACAAAGATATATTGACAGCTATTCAATTGGCAAAAAATAAGAATAACAACACCAAGTTTGTGGGATGGTAGAGAACAAAGGTATCATTAAAACTGTTGCTAGGGACTTCCCTGGTGGTCCAGTGGTTAGGACTCCATGCTTCCACTGCTAGGTGCACGGGTTCAATCCCTGGTCAGGGAACTAAGATCCCACATGCGGCCAAAACAAAACAAAACAAAAAAACCAAATAAAACTGGTGCTAAAATTATACTGAAAAATAATTTGGAATTATTATATAAAATTGAACTTTTACATATCCAATTACCCAATGATTCCACTCCTAGGGTGATTTGTGATAAAGAAAAGATAGGACACATGGAAAAATCTTGCAAAGAGACATGCTTAAGAATGTTTAATGAAGGACAATTCATAACAACAAAAACTGGAAACAACTCAAATTCCTATCATCTAGACTATGGATAGAGTATATCTGCACTATGGAATATTATGCAGCAGTGAAAATGAAGAAACTATACCTACAAGTTTTAAAACAAGTCATCCCATTTACTTGCATGTAAACTTAAGCAAATAAACTTTCTTAAGCATTTTCCTTGTCTATAAAATGGGAATCATACTATCTGTTTTGGAGATTTTGTGCACTAAAATAATTCATGCAGTGTCTGAAGCACCTTTAATATAAAATATTGTTAATTATCTGTAATCATTATTCCAACTGGTATATTTTATTTACGTCAATTATTTTCGTATGGATGCAAATGTGAAGCAATAAATTCTCTTTCCTAAAAGCAATGTCTCTGTCTCAGTCTCTCTCTCCGTCTCTCTCTCTCACACACACACACACACATCAATATTTTTACACCATAATTAAATTGTATAAGAGGACTATTATAATAGTTTATTTTTAATGCCTAGGAAAAATGTATGGGTATCATAGAGGCACATCAAAAATATACTTTATTGTTTCTAGGTCTCTGAAAAAGTACTAAAATTAAATGTCCATTAGGTCTTTCGTTTATATATTTTTGCTAGTTGTTAGATGTATACATAAATGTATAAAAGCCAATCTCTGTTTTCAAATATCAGTGGATTTATGTCACTTCTCTAATTACATTCTTATGCTCTGTAATGCAGCAAAAGACTGAAAATCTTAAACCATTATTGTGAGAGTAATGCTGTCCCAGGACAAAGTCTGTCCCAGAGTTTGCAGAGTGTATAGTGTATAGTTTTAGATACTGACAGCAAGGTTATCACCAAATGAGGTAACAGAGTACGAAGCATGGCTTTCACTCTAAACAATGTCAAAAGTTTTCAGAAACTTCAAAGGAACTAAAATAGTTCATGGAAATACAGTGATAACAGGAATAAGCAGATTCATTGAAGCTCTAAGTCCAGAAACTTCAATGGCAGGAATAAAACTGAAGAGAACAGAATTGGAAATTACAAGAAAAAGATGGATTAAAATAAAGTTAAACTCCTGAGAGTAAAATAAAACTCATACCATTTAGGAACTGATTGATCACAACTGAGGTTTAAATTGATCAGGAACTTGTAATCTGTATCTGGATATTTGTATTTCTTTGACTTCATATTCTACTACTTAGTTCATTCAGTTTTTATAGTAAAGAATGACTCGTTCATATTATTTTGATAATATAAATTTTATAAACAAGAAAACATAGGGCTTTAACCCATGCTTTATAAGACACTAATAGAAATAACATTGCTGGAACTAAATATCATAAATGAAGCTCAGGGCCTAAATTGAATCATTAGAAGGAAATCTACAAAATCTGTTAGATTGGCTTTATGTTCCCAAACCCTATAAGTGATGGCAAATGTGATCTAGATTTTCTCTTCCAGGAAGGAGAAGCTTCCTCTGTCATTCAGGATTATGAGTAAAACAAAAATCATTTTTGAAGAATCGTTCCAGCTAAATTCATTCTCTTTATTTTTCATTCTATATTTTCTATGGTCATGAAAGTGAAAAACTCATCCTCCCTTAGAAATGTGATCCCTCCCAAATACTGATGGTGGAAGAATAGAATTCAATACAATGATATGTTGTCTCTTTTAGACTGCTCATATCATAGAAGGCAGTTTTTCTTTTGCCCCGAATTAGCCCCAAGAGTCTAAATACTGAACAGTCTGATGTATACTAAAATGTCAAGATGCAACACACATAATCAAAAGACTGAAAATCATTCCATGGCCCCAACACCCACAGAAAAGCTATTTCTCTTGGTTTCAAAAATCATTTTTCCAGGTCTCTGTTACACCTATGTCCCCTCCTCTGCAGGTAAATCTACACCAATCTGTACAAGGGCTTCAAACCAAATTGGCCAAATAATATTGGAAGAAAGCCTACACAATCATCTTAACACATATGAACTTCTCTTAAAGCACTTACTCAGTTTTAATAAACATACCTGCTCCTTTTGGTCATCAATCTTAATGAGATTAGAACCCAGGTCTTGGCATGACTTCCTACTCTCACTCCAACTTTTCTCTTCTCTTGAAAAATAGTAACAGTTTTTTCCACAGCAGGACCATTTTCCTTGACATGTGTCAGAGCCTTTATTTTGAAAACAAAAACCACCATCATCCACAACCTCAAGACCATTTAGAGACCTGTACTTTTTCTGTACTTCATTGCTTAGACTGATTGATCAGACAATAGATGATTTCCCTGCATCCCCAAACTCATATGTTAGGAATAGCTCTCCTGCCAAATTCTGTAGGTAAGAATACAGTTGAGTCAGAGACTGTCTCTCACAGTCCCAAAGCCATTTAAGATTGTGAAATCTTGACTTCTCAGATACAAATAAACTGCAGCAAAATGGAGCAGTTCTCCCTGAAGGAAGAAATCCATCAAAGTAAATATATGGAAATAGTATTAATGCCAAGGGATCAATTATATATTGGGAAAAATTCATCCACAAGCACAAAATACTCAAATCAATATAATAATCTAACAGAAGCTTCTGTAACGAAGCAGGACCCTATGGGGCCTACCCGGGACAGGCCTTCCCCCATGTCCTCTGCTTTAGCTCCTCTCTGAGTACCTAGATAACAGTATTTGATGCAAATTTCCTGAGTTGTTTTGCAGATGTGAAACCTCCCACCAAATGGAAGATATTAACTACTTGATGACCATGAGCACGTAGCCCCTGGCCTCCTGGAGCCTACGGATTGATAAGGTTAACCCCGGTGACACCACCTGTTACCTCATCATCAGTCAATCAGAGAACTGTGCACGATTTGACCACGTACCCATCCCCCGCCCCGCACCTGGCTTTTAAAAATGCTTTGCCGAAACCCTTCGGGGAGCTCGAGGTTTTTTAGGGCATGAGCCACCTCGTCTGCTTGCATGGCCTTGCAATAAACCTTTCTCTGCTCCAAATTCCGAAGTTTCAGTTTGGCCTCAGTGTGCATCAGGTACATGAACTTGCATTAACACTTCTTATTTTGTAAATGTCGTGTTCAATTAACTATAATCAATAAAATTGACTCGATAAGAAAGGGTGATACTTACCTGTACTAGGTGGTAAAACTGAGCCATCCTCAACTTCCGGTACAGATGTATTTCTTTCTTTTGTGTCTTTCGTACCTTGTATATTGCACTTAAAATCTGTCTGAAAATCTTCAAGCCGTACTATAAAATTAAGATTGTGAATGGCTTTAATAGATCATTTTATTATGACCATTTACTCTATTTGAGAATTACAAAATAAACGATGTTGACTAAATGAAAGTACAATCAGAGAAAAAAATGTAAGGTTAAAATATTTTGAAGTGTCAGAACCTAAAATGGATTTTTATATATAACCATAACTTGCTATACTTAGGTTTTAAAGTTTGTAAAACAGTAATCAACATTTACAAAACAGAGAATATAAACTGGAAATAAAGAACATACTAACTGGTTTTTATGCCATCTACTCTTCAAATAAGGATTTCAAAGTTTGCGAAATTTAGTATTCACTATTTCATTTAGCATTTAGTATTTTTATTTAGGGCTAACCTAAAGGATTTGGCTCTTTTTAATATAATTTTATAATGGATTCATTGAATACCCATGGGAAAAGAACTCAGAGTGCTATTTCTTTTTTAAACTGGAGTATAATTGCTTTACAATGTTGTGTTAGTTTCTGCTGTACAATGAAGTGAATCAACTATATGTATACATATGTCCCCTCCTTCCCCACCCCATCCCACCCATCTAGGTCATCACGGAGCACCAAGCTGAGCTCCCTGTTCTATACAGCAGGTGCCCACTAGCTATCTATTTTACACGTGGTAGTGTATTTATGTCAAACCTAATCTCCCCATTCATCCCACCTTCCCCTTCGCCCACTGTGTCCACATGTCCGTTCTCTACATGTACATCTCTATTCCTGCCCTGCAAATAGGTTCATCTGTACCATTTTTTTAGATTCCACATATATGCGTTAATATACGATATTTGTTTTTCTTTCTGACTTACTTCACTCTGTATGACAGTCTCTAGATCCATCCACGTCTCAACAAATGACTCAATTTCGTTCCTTTTTATGGCTGAGTAATATTCCATTATATATAGATAGATAGATAGATAGATAGATAGATAGATAGATAGATAGATAGATAGATATAGATATAGATATATACCACATCTTCTTTATCCATTCCTCTGCTGATGGACATTTAGGTTGCTTCCATGTCCTGGCTATTGTAAATAGTGCTGCAATGAACATTGGGATACATGTGACTTTTTGAATTATGGTTTTCTCAAGGTATATGTCCAGTAGTGTGATTGCTGGGTCATACGGTAGTTCTATTTTTAGTTTTTTAAGGAACCTCCATACTGTTCTCCATAGTGGCTGTATCAATTTACATTCCCACCAACAGTGTAGGAGGGTTCCCTTTTCTCCACATCCTCTCCAGCATTTATTGTTTGTAGATTTTTTGGTGATGGCCATTCTGGGCTACTTCTAATGTGCAAAAAGAAAGTAAAAAATCTCTGAGAGAAACAGCAATCTCTTCCAAAAATTCATGAACAAAAATAATGTAAAAGCATGAAGTGTATGGCTCTTTGAGTGTACGAACATTTTTTCAAAACACGTGGAGAATTTGTTGCACAACTGAGAATCTACATTTCAAATTGTGCTACCACTCATCATCATTAAGCCAAATTCAATGTCTACTTGTAAAAATCTAAGAACATCAATTACACAGTCTGTTAATGTCCTCAGTTACAATCAATATTACCATTGCTCCAAACTCTGCAATCCATTCCAATGTTTACATTCTGGACCTGAATTTAAAAGACACATCAAGACCTCTGGTTTCTAAATACTACCATTTCTTGTGATTAATAGACTCCCTCCTCCTTTCCTTTTTGTCTATCCAAGGCCACACAGTAGAGAACTAATTTGGGCAGGACTTCCAACAATCTTGCAACATAGTCTTTAGGCACTTCTGAAAATAGCCAACTCTGAAAAACACTCTACCACTCATCATCTCATTGCCTTCACTCAAACTTTTGAAAGTCACATGACAAAAAAGCTCACAAAACTGTTCAGATACAGGTTAATGCTGACCAACATTTATGGTTCTCATCACCAGTCTGCCCCCCCAATACTACACAATGTGCTTATTAAGTCACATCCTTTTCTCAGTTTCAACGGCTATTTAATCTTTTCCTAAAATATCTACTGGCACCTCCTGACTCTCCTTCTCAGGAGATGGCTTCATCTGCTACTTCACATAGAAACAGTCACCATCAAGCATAAATTCCCCTCACCTTCTTGCTTCTCCTTGTATAAATACACAGGTATCCATCAATCTATCTCAGAAAAAAAAAATGTTTGCTTCCCCTAAACAAGTCTGAAACTCTCACCCTTAGTCTGTGTCAACTGAAAAAATATATATTCACAACCTAAAAGTTGAGAATTATGTTTTACTCAGGTGGAATTTTTAGGACCTCAAGCCCGGAAGGCAGCATCTCAAGGAACCCTGAGAAAACTGTTCCGAGGAGGCAAGCAGGCGAGCCAGAATACATAGGGTTTTTGCAACAAAGGGCAGGTAGTATGAATGTCAAAAGATTATTGTTAATTAAAGAAAACTATACATCAAGTTAAGGAATTTAGCACTTTTCTGTGTATGGGAAGATGCAAGAGTCTGGGCTCACTGAAATCATTTCTTTGATATGCACCTCAGCTATCTAGGGTCACTATCCTGTGTTTTCACATCCTGAGTTTCCTCAGGGCTCACTGTAGGGAGCAGGTGCAGTCTGATGGCTGCTAGATGGCAGGTATTCTTTCCTTCCTGAGTTCCCTCAGGGCTTACCAGCTCACCATAGGCTGTGGCTGCAATCGCTGATGGCTGTGACATCCTTTGTTTACTGATATGGTAGGCGTATCATGAAACACTTCCTTCATGAAACACTGTCAACTTTGCTCCAAGAACTTCTTTTCATTTATTTCATTAGTCAATTTGTTTGTTAGTTATCCCAAACTCTAGCTAGGTCTTTAACCACTACATTTATGTATTTTTATATTTCTCTCCATTTCATCCTCCTACGTCTTTCAAACAGTGTAGCTGAATCGCATAGCAATCACTCCCTGACACATTTTATATACAGTTTTATTACCACTCTATGTATTTCCTGAGTACAGTTCGTGAAATTGTACTACTTATTTTATTGTTTGTAACTTGTTAACCTGATAAAAAGGTACCATAGTGTACAAAAAGTTTTGGAACTTACTCTTTTTCGATTCATATTATCTTGCTAAGATTCATACACGTTGCTGCACACCACTGTAGTTTCTTTGTTTTGACCATTGCATAAATTCCATTTTGTGAATAAATCACAGAGATTTCACTTACTCTCCCACTAATGGTCATTTGAGTAGCTGTGAGATGTTTGGTATTGTGAACAGCACTTCTGTGAGCAGTCCTGCAGATGTGTATTGCTGTATATGTATGAATATTTCTGTTGGATATATACTTAACATTAGAATTGCTGAACCATGTTCAGCTTGCGAAGATAATACCAAACGGTTTTATGAAGTGGTTGTATCAAGTTATACTCCCTTTAACAATGTATAAGAGATCGTGTGGACCCACACACTTTCAACACTTGGTAAATTCTTTGCTTAGCCATAATTTTTAAAAATAATTTTCTGTATTTACTGTTTCTGCCTCCTAATCTTTGAATAAATTTTAACCATTGTAATACCCACCATTCCACTGAATCTACTTTAGCAAATATCATTAGTGGTCTCTCTCTTGCCAAATTTAATAAAAATACTTTTGACCATTATATTACTTGAGCTTCCTGTACTATTTGGAACAATTAGCTATCTTAACCCACTCTCTATGATGGCATACTGTTTTGGACTCCCTCTTATTTGTCTAACCAAAGCATCATTTTTTTCACTGTTTATTCATCTTTCACCTACTTCTAAATGTCGATTTATCCTGACAATCATTCTCCCGACCCCTTCTCTTCTAACATAATCTATTCACCCTGGTTTTACAAGGTTTTCCATGGCTTTTCAAATACTTGTCATAATTGATGAATCTGCAATTCATATCGCTAATCTAAGCATCACTCTTTATCCCCAGACATTGAATCCATATGGTAATATGCATGCTGATGGTCTATGTCTACTTCCAAAAGCTCACTCTGAAGACACAGACCAATCTAATTCTTTCCGGTATTCAACACTGGTATGCCACAGCACCCCAAACTTTACCATTATTAAAAAACAAAAAACGCACCCAAAGGATAGCCTAATGTTCTTGTGTTTTCTATTACATTTGCTGGAATATAGTCACCAAGGTGTTTAAGCCTGATACTAAATGGTATCACCAATTCCCTTTTCTCCTTCACTCATTCAATCAAATGCACATCCTGGCGATTCTACATCTTAAATATTTCTCATATATTTTGCCTGCATTTCATTGCTTCTTTCATGATGCTAATTCAGACAGTCCTTGCCACTAACCCTGGTTCCTGAAACAATCTTCTATCTTATCCCCCTACTCACTTTCCAGTCTACCTTGACTGGCCTTTCCAGAATCCATATCTGCTCATGTGACATGAGTCATGTTTTTCCCTCATGTAAGATATTCCAATCATTTCCTTTGTTTTTAGGGCAAATTTAAGATTTCTTAACATGGTACAAAAGATTTTCATGAAGTTACATACCTAGCCAAACGTATTTCTAGCTCCTTTTTTTATTTGCCCAGAAACTGTAATTCTTCTAACATGTAAATCTGTCCTTTTTTCATGTTATTCTCTACCTGGATGAGTCTTCTCTACTCTGAGCCTCCTAATTAATTCTTACCTGCCCTTTGCATCTTATCAATTATTATCTCCTGCAGGAGTGCTTTCTTGACCTTAGCATGCTATATGCCATTCACCTGATATCTTCATGCCATTATCCTTACACTAATAATATTTCCTTTTAAACACTGGTCATTTTTAAAAATATGTCCCTTTAAACTGAGCTCATTGAGAAATGACTTTTTTAAAATTTCTGCATCTTTGGTGCCATACATAGTTGCTGATCCATAAAAGATACTCAAAAATTGTTTGTTGAATTAATGAACCAAAGAATTAATAATCATGAGGAAAAAGTTGTTGAAAGTAAGTGTTGTATACAAATTTTTGAAAATTGATAGGAACTATATGAAAACTGATAACATTTAATAATATAGAAAATAGATCAAGTTTATTTTCCTTTGTGATTTAAGCTTTATCACACTATGATAAGAAATATAATATTCAAATAAATATTTTCCCAATTCTCTGGTCATATGGAAAACCCCATCTTACTTGAAAAATAAGTTCGACTATGTATGTAAACAGCACTGTATAATCAGCAAAATTTTTGTGCTATTTTGTGTGGCATAAAATTTTTGTCACACTGTTTTATGCGGCATAAAAACTAAGTGATAGCAAAATGATAAAATCATCATCATCAATATTATCATCAACACCATCATGATTACTAACATTTCTATACAACTTTATATCAGCAGAGGTTCAGTAGCTGTGATATCTCATTTTTCATCCTGGCTCATTGTTCTCATAAGAAATGTGTGTATCTGATACTCACACATATATCCTAAGCCTGTGATTGCCAGTAGGAGAAAAAAACATACAATTCCCAGGATTACTGCAATGATATGCCATGGACATTCTGTACAAAATCAAAAAGCAAAATATACATAATAAGCATCAAGCATAGCAAAACCCGCAGAAGTAGAACAAAATGGAAATTTGTTCTGGAGTTTAAAATTAATATCACTATTTACTGTGACCACAAATCTCATTACTATTACATTTAAATATACCCCTCGGTACATAAAGAACCAGGCATATAATATCAAATATATATGGATACAATTATCGTGATTTCATTTTTTTCTTACTTAGCATTATATAACATTTTCAGAAAACAGGAAAACAGGCAGAAAAAACTTTACTTCTCCTTTTGTGAGTTTGATATCTTTTGTCCTTCCATTTCTTTGAATACAGGAATTTTGGCTCCATATATATCACTTTCTCCTGGCTCACTTCTGAGGGCTGAAGCCAAAGAACACAGCAAGAATCCTTTACAATGTTGAATAAGGCATAATTAATAGCACTGAAAAATGGCAACTTTCATCATGAAATAATTGAGAGAGCTAAATGAATGATAAGCATGATAATCTGAAATAAGTGATTTCAAGTAACCATTGATCTGAGAATATCAGAAAAAAAGTATTTTTAAAATTTCTCTTTGTGATGACTTACAACAGAGGTTCAACACGATTAAATAATGGTCCATTAGAGTTCATAGGCATGTTATGTTAAGCTTGTACTGTTTTTAAAATAATTGAATTCATTGCAACAATTTAGGAATTCGTATGTTTCATACTTACATAAAAATCTAGATTTATAGCTTCTCTTGAAAATTTCTATTTGGTCACTTATTGCCTGTATCATGCCCAAATGGCAACTACATTCTGATACTAAATAGAGTAACCCCCCTTTAGGACAGACACACACACTCAAATTTGACAAACTCCTCAAACTGCCACGTTGTTTTCAGTCGTTTATTATTACCCCTTGAATCTTATAATCACTGGATTAATGACTCCTCTCTTAGAGTGTGAGAAAAAGGCAGAAATTGTGGGATTCAAGGAAAGGCAGTTTAGGAAATAACATCAAACAACTGAGGCATAACTTGTAATTCTAACAACAACACTACACAGCCATGACTTTCTCCAATTTATAGACAAGAGACATGGAGCATCAAAGAGTATAAATAATATTCCCAAGGTCAGATAGGTAGTAAATAATAGTATTTAGTTCAAATAAATACATATAAATGTATATTAAAATATATATTTTATATGTAATGTATATTTAGTTCAAATATGTATATTATATAAATCATTTGTATTATTCCAAAAATATGATCCTTCACCTACAGTTAATTTATATAAACACTTCCACAAAAAATACATAATAACTCCTCTTCCCTAGAAATATAAATAAATAAATAATGACCAAAGAGGAGAAACACTTTTCACAAAATAATGTTTTTGGTAACTCTGTAGAAAGAACCAGGTAACTGGTCTTCCTAAATAGATTTGACTCTTGGTCCTTAAAAGATCGTAATATTTCACTATTTAATTACTTTATAATTTGAGGAAACTTGATTTGAACAATCATCAAATAATGATAAAATGTTTAAATACACTACCATTTGTTTTCCAATAAATATTCTTTCTACCACAGTGCCAAATTACAAGGTAAATCCTGTTTTAAGGACATATTTTCCTAGCTAACTGGTCTTTATTTAGTTACTTTTTAATTGAACAACTGTATACCAAAATAACAAGAAAACACATTTGTAATATAAAACTGGATTTATTTTGATAGAAAAATAATCATATGATCCAAACACTCAAACTTTTTCTATCATATTTCACTTTAGGATAAGGCAATTTAAGCTTTGCATAATTCATTGCTAACCAGTTGGGTAGCACGCATAGGGGTGAGAGAAAAAAACACAGATTAATATTACCTAAAAAAGAATTAAATATTCCCCAAAACATTTGAGGATATTTAAAAAATCATACTCTGCATAGTAAATATTTTGACCCATTCTCATCCTAATTCATTCTTGTCTTCACCTATAGAATAGGGTTGACATTGGATATTAATTAACATGGACCCCAAGGTGAATTATTTGCTGCAATAATCCAACACCCTTGCAACTTTCTACATAGCTTACCCCTAGCAAATTCTCCTTTATCCTTCTTTGTTCAACAGCATGACGGTAAAGGCACACCCACACTGACTGATAATACCTGTGTCTGTGCCTTGAGATTTCACCAAGAGGAGAGCAAGCTTGGTCAAGAACGCTGCTTGGATGTGCTTGTTTTGCTGGCCTTTCGATTCTGCTTTGAGACCAGGAGGTCCTTGCTGCAATGTATGACTGGCCTCAGAGAGACGATGTCAGAAAAAAGACAGCCAATGATCAAATGGCATTCAGTATTTCCACACAGAAAGTTTCCACTTCTGTCAGTATCACATATACTCCACACTCTGTCAGACCAGAGTCATAGAGAACTAAAGTGCCAAATTTTGTAGACATTTGTGGATCAATTCAAACCTGAACTTTAGCAGTTACCATAAATCTTGAATAAAATGTTCATCTCAGAATCTCATAAGATTAGGAAATGGTTAACAACAAAATAAAAAATTTTAAAAATAAAAAGGGAAATATCCATATTCTACCTCACATGGTTCATACATTTTTTCTTTTTATAGAAGAAAGGTAAATCCCCAATTGTTTTTTATATATATATGCATATGGTAAAAATAGATAAATGTCAAAATGTGCATAAACAACCTATATTTCTAATACACATCCTAAGGATATCCAGATTGCTTGACAGATTACAGTAATATAAATACATACAATATTGGGTTGACCAATTTGTATAACAGTAGACTTCTAGTTATCTCCTGTCTTCTCTTTAAATTGTCTGAAGAAACAGACTTTCTCTTTAAATAATAAAAATCAAGACAGAAACAAAGAGACAGACTCAAAATGTTGAATGAGGGGGGCGGAGTCAAGATGGCGGACTAGGAGGACACGGAATTCGTGTCTCCGCGCAACTAGGGCACCTACCAGGCACCGGTGGGGCCACGGACACCTAAAGGGACGGGAGGAACCCCCAGCGACCGGGTAGGACGTGAGGCGTGGGGGGGAGTGAAGGGGGAGGAGAAGTGGAGGCGGGACGGGACTCGCCCCCTGAGGGGTGGCTGGGGGAGGGGAAGGGCTCCCACGCCGAAAGGGGGAAATTGGGGGACCATTGGGAGGGCAGAGGATCAAAAGGGAGCGTGGCCAGGTTTCCCCTACCCACATGGGCCCCCAGGAACCTGCTGAGATCCCAGGCCTGATCCTCTGCCCACCGAGGCCCCCTCCAGCGGCGTGGGTCCTGAGGGAGTGGGAGGGAGGTAAGGGGAAGCAAAAGTAAAGGCCGGACCTCCAGGACCAGCACCCCTGAGGGGCGGCTGGGGGAGGCGAGGTGTTCCTACACCCAGAAGGACCCACCCATGGTTAGGGGTCCAGCGGGGATGGGGGAGACCCTGGGGGTCCATGCAAAAAACATTCACTGAATGAATAAATGAATGATTAAATTAACAAATAAAAATTCATTTGAAAAATATTTATTGAGCACCTATTATGTACGAGACACTATCCTAAGTGCTGATGATAGATGAGTGAACAAATAGAAAATTATCTGGCCTTGTGGAGCTTATTTTGCAATGGGCGTGTGATTAATTTTAAGACAATGGAGTAGAAATGAGTCAGAGGAAGAGAGGCTTCAAAATGAATATCGATTCACGTTACACTATTGCTTTCACACTCAACTTTCCTCTCTTGTTATCCTCCAGAATTAAATTTTGAAGAATAACAGGACTTCTCCATTTAAACCAGGACACTAAGGATATATATATTTTTGACAGGAGTTATATGAACAGAAACTCCAAAGTAAAGATCTTGTGAAGTCTGAAATATACGCAAATATTTACCTTCTCTTTTAGATATCTCAGGTCTCTCATCTGTCTGTGAATTAGGAGCAATAAGTGCAAGCTTCACATAGGCCATCTTCTCATTGTTTTCTGGGAAATAAAGTGGAACAAAGTTCATTCTCATCATAATAACTGCATAAAATAACAGTCTGTATTGTAATGTAAACAAAGGTTAATAACTAATTTTAAAAGATAGCAATAATTTTAAAATATTATTTCTCAATAAAAGACTGTAACAATTAATAACCATATAATGTCATGTTTTATGGACAAGAACTTCCTAAGTACTTACTGTTATATGTGTACAGAAAATGAATATTTCAATGCTTCTTTATAAATATAATATTCTGTAACTTCAATTTACCAATTGAATAAAGGTGTTAAAAGAAAGAAAACTAGGCATATCATAGAGATATAGAACATTTGAGCTGCTTCCCGTTTTTGGTGATAGTGAAGAAAGTCATAACATTCATGTTATAGGGCTTTGTGTGGATATGTGTTTTCATTTCTCTTGTGTAAATATCTAGGTGTTATTTCTGGGTCATATGGTAAGTGTATATTTAACTTCACAAGAAATTGCTAATTGTTTTCTAAAGTGGCTATACCACTTTACATTCATATGAGGGTTTTCAGATGTCCCACATCCTCACCAGCACTTGGTATTGTCCATATTTTTAATTTTAGCCATTATGGTAGGTGCATAATATCTCACTGTGGTTTTAATTTGCATTCACTAATAACCAATCATTTTTTACCATCTTTTTGCCATCTGTATATCTTCTTTGGTGAAGTATCTATTCAAATCATTTAACCATTTTTAATTGAGATTTATATAAACATACCATCAGTTTCTTGTCATGTCAGCCTCTCCGTAGGGCAGCTCACAACATGGCAGTTGGCTTCCCTCAAAGTGAGTGAGGTAGAGTGAGAGAGAGCACCCAAGATGGAAGCCTAACCACAGAAGTGACATATCATTACTTTTACCATATACTATACTTAGAAAATAATCACAAATCTACACTTGTGAGATTACACAAGGGCAAAAATAGAAGACAGGAATCACGAGAGGCTATTTTAGATGCTGCATACCACACTCATATAGAAATACAATTATACAATTATCTATAAACTAGATACAATTACTTATTAGTTGTCATAGCTCTTTTGTAGATTCTTTGAGTAAATTCTTTATATACAATCAGCTCCTCTACAAATAAAGAAAATTTTCTTTCATTTTTTCTAATCTGTATGCATCGTATTTCTTATTGATTAACTACATGTGCTGGAGCCAGTACAACATTGAAAAAGGTAGTAAGAGTGGATATCCTGGCTTTGTTGTTTCCAATCTTAGGAGTGAAGTATTCAGTCTTTCACCTTTAAGTATGATGTGGGATATAGCTTTTTTTTTGTATATACTTGTTAGCAGGTTATCTTTTATTC
Source organism: Eubalaena glacialis (assembly GCF_028564815.1). Classification (NCBI taxonomy): domain Eukaryota; kingdom Metazoa; phylum Chordata; class Mammalia; order Artiodactyla; family Balaenidae; genus Eubalaena; species Eubalaena glacialis. Next base: position 108,309,539 of record NC_083726.1, on the reverse strand, counting down.
ATAGTTTTCTAAGAGCTTTTGTCAAGAATGAATGTTGGATTTTGCCATGTATTTTTCCTGTGAGTATTTGGTTGAATATATGGTTATTCTTTTTTACTGTGTTGAAATAGTGAATTATTTTAATTGGTTTTCAAGTGTTGAAACAACATTGAATTCCTGGGATAAACCCTGATAGATCATGATATATTAGTCATTTTTTATATTGCTGAATTTGATTTGGTAATATTTTGTTAAGAAATTTTGGTCTATATTCAGAAGGGATATTGGTCTGTTATTTTCTTTCTTTAAAATATCTTTGTTTTTTGTGTTAGACTAACGGTGGTGAATGTTCCATGAACACCTGAAAAAAATATGTTTTCTTCTACTGTTGAGTAGAGGGCTCTATATATGTCAGGTCAATTTGGTTACTAGTGCTCTTTCAGATTTTCCAAATCCTTACTGATTTTTTGTCTAAATATTCTGATAATTACTGATAGAAGTGTGTTGAAGGGTCCAAATGTAATTGAGGATTTTCCTATTTCTCCTTTCGATTCTATCAGTTTTGACTTTTATGTATTTTCAAGTTCTGTGTTGGGTATATACACATTTAGAATCGTTAGGCATCTTATTGCATTGATTCCTTCAACATTATGTAATATTCTTCTCTATCCCCATACTAGTTAATGGAATTTTCTTTCAGTACTACAAAGATGGTACTTTATCATCTTCTGGTTTGCATACTTTCATATGGGAAATCTATGATTCTTACTGTCCCAAAGCTCTTGGATGATCTGTCAGTTTTCACTCTTTTTTTATTCTTTGTGGTTCGGGATATTTCTGTTGATCTATCTTCAAGTTTACTAGGATTTTTTTGCCTGTCTTGTGTCCAGTTTTCTGATAAGCCCAAGGAAGGAATGATTTATTTCTGATATCATAGTTTTTTCCATCTGATATTTCCATTTGACTCTTTTTTATATAATTCCCATCTCTCTGATGAAATTTCCCCATATGTTCATGTATGTTTTCCTAAGTTTCCACTAGTTTTTTAACACATTAAAAGTTATTTTTAATGTTTCTTGCTGATAATTCCAACATCCTGAACACACCTGAGTTTACTTCAGCTGATTATGTTATCTTTTGGCAAAGGGTCATCTTCTTCCTTTGTGTGTGTGTGTTTCTTAAAATGTTTATTGAACGGCAAACGTTGTATGTCTGTCCAGAAAAAGAGATACCTCTTATTCTGCAAGACTATTAGTGTGTGGCCTTGGGCTGGTTTGTATTTCATTGTTTCTGAGGTCCTCTTCAGTCCACTGCAGCCTTCCAATTCTTTCAGTGATGTGCTGCCCTACTAGTATTTAGGGTGGGGTCTTGGTTGGCTGAAGAGTTTTTCCCAGTGTTTTGATTCAACTCTGCAATTTCAGCAGACCCTGTACACCTGCAACCAGAAGAGGTTCTCTCTCCAAACTCTCACCCTCCACCATGGTAAGCTCCGACAGCTTGTTACGTCAAGTATGATCGTGTGGGACCCAGGAGAAATTCGAAGTTCTCTTGGTCTATGCTCACTCTTGGACACTTACTGTCTGCCTTGGCCTCAGTGGTGTACTTTTCTCAGCATCCCTGCTCCTCCTCCTCAGTCGTGAAGCTCTTTCTTGTATCTGTCAGGGGTCTTGGGCAGAAAAGAATTTCTTTCTCTTCTATAGGCATGGCAGAACTCTGCTTTATATAAGTACGGGATCCTTGACCCCGGAGGGTTTCCTGCCCCGCTCCCAGGGTTAAAGTTCATTTTATACTATTCTTCCCTCAACAGCAGCAAGTTTTTTGTCTAGAACCAGCAATGGGAGAGTTTTCTGCCCCTCCTTGAGCAGAGGGTGCTGCTGTTTGTTACTTGGTGCAAGGCTTGCGGTGGGAACAATGGTGGTTTCCTCCCCTTTTATCAGCTACGAAGAGATTTTGCATTTAGCCGTGTCCTAACATCACTTTATTTTCTGAGACCAGGAGAGAGAGGTTTATCTTACCTCTTCTAAAGTGGGAGAAAGCCTTTGCTAAATAGCCGTTCCTGGGAGTAGGAGAGTTTCCTGGCCCTCCCTTAGTATCTTAAAGCTCCTGCTTCATGTGAGAAGATCTGGGAAGCGGTGAGGTTTCATGCCTCTCCGTCATGAAGGGGCTCGCCTTGCTCTCCTGCTCTGCCCCAGTCTTTCTCATGAGCTCCCACTGGAGGTCTGTTGAAAAGACCTGTTGAAAGAGAATGGACTCCCCTTGTGTCTAGGGCTCTCAGGGATTCTAAACTGTCATGATAACTCACATTCATCCTTTAAGAGTTGTTAAACTATCAGCTGTTTTTATCTTATCCACTTTTATGGCAGCCACTGTTTCTCCTCTGCTGCAGATTAAACTCTTTGTGAGTCCCATCTCTCCACAGAGGGGCTTGTCCCTCTTTGGCATTCAGTTTACCTGACTCCTTTTTGATTCTGCTTTGTTACTCTGTTGGGCTCAAATAAAGTTAAAATTTTGTAGATTATCTAGATTTTTCTTGTCAGAGTGAGAGTGACTTTTTCTTGTGGTCTTCTATTTTCTAAGCAAAAGGCTATGAAAGATGATTTTTTAAAATTCAGCTGGCTCAGTTTCTTTAAAAATTTATTTCTGAGTGAGCATTATAATATTGTTCTCCTAAGGTAAAAAACACCTTGTGGAAATAATTACATTTTTTGGATGATTTTTCAATGATGGCAATCTACTAAGTGAATTGTAGGTTATACTTATATCCTTTACTTTATATATATAAATATTATAAAATAATAAAAAATTCCTGGCAACTTTGCTGAGTCACTGTGGCTCCCATAATAAAAAATTGAATCAAAATAAGGAAATCAAACATAGGAAATTAATTTGAAATAACAGATGGTGATCTTAAATTGACATAAATAAATAATTGATACCACACAAATCTAGAAATGATTACAGAATTCAATATGCATTTTCTTTATATATTGACAGTCAACCATGTAGCATGTGCCTACTGTTATATGTTCATAGTTGTGTATTCACAATGATTATTTCTCAGTGGTATATAACATTTTTGTATCTTTAAAACTTTATTCTTTGTATTTATCTGCAATTTTAAGTTTTTTGTAAAGAATCTATGATTTTTTAAAAAACTCTCAGTTTAATTAAACAAGAAAATAAACCTAGAGAGGAGTTTAAAAGAATCTTTAAGTGATTATGAATGGTGTAATTTTTCTTCCTTGTACTTTTATGTACTGTATAAATTTCTAATAATTTTAATTGTCATCCAGATTTTTAAAAATTTATTTATTTTATTTATTTATTTTTGGCTGTGTTGAGTCTTCGTTGCTGCACACAGGCTTTCTCTAGTTGTGGCGAGTGGGGGCTACTCTTCGTTGCAGTGGCTTCTCTTGTTGCGGAGCACAGGCTCTAGGCGCACGGGCTTCAGTAGTTGTGGCACACGGGCTCAGTAGTTGTGGCTCATGGGCTCTAGAGCGCAGGCTCAGTAGTTGTGGCTCACGGGCCCAGTCGCTCCGTGGCATGTGGGATCCTCCCAGACCAGGGCTCGAACCCGTGTCCCCCGCACCGGCAGGCAGACTCCCAACCACTGCGCCACCAGGGAAGCCCTGTTGTTGTGTTTTTAGAGTATATTTTTTCCTCTCTTCAGAGATAAGTAAGCGTGGGCCAGTTTTTTGTGCTGTCATCTATATTTTGTGGCTTACTAAGTGAGGCAAACTAACATTTAGAAAATCCACGTGCCAAGCACAGTTTTGGGGAATTTGGGGAAGTTTGGGTGATTGTTGCTGTTCTACATTAAGTCATTTCATCGACTCCTCAACAAACTGGATAATAGATTGTTATCTTCATTTTACTGATGAAGAAACTCAGATTTAGGAGCATTAGGTGACTCACATAAGTGCATATATATGACTTTATGTAGTATATTTATATTTACTTTTACAGGTAAAGAATAAGTGAATTATGTGTACATTCTCATCCCACTTTTCTGTTAATAACAGAAAATGTTTTGTCAAATTCCAAAAAAAAAAAAAAAAAATACTGGACTTTCCACAAAATCATTGTGTTCTTTACATTCGAGGGCTATCATGCACAAAATTTAATTATGAGAGATGGGGACAAAACCGAGGCAGGCTAGATTTTTGCCTCCAGATGGCCAGTGTGATCTCACAACGATATCAGGAAATGAATGAAGAGTGAGGAAGTAGTTCAAGAGTCCAAAATTAGGTAGATTGGGAGTTTTCTGGAGAACAGTGTGGGGTAAGGAGAGAGCCACTAAGCTCCAGCACCATTTGCAGCCTAAATTAGTGCCAACTAAAAATTGTCACTCCCCCTCTGGTTCTACAAGGATGAAGTCACTAGCCACTGCAGTCCGCACCTTCAACACACCCTAAAAGGGGTTCAAGGTGGAGATCAGGAATGAGGGTCTCTGTGCTCTGGGAAAAGCTGGCAGAACAGGCCTTCAGATAGTTAGATATTTTCAGGAGGAGAGTTTATGAGCCCAATTTCTTGCATCTTCTGATATCTAGAAAAGCACTAAAATCACTCATGGAGGCATCTGCTCCTGGTGACCAGCAGTAACCCTCTGCCAAAATGTGAGCTTGACTGCACGTACCCCCTTCTCTAATATATGTATACTGACCTCCCCCCGCCAACTGCCACCTCTTTGGAGCAGTTCCTCACAGTTATCTGAGGGGCTGTCTCCCGGGCTATCGTACTCATTTGGCCCCGAATAAAACCTAACTCACAGCTCTCACGTTGTGCTTTTTTTTTTCAGTCAACATAAGGAAAGATGTGCACTCTCATTACCTTGTTGAAAGAATTTCCATTCACCTTTCTGCCTTCAAAATGATTGTTCAATGTCTCCTTCATCAGGACTGCATCTTAAATGTTTAGCAAGCAGAGGGCCATGGACCAGACCTTCTGCTATTCTTAGGAAGAAAGATCCCATAATCTCCCTAACACACCCTTAGGTCTGCAGTCCAGCAATACCTTAGCGGGCTATGGGGCTCAGCACTCTTCAAGCCCCGGTGCTTGTCCATACTAATTCAGTCCTCTGTTTCTAGAGAGAGGAAGAACTTCCCAAAAGGCAGTTTTTTGAAGAGTAACACCTCTCCAAAAAGAGCTGCCCACGTATTTTCCTTCTTCACGCATGCATTCTGTTGTGCTAAAACACTGAGTTCCAGAGAAGAGGGAAAATCTTGTGGAAATCTCTTAGTAAAACTCATTTCGGCCTCACAATCCAAATGTTGGTAACCTCAAGCAACCAAGATTTTTTCATAGCGTTCTACACCATAATCTACCTTAATAACAGCAGGAACAATCCATTTCTCACAGGTAGATAATATCTTTTCTAACAGAATAATACTTGTAACCACTGGATAGATAATGCAAATATTATTTACTCATGTATCACGTTTGCTCTTGGAAATTCTTAAACGATGAAAAGTATGTACAACGTTCAGTAAATCACAGTCACAAATCAAATATTGGAGAGTGCAAAGTGGAAGAATTAAGGGAATTCCCTGGCAGTCCAGTGGATAGGACTCCACGCTCTCACTGCCGAGGGCCCGGGTTCAATCCATCCCTGTTCTAGGAACTAGGATCCCACAAGCCTCGTGCGATGAGGCCAAAAAAAACCGAAAACAAAACCAAACAAAAAAACCAAAGAGGGAGAATTGAGACTATCAAATGGGATAAAGTAAACGTATCATACCGTTATTAGTCTTTATCATTGCATCTGTCATATTACCTTAAAAAATATCTGCTTATATATCTCTCTCTTCAAGTTGACCATATGTTCAGTAAAGACAGAAAATGTGTCTTATTTACTTTCGTGTAACCATCACCCACTGAGATGTCTGGCATGTAAAAAACACTAGATAACTATTAAATAAATGGATATTTTTATGGTTTAACATAGTAGAGGACAGAGAATTTTTAATGATGATAAGCACAAAAAGGTTTTATTCCCTTCCTTTGTTGTTCTCACACTTGATTTCTGCTTATTGAAAAATACATGATGTTATTTCCGGCTAGTCATTGATGAAAATTGGGGCAAGGAAAATATGAAGAAAAAAATCCTTAAAATCTCCTTATAAAATTATGCCAGTATGTTTCCTTTCCATATTTTCTATGTATATTTTGTGCATAGGAGGAATTACACATTATTTTACAATCCAATTTTTTCAATTAACATTATCAGAAGCATTTCTTATATCATTGAATACTTCATAAAAATAATTTTTAAATTTTCGTATTTTTCAATTGCATGGTAATGTTATATATATTTAACCCTTCTCCTATTGTTGGATACAAGATTTTCGCTAATATTTGGCAAGTCAAATAATGCTGAGGTAAAAATCTAAGTGTGTAGCATCTTGTTCACATGTATTATTTCTTGAAGGCAGATCTCTAAAGTAGAATCATTAGCTCAAAAAGTACCACCATTTTTAAAACTACAGATATATTTTGCTAAAGCTATTTGCAGTAATGGTCTACTAACATTCCTAGTAGCAGCTTATAAGAATATATTACTTTATTCTTATAAGCAAGACATTTTCAAATTTAAGAACCTTAATTTCAGAGCTTGATTTGTGTGATGATGCCATCTGGTGGCCATAGTACAAAATTACAAAAACAGACGTAGAAAAGACCCGTTGAAAACTAATAAGCAAAATTAAATGTATAAAGAGGCGGCACGAAGTGAGACAGTGTCGTGGACATATATACACTACCAAAGGTAAAATAGATAGCTAGTGGGAAGCAGGCACATAGCACAGGGAGATCAGCTCGGTGCTTTGTGACCACCTAGAGGGGTGGGATAGGGAGGATGGGAGGGAGACGCAAGAGGGAGGAGATATGGGGATATATGTATATGTATAGTTGATTCACTTTGTTATACAGCAGAAACTAACACACACCATTGTAAAGCAATTATACTCCAATAAAGATGTTAAATAAATAAATAAATAGGCTATAAGCATTCAAAAAAAAAAAAACAGGCGGCAACTATTATAGATAAGTTTTCAAAAAGCACTCTTGCTATTTGAATTTCTAATCATCCTCAGCAACCATATCAAATAAGGCTTCCAAACTGTTTCAAATGATACTTATTAATTCATCTTATTCAACCTGGATTTCCGGAGCACTTTCCACGCTGTGACTAGTCTATCGCGTGCCGAAGACAGGTATGAGTCACAGTGCGTGACCGCCAAGGTTTCATAGTTTAATGAGGATACACAAAAGCAAACTGACCATTACAAATCTGACCAAAGGCTTTTGCAAATGGAAAATAATATTTACTAATATTTGTATATTTGAATCATCCTTGTTTTATAAAATACATAATATCTCATTGTGTAAGCAGCCCCTAAAATGACACCCAATCATCATTCCCCACCCCCTGGTATTCATACCATTGTGGAATCCTCTTCCCAGGGGTGTGATCCCCTCTCCATCTCTCTCTCTCTCTCTCTCTCTCTCTCTCTCTCTCTCTCTCTCTCTCCCCCTCCCCACCCCCAGGGGAAACAGACTGCTGTGATGTGAAGAGCCCTATGAAAACGCCCACATGGCGAGGAAATGAGCCTCCAGTCAATAGCCAGTGAGGACCTGAGACCAGCCAACACCCATGTGAGTGAGCTTGGAAGCCTTAGCTCCCTAGTCAAGCCTTGACCCGAGGCCCCAGCACTGACCCACACCCTGAGGGCAGCTTTGTGAGAAACCCTGAGTCAAAGTCACCCAGCTTATCCATGCCTCCCTGCTGACCCACAAGAAGTGTGAGATAAGTTGTAGGGTAATTTATTACACAGAAATAGCTAGTTCCCTAATAAAGAGAATTTGAACCTATCGAAACATTTCAACATTAATTTCAACTTAAGTACTCAATTAAGTGCTATAAAAAATTTAAACTTCAATTAAAGAGTCTTGCTAACTCTTTTGAACACCTCAAACACCTTAAGTAGCAAATATAACAAGTAAAATTATTATAAAACCTATTGCTATTCTTGTACTTAAACCTATTCTAAAATATAACAGTAGTTTTTAAACTTCATTGTGTGTGTTATTCCTATAATTTTTTATACTCCTCTAAGTTTATAATTGTACTTGTACTTTCCAATAGTTGCATTATTAGATCCTTTGATACCTTCCTAGTTTGCAGTAATCTCCCTGGACCAAAAAAGCAAAATATTTCAGGAAATGGTTTATCAAACAACTGATTTTTAGGCTGAGTTTGGAACCTGTTTGCTTTTCCCACAGTGATTGAACTCAAGCTGCAGGCCATTAAGTTAGCTCTTGTTTTAAATGTCATTTATTACAAAAATAGGACATTTGAAATTCTCACTTTTCACGTAGGTTTTGGATTTTTATAACCTAGTATCTCCATTATAAATGATGTATGTTTTAAGTCTCACTTAGCTAACATTTCATTATGTATTATCCTATCCTTTTTATATATTGCTATTATCTGTTAGCACTGTTACACATTGTGTATGCTTTCTTGTAGCACTTAAATTTTAGGGCCATTTAGAAATTCTAAATCCTAGGAAAAGAGGAATCAAGTTTTGCAGTTAGCTCCCTTTTCAAAACATTTGGCTAAATCATCATTTTAAAACACAATACTGAACTCTCTTTTCCTCTTTCTACTTTTTTATTGTGTATAATCATCCTGTTCTGGGTTCTGCTTTTTCTGGACTATTTCACTTACAATTTCCAATATTTCCCTTCTTTACTTACACAGTTAAAACAAATACCTCTCTATACTTCATAAACACATATATTATAAAAGAGTAAACAAAATCATTTAGCTGTATTAACACACGTAATGAAATCATTAACTTGTTGAAATACATTTCTGAAACATAATCTATTAGATTCCTCCATTCAGATTGCAACTACCTATGCCTACAAACTTTTCTTTTAATTATCATTATGAACACATGGCCTTGTAAAAGTTAATCAATCTTTATTGATTTATATATTTATTTATTATTACCATTAATGCTCAAAGTGTCACAACCTGCCCCCAAAAAAACCCCTTCAAGCTGACATCTATGTACTTTGTCTTTTTTTAAAAAATTTTAAGACTTTATTTTTTTAGAGTTTTGGATCACAGCAATATTGAGGGGGAAGGTACAGAGATGTCTCACAAACCCCCTGCCCCGACACATGCATAGCTTCCCCCGTTATCAACATCCCCCGCCAGAGCGGTGCACTTGTTATAATTAATTACCCTACATTGATACAGTCCATAGTTTACCTAAGGGTTCACTTTTGGTGTTACACATTCTATGGGTTTGGACAAATGTAAAATGACATATATCCATCATAATATCATAAAGAGTATTTTCATTGCCCTAAAAATCCTATGTGCTCTGCCTCTTCCTGTCTCCACCCACCACCCCTGACCTTTTTACTGCCTTCGTACTTTTGCCTTTTCCAAAATGTCAATGTACTTTGTCTTCAAAGTTTCCTTATTTGCTGATAACAACAAGATATCCCTGCTCCAAACTTAATTTTTCCCGTTTGACATATATACACTACCATGTGTAAAATAGATAGCTAGGGGGAACCTGCTGTATAGCATGGGGAGCTCAGCTCGGTGCTCTGTGGTGACCTAGATGGGTGGGATGGGGGCGGGGGGAAGGAAGGGATATATGTATACATATAGCTGATTCACTTCATTGTACAGCAGAAACTAACACAACAGTGTAAAGCAATTATACTCCAATAAAAAAAAAAAGTTAACTAAAAAAAAAAAAGACATGAAATCAGCTAAATCCCAAAGAGCCCTGGTTCTTCCTCTTCTCCATTAAAAGCTTTTAATGACTTCCTTTTGAACCTAAGATGAACATTGAAAATTACCTCGTTATCTGGCCTCTGATCACTTCCTCATCTTCATTTTCGGTCATCCTTCCCTCTAGCTGAAATCTCCTCCCACACTGCCCTCCTCTGAGGTTTCAAATGCACCAGAATAGGTATTTGATCATAATTTCCATTCTGGAGGATTTTTTTTTTAGTCTAGTGGGAGAAAGCGTTGCAATAAACAGCAACAACAAAAACACAATATCTCCTTGGTATCACTGGCACCCAGCACAACACCGGGAACGTGGCCGGCCTGCAGTAAACAATTGTGATTAAATTAAAGTACGAGCAGATTGGAATGATAAACCAGATGAAAGTAATTAATATATAAGTTAAAGGTATTATTGCAACAGTGTTCAAACAAAACTAATATTACTTATCTAGGTCAAGATGACGGAAGCAAGATCAAAACAAGATTACGGAAGCATAAAACTATTGGAGACGGCTGCAGCGTGATGGGGAATACTGCCCGATAAAAGATACTGAAAAAGATGAGTTTAAGAAAACCTTCACAGAAGGGAATTCCCTGGCAGTCCAGTAGTTAGGACTCTGCACTTCCACTACATGGGGCACAGGTTCAGTCCCTGGTTGGGGAACTAAGATCCCACACGCTGCAATGTGGCCAATAAATCAATAAAGATCCATTCTTAAGAAAAAGAAAAAAAACTTCACAGAAACCTGCCATGACTGTGCTGCTGTCTTGCCTCAAGCTGCTTAGCCTGCCTGTCTGCCCTTAATTTTTATATGTGCAAATATATATCAGCAAATAATGAGGGACTTCCCTGGCGGTCCAGTGGTTAAGACTTCGCCGTCCAATGCAGGGGGTGCGGGTTCGATTCCCGAGATGGGACCTAAGCTCCCACATGCCTCGCGGCCAAGAAACCAAAACAAAAAACAGAAGCAATATTGTAACAAATTCGATAAAGACTTTAAAAATGGTCCACATCAAAAAAAAAAAAAAAAAGCCAAATAATCACTTTCTACAATGTCTAAGAATAAATGGCTAAAATGCAGAATTTTAACATTTAATAAATCATTAAAGCGGAATGATAGAATTCATGTTTGTCCTAAGCCCCCTTTCCTAATGCCACTCACAACAAATTACAGCATATTTTTTTCGTTTCTTTGATTTTTTTTTACAACTGCTATAACTCCAAGAGCAAAAATAATTACAAGTCAGATTTTTATATAAGGAGTTTGCAGAAGCTGTTTGAAGCCATAAAGACCAAGACATTTTCTTTCAGTTCTTCCACTGGTATGGCCATCTGTGGAAATAAAGCCCAGCATGGAGTATTCACTTGAATTTTTTTTTTTCACTTGAATTATTGAGAGAGACAGTCAGAAGAGAACCATTAAAAATTGGTGATAAGGACCCAAATATTACCGTATAATGCATATACACAATTCCCTAACATTAGTATTTATCTCCTTAAAAAACAAAAGACTCGGGCTTCCCTGATGGCGCAGTGGTTGAGAATCTGCCTGCCAATGCAGGGGACACGGTTTCGAGCCCTGGTCTGGGAAGATCCCACATGCCGCGGAGCAACTAAGCCCGTGCACCACAACTACTGAGCCTGCGCGTCTGGAGCCTGTGCTCCGCAACAAGAGAGGCCGCGATAGTGAGAGGCCTGCGCACCGCGATGAAGAGTGGCCCCCACTTGCCGCAACTAGAGAAAGCCCTTGCACAGAAACGGAGACCCAACACAGCCAAAAATAAATAAATAAATAAAATTAAAAAAAAAAAAAAAAAAAAAAAAAAAACAAAAGACTCTTAAATAGCAAACATACATTGACTATACGTCTAATAAAACAAGATGATCTTGCCGTGTTTTTTGCACTGTAATTAATTCATGGACCCACAGGAAGAAATGATGACCTGTTGCATTGAGATGTTGGACTCAGTGTTAGAAGTCATTAGGCTTGTTATGAGAATTACTTCTTCTTCTCTATGAAAAGGAGAAGAAGTAGTGTTTGTGCATATCGGATGCAAGAAGAAATATTCTGATTCAGAGTAAAGAAAAATATTCTAGGAGCAGTTAAAGTCTGTAATTGACTACCTTGGGGAAAAATGAGTTCCATTTCCAAAGAGGTGTTCAAACGCAGTTTAACCACTTGGCAGGCAAGTTATAGAGAGAAATTTACAAATTCAGTGGATTTTTGGACATATAAGATCTTGTTCAAACCTATGACTTACAATTCTGTGAATATAGATGCTTGCCATAATCATGTTTCCTGTCAGCAGTTCTGGACTGTGTTTTCTTCCTTTTGTCAGGAGATTTCACCTCTGTGTAAATATCCTTCTCGGTCATTTCTGGATAGTAGAGAAACATATGGAGATAATTTGTGGTTGAAAGATAACTTTCTCCATAAGTTCAAGAAAAAAATCATTACAGTTCACACTTCCCATACAGCGTATGAGAAATAGTTCTCTATAACAATTATGTTTGAGGTGATCTTCTTCCTCTTTTAGGCCAATTCCTTTGAAGGGCCAAATTAAGTGTATATTGGAATTTCCTACCATTTGTGGTCTTTTGTAGGTTTGAGGGAGGCTGCTGTGCCAATGATGAATGGAGAATTGGGGGGCAAGGAGCAAAACTATAAGGTATTCAGACAAAAAACAAATTATCATTTTGAAGAGGCTTTCCTACTATGCTGAAACAGATTAAAGTAATAGGTCAGAATGCATAAAAGCAGAGCTGTCAGGAAAAAAGCAGGCTGAGAAGCTGCAGCTTTGGCTGCCTGAGAGATTTAAGACCCTTTTATTTTTAAACCACAAATCACAAGGGTTTCCTGTTTTGTTTTGTTTTGTTTTAATCTTAAGCGATCTTGTTTTGTAGCATAGCACATCCTCTATATACTGTAATGCTAGATTATAAGAACACAATTTATAGCTACAGTGATAATAAATCCAGAATTATTCTGATTTCTCCATTATTCTGATTTCTCCATCTTGTTTTTCCTAAGTCCCTCCTCACTTGTCAAACAACCTGCTTATATTTTTAATTCAGCATGAGTTCCTTCTTCGGTGTGATGAGGAACCCATTGAAATTGACAGCAACCATGAGTAAATGCTTCTTAGACATATATCTGGACATACATAACAAAAAATCCAGAGATCAAGAGGTGAAGGACTGGTCCAACAGCTCAGCAACATCATCATCATGCCACTGGCTCTCTAAAGCTTTCAGATCTGCTCTTGGGCATGTTGACAACCTCATGGCCACAACAAGGTTGCCACAGCTCCAGGTAACTTGTCAGTATCCAAGACAACAAAAAGAGAGTAGAGGCAATGCAAGCCATATACTAAAAATCCTCTAGCCAAATTTGTCTTAAGTTTCAATGGCCAAAGGTGGGCCACATGGCCATTCTGGCCACAAGGGGAGCTGGGAAAGTGAGTAACTTGTGTGAAGACCAAGAGAAAAGATGATTCAGAATGGCTCATGGATTGGTCAACAGTCTTTGGCACCCTAGGCTAGGGCTAACACAAGATTTAATGGACATCAACAAATTTTTGAGGACTTACTACTTATACCCCCAAATTAATGTACAAGTGATGAATCCAAAAGGGCATTTTAATTCTCAGAAAAGAAAATAGGAGCTATATATACATATATATATCACAGTATATAGTGAATATTTAAAAATTTTTACTACTTTACTTGTTTGGTATTGTTATTCTCTGCTAGTTTACCTATTGCAATTACTGGTATAAAAAAAATAAGAACTTAAAAGCAGAGGAATCTGAATAATTTTTGCCTTTGAGGAAATACAAAAGGTTGAGTTAGAAAGATTCTACCCGAAGGATGTGTCTGGGTTAGTGATACTAAGGGATTCCATAGGTAGTAACAACTTTATATGGAGAAGAAGAAAAGAGGGATGAGTCCCAGAAGGGATCTTCAATCAAAGAAGAAAAGAAAAATAGTTTGGGACTGAACAGAAATCTTCAGGTACTTTTTGATCTCTGTACAATATTCCTTCTTTCACTGATTCTTTAAACAACTGCTCTTTATCTGCCCGCTCTGGCTAAATACTATGCTGGTTGTCCGCTTTCACAGCTCCTCCAGCAATGCACAGTATCCTACCTTCCATTAGCGCTAATATTCTATGGAAAGTGACACATCGGGGCTACAATCACCTTGAATGCAATGCCATTCTTCATTTTGTCCAACGGGCAAAATATATACTCTTCCTCCAAACCAAGCTGAATGCATTTGTTTGAAAAGTCTTCCCTGTGCCTGAGCAGAGTTACTGCATCCTTCCTATGGGCTCTCAGAACATCTTAATTATGACCCAATTACTTACGTTTTCATATTGCGTTTTGATTATTTATAGATTTTTCTGTCCCCTGAAGTTTGAGCTTCAAGGGGAAGGGTCTGTGACTTTAATTACCTTTAAAATTTCAGTACCAAATATAATGCCTTGGACATAGTAAGTGTTAAATAAACAACTGTTGAACAGATGGATAAAGGAACAAATGAACGCTCTACTGAGGGAGACAACTATGAACAGGGAAAACTAAAAAGAAAGAGCCATTAATTCTCTTTTAAAGTATCTATGGTTCTGAAAAACCTAGGGGCAGGACAGGAATAAAGATGCAGATGTAGAAAATGGACTTGAGGACATGGGGAGAGGGAAGGGTAAGCTGAGATGAAGTGAGAGAGTGCCATGGACGTATATACACTACCAAATGTAAAATAGATAGCTAGTGGGAAGCAGGCACATAGCACAGGGAGATCAGCTCAGTGCTTTGTGACCACCTAGAGGGGTGGGATAGGGAGGGTGGGAGGGAGACACAAGAGGGAGGGGATATAGGGATATATGTATATGTATAGCTGATTCACTTTGTTATAAAGCAGAAACTAACACACCATTGTGAAGCAATTATACTGCAATAAAGATGTTAAAAAAAAAAAGTATCTATGACAGAACAATTTGATCTCCTTGAATGGCTTTGTCTCTAAACTTAAATACAAAGTGTTTATCTTCAAAAAATGTTCAACTTATAAGGAAAAAAAATCTCATATAGTCATTTGGTTGTATGCTTCCTGAAAACAAAATATTCCCTATCTAGATTATTATAGTTTATAACTAAGAGTAAAAGCTAACTAAAAGGATGATACAAAACATTCACAAAAAATACTATTTCTAAAAAACCAAGAAAGGTAAACTTATATCTTCTCTACTTTTCTCAGTCTTCACATTTCACTTTATTCGGTTCTTAAAAAAAAAAAGAAAAGAAAAAAACTTTGGACGGCCCAGCATTATTTCATTACCAGAATGGAAATTCTTTCACTCAAAAGACCTCCTTTTAATTCAATATAATTCTAATTGAAAATATTATAATTCAGGGGATTCACTCCTCTTCCCTAAAGTTTCATTACTCTGAGTTTACTCTAGTGTTCTTGAATTTCAAATATCAATCCCCATCAGATAGAATTAAGGATTTTAACAAAATCTCCAGAAACAGAAGCTGATGACACCTTTGACCTTACCAGAAAGTCGCACAGTTTGGTCAGAAATAGAGTTGAGAGGGGTTCACTTTCCCTTCTAAAGCCTGAACAGGAGGAAAAGATCTGATGTCCAGAACAACTGAAAATACTCTCAGCAGTGGAATAGGAGATCTTGACATTTTAGAGACATTCTGAAAGTTTCGGTTCTTGTCAGAATTCTTACTTATGTTCACACTTTTTAAAGGACCCTGGCTTCTCTCTTCACCTAGAGCATGCAAGCCAAAAATAAGTACCTATGAAGTAAAGAGTTTTGATTGATAAGTGGAGGGAAAAAAATAATACCATGGATGAGTAGACAGTAAAAGGAAGGAAGGGGGAAAAGAAAGGAGAGAGGGGAAAATCTTCTGGACAGGATTCACCATTCTAAATGCCATTAAGAACATTTGTGATTCATGAGAACAGGTCAAAATATCAAATCATACATAGGAATTTGGAAGAAGTTGATCTCAAGCCTCATGGATGACTTTGAGGGGGTTCAAGACTTCAGTGGAGGAAGTAATGGCAGATGTGGTGGAAACAGCAAGAGAGCTAGAATTAGAAGTGGAGCCTGAAGATGTGACTGAATTGCTGCCATCTCATGATAAAACTGTAATGGATGAGGAGTTGCTTCTTAGAGGTGAGCAAAGAAAGTGGTTTCCTGAGATGGAATCTACTCCTGGTGAAGATGCGGTGACGATTACTGAAATGACAACAAAGGATTTAGAATATTACATAAACTTAGTTGATAAAGCAGCAGAAGGATTTGAGAAGATTGACTCCAATTTTGAAAGAAGTTCTACCGCGGGGAAAATGCTATCCAACTGCACTGCATGCTACAGAGAACTAATTCCTGAAAGGAAGAATCAATTGACGCGGCACACTTCACTGCTGTCTTAGTTTAAGAAACTGCCACTGCCACCCCAACCTTCAGCAACCATGACCCTGATCAGTCAGCAGCTGTCATCAAATATCGAGGTAAGACTCTCCAGCAGCAAAGAGATTACAACTCACTGGAGGCTCATATGATGGTTAGCATTTTTTTAGCAATGAAGCATTTTTAACTAAGGTATGCACATTGTTTTTTAAGACATAATACTATCGCACACTTAATAGACTAGAGCAGAGTGTAAACATAACTTTTATATGCCCCCGGAAACCAAAAAAAGTGTGTGGCTCCCTTTATGGCAACATTCACTTTATTGCAATTCTGACTTGATTGCAGTGTTCTGGAACCAAGCCTGCAATGTCTCCAAGGTGTGCCTGTATTAGCTCACAGGATGGTTATAATGAGAAAGTGAGAAAATATATGTGTATCAACCAGAGTCCAGCAAGGAAAACAAATCTCTCTGAGTTTTTAAAACAGAGGGAATTTTATTCAAGGAACTGATTAAGAAGGTGACAAAGATGCTAAGAAACCACTTAAGAATCAATAAGGAAACTCAGAGTTTAGCGATACCGGGAAGCTTCTACTACCCCCTAAACTAGGGTTAAAAGAAAGAGGTGATTTCCTGGAGTCTGGATCACTGGCAGAAGCTAGAACTATGTAGATCTGTCCAGTGAGAGGTAGGAACGTAGGAGTAATGTAGCTGTTGCTAGAGATACAACCTAAAGTAGAGAGGGGTTAAAACTACCCCGCCTTCTCCCTTCCTCCCATCCTCCAATTTCCTATCGGCATCTCTTATTGACAAAACCCGCCTAGAATCCGGGAGCCCGGTTGTATGGAACACATCTTGTGCACCTTCTCAGATTCTCAGCCTCAGCTTAACACGCCTCTCAGTTCTTAACCACTTGCTTTTACACTGCGGTCCCTGCAATGATCACGGACAGGTGAGACTGCATGTTTCTACTGTCTGAAGTCTACAACTGATGTGTCCAGCTTGGAACACCGTTTCCAGACTCATAAGCACCAAACCACAGGGTATGAGAGCAGGATATGAGAACCTGTCCACGCTAGGAGTGCAGGTTATTTGTTTTTTGCTTGGGATGTACTATAACCATTGGGAAGCAAGAGATAGAAAGGAATTGGCACATAAATTTTTTGTTCTCTTCTCCCTTCCCTTGACTGTTTACACTTCCGGTGTTTCTTTAGAGCCACATTCTCCATGGTCAAGTGACCGGTTTTGTCTCTTCGTGGAGCAGTGGCCATCTCAGTTATGCATCATCTTGTATTTATTTCCCATCCTCCTTCACCTCACTTCCCCTTTCCCTCAGTTTCACTGCCCTGTAAAGCATTGATATCACTTAAGTTTTGCCTCAGGCTTTGTTTGGTTAAAGACACTGGGAAATGCAGCTTGGCGGGGTCAGCTTCCCTCCGTATAAAGCTGAGCAAGGGAAGAGCCGACATCTGAGCGCAAACAGGCCCAGAGGGGCATATTCTAACCTCATTGTTCATTGCCATCTTTATATTCGTATTTAAATTTTATGTAACAACTTCATGCGTCCACCTAGTATGAGGCTCCTCATTTCTCTAATAGGTCATGAAGCACAGAGGAGTTATGCAGAGTCTGAACATCTGTAATGGGGGATGTCCCTCAATGCAGTTGAGTCTTAGCTCCCTTATATGCCTAGTATGGCAGGATTCATTAATGGGGAGTTAAATAAGTGCAATAGCCCAGAGATCCTAAGGTAAAGGAGGACCTAAGGAAGATAGTCTAATTAAATAAAACTTGTATGTAAAGTAAAGTAAGAAAGAGACAGTTGGAAGGGGTCATTACACTAGATAAGGGATCCCAACTAGCTGAGGCATTAGCTTCATGAGAAAAATGAGTGGTAGAAGTAGAAAGTGATAAATATGAACTATGGCTTCATGACCTATTACAGAGGTGAGGCTATTGGTAGCTATTTTTTACAGGTATTTTTATAGCTATATTTTTTATAGTTATGTCTATATGAGAAACAATTATATCTTTTTTCTTCTTCCTTTTCCACTGCCACTTTGTGTCAATATAAGAAGTGATGGTGGAATTTATCACTGTAATTCAGTCTTCCAAACTATGAGAGGCCGCATCTAGAGCTGATGGGGAAGCCTGTGTATCAATTGGAAGCCTGCTATTTGAGGTAGACATGATTAATGAGGCTGTGTGTCTCTCCTTTTGTGGAGAGGGTGAGACCCTCTTTCTTGGTGTAGCAGATAGTTGCCTTATATGAGGATGGATACAATCCTTCCTTTCATTAGATGGCACCGTCTTAGCCCAGAGTTCCTTGGAAAACAGAGCCTGAGGCAAAAGGCTCAACACCTAATGCCACAACACCTAATGGCGGGAAGAGGTAAAATCCAAAGGAAGCAAGAAGGAGAGGCAAAAGGAAAGGGAGATGAGTCAGGGAAAGAAGAAAAGGAAGTACAAGACGGCACATTTTCAGGCTGGCCACAGATGCACAAGAAATAATTTTTTACTCATTCAAATGCAACATCTCTGAGGGGTCGTTACACAAACCCTGCACCTCCAAACAGTCCATCAGGTTGAAGGACGTGGAAATCAACTCACTGGCAGCTTCTTTCCTATCGCCTTTTTCTGGTGAAAATTTGCCATATAGGGCCTCTATATCCCTGCATTTCTGGATTGTGTTAGCTGAAGGCTTCAAGCAACCTCTGGAAAGCCACAGCTTCTGAGGGGTCTGAGCACTGGATCTGCTGTGGCTCCTGCCACTGTAAACATGATGGAGGCCACGCCACAATCTGGCGGTTGTACACGTAATGATAACGTATTTTTACAACCCTGGGTACAAAACAAGCATTGCTGAGGCTGCTTTGGCTAGGAAGCTAGGCAAGCATCCAAGAGAGTGAGATAGATGGGACTGAGAGATCAGGAAAAGCACGTAAGCTAGGTCCAGTGTGTTGCCCTTTGATGGGAGATGCTTGAATCTTTATATTAAAAGCTTTACAAATGTTCTAGATTTAACTTTGATCTAACACAGGTAAAGACCTAAGTTTGACAAAAGGATATACAAGCCCTTGTTTAAGAAGCCAGGACAATAAAAGAAGTTAAATTCAAAATAAGTAGAAGAGAGGAAATAAGATAAAAATAAAAGATAAATAAGATGGAAAGTGGGCAAACTTTTAAAACTTCAATGAAACAAAAAGCTGCTTTCATCAATAAGATTAATAAAATTGATATAAATCTCTAGCTAGACTGGTCAAGAAAGAAAAACACAGATTCAATAATATCAGAAATACAAACAATATCAGAAAAGAAAGGACATCATTACAGATCCTACAAACAGGAAACAGATAATAAGGGAATATTATTGTTATGGGTTGAATTGTGTCCTCCACAAAGATATGTTTAAGTCCTAACTCCTGCACCTATAAATGTGACCTTATTTGGAAATAGGGTCTTTGTAGATGTAATCAAGTTAAGATGAGGTCAGTTAAGTGGGCCCTAACACAGTATGACTGGTGTCCTGGGCTTCCTTGGTGGCGCAGTGGTTAAGAATCTGCCTGCCAATGCAAGGGATGTGGAACTCTCATATTTTGCTAATGAGAAAGTAAAATGATACAACCACATTGGAAAACAATTTAGAAGTTTCTTATTAAATATGCACTTACCATAGGACTCAGCAATCAAACTCCTAAGTATTTAATAAAAAAGAAATGAAAACATGCGTTCACACAGAGGCTTGCACATAAACGCTCATAGCAGGTTTATTCATAATAGCCAAAAACTGGAAACACGTCAAATGTCCAAACATGGATGAACAAACTGTGGTATATCTATACAACGGAATACTACTCAGTAACTGAAATAATGAACTACTGATACATGAAAGAACATGGAATGTGTCAAAAACTTGCTGAGCAAAACCAAGCCAGATACAAAGGAATATATGATGTACAAAAATTCTGTAACAAAGCAGACAAAATTAAATTATAGTCACAGAAAGCATATCACTGGTTGCCTGAGACCAGGTGGGTGGTGAGAGGGAGAAAGGAACTTCTGGAGGTGATGGAAATGTTCTGTGCCTTGATCTGATGGTGTTTGAGAGGTGTATATATTTGTTTAAAACCCATTGACCTCATGACTTAAAATGAATGCATTTTATTGCATGAAAATACAACTCAGTAGAGTTGATTTTTTAAATGTCAAGGTCAAGAAAGACAAAGAAATCCTGAAGAAGTGTCCCAGATTAAAGGAGACTAAAGAGATCTCCCAACTAAATGTATCACATGATCCTGAACAAAGAGGAAAAACAGGTATAAATGACATTAGAGCTACAGTTGAGAAAATTCGAATATGGGCTATAGATGAAACCATAGTACCGTATCAGTGCTAAATTTCCTGATTTTGACAATTGTACTATGGTTATAGAAGACAAAGTCCTTGTTCTTGTGAAATGTTTAGACAAATAGATGTAATATCCTGAATTTATTATCAAATGAATCAGCAACGAGAGAGACAGAGAGAAAAAAAAACTATAAAGGGCACACAGAGTAAAATATAAACAAATGGTAACTATGGGTAAAGGTTATATGAAGGTTCCTTGTACTATTGTTTCAACTATTCAGTAAGTTTGAAATTATAGCAAAATTATTTTTTTTTAATGAGAGTCAAGCATCTAGATGGGGTGGGAGGGAAGATAACTACTTTTTGGTTATTAACTGTGATCCCTCAAAGCCAGAGTCTATTGAACTGATTTATCCTATTGATAAGGAAAAGACCCAGGCTATTTATCAGAGCTCTTTAATTGATTGTGTGGGTGTTTCAGGGAAAGAGAGAGTAATTCCTCAAGGCCATTAAAGAGAGGGGTAACTGCTCTCCAAAGACAAAATGATTCTCTCTTCCCCAAGAAGACAGATGGCATCTGATGTCTTCAACCATAGTCCAAAAGAGCATTTTCTTCGTCCTGCATCTCATCTCTGTTTCTACAGTGGACAAAGTCCTGCAGTCAAAAACAAAATTACTACAGGAAACCAACAACAACAAAAAAAGACAAAATTCCATTTCACCTTTTCTCCTTAGTGTCTATTTGAAGCAATCAATTCTCTTCTCACAGATACAATTATAGGTGTTAGAGCAATCAATACTTGTTATTCTTGTTGAGGTTAAAAATGCACATTCTCCTCTCCCAGAAGAAGTCATTATTGCCAAATTACTGTAGAACAGAAAACATGCATGGTCAGCTGTTTAATTCTGAAGCTTACAATAACATAAATCATATTTTTAAGTCTGTTGCCTAAAGATCTGGAATATGGAAATATTAAACATAACTTTATCACTAAAGATTTTCTACCTCTCTTAGCCCACTGAATAGAATAACATCCTCTTGATCACACCCATAATCTCCCATTTTGTTCCACACTGGGAATTTTTGATCAGAGAGTAATATTGCTATGTTGGGATCATGATACAGCAACCTGCTTTCCTCTGTTAATTATTTCAATAAAAGTGAGAGATTTAAAAGGAGAGGAACTAAATTTCTGTGACACAGATAACAAGGTCTCATGTGCATACACTTTAAGGAGAAAAAAGTAGAATTGGAATATAGTCAGAGATGAAGTTGTTTAATTGATGTTTTTATGTGTTTTATTTCTTTTCCTTCCCCACCCTATCACTAACAGTTATTAACTAAAACATGAAAATTCACTGAAAAACATCTAAAGCAGGACCTCTATTTCAGCAAAGTGGTGGAGTAGGTGAGAACTATCTTCCTACTGAAAATAATTTAAAATGCTGAATAAAAACAAATTTTAAAACCTCTTGAATAAGTTAATGAACTGGCAAAAAGCAGATTCACACTCAGGCTGAGGGTTAAGTAAAGATGGAAACCCAGAAGGGTAAGTGAGGCACTGAAGCCAGTTTTTCCCTTAATTGATGTAGCAGGCTGAATAATGAATTCAACCCCGGATGGGGATTCTAAACAGAAAATAAGCTACAAAGTGTTGAGACCAAAGGGATATATCTCCAGTATAAACCACCTTAGAACTGTCTTGAACATTGGATTTAAGTAGAAAAGAAAAAGAATAATCCCACCTAACAATCCAAAAATCACAAACCACCCCTCATGTAATTTGCATTTGCTGTATTACTTAGCAATATTCGAATCTGCTATAGGTAAAAAGAGAAACAATTAAGGAAGATAAATGAAACTAAGTAGCTTGTGAGGCATGGGCAGAAAGTAGGAGATGTGTTAAGTACAGATACGTAAGCTAGTAACCTATGTGACATGTTAGGTGTAGATACAGTAAGTAGAGCCCATGTGTGCTGAACACAGAAAAGGAGGAAAGAATCAAATAGATACAAAATATCGTACATAAAATATACATGATGCACATAGATACTCAACATTCATGAGGTCTTAAGTTAGCCACCCATTGGTGACACTCGTTCTGGCCCTCTGCCTAAGAAACGCAAGTAAAATCCATAGCTGCTCATCAGGTTAATTGGAAAGCTGCAACTCTAACCAGGCTTACATGCTCCTGTATCCGCCCAATAGAGAAAATGTGTGTGCTGGCCACAAGAACCTTCTGTCTGTTGGGCCCCCTTTACTCAAACCCCAAGTCTGGTCCTAGAAACCTTACACCATCGTCAGGGAAGTGTGATGCCACAGAGCCAGGCCACATGAAGAGAGAATAGCTCAGGATCCAGGCGATCCTTTCAACCCACTTGCCCCTCATCCTAAGTGTGACAAACTATCCCATCCCATCCAAGTATGATAAGCTATCCCGTGTCTTTCCCCTTGCATAGCGCTATGTGTTTAAAATGGATTTAATTAACTGTGCAATTTGAGCATCTTATTTTAGCCCTGAAAGTGTTCGCCTGAAAGTGTACTCACAGGCTACGGTTACATCAAGGTTATTTCCTGCATGACATCTCTTGTAGGTTTGCGGCCCAGAACTACACTGCTGGCAGGGTCCAAATTTAGAATTAAAAATGGCTTAGATTCACAATGCTCCAAGGCATCCAACAAAAGCAAATTCTTTCTTGAGGAAGCCACCTTCATCTAAGTCCTCAAATAATTTCCACAGCAGCTCAAAAAAAAAAAAATCACTAAACACTACAAAGAAAATGGCATCATGAACAAAAGTCAGTAGAAGTGATAGGTTAGACCCACAAAACTTCAAATATTAAAGTTATCAGATACCAAATATAAAAGTAGTGTGATTAATGTCTTTCAAGAAATAAAAGACAGCTTGAATATATGAGTAACTAGCAAGAAGATTTGAAAATGTAAGAGAATTCTTAGAAATAAAAAATGTAACAGTTAAGATTTTTTAAAAAATCATTGAACAGTTCAACAGCAGATTATAACTAAACGTAAACCCAAGAGTTTACAAAATACTGCACTTAACAGAAGGACTACAGTGAGGTGTGTGTGTGGGTACGCACGCATGTGTGTATGTTTGAACCTACATTTATGTATATTTATAATTAATATAAACTACTAATTTAAAGGAGTTTCAGATGAATTTTGGGGATACTCAAAACACTCATTCATGGTTGTGGGAGAGATCACCATGGCTAAGTCAGAATGGTCCAATCACATCATATCACCTTACTTTATGATTTGATTTTATTTTGTGTACCTCATAACACATACTTCTGATCATGTGTTTAGCATCACAATTTTATTATTAATAACTCTGTATGACACTTCTCGTCCTTTTTAACTGTACTTCCTGAAACATTTCTTTAATCATTCTCCTTATTCTTACTAATGACCTCTACTTGAAAATGAGTTAAGCCCTGTGAAGCAAGATTCGTTTTAGAAACAATCCTTCCAGCCCAACACCAATATTAGAATTTGAATGCATCCCAGAAACTTACAGTCCAGAAGATATGCCATTGTCAATCCATTTCCACTTACTTTCCCTTTCATTAAATGATAAACCAATCCAGTAGGAACTTCGATAAGTCTGGGATTGAAGGAAGGCCTATAAAGGAAACAAAACTTATCGTGGGACTAAATTCCCATCTGTTAGATGAATGAAAATAAGGACAGGTAAAAGACCCAGCTGTTTCTACGACCAGTAGTCTGCTACTTTCTACATGATCCTTCATCCCTCCTTCCTAAAAAAACCCTCTCTCCCCTCAACCCCTGCATTTTCATTTTCCAAAGTAATTTTCTTCCAGTAGCTTATTCATTTATGTTACAAATGGCTGCCAGTCTCATAGATTATTTAAAGCGTGGAAAAATTTTAAATCTAAATATCTAACAATAGGAGAGTTGTTAAATAATGTATGACACTTTATGAAACCATTCAAAATCATGCTCCAGAAAAAATTTAAAGGTAAAGAAAAATAATCATTACATATTCCAAGTGAAAGAAGGAATCTTCTAAACACATTTATTAAAATAACAAATGTTTGTGGGGACGTGTGCATTACAGCCTTCAGCTTCATAAGAGAAAGACTTGCTGTTGTTCAGTAGTAGGAAGGGGTAAAGGGAAACAGGGCAGTATTTGGAGATATTTACTATGTCCAAAAATGTAATATATCAAAGTGACATAGTACATAATGTCTGATTAAATGACTGAATATATTTTTAAATATAGGTTTAAATTTAACTGTGTTTTACTGCAACAAACATAAAAAATTATTTTATGACTTGACATCATAAATTCTTTTATGTTACAATTTAAAACTTCTACTAGATTTGCATATAAATTTTGTGTTGTTTTTCTAAATGATAAGTAGAGATTTCAGAGATCTTCGCAAACATTTCTCTGTAAAAACACATTTTGTGTGTATGGATAGTTTTTATTAGTAATAAATTTAAAAGATAATTTCAATATTATTGTCGCTGTATTTTCTCTTTTTTACAATTCTTTTTGAAAGATATACGTCTTGATACAATAAATACAAATATTAATCAAGTAAATGTTACCTACAGATGCAATGAAAATCACCATGAAGCTAATTTGTAAAACTGTTACCACTTTTATGTTCCTCATTATTATCTACATTTTGCAAATGGGAAAACTGAGGCCCAGAGAGGTTAAGTAATTTGCCCAAGGTCACCCAGTAAGTAAGTGGCAGAAATGAATTCGGTCCCAGGCAGTTTGGCTCCTGGATTCCTAATAGTAACTACTAGACTTGTTGCCTTTGGGTTCTTAGTTACTGCCTTATAGGAAAAATAACTGCTGGTTCCAGGCTGCAATTTACCAAAGGGTTAAGTGCTTCATCAAAGGAAAGGCATACTTCTCTGTGAGGGGTTCTCCTGCAGAGTCCTAAGAAAAGGAGATGATTGCAAAGACCCCAACTGCAGCTTCAAGGGGGTTTCCATTTTGGAAATAACAATGTTCATCATGATAGAAAACATGTATTGAATGCTTAGTAAATAGCAAGATCACATGCCTATTAGCAGGCAAGGTCTCCTGGGAGACTTTTTAAAAAATTTTTTTTATCTTTGATTCTATGGAAAACAGGAAGGTGTTTGAGAATAGCATTCACCAAGAGGGGAATATTTACTAGGGATTTTGATGAAGTCATAATTAGCCCTTCAATTTCAGTCTTCAAGAAGCAATTCCCACTCCCACCCCCCCCCCCCAGGAGACAGGGCTCCCTGTATTACAGTCTTCATGTTCTTTGGTTCTTACTTTTAAGTACTTAGCTTAACGGAAGGAAAGACCAAAGATATTTCACCAGGAAAAACTTATTTTTTTTTTTTGAGACTCTTAACTATACAATTTTTCTTCACTCAACAGACATAACACAAAGAATAACTGAAGGTTCCTCTTTCTAAACTCCCCCATTTCCTCAGTATCTTGGGCCCAAGGGTGAGAGGCAGAGGCCAAGAGAATAAAAGTACGTGTAACCATCCATGATACCAGTTCGTCTTCATCATCTATCTTCAGAAGAGATGAATTGTAACTTTGGCAAGTCTGTTTACATCCCTTCCAGTCTTTACTTTCAGTGGTAAAGTAGTAACAGTTTACTCCTGGACAGCACCGGTGGCCTTCATTGAGTTTGCCTACAATATACAAGGTGAAGCATTAAATGTCTTTTCATCTGGTATTTTGTTAAGTAGAGCAAGATACTTATCAGCTCTCCATAACTAAAAAATCTTAACAGCTATCACTAATGATCATGTGAGGTTCACCAGAAGTCGGGAACGCCAAGAGACATCTGCATTCCCATATTCATCGCAGCACTGTTCACAACAGTCGAAAAATGGAAACAACACAAATGTCCATCGACGGATGAAGAAAATGTGGTCTATTCCTACAAGGGACTATTACTGAGCCTTAGGAAGGAAGTCCTGCCATGGGTAACAGCATGGACGAAACGTGAAGATAACTATGCTCAGTGAAATAAGCCAATGACAAAGGGCAAATACTGCATGATTCCACTCATATGAGATATAAAAAGTAGTCCAACTCAGAGAAATAGAAAGTAGAAAAGCGGTAGCTGGGGGAGGGGAAATGGGTGGTTGTTCAATGGGTACACAGTTTCCGTTATGCAAGACGAATAAATTCTAGAGATCTGCTGTACACCATAGTCCTTAGAGTCAACAGTACTGAATTGTACACTTAAAAACTTGTTAAACGGGTAGACCTCACGCTAAGTGTTCTTACCACAAAGAAAAAAGGGACATAAGAAAACTTTTGGAGGTGATGGATATATCTAGTACCCTAATTGTGGATGGTTTTACTCATATATACATATGTCTCAACTCATCAAGTTGTATACACTAATTATATGCAGCTTTTTGCATATTAATAATACCTCAATAAAACTGTTTTTAAAATAATAAAATTAAATTAAAAAAATTTTTAGGATTCTGGAATGCCTTCTAGATAAAATTAAAATTATTCTTTGGAATTTTTTCTTTTCCTCATACATAATATACCAAATTAAAATATTATTAATCCTTCAAAGTATGTTTACGATTTTTTTTAAATAAATTTATTTATTTTTGTCTGTGTTGGGCCTTCGTTGCTGCACTTGGGTTTTCTCTAGTTGCAGCGAGCGGGGGCTACTCTTCGTTGCGGTGCGTGGGCTTCTCATTGTGGTGGCTTCTCTTGTTGCAGAGCTCGGGCTCTAGGTGCGCAGGCTTCAGTAGTTGTGGCACGCAGGCTCAGTAGTTGTGGTTCACGGGCTCTAGAGCACAGGCTCAGTAGTTGCGGCATGCGGGCTTAGTTGCTCCGCGGCATGTGGGATCTTCCCAGACCAGGGCTCAAACCCACGTCCCCTGCATTGGCAGGCGGATTCTTAACCACTGTACCACCAGGGAAGTCCCTGTTTATGATTATTTACAGAAGAGAAAAATTGAAAACAGTCTAACAGTCTAATAAAGAAAGCATTTAGGGCTTCCCTGGTGGCGCAGTGGTTGAGAATCTGCCTGCTAATGCAGGGGACACCTGTTCGAGCCCTGGTCTGGGAGGATACCACATGCCGTGGAGCAACTGGGCCCATGAGCCACAATTGCTGAGCCTGTGCGTCTGGAGCCTGTGCTCCGCAACAAGAGAGGCCGCGACAGTGAGAGGCCCGCGCATCGCGATGAAGAGTGGACCCCGCTTGCCGCAACTAGAGAAAGCCCTCGCACAGAAACGAAGACCCAACACAGCCAAAAATAAAAAAATATAAAAATAAATAAATAAATAAATAACATTAAAAAAAAAAAAAGACAGCATTTAAATTGTTACAAATATAATGCAATAACACACAACCACTAACAGACATGCTTGTGAGGAGTATTTAAGACTATGGAAAAATGGTCACAGAAGTGAAAAAAACAAGATGTGAACCTTTCTGCAGTATGATAACCAATTTTTTTATAGGTAGTGAAAAGTAAAGCTAAAGAAACAAAAAAATAAAATATTATTAATTCTTCAATAATAGAGACAGTACATTTCTAGTAACTACCACACCTAAATGATATCAAATAAGCAAAATCTCTTTGCAAACGCTAAATACATATTTAGTAGTTGTTGATTAACCAGGGTGAATCATTGCATCTTATGCATGATAACAGGGTTTACTGTATGAGATTTAATATTATTATCTCTTGGATGTTTTTAATAGTATCATCACACAGAGTTGTACAAACATCAACACTCCAGCAGATCTTGCTGATGTATTGGAGGGAGTATATATTGATCACAAATAGACCAAATATCTGAAGTCAATGCAGAATGGAAACACACACACATACAGTTATATTTACAACAGCATCCAAATGAAAGGCCTTGTGCCCATTTTAGCCTAAGTATATTTTTACTGATAGTCTCCATATTTCATGTCAGCAACAAAGCTGGAGAGCCTGATTTTCCCGCAGGTCCAAAACAATCCAAATTTTCAGGGGTGCTAATATACTATTTCACCTTCTGGGAGCAGAAAGAAAGCAAGAACTGCCATTGACTTTTGGGAAATATAGGGTTCTACTAATCCAAACGTGACTCCTGGGGTCTCAATCCCATGTTTGAAATAAGCAAACCCAAATACCCATATTACACCTAAGAGGCACAAATTAAAAGTTATCTAGCAGACCTGGATCCCTAGCATATAACATAAGTCTGTATTAAGCCTCGAAGCTTTTGGAAGGGGAAGAAGTAATGGAAAATTGTGCCATCTTTCATTCAAGATTTCCTCCATACATACCTATATTTCGCCAAAACTTTGAAAAGATCTCCTCTTGTTTATGACATCCCTTCTTTTTTGTAGCGGGTAAGTCCAGTCCCCTTTCTTGCTGAAGGGTTTTAGTTTTTAGAATATCATATTCTAAATTCTTATTTATCAAAAGTTGCTCCTTTAAGTAGCTCTCATTTTGCATAACATGGTACTTCTGACTGAGGTTCCGTAGAATTTCCTCCTGTTGATGTTTTTCTTGAATATACTGAAAAACTAAAATTAATAGTATAGACACAATTTTTAAAGTACTCATAATGCTTAAATGTTGAACTTTAGGACAGGAGAAAAAAAAATCTCACTTTGACAACCAACCCATTTCATTCCTTTAATTAGTAGTTTTACGTTTAGAAAGTAACACCTCAATAACTTGACCATATAAATTGAAACATCAAATTTCTCACTATATGCCACCTAAGTGTAGAATAAATAAAGCATGATTTCTGAATAAAATTATGATGGTAACATCTAACCATTCAGTTCAGTTTCTAAGTTAGCACAACATTTACAAATAGGTACCAAAGGACAAATCAGTCAACATTTAGCAACACATCTTCTGAGTACGAAAATCTGCACTAGACAACATGAAGAAATAGCACCATTATCACTGGAGCAGATGCAATATCCATAGGAGAAAAGTGAGGAAGATCCAAATAAGTAATTTTGTCTGAGTGCAACATATTGGTAATTTTCCCTAAAGATGTCAAGGAACTCAAATAAAAGATAAAAGGTTGAATTCAAGATCATCTAACGTCCATGCGTAGAATCACTCTTTTTACTAAATCATTTCTTTATTATATATTTAGAAAAAATTAAGAGTAAGTCACGATTTCTTTTGAACAGTTGTTTCTCAAAGAATGTGCATCTGAGATTCACAGTGATCTAAACTTAGAAGGTGGAATACAATAGTCGTTCCCCCTTATCTGTGGTTTCACTTTCCACAGTTTTAGTTACCCTGTCAACCGCAATCTGAAAATATTAAATGGAAAATTCCAGAAATAAGTAATTCATAAGTTTTAAATTGCATGCCATTCTGAGTAGTGTGATGAAATCTCGTGCCATCCCTCTTGTCCTCCCCAGGAAGGGGAATCATTCCTTTGTCGAGCGTATCCTGCCCTTGTCAGTCACTTAGTAGCCATTATCAGATGACTCTCGAGGTATGCGGTGCTTGTACTCAAGTAACCCTTATTTCACTTAATAATGGTCCAAAAGCACAAGAGTAGTGATGCTGGCAATTCAGATATTCTCTTACTGTGCCTAAATTATAAATTAAACTTTATCATAGGTACGTATGAATAGGAAAAAACATAGTATATACAGGGTTCAGTGCTACCTGCAATATCAGGCATCCACTGGGGGTCTTAGAAAGTATTTCCCGTGGAAAAGGGGTCTACTGTACTAAGTCCTGTATCAGAAGTAATGTTACCATGTCTCATACAGAATGGGACAGCTCATTACAGCTTTAGAGATATTGGAATAGGTAAATAAAATGAATGACACTGTGATTATGCCTGGGGAAAAATCACTAAGAAAGAACCACCTGGAACATTCCCTGATTATAGCCATGGAATAATTGATGGAGCATGGTTAATACCTACTCAATTAGTGGTTATTTCTATGACTAAGACTTGAAGGATGTATTTCAATTACTTACTCTTTGTCCCCAACACTGTGGTTGTCATCAATAGAAGTAAACAGAGGGTCCCAAGAGTCACTGCAATGCCACACCAGGGCACTGAAGACTCTTTAAATAAAGAAGGAAGAAAACGATCATTAGGGATAGAGCCTGACCCACTACTCATCTTAACCTGGACACCATTTGAAACATAGAAACAATCGTCTCTGAAAATTTTACAAAAATACATTGTACAAACTGTTTTAATTTGCAATCTAGTAATTATAGTTTTAAAGTTTCAGATTTCTGACTTACAGTCACCCATTTTAGAAATCCTACACACAAGAACAGTCTTGTAGGATTTTTAAAATGCATTCCTTACAAAAACTCAGATGGCAATAAACACAATACACATGTGTGAGAATCCACACTGACATGCATACTTCTTGCTATGATCACAACCAATAATGAAGAGGAAGGAAAAAGCAGTCAATATTCTTGAGAAACTGGTAGCCAATAGTGGGTATGCTGAAGCTGCAAATGTGACTGGGGCCTATCCCTAAAGAACTTTCTAGAAATCGACTTTTCCTTCTTTTTCTTCAATTTTGTTTTTTTCTCTAGCAGTGCTCCATTTTTCCTCCTACTTTTAAGGTCCTCTATATCTGAAAATTGTATCTCTGATGGACACTACATTAAAACAGTAAAAAATTATTCTCAATTTAGAGTTTGTGACACTATTTGAAGGTACAGAGAGAGAACAGAAAAATTAGGATGCCCCTTTTGATTTGAACATTTTTGTTTCTTCATTGCCATTAAGTTTTGGTAAATATTTAAGACACCTGAAAATACCTTTTGTCTAAATAAAAACATTGTTTCTAACGCATATTTTTCATTTCTTCAACATTCCGTAAGACTTTTATTTCTCTAAGATCTGCAATGTTTTCTTTTTTTTTTTTTTTAAGGTTTTTTTTAAATTAATTTATTTATTTTGGCTGCGGGCTCTCTCCAGTTGCAGTGAGCGGGAACCATTCCGCCTTGCGGTGTGCGGGCTTCTCACTGCGGTGGCCTCTCTCTTTGCAGAGCACGGGCTCCAGGCGCCCAGGCTTCAGGAGTTGTGGCTCACAGGCTCCAGAGCGCAGGCCCAGCATTTGTGGCGCACGGGCCCAGTTGCTCCGCGGCATGTGGGATCCTCCCGGACCAGGGCTCGAACCTGTGTCCCCTGCATTGGCAGGCAGATTCTCAACCACTGCACCACCCGGGAAGCCCCTGCAATGTTTTCTTGAGACTCTAGTCTGTCCTTTACTTTTAAAATCCTCATGAGGGAATTCCCTGGCGGTCCAGTGGTTAGGACTCCACGTCTCCACTGCTGGGGGCCCAGGTTCCATCCCTGGTCAGGGAACTATGATCCGGCAAGCCCTTTGGTCCGACCAAAAAAAAAAAAAAAAGTCCTCATGAATTTCTCTTGACCAAATTTGAATGAAAACATTCTATTGGGACTTCCCTCGTGGCGCAGTGGTTAAGAATCCACCTGCCAATGCAGGGGACACGGGTTCGAGCCCTGGTCCGGGAAGATCCCACATGCTGTGGAGCAACTAAGCCCGTGCGCCACAACTACTGAGCCTGCACTCTAGAGCCCACGAGCCACATCTACTGAAGCCCACTACTGAAGCCCACGTGCCTAGAGCCCGTGCTCCGCAACAAGAGAAGCCACCGCAATGAGAAGCCCTCGCACGGCAACGAAGAGTAGACCCCGCTCGCTGCAACTAGAGAAAGCCTGCGCACAGCAACGAAGACCCAACATAGCCAAAAATAAATAAATTTATTTTTTAAAAAAATTCTATTACCTTCTCAAATTTAAAAGAATTAATTTCTCCATTCTCACAAAATTAAAAACAAAAAAGATATTAAAGACCATTATGGTTTCATATTACCAAGAACCTAGAATATAGATAGGAACTTTTTATTTCTAATGTCAGAAGTTTGACAATTCATAAGAGATGGGTGAATCTAGACGCTTCAAACATCTACCTTTTCCGTCAGTCTTGCCAGGGCTTTGAGTACTACCAGGCCTTAATCTGTTTTGTGACTCCGAAGGTGACCGAAGAAATCTCAGGACGGAGTAAGTCACTTCTTGATCACTCATCTCTAAAGTAAAAAGAGGTATGTGTTTTGCATTAAAACTTTGTAACAGAATGATTTCTATCCAAAGAAAAATTAAAAGGTTAGTCTATAGAAACACACCAGGATTAAGATGGATGTGTGTGTGTCTGTGTGTGTGTGTGGACGTGTGTTTATTAACTCCTTCAAGTGCCTAAAGCATGTAGACTGAGCCTGATTTATATAAGAAATGAAAAACTTTCAGTATTTTTGCTAAAGTCATTTGTACTCCTAGTAACTACAGCCATGATTATTAGAAAATAAGGAAAGAATTTTTTTTAATTTACCAATAGATTAAATAGGCTGGGTCCTATTCAGTTCAGCTCAAAATGTTCAACGTACATATATACACATGTTAGACAAAGTGATTCCATCCCAAATTACTGAGACACATTTAAAACTATTAATTCAAAAAACAAAAATTCTATTTTTGGGGGATTCTGAAAAAATATAAATATCTTGGCTTAAAACATATATATATACATATATGTGTGTATTCAGGACTACATATCAGTAGTAAAAAGTTCTTACAAGGATTTGAATAGTAAGTCAATGTCAGTTTGAGATAATTATTTCTTGACCCGAATAGATAAATACATTGCATTGTTCTTTTCAACTATAACATGACTCTACCACAGTGTTCCCCAAAGTGTATCCCATACACCATCTGCAAAAAAATTACTGAGGGTTAACACTGAAAATTGGTTAACATTTTGGATTCCAATGTCTCGTGGGAGATGTGCTGAGTAAAAATCTCTCAGGTTAGATCCCAGACACCTGTATTTTTAATCCCCAATGATTATGTGTATATTAAAAGTTTAGAAATAATCTTCTAGTTGCCAGAGAAGCCTATGTGAAAATAAAATTTGTCAGTAGGTAGTCTTTAGTTAATATCCATAAAGGGTTCAATCTATTAGTAGATATCAATATAAAAAATTATTAAATAGTAGATATTTTAAATATACCTTGCTTCTTATATTAATCAGTATGAAAAGGTGCTATCCAAGAAACAGGAAATATGGAAAACAAATGGCACATGTAACTATATTCTTTAAATTTTTTTAATTTCTAAAAGTTCCTGAACTTGATTATTCACATTTTCCCTAATTTCCTAAGGAAAATGAGTCTTTTCTATTATAGAACCCTCTACGATTGATGAGATAATATGTAAATCATGAGACCCGAATAAAAAGTAATCCCCTAAATCCCTCTGCTTTATTTTGATAACACAAAGCAAAAATCATAACATATTTTAAAAAAAGAAAATAACTTTCCATGAATGCTGAACTAGTTTTCACATCCTTTAGAGTTAATGCAGTTCTAACCCAATCAGTAAAGAATGCTTTCCTATCCATTCCATATTCATGCCAAGTCATTTATAATAAAATGCCATATTCCTAGAATCTTTTTTTCCCTAGAATCTTTTCTTTATAAGTCAGACAAATGAGCTATTCAGGTACAAAGATCTGAGGGAATAAAAGCAAATGTTACCTGTATTTGTGCCATGCAGCGAGGCAGGCAGAGAAAGCTGACCCAAAAATTAGGTGAGAGAAGTTGGCCTTTCCAACCCCAGATCCCTTGGGTGCGTGAGTGGCTGAAAGATGGAAGGCAGAAATGAACTGTCTCTGAATGATACTCCAACTCAAAATTTTCTGCCCCTCCTCTTGACCAAAGTGATAAAAGGAAATTGTATGATAAAAGCTGATGTTGACGAGAAAGGAAAACTGGTCATGAGCTATATCTTCCTCCTTTTCAACCAACCAACCACTTGGGTACTCTGCAGAATAACATTCAAAATCTACATTGGAGGACTGAAAAAATAAAGGAACACAGCTTTGGTGGAAACAAGAAGTAAGATCTTTAACAAAAACTAGCATACTTAAAAGAAACTACTAGCAAAAACAACTGATTAAAATGTATATGCATAAATATAGAGACATCTACACAAGAAATATTATGACTAAACAAATAACCTGTCTCTTAGAAACTTTCTCTTATAGATTGCTATTTGAAAAAAAAATGTTCTTTTCCCATTGATGTTTAATGCAGATAAATGTATTTTAGAAAGTATTTTAAAACATCCATAATTCCACTATAAAATTTTGGCGTATATGTTTCTAGTTTTTTATCTGTATGTCTGCTATCAATGTTGGTGTCATTCCACACACAATGCTTTTGATCTATTATTTTCTAAGTGTTTCTTCATTTAAAAATATTCATCTAAAATGTTATTTTAAAAACAATTGTATAGTTTTTATCCATATAGATTATACCATAATGTATTTAGGCAATCCCGTACTGCTGGACATTTAGGTTGTTTCCAATTTTTTGTGAATATAAAAAAAATTTGTCCTGTACTTTCAAATATTTCCTTAGGAAAAAAATTTTAAACAAGAAATTATGGGGCCAAGGGATATATACATTAAAGAACTTTGATACGTATTACCAAATGCCCTCCAGAAAAGTTGTTCCTATTTATACAACACTAGTGTGAAAGTGTTCACATTTGATATTTTTAAGAGATACTGGTGAATTATTCTTCTACTTGAGTTTCATCCACGAATCTTACCTCACACGAAGACCTATAATCTTCCAGTGAAAAGAAATTCGTTTCTATAAGTCTGTTTCTATGAGCCAGACCCTGTGGGGGAAGAGGAGTGAGGTGGAAAACATTAGGTGAAATTATGCAGAGACAAACCCAGCCCTATTTCACCAGGTTCTAACCACATTCCTTGCTTATTCTTTTCTTCCCTTACCAACCTCCAGCCACAACTAACCATCACCCTTTAGAGGGCATCCCCATTCTTCACCTCCCACATCTCTTCCAAACTACTTTACAAACACAGTCTACTGAATGTTCTGACCACGAGGACCCCCCTAGGTTATGCTGCCTGTTGTCTGGCTGTCAGCTGACCCACTCCTATCCTCCGATGCAATTCTTAATCTCAGAATCACCACTGAGTCTGCCACTTGTCATCACAGGCAGGCAGTCAGCTGAATTACCTCCCAGAGACTAATTTAATTCAGTCACAGAAAGTTTCATGAGTGGAGTCTGGACACTTCAGGAACACTGACTGCTGTGCATTTTCTTCTCTCTTTACCCTCATCCTGGATTGACTTTGTCAATCTCAAAACAGAAAGATCCCGAGCCCTCAATCCCAATGCCAGAAATGAATGAATGAAGTCTGCTGAGAGAACGTAGGGAGTAGGAGTGGGAGAAATAGTAATGGTTGTCAAAAGGTGGCAGAGAGAGATGCCATCATTTGCTGGAGGAGTGCTGTGTGTATAACAATATTCAAACCTCCCAACGCTGA
The DNA here is from genome assembly GCF_028564815.1 of Eubalaena glacialis. NCBI lineage: Eukaryota > Metazoa > Chordata > Mammalia > Artiodactyla > Balaenidae > Eubalaena > Eubalaena glacialis. Next base: position 108,273,535 of record NC_083726.1, on the reverse strand, counting down.
CAGCTACTTATTATCATCCCCCTCTTACAAATGAAGAAACTAATGTTAAGAAGGTAATTGACTTACCAAAGAACACATTATTGCTAATTCTCGACCCATGTTTAAAATCAGGGCTGATTGAATATGTAGAGCACAGATGGGCTTTGGATTCAGAAGAGCCTGGATTTTCAACTAATCTCTTGCCACCAAGCATGAATTCTAGAACCGGGCAGATCTGGCTTGAAATACCAGAAATACTTGAGGCAAGTCACTTCACTTCTTTAAACCTCAGATTCGACCAAAGTAAAATATTGCTTTTGCTTCCCAAGATTGTAGGGTATATAAAGCGCTAACCAGACCTAATGCTAACGTTCATTAAACGTTAAATACTATTATTTGAAGTCCAAGATTCAAATCCTTTCTAGCTGTAAAAATTTGAACTCGTCACTCCAAATCTTCAAGCCTGTTTCTTCACACGTTCAATAAGAATGTCACTCACTTTATGTATCTGGAAGAATTCAATTAGATTAGCACTGCAGCTAGGATTTCTTAGACTTCAAAAATAAGTAAATATTCATTTTTTTCTCTTTCTTCAAGGGGTCTATAAATAGTGAAAGAGCCAGGACTGCAATCCAGAAATGCTGACACACTGAGCTAGGAGTGCAGATGCTTAGAAGGAAGCGGGGGTGGGCGGGGGGACCGGCGGGGGGTGGAGGCGGTGCGTATTAACACAATTTAGGAGCTGGGAAACATGGCAGCATCCCACTGCCTCCATAGAAAAAGGCATTCCATGACCTCAGATCTGGTTATTTTATATCTTACGCCCCATGGAGATATTGGTGATGTTGAGCTTTTTTTCTCTTTTGTTTTACATGCTCATAGCTGGTAAGAGGGTGGATAGCTCTCATGATGGAGGCTAAGACAGGGGCAGAACATATTTTTACACTTACACAGTCGTCTGTTTCCTCTGTATAAACTCCATACCATGAGAACATCAGTCCCATTCGTTATTCTAACTGTAGCACATGGAAGAGATATGAGGCTTACATGTGCCCTTGATGAACGAGGTGGTTAAAGGTAAGAACTGACTACAAAATCTAGAGTTTTCATAGTTTCGTAGAGAGACATCATGAGATTAATAATGGGAAAGCCAAATTGTGTAGCTGCTCCCTCTAAGCTCTAGTTTTTTATTACTAAGCTCTGATTTCTGGGAAAGGCAAATTCCTTCTTAAATGAGAAGACAAACCAGCATCAGAAGATAGCAGCAGTAACTTCAGACAGGACTAATTGAAACTGCTAGCATTGTCGTTTGGTCAAAGCACAAAATGGAAGCACTAAACTTCATCTATCACACCCACTCCTTAAGAAAACAGAAAGATGAATAATTTGAAGAATGTTTTGAATGTTCTTGTACATTGTCTTCCGAATTCACCTTTGTGCAAAACTCAGATAACACATACACAACATGAATACATAAAGCATTCATTTACTTCCTGGCTGCTTAAAGGCGTTCTTCATTTAGGAAACCACACCTTTTACCCGTCCCTTCCTGATGATATTAACTTCGTCAGCCAGAAGCTTAGCACACAGCTTCTAGTCACACCTTCAAACCTCAATGGCTTATCATTTCACAGCAGCAGGCTGTTCTTCCTGTCGCAGCCTGAAGTGAAGGCTTCAAGAATAACCACCAGTTCCCAGGGAAAGATGGTCTTTATCCCTCTTATCGGGAGGAGTAACCTCACCTGGCCAGGTTCCCCCCTCCATGGCTATTTGTCCTAATGCCTCACCTTTATGCCACTGAGCCATATGAAATTTCCTGGCTCTTACAGTAAAAACTCAAAAGAACACCTTGTTTGAGGTTTCCTGTTTCCCTAATTAGCTACTTTATTTGTCCTTCTCTTGACGGTAAAAGCTATTCTAATGCTCTAGAGAATTTCTCTATTGTCCCAGCTGGTCTCCAGCAGTCAATCAAACAGGAAGCATCCTTCCTCCAACTTCTAACTAAATGAGAGGAACACCTGAGGAAATAAGAAAGCATGAAAAAATAATGGCAAAAAAAGGATTTTGGATAACTATTCAGACTCTGTGCCACTAAGGGATAAAGCCTATTCACAGGTTGAAAGGGAAAATATTTCTGTGAAGTAGTGCCATAATGAAGAATTTCAGTTCTTCAGTGTTCTTGCCACTGTATCACATGATTTGGACTCTAAGCTCCTCCTCAAATCATTCATTTACCTTTGTTATTTTTATTAATTTTTTTGGATTTTCAATCTAGCTCATTGCCATATAATGCTAGGAAACCAATTATTAAAATAATCAAAAAACTTAAGGTCCACACAAAAACCTGAACACACATGTTTATAGCAGCTTTATTTAGAATGGCCAAAACTTGGAAGCAACCAAGATGTCCTTCAGTAGGTGAATGGATAAACAAACTGTGGTACATCCAGACAATGGAATATTATTCAGCCTTAAAAAGAAATGAGCTATCAAGCCATGAAAAGACATGGAGGAATCTTAAATGTGTATTACTGAGTGAAAGAAGGCAGTCTGAAAAGGCTACAGACTGTATGATTCCAACTATATGACTTTATTGAAAAGGCAAAACTATGGAGACAGTAAATAGATTAGAAGTTGCCAGCAGTTGGGGGTAGAGAGAAACGAATAGACAGAGGATTTTTAGGGTCGTGAAAATACACTCTATGATACCATAATAATGGATACATCATTATACATTTTTTCCAAACCTACAGAATGTACACGGCCAAGAGTGAAACCTAATAATGTAGGTTCAGCAGTTGTAACAAATGTACCACTCTGGTGGGAGATGTTGATAATGGGGGAAGCTATGCATGAGTTGGGGGGCAGGGAATATACAGGAAATCTCTGTACTTCCCTCTCAATTTTGCTGTGAACCTAAAACTGCTCTAAAAAAATAGTTTAAAAAAAAAAATCATATGGATCAGTCGTTGAACTTACAGCACAACCCATGTTCACAGGTCTCACACATTTCAAATGAAAACAAAGTAGTCTAACAATAGGATACATAAAATAATCTCATGTATATTCATATTTTAAATGCCCACATGAATAGACTCAGCCTGATATCAATGAAATATCTACCTGTACTTTTAACAGTAAGAAGAGGCACAAAACCTGGTTTTTCTTTCATATAAAGCACTTTTTTTTTTTTTTAATCTCTGCCTCATACGTTACTACGGCTAAAAGGAAACATTAAAGATTATTTAGCCCAACCCTTGACTTCAAAGACCAGAGGTTTAAACATTTGACAACATTAAGCAACTCTTTCCACCATGCCCCGCTATCCTTGACCCTTAGAAAAAGTTCCAGATTTAGTGTTGGTTTCATGGCAGAGATACCACCATTTACCCGACTGGTAGTCCTCCCCAGAAGGTCAAATTCCACCAGAGGTTGGTCAGCTTTCAGCTTTCCATGGGTTATGTCACTCAAAGGCTTTCTTGACCTCAAGCCAAGTTAAGATGGTGTTACTAGGGCAATACTACAGATTTCCACTCCCCAATTTATAATATTAAATATCTATTTCTCTATCTACAATAATTATTGGGGCACAGTAGGAATAGGCACATGTAGGCACAATGGGAAAAGAGAAATATAATAATGCATAGTTTTTATTACATTCATGTAAAAGAGGGGCATGGGGGAAATGGGGTGGGGGGCATATGGGAATTCTTTGTGCTACCTTTTCAATTTTTTGTAAATCTATAATTTAAAAAATAAAGTATATTTTGTAAACAAATATATATATATATAAATAAAATAGAACGGTAGAGCCTGGCGGATCATCCTGCTTCTCACCCGTCCTCTTTGCTGTGCTCTATTGGTTGCTTTGATTGAGGAACTCAGACTATACACAGAACTTAGGATCACAGTTGGGCCACATCCAAAAGACACATCCTTATCCAATGTGTTCGAACATACAACTCTGTGGTATGAGTATGTGCATTTGAAAAATTCATGGTAATGAAAGGTATCCATAGCGACAGAAATGAATCTCTTACACCTCAGACTAAGTTACAAAGACAAATAATCTGAAGGCAGTAAATATAAAAGACAATAAAATGCTGAAAAAATTTTTACAAAGCACCTACTATATAGAAAAGACTGTGTTAGATGATGGGTAGTGACACTCCATCCCATGAAGGGGCAAATGAAGGGATGAGGCACAAAATCAACACTTGAAAAGTAAATTTAGGGCTTCCCTGGTGGTGCAGTGGTTAAGAATCCGCCTGCCAATGCAGGGGACACGGGTTCGAGCCCTGGTCCAGGAAGATCTCACATGCCGCAGAGCAACTAATCCCGTGCACCACAACTACTGAGCCTGCGCTCTAGAGCCCGCGAGCCACAACTACTGAAGCCCACGCACCTAGAGCCCGTGCTCCGCAACAAGAGAAGCCACCGCAATGAGAAGCCCTCGCACCACAACGAAGAGTAGCCCCCGCTCACCGCAACTAGAGAAAGCCTGCGTGCAGCAACAAAGACCCAGCGCAGCCAAAAATAATAGATAAATAAATTTATAAAAAAATAAAAAATAAAAGTCTCTTGGCACCAATTATACCAGTTTTTCCACCCATAAGTGAGAAATCAACATGATATGACTTAGAATTATTACAGTAAATGAAAAATGTTAATTATAGAATCTAGATTGGCATATGGGTGTTCATTTTACAATTCTTTCAAGTTTTCTACGTTTGAAATTTTTCATAATAAAATGGTGGAAAATACTATTTTTAATTAAATAGGACTATAAATTCAGTTATATTAGCCACATCTCAAGTACTCAGTAGCCACATGTAGTATCCAGTGGCTACCCTATTGGACTGCTCAGATACAGAACATCTCTATTACCGCACAGAAGTTTACTGGACAGAGCTGCTCAGGAGCCCCGGTGAGCCTTCAGACACCAATTCTTCCACCCTAAGGTCCCTGGGCAAAGTGGATGATGACTAACAGGACTGCATACTTTTAGAGTGAAGGTTCAGATGGAAAAGTAACAGAATATCAGGGCATTAGCTACTAAGAGGAGAAGTAATCCAGTCTACCAGAAAGAGGTTGAAGGGAACTGAGAAATATGACTGGGATGTGTGTTCATTAGGAGTTAGGATATAAATACACACACACACACATATATACATAAGTCTAAATTTTAAGTAATTTTTAGAGCTGAGAACTCACTTACTTCCCACAGATATACAAAATATATACATTGTGAAATAATGGAAACAGGGGCATAATAAAAGATGTGCCTAATTTGGGGTACTGACTTTTATCTTCGTAACCTTGAGGAAATCACTGCTTATACAAAAACATTTAAATGTGAATGACCCCTGAGGGGTTTGTGACAATGTAAAAAATCCAAAACCTTCTATAAACAACTTCTATAAGCACCCAAAAATTAAATCCCATCAGGTATGGTACAAACAAGGGAAGATCTACAATTGCCTTTAAATGGAAGGGAATCTGGCTACATGTTTCTACGTGAAAGACCCTCTGCCACAGAATGCACCTACTAGAACAATTTTTATCTTTAAAATGAATCTGAGATACAGCCTCCTGAAGGAAAAAATGCACTCTCCATCCAGGCTTTGATATGTTTTATTGGAGCAAAACTTCAATAAAGGTGGCTTTTATTTACAGAATTTAATGTGTGTGGGGACTATCCAATCCACTTGGACCCAAGTGAAGATAACCATTAAGCCTGTGTATGTATTTTCTTATTTTCAATTTGCATACAAAAGAAGCGTGCTTCACATTCATAAAAACCCCAATATCATAAATGACAAACCCTCCCTCACCCATCCCTTAATTAAATATAAACAAGTTTCAAAAAACATACAATTTAGATTGGTTTAATCTTGAAATGTAATCCAATAAGACTAAAAACTAAACATTTCAGGTCCTGTACCAAATAGTAAAATACTCGAAGGCCTTCAGGATCCCTAAAATTTAAAAAGATAAAAGTTACTTTTTTCTTCCTAAAATGAAACAACATAATAGTACAAATTAATTCCTAAAACAAAACAAGGACCAAAAACCTAAAACAATTAAGTTAAAGGAATTTTGAGGAGAAAGGAAGCATTTTCTGAAACTAAAATGGATATCCTGAACAATTCCCACCTCTATTTTTTCTGTAAGAAAAAAATACATAAATCTCTTCATCAGTATTCATTTCATATTTAAAGTGTTTATTTCCTTATAAAAAATAATATTTATGCATCACAAAAATGTTTAAGGCAAATAAAATTATATAGATAGAAAAAAGAAACTCAATACTATATAATGTCATTCCTCATGGAATAATTATAAATATTTTGGTATTTCTCTAATTTTTTTCATAATTAAAAACATTCACTGTGGCCTTTTAAACATTACTTTATCCATTACATTAAAAAAAAATTCACAAATAATTTTTAATTAATTTAGCAATTCTCTCCTTGTTGGCATTTCAATTGTTTTCCAATTATTAATAAGGTTTTAATGAACATCTTTATGAATAATACAGTTTTTTCATTATTTCAGAGTATTTCCCAGGATAGATGGATGCTCAGAAATGAAATTAGCTGGACAAAGATAAAAGAAAAATACTAACAGCTTTTGATGCATATTATCAAATTGCTTTCCAAAAAAGTTATCAATTTACAATCCCAGTAGGAAACAAATGCCACATCCTCACCAACTATAGGAAAATAGATGTGATAGTTTAAAAGTATCTCGCCAGTCTTTATGAACATAGCCATCTGTATCCAGTAGTTATGCATTCATTCCTTTCTCCTTTCCTCTATAAATTATAAAGCACCTATTGTGTGCCAGGCATTGCACTAATTTTGAGATACGGCAAGGTTCTCAGGGAGCTTACACTGAAGCCAGTTAAGCAAACAAATAAGTTATTACAATTTAGGGGGATAGGAAAAAGACACTATAAGAACATTTTGAGGGGAAAGAGTGGAAAGAAATAATTGGAGGCAGAGAGATTTTTCAGACAATGGTATATGGTACCGCACTTACAGAGCTTGGGAAGACACAGGTAGCTAAAGCCATACTTAAGCTATACTGGGGCTTTTTCCATTTCTTTCAAGTATTAAATCCAAGGAGGAGAATGATGTTATATGGGACTAATAAGGCTGATAAATCCAATACGGATTTCTTTTAAATTTTGTGACGCTGTGTCCAGATTAAGATTTTTTTTGGCAATCAGTAAAATATACTGCTAACTTCTTTGATAACAAGTCTTCACTACTGTAAAAATGAGGATTACATATACATAATAAACTGATACAGGTTGCAATTAAAATAATCTTCCCAAACTGGCTATAGTTCTAAAATGAGTCCCTCTAAGAAATTATGTCAATTTAGTCAAAATGCTTTAACATACTCACTTTGACTGATTAACATCAATAAGAGAACCTATTTTTGATGTGGTAAAAGAAATGTGTTCATCTCCAATTACAATTTCAAGCTCCTGAAAAAAATAAAACAGAGAAATGTAGTTAATAAAAAAATCCATCCCACAAGATATATGTATTCTTGCTACCAAGAAGTCCCAATTTTAGCTGCAAGTTTTCTAGCCATCATAGAGGAGGAAAAAAAAAAGAAGCGACCTGTTAGCTATGAACTATGTAAAACAAAACCTCACCAGCTCCTCAGGTGTCCCCAGTATTAGGATGAATCAGGAATTGCTTTCCAGGGGCTTCTCTGGCGGCGCAGGGGTTAAGAATCCGCCTGCCAATGCAGGGGACACAGGTTCGAGTCCTGGTCCGGGAAGATCCCACATGCCGCGGAGCAACTAAGCCCGTGAGCCACAACTACTGAAGCCCATGCTCCGCAACAAGAGAAGCCACAGCAATGTGAAGCCCGCGAACCACAACGAAAAGTAGCCCCTGCTCGCCGCAACTAGAGAAAGCCCATGCACAGCAACGAAGACCCAGCACAGCCATAAATAAATAAATAGAAAGAAATGTAGATGTTAAAAAAAAAGGGAAATCACGAAAAAAAGAGAAAAACAAAAAGAATTGCTTTCCAGAGATCTCAAAAAGATGATGCTATCAAATGAATGATATACTTATGAGTGACACAGAAATGTTTCTTATAATGTGAGTAAAACTAGTAATATGGGTATAAGCCTATTTTTAATATAATAAATACAAACACATTTACCCTTTCTACCAGGCTCTACAAATAAACTGCATAATATTAATAATAGCACTACTTAGCACCCACTATGTGTCAGGCCCAGTGCTAGGGACTTTACAAACATTCTCTGTAATCCCTAAAATTGGGCTAATAAAGCCTACCCTTCTCAGGCCAGCTTTATTTGCCTAATTTTACAAATGTAAAATCCAAGACTCATAAAGCAGAGGAAAAAAACTGTTGATGTAGAACCACTAGTAAGTGATGGTACTAATATTTGAATCCTGGACTATAATACTGAAAGATTCATACTCTTTTGACTTCACCAAACAATTAAAATTAAGAACCAGTAAAACAAACATAACATAATATAGACATTTCTAGTGTGCCAAAATTAAGTATAAATTTCTCTCCATAGTTTATCTGCAAATCTAAAATGAAAAAGTAAGAGGCTACGTCTGTAGTGATTTTTCAGTTTAAATTAACAGATGACCTTAAAGACACTCCTAGCTATGTATTTGAGCAGAAAATCTAATTACGCACAGTTTATGGCACATACAAAATGGAAAATTAAATAAGACTCTCAAACAATCACAAAATCTTTGACTTAAAGATCCAACAGACAATTTCTGGAGCATGAGTAATCCTCCCCACTAACCAAAACACACGAACACATCACCAAGTGGGTAGATGAAAACACTGCCCTCTCCCTGAGTCTAAAAGAGATAACAAAAGGCTTGTTGCTGTTTTTAATGCAAACGTATATATGTATAAAACAAACAGATCTAAATTTACTTCTTAAAAGTGTTTGCAGTGCATAAAATAAATACTGTTAACTATTACCTTTGCTTTCCTAAATAACATTTCTTTAAAGAGAAGTGTTAAGTTACTGCTACAGAGAGTCAGCATCTATTAGATTTCGCCACATTTTCTTCTAGTCAAAGAAGTTGTTATACAGTATAATCCTCGGGAATATACAAAAGCGAAATTAAATGTTTCTTCCTCCTGGGGTCATATCTCATTTCTCCAACAGGTGAAAAGACCCAATTCAGAAATCAAACTGGCTTTCTACAGAGTGAAATTAGGCCTTCAGAGCTCTTCAGCAGCCCATCGATTTTTCTGAAGGGAATATGAGAGGCAAAGGCAACGGTCAGTTGGAACAAAGAAACCAATCAAATCACTCTCTGTGGCATAAAGATGCAAGTAAGAACTTTCAAAGTTATAAATCTGGCGAAAGTGAATTTTACGTAGTCAATGAGAATGCTAATTCTCAAATTTAACAAACACTTGTGTTTTTTCCTATCTATTTTTATTTCCTAATAAAAGTAATTAACCAATAATAGCAATTATTCATAACATTGTGAAAACATCTTAAACTTTAGCTGGGGTGGCTGCAGAGAAGACTGTTCAGAAAGATGTCTAAACTGACTCCTTTACTACTAGGCGGTAGCACAGAAAATGACGCCAAGTGAAATAAAATTATAAAGTATTTACCAGGTGCCTACTAAATGGAAAACCCAAGACTCAATGAGGAGCTATTCTAAATAAACAAGGAGAAACATAACAATTATATTAACAATTTTTTGTATTTACGCATTTAAAGAATTATTAAATACGAACCTGCCGGCCAACTCTGTCAGGGGGAGGCCACAAAGCATCATCTTCTTTTGTAATTTCACTGTCATCAATAATTCTCTTCAGTTCCTCCATTACACTCTTGTGTACATAAGCCTGAAAACAAGTTATAAAAATTTCAGTGTCTCTCTATTTCTCGACACAACTCAGAAGGAAATAATAAAACAGAGTTACAAACCCTGAGTATTCAAATAGAATATTAAAGAAAAATTTAATTCTGATTCTAAAAGTACAAGATGGGAGAGAATCATTCTTCCTTATGTTTCTTCACTCTCTTGCCCTTTCCTTTAAAACATATTTTTCCCTCTTCTCAACACCAGCCCCATCTTAAAACCTTGTATTCTGCCTTTGTAAAACCTTGTATTCTGCCTTTGTAACACAGGACTCAAATACCTCTGAGTGGTCAACACAAAATCTATGAGGTGAACAGTGACAAATACACATCACGGTTAGTGCTTTGAACTTTTTCTTATACCTAACTTTTGAGACTTTCATTTAAAATTCATACTGTGTTTAAAACATAATTATCAATTAGTTTTAAATAATGAATAGAGTAAAAACACAAAGTTAATTATAAAATGAATTAAATGATACACTTGAATGTGGGACTACAACTTAATATATTCAGATTGCTTCTTTTGTTGTTATAGATGCTACAATCAGAAGCCTTTTTCAATCTATACATCGGCTTCTTCTTTACAGCCTCAGATGTACTTTAAATATGTAAATAAAAACATAGACATGAGGGAAACAGGCTTAATATAAAAAACTACACATCTGTAAAAAACTTACCTCCTTTCTGATCATGACATCATTTTTATAATTGCTGTTGTTAGCATATCTAAGTTTTCCTGTGGGAAGTGGAAAAAAATTCAATCTATAACAGCAAAAACTGCTAAAATATAAAGAAATGACATCGTAAGCAATTTTTGAAGGTAAAAACCATTTTATACTACTACTTTTACTAATATTTCCTCCCTCCTGGCATAAGATCAACGCTGAACACGTATTTGCTGTTAAGTTGGCTGAAGTTGAAGCCAGTCAACTTTTTAAACTCCATGCCTTCAATACAATTCCATATAATGGGAGGGCCATTTTCAAGGCACATTTTCTTAAGCTATGTCATGATCTAGACAGGGAATCTGAAAAAGGAACTAACATTTCTTCTAAAGTTTACATTACATGTCTTATTGGTGCTGAGTTACCCAGAACATTTAACCTAATCTGTAAAACAACCCTAAAAAGTATGTTTTATTCTCTCACCTATTCATAGTTGAGAAAACAGAGAGTTAAGTAACTTGCCCAGGGTCACACAAGATTCAGACCTAGATCTACCTTCTTCCAATACACATGCTTTCCCCACTACTCCAAAATGTTCTTTTAATTATTTTCCTTCAAATTAATGTACTATGGCAATGCTACTGTTTTAGAATTGTAATTAAGAAGCACACAAACTGTATCTTCTGAATAAAAATTGACCAGTTTGTTACCTGATCTACATTTAATTTTGATGTATTCCCTAATGTATGCTTCTCCTCACGGCTAGTCAGTTTCCCAGATACAAATGTAATGTGATCCTGAGCCTCTAAAATGACAGGTTATCCTAATGAGGAGAACCCCTTAGGAATCACTGTCTTTGGGACTCATCATTACTTATGGAAAGGTTGTGGAATGGTGTGGTGGCAGATGAGAACCAGTGTTCTGGAACGAAATTTCCCTGATAATCTTAGACTACTTAATTTACGTGACTGGCTAAAAGTGATACAGACAAGCTAAAAGTTGTTCACAGGCAAAGGCCCTGAAAACAGTATCACACGAAGAAAGAACAGATGGAGGATTCAGGTAAATTTGGCTCCTTACCTAAATTTAGAAAAGACTTGGGGAGAACCAGGGAGAGTAAGGTGATTAAGGTTTCTAAATAATTGCAGAGCCGAAGTTACCCTGACTTCTACATGAAATGTGTGATGTTCTTCCCCTTTCCTAATATGTGATCCTCCCCTAATTTTTCTTTCATGCCTTCACAGAACTTCGTCCAAAGCATGAACACAGCACTTAATATCTATACTGCCTTACAGTTAGTTTCATGTCTATGTCACCCACCAAGGTATAACTCCTTGAGGGGAATTAAAGAGTCTTATGCACTACTGTCCCTTCAATTTTTGTTTTTACATGTTGCCCAGCACATAATATGCATTCAAAAAAGAAAAGTCTATGCAGTTGGACTGTCGTTGTTACAATAAGAATTCAATATACAGTACAACCATCTAAAGAGAATCAGAGCTGTCAAAAGACAGAATTTGCTGCACTTTCCTTGGGCAGCAGGCACTTTCACCTCATAGGGCTCTCAGCAGTCTGACTCCTTTTTTCCCCTCAGAGACCAAGAAAAAAACTACTCTCGTTTCAAGACTCACCTCAACTGTCACCTTCTCTAACAAGACTGCGACTCTTTCATGTAGAACTAACCACGCCCCTTCTTTATAGTCTTAATGCATCCTATAGGGAACAACTGTATTTAGGCACCCCAAACACGTCATTACACTCATTTTTCTACACGTGGGGCTCCCCGCTTCAGAGCAGGCCTCATTCGTTTTTCTCGACATTTTGCCTTCCATACAGCGCCTGAATGAATAAAAAAGATGAATGGGCAGTCCGAAATTTACTGTTCACCGGAAGATTTTAAGCATCCATGCGTCCACCGCGTGGTGGAGATGTTCTCACAAACGTTCAAGTATTAGGTCGATAAACAAGACGGCCTTTAAGGTCCCTTCCGGTGAACTGATGCTAGGATTCTGAACTTTATGCTAGGATTCTGAACTTTACTATCTGGCAGGATCGGCTTTTCTTAACTAACTGACACCAATTTACTCTTTTATTCACAAAGCCAATGTACGCTTCCTATTTTCCTTAAGCTCCTCGACCCTACCGCACACTCGCCAGCCGGCGGAGGCTCGCCCACCCACCCCAACTCCTGCGCGGCCTCTCCACCTCGCTTCCCCCTGGTCAGCACCGCGCTTCGTTGCCGCGGCCGCTTTTCTGCTCACCGTCCGGCCGAAACTCAAATTCCAGAAACTCGTGTCCAAACTTGCCCTTGTGCCCTACATAGTAGCGCAGGTAGAAATCGCTGGCCATAGCCATCTTTGTCCCCGAAAAGCCCGCCGAAGGCCCAGCCGACGTGCCGCCGGGCGCCTGGCAGTGACGTCAGTCGCCCAGGATAAACGCGTCACTGCGGCCTTTCCGCCTCCCGCGACCCCAGAGGAAAGCGGGTGGGCGGGCGGAGATTCGAGTGAGAGAGCTGGAGGAGCGCGGGGGGGCGGGGGGGGCGGCAGCGACCTGAACTTTGCTTTACTAGGGTTGGAAGCATATTATTTTCAAAATTCAGTAGATCATATTCTATTAGGAAAGCAAAGAAGTGTGGAAATATGAAAGCATTTGTTATGGGCTTGGAACTAAGGTTTGCCAATCGCTCTGACTTTTCGGGTCTCCAATTCTCGCGACATCCGTGAGGTGGGTGTGGCCTTATTCCCCTGATTCGTGGAGTGAGTAAAGCGAAAGCCCAGAATCAGAATGGCACATCGGGAAAACAAAACCCTTTTTCCGCTAGATTCCTAACACGGGCCTTTCCCCTTCGGACAATGATGGTTAGTTATCCGACACCTAGAAGCCGGTAATAGTAGAGACAAAGTAAAAAGAATTCATCAGACATGAGGTCTGAAATTTTGAAAGGCACGTTGAAACTGAAAAATCTCTGGCAGTCATGATATAAAAGAATTCCTTTTAATAGTAAAACTTATTCAGTAAGGGTTACTCTCTAGTGGCCTGTGGAGTTTTGGCAACTTGACTTAAGATCAAATGGTTTAGCCAGCGTTTCTCACCAGATAGAATTACACGGGGGAAGGGAAGGAGTGCTCATCTAGGATAGGTTTTGAAGGATGGGGAAAGGCAAGGTGAGCTTTACACAAAGCCTATTGTTCAGATATTATTGATTACCTTTCTTTTACCAACACACAGAATAATACTGCCTGTTGGATGATATTTAACCTTCAGTGGGATTTGGTAGAAAGAGTGGCAGTCAGAAGACCTGGGATTCGTTCCCATCACGTATCTCTACCTAACCGTGGTTAAGACGCTATCTCTAAGCCTGTTTATTCGTCAGCCAAATGAATAGACTACAATCAACTTTGTCAAGCTCAAAGAACTGTTGAAAAGATCAGATGAGATAATGCATGTAAAATAAGATTTAGAATTTATAAAACATTATATAATGAGTTATAACGGGCATTTCCTACATGCCAGAAATTGTTGGGCACTGGTAATTTAAAAAGAGCCCTTTGCACTTGTAGTCTAGAAAACAAACATGTAGACACATATTAGCCCAAGGAAGCAAATGCTATAAGGAAAAAAAATTTTTTTAATGCTGGTAATACAGCAGAGGACACAAATCACTTTATTGGGGAAGTTGAAGAAAGGGGAAGTACCAGGGAAGGCTTGTGACAAGACGTGCTATTTGAATTGGACCTTGTTGGATAAATTCAGTATATGTTCAGAGGGATGGAAAAGCAAATAGCCTGAGCAAAGGTGCAGTCGTGTTACAATGCATGCCTTGGGAAAGCCAAGAATTTCAGTATAATTAGAACACAAAGTTCATGGAAGTGGAATAACGAGAAAAGCAGACTGGGCAGGTTATGTTGAGTCTGTATTAGCAATTGTATAACTGTCAATATAGAAAACTATATTAACCATTGTATAAATGTTAATATAGAAAAATTATTCAGTTCCAATATAGGCTGCCATTATGGAAAATATACAAGAAACATAAAGCACCATCCCTCATCACTAGGGTGATGAACCATTCCAGTTTGCCCAGGACCAAGGAGTTTCCTAGGATGTGGGACTTTCAGTCTTAAAACCTGGAACTTCCCAGGCAAACTGGGATACATCAGTCACTGTACTTACCACAAAAATAATCCACAGAAACTTGATCATAATATTCCATAGTATCTCTGAAAATATAGGCAGTAATCCATTTGTTTTTTGTAGGGAGCCTCATGCAATCTTTGGATTTCCTAATGCATTTCCTTCCCATTTTTGGCAAATGTGCCAAGTGTTCACGCTTACCTAAGTAGAGCTACAGGTACCAGATCTGTGACTGTGTAAATAGAGCTTATGGAATGCACAGGGTTAAGATTTTTATCTGTAACCAATTACTGTCTTTATCCCCTAAAAAGACATCTGAGCTCAAGACTAATCCTCTCTAACCCTATCTGTTTTTAAGATGAAATGTGAAAATATACTTACTTAATCCTTCCTATAATTAGCAAAAAAAAAAAAAGGCAAACTGTATGTCTCTTGTGTCACCGTAAAGATTGGAAAGTGATGAAGCATTTGTGTATTGTGGTCTTCTTGGATGTTATACACCAGAGCTATGGAAACTTTCTGAATGGCTACTGAGCACTTGAAATGTGGCTAGCGAGACTGAGGAACTGAATTTTTATTTTTAAATATTATTTAATTTGTGTGAACTTAATATTTAAATAGCCAGACATGTCTAGTGGCTATCATTTTGGACAATAAAGTTATATAAGAACCATTTTATATGCTTTTACATGGGCTGGAAACAGAGAAAATATTTTTGGAACATTGAGAAATCTCAATCTCAATGGCTGTAAGCTTCAAATTAGGACATACTTACTGGCAACAGCATAGTTTATTTATAAAAATAAATGTTTGGGCTGCTTAAATGAAGCCAAATGAAGAACTATTTCTGCCTTTGCTAATGCAATCTCTGTGGTTAGCTTCAAAAACCCTTGTGAAGTAATTAAGAAATAAACATTTTATTTTCCAACTCCAGCTGAAATGAAGGCTTAATGATTTAATCAAATACACATTATTCATTGATAAAATAATGATTTCCCATTCAAGTTTTTAAGTTTATTGCTTTCAACTTCATGATGACGAATCAAGTCAGAGGGCTAGGGTCAGAGATGATTATTTCTTCTAAGTGTTAATTTCATCTTTTAAAATATTCTGATGTTTCCTGTGTCTAAAATTCTCTCTTCCTTTGATCTCTCATGTCTGCTCTGTCCTCACACCTCTTTTGCCTTTTGCCCCACTATTTAAAATTATCAAATCATTCCTACTTACAATTTCCAGAAATATGTTCTGATTTTCTTGTGATAACTAGAGAAGATAGTTTTGTTTTGTTTTTTAATTTTCATTTATTTATTTATTTGGCTGCATTGGGTCTTCGTTGCTGTGCGCAGGCTTTCTCTAGTTGCGGCGAGCAGGGGCTACTCTTTGTTGCAGTGCGCGGGCTTCTCATTGCGGTGACTTCTCTTGTTGCGGAGCACAGGCTTTAGGCCCCGGGCTTCAGTAGTTGTGGCACACAGGTTTCAGTAGTTGTGGCTCGCTGGCTCTAGAGCGCAGCCTCAGTAGTTGTGGCGCACGGGCTTAGTTGCTCCTCGGCATGTGGGATCTTCCCGGACCAGGGTTCAAACCCGTGTCCCCTGCATTGGCAGGCGGATTCTTAACCACTGCGCCACCAGGCAAGCCCAAAGATAGTTGTTGTTTTCATTATGTTATCAGTAGCTTTTGAATAGTTTTGATTTTGTATTTACAGACAAAAACTGTTAGGGCTAGCTCATTACATTAAATGGATCAGAGTAGTAAATCAAGAATATTATATGGTCTAACACAATATTCTAAGGTAATTGAAATGTTTTTAAATGTCAGAATGACTATGGTCTATTTCAGTCTTCATTCCATCCACCCACCTTTCTCTCTTCCCTTCTGTAGTAGACTTATCTGTTTTAACCATATATGTCTTTTAAACCAGGGGTCCCCAACCTTTCTGGCACCAGGGACCGGTTTTGTGGAAGACAGCGTTTGCACGGATGTGGGGTTAGGGGGATGGTAGGCGGTAATGCGCGCAGTGGGGAGCGATGGGGAGCGGCACATGAAGCTTCGCTTGCTCTCCCGCTGCCCACCTCCTGCTGTGCAGCCTGGTTCTTAACAGGAACCGCCCCCCCCCAGGGGTTGGGGACCCCTGTTTTAAACCACTCAGTGGAGTTACTTTTTTTAATGAGAAAACCACCATCATGCAGAAACACCAAAACTTCCACACCATTGTTTCTCAAATATGTTCATATATGGTGAGCACTTGAAGCTATTGCTAGATTATTACGACATGATATATTCAATTCCATTATTCAAACTAATAATTTATCGAGCATATGACAATATTATATGCTTCTAACACATAGCATAACCACTAATTCTTATTTCCAATACAAGTAAAACCAGTCTGCTAAATTAAGCATAATAGGTGATTCTCCCAGTCTTGTATTGTATTTGATACACATTTATTTGTTTAAATGAGTCATGGTAGAGCAAAAATTTAACAACAGTTGTTACAGCAAGGTTAAGATTTAGAAGATTCTATTCACTAACTTTTTCTTTAGCATGGTGAAAAATATTATTATTCAATTTTCATAGAAAATACCTAAAACTAGTGTTGTGCACAAACATGATTTGAGAACTACTGGTTCAGACTATTCTAAGTTGAATTACATTGTCAAGTTTCAATGAGACGTGGTTTCCAGGTGGGCATTTGCTCAGTTCCTAGCTATTTTGCAATTTTTTTTTAACCATAAAGCATAAATTGGAAAAGCAAGACTGGGAGAGGAGGGCTTCCCTGGTGGCGCAGTGGTTGAGAATCTGCCTGCCAATGCAGGGGACACGGGTTCGAGCCCTGGACTGGGAAGATCCCACATGCCGCGAAGCAACTGGGCCCGTGAGCCACAACTACTGAGCCTGCGCGTCTGGAGCCTGTGCTCCGCAACAAGAGAGGCCGCGACAGTGAGAGGCCCGCGCACCGCGATGAAGAGTGGCCCCTGCTTGCCGCAACTAGAGAAAGCCCTGGCACAGAAACGAAGACCCCCACACAGCCAAAATAAATAAATAAATTAATTTAATTTAATTTAAAAAAAGTGGGAGAGGAGGGAATCAAAACAATAAAACAAATCCTAACCCGGATTCAACTTGATTAAATGGTAAATATTTTCATTCTTTTTTCCATTCATTAGCTTGGGAATACCTGGTATGGCTGACAAGTCAAAGATGCCAGAAATATAATTCTCCTTTGGAAAAAGCCTGGCCAAGTGAGGGAAAGACCCAGTTTCCTCTGAATAAACAATTACTGTATCCAATGTTCCAGACCTATATCCAGAAAAACAAAGTTTAAAATAGCAATTGTCTGCTTCTTTGCCTCCTACCAAAACAAACATTAACATACAATGTGAAACAATTAGCAAAATATTTTAAAAATAACATTTATTTCAAGCAACTATACTCCAATAAAAATTAAAAAATAATATTTATTTTACCAGTTTTAATTTATATTGCATTTATTTTATACTGTGTATATTTTACATCTATATATAAATTATATAATTTTAGTAGGGTTGAGTGCTCAAAATATTTTTCCTAATAAAGATATGTAATAAAAAAAAATGAGGGGCACGAATTTACTACCAAATAAGTGACTTGAGGGCTTGAGTCATTCAGGATTTGTCTTTATTTCTTCCATAGAAGCTAACTTTGAGCTTTGTATGTGGTATACAATGAATAACTATTTGTAGAATTAATATTTTTTTCTCTTACATATTTTAAAAGCTACTCTTTTCCATTGAGTCTCTTTTTGTACATGGTGGGGATTTTGAGAAGTATTCCCTCTTGGATCATCTGATCTATTCCCAGACTGTTGGTAGAGTTGATTTTTATTGTTCCTAATTTACCGCTGATGGATGAGTGTCGAGTGCTACTTTGAATATCATTGGTAAAGGTGAATTCATTATTTCCCTTGCAAAAAAAAAAATACAGCGTGAAAGAGCAATGCTCCGTTTCATCATGCACCACTCTCCTCCCGCTTCACTATACCTCCCTCCCACTAGCCTCCTTGCAGTTCCTCAAGCTGAGTTTTTTCTTGCCTCAGAGTTTTCACATACATAATCCTTCAACTGGAAGGCTCTTCTCCTCACTGTCAGGCTTACTCACCCATCCCTAAGGTCTCAGTCTAAATGCCATTTTTTCAGGGAGGTCCCCATTCTATACTCCCTTCTACTACCCTATACTTTTTCTTCACAGCACTTATCACAATTGTAATTAACAAATACCCACATAAATGTGTATATAGTGTCTCTTGCTTTCTAGACTGTAAGCCAAAGCTCTCCGTTTCTTTTTATCCAACACCTAGCACAGTGTCTGGCACAGTTGGCCTTAACACTCTATTCTTTGAAAATAGTTGAATAAATAAATAAATATTTTGTAAATTTGACTTAAATGAACAGCTGAGAACAATGAGATTCCATAGGACTTCATCATTTTGTGCTGAGCCATTCTTCCTCCCTTCTCCCTATTGCTGCTTACCACGCATGTAAATTCTGTCTAGTCATTGCGGTATTCCTAGAGGTGCAAGAATCATTATTCAGTTGGGCGACTCATCATGGCTCCATCAGGATTCTAACTTCTGCAAGTTTTTCAACTGCCAGTCATTTTCCTATAGCAGCCTTGGATGTCCCTTCTAGAGTATCCAAGGTATTGTTTAAAATCACAGACCACATGTTCAACTGAACTGTCATTATCATGATATTTCCAGTATTTTGAACTAGTAGGAGATGACTGTCATCATCCAGACGCTCACACAAAAATTATGACTTCCTCATTTTAGTCAAGTGGTATTTGTACCATACCATCATCTTTAAGCATGTCCTCCCTTGCAGTGTGACTGACAGACCGAGGTTCTCTTCTTGGCCACCGTAGGTGTTAAATGAAAAAGATATGAAAGATTCTAGGCTAGTAAGGATGAGAGTAAGGAAATTAACATTTATTGAGCACATAGTATGTGCCAGATACGGTACAAATATACACTCTCATTCAATCCTCATGACAACCCTGTGAGGTAGGTAGCATCCTCTTTTCACGCAATAGGAATCCCTTTTCTGACAATGTAGATTGCCTCTTGAATTTTTCTGTTGACATTAGCTTTCATTTATCTACTGTTATCCTCCCTATTGGAGAGATTTTGGCAACTGTATAACCTGAAAAGCCTACTTTCACTCAATAAATATGAATTTAATGAAATAACTTTCACAGTAGATCATTGGATGATTGAAAATGGGAACCTATCATCCTTCCACCTCAGGTTACATCCTTTTCTAGCCCTTGTTAAAGACGTCCTTGCCTACTAAGCACTTTTGCTTGATTTCCATATTTCCCATTTATTAAATACACAGTGTATTCATCATCGACCCAATTGACCCTCTGGGCTCAGTCTCCCTAGTCTCATAGGGGCCAGGAAGCCAGACTGTTGAAAAGTACAAGTTGAATGTTCTTAATCATGAAATGACCCCTCCAGCTTCTAGTTAAAATAGTACCAACAGGGTTCACCTACCTCAGAATTAGATCAAAGGGGACCATATTTCTCCTATATACACCTTAGGGGGAGCTCAGAAGTCTTCCTTAATGGTTCTCCTTCAGCCCTGCATGAACAGACCAGGAATGAAGTCCTGTATGTCCTTCCTCCCCCTTCTCTCTGAAGGATGACCTTGGTCCTTATCTATACTCCTGAGCAAGTAGAACCTTCAATTTTCTTCTCATCAACTTCTTTATCAGCTTTCTCTTTCCCTCATTTGATTCCAATTTTCTGGACCTTATAATAGTCTAGATAAAAGCGTGTTTCAAAGGAAACCAGCCTGTGGTGGGAGGGACCAGCTTATCTGTGCCATGCTGCGACAAACACCACAGACTTGTAAAACCTCCCTTGCATTGACATGGTCCATCCCATCTACCCTGCATCTTCAGGACTGGGATAACAGAAATGAAACTGTACTTCTCAGTCTCGAGGGTATATGGTGTGTGCAGCCTCATCTAGCATCATTTCAGGTTTCTAGGGAAATGTGTAGGGAAAGATGCAGGATCCATGTCCCATTCATCCCTTTATGTCCCAGTAGAAAGTCTTTTCTCTGTTCTTGGAGGAATTGGTTCCAAGAGTATATGATCTCCCAAAAATATGTGTTGCCCCGGGATCTTCAAAGGATGCTATAGCTATAGGAGAGACTCTCCACGCTGACGCCTGCCACAGCTGCGTACAATTCAGGCACCACCAACTCTGGTACTTGCAACACAGCCTTGTCATTTGCAGTTCGAGCGGCAGTTTCTAGGCGTGAGTGTAGCTCTCTAAGTGAGGGGCGGCTGTCCTCACTCCAACGCCAGCAGGACTTCATGAGACCGTACCTGAAAGGGAAACAAGAGAAACAAGAGAAACTGTCTCCTCTCCTAACAAACCTTAACAAAAGAAACCTACGAGTCTTTAATCTACTTCTCATTGCTGTGTCCCATATGCTTCCCAGAGAATACTGTTCCTTCTCATCCTCCTAATGCTAAGTCTCTTAATATCATCTTCTCAACAGGACCCTTTTTATAAAAGGAATGACTAAATATTTCTTAAACTACAATCAGTATGACAGAACAGTTTTTTTTTCCATTAGATTACCAAAAACCCTTAAGTGTTTTCATCTTACATGTTATTAATTTGCATCATTCCAGACCATTGCTATAACTTATCTACCAGTATGAGCTACATTACAGCAAGGAAAATAAGAAGGTATGGAATAATACAATTCATACTAATTTCAGATAATGTAATTAGATGGTTCCTTCCTTTAATCCAGGTCATTTCCCCCCTTTATTACTTAGCTTCTCCAGGAAATTGCCTTAATCGAGATAGAAGTACTTACCACCTTTAATCTGTCTTTGCTTCAATCCAGTTTCTAGAGAATTTACAACATAGCCTGTTTTCAAACACTCTTCATCAAGTCTCATTCCTGCCCAAGAACCTACAGTGATTTCCCACTGCTCACCATATAAAGTCAACATCCCACCCCCTAGCTTCTTACCACATAGTTCTTGCCTAACTGAAGCCCTCTCCTCCTGACAAGTCAGTGTCTTGCTATGCCCTTGATGTGGTTAGTAACACCCAACTCTGTCTTTGCTCGTGCTCTGCCCAATTCCTTGAATATCCTCTCCATGGTTATCCTTTCCTACAGGTTTAAGTCTCAATTCCTTTCCTTATAAACCTCAGCATGCACTGTGTTTCCCACACTCATTAATGTTGTATGTTGAGACTTTGTATAAGATGCTACTTTAATAATACTGCTAACGTTTTACCAAGAACTTACTTATTATAAAAGGCATGGTAGGGAAACTTAACATGCATTATTTCATTGTAGCCTCACAATAATTTTGAGGTAGGATTATCATTATGCCTATTTTAAGGTAAGTAAACAACGCACAGTAAAGTAGTAGGACTAGGGCTGAACGTGTGTCTTTTTGACTCTATGAGATGAATCTGAGCTTTTAACCATTCTACTTATTGCCTCAAACTTTATGTTGATTTTCATGTTGTTTCTGATATCCTTCTTCAAGACCAGGTACTTTATCAGTTAAATGTCTTTCCCCAGTATCAAGGACAGCCTTTTATACACATAAAGCCTATGAGAAATATTTGTCAACAACTTCATTCTAGTATACCCAACCAGTATCACTATACTGTGTGTATGTGTGTGTATATACACATAAAAATATATATCAACAGTTATGATATTTAACATTTTTTAACATGCTTGATGCTGTAACTGTTTAATGTTGGGAAACCCAGGTGCTGGAAGTTTACCTTTTCAGTGCTGAAAAATTTACAAAATAGCAACAACTTTAATAGAAATGTATATTAATATATTAACTCCTGTCTTCTTAAAAATAATTTAACCTTTTCTTATGTTCTATAACAACCTTTTTTTGTACTTTATTGGTTATAAAATTCTGAGGGTAATTTTTAATTTTTCCATTTTCTGCCTCTACGTTAGTTCACCAACTGTCCCTTTCTGCTGACAATTTGATATCCTCCTTCTCCTGTCTAATTTCTTCTCACCCCCCCCCTTTTGGTTGGCTTCCAACATGCTTAGAACTGGGAAAACAGATAATCAATATTTTTTTAAGTTAAATATTAAATAGGAACCAGTGAGTAACTGTAGTGCAATGGATTTTATGACAACTATATTAGAACTGAAGCTAGTAGTCTCTAACTGAGACTGACATTTAAATAGATAAAACACTACTGTATTTGCATTGGATTTGGTCTATTTTAAAAGCTTCCAGAAGAACTAAGCTTTAACAACGTTAGCAAACTTAAATTTCTAATATAGTACTCAGTGGTTGCCTCAATATTTTGTGTGTGTGTATGTATACACACATACATACATATGATATACATATACATGTACATCGTATACGTGAGCAGATGTGTTTTACTGCATAGGTTTGGTTTAGGGTTGTACATTAGCACACAAAGGACAGCTGAGGGTCATCTGAGCCACTTTGAAAGGGGCACGACTGATGAAGAGCAAAAAAATATTTTAAAAACCATTTACATGGTGTGTGTGCAGCTACTGGGTCTCTTCATGATTTTCCTTCTTTGGAGATACTGTAGGACGCTGGTAGGAGGGACTTCAGGATATGGAGGTGCCCCTGTTGGTATGGAAAGAATGAGAGTAGTAAGAGAACTTAAGCGTCCTCTGGAATATAAAGTATAACTAACACTACTCTCCATCCACCTGGGCTAATTGCCTGCAAAAGTATAGCCATAGGAAAAATAATAGATATAATATAATTGCTCCCTGGTGATCAAGTAAGGATATAGCTTAGAGAATTTTGGAAAAAAAGAGACGGGGGGGGTGGGTACTGATAACTTAGTAGAACGTTGAGTCTTTAGGAAAATAACAAAATAAAGCAAAGTGAGAAATAAGATCTGCCCTCTACTTCCCAAACATGAGAAGGTGCTATAGTTTCTCCATCAAGTGGATTAATAAATCTAAAGACAATATTTTTATGTTTATGCAAGATCGTCCTTGGAATCATCCTTGGAATCATCCTTGGATTTTAAAACATCCCATGGAATTGGTAAAGTCTTGAGGGAAAGAAAGGGAAAGAAAGCAAAAGAAAGTTAAAAACAGAAAGAGGGAAGGAGAGAGAGAGGGAGGGAATCAAGACATTACAAGACTATCTCAAAAATCAGAATTCTATGTCAACTCAGTTCAACCTTCAGAGATTGTACCGAAACCCCTTCTCATAGCAAATGTCATCCACCACCCAAATAAACATCCTTGTATATCTTTGTATAGGTGCACACTACTTTGGGGATCCTCCTTACCTAGAGTCACCATCTCGTAGAGCAGTATCCCAAAAGACCAGCTGTAAAAGAAACAAGGCCATGGATTTAATTTCTATTTCTGCCTTTCGTAAAGACAGCTCACTTAAATACCAGAGGCCTTCAGTAAGAACCCCATTACAAAGGCAATGAGAGGGAATCAAGGGTGACTGACACAATAAGCAATGAGGTAGTGCCATTAGAAAGCATTTCTGGGCTTCCCTAGTGGCGCAGTGGTTGAGAATCTGCCTGCCAATGCAGGGGACACGGGTTCAAGCCCTGGTCTGGGAAGATCCCACATGCCGCGGAGCAACTAGGCCCGTGGGCCACAGCTACTGAGCCTGCGCGTCTGGAGCCTGTGCTCCGCAAAAAGAGAGGCCGCGATAGTGAGAGGCCCGCGCACCGCGATGAGGAGTGGCCCCCGCTTTCCGCAACTAGAGAAAGCCCTCGCACAGAAACGAAGACCCAACACAGCCAAAAATAAAATAAATAAATAAATAAATAATTAATTAAAAAAAAAAAAAAGAAAGAAAGCATTTCTGTCCAATCCCCTTAGAATCTAATCTATTTGAGCACTGAATTTATGTCTCCTTTTTTCTATATTACACATTAATAGATATTTACCATTATTTGCTAAATTGTGAGTGTTTGTGCAAACATGCAAAGATATTCACCCAAACATACAGAAATTCCCCTCTGCATCTTTTTCATCCTTTCCATTTCTCCCTGCTGAAATTCTAGCCTTTATTCTTAGCTCAAGGCCAAGCAAGTTTTATCATTTATCTACTATTTCCTCAGTAGATCTAATTGCCCAAACCTAGGAAAAATATTAACAGAACAAGTTTTATACATAATTGGGGTAGGCATTTGCCTAAGCAATATGATTCAAGAGATGTATATTTCACTATTCTATAACATCATCATTAAATGAGCAATATTTCCCAGTTAAGCTTATTATTCCCAGACCTCTATTCAAAAGCAGATGTCAGCGAAGCAGCAATGAAATAAAAAAGCAGTCTTCTGGGGACTTCCCTGGAGGTCCAGTGGTTAAGACTCTGCACTTCCACTGCACGGGGGCATGGGTTCGATCCCTGGTCAGGGAACTAAGCTCCCACATGCCACGCGGTGCAGCCAAAAGATAAATAAATAAAATAAAAAAGCAGTCTCTTAATTGACCCACCACATCAACTGATGTTCTAAATTTCCCCCACAACTCATAACGTTCATGGCTAGTAAGATATTCTATTTTATGTTTATGTGCTCCTCCGAGCAGTTGAGTTATATGGCTACCAAAAGTCAATCGCAGTTCTTTACAATCCTGTTTATGCCAACCCTACATGTAACTGTAATTATGTAATCAATTAGATATTATGTAAGCTGATTAAATATACATGCCAAAAGCATTAGCTCCCTGAAAACTAGATTGAATGCTTTGAAAATATTCTATAAGACCAAACTGCTAAAAAGAAAGTGTTGTCAAATTGTGTGGGTGAGACAACTGTAGAAAACTGGGAAAAAATTAACAATAAATGTCTGTAGTCAAATTGCGTCACAATTGTTTTCAAGTTTCTCTCTCTACTTAGAGTCATCCCAAACTGAAACTCAAAAATAATTCATTATGGATGCTATTTATACAAGAAACACGACACGTAACTTCATTTAGCATAGCAGGTCTATCCCCTTGGCCCTCCTCCAAAAGATTGATAATTAAATATCTATTTATATGTTTTAAGTTAAAATAAATTGAGTATACACACACACATATGTATTTATTTTAATAAGTCCTAGTTTAACTAAACTTTTGATTAAGCGGACCTACCTCTTTCAGATAGAACTAGATAAACAGATAAAACTCCACAAGATTAAGTCCTCAGATACTAGCATGAATAATCTATTCACTTTTTTTCTCTCCTAACTAAGGTTTCTAATCTAACACAGAGGGAATACTTCAAAAGGCACTATAAAGGATTGCAGGCAGATGCCACATATAAGCTCTGCCACATAACACACATTTTTGCTTGAGAGTCTGACTTCTCAGTAGAGATTTCATGTGGAGACATAATTGACAATAGACCCAGTCATGTTCATGAGCTGGAGGACACCTGGGTCAAGAAAGGAAGAAATCCACAGGGCAGGAACAAACCATACATGTCTCCTTTGATGCCAGCTGGTCTCAGCAGAAGCCGTTCTGGGGCAAGCCACTTGAGAGGTACGGTGCGAGTAGACGAGATGGCCCCTCGGGAGTGGACTTCATAAGCCAGGCCCAGTCCGCAGAGTTTAGCAGTGAGATCACACTGGATCAGGATATTCCTGGCTGCCACATCCCCATGGAACAGATGCTTATCCTGGAGAAATTCCTGTCAACATGAGATCAAAGATGGATCAGCTCTCTGAGGTCATGGCTTAGGTCACAGATAAAAAGAAACAAATCCTTGAAAAGACAAGGAGATTTTCTACTCTGAACAAGCCTCATTATGACATATCGCTTCCAAGTATTTATTAATTTTTTAATTAATTTTTATTTATTTATTTTTGGCTGTGTTGGGTCTTCGTTGCTACATGAGGACTTTCTCTAGTTGCAGCGAGCAGGGGCTTACTGTGGTGGCTTCTCTTGTTGCAGAGCAAGGGATCTAGGTACGCGGGCTTCAGTAGTTGTGGCACACGGGCTCAGTAGTTGTGGCTCTTGCGGCATGCGGGCTTAGTTGCTCCACAGCATGTGGGATCTTCCTGGACCAGGTATCAAACCCGTGTTCCCTGCACTGGCAGGTAGATTCCTAACCACTGCGCCACCAGGAAGTCCCGCTTCCAAGTATTTATAATGAATCAGACATGTTTGCATTGTGTTTAAGATTAGCAAACTGATACCAATACTTCATTCCTTTTTTAAAAAAATTAAAAGACTATTTTTTTAAGAGTTGTTTTAGGTTGACAGCAAAATTGAGTGGAAAATCCAGAGCACTCCCACATCCCTTCCCTCCCACTTCATAGTTTCCTCTATTATTAACAACTAGCATCAGTGTGATACATTTGTTACAACTGATGAACTGATACTGATACACTATTTTCAACTGAAGTCCAGAGTTTACATCAGGGTTCACTTTTCGCATTGTACATTCTCTGGGGTTTGACAAATGATTTACACATTTTGGATACATTGATATACCCTTTATATTTTTGAAGACACATTTATTAGTAAATACACTAGCTTTGCTTTAAAACAAACAAATAAAGTTTAGCAAACTGAGCAAATAATCCAAATAACATTTGTACTGGGTTTGGAAATTATAATCCCCTACTCTGACCCTGACCCTGGCCTGATTTTCCTCTCAAATAGGACCCAGCTAGACAAGGGGAAGGAGAGTAGGTTTCAAGTTTCTAGCAGCAGTCTCCCAAACAGGGTAATATATACATAGCAAAATTGAGTGTCATAATAATAAATTTATATACAGTTTTACATCATCTCATTTTGTCCCTAAAATAACTAGATGAGGTGAGTTAGGGAAGTAACTTTCAGATAAATCTAAATGATTACATAAGGTCACACTGGTACTAAGTGGTAGTGACCAGAACCCAATATTCTAATTCATAGGAAGTACTACAAATTCTACTAATACTTTTCAGGCCAGGCTGCAAATCAGAATTGCCTGAGAGATTTATAAATTCATAAGGTTTTCTCTCCGGATTTACTTAACTAAAATCTAGGAAGAGGGACCTGATAATCTATATTTTTAAGAAGTATCAAAATGATTATAGCACAGCCAAGAAGACATTTGAGAACCACTGCACCTGAATGACACTGATGTGTTGAAATCATTTCCCCCAACATCAAGGTGTTCAAGGCATACAGAGATGCTGAAAAACTATACGTGACTAAAGCACTAGAGACTGAGGTCTATGATTACTAAACAAGAATGGTGTGAAAAAATAAAAGGGGAAGGTGGCAATTTCCAGTCATTGATGTTCAGCAAAGAGTGACTAGCAGGGATTTTTTGTTTTTTTGTTTTTTGTTTTTTTGTCTCAGGTGAGGTCTCAGAACAAAGGTATTATACTCTAATGAGAAGACTTGAAGAATGCACTGATCTTGAGGTTGTTAAAAGTTAGAAAAAATAGTATGATATTGCCTTATAACTGGTAACCTAGGGCTCTGAGGAATGCTTCAGTGTGATCACTGCATCTCTATGGGGCACCCCTGCAATTATGGTTCAGAATACAAGGTAAGCTCTGTCCTTATACCCTAACTTTTTATTGAAATATAGTTGATTTACAGTGTTGTGTTAGTTTCAGATGTACAGCAAAGTGATTCAGATATATATGTATATATATATACACACATATATATGTATATATATACACATATACATATACATATATATGTATATATATATATATTCTTTTTCAGATTCTTTTCCATTATAGGTTATTACAAGATATTGAATATAGTTCCCTGTGCTATACAGTGGGTCCTTGTTGTTTATCTGTTTTATATATAGTATTGTGTATCTGTTAATCCCAAACTCCTCACTTATCCCTCCTCTCCCCTTTACCCTTTGGTAATCATAAGTTTGTTTTCAATGCTGTGAGTCTATTTCTGTTTTTTAAATAGTTCGTTTGTCCTGATACCCTAACTTTATCAAGGAAATATACCAACTAGGCCATCCAAACACCATAGTTAACATTTATTTGTATGATGTGCTCTCTCCCTTGCTCCATGAGAACTTCAACTAACTTTCTCTCACTTCATCACCTCTATTTTCCTAAGCTTTCTCTGATTCCATTTAGATCCCTTGTATATTTCATACCTCAAGATGGCAAGATATATCAAATACTAAAATAGTAGCTTCACAGAGCCCTGATTTTCTGTAGCTATTTTTAAACACAGTTATCTAAATAATTTCATAGGAATAGTCATCTAAATTTTCTGAGTAATTCTGGTAAAGGTAACTTTTTTTTCTCTTAAGCCTTGAGTTCTTTCTCTTCTCTGTTTATTTGGGTTAGTATAAAATAAAGAAATGCTCTCACCTTTGCCCCTTCTTATTCCTCCTCTTCCACTTGTTCCTTGTTCTTTTTAAAGTATCTGTAATTCCTATCACATTCAGTATCAAAGCAAATCTACAACCTAACATGTTCTGAACTAGTATTTCTTGTTTTACAGGTATAAATTATAAGCTTCCTTCTGGTTCTGTAGCCTTTCACCCATTCAGTTTCTATTCCCATTTCTTCTCCCAACTTGCTTCCCCTTTCCCCTTTTACATCTGTTAACATTAGTATATATCTGGAAGTAGGTGGACATATAGCTCTTGGCCCTGGTTTTTTACCCTTAAGACTGAGAAATCTTTTAAAACCCTTCCTGTTCCTTCTTTTTTTTAAAAAAATAAATTTATTTATTTTATTTATTTATTTTTGGCTGCGTTGGGTCTTCATCATTGCGCCTGGGCCTTCTCTAGTTGCTGCAAGTGGGGGTTACTCTTCATTGTGGTGCACAGGCCTCTCATCGCGGTGGCGCTTCCTGTTGGGGAGCACAGGCTTGAGGCGCACGGACTTCAGTAGTTATGGCATGCAGGCTCAGTAGATGTGGCTCATGGGCTCTAAAGCACAGGCTCAGTAATTGTGGCGCATGGGCTTAGTTGCTCCGTGGCATGTGGGATCTTCCCAGGGCTCGAACCTGTGTCCCCTGCACTGGCAAGTGGATTCCCAACCACTGCGTCACCAGGGAAGCCCCCCTGTTCCTTCTAAAAACCCTAAATTGGGACTTCCCTGGTGGCACAGTGGTTGAGACTCTGTGCTCCCAATGCAGGGGGCCTGGGTTTGATCCCTACTCCGGGAACTAGATCCCACATGCATGCCGCAACTAAGAGTTCGCATGCCACAACTAAGGAGCCCGCCTGCTGCAATGAAGAAGCCCACGTAACGCAACTAAGAAGCCAGTGAGCTACAACTAAGGAGCCCGCCTGCCACAACTAAGACCCGATGCAACCAAATAAATAAATATTTTTAAAAAAAACACTTCAGGGCTTCCCTGGTGGCGCAGTGGTTAAGAATCTGCCTGCCAATGCAGGGGACACAGGTTCGAGCCCTGGTCCAGGAAGATCCCACATGCTGCGGAGCAACTAGGCCCGTGTGCCACAACTACTGAGCCTGCGCTCTAGAACCCACGAGCCACAACTACTGAAACCCACGTGCCACAACTACTGAAGGCCAGGGGCCTAGAGCCCGTGCTCCACAACAAGAGAAGCCACTGCAATGAGAAGCCCACGCACCGCAACGAAGAGTAGGCCCCGCTCGCTGCAACTAGAGAAAGCCTGCGCGCAGCAACGAAGACCCAACGCGGCCAAAAATAAATAGATTTATTAAAAAAAAAAAAAAACACTTTAAACTGACTACTTTCTTCCTAGAATTACCAATCCTGAATTATATTATCTAAATAATTTCATGAAAGAATTGAAAACAATTTATTGGTGCTTGAGTTTCCGTCCCCTAACTTCCATCTGATTTCCTTTATAATATATACCCCATTTGAGAGCATAACTGAGAAATATGACATTAAATACCAAGCTAACAAGAAAAATCACTGTCATCTGTTGTCATTTCTCCAAGCCTTACCACAGCCAAAAGGACCTGCTTCCCAATGTGATATATTTGTTTTTCTGTGAGGTCATAGGGAAGGCCATCCATGGTCATCACGTCCTAAATAGATAGAGAAAAAAGAAGTATATCAAAATGACATGAACAGATCTGAAAGAAAAAATAGGGGCAGAGATATTCTTAAATGCAGTTATCAAAGCTAAGGAAAATACACAAATATATAAGGACTATAAGATTCAAGGACAGATGATATGAGAGATTCTCAGATATGCAGAGAAGTACCATGATTTATCGGACCAGGAAAACAGTAAAGAATGTAGATGAATAGCAGAGTGAAGGAAGAACAGAATAGCAGGTAAGAAAGACAAGTATATATAAGACTATCCATTGGATAAAGCAGCAATTTTCCTAGGGCAGAATATGTGTGTGTGTGTGTGTGTGTGTGTGTGTGAGAGAGAGAGAGAGATTAATTAAGCACATTAACTGAACACATCTTGACTGAATGCCTACTATGTGCCAGATTCCATCTTAGGAACTCAGAATACAAAAGTGAGCAAAATAAATATGTCTACTGCCTTCTGGAGCTTATACTGTGGCAAACACATGTGAATCAAAATAAAATAATCATACATAAATACATGGTGCCATGAAAGAAATGTAAAAGAGATCATATGATGGTGGAGGAAAGAGAGCTCATTCAGTTGGAGAAGCAAGGAAAGCTCTTGACGAGATCCGAAGAGTGAGTGGCCATTGACCCTACAAAGAAGGGAAAGGGAGAAGTCTGGTATAATGAGAAAAGCATGCGAAAACAATCTGAAATAGAGAGGCATGCAGTCTGAAAAATAAAAAGAAACAAGTGAGGTTAGGGCACAGACCAAGTGACAGATGGATAACCTCTTAAAAAGGTTTAAAATCTCATGATGTGCACATTGTCCTATTTGCATCACTGGATGGAAGAGGTCAACAAGGTCTCTTTTTCATACACATTAAGTAATACAATGATCAGCCTACCTAGGAGGCTTGATTAATATTGAACTTTGTTCATCACCAAGTGACGAGCTAACTAGGAAAACATGGAGCACTTCAAAAAGATGAGTAGATACAGAAGTGGTGAAATTGTAAGGAATAGGACTTGCACTTTAGCCTGGAAATTTCTGAACATTTAAATTTTTTAAAATATGAATTGGAGATATACAAACTTGCAGGCTGAATTTCTCCTTAACTCAGCCTCGGCACACTAGGGTGGTGTTACAGAATAGAAAATATACTTGACACTAACAACAAAATTATTACTAACAGTAGTTAGGTTGTTATGCAATTATCATTAAAGCAGCTACCATTTTGAGTGCTTAATATGTACCAATCACTATGTTTTTACAGACGTAATTTCCTTGAATTTAATAAGTATTTATTATTACTCCCACTTTACAGATTCCAAAAACTCAGGCTCAGAGAGGTGATTTGCCCAAAGTCACATAGCTTGTAGGAGATGGAGCCCAAAGTCCATTCTCTAAATCTGCACTGCCCAATATGGTAGCCATCACCCACATATGCCTATTTAAACATATGTTATTTAAAATTAAATAAATTTGAAAATTCAGTTTCTTAATCATATCAGCCCCATTTCAAGGGTTCTGTAGCCACATGTGATTAGTGGCTACCATATTGGACAGAGCAGATATTCCATCATCACTAAAAATTCTATTGGTTGGTGATAATCACTCTGTTATGCTATTATAATGTCTCTCTAATTTGTCATTTATCAGGCTAATTGACATGTGAACAGCTAATAAGCCAGGTCAAGCCTTTCCTTCCCAACACCTCTACCCTACCACTTACCCGGCGACAGGTCCAGAGAAAGCTGAGCAGGTCCCCCTGGGCCACATCCTCCAACACCATATAGAGTGGCAGCCCTTCTGTGCAGCAGCCTTCCAGCTGTACCAGGTTCTTGTGCTTCCCCAGGTACTGATAGAACCGGATTTGCCCTAAGAACTCCTGCACCTCTTGGAGCCCAGCTGGTTCTGTGGAGGACAGAAGAACCATGGGGAGTGAGCAGTCAGAGTATCACCAATAAAATGGGGGTTCAAGTCAGGAAGCAACCTCAGATGATAAATTTCAAGGCTCCAAAGGGGAGTGAGTGTAGACAAAAAGTAAAAAGAAAGAGAATCAATTAGAAATTGATCTTCAATGTCACTGATCTTTTGTCAAAGGTAACATAGAACCATAGGTCTTTAGAACTGGATGGGCTTTCCTCTGCCCAATAGACAAGTGTTCTGTTCACATTAAAATATTATCACACATTAAAATATTATCACTTCTAGACCTTTTGATTAATATTCTTGCTAATCCTATCCTTGTTCTGTTTTACGTATCCATCATTACTGGTCCATATCATGAGTATCAGCAAAAAGAAGAAAAATGCAGTAACTGGAAAAGATATCAAAACAGTGAAGAAAAATGAAGAAACAACCTCAAAATCCTCATTCAAGTAATATCTAATATGGAAAAATCGGTTTTAACAGCCTTGATAGGCAAGGTTGAGCTAGGGAAAGACCCAAAGAAGAACCTTTCTGTTGCGAGTTTTTACTTTCTATTCCCTTCTTATTCTGTGCCCAGTTGTGACCACAACTATCTGTTGATTAACATCTTAATGTCTGCAAAGCCTGTTAGCATTCACTGTTGAGGGCTCACAGTAAAAAAGTTAAAAGAGGAAAGGAAGTCCAACACTTCTCCTTTTACCTTTTAAAGCCTTGAGGACAACACTCTTGGGCTTATCAGGGTCCCCAGTATATATCTTGGTTCGGTAGATGGTCCCAAAACTACCATTGTGGATTTGCTCCAGAACTTCAGAGAGGTGCTCCCGGGGCACCTGCAGCTTAGCCAGGGCATGTGTGGAAGTTCGTAGAAGGCTTTCCACCGATGTCTCCTTAAGTGGTACAAACACACTTCCTTCAGGTCTTGCTGCTTCCCAGCTTAGGTCCCTAGATGGAGGCACGTGGGCAACACCTAAAACAAAGAGGTGGCACCAACAAGCTTTTTCCTAGCCTAGGGACTCCAAGAAAGCAGACCCTGGGACAAACCAGCAAGGAGTCCCTTCAGCAATTTTCTCTCTGGCCAATGTGATGATACCTTCTGATGCTTCTCTATGAACCAGCATCAATACAAACCTTGTAGAATTTATGTAATAATCCCATTACTTCTAAGACAACTGAAGATGGACCTCTGAAAATGGGTAATGACATTTCATTTCAGTCTTCCTCAGGATTACAGTTCAGTATGAGTATAGTATGAAGACAATTAAGGAAGTTACTGAATAGGTATTCAAACCACAGACACCTAAAGGTGGTGGTAACTGCCAATGGAGACTATCATTAAAGTCAACCAAACGGCTTCCCAAGGTGGAGGGTAGGTACGGATAACTACTCAACTCTAAGCTAAAGTTATTCCTCCCTCAAGTTGTCCCCAAAGTCAAATTATTCCATATTTCCAAGAGTCTCAATCAAAAAATTCTTTTGGTACTTTCCCCCTTTCTAAACCAGCTTTTCTCCATTAGAGAAGAGAGATTCATTCTTTTTATTAAATCTTTATTCATTCATTAATTCATCCATTTATTCAACAAATATCACCTCCTCCATGCCAGGTACTGTTCTAGGTGATAGGAATAGGCAAAGTCCAGATTCTTATGAAGATTACCATCTAGTGGTAGGAGAGAGGAAGCAGATAATAATATACTAGGTAAGGAGTGTTATGGAGGAAAAGAGGGGAATAAGAAGCATCAGTTATGCAATTTTATGTTTGAAGGTCAGGAAAGGTCTTTCTGAGAAGATGACTTTTGAGAAATACCTGGAAGCAATTTGAGAGCAAACCATACTGGTATCAGGAAGAAGTGCAGAGGTTGAGGAAGGAGCATTCTTGACATATTTGAGGAAGAGTAATGAAATCAGTGCCCCTGGAACCAAGGGGATAACTGGAGGGTTACAGGAGATGAGGCCAGAGAGGGCCCAGATCATGTAAGGCCATTAAAAGAAATTTGTCTTGGACTTCCCTGGTGGCGCAGTGGTTAAGAATCCGCCTGCCAATGCAGGGGACACAGGTTCGATCCCTGGTCCAAGAAGATTCCCACATGCCGCGGAGCAACTAACCCTGTGCGCCACAACTACTGAGTCTGCACTCTAGAGCCCGCGAGCCACAACTACTGAGCCCACGTGCCACAACTACTGAGCCTGCGCTCTAGAGCCTGCAAGGCACAACTACTGAAGCCCGCGCGCCTAGAGCCTGTGCTCCAACAAGAGAAGCCATCGAAATGAGAAGCCCGCGCACCGCAACAAAGAGTAGCTCCCGCTCACCGCAACTAGAGAAAGCCCACACGCAGCAACGAAGACCCAACACAGCCCCAAAAATTAATTAATTAATTAAGTAATTAATTTAAAAAAGAATTTTGTCTTTTTTCATTCTAAGTTGAGAAGCAACTGGGGGTTTCATGCAGAGAATTGACAGGACTGACTTATGCCTTAAAAGAATCATTCTGGTGCTCTGAGGAGAATAGAGCATAAAAGGATACAGGCAGGAGCAGGGAAACCATTTAAGAGTGTATTACAGTTATCTATGAGAGGTGAGGGTGGCTTGAGTCTATTTTGAAGACATAGTTAACAGGATTTGCTAATGGATTAGAGACGGAGTGTGACAGAAAGAGGGGTCAAGGACATCTTCAAGATTTTAGACTGAACATATAGGGAGCTGGGCTTGCCATTTACTAAGATAGGGAAGGCTGTTGGGAGAGGACATTGTGAGGGAATTTCAGGACCTTTGTTTTACACACATTACGTATTAGATGTGTACTAGGTCCAAACTGCAAAGTAGGTGGTTTAGTACAAAAATCTGAGTTCAAGGGGACTATAGTCAGAATAGAGAAAGTAATTGAATCCATAAGACTGAAAATGAGATCATTTATGAAGTGACTGTAGATTTAAAAGGAAAGAAAAAAGTGTTTCAAGGAGGAAGTGCAAAATAGTGTCAAATGCTTTTGACAGGTCAAGTAGGATGAAGACCCAACAGAGCTGACACTGGTGATCTTGGAAAGAGTTCTTTTGGTGGACTTGTGGGGGGGAAGTCTTGTTTTAGTATGTTCAAAAGAGAATGTGACAAGTAGAAGTAGTGAGAGTGAGTTTAGACAAGTTCTTTGAGAAGTTTTTTGTATGAGTGAATTATAAGAGAATTGGGATACAATTTAGAGAAGGATTAGGGATCAGCCACTGTAGAGTTTCATTTACTGTCAGGATATTTTTTTCCTTCTTTTTTCTCTGAGTTTCCTGTATGAGCTGATTCTCTTCCATTATATGCTCAGTGGTACTCCAGAATAGCACATTATCACCTCCTACCTAATGCTTCGAAGACTATTATGAAGGCTACCCCTTTACATCGTAAATTCCAGAAGCACAGGGTAGGGCTGTAATGCATTGTAGAGTAAAATGTCATCCTTCAAAGCTGGTTACAAAGCCTTGGGCTTTACCCAAGCCTTGCTCCCCAGTCCTTAGACACTCACATGGCCAAAGACTTGATAGTGCAATAGGACGAAGAAGACAGAAACAAGTTACAGGAGGCCTCTCTTGCCTACTCTTCTTTCAGCTAACAAGCATGTAGTACATTTCCTTGAGAAAAGCTCGCCCGCCGCTCAACTACACAGGAGGGGGCCCATACCCACTATCTCATTGCAGGGTCCTCTAGACTTGGGCTCACTGAGGCTTGTGCCTTATTTTCTACAACCTCCATCTTCCCCGAGCCACTGCCCAGCCCCGGTTTGAACTTTACCTTGTAGTCCAGGAGACTGCTGGTGCTCTCTTTGTTCTCGGATGAAAAGCCACAGGATGACCCCAAGGAGAATGAGGAAGATCCCAACCAGAAGGGTTGGGATGATGATGATTTCATACTGCTGCTCCCGGACAACTAGGTAGGAAATCAAGCAAGTAGAGAAGAGACTGAAGAAGCAGCCTACCCTGACTTCCCCTACCCATCAGTCTTCAGCTCACCACACACGATCATCTCTTCCTCCTGGTCCCTCTACCACAATTGGCATCAACTCCCTACTCTGAAATCCCAATGTCCCTGTCTCTTAGCCCATGAAGTATGCTCTGTGCCTCGTCTCTCATTTTTCCTACTGAGATGGAGGATGCAGCACATCTGGATCTATGACTGCCACTCTCCCCTCTCCACCCAAAGCCACTAGTGCCAATTCCGTTATCACCATTGTCTTCATTTCTATTAGAAATCAAATGATCTTCCTTCCAGAATCTATTCAGATCTTAATCTCCATCATCCTAAACTCAGAGGGCAGATCTCTATATCATCTGTACTTACTACACAACTTGTCACTGAGACTGCATTCCAACAGCATCCGCGTCATGCGCCTCTCATCTCCCATTGCCACACAGCAGTCCACTTCAGCGCTTGACCGCCAGAGGATGCACAGAACACTAGAGAATAATCCCCAAGGGTTCAGTTGTTCTGAAAAAAATAAGATAAAATGGGCTTCCCTGGTGGCGCAGTGGTTGAGAGTCTGCCTGCCAATGCAGGGGACACAGGTTCGGGCCCTGGTCTGGGAAGATCCCACATGCCGCGGAGCAGCTGGGCCCGTGAGCCACAATTACTGAGCCTGCGCGTCTGGAGCCTGTGCTCCGCAACAAGAGAGGCCGCGATAGTGAGAGGCCCGCGCACCGCGATGAAGAGTGGCCCCCACTCGCCACAACTAGAGAAAGCCCTCGCACAGAAACGATG
This sequence comes from Eubalaena glacialis, assembly GCF_028564815.1. Taxonomy (NCBI): domain Eukaryota; kingdom Metazoa; phylum Chordata; class Mammalia; order Artiodactyla; family Balaenidae; genus Eubalaena; species Eubalaena glacialis. The sequence continues at coordinate 108,236,145 of NC_083726.1, read as the reverse complement.
ACCCAACACAGCCATAAATAAATAAGTAAATAAATAAATAAAAGAAAATTCTTATATTAAAAAAAATAAGATAAAATGGAGCACACAGAGAATTTTAAGACACGTCTCCAAATAACTAGTTATTAAGTACACAGGTACCTGGAACGCTCCAAGCCACCAATTCATCTCTATCCAACTATCTGACATTCAGACTGGAAGAACTTTTTTTTCCTGCCATTTTTCTTATATGGCTAATCCAGCCCTGATCTGGTCTTATCCCTTCATGCCATTGTTTGTTTCTCAAATTATTTTAAAGGCTCCCCTCTTACCCTAGACTCCTGCTCCACTGGTCAAGTTCACGAATGGTGCACAATTGTGGTCCATGAGCTGTGTGGGAAAGATCTATCTCTCTTACAGTCCTTAAGAAGGTCTAATTTTCTTTTTCTGTGTATCCCCTAATTTTTAAACAAAACACTTAATTTCATTTTTATACAAAACTAACTCAGACAATGAATCAATAGTTGGCAGATTTCAAGAGAGATGAGTTATACGTTTGCTTTCCTTCTCTGAAACATCCCTCTACCGCATTCTCACTACCAATGAGCAGATAGCAGTTATCAATAAAACTATTTAATTCTGCAACTCTCGGAGCTTTCCCTGGCCATCATATACAGATAGACACAGACACTCATTCTTACCAATATTTGGATGAAAGCGAGTGTCAGCACTAAGCCATCTTCTCTTCCTCTCTCTTTTTTTAACAAAAAGGAAATATGTTCATATGATCCAAAAATAAAAATATAAAATAGTATACCATGAAAATCTTTTCCCCACCCCATCCTTCTCCATCTGTCCAGTTCCCAATTCTCCTCCAAGTAGACTATAGTTGGTAGTTTCTTGCTTACCTGGCCAGAGATTCTTTACAGGATTATATTCTGTATCATCAGCATATATTTCTATAGAATTCTATATAATCAGCTTATATTTCTATAGAATTCCATATAATCAGCATATATTTCCAAAAACCCAATTCTTTCTTTCTGAAGAGAACTGGTGGTCACCACTCTGCCATGTACATAAAAACTTTATTTTGCCCTTGATTAACTTGATTCCATGGCCAGCAAAGCCAACGTCTTTAATTCTGATGGATCTGAAACAACTACGGTGATTTTTCACTGCCTAGGTAACTCTGAATATGTGATCTAGTTCTGTAGTGATTTAATAACAAGGTAAATTTTAGAAAATCATAATTGTAGCTTATATGATATTACACTCTATTGTACACATGTGACATTAGCCACATTATGGTCCCGTCTGTTACATTACATGTTGTGCTTTATTATTGATACTAATAACCACTAATACCTTATAGAGGCAGAGTGTCTCAGTGCTGGAAACACATATGTAAAGAAACGTCCCAGCCAGCTGAGTCTTCTTTTCACTATTCCTGGAGTTGCATGAGTTTGTCTGAGGGGATGAGAGTTAAACAATCCCCTTACATCTCAGAAGAGAGACAGGTGTGTGGCTGGTTGACAGAAACCTAAGTAAAGAGAGGAGTAGCCAGGAGAAGGAACATCGCAGAGAGAAAGGGAAATTCTTATCTGCGGGCTTGTGCGTAGGGAGGGATCTATGAAGGCAATGAATGGTAAGATAGCTAAGTCCATCTCATCGAGTTTGTAAGCCAAAAAGGCAAGGTGAAAGTTCCCACAATTCCACAAGACTGCATGAAAGGGAAAACACTCGTAAAAGGGCAAGAAACAGAGAGCCTTGAGAGGGTGGAGCGAAGAAGGTCCTAAAAATAAAACATTAGCTCAGCCAGGAGAATTCAAACATAATTTGCAAATGTCATTCTGATTCTTATTTTCCTTTCCTCTTACTTCCTTTTCGGTGCATTATCAGATGTAATTATTTTCGTTCAGGGAGCAGCCAGTTAAACGAGTTTGGCTCTCCGGGGAGTCGGTTCTGTGAGCATAATCTCTCTCACCACAGTACAAGAGGAAAAAAAGCGTCAGCCAGCAGCCAGCGCCAACTCGTGAGCTCTGCCCAGAAACCAAGCCACACACGTGCTGACGCATACCTGAGCACGAAATGTAAAGCCCTGTGCACATGTCCCCACGTAGAGCTGCTCAGGTGGCCGCCCACAATGACAGCACATGGCCAAACATACCTGTGGCCAAGGACCCAAGTCCATGCCTATACCCTTTCACCTGGGTATCACACTTACTACGGAGCACCCACCTTGGGATACAATGTGACATTCTATTGCGTTTCCTGACCAAGGTTCTCACCATCAGTTTTTTTGTTTGTTTGTTTTTAATTTTTTTTTTTTTTTTTTTTTTTTTAATGGCTGTGTTGGGTCTTCGTTTCTGTGCGAGCGCTTTCTCTAGTTGCGGCGAGCGGGGGGGCCACTCTTCATCGCGGTGCACGGGCCTCTCACCATGGCGGCCTCTCTTATTGCAGAGCACAGGCTTCAGACGCGCAGGCTCAGTAGTTGTGGCTCACGGGCCCAGTCGCTCTGCGGCACGTGGGATCTTCCCAGACCAGGGCTCGAACCCGTGTCCCCTGCATTGGCAGGCATTTTCTCAACCACTGCGCCACCAGAGAAGCCCTCACCATCAGTTTTAATTGTGCTTAGACAGTTTAAAGAGACTGGGCTTAACAACACGTAGCAGCCCGACGAAACTGGATGCTGAAGCAAGGAAATAAACCTAGAATGTGGTGAGGCCCACTCAATAAATTGCTTTCCAGATGTTTGTATAATAAGCCCTTTCCGATGATTACACTTTGGCTAGAGGCATCTATAATATACCAAATGAATGTAGAATTTTTAAGGAATACACGCCAGGTATTCCCCTATATCCATGAACGCCTACACAGGAAACTTACCACACAGAGCCCTCCAAAGCACTTAGGTCACAAAAATTCTTATAATCACTTGTAAGAACAATATTTCTCTCCACATCATTTTTCTCTCTGCAATTAGTTGAATACTAACATTCAATTACCACATGACTTGGCCTGCCCACTCTGTGTCAAGCTAAGAAAAGCCATGGCTAGATGAAAAAACCTTCTGGGATGACCATTCTTATGGGTTTGATTCTAACCCATCTGATTATTAGAAGAATGTACCTGACCAGCATTTCTGTACAATATGACCAATACTCCGTCCCCTTCAACTATATCTCACTGGGTTAAAAGAAAAAAATATGTTCGCTACTGCTTCGTCTCTTAATTGGACTGTAAAATCCTTAAGTATGTAAAACACAATCCTATATGCCTTATCCTTTCATGCCATTGTTTCTCAAATTATTTTTAAAGGCTCCCCTCCCACCCAAGACTCCTGCTCCAGGGCTCAAGTAAATGTTCACAGCACCTGTCTGAACAATTGTGGTCCGTGGGTTATGTGGGAAAAGTCTGCCTCCCCTATGGTCCTTAAGCAGGTCTAATTTTCTTTGTGTCTCACTTATTTTCTAAACAAAACATTTCATTTCATTTTTATACAAAGCTAATTCAGACAGCGAATAAAGAGTTGGCAGATTTCAAGTTCTCTCTTTAGTGCCATGTATTACTACACGCAGGGCATTGGAATCAAGGGTCCAGTGAGGTTGTGAAATTGTTAATTCTGATAACTATATTTGACAGTGGAAAATATGTACATAGCTTGCCTAAAGTTTACACATACATATGGTGCCAAATCTCTCAGGCAGGGCTCTAACTGAAACAATATTATTGCCTCATTTGTGGTTATCCTTCCTTATTTTTTCTCTTTTCATTTGCTCCTGACTTTCTGTTAGCATATTAAAAGATTTAGTTCCCCCGCCCCCCCGAATCGAGAATCTAGAGGGACACAGAGCACTATGAAGGAGATACAAATAGGAAGAGAATGAGAGTAAAATGGGAAGTGAAATCCACCCCAGATTTTTGCAAGACTGCAGTCTAGAGACCATAGAAGTGAATGATCACAACTGGAATTGAACTAAGTATTCATATTAGCTCTCCAAATTCTTACACATATTTACAATGTAAGTACAATGCACACTGCATCTTTGCATCTGTTTTATTACACACAAAGAAAGACAGTTCTGTCTGCAATAATAACACAACTCTGATGAGTGACATTTCTGTTCAGTTAGCATAATAATGTCCTGGACATAAACAGCGATTTACTCGTGAGTGTCCAGAAGAAACTCTTCTTACCAAAATTCATCTACAAATAGAACTTTAAAAATTAGATGCAGGGACTTCCGTGGTGGTTCAGTGGTTAAGACTCCAAGCTTCCACTGCAGGGGGCAGGGGTTCCATCCCTGGTTGGGGAACTAAGATCCCACATGCCACAGGGTGAGGCCAAAAAAAATTTAGATGCATTCTCCTGTACTCTGTCTGCCTATGTGTTGTGAGAAATTCCTCAAAAGACTGTATGACACATGGTCCCGTTCCCATAAGGTGTGATTAAATCTGTTATGCCTGCCTCACCCTCAATCTTACCACCTGCATCTCTGCACAAGTGGATCTGCCAGCCATGTTCTCTTCATACAGACAAGTGCCCCGCTGCCTAGCTGGGCACTGCACTGGGTCGAGGGGGTTATTAATAGCTGTGGGCTATGGGGCAGAGGACACAAAGACCCAAAGTGAGGAAGATAAAATATATGGAGATGGCACCCCGAGACAGAGACCGTCTGCCTTCTGGCTCTGTCACTCAGCCTTCCCTTCTCTTCCCCCATCATCCTTACCCCTGAGCTGTCTAGCCAAAAAATTCACTTAATGGAGTGACAATGTTAAGTTGGAAGCAAGATAGAAAAGAACTGCTCAGATCTAGAGGATTCCAGAATTACTTATCTCCAACATTCTGAAAACCGAGCTGTCCTTCCTGTTTTCAGATCCAAGAAACATATATTGATGAACTACAGTGTGCATGTATCATGCTAGGCTAGCCACTTTCACACACAGGAGGAAACTGAGCTCAGAGAGATTAAGTTCTGAATTAGCGTTTTTTTTTTAAAAAAAAAAGGCAAGTAAATAAATGTCAGAGAAAGGTTTCATACCCCAGTCTTTTTTTTTTCTTTTGGCCATGCAGTTTGCGGGATCTTAATTTCCCGACCAGGGATTGAACCCGCACCCTCAGCAGTGAAAGCGTGGAGTCTTAACCACTGGAGCACCAGGTAATTTCCCATACTTGAGTCTTTTAACTACAAACCCAATGTTCTTTAAACTACTTCATTGGGACTTCCCTGGTGACGCAGTGGTTAAGAATCTGCCTGCCAATGCAGGGGACACGGGTTCGAGCCCTGGTCCGGGAAGATCCCACATGCCGCGGAGCAGCTAAGCTCATGCGCTACAACTACTGAGCCTGCACTCTAGAGCCCGTGTGCCACAACTACTGAGCCCGCGAGCCACAACTACTGAAGCCCGTGCGCCTAGAGCCCATGCAACAAGAGAAGCCACCGCAATGAGAAGCCCATTCACCGCAATGAAGTGTAGCCTCCGCTCGCTGCAACTAGAGAAAGCCCACGCGCAGCAATGAAAACCCAATGCAGCCAAATAAATAAATAAATAAATAAACTACTTCATTACGTGTATGTCCTTGCTATTCAAATGGACAAGACACATAGTGTCAAGAAGGAATTATGTCAGAATCCAAAAGAATCATGGAAACCACAATGCTGAAGCTAAATTTCACCAACAAATATACCATAAATTGGAAAGAACAGCTGAGTAGAATCTGTCTGTGTGTTCTCCAAGGTCACCTAGGGGCATGTCTGCGTGTCTGTCTTCAAAATGCGTTCTGAATATGAGTGTCGAATCAGAAATGGTTTCCAGTACTCACCAGATGATGGAATCCAGTATCATTTTCTTTGTCTGTTCATTTTCCTGGATCTGAGCCCAAGCCTATTTCTATCTTCCATTTTGGGGAAAAGGGCCTGGTTTCCAGGACTAGCAATCTTCCACTGTGAGCCCGAGGGTCAGGAAGGGGCCAGAACCCCCAGGGGACAGAGCCCTGGCCTAATCCTTAGAGTTGCCCTGCCAGGTCTCAGAGCGCCTCAGGCTCTACCCTTCTCCTGCAGTGAGAGGACAAGTAGATGAAAGGCCTTGCTCTTTAAACCCAGAGAATCAGACTTGCACAGATAACTCACCTTATGCCCAGTGATATCTCCTGGTGCAGATAAGGCGGACAGGAGAGGAGGTAGCCAGAGAGAACCCCTCATCCTCCCGTTCTTCTCAGATATGGAACGATTGTGACTGTGCTGATCTCCACCCTCTTCCACCTTCCCAGAGACCTAAGGCTTGAAATGCACTTTGAACCATAAAAAAAGAGGCCCTGCCATGCTGCCTGGGAGTCGTGGCCATGTTGAAACAAAATCTTTTGACAACAAGCCGGAGTGTTACCAGCTCTTCTTGCTTATTTTTACCTGTCAGGAATTTTTACCTCTTTGAGAATTCCTGAAATATACATGATACACAGTAGAGATGAGGAAGCCTAAATTGTATCCTGGCTTCTCCTGAAAAGCTTGCTCCGTAGAGGAGGACATGGAATGCAAGATAGGCAGCCCCAGGATTCCCAGGCACGAGGTGCAGCGCTCACATCACAAACAGCATCAGATTTTAAATATCATTACGGACATGAACACATTTTATGTCCTCTGAGGTGTTATACAAATTCGAGACATTTTATTTTTATTATAATGATCATTTTACTTATCACGTTCCCGATTCCATAACCCTCCATCCACCACGTGCAAACCTCCAAAGCCCGGAAATAATATATATATATAATTATATTCTCTCTTGCTGGCTATTTTCTCTTCCTGGGATTACTAACCAACAGCAATTTCCCAAGCCCATAATAAAGATTATTGATAGGAAGGAAAGGCCAATGGCTTTTTAGCTCCTTTGCTGCCTCCCAACATCAACTCCCTGCAAAGTGCTGTCCACTCCCTTATTCATTCATTGAATATCAGTGATATGCTGGGCACTGTGGGTTATTACCAAAAAAAAAAAAAAAAGGAAAGGCCAAGAACATACAACCACCACCTGCTCTGCAAACAGAGTTGCCTCTGATCCATTTATTCTCTCCTACCTGATGGACACACCAAAGATGCCTATATGTGCTGCTTGGGGCTTGTTTCAAATACTTTGTCAGTCACACTGCATTTCCAGGGATCAGTCCCCATCTTTATGATTCACCCCGCTTGGCTTTTCCTTCTAAGGGGGAGCTTCCGGTACTTTAAAAATCTTTTGACCATTTCCCCTATAAGCGAGGAGATCTATTTTGTTGTCCTGCCACGCCTCCAGCCTTTTCTAACACACAGCCCTCTGCAGAGAGAAGGGCGGAAAGAAGACAGTCTGATTAATTGCTGAACATGTCTACATTTAACTACTGTATCTTCTTATTAGAGAAAACCTGAAGATGTTTCTGTTCACTGGACAAACACCTTATACCACGTTGAAAGAAATTATGCAATGAGAAAATGTGTATTTGTAGAGGTTGTGGAATATGTTTATAAGCTTGCCAATCAGGAAATGCTAATATGACAAACAGTTCACCGTTAAAAAAAAAAGAAAGAAAGAAGGAAGACAGTCTGCAAAAGATTGAGGGAAACACACACACACACACACACACACACACACACAGAAGCACACTTTCTCGTTCTCTGATAAATGAGTCCCAGATGCAGGCAGGCAGAGAGACAAATAGACAGGAGACTCCACAATCAGGAAATCAGCTCAGCTGCCATTCACCTCAGTGCTTTGTCATACAGGGTGTGTCCTTGTCAGGGCTCTATACACAGAAGGTAATTCCAGGTAAACAATAGCAAATGCCTGGCACGATGAAAAAGGCACCTGTGGGAACACATCACCACCTCATTCTGCACCTTCAGGAGCAAACAGTAGATTCCCCGCCTCAGGAGTGGGCCAGCGTGCTTCTGAGCTGAACCGTCTGGAGTCCAGGGAAGTAGCATCAGCGCTGACCTGGTGCTAGGATTACAGAGCAGAGGTTTGAAGTTCTAGGTCTGGGTTAGTAGGTGATTCACTGAGCATATCACTTGACCTTGTCATTCCTTCTCTTCCTAATTTCGGGACCAAGACACCTGCTTCTCTCCTGAGGGTAGTAAAGAACTACAGAGAGCTGCAGGAAATGAATGACACCAGAAAAGGGGCAGGCCGGCCAAGAAGTCCCCACAACCAGGAATTTCCCCTCGCCTCTCTCAAATTCTGAAGGCTCCCTTGGACCTGCATCTTCCTACGCACATCATGGCAGCCCCAGAACCTCACAAGTTTTCATTCCTATCCCTCCACTGCCTGTAATTTCCTTTGGGGTAATAGTGAGAGAAGGAGCTCTGCAGTAGGGCTTCTATTTGAATCTCAGTTCTACTATTCACCATGACTGTGTGTAAGTTATCCTAACTTTCTGAGCCTCTGTTTTCCCACCTGTAAAGTGGAGACAATAATATCTACCTCCCAAGGCTGTTGAAAATTATATGGGATAATTTATGTAAAATACCTGGTGTCGTGCCAGGTCCATTACAGGCAATCTATATACAGTATATTAGTCTCTCCCTTCTTCACCTGTTTTCCAGGTTGGGAGGTAGTCACACAGCTGTACCAATCAGGTAAGCATATACAACTACAAATAAAAAACCAAAACAAAAAAACCATTATCAAAATATTTATAATATTTGTGGATCTAAGTATATGTAGTCCCGTGTTTGAAGAGCGAGTTAAAGTAATCACAAATTAATGTGGGTTTTAAAAATCTGCATCCAGGGACTTCCCTGGTGGCGAAGTGGATAAGGCTCCACGCTCCCAATGCAGGGAGCCCGGGTTCGATCCCTGCTCAGGGAACTAGATCCTACATGTATGCCTCAACTAAGAGTTCCCATGCCACAACTAAGTAACCTGTGAGCCACAACTAAGGAGCCCACCTGCCGCAACTAAGACCCACTGCAACCAAATAAATAAATAAATATTTTTTAAAAATCTGCATACACCAACAAGGTGTGATTTGACAGCCTAAGTATTACACCTGCTAGGAGGTGTCTGAATTTAACAATCATGTTGGGCTTCCCTGGTGGCACAGTGGTTACGAATCCGCCTGCCAATGCAGGGGACACAGGTTTGAGCCCTGGTCCGGGCAGATCCCACATGCCGCAGAGCAACTAAGCCCGTGCGCCACAACTACTGAGCCTGCACTCTAGAGCCCAGAAGCCACAACTACTGAAGCCCACACGCCTAGAGCCCGTGAGCCACAACAAGCGAAGCCACCGCAGTGGGAAGCCTGCGCACCACAACCAGAGAAAGCCCACGCACCAGACAGAAGAGTAGCCCCCGCTCACCACAACCAGAGAAAGCCCGTGCACAGCAACAAAGACCCAACACAGCCAAAAATAAATAAATAAATAAATAAAATAAATTTTAAAAAAAAGAAAACACAATCATGTTGAGGAAGGGAGATTTAAACATGGTGGATCAAAGAGCATCATGCTGTGAACAAAGGTACAAAAACAGATGGAATGCTCTAATAAATAGTGATATAATTAATTAGTTAATTAATTAACCTCTGTCTCTAGATTCCTCAACTCCTTCTAGCTGGTTCCATTGATACCATCTATCTGCTGGCTCAATCTTCACCCAGGTCCTGAACCCATCTTGACAGAGGCAGTAAGGAGATCAATAGTGATCAATAGTCTCAGTTCCCTTCTCCCCTTCCTCTCACCATCCTCCCCAGTTTGAGAGGACAAAACCTCGATCCATTTTCACAAGGCATGTCTGGTCACCCGTGCTTTGGATCCAAGCACTGTCAAATCTGGGGTCCCATCCTGAATCCATCCTCATGGGTGGATAGGGTCTTACTGTCCTCTCTGCCTAAATGAATCCTCCTTCATGAGATCAGAACTTTGCTCTATACTCTGGTTACTGAGGTTCTGCTACGAATGGGAAGACATCTCCCCCCAGATAAACACCCCTGCCGGCCTAGAGCCTGAATCATGGCCATCACCCCATCCCTGCTCTATTTCATGTCTACCCACACACCCCGGGACCTCTGGCCCCTGTGTTCTGTTCACGCCACCAAAAACCCAAGTTGCTTATTCTTGCCTGCATTTGACTCTATAACTGAATTGTCCATCTTTACCTACCGTCTACCTCTGCAACCTAGTTAGTTTATCTCACATCTCTTGCTCAGGCGTTTGGTCGTAAAGCTGATGAAAATTTAGAGAAAAAAGTCACCAATGGATACAGGCAACATGGAGATCACTCTTGGCCATAGAAAGAGTAGTGTCAGGGCAGCAGCAGAGCCAGAGAGTGGTGTGGTTCAGGGAATAAATAGAAAGTGAGGATGTGGAGAAAATGTGTTTAGGTAGCTTTTCTAAGATGTTTAGCTATGAATGAGAAGACTAAGATAAGGATTTCAGGGAGAGCTCTTATAGGTGGTTTGTTTGGAAACTTAGGGCTCCAGCAAGATGAGGAAGGGAACTAGCAACATCCCAGCATGAGGTAATCTTTTATTCTAAAAACAAAACAAATCAAACTTTGAGCCCGAGAGGCATGTTCTAAGCCTGAATATATGACAAAGCCTAACACACACATACACACACACACACCTACCCATAGACACACTCACACACAATGACACTGAAAAATAGAGAGAAAGATTAATAGAACACGTAAATATCCTATAAATAAAACACATATTTAGAAATTTAATATAAAGAAGTCAGCATGAAAAAAACAAGCAGATTCTCAAACTTGGACTGTACACTAGAATCTTTTAGTGAGCTTTTTAAAAAAAATACTAGTACTAGTGCTGGAGCTCACCACCTCCCAACCCTGGAAGAGATTATGATGATTATGAATCCAATAGATTATGATTTCACCTATCAGCATTGAAAAAAGGAAGAGTATCTCCATGTTTCCCAGGAGATACTAAACTATACCTGGTATTGAGAAGTACTGAGATAGATTACGCATTATATGAATTATGCATAATATGCATATTATGGGTTACTCATTTGGCAAAAATACTTTAGATCCTTGCTTCACCCCTATGTAAAAATAAATTTTAGTTGGAAAAATGACTGTATGTTTTAAGAAACATAAAAAATAACAGTATAAGTTATATTGGATTGGCAAGGACTTGCTAAATTTTAAAGAAAAGATTCTTTCCAATAGAAAAAAAAAAGAGATCAACCAATGAACAAATAAAAGCATAGAAATTTTATAGCAATAAATAAGAAAATTATTAAGGTGCCAATAAATAAATGGCCATGGAAAATGAAAAACTGAAGAAAACAAATTCATCAAACCAAAATGTTTAACAAATATGGAACCACGGGGGAGTAAGATTAAAGATATTCAATTTAACTAGTAATTAAATAATACACATTAAAAGAAAAACAAGACGCAATTTTTTTTTTTTTTTTTTTTTTTTTTGCTTATCCACTTAAGAAAAAAATGAAAGAAAGAACTTTGATGCACTGAGGAGCTTCATTAAAAAGCTCGCTCTTTCTTAGTTTTTTAAGGAGCCTCCATACTGTTCTCCATAGTGGCTGTATCAATTTACATTCCCACCAACAGTGCAAGAGGGTTTTAAAAAAAAAAAAAAAAAGCTCACTCTTTTTTTTTGACACGTTATCAAAATTTCAACATTTACAGAAACAAATTTGGCAATATGTAAATGAAGAGCCTTAAGGACATTTATAATTTTGACCCAATAATTTCTATCCTAGGAGTCAATTATAAGAAGATCTTTTTAAAATGGAAGATGTTTCTGAACACAGACAAACATTTTTATTGTACTGTCATCTATTTCTCTTGAAAGCAAAAATATACATTTACTTCAAAATAATCCCAGGACTTGAAGGAGAGTGGGTGGAGATGTAAAAAAAACAAGATTGACCATGTGTTGAAAAGTGTTGAATTTGGGTGATTAATACATCGGTAGCCATCTTCCCATCCTACCTACTTTTTTCTGTTTTTGTATAGATTTGAAATTTTCTACAAAAAAAGATAAAAAAGATATCTTTTTTCTATAAAAAAGATAAAAATTTAAACAAATTGTCATCAAAAAGAGTGTAATGGTTAATTTTTGTGTCAACTTGGCTAGGCCATGCTACCAAGATATTTGGTCAAACATTATTCTAAATGTTTCTGTGAAGGAATTTTTAAAATGAGATTAACATTTAACTCAGTGAACTTTGAGTAAAACAGATTACCCTCCATAATGTGGGTGGGCTTCATCAAATCAGCTGAAAGTCTTAATAGAAAAAGACTGACCTGCCCAGAAGAAGAGGGAATTCTGCCAGCAGACTACATTTGGATTCAAACGGCAACTCTTCCCTGGGTTTTCACCTACCCTGAAGATTTTGAACTTGCCAAGTATCCATGGATATCATATATCTTCATAGATTGGATAGGTAGATATATTGATGACTGATAGATAGCTAGATAAATACACACACACACACACACTTCTTGCTGATTCTATTTCTCTGGAGAACGCTAACTAATACAAATAGGGATGTTAAATTTTTCTATAGCTATAGAGTGGAATACTATAAATACATTAACTTTATGTTCATGAAAATTTTTAATAAATGGGGAATTTTAATGGTAGCACATTAAATGATAAAAGCAGATTTTTAAAATATACATATATAAGCGAAGACCACACCGGTACTGGTTAGGGGGAAACACCTGTGCAGGGGAACCCAAAAGAGAAATATATCAGAATGTTACAGCAACAATGGTGACAGTAAGATTGATTTCTTTTCCTCCATTTTTTATTTTTCAGATAGTCTGAATTAAGCCTTCATTATTTTATAATAAAAAAATGAAAAGGAAGAAAGTCTGGAAGGCAGAAAAATTTGAAAGCAGAGACATCAAAAGAAAACTGGCTGAGGGTGACAGAAAAGACAGAAGAAAAACTCGTCTTTAAAATCTTCTTCTTAACTAGTGATCAGAATTAAAGACAAGGTAGAATCACTAAGTCAAGATTTATGGCTTCAAAGAGGGCTCTCTTGGCCTAAAGTCAAGGTGAAGCTCTGACGTTTATCAAGTCCTTTCTTATTGCTTGCTGGAGGCATTATCTTTCCTATCTGGGAAACAGACAAGTTGGAACTTTCGGGGACAAAGTCAATATATCATCTTCATCAAACTGTGGTATAGTAGAAAGAACACAGGCACCAGAGGTGGAGATGCAGAATGGATTTATCTCAACCTTGTAAAGCCTTGGTTTTCTAATTTTTACAACTGAGATCATCATGACCACTTAGCTCAGAGGATTCTAGTGAGAATTAATAAGATTGTAAAAGTGTTCTTCAATGGTAGTAGTTATAAGTTCCTCTTCTAACAAGAATTCATGTGTGTAGCATAATTACTTTTCAGACCAAGGGGTCCAACGTACCGTTCCTGAATAATATACTCTACTTGACGGTCTCTAACTCTGATTACTACTGGCCCACCATGATGATCTCAAGAGAGTGTGGCTTTCCTTCAAAGCACTGGCATAATGTGGATAAAATCCCTTTCTTCTTTACACAGGCACAACATAATGACAGTGCCAAAAGACTTGCTAAATGTTAAAGGAGAATAGTTGGAAAATAAATTCAGTGAGCAAAAAAACGCAGAACCACCGCGTGTGCGCACGCGAATATGGCGAATGTGGGTGTGGGTGAGTAGGGTGCGTAGGCGTGTATTTTCTTAAATAGAAGTGAGCGATTCTTCTATAGCTGGCCTGTTATCTTAATATAGCCCCAGTGCAGCCCAACAGCTGGCCCCATCTCAGCCATCTGCCTTTGTCCCTTTCTTCCCTGCTCTGAACTTATATGCATGAGGAAGATGCTTTGTTTTTAGATGCTTCTTTCCTTGAGGTCTTTTATACCTTCCACAACAAAGGCCAAAAAGGCATACTCCCAGGCTTCACCTACCTTTCAGTTTTTATTACAAGTCTCAGAAGTATAGCCCAATGCATTTCTGAAACCCAATATACCCATTTCTGCTACTTATTAGCTGTGTACTCTTGAGCAAATTACTTAATTTCTCTTAAACCTCATTTTTTTTCACCTGTTAAATTGGGTTTACAGTATTATCTAACTCCAAGAGTCGCTGTAAGAATTAAATGATCCTTAGAACAATACCTAGCACATAGCAAACAGTAGGTATTATTAATTATTCCTATAATAATTATAGAAATAAAAATATTCCTATAATAATAACTATTATTATTATTATTCAAATTATGATATCTTCAAATGACCTCTCCTTTTGGATAAGATTTCATACCAATGTCATGACATAATAGCACAATTAGAATACTCATACATCTGTGTATCACAGGAATAAGAAAATTATTTCCTGAAATCTAAATTTAATGTATCCTTTTAGAAAATATTACCAGGCTTCTACTACAATTTTCTCACCTTCCTTCTGTGAAGTACCTGATTTTTTTAAATCTTAAATTTTCAACTTTCGTGTTCTTTTTTATAAATTGCTTCATAGTTTTTAAATTTAAAACATCATATACTTACAGTAAAAGTAGATAAAACTGATTGTAGATTTCCTTTCCCCAACTCTAACCCTCTCCCAGATTTAAACCAGTGTGGCTGAAGGAGCTTTTTGAAAGTTTCAGCGCCCAAGATGCATCAATTAAGTCAGAATCAGAGTCTCTGGGAATGGGAACAAAGTACTGGGATCTGCTAAAGCTCTGAAGGTTAATTCCAGTATGTAACCAAGTTTGGGAACTCTGCCTTAAACCCGCATTACCTTCCTTTCTTACTTAATACAGAGGAAATTCACCAGGCTCTAATTTAATAGATAAGGTTCTGGGACTTCCCTGGTGGCACAGTGGTTAAGAATCCGCCTGCCAATGCAGGGGACACGGGTTTGAGCCCTGGTCCGGGAAGATCCCACATGCCGTGAAGCAACTAAGCCCGCAAGCCACAACTACTGAGCCTGTGCTCTAGAGCCCGCGAGCCACAACTACTGAGCCCACGTGTCACAACTACTGAGCCTGCGCTCTAGAGCCCTCGAGCCACAACTACTGAAGACTGCGTGCTTAGAGCCCATGCTCCACAACAAGAGAAGCCACCGCAATGAGTAGCCCGCGCACCGCAACTAGAGAAAGCTCGTGTGCAGCAACGAAGACCCAACGCAGCCAAAAATGAAAAATATATATTTATTTTTAAAAATACATAAGGTTATTTTTATTTTTTCATCTTTATTGGAGTATAATTGCTTTACAATGTTGTATTAGCTTCTGCTGTACAACACAGTGAATCAGCTATACGTATATATATATCCCGATATCCCTTCCCTCTTGAACCTCCCTCCCACCTTCCCTATCCAACCACTCTAGGTCATCACAGAGCACCAAGCTGATCACCCTGAATAGATAAAGCTCTAAATTGGCAGCTATGTTTTAGTACTCTCTCTTTCTCTCTCTTTGGCCAAATATTATCATTCCCCTGTGTTTTAATTCCTAATCTATAACATAATGTATTGTCATCCTTGCACTACCTAACCAGAGACATTCTGACAAATGACATAAAACATATGAGAGGACATTTACAGTTTTAGAATAAAAGGATTTCAGAATCATGTTCCACCCTCCCGCACCAAACACACACACACACACCCCCCACACACGCCCACTGCCATCTCTTCTGAAGTACCCTTGCTTCCCACAGGTAAAGCTTTTCTATAGTAATAACTTGGGGATCTGTTAAGCTTTGTTAAGGTATTCCAGAGAACTTCAAGCCAACTCTGCTCATTGCCCTATCATACTTTTTCTCATATATCACTACTAATAATCTTTAGGGAGACAAAGTTTAATGCATCTTAAAAAAGATGATATGAGATTCACCTAGGAGAAAAATCTGATATCGAATGAATTTTAAATAACGCTATACCTGTACCAGCATGGATGCCAGTATAATGAGGCCCTGGCATTAATCTTCAGGCTTCGGCTGCCTTCTGCCCTGGAATTCGCCATATTTTCCTCACCCAGATTATTTCTCAATAGAAAGTTCTAGGAGAAATGTACAGTAAAAGGGAAGAAACCTCTCCTAATACAGGCAAAGGAGTCACGAGATCTAAGTAATGATTCTGGGTCAGCAAGTTCTTGTGTGTGACCTTAAACAAGTCAATTAACATCTCTTTGGCAAAGAGTTGTATGTAAAGCACCAAGAAATAATATGTAAACAGTAAAAATACAAGGCATTATAATTATTTATTGATATCCAATGGAGAATATTCAAGAAAGCAGAACTATGATGAAACCAAGTATGTATAAAATATATTTACATAGTAGAAGAGAATTCAGAAGTGTAAAACCAGAGAAAGATGGACAACAGGGTTTTTCTCTATCCTTCTAAGTAGGGAATTTAATACCTTATATCATTCCCTCAAAAGTGGTATGCAATCCAGTCCTTCTACTAGAATCTCTATTTGGTGTCTGTCAACAGACTGAGATCTACAGAAAAATCAATAACTGTAAATGCACCCCTACAAAGATGCAGAAAGCAGTTTAAAGCAAAGGGAGGCAAAGATTACCTGAAACTCCCGCCACACTCCTGGGTTCTTGATTTGTCCTGGTAATAAAAATGTGGCAGGGACATGAACTTTAAAGGTTTGCTTGATCTTACATTTTGAAATGAAAGAGCAAAAAAGATCCCAACAAAGATAGGACAAGAGAACAACGATCATGAGGTTAGTGTCTAAATTCCAGAGGAAAACCCTCAGAATTGTTGCCTAACACATTCAACTCAACAACAAAACTATATTAAGTACTGTTCACCATCCCTTGCTCTGGTTTTTTCTCTATATATCTCTCCTAACATATTTTGGACCTTTTTCCAGGACCCAGGTAGCAAGATTAAATTCAGGTATTGTATCCTTGGACCCACATTATCTTTCCCTCCTTTTCCACTAAACCCAGGCTCTTTTCACGAGTGAGCATGGAGCAGAGTTCAGACAATAAACCAAATGAAGCAATCTGCTTTGGACTCCACCCTTAACTGATATTTATGCTCAGCACAGCTTCCTTGATACCGGTTTTTGCTTCCCGCTACTGCCTAGTACATTTTATGGCATCTAGTTAAAATGACAAACACTTATACAGCGCTCACCATGTGTTCGGCACTGTTCTAAGCACTTTACATACAGATAAAGAAACTGTGTCACAGAGAGGTTAAGTAACTTGCTCTAGATCACACAGCTAGTAAGCAGGGATTTGGAACTTCAACCCAGGTTGTGTGGCTTTAGAATCTGTGTTTTTACATTATACTATATACTGCTTCCATAGCAGATTCTCAAAAACTTTTTTTTTTTTTTTGAAAATTAAAATTACCTTTAGGGACTTCCCTGGTGGCGCAGTGGTTAAGAATCCGCCTGCCAATGCAGGGGACACGGGTTCAAGCCCTGGTCTGGGAAGATCCCACATGCCGCAGATCAACTAAGCCTGTGCCACAACTACTGAGCCTGTGCTGTAGAGCCCTCGAGCCACAACTACTGAGCCCGTGTGCTACAACTACTGAAGCTCGCGCGCCTAGAGCCCATGCTTCGCAACAAGAGAAGCCACCGCAATGAGAAGCCTGCGCACCGCAACGAAGAGTAGCCCCCGCTCGCCGCAAGTAGAGAAAGCCTGCGTGCAGCAACGAAGACCCAACGCAGCCAAAAATAAATAAATAAATAAGTTTATATTTTAAAAAATTACCTTTAATATTGCTGTGGGGTTTTTTTAAAATTGAGATATAATTCGCATACCATAAAATTCACCCTTTTAAAGTATACAATTCAGTGCTTTTTAGCATTTTCAGAAGGTTGTGCAACCACACTGCTAGACTATTTTAATCCCACCCCCCCCCAACAAAAAAAACCCTGTGCCGGTAGCAGTCACTCCCCAATGCCCACCTCCCCGCTCCAAGTCCCTGGGCAATCACTAATCTATTTTCCGTCTTTAAAGGTTCGCCTATTTGGGATATTTCATATAAATTGAATCATACAATTTGTGACCTTCTGTGTCTGGCTTCTTTCACTCAGCAAGTTTTCAAGTTTCATCCATTGTATTAGTGGGGGTTCTCTGAGAAACAGAACCAACAGGGATATATAGAGAAAGACATACATAAGAGGAGATTTATTATAGGAATTGGTTCACAAGGCTATGGAGGCCAAGAAGTCCCACAATCTGCCATCTGCAAGCTGGAGAACCAGGAAATCTGGGGCTAGAATTCAATCTGAGGCTGGAGGCCTGAAAATAGGGGTCCCAGAGTCTGAAGTCCATATTTCTCCTTATGCCAATAACGCATGGTCTTAATTACTGCAGCTGTGTAGTACGTTTTAAAATTATTAAGTCTGGGGAATTTCCCTGGCGGTCCAGTGGTTAGGACTCAGCGCTTTCACTTCTGAGGACCTGGGTTCAATTCAATCCCCGGTCGAGGAACTAAGATCCTACAAGCCGTGTAGCGTGGCCAAAAAAAAAAAAAAAAAAAAATTAAAATTATTAAGTCTGAGTCCTACAACTTTGTTCTCTTTTTGAAGATTTTTTTGGATACTCTAAAGTCCCTTGTGTTCCCTCTTATATGAATTTTAGAATCAGCTTGACCATTTCTGAAAAAAAAATCTGGAATTTCAGCAGAGACTGCATTGACTGTGCCCATCAACTTGGGAGGACCGCCGTCTTAACAATATTAAGTCTTCCTACTTCCTACAGGATGTCTTTCTACTGATTCAGTTCTTTCATTTCTTTCAATGATATTTTGTAGTTTTCAGTGTACAAGTCTCATTTATTGTTAGCATTTGCAGGTCTATGGCCTCTAAAGGTTAAATCAGAATTTGTGTATGGTTTGGTGATACCACAGAATGTTCTGTGTCTGAGAAAATCAGTTCTAGAACAGGTTGCACAGTACATGTCTCCTAGAAGCTGGCCAGACATGCCTTATATAAGATAATAGAAGCCCACTACTGATCTCTCTCATATCTGGATAAGTACACAGACTATACAGCACCACATTCTGTAGCTCTCAGTGTCAGAAACCAGTTTATTTTCTTTGACCTCCCGAGTTGGTCTCAGTTTCTTAGGTTGCCATGAATTGGCGGGACTAGAGAATGTAACAAAAGAGTCACATCTCTAAATTGCTAGCAACATAAATGTTTCTATAAACCTAACCTACAAAAAAATCTGTTCCCTGGGCACCCAAAATTTGTTTGATTAAGGTTGAAATAAAAGCCACAGAGGTGCAGCCTCCAATACAGCTGTTAAACTCAGATATGAAGATATGGGGATTTCCATCTAGCACAGAGTTCTATCCCAAGGTTCAGTGAACTTTTTCAGAGTGATTGATCTCACACACTATCTAGCTCTCTATAAGCCCACAACCTGTGGCCTTGCTGATACTATCAAGTCTTTATTGCCCATCTGTTTGTAGATAACCTAAGCTCATACTTTTATTTGTAAGTCAGCTTGCCTCTAGTTCCCAGTGCATTAACTCAGTGAATTAAAAATAATCAATTTTAATATCAGCCCAAGAAAAGCAGACCTAGAAAGATAAAGGTGGTGGTGATGAAGGGGAGGTGCTTTACAGATAATTACAAAATAGCGTTTGGTTAATCTACATTTCTTTTTTTCCCAATCCTAAAAACTTGGAGTGTTCTTCAGAGTTATTTATTTATTTATTTTTGGCCATGCAGCATGTAGGATCTTAGTTCCCCGACCAGGGATTGAACCCACGCCCCCTGCAGTGGAAGCGTGGAGTTTTAACCACTGGACCGCATTTTCTGCATTTTTATGATAGCAAGTCATTCAGAATAATCCATGGCTGTTTTAAGAACTTCCTACTGCATGTGGAAACTAAGATCTAAGTGAAAAGGTGACTCGCCTAGGGTTAGAAAATAAATCAGAGATCTAATCAGATGTGGGACCTTCTGATCATGAATCCATTATTAGACCATCTTAAGAGTGGAACATGGGTGAGGACAAGAAAGACAGGGCATGAAATCGAGGTCACTTGGTGTTAAGGGAGCTATTTGGGCTTCAAGAAGGGACGCAAACGCAGCAGTTTCACCTTTCAGTGCCAAAAAGCCATTCTACTCCCACACCATAAACCACCACTGTATCTCCTGTGCCACTACAGACACAGCTCCCTGCTAAAGAAACTATAAAAACAGCAACCCTGCCTTCCATTTCTTATTCTGCTTTACAGGTACACTGTGAGATGCAACATGAACTCCACAAATGCATTCTAAACATGTACAACCAGAAGAGCCCTTTGAAAGCAACCAAAAAAGCCCTAACCTCCATAAGTAGCTGGTGAGGAAACTGAGGCACAGGATTTCGGTGTCTCCCAACAGCTAATTAGAACTTAAGCTAAGACTAGCCTCGTGTGCCTTGAATGCCCATCTGGTACTCTTTTACTATAATTTTCCACCCTTCAAAAGGCTGACTGGATATTTGATCTCTTCTTTAAGTTAAGTTTTGTACAGATGAGGATAAGGAGGAAGATCCTAGTTCTTAGAATTCATAATGTGCCTATAGTTTCATAGTTTCTTCTGCCTGCCAGGCCTTTGGGTTGTACATGTGTCTGGATTAACCTCTGGAAATCTACCCCATACGTTTCCAAGGTTTTAGAGACTTTACATTCCAGTTGTATTTTCCTTGCTGGCACTGCAGGGCTTTAAGAATATTCTTGTGAATATTCTGCTTATTTATCCCTCCCCCAGAACTCATTTTGATTCATACTAAGATATCAGCCCCAAGGAACACTCAAGGGGTGAGGCATTGGAACCTACGGGGAAAGACCACGGAGGTAGGAGGCAGGGCAGCTTTAGACCAGACTGGTTGGATTTGTGGAATCTGCTTATAAATCCGGTAGAAAACAAGGCAGTCAAGACAGATTTTCAGCATTCCCAAGCTCCCCTCCCCCTTCCTTGAACCACAAGCCAAGCTTGTCACTTCTACTCAGATAAACAAGTCCTTTCCTGCTGCTGTAGCCTCTAACTAGCCAGAGGCAGCACTGACTTTGAGTCTCAGCTGGAGGGGCATTGTACAGCACGTAGGCAAGGGTCAGCAGGCGATTTCCTTGTCTGGGTTAAGCTAACCCCATCTGACTTAAAAGGGACTTCGGAGAAGTTGATCCTAATGACACAAACTAGGGGTGGCTGGGTCTACAATTGGTCTTGAAAACTGATTATTGTCAGAAAAAAATAATGCTTACGATTCATCTTCTCTAAGCTCCAAATTATCATCTTTGGCAAATATTTTTCATCATTCAGGTGACAGCATAATATGAATATAACATAAATGGTGTCTCCCAGAGTTGTTCAACCCAACACCCCACATTTATCCAACAAAACAGTACATTTGGTTAAATCATTCAAAACGATGATCAGATGAAAACTAATAATTTTGAAGTCTTCTCCAGGAAGCTAACTGGCTTAACATATGAGTATTATATATGTATTATTGAGATTTTTCTATGGCTACAACATACACTTTGAAACACATTTTTTTCTTAAACTTTAGCATCTGCTACAATTTGTTCTTAGTAGAATTCCAACATAGCCTAGAATTATATACATATAATAATTTTAATTTAGATCAATGTTCTAGAAACAGCACCATATATCTATGTATTTTGTCACCTGACAACTTTAAGAACCACTGTTAAGTATACAAAGATGGGGCCGTTTACTATGACTGAAGGTATAAGATGTTAACAGCTGTACAAGAAAAAAATTGAAGCAGGTTTCCCTTTCATTTATCATTCTTGCCAGTAATTTAGTCCATGAAAGTATAAAAGTGTAGGTCCAAAAAATTCAGTCACTATCTTCAAGTTGCTATGATCATGCAATTGTCAAGAATTGGTTTTATTGAGGTGGAGTGCCCAAGAGGGTGGAGTAAAAGACCCTGAGCTCACCTCTGCCCACCAGCACACCAAAATTACAACTGTTTACAGAGCAGCTATAGATGAGAATGACCTGAAGACTAGCAGAAAAGATTTTTCATGATTAAAGATACAAAGAAGGAATCACAATGAGATGAGTAGGAGGAGCAGAGAAAGGTCTAATCAAGACCCACACCCGCAGCTGGGTGACCCACAAACTGGAGGATAATAACCATTGCAGAGGTTCTCACCAAGGAGTGAGGTTCTGAGTCCCACATCGGGCTCCCAAGCCTGGGGTTCCTGCACCAGGAAGTTGAGCCCCTAGAATGCCTGGTTTTGAAGGTCAGTAGGGCTGGCATAGGGAGAGTTGGAGGGCTTGCATAGGGCGAGTTGCATAGGGAGAGCTGCCTTGGAAAAAGAGACTCACTCTTAAAGGGCTCACACAAAATCTCACATGCTGCAAGACCCAGTGAAGAGTCAGTAGTTTTAAAGGAGCTTGGGTTAAACTCATGTGCTGATCTTGGAGAGCCTCCCAGAGAGGCAGGAAGAAACTGGGATTCCCTCTGGGGACATAGATGCTGACAGAAGCCATTTTGGGAACTCATTCTACTACAAGAACACTGGTGCTGGTGAAACCGAGTGGGGCCTGAGCACGGAGGCCTCCTTTTGTCCACCACTTCTTATAGGCAAGACTCCAGCCTCCATGACCTTCCCTGAGTTCCAAAGGGCGGATTTGAACAGTTGCTAATCTAGGGAGGAGCAGCCAGGAAACCACCTGAGGAAAGATTAAGGGGACCAGAGAAGCCCATCAAGATTAAGAGATGAGCACCTGAGATGAGATTAAGGGAGGGCAAGCCCTGCTCATACCCTAATCTTGTCAGAGACCCCACCTTTGAACCACTGCTGTAAAACCCTTCATCAAATCCTCTGGGGTTGAGACACACAGTTTTTCGAGGCAGAAGCCCAGTGTGTCTCCCTTTGCCTGGCAGAGTATTGAACAATAAAGCCATCCTTTTCTATTTCACCCAACACTCTGTCTCCAGGATTTGATTCGGCACCCGTGTACAGAGAGGCTGAGCTTTCCGTAACACTGGCAAGCACCGTTT
This sequence comes from Eubalaena glacialis, assembly GCF_028564815.1. Lineage (NCBI taxonomy): Eukaryota > Metazoa > Chordata > Mammalia > Artiodactyla > Balaenidae > Eubalaena > Eubalaena glacialis. Next base: position 108,213,188 of record NC_083726.1, on the reverse strand, counting down.
TGGAATCCTCCCTCTAGCCTATTGGCACCAGGGGCTTACCTGCCCACCAGCCAGTAGACACCAGTCCTAGGACCCCACAGGCCAAGAAACCAGCCATGTGGGGGGAACCAGCCCTGGGAACCCCCCCAACTCATGCCCCACAAACAGTCACCCAAGGACCCAGTTCTACCCTCCAGTGGGCCAGCATCCTCCATATGAGGCAGGGCCTGAGAGCCACTGGCTGGGGGCAAGCCCCACCTACCAGCACACCTACAGTAGTCAGCTCACCACAACAGAAGGGTCCACGCAGCCCACACAGGGGGTACCCTTAGAGCATATGGCTCTGGTGGCCAGAGGAGAGTGTGATGATGGGCCCTATAGGATGTCTCCTGTATAAGCCACTTCTCCAAGATCAGGATATATAACCAACCTAATATATAAATATATATATATATATATATATATATATATATATATATATATATATATGGGGCTTCCTTGGTGGCGCAGTGGTTGAGAATCTGCCTGCCAATGCAGGGGACACGGGTTCGTAGCCCTGGTCTGGGAAGATCCCACATGCCGCGGAGCAACTAGGCCCGTGAGCCACAATTACTGAGCCTGCACGTCTGGAGCCTGTGCTCCACAACAGGAGAGACCGCGATAGTGAGAGGCCCGCGCACCACGATGAAGAGTGGCCCCTGCTTACTGCAACTAGAGAAAGCCCTCACACAGAAACGAAGACCCAACACAGCCATAAATAAATAAATAATTAAAAAAAAAAAAAAAAGACTGCAGGAGGTAACTGTTCATAGAGTCAATACAGTCAGAGAAAGTTAAGCCAAAAAAAAAAAAAACCCTGAAAAAATAAATAACAAACAGAAATAAACAATTACCAGGTAAAGAATTCAAAGCATTAGTAATAAGGATGTTAACTAAATTAAGGAAAAGAATAGATGAACACCGTGGGAATTTTAACAAAGAACTAGAATATATTTTTAAAAACTCAATCAAAAATGACGAACTCAATAACAAATAAAAAACACACTAGAAAGAATGAATAGCAGACTAAGTGATACAGAAGAACACATACACGATCTGGAAGATAGAATAATGGAAATCACCAATCATAACAGCAAAAAGAAAAGCAAATTTTAATAAATGAAGTCAATCTAAGAGATCTCTGGGATAACATTAAGTGCACCAATATTTGCATTAAAGGGGTTATCAAAGGAGGAGACAGGGACTTCCCTGGTGGCGCAGTGGTTGAGAGTCTGCCTGCCAATGTGGGGGATGCGGGTTCGAGCCCTGGCCCGGGAGGATCCCACATGCTGCCGAGCGGCTGGGCCCCTGCTCCACAACTGCTGAGCAACCCCCGCTCTCCACAACTAGAGAAGACCCGCACACAGCAACGAAGACCCAGTGCAGCCAAAAATAAATAAATAAAAATAAATTTATTAAAAAAAAAAAAAAAGGAGGATACAGAGGGAAGGGGATCAAAACTCATTTATAATCACTTCAAAAAGAATAAAATACCTAGGAATAAACCTACCTAAGGAGGCAGAAGAACTGTACTCTGAAAACTATAAGACACTGATGAAAGAAATTGAAGATGACACAAACAGATGGAAAGATATATCCTGTTCCTGGATTGGAAGAATTAATATTGTTAAAATTACCAGGCTACCCAAGGCAATCAACAGATTCAATGTAACTTCTATTAAAATATCAATGGTATTTTTCACAGAACTAGAACAAATACTTAAGAAAGTTGTATGGAAACACAAAAGACTCCAAATAACCAAAACAATCTTGAGAAAGATGAGCAGAGCTGGAGGAATCACTCTCCCTGACTTCAGACTAGACTACAAAGCTACAGTAATCAAAATAGCACAGTACTGGCACAAAAACATACACACAGATCAATAGAACAGAATAGAAAGCAGAAATAAACCCACGCACTTATGGTCAATTAATCTACAACAAAGGAAGCGAGAATATGCAACAGAGAAAAGACAGTCTCTTCAACAAGTGGTGCTGGGAAAACTGGACAGCTACATAAAACAATGAGATTAGAACATTTCTTTACACCATATACAAGAATAAACTCAAAATGGTTAAAGGACCTAAATGTAAGACCTAAAACCATAAAATTCCTAAAAAAGAACATAGGCAGAACACTCTTTGACATAAATCATAGCAATATTTTCTTGGATCAGTCTCCTAAGGCAAAAGAAATAAAAGTAAAAATAACCAAATGGGACCTAATTAAACTTAAATGCTTTTGCACAGCAAAGGAAACCACCAACAAAACAAAAAGACAACCTATGGAATGGGAGAAAGTGTTTGCAAATGACACAACCAACAGGGGCTTAATACACAAAATACACAAACAGTTCATCCAATTCAATATTAAAAAAACCCAAACAACCCAATCAAAAAAATGGCCAGAAGACCTGAATAGACATTTTTCCAAAGAAGACATACAGACGGCTAACAGGCAAATGAAAAGATGCTCAACATCACTAATCAGCAAGGAAATGCAAATCAAAAGCACAATGAGATATCATCTCACACCTGTCAGAATAGCTTTAAATAACAAATGTTGGAAGGGATGTACACTAATGGTGAGAATGTAAATTGGTGCAGTTGCTATGGGAAACAGTATGGATGTTCCTCAAAAAATTAAACATAGGATTACCATATGACCCAGCAAATCCACTCCTGGGTGTATATCCGGAAACATCAAAACACTTATTTGAAAAGATACATGCACACCAATGTTCAAAGCAGCATTATTTATAATAGCCAAAATATGGAAGCAACCAAGTGGCCATCAACAGACAAATGGATTTAAAAAGACAAATATACATTATATACGTATATATAATGGAATATTACTCAGCCATAAAAAAAGAATGAAATTCTGCCATTTGCAGCAACATGGATGGACCTGGAGAACAGGATGCATAGTAAAATAAGTCAGACAGAGAAAGACAAATACTGTATTCACACTTGCTTGTGGAATATAAAAAATAAAACAAATGAATGTATATAGCAAAACAGAACAGACCCACAGATATAGAAAACAAATTAGTAGTTACCAGTGGGGAGAGGGAAGGGGGAAGGAGCAAGATAGGGGTATGGGATTAAGAGATACAAACTACTTTGTATAAAATACATAAGCAACAAGGATATATCGCACAGCACAGGGAATAATAACCATTATTTTGTAATAACTTTTAACAGAGTAAAATCTATAAAAATACTGAATCACTATGCTGTACACCTGAAACTAATATAATATTGTAAATCAACTATACTTCAATAAAAAAGAAAAAGAGAAGACAAATTAAGAAGGAAACCGAAATTCGGTAAACGAAGAACAGCATTATCAGACTGCACAATTTTTAAGCGTGATTACAGATATTATCTCATCTCATTTAAATATCACAACAACCCCGTGAGGTAATTACGTTCTTAATTATGCATAAGAGATGAAGAACTGAAGCTGAGAGCAGGGAGCCCAAGGCAGCACTTCTGAACGACTGTATTGTCCTGTGACAACTCCTGTAATTCCTGTACATGCTTGTTTCTATATATCTCCCCTCTCCTGATGGCCTCCTCTCCAGTAATACACAGAGACCCCTCATCACTTCGCTTTCTGGCTGCCTCTGTCCTTGCCAAAATTGCTGAGGCAAGTTTAGCCTCTCCTTAAAAAAGACAGAAGCCAAAACCCACGAGATGCTTGTTCCAAAGAAATACAGATTCATTCACCTGGTGATCGCTGTTCACATAAAATAGAAACAGCCACTCGCAACCATCCCACTTTCGGCCGCCTCCCGTTTTTTCTTCCCAAACATCAAAGTCCACCCAGAGCTGCATCACTGCCATCCCCCTCTCATCCTTAGTACCCCCAAACCGTTTTTACTACCGTGTCCTTCCTCTGGTCACTCTGTATTTCAGATGAAACTGGCCCAGCCAGGAAAAAAAAAAAAAAGACTGTTTTAGGTAGGGCAAGCTGTGCCGTCCTCAAGGAAATGCTTTTCAGTCCCTCCTTCCCACTGTGGGGCGTGGCTGCCAGCAAAGGATGGAGTTTGGGCGGGTTCCCCACAAAGGAAAGTCTGCGGGCACTGAGGTTTCCGGGGCTCACCACACATAAACCAGCAGGAAACCTCTGCCGAAACTGTAAAAGCTGGACTTCTTGCTGATCAACTTATTCATTTCCTTCACTAGCGATTGCTAGACAGGTATAAAGGAGACGCCTGTCCAGGTGAAATTATAGTCATGATAAAGCGCAACAGCGCCACCTCCTGTGCGACCCAATAACAGCTGCCTTCATTGGTGCTCAGAATGGTCAGGATTTGACTTTAGCTCCAGGGACAATCGCAACCCCAAGTCTTTACTGGGTGCACCAGATTATATTGACCACTGCTATGACATGAGGCAATAGATATGGGACAAGTGAAAATAAAAATCCCAGGAGTAGGTAATCAATCATTCACAAATGCTTTTTACATAATCTGTGTGCTCGGTTCTCCTCTAGGGATATAGTGATGAACAACTAGTTAGGTTACTGGCCCATGTGGAATTTATGTTAACTTTTTAAAATATTTATTTATTTATTTATCTATCTATCTATCTATTTATTTATTTATGGCTGTATTGGGTCTTTGTTGCTGCTCCTGGGCTTTCTCTAGTTGCAGCGAGTGGGGGCTGTTCTTCGTTTCCGTGCGCGGGCTTCTCATTGCGGTGGCCTCTCTTGTTGCGGATCACGGGCTCTAGGCACACGGGCTCCAGTATTATTTGTGGAATGTGGGCTCAGTAGTTGTGGCGCATGGGCTTAGTTGCTCTGCGGCATGTGGGATCTTTCCAGGTCTCGAACCCGTGTCCCCTGCATTGGCAGGCGGATTCTTAACCATTGCGCCACCAGGGAAGTCCCCCCACATGGATTTTACAATCATAGGAGACACTGAAGAAAATACACAGCTGGGAGAATTCCAAATTAGATACTAACACCTAATACATGTTCTATTCAAGAAATATAGGTCATAGATTGAATAGATGACCAGTTTGCTCAGCATTGTTAACAAACTAAGAAGAAATTGGGCATCATTAGAACAGAAAGAATTTGGGTGCAATGTGATGTGGCACATTTAGAGACTGAGGTACTTCAGTTCTCCAGTGTTTGCTATTGACTGTTTTATTTCCTTCAGATCTCTTTTAAAATAGGATGAACTGTACTGAATGCCACTGAATTGTACATTTAAGAATGGTTGATGGTTAATTCTGTTATGGGAATTTTACCTCAATTTTAAAAAAAGAATGGATGAAGTCTCATCAGTCAAATTTTCTTCCCATCCTTTATGTCATAATTGATGAATAAAAGACACATGAACTGATCTGAGCTTTATATTATGTAATCTCGTACTCTACTTCCCCCAAAACCCTGATCTCCTTGAAGGCAGAGACCATGGCTTACTCATTTTTGTAATTCCTGCAGCATCCAACATACTGCTAGATACCCATTCTGATACACAGAATTGTGTTTAAAAATCTAGTTTTTGTAAAGGACCCACTACAGTCATAGAAGTAATAACCTCTAGAACCTAGAAATATTTAAAAATATATACAGATAGAACAAAGGGGGATTCAAAAGTTTATTCTCCAATTTTAATAAACAATTTAAATAAATGATGAATTTTTAAAATTTCTGAGATAGAGAAAACTCTGGAAATAACTGCACAGACACAGAAACACCTACATACATGCTAGATAGAGAATCTTAAACAGAAGATATAAACAGGAGGCATATATGTATCACTGGTCCCACACATATATGCATGAATAAGGTGTCTAGATATCCCTTATTTCTCTTTTCTCTCCAAGTGTTCATTCCCTTATAATTTCAATTATTACCTCTGTCTCAAATTTCTGTCCCTCTTACTCATTTTCAGCAATGCTTCAGTCCATCCTTCCCTGCCAGATGGCTATTTCTGCCTCACCATTCGTTCAATCAGCATTTATTGAATGCCCATTTTCCGCTCTGCCCATGTTAAGTACTGAACAGCAAGAGGTCACACTGAAATATATACTGGGGACCTCTTCATTCTGCAGTTTAGTCCATACACACCTCTACCAGATCCTCTAAATTCCTACAACAGCACTCGTTCCTGCGTTATTTAGTATATTCTGTTGGATTCTACAAATGTGAGGAGGAATTCCAGCTTGAAGACTGGTGGGGTGGACCCTCCTGAAATCTGTTTACGTGAGGCATGGAGAAAGCCCTAGAAAATTGTTAATTATAAGGAAAGAGTCAGAGCAAGAAGGCTTTGCCCAATGACAAGAATAGAATGATGTTCAGCGTTGTGTCTGTCTCTTAAAGTCCTTTGGCCTAGACCTCATAACATAACTGAGCCTCAGGAAAGGTGACCGTAGGTACAACTGGGAGAGTTATTTCACAAAACAGAAAAACAAAACAAAGCCAAAAAACTATGATAGACTTTGGGTAGCATTGCTTTGGAACTGTTTCAAAGGAAGTTAACACAAAAGCGAGGCAAATGGATTCTTCCAACTTTATCTGAAAACAATCCAACTTCACCATAGGAGGGCAGCAGGGGACCATACACAGCTTCACAGGCCCAGAGGCTTACAAAGGTTTGCATGGCACATGGAAACAGAACAATGATGCAAGCTGCAAACAGAGTCAGCAATAGACTCGCTGCAGCAATGCCCTCCACCTAAATGGGGCGTCTCAGGAATTGAAAGAACAGTAGATATTGCCAACTAAAAATTGTCACTCGCCATCTGGTTCTACAAGGATGAAGTCACTAGCCACAGCAATCCCTGACCTTCAACACACCTTAAAAGGGGTTCAGGGTGGAGATCAGGAATGAGGCACTCTGTGCTCCGGGAAAAACTGGCAGAACAGGCCTTCAGATAGTTAGATATTTTCAGGAGGAGATTTTATGAGCCCAATTTCTTGCATCTTCTGATATGTGGAAAAGCACTAAAATCACTCATGGAGGCATCTGCTCCTGGTGACCAGCAGTAACCCTCTGCCAAAATGTGAGCTTGACTGCACGTACCCCCTTCTCTAATATCTTATATATACCGACATTTCCCCCTACCTCTTCAGAGCAGTGAGGACCATAGCCCAGGAGACATCTTCTCGTTTCCCTATCTACTGGCTGGATGACAGCAGGACAAGCTGAAACCATGTATTAAAGACAACAGACCCATAGCATGGAAAGAGATTTTATTCCTAAGAAACCACTGGGAGGAAAATTGCCCATGGGAACCACTCAACCAAAAGCGTCCATAAGAAAAAAGTGTATTATAGTAAGCCACTGAAATTTACGATGGTTTGTTACAGCAGCTAGAATTAATTACCCTGAGAAATGCAGGCATACCACTTTTTCAGAGCCACTGTTCTCCACATAAATAAAAGGGAAATAAAAAGTCTTGCAGTAAAGGTAAAAGATAATCTATATAGTGCTTGGTACATAGGATACATTAGTGAGATATATGTAAATTGTGAGGAAAATACGAAGGTTTGCTTATGTTTTTATCTTGAAGTATATGAAAGTAAGCTTTCTCACTAAAATTCACTGTATTTTTATATAAAAGAGTGACAATGGAATACTCACTGAATCTGCATGTCAGAGGGTCACGTGTCACGTATGGAGGATGAGGTATCCTGAGAAAAGAAATGCAATTACATGAAAAAAGGGGTTGATAACTTACATTTGTTTATACATGTTTAACATAATGCAATCTATAATGATATCAATGTGGTTTATTTTGTAAAATCAAAACCATTAAATAGTATAATCCTGGCAATACCTTGAAATGAGAAGTTATAAATTGTCCTATATAGATGCACCTGTATACTTAAGAGAATTGTCACATTTAAAATATTATCCACTTTTCTTTTATATGAAGGCAGGTCTCCTAAATTTGCTATTTTTTCTGCGTTCAGTGACTGACAGGAGTATGCTAGCAGATAGTTGTAGAAAAGATGAACACCTTCAAGGTAAAAGTGATATTTTCACAATGTGTAAAAATTGAACTTTTTTGAAAAGAACCCTTGCTATGGGGTTTGAAAACGGGTTTTTGGAGATGTTATTATTCATTATCTTGTATTTTTTTGTTGCTGAAATGATATATTTTTCACCTCTGAATTCTCTCATATTTACATATTTCTAAAACTTTTTAAAATTTCTAACCTCTCTAAAAATTATATAAATGAATAGTTTCCACTTACTTTGAAAGCAATTATTATGTAACAATTTCTAACTAGTTTACATAACTGTTTTGATACCAGATAGATGAAAATTTTCTATGCAAATTCCAACAAAACATTTAAATAGTTGGTAGATGGAATTGAAATATATCATGATAGAAGCAAAATGCTTTTCTTCCATTTGGACCCATACATTTTTTTCAGCTATTACAGCCACTGAAATCGACTATCAGATCAAAGTGAACATATAAAACATATTTTCAAATCACATATCACAAAATATTAAGCCAATACTTTTACAAATAATAAAACAATTTAAATCACTTTACTAGTTATTATTAAAATATCATAGTAAGAAGTTTGTTACATTAATAAACATTTTCTGCATGATATCTTGTCTTTCATTTTTAATTTCTTTTTTATGTTTTATAACAGGTACTATAAGTACATACAAATACATACACAGAGTTTTTGTATTAAAAAACGCATGCATTGGGATACATACTCACTTTTATTTATTTATTTATTTATTTTTAATTGAAGTTCAGTTGATTTACAATGTGTTAGTTTCAGATGTACTGTAAAGTGACTTGCATACTCATTTTTAAAAATTGACTTAAATCAATTTTTTAAATTAGAATGAATGACTAAAAGAACAGAGACAACTATTCTCAATGGTACCTATAGTATCTGAAATTTAAATAACTTCATTTGAAACCACTAGCATAGTATCATGAGAAAAACTGTACAACTGAGTCTTTTCTTATTTCTTTATTAACATCAGGAAATTTATCCCTGAGGGTTGTGGTAGGGAAAAAAAACAAACAAACCTCTGACCACTCTAAGTTATAAGTACACAAACTGGGACATTGTGATGAATAAGATTGGAAAGGGAATCCAGATTGAAAGCATTGGAAAACTCTTCCCGTGGTTCATCTGCCACCTCCCAACTACAGTCATATTTGTAAAGGATGTGACACCAGCAGTAATTGAACCTTAAAATGAATGTCTTAAAAGAAGGAAGAGGAGCGGAAGGACTAAGCAAAGGAAAAGTGGAGGAAAAAAGAAAAGTTCAGAGTCTGTCAGGAAAATGACTTCAGTAGTTCTTAACCATCACTACTACATTTTAACTTCAGCAACTTTAGAGTTATCGCAAACTATACTTGTCAAAAATGGTCTCATATCACAGTTTAAACACACTTCTTTTTTTCCTTTTTTTTAAAAATGAATTTATTTATTTCTTTATTTTGGCTGTGTTGGGTCTTCGTTGCTGCGCGCGGACTCCCTCTAGTAGTGGCGAGCAGGGTCTACCCTTCGTTTCGGTACGTGGGCTTCTCATTGTGGTGTCTTCTCTTGTTGCGGAGCATGGGCTCTATGTGCGTGGGCTTCAGTAGATGTGGCACGCGGGCTCAGTAGTTGTAGCTCACGGGCTCTAGAACGCAGGCTCAGTAGTTGTGGTGCACAGGCTTAGTTGCTGTGGGATCTTCCCACAGCAGGGAAGATCTTGTGGCATGTGGGATCTTCCCAGACCAGGGCTCAAACCTGTGTCCCCTGCATTGGCAGGCAGATTTTTAACCACTGTGCCACCAGGGAAGTTCCTAAACACACTTCTAAACGGACACTAAGTGAGCAAATTGTCCAATCCTCATTCAGCTTCTCTGTTGCCTGTTCCTGTTTGTTGCCACACGCTTGGAACACTCTACATTGGCTGTTGCCTCTGCTATCATTTCCCCTACAATTATGTGCAGACCCAGATTACGAATATCAGCCAGTGAAATATAGTTCTTTGGTGCCATCCCTAGAAGTGATCTTGACAGAGGCACTTACGAAAGGACAATGGCATACTAAAGTTGAGGGAGAGCTGGGGAAAACTCTGCAATGACTTCACCCTGACCCCCAGTTGAAAACCACTGATCCACACAACGTTTTTCCTTTCAGCCAGACATGAAAACCCCACTGCTGAGTGAGTGGCTTGAGATTAAAGATGATGAGAACTTTGGATCTGAACCCAGATCTTCTGATTCCCAGACTCTTTCTCTCTGTCTCCTCCATTTCCGTGGGTTTGAGCCTCCTAGTGAATCTGTGTGACCTGGATCCACAACTTTCTCATTTCCTAAATGGCAACAAAAGCTACTAGCCAGGATAGGTGTGAAGGTTTAAAACAATGCTGAGAACATTGGCACTTAATGTATTTTTCATTTATGCAAGAAACCTTAAAGATTAAAAAGTCCCTAAGTTAATAATACCATATTTCTTTACTTTTTTTCCATACAATTTTTATCATCTTTAATTTGCCTAACCCAGTTTCTTAAATTTTTGAAGGAGATAAGATAGGTTTAGCTTAGGTCTACATGAGTTCACAAGACAAGTTTCCAAGTGGGGAAGGTGCTAAGATCTTGCCCCTTCTTCACTCAGTCTGGCTGAAACCACATCTTTTTTTTTTTGAATTTCTGAATTTTATTTTATTTATTTTTTTATACAACAGGTTCTTATTAGTGATCTATTTTACACATATTAGTGTATATATGTCAATCCCAATCTCCCAGTTTGAAACCACATTTTTGATAAACTCAGTCAGTATATAGCTTTGAAGATTTCCTTTGTCTCCCCCAAAACTCAGCACTACATGTTGATGGAGGAGAAACCAGTGGGTCTAGATGGACAGATGGTCTGTTGGTGCAAGAAAATAGGAAAACTTGACAACAACATCAATCAACAGAATCTTGTTGACATTTATAGAACAGTCCACCCAACAAGAGCAGAAATATTTGTAAGAGCTCATAGAACATGCTATATGATAGACCATATCATGAGCCGTAAAACCAAAATAATACTCAACAAATTTTAAGGAAGTAAAATTATTCAGCATGTTCTCTGACAACAAGGGAATAAAATTAGAAATTAACATCAGAAAGATAACAGAAAAAGCACTAAACACTTGGAAATTAAGCACCACACTTCTAAATGGGTGAACGAGAAAGTCTCAAATTTTAAAACACATTAAACTGTATGAAAATGTAAATACAACATTTGAAATTTGTGGGGCACAGGTAAAGCAGTGCTGAGAGGGACATTTATAGCATTAAAATGCTTATCTTAGAATAGGAGAAAAGTCTCAAGTCAATAATCTAAGCTCCCATCTTAAAAAAACCAGAAACTGAAGAGCAAAATAAACCCAAAGGAAATAATAATGTGCAGAAATCAATGAAATAAAAACAGAAGTCCTAGCCAACCAGCACAATGAGGCAAGGAGAGGAAATAAAAGGCACACAGACTGGAAAAAAAGGATAAAACTGTCCCTATATTCAGATAATATGACAAAAATCCTGTTTTGTAACTACAGAAAATTCCAATTTACCAAAAAAAAAAAAAAATTCCTAGAACTGATAAATGAATTCAGTGAATTTATAGAATACATGGTCAACATATAAAAATCTATTGTATTTCTATATTTTAAGATTTACAGTAATCAAGACAATGTGTTGTTGGCAGAGGGACAGACAACCTAGACCAATGGAACAGAATAGAGACCCCATAAATAAACCCACATGAGCAGGGCCAACTGGATTTTGGCAAAGGCATAAGCAAGGCATAAGCAAGGAAGGATAGTCTTTTCAAGAAATGGTGCTGGGATAATCGGATATTCGTAGGCAAAAAAATGAACCTCAACCTATACCTCACATCCTATACAAAAATTATCTCAGAGGAAAACATAGAAGAAAATTTTCAAGACCTAGGCTAGGTGAAAAGTTCTTAGACATGACACCAAAAGCACAATTCATACAGGAAAAATAATCAATAAATAGGACTTTATCAAAATCAAAAACTTTTGCTCTAACAAAAGACACCGTTAAGAGGGTGAAAAGACAAGCCACTAACTGGAAGAAAATATTTACAAACCACATATTTGACAAAGGACTCATATCTAAATTATAATACATAAAGAACTGTTTTGTTTTTTTAAATAAATTTTCCCACCAAGGGAGAAAAATAGACTTTATTTACAAGTAATAACATTTAGAAAAGACCCATCCCTGGCCCTTAAAAATCTTCCCAGCACTTCAAATTCAGGGTGTTCCCACAAGGTCAATGCCCAGTCTCAGACTTCAAGAGCAAGGGCCCTGTTCGGCCCAGCCACCAGGACAAAGAAGCAGGGACCAGGGTCTGTTCCTCCAACGGTCCCTTCTAGATCCAGAGGCTGAAAAGATTGGCTGAGCCCAAGGACTCAACCACTCATAGCCAGCTTAAAAAAAAAAAAAAATTGTAAAAGACATGAATAGACGTTTCACCAGAGAATATACACACAACAGATGAGCATATGAAAATATATTCAACATTATTAGCCACTAGGGAAATGCAAATTAAAATCACAATAAATATCACCACACACATTATTTACAGAAGAGCTAAATTTTAAAAAGTGACAATACCAAATGCAGATAAGAACCCTCATACATGGCCGCTATGAATGTAAAATGATACAGCCACTGTATTAGATTGCTAGGGCTGCCACAAAAACACACCACAGACTGGATGGTTTAAACAATTTATTTTCTCAGAGTCCTGGAGCTGGAAGTCCAAGATCAAGGTGCTGGCTGGTTTGGTTTCTCCTGAGGCATCTCGGCTTGCAGATAGCTGCCCTATTGCCTGCCCCTTCACATGGTAATCCTTCAGCACATGCGAGCCCCTGGTGTCTCTTCCTGGTCTTATAAGGGCACCAATCCTATGGAATTGGGCCCCACCCTACTGGCCTCATTAACCTATCTCCAGATATGGTTATATTCTGAGGCACTGGGAGTTAGGGCTTCAACGTAAGAATTTGGAACATAATTCAGCCCCTAACAACCATTCTGGCAAATAGTTTAGGAATTTCTTAAATAAAATACACACACACGCATGCAATTCCCAATGTTTTTATTGCTTGGTAAATCCTGTTCCCAGTGGTGCCATGTCAATGTAGCAGGTATAGGAGTCACCCAGAACTCCACAGGTGAAATCCTCCATGAATTAAAGTGAGAAGATCAGTGCATGAAAGGATGATACTATGGCAGTAACAAAGTAGCAATTTCTCATTTCTCACATGCTTCCACTCTATACCCTTCTTAACGGAATACTGCCCAAACTACAGGGGCTGGGGGAACTATTACATTATCAGCGTGGGTTTCAATTCCATTACAGCTTCCCATCCCCATTCTGAGAACCTGGGTGGCTCTGGAACTAGCTTATCAGTTAAAATGAAATGCTTTCACCCTGAGAAAGTCACAAAGCTGATGAAGTCTTTACCACTGCCACTGACAAGATCACCTAATTTTCAGAGATTTCTATCAGCACCTGCTTCCTTTCTAGACTTTTCCTATTAAACCAGACATTCATGCCATAATATATACAATTATTCCTCTAAAGTCAAGAGATTTTTTTCCCTCTTTTCAGCTGAAACCAAGTACGAGCTCTTGGATTTAATGTGTCAGTTCTAAGATTCAAAGAACTTTATTACTTCAAAATCTCGAAGTATGAGTCTTTATAAATACATTTCTTCAATCCACTAAGGGCAAAAGTACTTTCGAAAATTGCCTCTGTGCAATAAACGCAGGAATCCCGATAATGCTGTTGCAATTGATATATTTGTGACGTGAAAACACCCAGCATTACTTGGCACATAGCAGGCAGGCACTCTATCATTTTGAGTTGCATAGGGCTACTTTCCCAATAGGTGCTGTTGCAAATATGCAAAACTCCAGAGCTTCAAATGAATACCGATCACAGCTAATGTGTAATCACGGTATGACAGGCTCTAGTTAATCTCTATAGCTGTGCTCCCACCCAGGGACCGTGTGTCTCTTGGTAAAGTAATTCAAGTCCCTGATTTTGTGCTGTAAAAGAACTTACTTCAGGCCCAGCCTCATACCACATCCAATTTGTATTTTCTCCTGTAGCTCCAACCAGTGTGTTTTAGGGTTGTAATTATATACACTACCAAAGTTAAGACTTTTTTTCCCCAACTCTATGCACTCATTGCTACATTTTTTTCTCTAGAAATAGAATAGCTGTAACCCTGGTGGATGGTGGTATTTAGAGGTAAGGGTGTTGGAATGACAAAGTGTTTATAATTGCAATGTTGAAAAACCCTCAATACCCAGTAATAGAAGACTGACAAAGGTATGGAAAGCTATGCAGTGCAAAGTTATGGAGCCAGTACAAAGGATAAGAGGACTCTACATACACTGATGATGGAACAAGAGGAAAGATATTAGGTGGAAAAAAATCTCAGGGCCCAAATGTATATGGTACATTTTTAAAAAAACATTTTAAAAAGTATGTTGGAGGGCTTCCCTGGTGGCGCAGTGGTTGAGAATCTGCCTGCCAATGCAGGGGACACGGGTTCAAGCCCTGGTCTGGGAAGATCCCACATGCCGCGGAGCAACTGGGCCCGTGAGCCACAACTACTGAGCCTGCGCATCTGGAGCCTGTGCTCCGCAACAAGAGAGGCCGCCGCGATAGTGAGAGGCCTGCGCACCGCGATGAAGAGTGGCCCCCACTTGCCGCAACTAGAGAAAGCCCTCACACAGAAACGAAGACCCAACACAGCCATAAATAAATAAATAAATAAATAAATAAAAATTAGAAAAAAAAAAAATCCGTGGACTCCCATATGCCTATGTAATAATCCACGAGCTCATTCTATAAAAAAAAAAAAAAAAAGTATGTTGGAAATACTCCATAATAAAATTGCTTTAAAATGAGCAGGGAAAAGGGGAAAGTTAGAAAAGAGAGCAAACAGCTGGGCAGTAAAGTTACCTACAGAATTATAACAACAGATGTATAAGTCTCGTTAGAGACAATTAAGACCCCGTCTCCCCGAATTCACATTAGCTGGTCAGACATACACATGCACACAGACTCACGCACAAAAGATATCTGAAATAGATATATGTTTTAAAAACATGCTAACCAGTTGCCTTGAGGGAACCAGGACTGAGATGGGAGACTTACTTCATAAAATACTTTTTTATACCTTTGAATATTTTTGCCTTGGGTATATTACCAATTTTGATTTTTTTAAACTTGCAAAGCAATACAAGGTTCTTGAACAATCCACTTTCTCCAGCTTGTGATTTCTCAAACAAGCCACGTATGCTCCCTGCTTAGAGTCTTTGCATCTGCTCCCTCTGCCTGGAACGTTCTTCTCTCCAGATAGTCAAATGGTTATCCATCTCTCACCACAGGACTCCATTTATATATCCTCTTATCTTATAGGAAAGACACCCCCCTTTAAAATAAACATATCTCCCACAGTTATGCCAATCTCTGCCCCTTACCATGTTTTATTTTTCTTTATAACATATATTGCCATCTGATATTAAATTTCACATTTGTTTACATATTTGTTGATTCTCTATATTCACTCACTAAAATGCAAACTCAGCGGGACTCGGGTCTTTTGTGGGTTTGTGCCACTCGAACAGTGCTTTGCGCAAGCCTAGGCTCAAGTACGTACTTGAGTTAGGGAATAAATAATTTGAAAGGTGCAGTGGATCTGAGAAGTAACTCAACAGAATTGACATATACTGTAGTGTCTCTCAACCTAGGGGCACCATCTACTCCCTGGGGGAAGAAATTTGTAGTGCAGTTGCAAAGAGGCCCCCTTCCTCTTTTCTGAAAGACACACATATATCAGCACGACACAGCAGTTGGTGCTGAAAACCTCTGCGGTTAGAAGTTCAAGGATATTAGAACTACTAACCCCTTCATTAACCTAAAGGAAGCTGTTAACCGAAATGTCATCAACCATCTCAACGAGGATTAGTCAAGAGCTAAGAGCACCAAACCAAACAGGCCTGTTGCTGAACTCAGATGTGAACTTGTTCATTCCAAAAACAACCCCATTTCCTATGCTCTCAGCTCATACGCCTACATTTACTAAAGAGCGCTACTCCACCTGTACCTTTGGCTCTGAGCTTACTATTCAGCGAACGAAGTGACGAAAAAAGACCAAAAAACAAAAAGACAAAACAACTCCAGCTGAGATAGGAAAACATACTTCAGCTGTACATCTTTTCCTTTCAAGGGTAAAAGTTTTATTTTTGAGGAATTTCATACTGCACATTTTCAAAGAGAGTCACATAAGAAAGCAAACTGTTATCCTCCCCTCATCCTCAAAATAAATAAGAAGGGCATAAAATTTCTTTTTAACTCGTGAAAGTTTAGCACCAGCATCCAAAATGAACAAAAAGGAAAAAAAAGCATTTACTACATATTTTAGATTTCTTTGGTTGGGGGGGGGGTCTCCCCATGTGGTATTAATATTTCTTCTTTCAATTCATATTACCAAAACAGTAAAAACCAGGAAAAAAATATAAACCTAGTGGCTGCTGAAACCAGGGAGGTTGCTCTCTTGTTCCGTGCAGGCATTCCCAGGATCTCAGCTGCTGGAAAAACTGGCTGACGCTTTCCTTGCATAGCTGTTTGCTTCGTAAAGAATAGTAGTGAGCATTCTAATGTCCACGTCTTGGTTATTAGTCTTCCACTTTATTGCTTGGATGTTTCTTTGGTGTTGGTAAGGTTGCGGTCTGCTTTTTGCTTTATTTTTTGAATGGTCATTAATTCTTTAGGTCACCTGGAAAAAATTCAAATCAAACTTATGAAGAGTGACAAGATGACCAAGAGTTAAAGAATAAAAAGGCAAAAATTATCTGTTTTTTATGTAGTTCAAAAAATCAATTTTCAAAAGCTCTAAACAAAATCTTACACTGTGTATCTTTTATAGATTTGTAAACTGAAACATTAATTTAATGGAAAATTTTTAATAAAACATTTTTATAAACCAGAACAGTCAGTACATAATAGTAAAAATTCTAGAAAATTCTAGAAAATTATCATCATGAAGCCTTTTCAAATAAATGATACTGCAGCATTGATAATTCTTCATAATCATTTTAGTGGCTGTACAGTATCTCCTAATATGGATATACCACAGTATTTAACCACTTCTCCAACATTAGATTGTAAATAGAAATTTTTTCCCCCTATATTTTGGATTATTTCTTTAGGAACAATACCTAAAAATAATGTTACCAAGTAAAAGTTTATGGCCAAATGATTAATATATAATTCCGTCAGTTAATGCGAGCAAGTGTGAATATGGAATTTATTTCTATAATAAACTGTCCATGCTACCCAGAGATAAAACAGAATATTCTCAGCATAGCAATTGTCTACCTAGTGAAAGGATAATTGAAATCCCAAACCTCTGCATATAAAAGCAGATGGCATTTAAAAAGTAGAAACTTAAAATGATCTCAAAATTTTACGAAATCTGAACAATTTTTGGAAAAATAACACTGCTGCTATGAGCTTTACAACCTATCTTTCAACTAAAAGCGAAGTCTTTATTTATGTAGTGAAAAGGGCAACAACCAAGAAATACTAAAAACTTAAACTTTCAGGACTTATTAGATGAAAAACCCAGAATGAAACCAACTATGGTTTATAAATTCTTTTAAGACTCGCTGAGCCAGTCTTTCTAGTATATTTCTACCTGTATAAATACAATTTCCAGGATCTTTAACAAGAAGACAGAAAAAAAGCAGGAAGCAACAATGAAGAAAAACAAGCTAACTTTTTTTTTTCTTTTGGCTGCGTTGGGTCTTTGTTGCTGCACGCGGGCTTTCTCTAGTTGCGGCGAGGGGGGGCTACTCTTCGTTGCAGTGCGTGGGCTCTAGGCACAGGGCTCAGCAGTTGTGGCACACGGGCTCAGTAGTTGTGGCTCGCGGGCTCTAGAGCGCAGGCTCAGTAGTTGTGGCGCACGGGCTTAGTTGCACCGCGGCATGTGGGATCTTCCAGGACCAGGGCTCGAACCCGTGTCCCCTGCATTGGCAGGTGGGTTCTTAACCACGGCGCCACCAGGGAAGCCCAAAACAAGCTAACTTTTATGGAGAGGTTACTCTTTGCCGCGTCCTGCTTAAGCACCTCATATGTGTTATCTCACTAAGTCTTTGCAGCAACCCTAGTGGGGAATCTAGTCAGTATCCTCATTTTACCAGCAGCCGACAGTACCGCTGCAGAGGATAAATCAACTGCTCAAGATCATTCAAGCAAATGACTACTAGTTCCTGCACTGGATATATAAACCCACTGGCTCTCACGTACTACACATACTGCCTCAAAATAATGTTGGTTATCAAAGGGAAAAGGGAAGGAAAAAACCACATTGTTGTTTACTCTACACATCACAGTGCTCTGTTATTCAAATGACGCCTGTCAGGCACTTTAAAATTATCAAATTGGCCACGAGGTGCCACAAAAGTGAAACTTTCAAAAGTTTTCTGAGGTGGTGATAATAGTTAACAACTGTCTATCTAGAAAAATGAATTTGACTCTCATTAACTCTGTCTGCACATTTGTGTCCCCAATGCCTAGCAAAATAAGATCAGCCTCAGAGATATTTCACCACCAAAGCCGCTCTTTCTCCAGAATCCTGATGGAGATCAGAAAGTTGGCCCAGATGAATTACAGAACTAGTTGAGACTGATCTGTGCTACTGTTGAGAAATCAGTGCTATTTAAAGAGAATATCAGCTCCTGTGCCAGCCGCCCGCGCTCCTACCTGCTGATGGTGAAGGTGCCTGGGGAGCCGGATGTTACTCGACACTGCTCTGCTCGGGGGCTGGAGCAGGGTTCTCAGACGGTGCTTCACCTGCCTTGGTCTGAAACACACAACAAAACCACAAACCAGAAACTAACTGATTCATACGGCAGTGGAAAGTTCAAGACTGAAAGGTCTCACAAGTCGGGATCTGTGAAGGTAAATCACTGTGCAAAATCTTAACTACTCTTAAAGTATGAGGAAAAAATTAGAACCACAGAAGAATGGCCTCCAGATGGCAACTCAACACCACTACTCTCCATAGCAAAAAGCCATAAAAAATATACAGTTGCTTCCAACATGTGCTGAGAAGCAGGTTCCTCTCTAAACGCTGTCTTTTGTTTGGAAAGCTCTAAACGTTCTAGCTAGAATGTTAACTGGTTGAATTCAAATATTTGGTTTGTGATATGTGCAGGGCATTCTCTCTCTCTGTCTCTCTCTATATATATATTTATACACACACACACACACACACACATATATAAATGAACAATGTTATACACAAAAATATATGATACATATTATACATATTTTAAGTCTCAGTTTTCAGATTATAAAACCACTCTTAGAAGGGAATACTAAAGCTTGACATGATTAAGGATGATCTGGCAGCATCCCCTCCGGCTGGCTGGACTCACCTCTTTGCCATCTTGTGCAGGAGCATTAGGAGGACGGGGGCGACGCCGATAGTTATAGGGGCGCCGGTATCCACG
This sequence comes from Eubalaena glacialis, assembly GCF_028564815.1. Classification (NCBI taxonomy): domain Eukaryota; kingdom Metazoa; phylum Chordata; class Mammalia; order Artiodactyla; family Balaenidae; genus Eubalaena; species Eubalaena glacialis. The sequence continues at coordinate 108,193,613 of NC_083726.1, read as the reverse complement.
GCGAGCAGGTGGCTGGTTTGGACCATTGGCCGCTTGTTGATTCTCTTTATCTTCAGCCTCTCCAACCGCTGGGGCAGGTCGTGGGCGAGGAGGGCCCCTGGAGCAGAGAACACAGGAGAAAAGAGAACAGATGCCCTCAAGAACATCAGGGTTTTTTTATTTATTTATTTATTTATTTTTGGCTGCGCTGCGCAGCTTGTGGGATCTTAGTTCCCCAACCAGGGACTGAACCCGGGCCCTCAGCAGTGAGAGGGCGGAGTCCTAACCACTGGACCGCCAGGGAATTCCCAGGTTTTATTTTTAAAGATTAAAAAGTCAAGGGATCAAGACTTACTGCTAGAATTATGCACAGGCAAGTGGAACAAAGGTGTGGTGAAAAAACCCTATCTTTCTGTCATCTTCCCCCTTCACCTGAACACCGTGAACAAACATATACCGAACATACACTATGATCCTACCAGGCACTTTGACAGGCACTGAGGATGGAAAAATTAAAAAAGAAAAGCGCTCCCATATCTGCCCTCCATGGACAGCATGCAGTGGAGTCTAAGGGGATTCGACGTGGGAAGCAAACGAACATCGCTCACTGTGTGCCAAAGCCTGTGCTGGTGTGTTTTCACGTTAATCATCTAATTTAATTTCAGGGCTAATGCTGTGAGTTTAAGATTTACAGTAAGAAAACCAAGAGGTTTAAAGAGGGTAAGTATTTGGTTGAACCATAAAGGACTGCTGCTTTTATAGGTCAAAAAAGGTCAAATGCAACTTTGATCACACAGCTAGAGATTGACAGAGCTGGGGTTCACATACACTACTGTCTTTTTTCTGTTTTCCTGAAGACGTTTCTATGAAGCCTCTTTTATTTCCAAAGTCCCTTGTAATGAATCATTAGAATGACTATGTCTAACTCTGAAATGAATCCTGGGAGAAAAGAAGACGTAGAGTGTTACAAATCCTTCCCCAAATAATATACTTCCTCGCCTCCCAACAAACCCATATTGCCACACTTCAGGGTGGTATGAATGTCATTCGGGAATGAAGCTCCTCAAGGACAGGGTAAAGGAACAGGAAGGCTTATAATATAAAAAGCTTAAAAAGAATCTTAGGGAGTCTAGCCCAATCCGGTCTTCACAAGGGATAAAGCAGCAATAAAATAACACTCCTGCACTAATCTTTTTTTTTTTTTAATAAATTTATTTATTTTATGTATTTATTTTTGGCTGCGTTGGGTCTTCATTGCTGCACGTGGATTCTCTCTAGTTGCTGAGAGCGGGGGCTACTCTTCGTTGTGGTGTGCAGGCTTCTCATGGCGGTGGCTTCTCCTGCTGCAGAGCACAGGCTCTAGGCACACAGGCTTCAGTAGTTGTGGCTCGTGGGCTCCAGTAGCTGTGGCTCGCAGGCTCTAGAGCGCAGGTTCAGTAGTTGTGGCGCACGGGCTTAGTTGCTCCACAGCATGTGGGATCTTCCCGGACCAGGGCTCGAACTGGTGTCCCCTGCATTGGCAGGCGGATTCTTAACCACTGCGCCACCGGGGACGCCCCTCCTTCGCTAACCTTAACAATGTTGGTAGTAGTACTAATCGATTAATTTATTGAGGGCTTAATATACCAGGCATCACACTGATTACCTGAAACGCCTCAGTACATCTAACCCTATTGACAGCGGTAGAATATCCCTTACTGTCCACTGCATAAGCTGGCGACTAAGTCTAAGAGGAGTCCTGAAACTTGCCGGAGGAGATACAGCTACACAGGGGCTGCTAATCGTAGGGTGGGGATTTAAACACAGACGATATGATCTGTAGGCTGATTTAACCCCCGCATTAGACCGCCCCGGTTATCAGAATATTCAGTGTCCCAAACACTCGCTGGCAGCCAACTCTCCCTCCATTCATAGCACCACCACCGAATGAATGACCCATCAATTCATTTCCGCTTATCTCGTTAAATATAACAAAAATCCAGTATGACTTTACATCATGGGAAAGTTCTCAAAAGCAAATGCTGCTCTGGTACAGGGATAACTAAAAATCCTAATCGTTAAGCAGGGGGAATGCCACACAGCCGTGTGAAAACATGGATCGCAGAGCCCCTCCCACAACTTGGACATACGGTCCAAACAGCCACATCTTCTCATTACGTAAGAAATCCACAAAACAGACCTGCAACGTCCTCTTCCATCCTACCGTCGTTCACAAGTTCTGCAATCGGTCATTAGCTCTTAGAAAACGTTACCTACCTACGGTACCTTGCGCGGTAAGTCGGATTTCGATGAACTGGTCCCTGAAGTTGTGCTCCCTCTGGGACTCCATCCTTCATCTCTCCAATCTCACCCGCCTAGGAGGAGGCAAGGAGAGCCGAAGATGAGTGTCAGGCTACAGGATATGAGACACGGCACACAGTTGCCTTCAGAAATTGTTTTAAAAGGAGAAAATGAAAGGCTTCATTACAGAGCTGGGAACTCTCAATTCTAACAGTGAACTATGTACTGATTAGATCTGTGTGAATGACAGGAAAGAAAGAAAGACTCATTCCCACTAGACAGTCTTTTGCCTTATCCCAGTACACCTAAATTTATTTTACAATATTAAAAATTTTGAAGTGTTCCATTCACCTCTTGAAAGAAAACCTCTATTACAAAAGGAAATTGAATGATGTACTACACTGGAGCAAAGAGAATCTTTTCAGTCTTTTCAAACTCAGATCCACTCATTCTACAGACTGGGTATCCCTTCAATACGGTAATGGTTTCTACATTCAAAGTTTCCACCACACATTCACCTCTGATTTCTTCCTTTCACAATTTTTTCCTTTCATCTGTTTGCATTATTTATTGAAGTATAGCATTAAAAAAATAAAATATCCTTCCTTGAGAAATTTATTTTAAGCTGGGGAAATAATATATCGCAGAACTTCCAAGGGAAGAAAGAGCTAAAAACTAACAAACAAAAAAACCCACCAACAATCTCTGAGATTCTTTATAATACAGTCACATCTCAATCTTTATTTTTCCCCCTCAAAAGTAATATCCCTTCCTTCTCCGTATTTCACTAAGAAAAGAGAAGCAATTAGAGAAGAATCTCCACGTTCTTTCACCATCAAATCTACCAACCTACTGCATTTGCTTTTTCTTCTCGCATTACACTGATTAAGTGGTCCATGCTCACAGCCAAAGCCAGCCCCTCTTTCTGGCCTGCTAGGGCACTTGAACTCTCAATCCCCCACCCCCTTCTCTCCTCCATCATTTCCTTCCAGGCATATAAACATGTTGAAATAGCACCCATCTTCTCCAACTTTTTTCTTTAAATAATCACAAACTTACAGGACAGCTGGAAGTATAGACTCTAATCCTCAGACTCCATTCGAGTTTCACCAGTTGTCCCAGTAACGTTCTTTACAGCAAAGGGACTCATTTGGAACCATGCCTTGAATCTAGTTGTCTCTTTATCTGAACAGTTCTTCAATCTTTACTTGGTTTTCACAACCTTGACGCTTTTAAAGGTTACAGGAGCAGTTATTTTGTAAAACATCCCTCAGTTGGGGCTGTTTGGTGTCTTCTCATGATTTAGCTTATGCACCTTTGGAAGGGAAGCCACAAAAGTGGCACTGGATTCTTCTCACTGCATCCTGTCAGACGGCATATGGTTTCAATCCGTACCGTTACGGACAGTGTCCACTTTGAGAAGCAGTACGGCTCCTCCAGGGTAAGTTTACTCTATCCCCCTTTGTAATTTATGAGGATTTTGTGAAGAAGTACTTTCAAAGTCTATAAATATTTCACTCCTTATCAAATTCAATATATTTGTTTGTCTATATCTGTAAAGACTCATGGTTTTCTATGCTATTCAATGAGTTATAATCTGTTACTATCATTAGTGGCCAATGGGAACCCTTTCCAGCTGGCTCATGGCCTATTGGACGTGTCTCCAGCATTCTTTGAGCACTTCCTTGCTTTCTGGCACAGCAAGATGTTCCAGGCTCATATTGTACTCTCTCTGGCCTGGCTCTGAAATCAGCCGTTTCTCCAGAGGGGCTTCTTTTTATTGGAGAATGGTATTTATAAATGAAACATCAGGGGCCAGACATGCTCAATGCTATTAACGTGTCATTGACTTCAGGCCATTTTGGTAGGCAGAAATAAGGAACACACACACACACACACAAATACATAGGCACATACACACACTGTAAGTTACACATGCGTAAATGTGTGTATGTGTGTGTGTGTGTGTGGCATATTTGATCTGCCCAAGAGAAGATCTCCAAATGACTTCTGTGTTTCCGCCCAAACCTGGCCTCTCTTCACAAAGGTACCCTTCACTCCTCACACCACACGTTCACTCCATCATCACATGTTGCCCCTTCCATGCTGAAAACATTTCCTAAATCTGACCACTCCTCACACCTCCACTGCTAGCACTCTAATCTGTGCCCGCCTGATCCCCTCTCCACGGGGGAAGTACGTTAGCTGGTCTCCCTACTTCTGCTGTTGCCCCCCGGGGTCTAGCCTCCTTAAACTGTCCAGTGATTCCTCAAATACGTTCCTCCCCTATTTAGATCCCTTAACTGGTTTTTCAGCACATTTGGGGTACGTCAATAGTTCTTATCTTGGTCTACCCAGCATGCTTGACCTGCCCTAAGACAGCACCTTAATCTCACCTCACCCCTCTCTTCACTCACACCATCCCAAACACATGAGCCTCCCTTACTTCTCTGAACAAGCTGCTGCTTCCTCAGGAACGTTGATACACACACACACACACACACAGAAACAGCAACGAACATGTATAAAGGATAAGCCTTTACTGGAATGACAGAATGGGAAGAGACTGGACAGACAGACTGAGTTTAAACCAAGCTCTACCACTTCTTGCCCATGTAACCTTAGGTAAAAGTTGCTAATTTTTTAAACTACTCAAATCCCTTCATTTGTAACAACAACAACAAAAATCTGGATACCACTGCCAACTCCATAAAGCTGTAGGGAAAACTAAGAACTGATTTCAAACATCTGTCCCTTGGTGGATGCCAAACAATGCTGCTCCTTTTCCTCTGTCATATAATTCTTTTCTCACAGACTACAAACAGCTGATTTAGCTCAGTAACCAATTCGACTTATTTTTTAAATATCTAGAATTATTATCTTTAAAAAAATGGAAGTCATCTGGACACTGATATATCATGCTATATTACGTCCTCGGTACAGAAGGGAAATACTATTGGCCTTCATATTTTCATTTTTTTCCTGTTGTGTCCAATAAATTTCACAGTTTTGTATATACAATAGTAGAAAATGTTGGCAAAGGCTTTTCCATTTGACCTCAACAATCTTTACCATCTCAGAGATCTCTCTATAGTTTTAAGCCATTACATGGACAACCTGGAAGTAGCCTAAACTATACAGAAGAAAGTTCTACAAATTTTTGTTTGGTGCTGTTGGTTGGCTTAAGCCGACTTCTGTCACTGAACATTAAACATGGTATGTATTAGAAGGGTTCTAAGGAAAAACTGTTGAAGATTTCATGTTAGCTATTAAATGGGTAAGAATTTCAACCCAAGTTAAGAGAACTAAATGTGGTTACCAGAATATGCACATTTTCAAAATTAGTTTTCAACTTGCTCTTCTGCATCGCACCAAAGAACCCCTTTGTTCTGAACCTCCCATTCCTAAGGTGAAATATACTTTATTTCAAACGATCTAGAAAATAATCATCATATTCTCAAAAAAGTATGATATACACGTATATGCTAATACTAAGAAGGATTATTTCAGGAAGGTACTACTAATGCCCTAAAAATAAATGTGTATTCCAATCTCCCTGACTCTCCCTGTCCTCATTTCCTAGAGGCCCAGGGTGCTGCCCTCTAAAGAAACCTACTATGCCTCATGTACCCAATCTCTCCATATATGTAAGGCTACTTGTTATTTTTAGCACATTTGTCAGGGACAGCTGTTAAAGAGTAGAAGGGGAAAAAAAACAAGAAGCCATGTAGAAAGAACACAGTCATGCATGATAGGAAGGGAAAAGGGCAGCAAAGAGCAGACTGAACATAATGTTCAGTCAAAACACTTAGTAAAAAAACAAAAACCAAGGATACTAAGAGGAAGAAGTTGTAGCTGGTAGTAACTAACAAAAATGATGTCCTATCCCGAGATTTCCAAGTTTCCTGGGAACTGCAAAGCTGTTAAAAGGCTTATTAATTACAGGTCAAGTTCATGATAGTTGTATCAATATTTTGCAGTAAAAAGGAGAACCAATCGAGAATCAACAATCTCTACTCTGTGTTAGGTTTTCTTAATAATCAACACTATTTCATCTAAATTAAGGACTTTATATAGACATTCTCCAACCTGAGGCATCACACTAAGGTCTTTACCTTTGATTTAATCATCACAACCCCACAGTGAGGTAATTACCTCCATTCAATGGATGGCCAGGTTAACCTCAAAAGCTCACAGACGGAGGCAAGATTCAAATCCAGGCCCGCCTGGCTTCAGAGTTCAGTGCTTACACGTACCAGCTGTCTCTACTTTACGTCTCTCTTCCATAAACTAGAACTGTACCCTGTCCACCCAGCGTCCCCGGTTATAGGCACGGCCCAGGTGGTCGTGCTTGTAGAAGTGTGACTAGAATGACTGCTCTGAGAAGGCCGCCTAGTCTGCTTTGGAAGCATCGGGAAGGCAAAAGCAAGGTTTGATTTCCGGCCACTGGTGCTGGAGGAGGAGGAGGCGGAGGAAGGACGGAGGGGCGAGGACTGCTGAAGAGGAGCCCCCGGTGCAAGTTTACCTGCGTTCCGTTGGGATGGGGAAAGACCCGGGAGCGGCGGTCAGAGGTCTGTCCCACGTGGTAAGGCGGGAAGCGCCGCGGGTACTGGGGGCGGTACTGGGGGCGGTACTGGGGGCGGCGCCGCTGACTCAGGGCCCCAGCGAGCTGCCCGTCAGCGGCGGAGGCGCCAAATCCTTCGCTGCCGCTCCCTTCCTCCTCCTCCCCAGCGCACTAGCGAGGCAAGGAAACAGAGGTTCAGAAGACGCTTCGGCAAGATGAGAACCAAAGAGTACCATGTAGGGTGAATGTCAACGGAAGAAAACAATCTCTCCCCCAAAGGGAAAATCCCCTCTATTAGACGGACAAAAATGCATTTAACCCAGATTATCAGGTGATTACCTGGGATAAACCACATTTAGATTCAAGTAGATCTGCGCACATAAAATACCAAGAAGCAGAAAGGCAAGTGCAATCAATCTCTAACGAATTTAGTTCCCATCTAATTAGAATTGGTGAATATCAGCTGACCAGTCACCCAAAAAACATATACAAGTTTAGAATATTTAGCTCCACCAAATGTGTCTCCCCCAACATTGGCCATCCACTGGGGCAAAGGCGAGAAAAATATGTTTTGTGGTGTTATCAACAGGTTGGTCCTAAGTGGTTTGCTTCCTGGAGCAGTTCTCAAAGTAGGGATGGGGGGGTCTCTGAAACCCTTCCCAGGGGGTTATTGAGATCAAACTATTCTCATAATGCTGGTAAGATGCTATCTGTCTTTTCCCCTCTCATTCTCTCATGAGTTGGGGGGGGAGGGGAATCACCCAGAAACTACAGTGACACGTGGCTTCTTGGCAGCCCCAATGCAGAAGGAGCTGTGAGAATCCAGTTGTCTTCTATTAAACTGGAGATCAGTGATTTACAAAAACATAAAGCAACACCACTCTTCTCAGTTAAAAAATATAGTTTTCATGAAAAAAATGTTATTTATGTTTACAAATAATGAGCTTATTTTAAATAAACTAAATCTTTTAAATTTCTGCTTTACTTTCTAATACAATAAATATTAATAGGTATAAACACACATAAACAAAAACTCTGGGATCCCATATTTAAGCATATAAATGTGTCCAAAAACCAAAAGAGAACCACTGACTTATGGCATGATTCTCTTTATATGTTTAGGAATAAAGTTTTAATTGCACTTTAATAGACAGTAGTAAGTAATAAATACAGACAGTTTCTGAATATAATAAACCTTATTAACAAAGGGAAGTACTGACTCATTTTATATTTCCTGTATTTAAACTACCATATCACATACTAATATTTTATATCAAAAAAAAAAAAGCAAACAGCTAAATATCCCTCAAAGAATTTTTTATTTCAAATCCTACTTTACAGGGGGATTGCTATGCCAAAGGTAGTCTTAAGGGAAGCAACTATAATTTTTAAAAACGAACAAATTTAAAATGAACAAAATAAAATGACTGACATTGGGGTTGAGGATATTTAAGATTTAGAGCCCTCCAGAACAAAGCTCACACGGGCAACTCAATTCCCAAAGAGGAAAAGCTTCAACTACGGCCTCAACTAGTCTAATTTCAGAAAAACCAAGCCATTCTACAATTTAGAAAGCCTGTATCAGGTACAATCCCCAAATATGTAAAGACATATTAGCATAGAAAATGTTCACCAAAATAGTAAGGTTTTCTCTTCAGGTTTTCTGTATCTCTTGAGTCTTCTATAGCCAGATCTTTCGTTAAGAGTTTTACAAAATAAGAACAATGGCACCACCACTGCCAAACATACTCAATAAGCTGTTAGGACTTAAAGACATCACAACAGAAAACCTTCATTTATGTTTACTTTCAGAATTTTGATAATTTTATTTCTAAATATCTTTCACATGCATGACTTCAGAATTTCCAGCTGAGGAGAAAAGCCTTCAAAGGAAAAGTTTTCACTAAAGGTTTTCGCCCACTTTTACTTCTGAATTAACCTAGAAATCAAAATAATTACAACTAGAACTCCGTGAATCTGGTGAACTTGAAAGACTAAATGCTATGGTAGCTCATTTCTACCACCCCTACACATTTTTATTTTTAAAAATCACATAGGATAAGCAAAACATGGGTAAGAGAAATATAGAAATAGGAAAACAAGATGTCATAAGGAATCGGATAAAAATCAGTTTGGGCTGCGTGTGAAGATGACAGAATGAAGAGAGGAAGCATTTAGGTAAGCAGAAAGATATTCATCTATCAAAGTGTAGAGATAAGTCATTCTCAATCTGCAAATACTTTCTTCCGGTGAGATTTTTCAGAAGTTTCCCTTGGATGTTATACATAGCCACAATCCTGTGCTCACAAAGCATCTTGTGATGCTAAACCTTCTTCTTATCCTTCAAACAGACTTAGTGTTCGGATTTCATTCCATAGTACCAATCCCAGGTACTAACTCTAGAAACATCAAAAAATGACTCACATCTAATAGGATCCTCATGACCACAAACTGGACGGGAGTCTTTTTGGGTGCCTTGAGAATACTTTAAACTGAGCCTCCTAAGAAAACTCCAGCCGGACTTGGCTGTAAGCCCTTCCACCTGGATTGGTACCAATCTAAAGAACTAAAAATCCAGAGAATTACTTATTGCTTCTTTACTTTGAAATGATGGGAAATGCTATGCTAAATAAAATAGCTACGTAACTGAGGCAAATTACTTGATATTTCTGTGGCCAGCACTGTTCATCACTTATTCCTGAGCCGTTCCCCATTCCTCCTTGCCAACCAAAGGCTGACTTTCTTAGACATTAACAAGGGAGGAACAACAGATTCAAGCCAGTCACAGGAATCCCGGTCCCCTTTCCCAGTGAATGCCGCATGACGCGGTTCTGGCTGGGTAAAAGAGCCAAAGAAAGAGAAAACCTTTTTGACAACCTTGGCACAGCAACCTTCATTAAGCCTTCTCGTTACAAGATAATTAAATGACTGTTCCTTGCAGCCAAATACATACAAACTGATACAACTGCTGAATGGTAAGTTTCCCATAAGACCAGTAGATACAGATAAATTCTGGACATGAAAAATTTCCCGGCTCCCCCCACCCCCCGCCAAAAAAAAACCGTGTGTCTCCAGGAGAAGATACAGCATTTTTGTGCTCCAAGGATACACACTTGAGTTTAGATGTGTGCATTTCTTCAATCACTGATTAGGGAGAGAGACAACGTACATTACGGGGCGGTCCACGGCGTCTGCCGTAGTAGCCGCGTCTGTAGCGGCGCCGATCTGCAGCATATCGGCTCCCTTCCACGGGAACGCCGTCCGGGCCAGTCACATTGGCTGCTTCTGCACCCTGAGAAAGGGAAGAAGCAAAGACGGCCTCGGAGTTAAAAAGAAGCCAAAAGCACGGCCTTAGATAGCCAGAGGGTTGAAGACTGGCAGAACATACTAGAGATTCCTTCGGTGACCTCAAAAACACACCTATGTTTTAATAAGGTGAGCAAGGTGCTTGACATCCTGATTTAAATGTATACAGCTTGACACCTGAAACTAACACGACACTGCTAATCAACTATACTCTAATATAAAATAAAAAGTTAAAGAAATAGTAATAATAAATGTATACAGCTTGTCTGCTTCCACAACCTTTGCCTTCTTGTTTGATTCAAGAGCAGTATATATCTGTTTAAGGAACACAAACTGGTAAATATAATGCAACTGTAACAAAGGAATGCTAGACCAGGAGGAATATTCCTCACTGGAAAATAACTGAGATAATGTTCTCTTCCTAGAAAATGTTGAAACCTGTGTTACTCTGCGAGGTACTAAGAGAATCCACTCGTGGGCTCACATGGCTCTGTCAAGCACTGAGCTACTGAGAAGGAAACTTCTCCCAGCTTGGCAGCAGCAGGAATGAAGGGTCCTTGACTTAGCGTCCGCATACATACACAGTGTCCACAAATGTAGTCCCTCTCTAAACCTTCTTCTTATCCTTGAAACAGACTTAGCGTTCGGATTCTCACATGGACAAATGGATAAAGTAATGCTTCAAAAGTATAAAAAGTTCGGACAAAGGAGATTCAAAAGAACGCATTTCCCACTCTACATCAATTTGTATAACCTCAAATTCTGAAAATATAGAGGTAAAATTAACCTGGCAAAACAAAATTTTAAGAGTTGTGTGAGACATTAGAGATCATTACAGGCCAGCATTTGCAGGTAGATAATTTGAAACTCCAAGAGGTTTGCAAGATACCCTGGGGATCACATTGGTAGAGAAATCATTTAAATTTCTACATTAGGTGGAATAACGTTGTTTTTCTTTCAAAACAGAAAACAGTTTGAGAGCTGCGAAGAATATGGACTATGGAATGAATGGTGTGTATGTGAAAACAGCACTCATTTGGGAGTGAACTAGTCATTCACTCAGCTTGTAATTCAGCTGCCACGATCAGCCTCCATGGCAGCAGTACCATATATGGCTTTAAAATATTTTTATTCTTATCCTATATTGTTTTACTGATACCTAGAATATGCTGTTGATTAAAAACAAAGCATAAAGGACATTACTAATATTGGAATTAAGTATATAACAGCATAAAAAAAAAATCTGTAGATGCGCGTCAAGATGATCCATTAGCTTCTTGGCCCGTTCTTCATCTGAAGATGGTTGTTATACAGTCTCTCAAGATGCCTCTGGCTTTCCAAAACCCAAGCCAAAGAGAAAACACAATGATTATATTTGATTTGAATCTTCTTTTATTGAGATTAAAATATTCTTTACTGTGTATTATTTGTGCAGAAGTGCTTACAAATCACAGCCTAAAAACTTTACTCTTAGAAAAAGATATCCTTGTTTTTTGCTTCTTGTGTTTTTTGGTTTCCTATTATGCACATGTTAACTTTTAAGAAATAAATGTTATTTTAAAAACCCTAAAAAGAGATATCTTTTGCCCCAAAGCAGCTTTTATCTATTTTTAATACTATAAAACAGTTTAATTTTAAACTACACTTGAATATACATTTGGTACCAAAATAAAATGTCATCTTATACCTTGAGAAATTAGCTTTTCCTTCCATGATTAAATAGGGTTCATCGTTTATTAAAATAGAAATTAAGATGTTCTTTTGTACTACATCAAACAATGTACATAATGACAAATTCATAAAGGGCTGAGAGACCATTTACTATGCAAGAGAGTTGTGCCAGCACCCTGGATACCCAGCCACAATTCCTCTCACCTTCTCTCCTTCAACCACATCAAACTCCACAGTTTCTCCATCTCCTACACTGCGCAGATATTTCCGTGGGTTATTCTTCTTGATGGCAGTCTGTCAAGAGAACACAAAATTTTAAATGAAGTATGTGTCAAAACTGGCCACAGATTTCATTGCTCTCAAGTTTACTGGCTATACTGAAGAAATTGTTGATCTAACATTACTTTTAAAAATTACTCTCCCAACTAACCTGGATCTCCAAAACAACAAAAACGAAACAAAAAACAGTAAAAAACTATGTTCCACATTACTGTCTTGATTCATGTTAGCCTTCAAAATTCATCTTGGTAGTTGGGTTAAACAGAATGCGCAGTTGCAGCCTGATGACCTAGTCGTGATACTGGATAGATGACCTCCCTCACTCTGTTAAGTGTCTTAGATTCAGACTATATCTCCATCAGTGCAGGGGGCTGGTGGGGGGATGCCTTCATGAAATCTTATATACACACATAAACACAAAAATACGGGGACATAGATTTCTGTACACAAGAGAAACTGCTAACCTCGAAGAAATTTTTAAAATGCCAAGGGGATAAATATTTCTGACAGAATATACGAAATTACCTCAAGAACAAAACATTGCTGATCACCTTCTCCCCTCCCATTTTACGGATGAGGAAACCAACTGGAGGCTGATAAGGGATTTATCTGAGGTTATAAAAATACAGCCCGGGGGAAGAGGAGGGGAGATGGGGGACATTTATACCCCTTGTACTGTAACTCTATGATATTTATTCAAATTTTTCTCATCACACCATTAGTATGTCAACTTATCCCTACACACTCCCTGATAATACATTAAAAGTTAATGAAGATGTTATCCTGCATTGAACATCTGCACCTAAATATCTGCTTATGACTAGGCCTCTCTCCTTCAGTCAGTGGAGGGAAGAGAATAATTCCTGCAACAAATTCCCCATTTCTTTAGCTGGTATCTCTAAATAGTTAAAGGGGCTCTGAGTTTCTATGGAACTAGGTCAACCTTATTTTATAAAGCGATTAGGCATGTGTAATCCAGCCCTTCCCTTACTCTGAGTAGGAGGGAGGAAAAAAAAAAAAAAAAAAGAAATGAGCCAATAGGGCAGAGACCTCACCCAGAGAGGAAAAAGGCAGCTCAGGACAGGATATACTCGCAGGCCTTGAACCCTCAGCCGGTCCAAAAACAGCCCCTCCCTGCCGGCTCTTCCCTTTTTCCTGTTAAACTGGGCAAGCCTCAACACACTGAGGTGACTCACCGCCCAGCTTCACAGGGGGCTGGAATCAGGTCAGTGAAGCTGGCCGCGGGCACAGAAACTTGTGAGGTCCTTTTACTCCAGCAGTCACCAAAAGGCAGCGTTCTTACCCCAAAAGGTCTATTAACCCCTAGGTGTTATAAGCAACACTCCCCTTCAGTCTGTTATGACTTTAAAAGTCCTTGTGTCTGAACCAAACAATCTACCCCAGTTACCCAGGAGCAACTGAAATATAACTGATAGAACCACAACCAGAGAGCTTTTTCTCAGCTATCACTCTCGCCAGTCACCAAACTCCACCCCATTATGCACACGATCCTGAACAGAAGGAAACAAAAACACAGAAAACCAGACGCTTGACAGAGCCCTGGAGGTGAACGTGCTGGTATTGGTACCTGCCTCTGCACTTCTTTGTTGTTATACACTGAGAACTGCACACATACGCGAGACAATTCACTGAACACTAAATATACAAAAAGAACAGTAAGCGCACATGCTTCTTTTAACCTATTTTTCCAAGCAAGTCCAGGATACAGAACAACAGAATAACAACTTAGGCTAAGAATGTAAAGAAAGACTGAGCTTCCTGTACAGAGAAGCCCGTGTTTTCCATATTTTACCCATTTTCTACATTTCCTTTGAATCTAGGGGGCTGCGGGCCTTCCTGACCTGGACATGAGCTAAGCGTGTCTCGTTCTCGCAGGAGAGAGGACTATCCTGGGAGTTGGGAGTTTCCTAATGTCTTAGATACACACACCCTAACCATCTGCTTCACTGTGCTATTTACTTCAAGTTCAAGCTGCTCTGATGGAGGAGCTTTAACCAATACACAGCCAGGCACAAGGAAGATGGGGTCCAGCCCAACACAAGGAAGAACCACAGTCAGGGAGCATAGGATGCTAACATGGAAACAGAAGGGCTTTAGCTAAAGACTCAAAGGCATTAAAAATTAGAAAGTGGTCTGATTATTACTTCATGAGACTGCAAAAATAAAAACTGTCTGAAAACAGTTAATATGATGGGACAGAAGAGCTTATGTGCAAATCTTAAAATGTAGAACTGGGCTCTCTTGCCAAAATAAAGTCCCAGAAAGAGTTTCGAGTAGAACAATAATGTGTAGGACTTCACTTTGGGAAAGGGATTAATAGCACATTACAGACGCCCCTCTCCTCACAGAGCAAATGTCACACTTATCATCACTCTTACCTGATGTACGAATACATCTTCTTTGGTATCATTTCTGTTGGAAGACAAAAAGCTCACAATTAAAGGGACTAGGTATGTGGAAAAACTTAAAAGAACAGTTTAGATCCTAAGACCTCAAAACACAGCATAAATGTTTGTTTCTCCTCTAAACTCAATTCAGATGCCTCAAATCAATCCTCCTTAAAAACTTCTAAACCCAAAAGCTATCCACCTCACTCCTCCATACGACAACAGTGCTTGGACCCAAGCATACAGATTCAACCTACAGAAACATCCCTTTCTTCTCATCTCTCTCTAAATCACATGGTGTGTAACCAGAGCCCTAGATTTCCCTCCCAGCGAAAGCAAAGCAAGACAGCTAAAAGGACAGGGCACAGCTGTGAACTAGGCTCTCCTTACACTGAAACCTAAAACACCCCCCCCCAAACTGCCACCACCCACCAAAACATACAAGGAAGAAACTGGAGGAATTTTTTTAAAAAGGGGGGCCTGGGAGGGGGAATAGAGAAAAGGATGGTATCGTATAAAAACATCAGAATACCCCCATAGCTTACAGCTGTGTTCTCATTCCTACATGGTTAGAAGTTACCATGGTTTAAAGAAAACACTATGGTTTCTACAGGACTTGGACCAGACCTGGGTTACAGATCCAGCTCAGTTACTCACTAGTTGTGCGACCTTAGGAAAGTTGCTTACCCAGTCTAAGACTCCACTTCTCCATCTGTGAAATTGTGGATACCAACTCAATTATCCTGAGGCCCTTCCCATTTCCCATTTATCCTCCGCACCGCCACCTTTTTTTTCTTTTAATGACTAGATTGTATAAAATAAGTACTTATCAATGTTTTAGAAAGGTATTTTAATTAATGTTTAATGATCAGTAGCTTAGAAATGAGAATATTTACGGTGCTCAGAAATCTGAAAACTTACACAAGCCATTCATAAAGTATGGGAAAAGACACCAACAGCAGGTGCCACAGCATGAGTAGGTATTTAAAACATGTAGAGGTACACACACCTACCGATTTATAAATCCGTATCCATTTCTGACGTTGAACCATTTGACAGTGCCAAGGACTTTGGTGGCTAAAATAGGATTAAACAGATAAATTAGTATCTGACCTACAAAAAGATAAAGCTCATACCACTAAGGTCTTGATAGCATTATTTAAAGCCTAAACATACCCGAGGAAACCATTAAAAGCTTAACTCCAAAGTATACTGGGAGAAGAAAATGGAGCAAGTGAAGCTATCACAGGGAAATACTTTTCAGAAAGACTAAACCTTTCTTCCTCATGAAACTTTTCAATAAAGTCCTAAGATAAGGAGTGGTCGTAAGTCTATACAATTCTGCCATAATTAAAACTGAGAAACACTGCTTAAAGAAAAACGAAGCAAAACACACTCTTTAAAGCTTTACAACAGAAAAATATTCTAAGTGCAAAAGAAGGGTCACAGCGAAAACAACTGTAGACACATGAACAAGGTAAGTACCGACCACCTAACACATCACTTTCATCACACTTTGAAATAGTCGGCAAACTACATAGTGAAATAGTAGCTCCTTGTTAATAGCTCATCTACAGGGACCTGAAGAAACTTGTCTGGGTGCCAGATGGGGGCCTATCAAAGAAGTGGAGAGTAATAATAGAACTGAGGCCGGCTCAGCCCAGTTCTGTACTTACCACCCTGAGACATGATGTAACAGGCCTCTTCAAACCAGTGATGAATTTGGGATTCTGTTTCATTGTTTACCCTACTCTCTCCATTTGGTGGGAATCAAACCCTCAGCATTTTCTTATCACCTCCTCCCCTTTAACTTGATTATTGTCTCTACTTTCCCTCATGAGTAGGACCATTTCTGTAGAATGCCAGATCTTAATAGAACTCAAGAGAAGGAATCTAAACAAACAGTATGGTCATAGAATTTATACTTCATAGATTCACATTTGTTTCAGCCATTTATTATTTTAGATGACTCCCCTGAATCAACTGTGAATACCAAATCCAGTACCTCTAGAAATGCCTATGCCTAAATTCAGGAAAGGCATAAAGCAATTATCAAGACTCAGTGCAACAGGAAGTGTGACAATAGAGTACCTTTAAAGAAGAAAAAAGCTTAGTAGAAAATAAAAGTAACAACATTAATCCATGCTACCTCTCTGTGTGATATAGAGTGTTTAATTTCCAAGGATAAACAATAAAGATTTGGCTTTTAAATTCAAGACTAAAACAGTAATTAGGACTTACTTTGCTGTGGGCAGGGTTAGTTCTGAGTTTTGCTAGATTGATATGCTTGGGGAAGTATTTTAGCTCTTTGTAAAAAAAAAGAAAAACAAAAAACTCTTTATGTCTTCAAAGTCATTCAGCCCACCATTTACTGAGGAATCTCCGGCTCTTAGGCTAAGTAAGGAAGATCTCTCCAATGAAGAGATTAAACTATTAAAATCTTCAGTTTTAGGCCATTTAAATTAGAGCAGCAGGGCAAAGAGGAAAAAAACATTCTATGCTTTGGATCCAAATGTACACAGAAGACTGGTTTTGATAAATCATATGCTTTTAAATTGCACATTATTTCAAATGATACGCTTTTTGTGTCTCCCTTCATTTGCCCCAAAATTAATGACCTAGAAAAATATAAGGAAAATATAAAGTTAGGAACTCTTTTTGATTCATTTTCATATAGTTAATGTCTATAGGCACTGTCAAAGGCATAATCTTGATTTAAAAAGCAACACTAAGAGTGAGAAAGATGAAAGTGATTTTCAAGTATAACTTCAATCCAGGCTGAAGGTTATTTTTACTCCCATTGTAGTTTTAAAAAATTTCCTAATTCCACAAATATTGCTAATGACTTCATAAGGCCAAACACATCCATGCACTCTTCTTGCTTTAAAACCATAAACTCACTTTATATACACAGAACGGGAAGTGGGGACGGAGGAAGACCATCAGGCTTCATTAGGAGGGAAGTTTTCCTTCAGTCCTGTCAACTACTTTCCCTGGCCTGTGGCTATGCACTGAAGTTTAGAACCGTTTGTAAAAACTAGAATGTGAGAATCCCAAACCAGAATTCCATTTCAGTCAGCACTGCGCCTGGCACATTTTAGGCACCATGTGCTTGCTTGGCTAAGGAAAGGAGATGGCAGAACACACTGGACAGAGATAGTATTGAAATGTCATGCAGAAGTCTGTCCTTGCTTCTGAGAGTTGGAATGACAGTGGAAAGATCCAAGACCTCCAGACTCATCATCACCAGGGATGTGCCTTAAGAGCAGTTGGTGGTTGAGGAAATTGATTGATCTGTTTCCTTCATCTTTAAAGATATCTTCTTCAGTTTAAAATTCAGGAGTTTAGTTAGATCCAGAAAGGTACAAGGATCAAGCGAAAAACTGCAAATTTTCCTTTATGCAAAAATCAGTCAAATTAAGAATATATCCTAACACTGCTTTGGATAAGCCACGGTTGTCTCTCTGACATTTTGCATGGAAGTGTTCCAAGACACACTTGTTGCAAACAATATCACAATAGGACACAGACTGGACTGAAGCAACTTTTAGCCCAGGGAAATGAGGGCTATTTTGTTTCTTAACCTGCACATGTTACATTTAGCATGTTGTTTGACAGTAACTGAGTAAAATTCAGCCCTGTGGGGAGGAGGAAAAAACAAAAAAACAGGAAAACAGGCCTCTCAAGGCAGGAAATATGGAATCGTATTAAACTTTCTTCACGTTATTCCCCCAATTTTCTTCCTAGAAAATTGGGCAGGCAAGGCTCAGAGAGATCAAACACGCCCCATCCAAAATACTGAAAATTTCTCGGAAGCATCCTACACCATCTCTGGCCTTCCCCGTTTAATACAAAGAGGGAGTGATAGAGCACACGCCCTCTGTGAGCCTGTTTTAAGGCCTCACACAGGGCGTTACTTAAGGAGAGAAGGCTGAAATACTCGACAAAACCAACAACGACCACAGCCGTCCTTTGCGATACTCTGCGCCCCCCACCCGACCTGAACACCTCAACTTCCGAGCTCCCTTCCTAAGTTACGAGTCCCAAGATAACGCTGTTGTGAACTAACGTCATACCCGCGCTTCCGACGAAGTTTTTTCAGCTGCTGCACCAAAGGCTTTCCCACAATCCAGGAAGAAGAGAGTGATTGGTAAACACTTCAGTGGTTCACTGCAGCAGCGGGCACAGAGAGGGAGGAGGACGCAGGACTAAGACCCAAGTTTCCCGGAGAGGATTGCAACACCTCTCCGCCGGCAAGTGGCCGACAGAAGCATGGCCTCGTTCCCGCGCCCCCGTGGGAAGGGCGTCAGGGACAGACACCTGAGCCTTCCCAGCAAGAAGCCTTTCCACTTTTCCCTCCCCCGTCTCCTCTGAGCGCCTTCCTCTCCCCGAAGGAAATGCTCTCCTCACCCAGATCCTACGCGAAGACTCCAAAGTCCCCGTCCCACGTGGGTGCCTGTCCCATCCCTACATCCACATCCATCCCAACCCCGTGTCCTCTCTCCCGACTGCCGCTCCTCTCCCCGTCGCACCGACGGATGCTTCGCCACGGGATGCGACAGGGCCCGCCTAGGGGGCCCGAGTTAAGAACCCAATCTCCGGGCCCAGGACCAGGAGGAACATGCTCGGGCGGCCGGGAGCGCAGGGCGCCGCGCGCTCGCTCGGCAGCGCCTGCGGGACCGCGGCCACCGGCGGCGGGGACCCGACGTCCCCGGGGACCTCGTGCTGTCAGCGATCCCGCCCCCGCCCCGGGCAGCCCCCACCCTCCCGGGCCTGACTCACCGAGAACTTTCTTCTCCGCGTCTTCACTGCCCGCGGCGGCCGAAGAGGCGCGGGCCGCGGTGCCCGGGGCCGCGGGGGCTGCGTCCCCGCCGGGGTTGCCCGCGACCAGGGCGGCGGGCGCCGGGGCCGGGGCCTGGGGCGCGCCGCCGCCGCCGCCGCCCGCCGGGCTCTTGGGCGCGGGGTCCTGGGGGGCCGCGGCGGCCGCCTCCGCCGGAGCCTGCGGGAGGGTGGTAGTGGTGGTGGTGGCCTCGCCCGCCTCGCTCATGCCGCCTCCTCCGCTCTCCCTCCGGCGCCTCGGTGGCGGTTGGTCGGCGGTTAGCGCGGCTGGAGGTCGCGGCGGCCGGGGCTCGCTCTTCGGGAGGCCGGTGCGGATCTCGAGGCGCTGGCGGCGGAGGCGGCTCGAGCTCTCGGGCTGCGCGCTCGCTCTTGGGCTCCTCGTTGGATCTTACTGCCCCAAAAATGGCCCCGCACAAGTTTTTCTAGGCGGCGCACGGGCCGGGGAGGGAAGAGGGTGGGGAGAGTTGGCTCCGGAGTTGGGCATCGACTTCATTAGCATTTAAAGGCGCCCGCTGCCCTTTCCGCCCGCCTAGCGGCGCGGGAGGGAGCGCCGGGGCCGAGGGGCCGGGGAAAGGAAGGCAAGGGTGGATCTGAGCTTTGGCAGGCTGCTCTGGAGTCTTCTGTGGAGCACGCGCTGCCGTCCCTTTGTTGGAGCGAGGCAGCGGGGCTCTCCCTCCTCGCCACATCTTCCAGGAGGGGCAAACTAGGGCATCCAAATGACGGGGCGCTTGTCTCTCCCAAACGCTCGTTCTTAAATCCTTTCTAGTTACCCATTCAACATTATGAAGCACCAGAAACCGTTTCTGATACAGCAATGAGGAGCTGGAATACTACAATCTTAAGGCTATTTGGCTACTTCCTCCTGAGAGATAAGTTACGGATGATTTCGTCTATGAGCCACAGGTGAGGAAACTGAAGTCCAAACCTCCGAGAATGTCAATATCAGTTTACGGCAATGTAACCGGCAGCAAGTAACGAGCTGTTAATATGCATATAAGAATACTAGGGGAAAAAATGAATAAATCCACATCCCACCTTCTGCTCTAATTACCTCTGCCAGCTGGTGAAAACTTAAGCAATTGAGCTCTCTGAGCCTCAGGGAGGAGAGCTACCGAGAAACAGATTACCCAATAAACGGTATCCTGAGTCTGAAGCGCCCACATGGCCTTTAGAGAATGGACTGGATTATGCTAAACACCGGCCAGAGGGACTGTGCCCTGCAGTCAAGAACTATTGGGATACAGGGCTGTTAAGTGTTCTTCACCGCCAGGATCCAGACAGACCTAGGTATACACTCTAGCGCTGCCCTTAGTTAACGGAGTCAACTTGGACTAGGTGTTCAACGTCCCAACGTCAGTTTCCTCCTTTATGAGAGTTTCTCCAAGGTACCACGGAAAGTAGACGGGATTATCATATGTAACTCCAATGTCTGATCCAACAAAAGCTCCTTGTTTTCATTCCCTATTCTCCTAAACCATTTACCCTTTTTTTTTCTCCTGGAATTATGTGTTATGTGGCTACATCAGGAGGGTATCTACCAAGTGTATTTCCTCACTGTATCTACACTGGTTACCACTGTATCCATCACAGAGCTAGAACACAGTAAACGTTTCCAACACTTTCCAAACTCAATTACTTGTCAACAATTCATTATCAATAATTATAAAACTATCCTGCCTTATTACTTTCTTACTCCATCCATGAAAAATAAAACCTAAAAAAAATTCTTAGGAAAAAAATAGCAAAATATGGAATATCTGACTTTTCCATGTAACTCATCTATATTTTTAAAATTACAAAGAGGTAAATGTTAGATTCATGTTTTAGTTTGACTTCAATATGGACCATACAGTGAAAATTACGTAGGTGTGTAAAAAATTTTTTTTTTAATTTAAAAATGCTGGTCCAGTTCTAAGTGTGATTAAATTATTTCTTAATTTTAAAGAGTGTAGTCTTAATTACGATTAAATAATATGCATGATTTATTCTGGTGAGGACTGGCCATTGACTTTCTTATCTAACAAAATGGTTATCATTGCTATGCAGAACTGGATTGCAAGGGGAAAAAATGAGAGGGCTTGAATTCTTCAAACTCCAATCTAATAGCCAAGCCCTTAAAAAATATATGTATAAATCCCACTACTGGGCATATACCCTGAGAAAACCATAATTCAAAGGAGTCATGTACCACAGTGTTCATTGCAGCTCTATTTACAATAGCCAGAACATGGAAGCAACCTAAGTGTCCATCGACAGATGACTGGATAAAGAAGATGTGGCACATATATACAGTGGAATATTCCTCAGCCATAAAAAGAAATGAAATTGAGTTATTTGTAGTGAGGTGGATGGACCTAGAGTCTGTCATACAGAGTGAAGTAAGTCAGAAAGAGAAAAACAAATACCGTATGCTAACACATATATATGGAATCTAAAAAAAAAAAAAAAAAATGGTTCTGAAGAACCTAGGGGCAGGACAGGAATAAAGACGCAGACGTAGAGAATGGACTTGAGGACACGGGGAGGGGGAAGGTTAAGCTGGGACGAAGTGAGAGAGTGGCATGGACATATATACACTACCAAATGTAAAATAGATAGCTAGTGGGAAGCAGCCACATAGCACAGGGAGATCAGCTCAGTGCTTTGTGACCACCTAGAGGGGTGGGATAGGGAGGATGGGAGGCAGACGCAAGAGGGAGGAGATATGGGGATATATGTATATGTATAGCTGATTCACTTTGTTATAATATATATATCCACCCTTGGAAAATAATTCATAAGTAACAGGTGTGGTCTCCAACCTCTGGAAGACCCTAAAATAATTACAGATGCATCCTGGGATTTCCTAGAATTTTGTGCTGGAATGGCTCCCAAAACTAGTCATCATTTTCATCCAAAAAAAAAAGCAGTGAGCAGCTGGGAGTTCTTGGTACTGTGCTAAATAAATCTAGAGAGAATTAACTAGACCAAACATGATCTATGTTGTTTTAATAATCATAATCAAAGAGCAACTTTGATACAGATGCACACGAAGTCTTCCATCCCTTCGCTCACTCATTAGCACATATTTACTAAACTACACACTATGTGTGTCAAAGTGCTACATTATGAGTATCTGATGTTGATCAAAATGAAGCTTCCGCTAAGGTTTTTTTTCCTGTGAAATCACTTTTTTCACATCATTTACACCGAAGGAAAGCATCATGTCTTAAATTTGAGATTAGGTGGAACAACAATGAAAAAGAATCATAATCTAATTGTTGACAGCTATCATTTTTAAGCTATGACTGGTTTGGTCATGAAAACAAAAGGCACTCTGTTCCTAGTATGAAAGAAGTTAGAGCTTCCGCAACTGTTGGAAGTGCTGTGGGAGAGCAAGTCAGAGAGCACCACTGAGGATCTCAGAGTCCAGCCCCATCAGGGCGGTACTTCTCAAGAGCTTTCCTGAAACCACCGGAGTCACAGGGTCCCTGGCAGTCTCCCAACTATTCAGGGCTAGAGCCAGGTTTCGTGAGACTTAAAGTTTACATGATTTAGAGAGCTGACTTTGAGAATAAATAAAAGTGTGAAAACAAAATTGCTAGCCACTTCCAGACTCTTAGAAAGAGCCCATGCAAGAAAGGAGCCCCAAAGTTTAAACTTCATTAGCTTCACCTTGAGTCCACCCGCACCAGCTATCCAAGTCGGCAATGAAGATGCTGGAGTTCCTCAAGAAGTTTATCTGGAAGCAGCTTTGAACCTCCATCTGCCCATGCATCTTCCTGTAACTGACTGGAAAAAAAATGCTGTCCTCTTCTGCCTTCTAAATCTTGAACTGTTGACTCCCATTGACAGTTTCCAACCTGGAACCATACAGGAAAGGAGATTCTGGGAAATGTAGTGCCTGCCTTTGAGGGGGCTTAAGGATGATGCTGAGTTGACAAGAGACTACCCAGCATATCACCCTAAGGGAGACAGTGCAATTAATTGACTAAAGAGATTAAGGAGAGTTTAAACCATTCAAGAGACTAAAGCCTAAGTATGGAAGCATTGCTATATGAGCATATCTAAAACTGGAAAACAGCGAAATATTAATCTACACCTGGTTGATTCTAAAACAACACAGAATTTGGAATAAAAAAAGTAGAGGAATAAGAGATCAAAGGTTTGTCATGGTCTCGAGCAATGTTCATGGGAGAAGTTACCCTGACAAGTCTCTGTCATTCACTAATAATCCATTCAATGCATTTATTGATTAGTCACATTAGGTGCCAAGGATATACAAATCAAGACCAGACTGGCCCTGTATTCAAGGAGCTTATGGTCTAGACCAGCACTGTCCAAATGAAATATAACTTGAGCCCCAAATATGATCCACATGTGTAATTTTAAAATTTCTGGCAGCCACAACACATAAAAATAAACAGATGAAATTAATTTTAATACATTTTACTTAACCCAATATATCCAAAATACATATTATCATTTCAACATTTAATCAATATAAAAATTATTAACAATATATTTTACATTCTTTTTTTTTCTTTTGGTACCACCTTTAAACTCTGGTGTGTATTTTAAACTTATAGCATGTCTCAATTTGGACTTGCCACATTTAAAGTGCTCAATGTGGCTAGTGGCTACCGTATTGCCACTAGAAGAGTTATACAAGTCTTCTAGACAACTAGAAGTTTAGCATGAATAATTCCCCAGAAGCCCATCATGGAAAACGTCCTGGCCCTTCAATCTGGACCATGCATCAGTCTGTGGTAACCCATCAGGGTAATGCTACCTATAACACGCTTGAGCTTCCTCATGATGTATAATACCCAAAGAATTTACACGAACTATAATTCTGAAGAGCTGTAGAGTATGTATTGATAAAGTTAATTTACAGTATCCATTCCATGTCATCACTGCCTTTGCAAACATACACTCTCCTTCTTTAACTTTAATATATATTGGTACCAAAGTGAAGATATATTATGGGCTTTCTTCATTTTCATTAAGAGAACTAAGAGTAGGTGTAAGATTGTGACTTAACTCTCTCCTATGGGAAACTGGATTTAGGATTTGGAAAATGCTGCATTTCTAGATCTGAGATTATTGAGAGAGGAAAAGCAATTACTGAGAACTTTAAAAAGCAGGTTTAAAAAAATCTGATTATTTCAGCATATGCTGATTTTATATAAAAATTCCAGCTTCTAAAAGACTTTGTTAATAAATTTTAAAAGTTCTCATCACAAGAAAAGAATTGTAACTGTGTACGGTGACAGATGTAACTAGACTTATTGTGGTGATTCTTTTACAATGTATACAAATATTGAATCATTATATCATACATGTGGAGCTAACATAATGTTGTATGTCAATTATACTTTAATTAAAAAAGAAGCTAGTCAAAAAATAAATAAAAGACTTTGTTGCGTTGGTTTTGCTTTTGTTGGTTTTTCCTGAACTACTTAGCTAATGTTTCTCTAAAGACTAGCAAATTGGTGTACTTTTGGTTGAAGAACTTGAAAAGATTTTCTGATAGATAAATAAGAACCGGAAAGAAATCTTAGAAATTACCCATTTCAACCCCACTCATTTTACAAATGAGACTCAGAGAGATTAACCAACTCTCAAACTCATTCATCTATTTAATGGCAAAGCTAGAACCCAAACCTGAGTCTCCTTACACTCAATCCAGTGCTCCTTCTACTGTATATATAACTCTGGTTGAAAAAATCCTCCTGGTCTGGCACTGAGTCTAGTGGTGTTTCAACTCTCCTCTTTGATTAAGTACATAACAATTGGAATCTGGTAAAATGTAAGAAACATGCAGAGAAATCTGTAAACACTCTGAACTCACTTCAGAAATAGACTGAACTGAGCAGGTTCTCTGGATACTGGAAGATGTTCATACCTTCCCAATTAGGAGCCCTAGATAGGAAAACAAGCAGCTGTGTGCAATTTTATTTTATAGCATTTTGGAGCTAACTCTCTGAAACAATGAATAAAATATATTCTCCTCTTCCTGAAAAAGCTTCCTTCTGTCTCTTTCTGCAGGTCACTTCTCTCTCTTTTTTTTTTTTTTTTTCCTGTTTTAATCTGCTTTCTCTATTTGTTTTCATCTTCTTCATTACTTCCCTATATGTCCTCACTTGTTTAGGAATTAAATCTCATGGGATATCTAATCTAAATTCTTGTCTATAAAATCTAATGTCTTATGTTTCTTGGTGGATATGATAATTCTGGGAAATAAGTCTTCAACCAGCAAAGGAAAAAAGGAAAAGCTGCCAAAAGATCTCTTTTTCAATTTTTGCTCTTCAAAATTCTTTCCCCTCTCCTCTTTAATCTGAAATGTTCCTCTTAGTCAGACTTCCATTTTTATTTTTTATTTTTTTATTTTTATTTATGGCTGTGTTGGGTCCTCGTTTCTGTGAGAGGGCTTTCCCCAGTTGCGGCAAGCGGGGGCCACTCCTCATCGCGGTGCGCGGGCCTCTCACTACCGTGGCCTCTCTTGTTGCGGGGCACAGGCTCCAGACGCGCAGGCTCAGTAATTGTGGCTCACGGGCCCAGCTGCTCCGCGGCATGCGGGATCCTCCCAGACCAGGGCTCGAACCTGTGTCCCCTGCAATGGCAGGCAGATTCTCAACCACTGCGCCACCAGGGAAGCCCCAACTTCCATTTTACCTCAATTAGCATCCCTAACTGCTCACTATAATGATCCATTGAGTACTCATTTTTTGGA
Source organism: Eubalaena glacialis (assembly GCF_028564815.1). Classification (NCBI taxonomy): domain Eukaryota; kingdom Metazoa; phylum Chordata; class Mammalia; order Artiodactyla; family Balaenidae; genus Eubalaena; species Eubalaena glacialis. The sequence continues at coordinate 108,167,572 of NC_083726.1, read as the reverse complement.
GACATCTGTTTAGTTTGATTTTGATACTCCCCCCAACATGGGAACTTTAGGGTAGAAATTGAGAATGAGAAAATTTGGAAGGGTAAGGAAGAAACTAGCTCCTAATAAGACTGCAAGAGAGAAGGATAAGTCAAGTCCCATCAGAGTTTTGACTTCTGTATGACAAGGGCATAATATTGAAGGAAAAAAAAATATGTATGTATATATGTATATATATATGCAAAAAAATTACCATAAACTAGCAATATTTGCTAGTGTAGTTCTGAGTGTGTACTTATTTTGATATTATGAACTAAATATAAACAAGGAGAGTAATATCTACCTCTTCCAAGTACTTAGATCTCTAGAAATCTTACTGCACTCTGAGCAAATTTTTCTAGTCCTCTTTCTTTTATTCTGCCTTTGCTGAATCCCTTGCATCCATCACTATTGGCCTTGATCTTCTAATACACATAGGATGCTGGAGAGCAGAGTATGAGCAAAAAGAAGTATAAAAGTAGGACACCTGTGTCCTTACTAAGTTGTATTGTACTGCAATTTGTAATTACAGATAAGCTTGTTGCAAATTTCCAGAAACACATCCACCTAGTACTGTTTTGGATTAAGCCATGAAATACATTTTCAAAAATAGTTTTAGTAAAATAATCTTTCCTTTATTTGTATTCTTGCTTAGGCAATTTAGAGTAATTTTCAACATCATGACTCTCAAGCCAGTTTTTTCTTCTCTTTGGCTTATTATGCCATTTCAGGTGAAAAGGAGTAATAAATAAAATTGTTTCATTGATAAAGATGGAGCAATTTTAGAGCTTTTAAAGATGAAAGCAGAACTTTTAGAGTTTAAGCTATACCACAGTAGAAGTCCCTACAGCAAGAGCTTACATGGATGGAAAATGAAAAAATCTAGGAGTTGTAAAATATCAACAGGGAAATTTAAATTTGGATAGGCTAATTTTTAAAAACAAGATTGCAAGAATCAGGTGGAGTGGTTTTGTTTGTTTTTTGAAAAGGTTACTTTATTTTGGTGGTGGTTAGGTGTGATGATTTTTTTGTGTGTATGTGTTACTATTATTATTATTTTGCCACTGTAAAAAAAAAAAACCAACTAAGCTAAAATCCTGTTTTCAGGATGATGGACCATATAAAGAAGTATTTTACAGTAAAGACATATATTACACTGTTTCACTGTGGCTACTCCTATTCTCCTATATCTCAATTTCATGAGTTTCTATACAGATTCAAGGTCCATAATCTATAACTATAATAAAATGAAATATTGTCCTAAAGCTAAAGTATGGAGCCTGACATTTAAAAAGACCTGAAAGGTGTGTCAGGGTCTAAGAAAATAGAAAAATGCCATTTTCTTTGAATTTCACTAATGTATAATAATGCTAGCCAGCTATTTCTTTATCTTTAACAAGAGTAAACTAAAAGAACCCACATAAGTTGTACCAAGAAGGATGTCAGTTTAATAACATCTGACAGTGAGGTGGTGAGAAATTCAGTCATGTGAAAAATGACTTTGAGGCAGCCCTGACTGGAAAGGTTCTAAAGTCAATCTTTGCGGGCAGGAGGTTGTTTGGTGCCTGGATGTAGTCTTGACTTACTGTGAAAAGCCCAGAGGGATGGCTTTTTATTTTTTTAATAATTTTTATTGGAGTATAGTTGATTTACAATGTTGTGTTAGTTTCAGGTGTGGAGAAAAGTGAATCAGTTATACATGTACATATATCCACTCTTTTTTAGATTCTTTTCCCATTATAGGTCGTTATAGAGTATTGAGTAGAGTTCCCTTTGCTATACAGTAGGTCCTTATTAGTTATCTATATATAGTAGTGTGTATATGTCAATCCCAATCTTCCAATTTATCCCTCCCCCCCTTCCCACCTGGTAACCATAAATTTGTTTTCTATATCTGTGACTCCATTCCTGTTTTGTAAATAAGTTCATTTGTACCATTTTTTTTAGATTCCACATATAAACGACATCATATGATATTCGTCTTTCTCTGTCTGACTTACTTCACTCAGTATGACAATCTCTAGGTCCATCCATGTTGCTGCAAATGGCATTATTTCGTTCTTTTTTATGGCTGAGTAATATTCCGTGGTATATATGCACCACATCTTCTTTATCCACTCCTCTGTCGATGGACATTTAGGTTGCTTCCAAGTCTTGGCTATTGTAAATAGTGCTGCAATGAACATTGGGGTGCATGTATCTTTTCAAATTATGGTTTTCTGCAGATATATGCCCAGAGTGGGATTGCTGGATCATATGGTAGTTCTAAATTTAGTTTTTTAAGGAACTTCCATGCTATTCTCCATAATGGTTGTACAATTTTACATTCCCACCAACAGTGTAGGACAATTCCCTTTTCTCCACACCAGAGAGATGGTCTTAATTGGTATTTTAGTACCTGGATTTGACAGGAGCAGGAGTCTGCTCTGGAGGGTGATACTCACTTCAGTTCATCACTCAACTCTTCTTTATAGCTTAGGAAGATTTACTATGGCTGTTCAACAGGTATAACTGGGCACACTTTAGCCTTAGTTTCTGATCTCAATGTATTCTGGTCCCTCAAGACTAGTTGATACTTTCCTGACCTCCTTTATGGCTGAAACTCTTAATCAAGCTGTACATACCTACAGAAATAGGCCATAGTGGTGTTTGAAATAGAAGTCTGTCAAGAAAGTGCTGGATTGGGATTACTGATGCCTTTTCCTCCAGATGGGGACCAAACTCATATTGAGAGCAAGTTCTGTAATCAGAGGATTCCCTGATTCCTCAAATAAAAACAGGAAAAAAGAGACAAAAATATCTCCTAGGTAAAGACTTCTTATTCTCTTCACTTGACCCTTTCCAGTTGCCATTGTTATAATTTCATTTGTCCTTAACTCTAGTCCAGTTCACGTTTGAATCCATCAGATTCTAAGATCTTTCTCTCATTTGCTGTTTTCTATAGTACTGAGGGTGGCACAGCTACCTGAATACTAATAGGAGGCATCATTTATCTGGTATCTCTCACGGTCTAGGTACTAAACAGGGGCCTCACAGTTATTATTTCTAACCCTTACCCCAGCTCTGCAAGATTAGTATCATGACCCTAATTTTACAGATGAAGAAACCAAAACTTAGAGTGGTTATGTGACTTGTCTAAGGTCATAGAGCCGGTAGATCACAGAACAGAGATTCAAACTCAGGTCTTTCAAGGTCCAAAGTCAGGACCATCTCCTCAACTCTACCCTGATGCTTCCTCCCACCCTTATCCATACACAGTATGTGAGGCTACCAGCTCTATAAAGTTATCTACCGTTCATTCAGAGAGTTAAGTTTGCTTGAAAATTATAGAGGAAGTCTTATCACTATTTGCTTACCTTTATCCTCCCAAGTCCCTCCATTTCTATCAAACTCAAAGGCTTAGACGCATGGAAGCAAAGTGAGGAAGAGGAAAGGAGAGATACGAGTAAAATAAATGGTGAGGCTATGGCTGTTTTCTGTCTTTTTATACACTAGTTTTCTTTTTTTTAGTATATTTTTCTTGTTTCCGTCTTACATGCTAGAATTAATCTCAATTTCCCCTTTTCTATAGTACCCCAACATCGTTTAAATTTCCAGTTTGATTTATGCAAATTAAGTTGCATTTATTTACGTCGCAATAAAAGAATTAGGAAGAATTCTGAACAACTGGGTTTGTTTCTGGGATTTTCTTTTGCCTTATTCCAAAAAGAAAGCCAAGATTTTGGCTGTTAGGTCTATAGGACCGAAGGCAGAAGCTGACCCAAGACCTCTCTTTCTATCATGAACATCCAAACTGACTAAAGATAATGTTCTAGAGTGTTCTGAATGGTAAGGGCAGAAGAGCTAGTGTCTTTGTCAGGAGATATGCAAAAGCAGAAGCCAAGACAAGAAGACTCTGAAGCCTGGGAGAGGGACGTTAGGTTACTGTGGGTGACTGGGACCGTGACCTGCTCCCTCTGGTGCCCCCGTAGGGACTTCATCATGTGGGGATGTCTGCATGGTGGGCACATTGGGGTTGCATCATGTTCCCTGGCATTTTCGACTCTGCTAAAGATTCCCATGGACACTGTGGCATAGAGCCAAGGGACCACCAGACTTGGACGTTCTCACAAGCTTGGACAATGCCCATCTCAGCAGCAAGCATGAATACACTTTGCTCTATGTAATATGTACGTAGGCTGAATATTTTTGTTTGTCTCTTACAGCTAGTCTCCACCTTTCTCTTCCCTGCTCTGTGCCTAGGGGGGTTAACTTTCTGGATGGTTTCTACAGACTTCTTTGACCTCTGGATTCCAATTGTGTCCAGCCATTGAGAGGCACTGGCAGGAGATCAGAGAAAGGGAGGAGAATAAATTGGGACATTTATTTCCAAAGATCCTTCCCTATGGGTTGACTGGGTCCCTTTACTGAAGACAGCAGATCCTTTCTCACTGTATCTGGAGGTTGTGGGCAGGTCCCTCAGATACATGAGCTCTGCAACTTTTGCATTATGAGCTCTCAGACGTAGAGTATTTCTTTTACCGGACTGGGTCCAGAGTGGGACTGCATCCCTCCTAAATCAGACTGGGTCTGGGGTCGAACTGGATCTAGTTTAAACCAGACTGGGTCCAGTTTTAGGTCTCAGGTTAATAAGAAAAAGTTAAAGGGGAAAAAAAGAGAAAAAGCGTTCCTTCAAGTCCAGAGAATCTGGGACTCCTCCATCTGGGACTCTGGCTAACTATATGTATGAAAATTATGGGCCCAGAAGTTGCGTTTCTTTGAACAAGTAGGTTAACCTTATGAAACATAATCTTGAATTACAGTGGCCAGAGTGGAAAACTTTTAACCTAGATAAGCTTACCCATTTATGAGGTGCCCTAGAGGAAAAGGAGTCTCGGCCAAGAACTCAAAAGGGCAGAGGGAAAATTATTTTTCTTCCCCTACAGTTTCTGATCATCCAGATGGGACCTGCTGGGACACCCTTCTCACTCTGGAGCCTGCAGATGGGATCCTGGGAAAACTTGTGGAAGCTGACAAAGGGCAAGAATTCTTACCAAAAAGTCAGCTTTCTGGATCTCTGTCTGTAGTGCTTGGTCGAGAAAGAGACATAAAATCTCATATTGTTCCTTCCTTTCCAAATTCAGACTCTTGTGAATTTAGTTTTGGAGTACCTATTGATGATCAATTCTTTCCCTCCCAGGGACCGCTATTGCTTTCATTTGTCTTGTTTTGTGTCCTGGCTTTCCTCCCTTTAGGGCATGCAGGTGGTCAGTTCTTGTGTGTGCAGGCAGCTCAACCATCAGGTTTGGGACCCCAATATGGCTGGATAGGAATGTGGGTTGCACTCCATTTGCTGTAGCATCCTACTGACTGTTGCCAGGTCTCATGGGAATTGTCTAAACCTTTCTTCCTTTTGGTTATCTTTGGGAGTGGTTCTGGATCTTGGGAGGGGTATCTTTCGAACCCTCTTTGGGGACACATCTTGTGTCCCTGGTTAAGCCATAAAAGGCTTATTGGTTTTGGTTCTGAGTCACTTTATGGGTATGCCTTTGGTTTAAGAGGAAAAAGGAAAAAAAATTTTAAGGTGTTCAATACAGCCAGAAATGTTTACTGTTTGTCCTGGTTAAACCAGATAATAAGATATTTGAAAGCATTTTTTATTTTTTATATTTTCTACAGTACTGTACTGTATTTATTGATACCATAAGTTTACATCATCTGTTTACAAGATGAATCATCTGTCAGCACCTATATCAGTATTGTCTTATCTGACACAAAACATGGTAGATGTTATATGTATTACTAACACTGAACATCAAAAAATGAAAAGATAATGTGAAAAATAAATTGACAGACTTTTTTAAATGAGCTCTATGATCAGATGATGGAAGCTGATATTCAGAGCTTGATAGAAACTTTTCTTAAGGCCTTCTTTTCTAAGCTAAAATGGAACAATGTACTCAGAAGGAAAGAAAACATCCTGAAGCTATTGTGGAAGGATTTAGTAAAACAGTCCAAAGACACACAGCTCCACATCTAGAACATAGGATTCTTTTGATTTCCATCTTTATTGGAAATCTTCTCCCTCATATAAAGCAACAAGTTAAAAGGCTGCATCAGCCCCTTGATATCGTTCAGGTTGCAACTCAATTCTTTGAGGAATTAGAAACAACTGTATTTTGTTTTACAATAATAGAAATGCAGCACTAGAAGCAATTCAAAGTCCACCAATCCTTTTTAACAATCCTCAAACCTTTCACATTCATCTCAAAAGGCTTACAGACATTGTAAAAGATCAGGACATTGGAAACAAAACTCCCTCTTGGAGGAAAACTTAACATCTATTCTCTGTGCCTTTGAGGTATAAATTTTTGACCCTCTCTTCTCTAGGAACCCAGGGCCATCTTTTTGAAATACAAACTTCAGGGAGATAATCCTTTCCAGAAGAAAAATAAAAGTACCTATCTCATGGCTGAAATTTTTTAATTTTAATTTTAATTTTTTTGAATTTTATTTATTTTTTTATACAGCAGCTTCTTATTATTTATTTATTTTATACATATTAGTGTATACATGTCAATCCCAATCTCCCAATTCATCCCACCACCACCACCTCCACCGCCACTTTCCCCCCTTGGTGTCCATACATTTGTTCTCTACGTCTGTATCTCTATTTCTGCCCTGCAAACCAGTGCATCTGTACAACTTTTCTAGATTCCACATATATGCGTTAATATACGATATTTGTTTTTCTCCTTCTGACTTACTTCAGTCTGTATGACAGTCTCTAGATCCATCCACGTCTCTACAAATGACCCAATTTTGTTCCTTTTTATGGCTGAGTAATATTCCATTGTATATATGTACCACATCTTCTTTATCCATTCGTCTGTCGATTGGCATTTAGGGTGCTTCCATGACCTGGCTATTGTAAATAGTGCTGCAATGAACATTGGGCTGCATGTGTATTTTTGAATTATGGTTTTCTCTGGGTATATGCCCAGTAGTAGGATTGCTGGGTCATACAATAATTCTATTTTTTGTTTTTTAAGGAACCTACTACTGTTCTCCATAGTGGCTATATCAATTTACATTCCCACCAACAGTGCAAGAGGGTTCTCTTTTCTCCACACCCTCTCCAGCATTTGTTGTTTGTAGATTTTCTGGTGATGCCCATTCTAACTGGTGTGAGGTGATACCTCGTTGTAGTTTTGATTTACATTTCTCTAATAATTAGTGATGTTGAGCAGCTTTTCACGTGCCTCTTGGCCATCTGTATGTCTTCTTTGGAGAAATGTCTATTTAGGTCTTCTGTCCATTTTTTGATTGGGTTGTTTGTTTTTTTAATATTGAGCAGCATGAGCTGTTTATATATCTTGGAGATTAATCCTTTGTCCTTTGATTCGTTTGCAAATATTTTCTCCCATTCTGAGGGTTGTCTTTTCGTCTTGTTTGTAGTTTGCTTTGCAAAAGCTTTGAAGTTTCATTAGATCCCATTTGTTTATTTTTGTTTTTATTTCCATTTCTCTGGGAGGTGGGTCAAAAAGGATCTTGCTGTGATTTATGTCAAAGAGTGTTCCTCCTATGTTTTCCTCTAAGAGTTTTATAGTGTCTGGTCTTACATTTAGGTCTCTAATCCATTTTGAGTTTATTTTTGTGTATGGTGTTAGGGAGTGTTCTAATTTCACTCTTTCACATGTAGCTGTCCAGTTTTCCCAGCACCATTTACTGAAGAGACTGTCTTTTCTCCATTGTATATCCTTGACTCCTTTGTCATAGATTAGTTGACCATAGGTGCATGGGTTTATCTCTGGGCTTTCTATCCTGTTCCACTGATCTATATTTCTGTTTTTGTGCCAGTACCATATTGTCTTGATTACTGTAGCTTTGTAGTGTAGTCTGAAGTCAGGGAGTCTGATTACTCCAGCTCCATTTTTTTCCCTCAAGACTGCTTTGGCTATTCGGGGTCTTTTTTGTCTCCACACAAATTTTAAGATTTTTTTGTTCTAGTTCTGTAAAAAATGCCACTGGTAATTTGATATGGATTGCATTGAATCTGTAGATTGCTTTGGGTATATAGCCATTTTCACAATATTGATTCTTCCAATCCAAGGACATTGCATATCTCTACATCTGTTTGTGTCATCTTTGATTTATTTCATCAGTGTCTTATAGTTTTCTGAGTACAGGTCTCTTACCTCCCTAGGTAGGTTTATTCCTAGGTATTTTATTCTTTTTGTTGCATTGGTAAATGGGAATGTTTCCTTAATTTCTCTTTCTGATCTTTTGCTGTTAGTGTATAAGAATGCAAGAGATTTCTTTTTTTTTTCCCACACACACACACTGTATTTTATTTTTACGAGAGATAAATAAACTGACACCAAACATTGTAAATGGATGACCACAACAGAAGCAACAATGATTGCAATTACCAAACATGAAAGAATGCAAGAGATTTCTGTGCATTAATTTTGTACCCTGCAACTTTATCAAATTCATTGATTAGCTCTAGTAGTTTTCTGGTGGCATCTTTAGGATTTCTATACATAGTATCATGTCATCTGCAAACAGTGACAGTTTTACTTCTTCTTTTCCAATTTGTATTCCTTTTATTTCTTTTTCTTCTCTGATTGCCGTGGCTAGGACTTCCAAAACTATGTTGAATAATAGTGGTGAGAGTGGACATCCTTTTCTTGTTCCTGATCTTAGAGGAAATGCTTTCAGTTTTTCACCATTGAGAATGATGTTTGCTGTGGGTTTGTCGTATATGGCCTTTATTATGTTGAGGTAGCGTCCCTCTATGCCCACTTTCTGGAAAGTTTTTATCATAAATGGGTGTTGAATTTTGTCAAAAGCTTTTTCTGCATCTATTGAGATGATCACATGGTTTTTCGTCTTCAATTTGTTAATATGGTGTATCTTGTTGATTGATTTGCGTATATTGAAGAATCCTTGCATCCCTGGGATAAGTCTCACTTGATCATGGTGTATGATCCTTTTAATGTGTTATTGGATTCTGTTTGCTACTATTTTGTTGAGGATTTTTGCATCTATATTCATCAGTGATATTGGTCTGTAATTTTCTTTTTTTTGTAGTATCTCAGTCTGGTTTTGGTATCAGGTGGCTTCGTAGAATGAGTTTGGGAGTGTTCCTTCCTCTGCAATTTTTTGGAAGAGTTTGAGAAGGATGGGTGTTAGCTCTTCTCTAAATGTTTGATGAATTCACCTGTGAAGCTATCTGGTCCTGGACTTTTGTTTGTTGGAAGATTTTTAATCACAGTTTCAATTTCATTACTTGTGATTGGTCTGTTCATGTTTTCTATTTCTTCATTCAGTCTTGGAAGGTTATACCTTTCTAAGAGTTTGTCCATTTCTTCCAGGTTGTCCATTTTATTGGCATAGAGTTGCTTGTAGTAGTCTCTTAGGATGCTTTGTATTTCTGCGATGTCCATTGTAACATCTCCTTTTTCATTTCTAATTTTATTGATTTGAGTCCTCTCCCTCTTTTTCTTGATGAGTCTGGCTAAAGGTTTATCAATTTTGTTTATCTTCTCAAAGAACCAGCTTTTAGTTTTATTGATCTTTGCTATTGTTTTCTTTGTTTCTATTTCATTTATTTCTGTTCTGATCTTTATGATTTCTTTCCTTCTACTAACTTTGGGTTTTGTTTGTTCTTCTTTCTCTAGTTCCTTTAGATGTAAGGTTAGATTGCTTATTTGAGATTTTTCTTGTTTACTGAGGTAGGCTTGTATTGCTATAAACTTCCCTCTTAGAACTGCTTTTGCTGCATCCCATAGGTTTTGGATTGTCATGTTTTCATTGTCATTTGTCTCTAGGTATTTTTTTTATATATATATAAATTTATTTATTTATTTATTTGTGGCTGCGTTGGGTCTTCGCTGCTGCGCACGGGCTTTCTCTATTTGCAGCGAGCAGGGGCTACTCTTCATTGCGGTGTGTGGGTTTCTCATTGTGGTGGCTTCTACTGCCGTGGAGCATGGGCTCTAGGAGCGTGGGCTTCAGTAGTTGTGGCACATGGGCTCAGTAGTTGTGGCGCATGGGCTTAGCTGCTCCACGGCATGTGGGATCTTCCCAGACCAGGGCTCGAACCCGTGTCCCCTGCATTGGCAGTCGGATTCTTAACCACTGTGCCAGCAGGGAAGTCCCTCTAGGTATTTTTTGATTTCCTCTTTGATTTCTTCAGTGATCTCTTGGTTACTTAGTAACATATTGTTTAGCATCCATGTGTTTGTGTTTTTTACATTTTTTTCCCTGTAATTGATTTCTAATCTCATAGCAATGTGGTCGGAAAAGATGCTTGACATGATTTCAACTTTCTTAAATTTACCGAGGCTTGATTTGTGATCCAAGATGTGATCAATCCTGGAGAATGTTCCGTGTGCACTTGAGAAGAAAGTGTAATCTGCTGTTTTGGATGGAATGTCCTATAAATATCAATTAAATCTATCTGGTCTATTGTGTCATTTAAAACTTGTGTTTCCTTATTAATTTTCTGTCTGGATGATCTGTCCATTAGTGTAAGTGAGGTGTTAAAGTCCCCCACTATTATTGTGTTACTGTCAATTTCCTCTTTTATGGCTGTTAGCAGTTGCCTTATGTATTGAGGTGCTCCTATGTTTGGGGCATATATATTTATAATTACTATATCTTCTTCTCAGATTGATACCTTGATTATTATGTAGTGTCCTTCCTTGTCTCTTATAACATTCTTTATTTTAAATTCTTTTATCTGATATGAGTATTGCTACTCCGGCTTTCTTTTGATTTGCATGGAGTATCTTTTTCCATCCCCTCACTTTCAGTCTGTATGTGTCCCTAGGTCTGAAGTGGGTCTCTTGTAGACAGCATATATATGGGTCTTATTTTTATATCCATTCAGCAAGCCTGTGTCTTTTGGTTGGAGCATTTAATCCATTCACATTTACAGTAATTATTGCTATGTATGTTCCTATTACCATTTTCTTAATTGTTACGGGTTTGTTTTTTAGGTCCTTTTCTTCTCTTGTGTCTCCCACTTAGAGAAGTTCTTTTAGCATTTACTGTAGAGTTGGTTTGGTGGTGCTGAATTCTCTTAGCTTTTGCTTGTCTGTAAAGCTTTTGATTTCTCATCGAATCTGAATGAGATCCTTGCCGGGTAGAGTAATCTTGGTTGTAGGTTCTTCCCTTTCATCACTTTAAATATATCATGCCACTCCCTTCTGGCTTGTAGAGTTTCTGCTGAGAAATCAGCTGTTAACCTTATGGGAGTTTCCTTTTATGTCATTTGTCATTTTTCTCTTGTTGCTTTCAATAATTTTTCTTTGTCTTTAATTTTTGTCAATTTGATTACTATGTGTCTCAGCATGTTTCTCCGTGGGTTTATCCTGCCTGGAACTCTCTGTGCTTCCTGGACTTGGGTGGCTATTTACTTAGCCATGTTAGGAAAGTTTTCGACTATAATCTCTTCAAATATTTTCTCAGGTCCTTTCTCTCTCTCTTCTCCTTCTGGGACCCCTATAAGGCGAATGTTGATGTGTTTAATGTTGTCCCAGAGGTCTCTTAGGCTGTCTTCATTTCTTTTCATTCTTTTTTCTTTATTCTGTTCCATGGCAGTGAATTCCACCATTATGTCTTCCAGGTCATTTATCCATTCTTCTGCCTCAGTTATTCTGCTATTGATTCCTTCTAGTGTATTTTTCATTTCAGTTATTGTATTGTTCATCTTTGTTTGTTTGTTCTTTAATTCTTCTAGGTCTTTGTTAAACATTTCTTGCATCTTCTCGATCTTTGCCTCCATTCTTTTTCCGAGGTCCTGGATCATCTTCATTATCATTATTCTGAATTCTTTTTCTGGCAGGTTGCCTATCTCCACTTCATTTAGTTGTTTTTCTGGGGTTTTATCTTGTTCTTTCATCTGGTACAAAGTCCTCTGCCTTTTCATTTTGTCTATCTTTCTGTGAATGTGGTTTTCCTTCTACAGGCTGCAGGATTGTAGTTTTTCTTGCTTCTGCTGTCTGCCCTCTGGTGGATGAGGCTATCTAAGAGGCTTGTGCAAGCTTCCTGATGGGAGGGACTGGTGGTGGGTAGAGCTGGGTGTTGCTCTGGTGGGCAGAGCTCAGTAAAACTTTAATCCACTTGTCTGCTGATGCGTGGGGCTGGGTTCCCTCCCTGTTGGTTTTTTGGTCTGAGGCGACCCAGCACTGGAGCCTTTCCAGCTCTTTGGTGGGGCTAATGGCGGTCTCTGAGAGGGCTCACGCCAAGGAGTACTTCCCAGAACTTCTGCTGCCACGGTCCTTGTCACCACGGTGAGCCACAGCCACCGCCCACCCCTGCAGGAGACCCTCCAACACTAGCAGGTAGGTCCTGTTCAGTCTCCTATGGGGTCACTCCCCTGGGTCCTGATGCGCACACTACTTTGTGTGTGCCATCCAAGAGTGGAGACCCTGTTTCCCCCAGTCCCGTCAAAGTCCTGCAGTCAAATCCCACTAGCCTTCAAAGTCTGATACACTAGGAATTCCTCTTCCCATTGCCGGACCCCCAGGTTAGGAAGCCTGATGTGGGGCTCAGAACCTTCACTCCAGTGGATGGACTTCTGTGGTACAAGTGTTCTCCAGTTTGTGAGTCACCCACCCAGCAGTTATGGGACTTGATTTTATTGTGATTGCACCTCTCCTACCATCTCATTGTGGCTTCTCGTTTGTCTTTGGATGTGGGGTATCTTTTTTTGGTGCGTTCCAGAGTCTTAATGTTGATGATTGTTCAGCAGTTGTGATTCTGGTGCTCTCACAAAAGGGAGTGAGCGCACATCCTTCTACTCTGCCATCTTGAACCAATCCTCTCTCATGGCTGTAATTTAAAAATTAAAACTATAAGATCTCTGGGACTTCCCTGGTGGCACAGTGGTTAAGAATCCACCTGCTAGGGCAGAAGACATGGGTTTGAGCCCTGGTCCGGGAAGATCCCATGTGCTGCGGAGCAACTAAGCCTGTGTGCCACAACTACTGAGCCTGCGCTCTACAGCCCGTGAGCCACAACTACTGAGCCCATGTGCCACAACTACTGAAGCCGTGAGCCTAGAGCCCATGATCCGCAACAAGAGAAGCCACCGCAATTAGAAGCCCATGCACCGCAACGAAGAGTAGCAGCCGTTCGCCGCAATGATAGAAAGCCTGCGCGCAGCAACGAAGACCCAATACAGAAAAAAAAAATAATAAAATAAAATAAATTAATTTAAAAAAACTATAAGATCTCTGCATCTGTCTGTATGTTTATGTATATTTATATACATATGGATAGATGTGTGATTTTTCTACCGTAGAGGGTATTGCCAAAATTAATTTGTAAAAGAGCTCTATTTAATTAGCCTGATGAAAAATAAGTGTTTATACAAATCAAGTATTCTCTCAGAAATATAGAAACTAACCCAAAAGTGTTTCAAGTTCAAGTGATATAGGATAATCTTCAATAAATAAAAGCTACTTGAAGTTTTGTTGGTTTAGTTAAAATGAACATGTCTTCAGAACTATTCACATTAAATATAATGCAAACATACAACTTTATTCTACCTAGGTTTACTAAAAGTCAAATAAGCCCATGTTATCACTGTTCCAGAATCTGTCAGCAAGAAAAATAACTCAAGAAGATGGCTAGCTGTTTAATGTCTTGTGAAATTTTCATGAGTAATCTAAACATAATTGTTTAAAAATAGTTTCCAAAATCTTTTTGTTAGCTTGTAACCTTAAAGTTAAGTTAAATGATGGATAGTCATTGAATATCTAGATCATTTCCAAATAAAATATAACACTGAAGTGTTAATAACTGAATATAAGTTCATCTACTTTTGGATTCTTATTACAGAGGAATTAAAGATGTTTGGGTCTAATAGTAAACATGTCTTCTGCCACATTAAAAAGTTGACTGAGAAAGAGTGTACTTCTAGAAATTACTGAGCATTTATAAATTTGCCAGTGCACAGAATGCTGGTGTAACAACCAGCCCATAATTGCTTACCTCTCAGTTTTCACTAGAAACTAAGGTTTCTAAGGGTTAAGAATTCTAATCATACATTTAATTAAAAACTCTAGAAGTAATAAGAGTGAAAGAAAACAACTGTGTATAAAAAGTAGGTAAGGAAAGTAGAATTTTTTTTATAGATTCTTATTTTATTCAAGGAGTTATATTGCATTACTGTCATTAATTATTATTTATTTTTTTAACATCTTTATTGGAATATAATTGCTTTACAATGGTGTGTTAGTTTCTGCTGTATAACAACGTGAGTCAGCTATACGTATACGTATATCCCATATCTCCTCCCTCTTGTGTCTCCCTCCCACCCTCCCTATCCCACCCCTCTAGGTGGCCACAAAGCACTGAGCTGATCTCCCTGTGCTATGCGGCTGCTTCCTACTAGCTATCTATTTTATGTTTGGTAGTGTATATATGTCCATGCCACTCTCTCACTTCGTCCCAGCTTACCCTTCTCCCTCCCTGTGTCCTCAAGTCCATTCTCTATGTCTGCATCTTTATTCCTGTCCTGCCCCTAGGTTCTTCAGAACCATTTTTATTTTTTATTTTTAGATTCCATATAGATGTGTTAGCATACGTTATTTGTTTTTCTCTTTCTGACTTACTTCACTCTGTATGACAGACTCTAGGTCCATCCACCTCACTACAAATAACTCAATTTCGTTTCTTTTCATGGCTGAGTAATATTCCATTGTATATATGTGCCACATCTTCTTTATCCATTCATCCGATGATGGACACCTAGGTTGCTTCCATGTCCTGGCTATTGTAAATAGAGCTGCAATGAACATTGTGGTACATGACTCTTTCTGAATTATGGTTTTCTCAGGGTATATGCCCAGTAGTGGGATTGCTGAGTCGTATGGTAGTTCTAAGAATATGTTTTTAGGATAAGGAAAGGTATAAAGAACATACTTCTGTTAAGAGGAAAAGAAAGCAATTTTGTCCAGAAGTGGAATGACTGGCTGATGAAGAATGAGTAAGGACAAATATAAGACAAAACCTGAGGGGATACAAAAAAACCTTGTAGAAGGTTTGTGGAAAAGGAATCCTGTAAATGAATGTTATGTGTGGTCAAGCTGGCTATGATCGGAATTATATTTTTAAAGAATGAGCCTTAATATCAAAAGTACACTGGTGCAGAATTAGAATATGTTTTTGTTTCTGTTAAAAAGACAGTTTTATTGGACTATTAGTCTGCTCTTGATAGGAGATGGCGAAAGCTTTTTGTTTTTGTTTTTGTTTTGTTGCCTTTTGGGTAATCTGCCAGGAAAGCAAAGATTTTGTGTCTTACCAAAATAATTTCCTGTGCTTCATGTTTTATTTATTAGATCTTTGATTACCTTGGAGAACTGAGTCTTCTCAATACTAAAAGAGCTAAATTTTGTTCACAACAATGTAACCTTCTGTATTTGCTTTTAATATCTTCTATTGTCACTCCTGCTAAATAAGCATTATTTCATAATGACTTGTGATCCTATTTAGTCAAATGTTCAAACCTTTTGACATTTTTTACAACTTCCCAGATCAAATCTAAATGGAGTCTTTTTGACCTCAAACTAACTTTGAGATTTCCCAGAGGGCCCCTGGAAATTCCCAAAAGATTTGTCTCTCACCTTATAAAGGAGATGTTAAACTAATTAAGTTTATTTGGCATGTTAAATTACATGGGAAACATTGTCAAATAAGAAGTGATAATAAACCTTCTTAGGTTATATATATATGGATATAAGTTTACTGATATAGGTATTCCAGAAATTGAAGTTCAGAGAAATTTATCAATATCCTCATTATCCAATTATTGTCTTAAATTGTTGTATGCCACAAAAATAACTGAATTTCTTATCAAATGAACTCTTATCAGATCTTGAACCATAGCTATTTTAAAAGTCTTTTGGTGACTTCCCTGGTGGCACAGTGGTTAAGAATCCACCTGCCAATGCAGGGGACATGGGTTCGAGCACTGGTCCGGGAAGATCCCATGTGCTGTGGAGCAACTAAGCCCATGTGCCACAACTACTGAGCCTGTGCTCTAGAGCCCGCCACAGCTACTGAGCCTGCGTGCCACAACTACTGAAGCCCGAGCTCCTAGAGCCTGTGCTCCGCAACAAGAGAAGCCACCGTAATGAGAAGCCCGCGCACCACAACAAAGAGTAGCCCTTGCTTGCCGCAACTAGAGAAAGCCCGTGCACAGCAAGGAAGACCCAACACAGCCAAAAATAAATAAATAAATAAACTAATTTAAAAAAAAAAAAGGAGGCTAAAGAGACATGAAATACAGCACTAGACTGGTTATGTGTGCTAGAGGGGGCAAAAAATGCTGTAAAACACACTGTTGGTTTAATTCACGACATTGGAATTCGGATAGTAGATTAGATAAGTACTGTGTCAGTGTTAGATGTCCTGAAGTTGATAATTGAGTTGTCGTTATGTAAGAGACTGTCATGATTCTTAGGAAAAACACACTGAAAAGTTTAGGGGTAAAAGGCCATGATGGGTGTAACTGACCCTCAAACGGTTCAGGCAAAAAGAGAGAGAGTGACAAAGCAAATGGGGTAAAATGTTATTAAGTAAACCTGAGTAAAGGTATGTGGATTCTTTTTGCAGTATTCTTATAGTTGCAGCCTTTCTGAATGTTTGAAATTATCTACTTAAAAAAAGTTAAAATAATTTTTAAGACATGCTTTTTATTCTTTCTGGCTTTTTATATACATTTACAATGTTTGTATATGTATATGTATACCATACACTCAAATACACTTTTCTGTCATTACAAATCAAATATAGGTTTTAAAATTTATTCAACTATCAACTGCTATGGAAGAAAATCACAGAGATAGGCACCGCTGAAGAGGACTTGGAGTAGAAGGAGAAGGCCTAGAAGCAGACCCTGTGGCATCTTTGTAATTGATTATGATTATTATGGTCATGGGGCAGGGTGGGGAAGGGATCAAAATGACATTGATGAAGAGAAGAGCCTGATGTGAATATCTTACCACACCTAAGCACCCAAATTAAAATCTACAACACACTATAGACAATATACATGGGCCATTATACATTTGACATATTGTGTCACTTATCCATCTTACTATGTGTCAGAGTTGTAATCTGTGTAACAACTCACATATTGTGGAGATTTAATAAAAGTCCAAGCAATTCCAAGATCACTAAGAAAATAACATTATTTTATTAACGCCTGCTGGCCGATTACAATGTTCATGACCAAAAGGCAAAAGAGATTCTAGATTCTGTTTATAAGAAAGACTTTGCATTGATTGTCAGTCCTTCAGAAAATAACCTGTAAACTGAGACCTCTTCTTTCAATCTGTAAAATCCATGACAATGCTGACCCATTTCTCAGTATTGCTCCGAGAGCAGCTTGTAAACGAGTGTAAAAGACTTCAATAACTTAGGAGTACCTCATAAAATTAAGTTAATAATGACAGGGTGTCTCTGCTCCACACAGCACAGTAGTCTCTGAATGTCAAGTGTGGAGTAAAGGGGTGTTCTGAAGACCCACCTACCAGAGACAATAAAGAGCTTTATGCAATATTGTATGTGAACATTGTGACAGTAAAGATGTAAGTTACTGTTTTATTAACTTAACTTTATTTCTTTATTTAATACAGAGTTCTTTATTAACTTTATTTATTAAGTTATTATTTAGGGACATAATTGCTGGAGCAACTGTACAATGTATCTAAGCAGAATCAAATGAATAATGCAACAAAAAAATCAAAACAGCTATTCAAAGGCAGGTGATCAAATAGCCCAGAAAGGTTGTTATCATTTATATCACTGACAGTACCATACAGACTAGTTTATGCCATAAAACAGACTCCTTTGTACCGCATAGTCAGAGAGGATGAGCAACTACGCTGTAGAAGTACAGCGTCAGATTTTTCCCGACTGGTAGCAGACTCTAATAGCAGATAGACTAAAGAGTTACTCAAGCAATGTAGGAAAAAGCTGGAGACTAGATTATGAAAAATAAAATTTCATGACATCTTAGTTTTCCCTAATTAGGTCTGCCAACAAGATCTTGATGAATTAAGATATGAGAGTAGTGAACATTACTTAGAGAGAGGAAAGTTAAAGGCAAGGTATGGGAAATCAACTAAATGAGGAAATTGTTCTCGCATAAGAACATCTGGTTCATAACTGCAGCCAGGGAACTTGGGAAGAGAATGATAAGGGGGATTAGACAACTCATCTTTGTAGAAAGGCAAGCATTGGGGACTTCCCTGGTGGTCCAATGGTTAAGACTCCACGCTTCCACTGCAGGGGGCCCGGGTTCCATCCCTGGTCAGGGAAGATCCCGCATGTCGCGTAGCCAAAAAATAAAATAAAATTTAAAAAGTTTAAGACATCTTTGGGAAATAAAGGTGGAGATATTAAAAAAAAAAAAACTTAAAAAAAAAATAGGTAAGCATTTGGTCTCAAGCTGTTGGGGGTTTGCTTTGACTTTTTGCCTAAGTGACTTGGGATTCTGTTTTCTTGTTTGCGAAGTGGGAATGATGATGGTGATGATGATGATGACAACTCAAGGGGCTCTTATGAGGATTAGACAAGCTAATGCACCTAGTTGAGTGCCTTGCACATAATAGGACTCTAATATATGGTGGCTATTATTTTTGAATGCCTACTATGTGCTAGACATTTTAATATATGTTACCTGATAGTGTTCTCAACATCACTTTTAATAGGTATTATGAAAACCGGTATACCAGATTGCATACTTGGTAAATGGCAGATCTAGGTCTTAAACTCTGGATAGCCTGACAACAAAATCTGTAATGATTCCATTATATCATGATCCTTCACAAACATGTGACAATCTGAACACATACTTCTTTGTCTTTCATTTTGTCTAGTACTAGCCTTGACTACAGCTTTTGAGCTTTCATTCGTCTTTGAGAGTTTATGAGATGTCATTTGTGAACGTGTCTATAGATTTAACTCGCCCAACCACCGTTATCTACATCTGCAATTGGGATAAACCAGGACCCTGAGAAGTAAGCCAGTAAAATATTTTGCTGTTTTTTTTTGTTTGCTTACAGTTTTTGGTGCCTTTGGTTGTGTTTGGTATAACTCTGCATGAACCCAGAAAAATATTAGTTAGAGATGGGTCTTCTGTTCTGAGCTTAGAACAAGAGTTCTTAAAGTTCTCAAAGCTTCTTGATATCAGTCTTGGCAATAAATTTTTGGATTTGACACCAAAAGCAAAGGCAAAAATAAATCAGTGGGACTACACCGAACTAAAAAGCTTCTGCACAGCAAAGGAAATCATCAAAATGAAAAGGCAACCTATGGAAGAGAAAACAGAGTAGAAAAGTGGTTGACAGGGGCTGGGCATGGGGGAAATAGGGAGAGGTTGGTAAAAGGGTGCAAGCTTTCAGCTATAACTGAATGAGGTCTGAGGATCTAACGTATAACATGGTGACTATAGTGACAACACCTGTATCGGATGGTTGAAATTTGCTAAGGGAGGAAAACTTACATGTTCTCACATACACCAAAAAATATGTGAGAAGGAAAGGAAGGAAGGAAGGAATGAAGGAAGGAAGGAAGGAAGGAAGGAGGCAGGCAGGGAAGAAGGGAGGGAGGGAGGGAGGAAGGAAGGAAAGGAGAAAGAAAGAAAAGAAGGAAAGAAAGAAAGAAACAGAAAGAGAAGAAGGGAGGAAGGAAGGAAGAAGAAATGGTTCTTCTGTCCTGAGTTTAGAGCAGGAGGTTTCAAAGCACAATCCCTAATCCAGCAGCATCAATGCCATCTGGGAACTTTTAGAAATGCAAATTATAAATTATCAGACCCTAGACAGACCTAGACAATCGGAAACTGGAGGAGGAGGGACAGGCAGCAATTCTTGTTTTAACAAGACTTCCAGGCAATTCTGAAGTGCACTACAGTTTGAAAATCACTGATGTAGAGTATAAACAGCATTTAATTTAGCTTTTGATAATAGCGCACATTTGTAACGTATTGATTAACTTTTACATTCTCTTTTGCTAAATAGACTAAATGTTGGTTGTTAAAACTTAAGGGTGTCACTTAAAAATTTTTTTTCACTGACTTAGTTCTAATCAGGATATTAAATATCCTTGCTAGATCCACTTTATTATTTGAGGGTCATTCTCCAGGAAAGATGTGTTTGCTGTAAATGACAACCTATTTCAGTGACCCACCCTTAGACAGAAGTCTTTCTGTATGTCAAATTTAAATTACTCTTTTGTCATTTTAAGTGTATTGCTACTTGATCTATCATCAAAGTACATCCTAATTTTTACAATCCATTTTTAAATGGGTAGGCTGAGGTATAGATATTGTAAGTGAAAACTTTCAAATTTTCTAATTTTGATCTAACTTTAAATATCCTGAAAAATTATCAAAATCTGTATCCTAGATTATGGTTTGAGAGTTATCACCATTAGCATAGGGGGACGTGTGGAAATGCCAAATGGCTTAGAATTTCATCCTGATATTCTTTCAAATTCCCCAGAAAGTTACTTAGCCACTGGTAACATACATTTTCTAGGGTGGCTGCTTGGCTCAGAACATCCCTCTTAGATAATCATCACCCTTGTTTGTGCTTAATTACTTACGCCATAGCCATAGCCCAACCAAGTTGGATTCTTTCTCTCAGAGGTTAGGAATCTGGATTGAAAGATGTGGGCCAGTCTCTGCTAGCCACTGGAGCTGAGGGTGTGTGAACCCAGGAGCTGTGGCGTCTAGAGAAGAAGACAAAGCCAGTCATTAGAAAGAGGCAATAGTCCAGACATGCCAAGAAATCCATGGGCTAGAGAACCTGGAGAGAAAGAGAGAATGAGTATGACGGCAATTGCCATAATTCCTAATGGTTTTCTGGTTCTTGATTCTAAACCTTCTGTATCACCTAAAGAAACTTCTCGTCTTTGGATTCTTTGAAATGCACCTTTATTCTGCTGAAAAATTATCCTTTTTTCCCCTTTAGCCAAGTTTGAATGAAATTCTGTTATGTGTAACTCACAGTGCCTTGATTAAATTTACGGCCAATGAAAAAAAGTGTTCCTGCTCCATCTAAGTGGCAGGAAAGAAATATGAGTGATTCAAATAAACCCTAAAGTTGAAAATTGCTATAGCAATCACTACACTATTTAATAGTGTCTGGGAAAGTTATATGTATTGTCCTGTGCTCAGACGGAATCAAATCTTTTAAGTGCCCCTTAGTTATAAAGAAAAGAGCAAACATCTCATTTCTGTATCAGTGAAGGGTGGTTAGGAAGGAAGGTCCCTTTGTCAATCAAATCGGTTTTCTTCAGCTCCCCCAGCAAGTGTGGCGAAGGGACCATGGACTTTGACCATGGTCAAATTTTGAATTTTGAATTCTGGCTGGATCACTTACTATCTCTGCTACCTTAGATAATATTTCTCTCTTCCTAGTTTCTTATGTAAAATGAGGATGAGGACGGTAAAGTCTCCTTCGCAGGACTGGGACAGCCTTTGTTCTCCCAGCTTCTCTGGCCTTGGTGACATCATAAAGGCGGGGGAAGAGAAATGTGTTAACATTAGCCACTGAAGAAGCCTGTTAGAATTCAACTGTGAATTTACTTTTCACTCAGTGTTATTGCCACCCCGTGGATTTCTTGGGTAATGAAGCTCAGTCTGAGCCAGCGAAAGAGGGGGATTACAGTTACTTCAGTAAATTTCAGTTGTCAGTGTGAGTGCCCTCTTCTGGGCATTGAAGGAAATACCACACTCATCATTCCATTTGTAGAGCTGTGGCGTTCGTAGGTTTGCAGAGTTGAAGGTAGTGCTGCAGCATGAATGAGATCGTGCATTAACCTGCCCTCCTCCATGGACACACCCCCTCCCCCAATTTTCAAATATTAAAGCTGAATCCCAAATAATTTGAATTTCAAGGCTGGGCAGTGGTAAAGCTAGGAAGAGAATTTTGGGTCTTCACTTCCAACTGACCGTTCTTCCCACTTACACAGTTGGATAACAGAGCCTTGTTTTTACAATTAGCTGGTGGTCATTTTTTCATTATTTACTTATTTTATAGGCAGGCTTTAATTGATCAATTAATTAGTTTGTTTTATAGCACTGTATATACATGTGTTTTTCCTCTCTTCTAGTCTATTTCCTGGGTGCTGCCGATTTTCTTCCTTTAGAAGCATTTTCTTGCCATTCTTTTCTGTGGAAGTATCTGGTGATAGTTTAAGAGCCTATCTGTATTCGCTGTAGAATTTCCACCTTTGTGTTTCCTCCTACTTCCTGAAAAATCCCTCCACTTCTCTGATACTATGCAAATCCTGTTTCTTCTGGGCACAACTGAAGTTCTTCAACCTGCTTCTTCTGAGCCTTGCAGGCCACAGTGGTCCATGCTACATCTTTTTGGGGCTCATATCTCTGACATATTTTATTTTAACATGTGCATTATTATTTTTTTAGCTCGACTATGATCTCTTTGAAAGCAAAGATGTCTTCATTGTATTACTCAGGGCACCTGAATTCCCAACGGATATGTAATTAATACATATTTCTTGATCCATCCTAGGTGTCCCTGCTTCCATTTCCCTTTTCTATCATGTTTCCATATTTCCAAGCACAGGAAAACAAAAACAAAAACAAAAACACTACGTAGTAGCAGATTATTGCCTTTTGTTTCCACTGGGTTTTACTTGGGGCAACCAGGTTCCTCATTTGTACATGCACGGTGTGTGTGTGTGTGTGTGTGTGTGTGTGTGTGTGTGTGTGTGTGTGTGTGTGTATGTGATTTCTCCCATAACTTCCAGTGCCGAGCAGTTCGTCTATGGGTATTCTCTGGCATCTGTGTTCAAGTTACTTTCTTCCACAGAGGTTCTCTTTTTTGTTTATTAGAGGCAACTGATGTTATCGCTTTAAAACAAATTCTCGGTTTGAGGTTTTGAGGACTAAATGTAGCAAATGTGTTTGAAAGCTGGTTTATGGTTATGAATTCTCAGTGGAGATTATTTTCCCTCTCTCCCCTCATTTCCAAGGTTGAACCCTATAATAAGTCATTCCTTTTTCTGAGGAGGAGAGTTTTTTTGTTTTTGTTTTGTTTGCTTGCTTTTTGTTTGTTTTTTGCAGTTCACCCTCATAATGAGAGTGTAGCCTTCTTGTATTTCAGAT
Source organism: Eubalaena glacialis (assembly GCF_028564815.1). Lineage (NCBI taxonomy): Eukaryota > Metazoa > Chordata > Mammalia > Artiodactyla > Balaenidae > Eubalaena > Eubalaena glacialis. The sequence continues at coordinate 108,144,414 of NC_083726.1, read as the reverse complement.
GCATGTATGTGTGGAGGGGTTGGTTTCCATTAACTCATCTCCAACTTGACTCCTGATTTTTCACTAGTGAATTTAAGTGAGTACTTGCTTTTGTGTCGGTCCTTTTCTCTCATGGGCTATAAAATGGAAGCTCAAGTTTCTCCTGGTTGGACAGATCCCCTTAGGGCAGACACCAATTTCAGGCTTTACTTCTCTCCATGGAGTATTGCTTTCACTTTATTTGGTTAAATCTCTGAGCATATCCTTTGATCTTTTGCTAGCTCAGCAATGCACTGAAATAGATTTTTTCATGTCCTATCTAGAATTCTTAGTTCTTTGAACTGGGGTGGCTGTTCTTGATGGGCCCCATGACCACTCACTTAATCTCTTAGATATATTTTGGGATTAATTTGTAAATTTCAAGGAACAATTCTGGTATGATTTTGGATTGAGATTTCACCGAATTTATAGAAGAATTCAGGAAGACAATATCTTTACAATATTTATTCTTCTCATTCTTAAACATGGTTTATCATTCCATTTATTACATCTTCATTATGTCCTTTGGTAACACTTATGTTTGTCTTTTAAAGATCTTACACTGAGGTTTTGTAAACAGTTTTTTAAACTTGCATTTTCTATTGGTCATTGCTGTATAAAAGGGTAAGATTTACATAGTACTTACCACGTGCAGGGTGTTATTTTAAATCCTTTAGTAATCTTTTATCTGGTGAACTTGTTTATTAACTCGACTGGTCTGTCGCTTAACTGCTCTTGAATTTTCAATAAAAGCAATCATATCACCTATAGTTATTGATCCTTTCCTTGCTTTCTTTTCAATATCTGTGCTTTTTGTTTGTTTTTTCTTATCGCTGTCCTATTTGGACCCTCTCTGTAACAAAATTGTTTTTTCCCTGTGTGTTTTGTTAGTCTTGGTTGCAGACTTAACTTTCCATTTGCGAATTCCTCTTTCCCTGACTGTGGACACTTTTTAAATTTATTTCTGAGTGCTTCCACTGTTGCAGTGGAGAGGGTTGGAATCCGCTAGCACAGAATCTTCCAGCTATCTCTATTAGGACTTTTCCATTCCTTTTGGGTGTTGCCAGCCACCTGGAAGGCTGTATTGCCTCTGTGACCCAGTTATTCATACTGACTTCTTCAGTCTGAAAGCAGATGCCGAACTGTTTACTGCTTGGCTCTGTGTGTGGGTGGGTGTGTGGGTGTGTGAATGTTTGTGTTTGTTTGTGTAGAAGGGGTGGAAGCAGGACCAACCTGCTTGACTGTTTTACATTCCATCTCTAAGCAGTCACCCTAAGCCTTGGCTCCATATTCCTTGTTATTTTCATTGATTATGAGATAGAAGAGTCTCCAGAACTAATCTCACCGTATCAGCCATTATATCTAGTGTCTACCTTTCAGCCAATTTTCCTTCCTCAATTCAATCCTGTCAGATTTCTATCTTTTAGATGTATCTAAACATTTCTGTTTTCCTAATGACATTCTTTTTTTCCAGTATGGCTAAGGATTTATTCCTTATTTTTAAATTCATTTTCAAAAATTTGTTGGGAGGTCAGGTTTGTTGCATTCGCCCATTCTGTTAGTAATGCCCACTAATTAATTGTTTTCCTTATTTCAAGCTATTTCTTATTGGCTCGACTGCTAGTAAAACACGTATTAACAATACCAGTAATGGAAGAATATTTGTATTCAGCAACTTCTGATCAATAGATAGATCAGTGAAGCACTGAACTGAGTAAACATGAATAATTATCATAGGCTACCCTGTATAAACTGACATCATTTTGCAATCTCCAAAAAGTTTATAAATGATATCACCAAATTCTCTCCACAAGTCTGAGATAATCATTATAATTTCAAGTTGAGAAAACTATGTCCAAGGATTAACTGAGATTCACACCATTAGCGTGAAGCAGAGAAAGATTCAACACCCAGGGAGGGATAGCTGTTAAAGGTACAAAATCTGCACTGGGTGCAAATTTCACCTCAATTACCAACTAGTTGTGTCATGTTTGAAAAATTTTTAATTTTCCCATCTTTTAGTTTCTCATCTGCAAATGTTATCAATTACAGTACTGCTCTCAAAATATTATAGTGAGGATTACATTTAAAGAGCTTAGAACTGTTCCAGTCACATAATATGCACTCAATAAATAGTAATTGTTGTTGTTATTATTATTATTGCTACTATTTTGAACTCATGTCCAGCATCTTTTACTGCAGTATATCATTATATGTAAGACCAATTTTTAAAGTCCTACTGAATTTAGGGATAAGCTCAGAAAAAAAGAAGAGAACTCTCCAAAAATGCAAACACACACACACACACACACACACACACATGCTCACACATATATATAAGTATTGTCTAACCATTTGCAGTGGTAACTCCACATGATGCTTTCTAGGTTCTAGAGAACACAAAATGTGTCAGGAAATAGTGTTGAACAAAACAGATACAATCCTCTCTCATGGAGCTTACAAACCAGAAGAGGAGACAGATGTTAAAGAAGTGAGTATACTAAAACAAAGTCATTTCAACTGTACTAAGGGTTTTAAAGCAAGAAATCACTTGGCAACCTGTAGCTCAAAAGACTTAGAAATACTCAATTCAACTACAATGACTGGAATTTTATCTCCCTGAAGACATGAATGAAAAATAACTGTTTTTTAAATTGTTGAAAAAATGTTGTGGCAGAATATCCATGACTTTTATTAAAAGAATTGAAAACAAAACTTTAATCATTTTCATCTTTTACTATTCAAGTGCAGGAAACAAAGAATCTGACAGGCAGAATAATTCAGTTCTTTGGAGACATGTACTCTATTATGAAGAGAAGGGCAGATCTTCTGTTGTTACAAGGTTCTCCGGGGAGTTGGCTAAAACAGAAAAAAAAAGCATCAATGGGTTCATTGAATTGTAAGTAGTACGTTAGGAAATTGCTACGGTCTGAATGTTTGTGTCCCCCCAAATTTTATATGTTAAAATTCTAACCCCAAAGAGGATGGTATTAGGAGGTGGGGCCTTTGGGAGGTGCTTGGGCCATGAGGGTAGAGCCTTCAGGAATAGGATTAATGTTATAAAAGAGACCCGTCAGAGATCCCTCGACCCTTCCATCCCATGAGCACACAGTGAGATACTGGCAGTCTGCAATCTGGAAGAGGGCCTTCGCCCAACCATGCTGGCACCACCCTCCGGAACTGTGAAAAACAAATTTCTGTTGCCTGTAAGTTACCCAGTCTGTGATTTTTTGTTAGAGCAGCCTGAACAAACTAAGACAAAATAAATAATCCAAAGTAAAAACTGCCTCTGTACTGATCAGAGATAACTGAATAAAAAAATTCTTTCATTACTTTTCCCGTTAATCTATGTTTTATTCCCAGTCGAACCAGTAAGAAATAGCCTTCAAGTTCTAATGATTAACATTACATAAAACTATCAGATACATACCGACTGCTCACCATGTCCCAGGAACATTTCTAGGCATTTGGGGCATATTAGTGAGCAAAACAGGTAGAGATCTCTGACCTTGGGGTCCTTTAAATAATTCAATAGAAAGTATCCACCTACCCTGTCTTTGTGGGAGGAGACAAGGAGGACAGGACCCTTCTTCTGACAATAGAACTGAGGGCAAACTAAAACTAACTGAGTTCCAGTCAAGGAAAGAGACAGCTGAGATGCTCCTCTTGCTTGTCTTCATGATGTTTACTGACCCCAGGTATCTTCACAGTTTACCCCTCACAAGCAACTACAGCTGTGGGCTCATTTGCAGCCAGGTGTTTTGTTCAGGCAGTCAGTATCCATCCCAAGCATCACAGGTCATCTTTATTTCCAGGCGGAATATTCATGGCGTGCAGAGAGGATGGATCCAGAGTAATGTTGTAGAGTAATGGGAGTCGAAGCCAGTACAATAGATTGAAAAGGGAAAGATTGTTAAGGAAGTCTTCTTAAATAATGCTATTTGCAGCAACATGGATGGACCTAGAGACTCATACTGAGTGAAGTAAGTCAGACAGAGAAAGACAAATATCATATGATATTGTTTATATGTGGAATCTAAAAAAAGGTACAAATGAACTTATTTACAAAACAGAAATAGAGTCAGATGTAGAAAACAGACATGGTTACCAAGGGGGGAAGGGGGAAGATAAATTGGAAGATTGGGATTGACATATACACTCTATTATATATAAAATAGATAACTGATAAGAACCTAGTGTACAGCACAAGGAACTCTACTCAATACTCTGTAATGATCTATATAGGAAAAGAATGTAAAAAAGAGTGGATATATGTATATGTATAACTGATTCATTTTGCTGTGCAGTAGAAAGTAACACAACATTGTAAATCAACTATACTCCAATAAAAATTAATTTAAAAAAAACAGAACAAAAAGGAAGTCTTCTTAGAAGGCAGAGTGAGATTTGGTGGCTTTGGATGTCCTTCAACAGTTATCCTGGATCCTGCCACTCAGATTTTTGCCTCAGGGTTCCTGACTAAGGAGTTTACATGAAAGGAACAGTGGAAAAAAGAAAAGCACACTGCAGTGGAGCGGCATCTGACACCAAGTTAAGAACCAAAGTCGGAACACAAGGTGAAAAATCATGTATTGCCAGAATTACCCATGGAAATCCCCTAATCAGCCCAAGTTAAAGTGCTTGGCCCCTGTTTTTGTTTTTACAACTAGATATCAGGTCCTATAACCCTTTGTTAGTCTATGCTTTTTTGTGCCCTTAGTTAATTCTTCCATCTCTCCTTCAAAAATGTTGACACATCCATCACTAGTCACATGTCTGGCCACATGAACTGTGTATTCCTTTTTTTTTTTTTTTTAATTTATTTATTTATTTTTGACTGCATTGGGTCTTCATTGCTGTGCACAGGCTTTCTCTAGTTGCAGCGAGCAGGGGCTACTCTTCATTGCAGTGGACAGTGGCTTCTCTTGTTATGGAGCACGGGCTCTAGGCGCACGGGCTTCAGTAGTTGTGGCACACAGGCTCAGTAGTTGTGGCTCGCGCACCGTGGCATGTGGGATCTTCCCAGCCCAGGGCTCGAACCCATGTCCCCTGCATTGGCAGGCGGATTCTTAACTACTACCAGGGAAGTCCCTGTGCATTTCTTTTTCTCTTTCTTTCTATCTCAAAAATCCTTTGAATCCGTTGCGTATTATTTCCTCAGGTTTGCTTACACACGTCAACTCTTTTCAGCTTAACCAAACTTAGTATAAGTGATGACCAATGTATACACAATATTTCAGTAAGTTAAATGGATGGAAAGCTTTCATTGTAATATTTGAAATTATCTGGGTAGGCACAGGGTTATGTAGCACTATTTGGTATAAACTGGATTGGAAGTACAGAAGTGGGGCCTCTGACTCTCTGTTTCTCTCTCAAGAAGGCTGAGCACAGAGGGGACCCTTACCTACTTACTGACTTAACCAAGTGACTTAGTGCCCTAGCCAAATGATGGGGAGAGAAGGGGCAGTCAGCTGCCTCAAGAGAGCGAGCCCGGCTAGGGTTTACTCCAGGAGGCGGATGGACAAGAGCGTCCTCTCCTGGATTCTGACACAGCAAACCTGCCCTAAAATAGAGCACAGTTAATAGCCTCATATCCTTGGTTCTGAACAAGCAGATTAGCAAATTCTCCTCTCCTGAGAGGAAGCAGAAAGGAAGGTGGGAAGAAAGGAGAAAGGATGGGGCAAAGGACTGGAAACATGGGAAGGAGGTCAAAAGTGTATGGAGAAGGGTAAAGATGCCTCTCTCCCCGTAAGTCCCCCATTGCAAATCCACTGTCCTATAGTTACAAAATGAACCCAAAAGTTACAATGAAAAACACCACCAAAGGAAATGCCTCCTATTAATAATTTTTCAAAGAAATATTCCTATCCTTTACAAATTAAAATCCTAAAAAAACTAAATTCCAAAATACTCTGCTCTCCAATTTCATCTTCTGTTCACCTTACTTAAGCCATTCAGATACCTCGTTAGATTCTATTTGCCTTTAGCTGTAACAGAGCTTAAGCCATTTTTCACTTGAGTAATTATAGGTCCTTGACTCTCCAAAGTCGAAAAAATATCCCCTTGCTTTCCACCCACAGTGTCTTATATGTCCCATTTTCCAAAGAATGAAAAGGATAATTGCATATAAAAGAATATTACAAAAATATCTCTATACATAAGTTTAGAAAATTTGCCCGGAGCAATAACATTTAAAGAGCAAAAGCAATGTGCCTGCATTACTATTGCAAGCCACCGAGGTAGGGAAATGGAAAAAGAAAAACAAAAACAAGGAGAAAATTATTGTTTTCAACTTAGACTATCAGTGAACTTCTACCAGATGTCTATAGTCCACAAATTGTGAGCTAAAAACTCAACTAGAAGAAATATCTCCTTTAAGAAGTTAATAGTGATTTTATGCCTTATGTATATATTCTCTGTCAGAGGGTGGAATGTGAAACTCTCTGTCTGAAGTGTTATAAACATTGTCTAAAGTTTACTTAAGGAATTCTTCCCATTAGTTGATGAGAAGCCTCTAAATTTTCTTTTCTTTTTTTGAACCCCATGTTCCTAGCATCACAAATAAATGGAATCTTTCTTCTACAATACTTTTTAAGCAGGGTACCATTATTTGTAATAGGGAATTCTAGACACCTTGACCTTCATTCAAGTCTTCTGCTCTGGAAGATGCATGTCTTCATCCCCAGCAGGAGCCTCAGACCTTTTATCCTTACATTAAAGTCTGTCACTGTGACCTCCTGTAGTGACATTCTTGATGCCTATGTATCTTGTCTCCTAGAGGAGGTTTCTTTCTTGCTCCCAAGATCATTTCACCTGGAGAATTACTCTTACCTTATGCTTTTAACAAATTAAGGGTTTTTTTCGAGCCTAACTATACATACTGTATAGTGCACAGATTTTAATTCTATAGCTTAATGAAATTTTATGTATAAATATAATTGTATGTATATTTGTATGTATGTACATACAAATCTACTTCCCAGATTGAGATAAAGAACATTTCAGTTAACTTGTTCTTGAATTGGGCTCTTGATGTTTTGGGAGTAACTGCCCTTAGGTCCTGGTAAGGAACAGTATACCCCTTTTCATCAACTTGCTCTTTTCCACAAGCATCCTTTTTTTTCAGCTTCTGAATTTTTCAGGCCATAAGTAAACTGCACTATTTCAAGAGCAGCAAAAATATCTCTCTATTCCAAATCCTATCCTGAAGAAGTGGACTAGGTGTCTCAATGAAAAACATGTTGCCTGCCATGTCAGTAAACAAAGGATGTTGCAGCCATCAAGCCATCACGTTACAGCTGCCCTGACTGTGAGCTCTGAGGGAACTCAGGATAGAAACAGGATGCCCGCCACCTAGCAGTCAACTGCGGCGCCCTCCCCCAACAGCGCACCCTGAGGAGACTCAGGATGAGAAAGCATCAGATACTGGCCCCAGATAACTGAGACCCATATCAAAGGAACGATTTCTGTGAGCCCAGACTTCTGTATCTTCCCATATATAAAAAAGCACTAAATTCCTTGAGATATCTGACTTTCCTTAATTAGCAGTAAACTTTTGATGTTCCGACTACCTGGTCTTTGTTGCAAAAACTCCTATGTATCCTGGCTTCTCCCTTACCTCTCTCAGAACTATCTGAGATGCTGTGTCCCAGGCTTAAGTCCTTGATTTTGTCCGCCAAGTAAAACATAATTCTCAGCTTTTAGGTTGTGCCCTTTTTTCAGTTGACAGGTGTCTAGTGTTTCTTTTTTTCTTTTTTCACATGTGCTTCTATTTTTTCTCTAACGTAATAGTTTCCATTGCATTTCCATGATGACTAATGAAGTTGAGCATCCCTTCTTATGTTTTTGGCCATTTACTATTTCATACAGAGTCTGTTCAAATTCTACCTATTATTGTATGGGTTTTCTCATTTTTTTGTATTGATTTGCAGGAGTTTTTTCTAACTTCTGGATACAAGCCCTTATCAAAGACTTGTGTTGCAAATATCTTTATTTTTTGTTTCTTGGTTAATACTTTTGGTGTCAATTGCTGGCTTTATGATTTCCTGTCATACTTTGAATAATTTCTGAAACCAGCTACTACTGGGAAAATGATTCCCCTTTGTTATGTAGGCTCTTGCTTTTCATTCTCCGTTAAATCAGTCTTGAGTCTCTCTCTCTCCTTTTTAGCCCAGCCTTTAAAAGCCACAGGTACAGGTATAAAGCTCCTTTTCTGTTGTATATCTGTTTCAACTTGCTTCTAAGTTCTCGAATTTTTCTTGCAAGTAAGTTTTCTTGGGTTTATTCTGCAGCAAGCCTCAAATCTTAAGAGAATAGTTTTCTTCTTTTATTTTTGGTTTGCTTTTTCCCTCCTCACATAAAGCCCATTGTGGGTCTGAAAGCTTCTCTGCTCTGCATGCAGCTGCTCAGTGATTCTGGCTGCTTTGGTCTTATGGTCCCACCAACTGACCCTGAGGCCTGCACATTTGCCTGGAGACTCATAAAAGGCTTTTCGCTGCCTCAAACCAGAAATGACACATGTCACTTGTTCTCATATTCATTGCCCAGGATTGGTCACATGGCTCCAGCCAACTACTTGGGGGACTGGGAAGTAGTTTTCCTTGTTCCAAGGGAGGACAAGCACTAGAAGGGATTTGGTGAACTCACAGCATTATCTCCGTCACAGCAAGACTGCCTCCTTCTTCCCATTTCTTACTTTTTAAAATTTGAGCAAACCTGATTCTTAGAGACAAGGTGTTCCAAATAAAAGTCTTTTAAATTTCTTTGCTGGCCTTCATTTTTTAATCATTCTATTAAATAGCCAGGACTTCACTCCAACACCAGGCTCTCCCTCTTTCTCAACATATGTAAATGGTCACTGCTACTATGTCAGATAAGCTGATTCGGCTCTCTCAGTGAAAAATAACAAGAAACAAAACCAAATAAAGCTGAGACAAGATCCCTCTGCTATCAAAGTAAGCAAAGTTCTACTCCAAATGTAATATAGGAACACTGCACATAATTTTAAAAATGAAATGTCATAGTGGCATCATGAAGAATTAATGATAAATAAAAGAATCTGACAATTGTGCCATAATGAAGGTTGTTCATTCTAGAATACAAAAGGGTGAAGAATCTATGTGTTTCTACGTCATAAATAAGAATAAATATATCTGAGTCAGCATGAAGGAGTATAATGATTTTAAGGCAAGGGAACAGACCACAAGAAGCTATTGCACTGTTCCTTTATATCTTTGATGCTAAGTGTCTTCATTCAAAGAGGAACTATAACTCCCTAGAAATAAGACTTGAGACCTTTAGATTAAGAAGTTGTTGAAACAACAACAGCAACACAACTGGGAAGACATACATATCTAATTTAAATGGGTATTGGCCTCAGTAAAAGAATTGCATTTGCTCTTAAAATTCTAATCCCTTTAAACAACAAATTTTGTTAATCAGCAAAAATAATCACAGTCCCTTTACTTTCTTTTTTTAAAAATTTTATTGACGTATAGTTGATTTACAATGTTGTGTTAATTTCTGCTGCACAGCAAAGTGACTCAGTTATACATATATATATTCTTTTTCATATTCTTTTCCATTATGGTTTATCACAGGATATTGACTATAGTTCCCTGTGCTATACAGTAAGACCTTGTTGTTTATCCATCCTATATATAATAGTTTGCATCTGCTAATCCCAACTCCCAATCTTCCCCCTCCACCATAGTCCCTTTATTTTCTATTTGCTTGTTGAAGGAATATGATGGTTAGCTCTGAAGAAACTCACAGAAGCTCTGTGTGGTCTAAGCACAAAGTGATGAAAATACAAGATGAACGTGGATAGCTACCTCATGTATGCAGGGACAGAAGCCTAACACAGATCATCAACTAAGTGAAGGCTGACAGATATTATGCTCTTTAGAACATTCCTCTCTCAACTAGGAATATCAGACTGCCTAGAATGGCTGTTAGTGGCTGTCTTTCTGTTCCACCTGGTGTTATTGACTCTTGTACTTTATTCTTTCCTGCCATATCTATCTTTCCTGCCAATCTCAACAACCATTCAGGAAATCTGAATGAGGAACCCTTTCTAAATCCTGAGTTGGAAAACTTTCATAATGAGGAGGCATCACACATCATTGAGAATGAGACCATCTAGCATAATTGATCCATGACAGCAAAAGTACAAGGATGATTACTCTTTGCCTTTATCTCAGCCTTCTCGTGTTTTGGGACACTTTGCTGGACTCAATTCACTGTCCAGAAAGAGGTAATAGTCCACGGATTATTTCTGTGTACCCACAAATTCCGTAAGGCCTGTGATGGAGACAACATTTTTAAATGAAAGACAGAGCAAAGTTTTTTTTTTTTAATAAATTTATTTATTTTATTTATTTATTTTTGGCTGCTTGGGTCTTCGTTGCTGTGCGCGGGCTTTCTCTAGTTGCGGTGAGCAGGGGCTACTCTTCAGTGCGGTGCGCGGGCTTCTCATTGCGGTGGCTTCTCTTGTTGCAGAGCACGGGCTTTTGGCACGCGGGCTTCAGTAGTTGTGGCACGTGGGCCCAGTAGTTGTGGCTCGCGGGCTCTAGAGCGCAGGCTCAGTAGTTGTGGTGCACGGGCTTAGTTGCTCCGCGGCATGTGGTATCTTCCCGGACCAGGGTTCGAACCCGTGTCCCCTGCATTGTCAGGTGGATTCCCAACCACTGTGCCACCACAGAAATCCCGGCAGGATAAGCATTTTATATTTGTAATTTTACTTAGTTCCCACAAAATGTTATGTTAGTTACTACTAGTTCTCTTTTATAGATAAAGAGGCTTAGAGAGGTTAATTAGTTTGCCCAAATTACACAACCAATAAGTGACAAAGACAGATTTTGAAACCACATCTGACTTCAGAACACAAACACTTAACTTCTATAGTTTATTGCTTAGAACCAAAGGAAAGTTTTCGTTTTTAGGTGTATTCTTTCAAGCAGGCATTTTCCTACTGCCTATAAAACGGCCTTTCTTTTGGTAATTTTTCAGAGAATTGATAAAATAGCAGTTTCTATCCTTAAAACTCTGTTCAGACTCCCTGCATGAAGACGAGCATGGCTTTAGAGAACATTTAGTTCAGCTGTTTCAGTTTCAATGTTCAAGGTCAAAGAGATAATAAAAGGAAGAGCCAAGTCCTGAGTTCCCGGAAATCATTTGACTTTACCTTTCATGTTTGTACAAGAAAGCCAACTCTTTCTTAACTCCCTGATTCCCCTCCACTGAGGCCAGTTTGACTTAAATTCCCTTCCAAGTTGCAGCGGCAAGTGCCATTCCCACCAAATCACTCTCCAAGTCCTTCCCACAGCTTCTAGCTCCTCACTTCCAGTATTTCTGCTAAGGGAATCTGATGTTGTAAATTTTATCTTCACTTCGTGTCAATTTTCTGTGAACTAAATCAACCCTAAAGCAGGTATCGTATATTAAAGTGGGTCTCTTCTTTGTAGACTTTCCCCTGGCACTACCTAGCAATTCCTCTGGTTCTGCCAACAAATCAGAAAGTTCTTTCTAAACCCTCTCCCAAGTAGTTCCTGTGTCATCAAGCAATTACATTTGTGCTTTCTTAATCATTCCTTCTTCTATTTGTCATTCTCATAACAGTTGAGGAAGACAGCAGAAGCTGTACTATCGTGTGACAACTTTAATAACATAGGACACAATGAGATCAGTGATAAATCATGGAAGAAATATTCTGGTTCAAGCAACCTCACAAGAGAAAAGACTGGAGGTCCTTCTTGTGTAGCAGCATAGCTTTTATTGTTCTTTGTAAAGTACGCAAGTGAGAAACCCCAAATTTCTCTAGAAGAAAGGGAAGAATAACTGTGATTTAAAGATGCTTTCCTTCTTCCTTTAGCTACCCTGCTGCCTCTGAAAAAAGCCCAGCAAATAGTTAAAGACCCAGAGTGGTAAGTCTGATATGATGACAAGTGTGATAAGGTTTTGATGAGCAGACATGTGAGCATTAAGACTGTCTATCCTCTAAACACCCAGACCTGGCCCCTTCACTGGGTCTTTGTTTCCTTGGGGGCGCCCATGTCCATGGAACAATCTGGGTTTCTCCTGTTAATCTGCCTTAGATCGATTTAATTCTCACGCCCAGCTGGAGACCCTAAGAGGGCACGGGAAAAGTTATGCCCCCCCCTAAAATTTGATCTCTGTTCCACTGTCCTTCTCTGAGGCCTTCCTGACCTCCCTGTTTAAAACTGAACCCCCAATGTTCCTTGTCAGCTTCATGTTCCTAGCATTTAAAAGTGGCTGACATCTCCTCCAAAACTTGAAGGCTCATGGTGTGCTCAAAACAAATGTCACTAAAATGCATGCTCCCCCAGGGCCAAGGTCCGTGCTGTGTTTTCTTCTGCTGTTTGTTTGTTCCTTCCCAGTACTAGATCGGGCCTGCCACGTGCGAGGCACTCGACAAATGTCTGTTGAATGAACGGACCTGAATGAATAGTTGTGCAACCATTTTACACAATAATCTTACTGGGTTCTGAGAGCCAAGTGTTCAAAATAAATGCATAGTGGGTTCCATTTACCTTAAAAAAAAAAAAGACTGTCTATTCTCAGTCTTTTTTTTTTTTTTGCTTTCCTTTTCTTTAGAGCAAACAGAGAGCAAAGGGCTTAGGTACAGAGAGGAGAATAATATACGGTATTCCTCTCCCTGATCACAATTATTCAAATAATCTCCACATTCAAAATATACTCTCTTCCTCCCAAGACCATCACGGGGTTCATCTAATCAGAGTATCATGTTTGACATCTAAGATCTTATGATTAGATTAATATTTCAACCCCAATTCCAAAAGAGCAACTCACCAGGAACAATTTACTCAGCAGATAATTTTTTTAAGTAATGATTGCATTTCATGTTTGTTCTTTAAGTCTATTGATCCTTCCATTAATTAGTTAGAATGTCAATTATTCTAATCATTAGTACAGATTAAGAACGAATACAGATGAACATTTCTTAAGTTTCTCTTATTCCTTCCCCAGAGTCATGCCCTACTACTTCTGTTATATGATATTGAAATTTTAGGGAGAGATTTGGTTTATTTTGAGTAGTATTTCCAATAGTTGACTGAATCAATCAATCAAAGACAATTTCTTGTTGATTTACTTGTCACTTTGGCCAATAAAAATCAATTTTTCCAATCTTAAATAATTAATTTGATCGAATAGTTTTTTTTAAATATAATTTTAGAAATACAGCCTTCTTCAACCTATTAACTTTAAATTAAAGGTGTGTCTATATAGAGGATAAAAAAGAAATATGTGATATGGTTTATTGTCCTCAAGGAACAATCTTCATGGGAGAGTAAGGCTTGCATACCCTTAGGAAGATAGTAAATAAATATGTACTAAATTCAACATTTTACTGCTAGACTATGTGATACAAACAAGTGATGCACATTCCCATGGACCTGGAGTACAAAGACAATTAGTAAGTTGTTGGGAATCAAATAAAAAGAGATTAAAAAGAGCTAGGGAGGGAGGGGCAAGATGGCGGAAGAGTAAGACGCGGAGATCACCGTCCTCCCCACAGATACATGAGAAATACATCTACACGTGGAACTGCTCCTACAGAACACCCACTGAACGCTGGCAGAAGACGTCAGACCTCCCAAAAGGCAAGAAAATCCCCACGTACTTGGCCGTGTGGATGAAAGGCTCTTGGTGCTCCAGCCAGGCATCAGGGCTGTGCCTCTGAGGTGGGAGAGCCAACTTCAGGACACTGGTCCACAAGAGACCTCCCAGCTCCACGTAATACCAAACGGCGAAAATCTCTCACAGATCTCCATCTCAACATCAAGACCCAGCTTCACTCAACGACCAGCAAGCTACAGTGCTGGACACCCTATGCCAAACAACTAGCAAGAGAGGAACACAGCCCCATCCATTAACAGAGAGGCTGCCTAAAATCATAATAAGGCCACAGACACCCCAAAACACACCACCAGACGTGGACGAACCCACCAGAAAGACAACATCCAGCCTCATCCACCAGAACACAGGCACTAGTTCCCTCCACCAGGAAACCTACACAACCCACTGAACCAACCTTAGCCACTGGGGACAGATACCAAAAACAACGGGAACTACGAACCTGCAGCCTGTGAAAAGGAGACCCCAAACACAGTAAGATAAGCAAAATGAGAAGACAGAAAAACACACAGCAGATGAAGGAGCAGGGTCAAAACACACCAGACCTAACAAATGAAGAGGAAATAGGTAGTCTACCTGAAAAAGAATTCAGAATAATGATAGTAAGGATGATCCAAAGTCTTGGAAATAGAATAGACAAAATGCAAGAAACATTTAACAAGGACGTAGAAGAACTAAAGAGGAACCAAGAAACGATGACAAGCACAATAAATGAAATTAAAAATACTCTAGATGGGATCAATAGCAGAATAACTGAGGCAGAAGAACGGATAAGTGACCTGGAAGATAAAATGGTGGAAATAACTACTGCAGACCAGAATAAAGAAAAAAGAATGAAAAGAACTGAGGACAGTCTCAGAGACCTCTGGGACAACATTAAACGCACCAACATTCGAATTATAGGGGTCCCAGAAGAAGAAGAGAAAAAGAAAGGGACTGAGAAAATATTTGAAGAGATTATAGTTGAAAACTTCCCTAATATGGGAAAGGAAATAGTTAATCAAGTCCTGGAAGCACAGAGAGTCCCATACAGGATAAATCCAAGGAGAAACACACCAAGACACATATTAATCAAACTATCAAAAATTAAATATAAAGAAAACATATTAAAAGCAGCAAGGGAAAAACAACACATAACACACAAGGGCATCCCCATAAGGTTAACAGCTGATCTTTCAGCAGAAACGCTGCAAGCCAGAAGGGAGTGGCAGGATATACTTAAAGTGATGAAGGAGAAAAACCTACAACCAAGATTACTCTACCCAGCAAGGATCTCATTCAGATTTGATGGAGAAATTAAAACCTTTACAGACAAGCAAAAGCTGAGAGAGTTCAGCACCACCAAACCAGCTTTACAACAAATGCTAAAGGAACTTCTCTAGGCAAGAAACACAAGAGAAGGAAAACACCTACAATAACAAACCCAAAACATTTAAGAAAATGGGAATAGGAACATACATATCGATAATTACCTTAAATGTAAATGGATTAAATGCTCCCACCAAAAGACACAGACTGGCTGAATGGATACAAAAACAAGACCCGGAGAGGGAGGGGCAAGATGGCGGAAGAGTAAGACGCGGAGATCACCTTCCTCCCCACAGATACATGAGAAATACATCTACACGTGGAACTGCTCCTACAGAACACCCACTGAACGCTGGCAGAAGACGTCAGACCTCCCAAAAGGCAAGAAAATCCCCACGTACTTGGGTAGGGCAAAAGAAAAAAGAAATAACAGAGACAAAAGAATAGGGACGGGACCTGCACCAGTGGGAGGGAGCTGTGAAGGAGGAAAGGTTTCCACACACTAGGAAGCCCCTTCGTGGGCAGAGACTGCGGGTAGCAGAGGGGGGAAGCTTCGGAGCCACGGAGGAGAGCGCAGCCACAGTGGTGCGGAGGGCAAAGCGGAGATTCCCGCACAGAGGAGCGGTGCCGACCAGCACTCACCAGCCCGAGAGGCTTGTCTGCTCAGCCGCCGGGGCGGGCGGGGCCTGGGAGCTGGGGCTCGGGCTTCGGTGCTAGCCGGGAGGGAGTCCGGGAAAAAGACTGCAGCTGCCAAAGAGGCAAGAGAATTTTTCTTGCCTCTTTGTTTCGCGGCGCGCAAGGAGAGGGGATTCAGAGCGCCGCCTAAACGAGCTCCAGAGACGGGCGCGAGCCGCGGCTATCAGCGCGGATCCCACAGCAACAGGGACGCAGAGGGAAAAACGGAGAGATTCCCGCACAGAGGCTCGGCGCCGAGCAGCACTCACCAGCCCGAGAGGCTTGTCTGCTCACCCGCCGGGGCGGGCGGGGGCTGGGAGCTGAGGCGCGGGCTTCGGTCGGATCCCAGGGAGAGGACTGGGGTTGGCTGCGTGAACACAGCCTGAAGGGTCTAGCGCACCACAACTAGCCGGGAGGGTGCACGAGAAAAAGTCTGCAGCTGCCGAAGAGGCGGGAGACTTTTTCTTGCCTCTTTGTTTCGCGGCGCGCAAGGAGAGGGGATTCAGAGCGCCACTTAAACGAACTCCAGAGACGGGCGCGAGCCGCGGCTATCAGCGCGGACCCCAGAGACGGGCATGAGACGCTAAGGCTGCTGCTGCCGCCACCAAACAGCCTGTGGGCGAGCACAGGTCATTCTCCACACCGCCCCTCCTGGGAGCCTGTGCAGCCCGCCACGGCCAGGCTCCCGTAATCCGGGGACAACTTCCCCGGGAGAGCGCACGGCGCGCCTCAGGCTGCTGCAACGTCACGCCGGCTTCTGCCGCCGCAGGCTCGCCCCGCCTCCTCCGTACCGCTCCCTCCCCCCGGCCTGACTGAGCCAGAGCCCCCGAATCAGCTGCTCCTTTAACCCCGCTCTGTCTGGGCGGGGAACAGACGCCCTCAGGGGACCTACATGCAGAGGCGGGTCCAAATCCAAAGCTGAACCCCGGGAGCTGTACGAACAAAGAAGAGAAAGGGAAATCTCTCCCAGCAGCCTCAGAAGCAGCGGATTAAAGCTCCACAAACAACTTGATGTGCCTGCATCTGTTGAATACCTGAATAGACAACGAATCATCCCAAATTTAGGAGATGGACTTTGGGAGCAGGATATATTAACTTTTCCCCTTTTCCTTTTTTTTGTGAGTGTAGATGTGTATGCTTCTGGGTGAGATTTTGTCTGTATAGCTTTGCTCTCACCCTTAGTCCTAGGGTTAGGTCCGTCCGTTTTTTTTTTTTTTTTTTTTTGGCTTAAAAATTTTTTTTTTCCCTAATAAATGTTTTCTTAATAATTTTTTCCTTATTTTCTATTTTTAAAAAAAAATTTTAATAAGTTTTTTCATACTTTTTATTTTAAAAAATTAAAAAATTTTTTTCTTAATAAATTTTTTCTAAATAATTTTTTTCTTATTTTTAGTATAAAAAATTAATAAATCTATTTTTAAAAATTAAAAAAAATTTTTTTTTCTTAATAAATTTACTCTTAATAATTTTTTTTCTTATTTTTTATTATAATTGCTTTATTTTATTTTATTTTATCCTCTTTTTTTCTTTCTTTCCATTTTTTCTCCCTTTTATTCTGAGCCGTGTGGATGAAAGGCTCTTGGTGCTCCAGCCAGGCATCAGGGCTGTGCCTCTGAGGTGGGAGAGCCAACTTCAGGACACTGGTCCACAAGAGACCTCCCAGCTCCACGTAATACCAAACGGCGAAAATCTCTCACAGATCTCCATCTCAACATCAAGACCCAGCTTCACTCAACGACCAGCAAGCTACAGTGCTGGACACCCTATGCCAAACAACTAGCAAGACAGGAACACAGCCCCATCCATTAACAGAGAGGCTGCCTAAAATCATAATAAGACCACAGACACCCCAAAACACACCACCAGACGTGGACGTGCCCACCAGAAAGACAAGATCCAGCCTCATCCACCAGAACACAGGCACTAGTTCCCTCCACCAGGAAACCTACACAACCCACTGAACCAACCTTAGCCACTGGGGACAGATACCAAAAACAACGGGAACTACGAACCTGCAGCCTGTGAAAAGGAGACCCCAAACACAGTAAGATAAGCAAAATGAGAAGACAGAAAAACACACAGCAGATGAAGGAGCAGGGTCAAAACACACCAGACCTAACAAATGAAGAGGAAATAGGTAGTCTACCTGAAAAAGAATTCAGAATAATGATAGTAAGGATGATCCAAAGTCTTGGAAATAGAATAGACAAAATGCAAGAAACATTTAACAAGGACGTAGAAGAACTAAAGAGGAACCAAGAAACGATGACAAGCACAATAAATGAAATTAAAAATACTCTAGATGGGATCAATAGCAGAATAACTGAGGCAGAAGAACGGATAAGTGACCTGGAAGATAAAATGGTGGAAATAACTACTGCAGACCAGAATAAAGAAAAAAGAATGAAAAGAACTGAGGACAGTCTCAGAGACCTCTGGGACAACATTAAACGCACCAACATTCGAATTATAGGGGTCCCAGAAGAAGAAGAGAAAAAGAAAGGGACTGAGAAAATATTTGAAGAGATTATAGTTGAAAACTTCCCTAATATGGGAAAGGAAATAGTTAATCAAGTCCTGGAAGCACAGAGAGTCCCATACAGGATAAATCCAAGGAGAAACACACCAAGACACATATTAATCAAACTATCAAAAATTAAATATAAAGAAAACATATTAAAAGCAGCAAGGGAAAAACAACAGATAACACACAAGGGCATCCCCATAAGGTTAACAGCTGATCTTTCAGCAGAAACGCTGCAAGCCAGAAGGGAGTGGCAGGATATACTTAAAGTGATGAAGGAGAAAAACCTACAACCAAGATTACTCTACCCAGCAAGGATCTCATTCAGATTTGATGGAGAAATTAAAACCTTTACAGACAAGCAAAAGCTGAGAGAGTTCAGCACCACCAAACCAGCTTTACAACAAATGCTAAAGGAACTTCTCTAGGCAAGAAACACAAGAGAAGGAAAACACCTACAATAACAAACCCAAAACATTTAAGAAAATGGGAATAGGAACATACATATCGATAATTACCTTAAATGTAAATGGATTAAATGCTCCCACCAAAAGACACAGACTGGCTGAATGGATACAAAAACAAGACCCATATATATGCTGTCTACAAGAGACCCACTTCAGACCTAGAGACACATACAGACTGAAAGTGAGGGGATGGAAAAAGATATTCCATGCAAATGGAAATCAAAAGAAAGCTGGAGTAGCAATTCTCATATCAGACAAAATAGACTTTAAAATAAAGACAATTACAAGAGACAAAGACGGACACTATATAATGATCAAGGGATCGATCCAAGAGGAAGGTATAACAATTGTAAATATTTATGCACCCAACATAGGAGCACCTCAATACATAAGGCAAATACTAACAGCCATAAAAGGGGAAATCGACAGTAACACAATCATAGTAGGGGACTTTAACACCCCACTTTCACCAATGGACAGATCATCCAAAATGAAAATAAATAAGGAAACACAAGCTTTAAATGATACATTAAACAAGATGGACTTAATTGATATTTATAGGACATTCCACCCAAAAACAACAGAATACACATTTTTCTCAAGTGCTCATGGAACATTCTCCAGGATAGATCATATCTTGGGTCACAAATCAAGCCTTGGTAAATTTAAAAAAATTGAAATCGTATCAAGTATCTTTTCCGACCACAACGCTATGAGACTAGATATCAATTACAGGAAAAGATCTGTAAAAAATACAAACACATGGAGGCTACACAATACACTACTAAATAACGAAGTGATCACTGAAGAAATCAAAGGGGAAATCAAAAAATACCTAGAAACAAATGACAATGGAGACACGACGATCCAAAACCTATGGGATGCAGCAAAAGCAGTTCTAAGAGGGAAGTTTATAGCAATACAAGCCTACATCAAGAAACAGGAAACATCTCGAATAAACAACCTAACCTTGCACCTAAAGCAATTAGAGAAAGAAGAACAAAAAAACCCCAAAGCTAGCAGAAGGAAAGAAATCATAAAGATCAGATCAGAAATAAATGAAAAAGAAATGAAGGAAACAATAGCAAAAATCAATGAAACTAAAAGCTGGTTCTTTGAGAAGATAAACAAAATTGATAAACCATTAGCCAGACTCATCAAGAGAAAAAAGGAGAAGACTCAAATTAATAGAATTAGAAATGAAAAAGGAGAAGTAACCACTGACACTGCAGAAATACAAACGATCATAAGAGATTACTACAAGCAACTTTATGCTAATAAAATGGACAACCTGGAAGAAATGGACAGATTCTTAGAAATGCACAACCTGCCGAGACTGAACCAGGAAGAAATAGAAAATATGAACAGACCAATCACAAGCACTGAAATTGAAACTGTGATTAAAAATCTTCCAACACACAAAAGCCCAGGACCAGATGGCTTCACAGGCGAATTCTATCAAACATTTAGAGAAGAGCTAACACCTATCCTTCTCAAACTCTTCCAAAATATTGCAGAGGGAGGAACACTCCCCAACTCATTCTACGAGGCCACCATCACCCTGATACCAAAACCAGGCAAAGATGTCACAAAGAAAGAAAACTACAGGCCAATATCACTGATGAACATAGATGCAAAAATCCTCAACAAAATACTAGCAAACAGAATCCAACAGCACATTAAAAGGATCATACACCATGATCAAGTGGGGTTTATTCCAGGAATGCAAGGATTCTTCAATATACGCAAATCAATCAACGTGATACATCATATTAACAAATTGAAGGAGAAAAACCATATGATCATCTCAATAGATGCAGAGAAAGCTTTCGACAAAATTCAACACCCATTTATGATAAAAGTCCTGCAGAAAGTAGGCATAGAGGGAACTTTCCTCAACATAATAAAGGCCGTATATGACAAACCCACAGCCAACATTGTCCTCAATGGTGAAAAACTGAAACCATTTCCACTAAGATCAGGAACAAGACAAGGTTGCCCACTCTCACCACTATTATTCAACATAGTTTTGGAAGTGTTAGCCACAGCAATCAGAGACGAAAAAGAAATAAAAGGAATCCAAATCGGAAAAGAAGAAGTAAAGCTGTCACTGTTTGCAGATGACATGATACTATACATAGAGAATCCAAAAGATGCTACCAGAAAACTACTAGAGCTAATCAATGAATTTGGTAAAGTAGCAGGATACAAAATTAATGCACAGAAATCTCTTGCATTCCTGTATACTAATGATGAAAAATCTGAAAGTGAAATTAAGAAAACACTCCCGTTTACCATTGCAACAAAAAGAATAAAATACCTAGGAATAAACCTACCTAAGGAGACAAAAGACCTGTATGCAGAAAATTATAGGACACTGATGAAAGAAATTAAGGATGATACAAATAGATGGAGAGATATACCATGTTCTTGGATTGGAAGAATAAACATTGTGAAAATGACTCTGCTACCCAAAGCAATCTACAGATTCAATGCAATCCCTATCAAACTACCACTGGCATTTTTCACAGAACTAGAACAAAAAATTTCACAATTTGTATGGAAACACAAAAGACCCCGAATAGCCAAAGCAATCTTGAGAACGAAAAATGGAGCTGGAGGAATCAGGCTCCCTGACTTCAGACTATATTACAAAGCTACAGTAATCAAGACAGTTTGGTACTGGCACAAAAACAGAAATATAGATCAATGGAACAGGATAGAAAGCCCAGAGATAAGCCCACGCACATATGGTCACCTTATCTTTGATAAAGGAGGCAAGCATATACAGTGGAGAAAAGACAGCCTCTTCAATAAGTGGTGCTGGGAAAATTGGACAGGTACATGTAAAAGTATGAAATTAGAACACTCCCTAACACCGTACACAAAAATAAACTCAAAATGGATTAAAGACCTAAGTGTAAGGCCAGACACTATCAAACTCTTAGAGGAAAACATAGGCAGAACACTGTATGACATAAGTCACAGCAAGATCCTTTTTGACCCAGGTCCTAGAGAAATGGAAATAAAAACACAAATAAACAAATGGGACCTAATGAAACTTAAAAGCTTTTGCACAGCAAAGGAAACCATAAACAAGACCAAAAGACAACCCTCAGAATGGGAGAAAATATTTGCAAATGAAGCAACGGACAAAGGATTAATCTCCAAGATTTACAAGCAGCTCATGCAGCTCAATAACAAAAAAACAAACAACCCAATCCAAAAATGGGCAGAAGACCTAAATAGACATTTCTCCAAAGAAGAGATACAGATTGCCAACAGACACATGAAAGAATGCTCAACATCATTAATCATTAGAGAAATGCAAATCAAAACTACAATGAGGTATCATCTCACACCGGTCAGAATGGCCATCATCAAAAAATCTAGAAACAATAAATGCTGGAGAGGGTGTGGAGAAAAGGGAACACTCTTGCACTGTTGGTGGGAATGTAAATTGATACAGCCACTATGGAGAACAGTATGGAGGTTCCTTAAAAAACTAAAAATAGAACTACCATATGACCCAGCAATCCCACTACTGGGCATATACCCTGAGAAAACCATAATTCAGAAAGAGTCATGTACCAAAATATTCATTGCAGCTCTGTTTACAATAGCCAGGACATGGAAGCAACCTAAGTGTCCATCATCGGATGAATGGATAAAGAAGATGTGGCACATATATACAATGGAATATTACTCAGCCATAAAAAGAAATGAAATGGAGGTGTTTGTAATGAGGTGGATGGAGTTAGAGTCTGTCATACAGAGTGAAGTAAGTCAGAAAGAGAAAAACAAATACAGTATGCTAACACATATATATGGAATCTAAGGGAAAAAAAAAAAAAAAAAAGAGGTCATGAAGAACCTAGTGGCAAGATGGGAATAAAGACACAGACCTACTAGAGAATGGACTTGAGGATATGGGGAGGGGGAGGGGTGAGATGTGACAGGGTGAGAGAGTGTCATGGACATATATACACTACCAAATGTAAAATAGATAACTAGTGGGAAGCAGCCGCATAGCACAGGGAGATCAGCTCGGTGCTTTGTGACCACCTAGAGGGGTGGGATAGGGAGGGTGGGAAGGAGGGAGATGCAAGAGGGAAGAGATATGGCAACATATGTATATGTGTAACTGATTCACTTTGTTGTAAAGCAGAAGCTAGCACACCATTGTAAAGCAATTATACTTCAATAAAGATGTTTAAAAAAAAAAAAAAAAAAAAAAAAAAAAAAAAAAAACAAGACCCATATATATGCTGTCTACAAGAGACCCACTTCAGACCTAGAGACACATACAGACTGAAAGTGAAGGGATGGAAAAAGATATTCCATGCAAATGGAAATCAAAAGAAAGCTGGAGTAGCAATTCTCATATCAGACAAAATAGACTTTAAAATAAAGACAATTACAAGAGACAAAGACGGACACTATATAATGATCAAGGGATCGATCCAAGAGGAAGGTATAACAATTGTAAATATTTATGCACCCAACATAGGAGCACCTCAATACATAAGGCAAATACTAACAGCCATAAAAGGGGAAATCGACAGTAACACAATCATAGTAGGGGACTTTAACACCCCACTTTCACCAATGGACAGATCATCCAAAATGAAAATAAATAAGGAAACACAAGCTTTAAATGATACATTAAACAAGATGGACTTAATTGATATTTATAGGACATTCCACCCAAAAACAACAGAATACACATTTTTCTCAAGTGCTCATGGAACATTCTCCAGGATAGATCATATCTTGGGTCACAAATCAAGCCTTGGTAAATTTAAAAAAATTGAAATCGTATCAAGTATCTTTTCCGACCACAACGCTATGAGACTAGATATCAATTACAGGAAAAGATCTGTAAAAAATACAAACACATGGAGGCTACACAATACACTACTTAATAACGAAGTGATCACTGAAGAAATCAAAGGGGAAATCAAAAAATACCTAGAAACAAATGACAATGGAGACACGACGATCCAAAACCTATGGGATGCAGCAAAAGCAGTTCTAAGAGGGAAGTTTATAGCAATACAAGCCTACATCAAGAAACAGGAAACATCTCGACTAAACAACCTAACCTTGCACCTAAAGCAATTAGAGAAAGAAGAACAAAAAAACCCCAAAGCTAGCAGAAGGAAAGAAATCATAAAGATCAGATCAGAAATAAATGAAAAAGAAATGAAGGAAACAATAGCAAAAATCAATGAAACTAAAAGCTGGTTCTTTGAGAAGATAAACAAAATTGATAAACCATTAGCCAGACTCATCAAGAGAAAAAAGGAGAAGACTCAAATTAATAGAATTAGAAATGAAAAAGGAGAAGTAACCACTGACACTGCAGAAATACAAACGATCATAAGAGATTACTACAAGCAACTCTATGCTAATAAAATGGACAACCTGGAAGAAATGGACAGATTCTTAGAAATGCACAACCTGCCGAGACTGAACCAGGAAGAAATAGAAAATATGAACAGACCAATCACAAGCACTGAAATTGAAACTGTGATTAAAAATCTTCCAACACACAAAAGCCCAGGACCAGATGGCTTCACAGGCGAATTCTATCAAACATTTAGAGAAGAGCTAACACCTATCCTTCTCAAACTCTTCCAAAATATTGCAGAGGGAGGAACACTCCCCAACTCATTCTACGAGGCCACCATCACCCTGATACCAAAACCAGACAAAGATGTCACAAAGAAAGAAAACTACAGGCCAATATCACTGATGAACATAGATGCAAAAATCCTCAACAAAATACTAGCAAACAGAATCCAGCAGCACATTAAAAGGATCATACACCATGATCAAGTGGGGTTTATTCCAGGAATGCAAGGATTCTTCAATATACGCAAATCAATCAACGTGATACATCATATTAACAAATTGAAGGAGAAAAACCATATGATCATCTCAATAGATGCAGAGAAAGCTTTCGACAAAATTCAACACCCATTTATGATAAAAGTCCTGCAGAAAGTAGGCATAGAGGGAACTTTCCTCAACATAATAAAGGCCGTATATGACAAACCCACAGCCAACATTGTCCTCAATGGTGAAAAACTGAAACCATTTCCACTAAGATCAGGAACAAGACAAGGTTGCCCACTCTCACCACTATTATTCAACATAGTCTTGGAAGTGTTAGCCACAGCAATCAGAGAAGAAAAAGAAATAAAAGGAATCCAAATCGGAAAAGAAGAAGTAAAGCTGTCACTGTTTGCAGATGACATGATACTATACATAGAGAATCCAAAAGATGCTACCAGAAAACTACTAGAGCTAATCAATGAATTTGGTAAAGTAGCAGGATACAAAATTAATGCACAGAAATCTCTTGCATTCCTGTATACTAATGATGAAAAATCTGAAAGTGAAATTAAGAAAACACTCCCGTTTACCATTGCAACAAAAAGAATAAAATACCTAGGAATAAACCTACCTAAGGAGACAAAAGACCTGTATGCAGAAAATTATAGGACACTGATGAAAGAAATTAAAGATGATACAAATAGATGGAGAGATATACCATGTTCTTGGATTGGAAGAATAAACATTGTGAAAATGACTCTGCTACCCAAAGCAATCTACAGATTCAATGCAATCCCTATCAAACTACCACTGGCATTTTTCACAGAACTAGAACAAAAAATTTCACAATTTGTATGGAAACACAAAAGACCCCGAATAGCCAAAGCAATCTTGAGAACGAAAAATGGAGCTGGAGGAATCAGGCTCCCTGACTTCAGACTATATTACAAAGCTACAGTAATCAAGACAGTTTGGTACTGGCACAAAAACAGAAATATAGATCAATGGAACAGGATAGAAAGCCCAGAGATAAGCCCACGCACATATGGTCACCTTATCTTTGATAAAGGAGGCAAGCATATACAGTGGAGAAAAGACAGCCTCTTCAATAAGTGGTGCTGGGAAAATTGGACAGGTACATGTAAAAGTATGAAATTAGAACACTCCCTAACACCATACACAAAAATAAACTCAAAATGGATTAAAGACCTAAGTGTAAGGCCAGAC
This sequence comes from Eubalaena glacialis, assembly GCF_028564815.1. Classification (NCBI taxonomy): domain Eukaryota; kingdom Metazoa; phylum Chordata; class Mammalia; order Artiodactyla; family Balaenidae; genus Eubalaena; species Eubalaena glacialis. The sequence continues at coordinate 108,118,677 of NC_083726.1, read as the reverse complement.
ACTATCAAACTCTTAGAGGAAAACATAGGCAGAACACTGTATGACATAAGTCACAGCAAGATCCTTTTTGACCCAGGTCCTAGAGAAATGGAAATAAAAACACAAATAAACAAATGGGACCTAATGAAACTTAAAAGCTTTTGCACAGCAAAGGAAACCATAAACAAGACCAAAAGACAACCCTCAGAATGGGAGAAAATATTTGCAAATGAAGCAACGAACAAAGGATTAATCTCCAAGATTTACAAGCAGCTCATGCAGCTCAATAACAAAAAAACAAACAACCCAATCCAAAAATGGGCAGAAGACCTAAATAGACATTTCTCCAAAGAAGAGATACAGATTGCCAACAGACACATGAAAGAATGCTCAACATCATTAATCATTAGAGAAATGCAAATCAAAACTACAATGAGGTATCATCTCACACCGGTCAGAATGGCCATCATCAAAAAATCTAGAAACAATAAATGCTGGAGAGGGTGTGGAGAAAAGGGAACACTCTTGCACTGTTGGTGGGAATGTAAATTGATACAGCCACTATGGAGAACAGTATGGAGGTTCCTTAAAAAACTAAAAATAGAACTACCATATGACCCAGCAATCCCACTACTGGGCATATACCCTGAGAAAACCATAATTCAGAAAGAGTCATGTACCAAAATATTCATTGCAGCTCTGTTTACAATAGCCAGGACATGGAAGCAACCTAGGTGTCCATCATCGGATGAATGGATAAAGAAGATGTGGCACATATATACAATGGAATATTACTCAGCCATAAAAAGAAATGAAATGGAGGTGTTTGTAATGAGGTGGATGGAGTTAGAGTCTGTCATACAGAGTGAAGTAAGTCAGAAAGAGAAAAACAAATACAGTATGCTAACACATATATATGGAATCTAAGGGAAAAAAAAAAAAAAAAAAAAGAGGTCATGAAGAACCTAGTGGCAAGATGGGAATAAAGACACAGACCTACTAGAGAATGGACTTGAGGATATGGGGAGGGGGAGGGGTGAGATGTGACAGGGTGAGAGAGTGTCATGGACATATATACACTACCAAATGTAAAATAGATAACTAGTGGGAAGCAGCCGCATAGCACAGGGAGATCAGCTCGGTGCTTTGTGACCACCTAGAGGGGTGGGATGGGGAGGGTGGGAGGGAGGGAGATGCAAGAGGGAAGAGATATGGGAATATATGTATATGTGTAACTGATTCACTTTGTTGTAAAGCAGAAGCTAGCACACCATTGTAAAGCAATTATACTTCAATAAAGATGTTTAAAAAAAAAAAAAAAAAAAAAAAAAAAAAGAGCTAGATGAAATGAACAACAATGGAGTATACTTGATTGGATGACTCTTCCACAGCTAGATTTGCAGTTATTATAGTATGTGTGCTATCAGGATGAATATGAATAAAGTAGTGCTTGAAATAAGATTGAAAATAACTATTGTAATATATTATTTGAACCTCTCTCTAACCTTATGAGTTCCATTATTCTAAAAAATTGTATCATTTTTTTAACAAAGAAACAATGTAACATAATTTCCAAGTTAACCTACTTTACAAGTTAACCTCAGATATCATTATAAGGTTTTCAACGAAATTCTAAAATTGTGTATTTAGGTGTGGTAACCCACTTTTTGATTTTTATAAATTTTTGTGTGCAGAATTGTTCGTTTGGCCTTATATTTTCTTTTAATGTTATGTATTACTCAAAAAGAAACTTAAGATAGGAAGCCATGCTAAGAAAAAACTAAAATAAAAGAGCCATGAAAATTGTTGCAATTGAAATCTAGAAACATAACGATGTATGATATTATAGAAGCTATACTTACAATGACCACAGGGTGGCACCCTAGCATCATGCATGACAATAATACTCGCTCTAGACGTGTTATCAGAATACAACGAAAACTAGCTCAAATTATTGTAGGTTCTTCCCTCCAAGAAAGTTGTCAAGAGAAGCCAGACTTTAAACATCATGCTTTTTTGTGTATATGTTTGATTTTTCTTGACTCATAGCTAGTTTTACCCTTCCCTTGGCAACTGCCCTTTGCCCCTGGTCAAACCTTCCCTCTTCTAAAAAGAAAATCTAATCCTGCCTATTCCTCAAACTAGCTACATTATCACCAGCTCATTACCTAATTTCATGAACAAATATCCTTCATTTGTAGAACCCACTTTGTAACTACTCATCAAACTTGCTTTCACTGAGCAAACTCAAAATGAGTTCATATTTGACACTACTGTTCATTCTCTTCTTTTGGAAACTATTCTGGTTTGGTGATGTTACTGTCTTCTGGATTTATTCTTACTGTTAGGTTGTTTCTATTTAATCTATTTTACTAGTTTATCCTCAGCCCCTTCCTTACATAGTTTCAGCCTTCAGAATTTTGCCACCAAAATTTCTGTCAGCTAGTAAGTCTTATATACAGAAGCCCAGAGAATGTGTTTTTATCAATCTTTTACCTCAAGTTCAAGAAACGCAATCCAATATTGACTTTTATCAGATAATGGGGTTTGGGGAATGAATACTTGGTCTCCAAGTTCCACCCAAGATTTAAGGTTTTCGTCCATGAGAGCACAAGATACAGATGGCAGGGGGCATCCCCCTCTGAATCTTCTTTCTCAGGCCCATCAGAGCCCTCTGTCTTTTTAACACCCTCACTGGCCCCCACTTGTCCCTTCTTGTGTCTGATCTCTGTGAGTGGACAGTCATTTTCTGCTCTTTTAGATTCTGTTGTTGGACGGGGAGGGGGATGGGGGAAGGTAGGGTCTTGGAACCTGCATGTGGAGGTGGGGAGGGACTATAAAGAGAAAAAAAACCCAAAGTGATGTACTACCTTAGGTCAGATTCTTTAGAAGTCGGGTCTGAAATGGGAATGTTTTCAAAATGTTTATTCTCCTGGGGGTGGGGTGGGTGAGGGAAGCAGGGGAGGGCAGGGAATAAAGCTAAGCAAGAACGTGGTCTTACATGGAGACTAGCTTAGTCGGACCCCCCAGAGAAAGCTCTGGAGCACCAATTGCTCCACAGAGGGTCCTCCCTGAGGCCGGGAGGCTGGCCTCTTGTCCCCTCATGTCAGAGAGTCACTGCTGAGAGCAGTTATCGGGAGAAGGGTCAGCTCTGGGTGCTGGCAGCCAATACTCACAACACGTGGGTATTGGGGAGCACTGGGCAGTAAAGGGGATCAGGGCAGGGCACCCCGGACATTCGCTGCCTGTTGCCTTCAGATGGAGGGTCTGAGACTCTGTCATACTTTTTCAACACAAAGATTACCCCTTGCTAATATGCTGGAGCTAGACAAGTATCTTTGTCTAAATATTGACTCAGTAAAAAGACTCCTTTCAAGCATGGAAAACAAAAAGTAGCAGTGCTACAGAGGATAAACCTGGCAGACACCACCTTAACCAAATGATCAGGTTAACATCACCAGTAGCAAGACACAGCGCTATCAGGTCCCCCCAGCGTGATGCAAGCAGAAGGGCACTTCACCTCTGCGGTATTCTTTCCAAATATCTGGGACCTCCAGTCTAATCATAAGAAAATATCAGACGAATACAAAATGAGGGGCTGTCTGTAAAATACCAGACCCATATTCCTCTAAAGAATCCAGATCATGAAAGGTAGGGAGAGCCTGAGGAACTCTCACAGATTAGAGGAGGCCAAGAAAGGACAATTAAATGCAACGTGTAACCTTGCATTAGATCCTGGAACAGAAAATGAACACTAGTGAAGCAACTAGGGAAATCTGAATAAAGTCTGTAGTTTAGTTAGGAGCATTATACCAACGTGAATTTCTTAGTTTTGATCATTGTACTATGCTTATGTAAGATGTAAACATAAAGGGAAGCAGGATGAAGGGCATACAGACACATTCTGTACTATCTTCGCAACTATTCTGAAATCTAAAATTAGTCCAAAATTAAAAGTTTTTTTAAAATGCTGTTCTATTTCCTCAGACTCAGAAGTGTAACACTGGGATGGTGGAGAGGAAAAATCCATTCTGCCATATTATACATGCATGAAATAATATTCTTTATGAACAATGAAAAATAAATAACATAAAAGAATATTTATATCATTCATAACTTCTATGCTATATATTCAGTGAGCTGAATTACCAGAATTAAGGAGACTGATGAAAGAAAATCTTGTAATAAGTACAATTCTTTCATAAAAAAGGATTGTTAAGCTGCTCTCAAACTTTAAATTCTCCAATTCTGTTACTTTCCCTATCCAAGGAAAATAAAGGTTATAAAGAAAAAGGAAGGTGAGTTTTAAGTTGAACTTAATATTTGGCTGATTATATAATTCTACTATTTTTTCCCCTTTTTCCTTTACAAAGTTAACTCATACTACCAAGTAAGTTTTTTTCTGTTTTTTTGTTTTCTGCCTGCTGTGCCGCATGCGGAATTTTAATTCCCCCATCAGGGATCGAACGCATGTCCCCTGGAGTGGAAGGGTGGAGTCTTAACCACTGGATCGCCAGGGAAGTTGCCACCAAGTTAGTTTAATTTTTTATTTTCTAAAAAAATTTTTTTTACTCTTTTGTGTCCAGTGTTTTTTGTTCTATGGTATAATGACCAACAGGGATTACTATTTTCATACATTAAATTTTATTTTTTATAGTGTCAAAATGCCATAGAATTGTTATGAAAGTTTATAATGCTTCCTGGCATTCATTAACTACTGATAATATTTACTTGCATTTTAATAAACAATCTATAAACTAACTGACCTCATGGAAAGTAGAGCATTATTCCTGTTAGCGGTGGTGAAAGTTTGATCAGTGCTTCTTGAATGGTAATGTGTGAATAGACAAGATGTACAGTGTGCAAAAAGTTCTAAAAACAACTGATTTGTGTAGATAAATACTTATATATCCAAAATTAAAGAATCACAGACTTGGGATTGCAAGATATTGTTAGGGATCTCCTTTACTGATTTAGTTATTATCTTTTGCAATACATAGTTTGTCTAATATACTCCATATTTTACTAATTTATTTTTATTTCTTTAACTAATTTTATTTTCACTAATTTACTTCTATCTTGTCCACACCATGAGAGAAAGAACGTCTGTTCTGTTTACTACTATATCGCCAGTGCCAACAACTTTGGCATATGCAGTAGGCACTCAATAAATAGTTCTTAGAAATTAAAAAATGAGTAAATGAACGATTTAAAGATATCTACATCTGTTGATCATCCACACTTTAGAATTTCTATACCACATTTCAAGTAAGCCTACGTTTGAACACCTCTGGTGATTTTTTTAAAAATGTACAAATGTACAAAAACATTTTGTTAATCCTATGTAGGACTGTAATAAGATTCTATTAAAATAGACAAACGTAAGTTGAAACATCTTTCCCTATTGTGTAATTTCTTGCTTCCAATTTATTTCAAATATATACATTCCAAATATACACATATATTCTAAATGTATATATATTCTGAATATATATTTTCCCAATATGTATGTATATAGAAATATTCCAAATATATATATATATTCCATATATATGTCATATGTCATATATACCAAAGTATTACAGAAACCAGGTTGGAGCTGGTCTAACAGCCAGCTTTAGGTATAATTACACCTTAAATGTACTTCCGTAGTGCTTTATAGTACTTTTAAGCCATGGTTTAAAGGAGAGAAATGAGCTAACAGAAGGGCATAATTAAGGAGACTATGGATATATCTTTGATTAAATTCCTTGTAGAAATACAGAGGCAGTAAAAAATCTCATCAGTTTCTTTTTTCTTTTACAGATGAGGAGAGGCCCTATATATGTCCTGCATATACTTACACAATCTGTTGAGGTAAACCAACAAAGTGACAGTCAAGACACCAGCCAAACCAAATTTAGACACCATTTTGGCAAACAGCACTCTAAGCAACAATCTAATCTTTCCATATGTTGTTCTGACGCTCCTTGTACAAAAGATAATGCCTGCAAGGGTGTTATGAAATGCTGTGGTACCTCTAGGTATGGCCTGAGGTGCACACATCCTCTTATGCTGACCTGTCAATTTCAATCCACCTCCACAATCTAAGGTATAAGTATCAGGCAACATCACCCCCTCATCATGGCCTCATTTAAAATTCTCTCATCTTAAAACATTTTCTGTGCCTTATATTCTTCTAACACAGACATAGTTTATATCCAGTTACTATAGTATAGAATATATAGTTAGAATGGTCTAGAATTTAGACCACTTTCTCCATGATATATAAAAGGGCATAATGTCTCAGAAGAACATTCTAGGTATTCTCCACCTGATTTTATCTATCTATCTATTCAACTGACATTTATTGAAATACCCACAATATGCCAGGCACTGAAAATATAGTGATGGACAGGACAGATGCAACCACTCATGCAGTTGATAATTTCAGAGATGTTCTTTATCCTTCACTAGTAACCAGGACTTTTCCTCTCCTTTGTGTTTCCCTACCTCTCCCCTTCCTTTTCTAACCGTCATGAATCCAACCCCATCTGAGAGTTAGAGGTCATTTTTGAATCAGAGGTCGGTTTTTTTTGTTTGTTTGTTTGTTTTTTCATCTTTATCTTTCAGAGGTCAGTTTTCAACTCCTGGTTGAATTATTCCCTTCTCTGTTTTTCCCCCCCTAGATATTGGATGGAGAAATGGGTTCAGAAGGAAGTATCATAGAGCTTTTTATTTTTTTTAATTTTTTTAATAGATCTTTATTGGAGTATAATTGCTTCAAAATACCTTGCTAGTTTCTGTTGCACAACAAAGTGAATCAGCCATATGCATACACATGTCCCCATATCCCCTCCCTCTTGAGCCTCCCTCCCACCCTCCCTATCCCACCCCTCTAGGTCAGCGCAAAGCACCGAGAAGATCTCCCTGTGCTATGCTGCTGCTTCCCACCAGCCAGCTATTTTACATTCGGTAGTGTATATATGTCGATGCTACTCTCACTTTGCCCCAGCTTCTCCCTCCCACCCCATGTCCTCAAGTCCATTCTCTATGTCTGCCTCTTTATTCCTGCCCTGCAACTAGGTTCATCAGTACCATTTTTTTTTTTTTTAGATTCCATATATATGCGTTAGCATACAGTGTTTGTTTTTCTCTTTCTGACTTACTTCACTCTGTATGACAGACTGTAGGTCCATCCACTTCACTACAAATAACTCAATTTTGTTTCTTTTTATGGCTGAGTACTATTCCATTGTATATATGTGCCACATCTTCTTTATCCATTCATCTGTCGATGGACATTTAGGTTGGTTCCATGTCCTGGTTATTGTAAATAGTGCTGCAATGAACATTGTGGTACATATCTCTTTTTGAATTATGGTTTTCTCAGTCTATATGCCTAGTGGGATTGCTGGGTCATATGGTAGTTCTGTTTTTAGTTTTTTAAGGAACCTCCATCCTGTTTTCCATAGTGGTTGTATCAATTTACATTCCCACCAACAGTGCAGGAAGCTTCCCTTTTCTCCACACCCTCTCCAGCATTTATTGTTTCTAGATTTTTTGATAATGGCCATTCTGACCAGCATGGGGTGATACCTCATTGTAGTTTTGATTTGTATTTCTCTATTTGTTAGTGATGTCAAGCATCTTTTCATGTGCCTCTTGGCCATCTGTAAGTCTTCCTTGGTGAAATGTCTATTTAGGTCTTTTGTCCATTTTTTAACTGGATTATTTGTTTTTTTGATATTGAGCTCCATGAGCTGTTTGTATATTTTGGAGATTAATCCTTTGTCTGTTGTTTCATTTGCAAATATTTTCTCCCATTCTGAGGGTTGTCTTTTTGTCTTGTTTATGGTTTCCTTTGCTGTGCCAAAGCTTTTAAGTTTAATTACGTCCCATTTGTTTATTTTTGTTTTTATTTCCATTACTGTAGGAGGTGGGTCAAAAAAGATCTTTCTGTGGTTTATGTCAAAGAGTGTTTTTCCTATGTTTTCCTCTAAGAGTTTTATAGTGTCTGGTCTTAGATATAAGTCTTTAATCCAATTGGAGTTTATTTTTGTGTATAGTGTTAGGGAGTGTTCTAATTTCATTCTTTTACATGTAGCTGTCCAGTTTTCCCAGCACCACTTATTGAAGAGGCTGTCTGTTCTCCACTGTATGTTCTTGCCTCCTTTGTCATAAATTAGGTGCCCATACGTGCGTGGGTTTATCTCTGGGCATTCTATCCTTTTCCACTGATCTATATTTCTGTTTTTGTGCCAGTACCATACTGTCTTGATTACTGTAGCTTTGTGGTATAGTTTGAAGTCAGGGAGCCTGATTCCTCCAACTCCATTTTTCTTTCTCAAGATTGCTTTGGCTATTCGGGGTCTTTTGTGTTTCCATACGAATTGTAAAATTTTTTGTTCTAATTCTGTGAAGAATGCCAATGATAGTTTGATAGGGATTGCATTGAATCTGTAGATTGCTTAGGGTAGTATAGTCATTTTCACAATATTGATTCTTCCAATCCAAGAACATGGTATATTTCTCCATCTGTTTATGTCATCTTTGACTTCTTTCATCAATATTTTATACTTTTCTGAGTACAAGTCTCTCACCTCTTTAGGTAGGTTTATTCCTAGGTATTTTATCCTTTTTGTTGCAGTGGTAAATGGGAGTGTTTCCTTAATTTCTCTTTCTGATCTTTCATTGTTGGTGTATAGGAATGCCAGAGATTTTTGTGCATTAATTTTGAATCCTGCAACCTTACCAAATTCATTGATTAGTTCTAGTAGTTTTCTGGCATCTTTAGGCAAACAGTGACAGTTTTACTTCTTCTTTTCCAATTTGTATTCCTTTTATTTCTTTTTCTTCTCTGATTGCTGTGGCTAGGACTTCCAAACCTATGTTGAATAAGAGTGGCAAGAGTGGACATCCTTGTCTTGTTCCTGATCTTATTGGAAATGCTTTCAGTTTTTCACCATTGAATATGATGCTTGCTGTGTGTTTGTCATATATGGCCTTTATTATGTTGAGGGAGGTTCCCTCTATGCCCATTTTCTGGAGAGTTTTTTTTATCATAAATGGGTGTTGAATTTTGTCAAAAGCTTTTTCTGCATCTGTTGAGATGACCATATGGTTTTTATTCCTTAATTTGTTAATGTGGTGTATCACATCAATTGATTTGCGTATAATGAAGAATCCTTTCATCCCTGGGATAAATCCCACTTGATCATGGTGTATGATCCTTTTAATATGCTGTTGGATTCTGTTTGCTAGTATTTTGTTCAGGATTTTTGCATCTAGGTTCATCAGTGATATTGGTCTATAATTTTCTTTTTTTGTGATATCTTTTTCTGGTTTTGGTATCAGGTGATGGTGGCTTTGTAGAATGAATTTGGGAGTGTTTCTCCCTCTGCAATTTTTTGGAAGAGTTGGAGAAGGATTGGTGTTAGCTCTTCTCTAAATGTTTGATAGAATTCACCTGTGAAGCCATCTGGTCCTGGACTTCTGTTTGTTGAAAGATTTTTAATTACGGTTTCACTTTCAGTGCTTGTGATAGGTCTGTTTATATTTTCTAATTCTTCCTGGCTCAGTCCTGGAAAATTGTACCTTTCCAAGAATTTGTCCATTTCTTCACGGTTGTCCATTCTATTGGCATATAGTTGTTTGTAGTAGTCTTTTATAATCCTTTGTATTTCTGCAGTGTCAGTTGTGATTTCTCCTTTTTCATTTCTAATTTTATTGATTTTCGTCCTCTCTCTTTTTTTCTTGATGAGTCTGGCTAAGGATTTATCAATTTTGTTTATCTTCTCAAAGAACCAGCTTTTAGTTTTATTGATCTTTGCTATTGTTTTCTTCATTTCTATTTATTTCTGCTCTGATCTTTATGATTTCTTTCCTTCTACTGGCTTTGGATTTTCTTTGTTCTTCTTTCTCTAGTTGTTTTAAGTGTAGGGTTAGATTGTTTATTTGAGATTTTTCTTGTTTCTTGAGGTGAGATTGTATTGCTATAAACTTCCCTCTTAGAACTGCTTTTGCGGCGTCCCATGGGTTTTGGGTCGTTGTGTTTTCATTGTCATTTGTTTCTATGTTTTTTTAAAATTTCTTCTTTGATTTCTTCAGTGATCCCTTGGTTATTTAGTAGCACACTGTTTAGCCTCCACATATTTGTGGTTTTTTGCAGTTTTTTTTCCCTGTGATTGATTTCCAATCTCATAGTGTTGTGGTCAGAAAAGATGTTTTATACAATTTCAATTTTCTTAAATTTTCCAAGGCTTGACTTGTTACACAAGATGTAATCTATCCTGGAGAATGTTCCATGTGCACTTGAGAAGAAAGTGTATTCTGCCACCTTTCGGTGGAATGTTCTATAAATATCAATTACATCTATCTGGTCTACCGTGTCATTTAAAGCTTGCGTTTCCTTATTCATTTTCTGTTTGGATATCTGTCCATTGGTGTAAGTGGGGTGTTAAAGTCCCCTACTATTATTGTGCTACTGTCGATTTCTCCTTTCATGGTTGTTAGCATTTGCCTTATGTATGGAGGTGCTCCTATGTTGGACACATAAACATTTATAATTGTTATATCTTCTTCTTGGATTGATCCTTTGATCATTATGTAGTGTCCTTCCTTATCTCTTGTAACAGTCTTTATTTTAAAGTTTATTTTATCTGATATGAGTATTGCTACTCCAGCTTTCTTTTGATTTCCATTTGCATGGAGTATCTTTTTCCATCCCTTCACTTTCAGTCTGTATGTGTGCCTAGGTCTGAAGTGGGTCCTTTTTAGACAGCATATATATGGGTCTTGTTTTTGTATCCATTCAGCCAGTCTGTGTCTTTTGGTTGGGGCATTTAATCCATTTACATTCAAGGTTATTATAGATATGTATGTTCCTATTACCATTTTCTTAATTGTTTTGGGTTTGTTTTTGTGGGTCTTCTTCTTCTCTTGTATTTCCCACTTAGAGAAGTTTCTTTAGCATTTGTTGTAAAGCTGGTTTGTTGGTGCTGAATTCTCTTAGCTTTTGCTTGTCTGAAAAGCTTTTGACTTCTCCATCGAATCTGAATGAGATCCTTGCTGGGTAGAGTAATCTTGGTTGTAGGTTTTTCTCTTTCATCACTTTAAGTATATCCTGCCACTCCCTTCTGGCCTGCAGAGTTTCCACTGAAAAATCAGCTGATAACCTTATGGGGATTCTGTTGTATGTTATTTTTTGTTTTTCCCTTGCTGCTTTTAATATTTTTTCTTTGAATTTAATTTTTGTTAGTTGGGTTAATATGTGTTTTGGTGTGTTTTTCCTAGGGTTTATTATGTATGGGACTCTCTGAGCTTCCTGGACTTGGGTGACTATTTCCTTTTCCATGTTAGGGAAGTTTTCAACTATAATCTCTTCAAATATTTTCTCAGACCCTTTTTTTTTCTCTTCTTCTTCTGGGACCCCTATAATTCGAATGTTGGTGCGTTTAGTGTTGTCCCAGAGGTCTCTGAGACTGTCTTCAATTCTTTTCATTCTTTTTTCTTTATTCTGGTCCTTGGCAGTTATTTCCACCATTTTGTCTTCCAGCTCACTTATTCGTTCTTCTGCCTCAGTTATTCTGTTATTGATTCCTTCTAGTGTATTATTCATTTCAGTTATTGTGTTGTTCATCTCTGTTTGTTTGTTCTTTAGTTCTTCTAGTTCTTTGTTAAACATTGCTTGTATTTTCTCAATGCATGCCTCCATTCTATTTCCGAGATTCTGGATCATCTTTACTATCATTACTCTGAATTCTTTTTCAGGTAGACTGCCTAGTTCCTCTTCATTTATTTGGTCTTGTAGGTTTTTACCTTGCTCCTTCATCTGTGACATATTTTTTTGCCATCTCATTTTTTTTTTTTTTTTTAATGAGTGGGATTGTGTTCCTGTCTTACTGGTTGTTTGGCCTGAGGCTTCTAACACTGGGGTTTGTAGGCTGTTGGGTAGAGTTGGGTCTTGGTGCTGAGATGAGGAACTCCATGAGACCTCACTCTGATGAATATTCACTGGGGTCTGCGGTTCTCTGTTAGTCTAATGGTTCAGACTGGGAGCTCCCACCGCAGGAGCTTCAGCCTGACCCAGGGCTCATGAACCAAGATCCCGCAAGCCACCTGGGGGTGGCAAAAAAACGAAAACACACACACATCAATAACAAAGTAAAAAATAAAATTAGACCAGGAAACTAACAGATATGTTAGGAAGAATATAAAAATAAATATACAGATGAATCAACAACCAGAAGGTACATCAGTACCACAATAGTAAAAAAGAGGTGGGAATAGGAAAAAAAAAAAAAAAAAAGCAGGGGAAAAGGCCTTGGCTGTGGAGGACGGGGCCTAAGCAAGGGCGATGTTTGGGTGGTGGGCGGGGCCAATGCTCAGGACCCACAGGGCTGGAAAAGGCCCTGGGGGCTGTGGGGGGTGGGGCTTAGGCTCAAGGAATGGAAGGGGCCCCAGCATGCCCCCCACCCCTGGTCTCAGAGGGCAGGGCACCTCACCTGGGAGCCCAGCAGGGTTCCTGGACTTGAGTGGGCAGGGCAAATGCCCTCCTCTCCTCTCTTACTCCTCCTGTCTGGGAGGACCCCTCCTGCCTGCCTCTCCTGATCTCCCCAGCCTCCCTCCTATGCCCCCAAGGACCTATGTGGCCTGGAGGGGGCTTTGGAGGGCAGGGGACTGGCCTGGGATCTCAGCAGGCTCCCCGTGCCCCAGTGGGTGGGCAATTGCCCTCTGCTCCTCTCTCGTTCCTCCTGGATGGCTCCTCCCACCTGCCTCTCCTGATCTCCCCAGCCTCCCTCCTCTGCCGCCAGGACCCAAGTGGCCTGGATGGGGCTTTGGATGGGGGGTACTGGCCTGGGAGCTCAGCAGGCCTCCCGGCCCGAGTGGACCAGGTAATCGCCCTCTGCTCCTCTCCCGCTTTTCCTGGAGAGTCCCTCCAGCCTGCCTCTCCTGATCTCCCCAGCCTCAGGGGCACCAATCCTGTCTGGCCTACACTTCTCCTCCCCCCTCAGTCCACCTACATCATACCGGTTCACTTTGGGGTTCCTCCCCTCTCCTTGGGCATCAGAGTCCCCCACCAGCAGCCGGCAGGTGCCCTAGTTGTGGGGAGATGCTAACTCCACATCTTCCCACACCGCCATCTTGATTCTGCCTCCATAGAGCTTTTTAAAATGACTCATCTCTACCAAAATATAACTCTCTCAAGTATTATTCTTAAAATTCACAGGTCTTTAAAAGCTCAGCGTCATCTATATTTGAGCCATGTGTCCAATTTGTGGTTTTAATTATTTTTGAGTTCTAAGGGTACTGGGAGTAACTGGATTGCAAAGCATATGGTTTCTGCCGTCCAGAATGGGGTTCCTTGGGGGCGACTGGATAACTGAAGTTTGCAGAATATGAAATCTAGGGGATTTGGGGACATTTTCAGAAGGCACGCGTCTCAATTTGATCACCAAAATGCCTGCAGATAATTCTGACAATTTCCCCGCTGTACAGGTTCTTTGTTTCTGTTTTGTCTAGTGATGTAATTGGTGTTATTTTAATCTTTCATTTTATATTGATCTAATCTTTTAATGTTTGCTCTGGCAAATATATGGAAGAAATCCAAGGCACTGAGGTTTATTAATTTGCCTAAGTTAAGGTACATAATAGATTTGTGAGATCTATGAGAGTCATTCCTTACAATGTCAACTTCAGTATGATGAAGTTTTCCCCATTTGTATAATTTGAAACTCATTAACTTAAGTATTTAGTGAACATTCACCTTTTGCATAGAAATGCTCTGTAATGGCCTGAAAAATGTGTGAATCATGTGCATAGTAACTTGTATGAATTCAGAGAACAAGGAAATCTCTGATATAAGTTGTAGCTGACTCTCCTGGCAAATATTTTAATTTGTTTTATATCTTACCCAACAGTGGGGAAGAATGAATTCTACAAAGAAGAATTGCCCATAAATATCTGTTAGTATGTTTCTTTTATGTTTTTTTAAGGAAAGGATCTTTGAATTCAAAACTAATTCTCTGTGGCTAATAGGACAGTCATAGGTCCTTTACAGACTTAAAAAAGAAAAAGAAAAAGAAGAAGAAACAGGAAGAAAAAGAAAATCGTGTTTACTAGAAGTTAGTGGCCACACTTTTCATATAGCTCAGTACTGTGCTGTGTTGCTCAAGACTTCAATGTATTTCTCTGCCAAGCTGTGATTCTGATTTTGCTTTACTGACTCAATTAAGAAAGAGATGCTTCCATTTCTATAGTGCTAAAGTGAACATGAGTTTACAGTTAAGATGATGAGTTAAGCCTAATCTTACTTCTAGTCTCTAGTTGGCCCTAGACATGGTGGACTTCAGACACCTTGAATTTTGAAGGGTAGGTTGATCATAATGCTGGTGAAAAGTTTAAATTAGTTTAGTTATCAATTTAAAACATTTTTAAAATAAAATAAATTTTATTTATTTTGAATACAACAAATAATACATGAATTCATTCTCAGTATAAAAATGTTTTTCAAAACTATTGATAAAGTAAAAATCTTTCCTGATTTACCCAGAAGTAACCACTGTAATCTATTTGATTCATCATCTGAACAGGTCTTTTCCTGTATGTGTATTCATGTATAAGAACATTTATAAGTATAGTGTTGTTTCATGTACTTTAAACATACAGTGTGTATGGTAGTGTATCTACTGTTTTGCAAATATTTCAGTTTCAATTTCTCGCTTAACGATGTGTCTTGGAGATAATCACATGTCAGTTTACACAGAATTGCCTCATTTGTTTAAACTGCTGCTTAGGATTTCATTCTATGGACATATTATAATTAATTCCAACATTCCTCTACCAGGGGCCATTTACATTGCTAGGACATTTTTGCTAACTCAAATAATTTTCATGAATATCCTAGTATATACCTGCTTAATATTATTTAGGTATAGATAATAAGGCCAAAAAATCAGGAGATGACTACCATTGAAAAGATAATTTGTTGTACTCACAGATTGCAAGAGAAGGTGGCTGTCTTGCCATGGGTGGCCACACAGGAAAGCCCCGGGGTTGGTCAGGAGGCAGAGGGACATGGGAAACTGTGGGCAAGAACCTTTATTATGGTTTCAGCAGCAAGGAATGGGAGGGAGTTGCAGGGTAAGCAGGTTTAGGATAGGCTACTTTGAGTAATTTAGCAGGCTCTGGGGCACAAGGGCTGTCCCTAATTGTCTGGTACCTGGCCTTGGGGTGATTAGAGCAGGTGGCTAGTGACCCTGAGTGTAAGGCCTGATAAAGTAGGTGGTTGGAGGTATAGGCTCCAGATGGGTTTGCATTTAAAAACCATGCTCAATAGACAAGTTGTTTACTCTCTCTAGGAATTTGCTTACCCTTGGAGGAGGGGGGAGGTGGTTAGTCCTAATGTCAGCAAGTCCCCAGATGTCAGAGGATCAGAACACAGAAAATAAGACACCTTCTATTTAAATATCCTCCATTTTAACTTCCTGTGCAATCTTCTAAAGGATTGCACAAGAGAAAACAGATTAAAGATATTCTATGTTAATCACGTTAAACAAATTGTAGTAATGATTTTGAAATTTTATATATAAGATTAAGTTACCAAGGCGGTTGAATAATCTCCATATT
Organism: Eubalaena glacialis; assembly: GCF_028564815.1. Lineage (NCBI taxonomy): Eukaryota > Metazoa > Chordata > Mammalia > Artiodactyla > Balaenidae > Eubalaena > Eubalaena glacialis. The sequence goes on along the minus strand of NC_083726.1, from coordinate 108,103,089 downwards.
TGAAAGTAGGATTGAACGTAAAGAGTGAATAAGGGACTTCCCTGGTGGCATGGTGGTTAAGAATCCGCCTGCCAATGCAGGGGACATGGGTTCAAGCCCTGGTCCAGAAAGACCCCACATGCCACGGAGCAACTAAGTCTGTGCGCCACAACCACTGAGCCTGCGCTCTAGAGCCTGCGAGCCACAACTACTGAGCCCACATGCCACAACTACTGAAGCCCGTGTGCCTAGAGCCAGTGCTCCACAACCAAGAGAAGCCACCGCAAAGAAGAGTAGCCCCCATTCGCTGCAACTAGAGAAAGCCCATGCGCAGCAACGAAGATCCAACGGAGCCATAAATAAATAAATAAATTTATTAAGAGTGAATAAAACAGGACGTTCCTCCCAACGCAAGGGGATGAAATCGGATCTCACAAATTGCTGGAGATTAGCGTGCTCTGTTTGCTCTGTGACTCTTAATGTTCTTATCAATAAAACGGGAAAGCGGGTCATAGAGAAACCAAGTCCATATAGGCAATGGAGCAGATTCATTTTGGCCAACAAACAAAGAGTGATATTTCTAGATGTATGACGTTCAAAGCATGGATGGTTGGAGATATTAAATCACTGACCAAATCCTTTGGAATGGCTTTAGAATATATACTATTTCCTTTTTCTCTGTGGTGCTGGTGGTGGTATCGGATGCCAGGGAGGGGCTTACAGATAGGCTACAATCATTTGCACAGCTGTTCTATGGTAGATAAATGTTTAACTAATTCCCCTATTTTTAGTCCTCTTTTTCATAGCTTCCCTTCATATCTGTTAACTTTTGCCCAGTGGTTTTAAGAAGATCGTGACTCCCACTTCCTCTGAAATACCGCCCCATGCAGCTAGCGCTCTGACTGTTTCAGGGGTTAGCACGCTGCTAACCACTTACTATCTCTTGGACGTTAAAAAAAAATCTCATTAACTAACAGCCCCCTTCCCTTCTCTTCTTTGTTATGGCTTTATTCACTTTTGTATGTCATTGTGATGGGGTCTCAGAGAGGAGGGGGCAGATATCTTTGTTCTATTTGCTTCCTTGAATGAGACTTTCCCACTTTAAAAAATTATTTAGGCTGCAAGATTTAGCCATGGTTCATGGATAACGGAGAATTCAAAACACAATTTAAAAAATTCTGTAATGGTTGGTTCAAAGTGCAAGAAATCTAAAACACATTTTTAATTTTAGTTAAATCTCCACTTTTAAACAGCATACACTGAGCAATAACCCATATTCTCATGTGACCTGCTTAGAGAATGGTATGCCCCAGTGCCTTCAGTCCTGAATTTACAGCTTCTCTGTTTCGGGATTGGCCTGCTTTTCAATACTTTGTACTACTAGAAAGACACATATTGGCACAGAGCATTCTGCTTCTCCAAGCCTGTTTCTCCAGGCAAATGCATTTTTTCCCTTTTAGCAAAGCTCTGGATTAATAAAATATTACCATACTTTTGAGGTTGTGTTAGTGAATCCACAGTCTCATATAATTAGCAAGCTGATGAATCATTCTTAAATGCAATGCAATATAATACCATCTCATATTGGCAACATTTTTTTTGGTTTATTATTTCCAGGGGAATGGCAGTGTTGTGCACATGCTACTCTCTCCCTTCTTTCTCTTTCCCTTTCTCTCCCTCTCTCTCTCCCCTTCTCTCTTTAAAAATGATCAGAGCTGGGGCTTCCCTGGTGGCGCAGTGGTTGAGAATCTGCCTGCCAATGCAGGGGACACTGGTTCGAGCCCTGGTCTGGGAAGATCCCACATGCCGCGGAGCTACTGGGCCCGTGAGCCACAACTACTAAGCCTGCGCGTCTGGAGACTGTGCTCCGCAACAAGAGAGGCCGCGATAGTGAGAGGCCCGCGCACCGCGATGAAGAGTGGCCCCTGCTTGCCGCAGCTAGAGAAAGCCCTCGCACAGAAACAAAGACCCAACACAGCCAAAAATAAATAAATAAATTAAAAAAAAAAATGATCAGAGCTGACCAATCTGGAAAGCTGTAATCACTATGAAATTTCTGATCAGAAAAGTGTACATGAATAGGTGAACCTTTTAGTAGAAAAATTTGCGAATGATAGATTTTTTTTTTTTTTTTGAAAATCCTAATTCCCGGTGAGTTGGTGATTCAACATAAAACTTCCCTTCAAGATCCAAATATATTTTGTTTTTTATTTGTTGCTAGCACCCGTTGTCTTTGACTCCTAGATCACTACATTTACCACTTAGCTATTATGGGATGAGATTTAACTGTGGTTGTCTTACGATGATGTATGACCTGACTATAATAGCATCAGCAAATTGCTGTTGCATTAAAACATTTTTAAATCAAGTTCATAAAATAGAAAGAAGTTAGTGAGAACTCAAAAGTGGAAAGCAAATGTGAGGGACTGTCCCCTTACTTGCATGTTCAGCGTTCCAAGAACAATGACTAAATATTGGTAGTTCCTCTGAGAAATTTATAAGCAAATAAGGATATAACACAAATAAAAATATGAAGCAGATGAAAATAAGGGTTGGGCAAAGTCTTACATACAGTCCAATGTAGTAGTTAAAAACATGGATTCCATCTGGGTCAAACAGTCCTCAAGTCAAATCTGAGCTCCAAAATTTATGAGACAAGTATAATATATGCCTCGATTTATTTACTTATAATACTGAAATGATAATAGCACCTACTTCCCAAGATTGTTAGGATTAGATTAAATAAGAAAATGGCTAAAAGAACTTATACATTGCTTTGGGCATAGAACCCAAGTTTACTAAGACTTAAATATCATTTGATACTGATTACTGGTCTCAAGGATGGGTATGAGACACTGAAACCAAGGTCATGACTATTATTTCTAAAGAGCAGGCGGTGAAAGTAAATTACATCTGGAAGGAAGATCTGAAATTAAGAAATAAAGTGAAGGTCAATTATCAGGTAGAAACAGGTAAATGTCACAGTCAGTCTGATAAGACCAAGTAGAGTGAAGAGTTGAAGTGAGTTAATTGCTGGATGACAGAAAGGAAGGTGCTAAGTGTTGACTGGACCTAGACTTGAGGTTATGGTTAAAAACCAAGATCAGCACCTGGCAGAAGCAAATGAAGAAGCAGGAAGTTGAGGCTTGAGGTAGATTGTGTGGCAAGACTCACTCGTGCTGTCAGACTACAGCTTGCTGGCAAGGGTCTTCATTTTCATTAGTATTTTTTAAATATAAAAAAACCACATCATTATAAGAAGTTTAAACAATACAAAAGGATAAAAAGAAAAAAGGTGGCTTTACTCATCACCACATTTCATTTCAGAAAAAAATCACTGGTAAAATTTTGATTATATTTTCGGATATTTTCTGAACATGGCTCTCTGTCTAGATAGATAGATTATATACAGTATGGGACATTATATAAAGACATATATTATATAATAAATTATATATAAAATGTATATGTAAATATATAAAATGTTATAGATTATATAATAGATATATATAATACTTCATATATAAAATAGCTATATATATAGAGAGAGAGAGAGAGAGAGAGGGAAGATTCCTTTTCTTTTATGTAGAAATGGGATCATACCAACCTTTGTTTTTCACTTAACAATATTGTTTGAATATCTTTTCACATGCATTTCATATGCACGCCATTCATATGTATCTACTGAGTTGTTTTGAATGACTGAATTATATTCCATTGTATTGGTGGTGCATAATTATTTGACCAGTTAGATCGATATTTATACTGTTTCCAGTGTTTTGCTGTTACAAACAGTGCTGCAATAATTTCTCTTATTTATTTATTTATTTATCTACTCATGCAGTAACACATACAGGATAAATTCTAAGAATAAGATTTCTGAATAAAACACCAGGTGCCCTTTGATAAATCAAACAACTTACCCTCTAAATATTGTATAAATTTGAATTCCCCAAAGGTATAATAGAATAGCTTATAGTTTTCTATATCCTTATCAACATAGTATACATAAACAAATGATATCTAGATTAATAACTTTAAATATTTTTTGTTAAAGTATAACATGCCTGTGGAAAAATGCACAAATTGTAAGTATGCATATTGATAAATACTTACTAAGAGAACACACCCATAAATTAAAATCCACTCAATAAATAGTATATTAATAATATATTACAGTACCCCAAAGGAATCCTTGTGTCCTTCTTAGACACCCTCCTTTGCTCCTACATACATGTCTTTCCATGATGCTTCATTTTACCATTTTGAGCTTTATATAAAATGTAATACAACAGTATATACTCTTTGATTTCTTTCCATGAACATTCTGTATGAGGATCATAGTGGAGTGTTCATTGCTGTATAATATTCCATTCTGAAAAAAATTTATTTGCCTGTTTTCCTTTTGACAGACACATGGGTTACTTATAGTTTGGACTATTTCAAATAAGACTGATAATTGTTGCACCTGCCCCATAGTGCACATATTACTGTTGTGTAAGACTAAGATTGCTAGGTCACAGAGTGTGTGTACGTTCAGTATTTGTATACTGCCAAACAATTTTCCAAGGTTCTTGTATCAATTTATAATCACCAAACTTTTAACCGCTAATCTGATGTTTGGAAAAAGGTATCTCTTAGCTTTAATGTACAATTCTTTAATTTTATGTACGGTTGATTGTAGTTTCTTATATTATTAGGCCAGTCTGAATTTTATTTCTTTGTGAGTAACTATACCCATCTCTTTGGGTTACTTGCATACTTTTATGAAATAAGATGATTATATTTGTGGTTTTAAAATTTTAGTGACATATAAGTAATTTGGACTTTTATTTTTATTGATTCGCTCTTTGAATCTACTTGGCCTTTTTCAACTAAGAAAAACATTTTTTTTCTCCTAATTTAGCTTTGATTACTGCTTCTATGCCAAAATATCTATATGTGGATTGCATGTTGTCTGTCTTGTTCTTTAACTGCATCACAGTAAGAATAAGGCCAGAGAGGCTGAGTAATTTTCCCAAAGTTACATGGTTAGGAAGTGACAGAATCAGGATTTTTTTAAAATAGGAGAGGTAAGTTGCAAAAACAGATTTCTTTTCCCCCCTACACTCCTCAAGCTCCACTCCCCACCAAATATGGAAGCCAGTGCTATAGTTAATTCCCTAAATGGAGATTTCCCCCATCCCCATTTGGGTTTCTGTTCATAGACCATGGATTCTTAAAAATCAAAACAAACTGACATTTAACACAGTGAAAACCAGTTTTTCTCTGCCTGCCTTCTTTCCCTTATGTACAAATGAGCTTCAATAGTAAAATGGATTGAATTATATTAGAAGCGGGGTTTTTTTTGTTTTTTTTTTTTTATGGCTGTGTTGGGTCTTCGTTTCTGTGCGAGGGCTTTCTCTAGTTGCGTCAAGTGGGGGCCACTCTTCATCGCAGTGCGCAGGCCTCTCACCGTCGCGGCCTCTCTTGTTGCGGAGCACAGGCTCCAGATGCGCAGGCTCAGTAATTGTGGCTCACGGGCCTAGTTGCTCCGTGGCATGTGGGATCTTCCCAGACCAGGGCTCGAACCTGTGTCCCCTGCACTGACAGGCAGACTCTCAACCACTGCGCCACCAGGGAAGCCCCTGAAGCAGGGTGTTTTTTTTAAATTGAGGTATAGTTGATGTACTATATATATGTATATGTGTGTGTGTGTATATATATATATATATATATATATTTTTTTTTTTTTTTTTTTTTGCTATTCCATGCAGCTTATGGGATCTTAGTTCCCTGACCAGGGATCGAACCCAGGTCCATGGCAGTGAAAGCCCACGTCTTAACCACTGGACCGCCAGGGAAGTCCCAGATGTACAATATTATACAGGCCAATTATATAGCCAATATTTTTTAATAACTATAAATGGAGTATAACATTTAGAAATTAGGAATCACTATGTTGTACACCTGAATCAGGATTTGAATGCAAGCAATCTGGCTTTGAATTCCTGACTTTATCAACCCTCCACTCTAAACTTAGACATTTTCATTTATAGTCCACAACATGTGCTATTAGAGTTTCTGATGAATCCATTTTGTTCCTTACTGCCTCCACTGTGGATTTTAATTTTACTGTTGTATTTTTACTTTCCATAAAAGCCTTTTTAATTTCCACTTCATCTCATTCTGTTTTCTCCTAGGGACTGTGCTCCTCATTCTCAATGGCTCCTGTTCATTTCTCACCTTAATTGATTTAGTATTTTCTTCTTCTGTTGATGTCACTGAGACCTTTCTGGTGACTTTTTAGTCTTTTTTTTTCCCCTAGGCTCCTTGATTTCTCCTATATCTTAACTCTTGGCTTTCCCCAGGGATTCTTCAGCTGTCTTCTTCCTTCCTTTCTTCTCTGATATACACTTTGCATTCTATCTCATTAATTGCCGTGCCTTTAAGTACCTACATATATGTGACTCCCAAATACATAATTTCACCCCAGGTCTAATCCTGAACTATATAGCAGTATATTGATTCCAGTAATGTTTGTTGAGTACCTGTTTTCCAGGTACATGTGAGACACTAGCCATTTCCACCTGGATCTTACACAAGCACCTTAAACCTTAACCTCACCACACCTTCCTCCAAATCTGCTTTTTTTTTTTAATTCCTGAACCACCTATCCTGGTGAATCCTAATGTCTCTAGTTGCATAAGCCAAAAAAGAAAAAGTGAAATTAACTTCAGAAAACTCTATTTACTTTACCTTAAATTCTATCATCTTTATTCTATTTCTGTTGTGTCAGAACTTGATGTGTCAGTTAGGATTGCATTCATTCTGCTGCATTTCTAACTACAAGCAATTTACCCAATTAGTTTTTTTCAAATAACAAGATATTCAAAGGCCAGGACTGGTGCAGAGTTTAGTTATGCTGTCGGGGATTAGGGGTCTTTCTATCACTCTACCAAACTAAACATGTTGAAATCCATTCTTATGTTGTGGCCCCATATTGCAAGATGACTTAAAATTTAAGGCATTGTGTCTGCATTTCAGGCAGTAGGAAGGGGAAAGGCAAATAGTACTCTGGATCAGTCTTTTCCAAAAGAAAATTCAACTAACCTCAAAGAAAATTCAACTAACCTCAAATTTTCTGGAATTATGTGATATGGTCCCACCCAGAAGCAAAGAAGTCTGAAAACAAAATATTTTTAGCTGGACACATTGCCGCCCTAATCAGTACTGTGGTTATGCAAGCTAACTGGTAAAACATGGATAATGAGTAAGCAATTAGCAGTATCTTCCCCACCTGATAGGTAATAGCTTCATTTAAAGATGAAGTTTCAATGAAGCAGACAAAATGATAAAAGGATATAAAAAGAATCAGGAGATTTATTTTCACAGTAGAAAAAGAAAAACAAAAAGACTTTAAGGGGGAATAAATATTTAATAATATAAAAATAAATGTAGTTTAATATAATCTTTTTATAAAATATATATTTATAAAGTTTTATATTTATAAATATATTTAAAATTAAATATAAATATATTAAGAGTAATATTAAAAGTTTGAAAGGTTAAGGATAAAAAGACTAAAGGAAATATTACTGTTTGATAATCAGGGATAAAGTGGGACCTCTCTAGGGGGTAATTTCAGGACAGTTTTAAAGTGAGTGACAGTTGTAATTAGAACAATGGGTAACAGCACAATAGGTTAGAAAAGTTCAAGGAAGGTTCTTTTTTTAAGCTAAGGGAGGCTTGAGAATATTTTGGCTTTAAGTCGAGGAGTTAGTGAAGACTGAAGATGCAAGGAAAGGGAAACAAAATTGTAAAAACAAAATACTAGAGGCAGCAGGAGAGAATGAGATCAAAAGCACAACTGGACAGTGTAGCTTAGAATAGGAAAGGATATACTTTTTTTTTCAGATGAGAAAGGGGGAAAAGATAATTACAAAATATTTACTAACTTTAAAATTTAACAGTTTAGGGACTTCCCTGCTGGCGCAATGCTTAAGAATCCGCCTGCCAATGCAGGGGACATGGGTTCGAGCCCTGGTCTGGGAAGATCCCACATACCGTGGAGCAACTGAGCCCATGCGCCACAACTACTGAGCCTGTGCTCTGGAGCCGGCAAGCCACAACTACTGAGCCCGCATGCCTAGAGCCTGTGCTTCGCAAAAAGAGAAGCCACCGCAATGAGAAGCCTGCGGACCGCAATGAAGAGTAGCCCCTGCTCGCCTCAAGCAGAGAAAGTCCGTGTGCAGCAACAAAGACCCAACACAGCCAAAAAATAAATAGATAAATAAATAAATTTATTTTTTTTTAAATTTAACAGTTTAATTCAACAATTATTTATTGAGTACTTTCCAGATACCATGTCTTTGTGGAATGCTGGAGATTATAAGATGAATGAGACAAATTTTCTACTCTGAAGGACATTTACAGTCTAATATATATAACACATGTAGACTGTTATGATAACTATTATAAGATATGTAACAGCTATATCAACAATTTAGAAAATTCTTGATTAAATTCTCCCTGATTTGGGGGTTAGGGTCAGGGAAGATTTTATCTTAGCGTGATCAGAAAAGTTGTGTGACTTCTTGAATTTTCATCCAAAGGAAAACAAGCCTTTCTTCTATTGAAAACATGTTAAAGAGACAGTTGAATATGAATAATTCTACCCCAATGAGTCTCTACATTTTTTTTAATGTTTATTTTTTATTTATTTATTTTTCTTATTAGTCATCCATTTTATACACATCAGTGTACACATGTCAATCCCAATCGCCCAATTGATCACACCACCACCCCCACTCTACATTTTTTTTTAACATACTAGTTATAGATGTCTAAACACATCCAGTGATAAGAAACTGATTTTTCCCTAAAGAACTCAATCTATTGTCTCAGTAACCCCAAGAAACTTATTTTTATGTTATTCTAAGATAATTAAAATTTATCTGAGGAAATTTAAAATTAAATTTAAAATTATCTAAGATAATTTAAATAATTGTAAGAAATTTTACATTATTTTATATTAATTTCAAAATATCCTCCTTTTTAGAGCAATAGCTCTTTTTGTACCTTCCAGAACTATACATGCAAGATCGCTCTTTGTTCTATATAACTAAGTAAAATTATCATACTCAGTCATACTATTTTCTTTCCAAGCTGACCCCCCTTAATTCATTCAATGATTGCTTACACGACATTGTTTTCTAACCCACTCATTATTCTGATAATTTTTAGTTTGAAGATTTCACAGTCCATTAACATTATGAACTCAAGTGTATTCCGAATAACTACAGTCTTCTGAGTGTGAAGTTGGTTTTAGTCTCTTACTGGCAACTGCTTTCATTTTTTAAGCCGTGTAAGATAACTTATATTAGTCTTTCTTGACCCCCCCCCATTGTTCTTTCATCTTGTAATTATATTTCTGTTATTTAACCTTTCATTTCATGATAACTCGGTTGGCTCACTCTATAGGAAAGGGGCCTGGAGTAATTGACATTTGGACAGCTTGAACAATGTTAGATAGGGTAAGAAAACAGGGAACCATAGTTCTGAACAAAATACTACAAAATAGAAGACAACAGTTAATACTTACAACTAAGAGTTGAGGAGGATGAACAATTATTTTAAAGAATCTGACCAATTTATGGTTTTCCATTGAAGAGCTTGACCAGCCCTTAAACCCAACAGGCTGGCTGAGGCCCAAACGGCAAGTCAGAAATGGGTGAAAGTGTCCAAACCATGGGCTTCAAAGGTGATATTGTTCTTTTTGGTCTTATAAAGCAGTGTGCCTGGGGCTCCTGCAGCATCAGGAGAGAGAGACACCATGGCTTCTACCAAGATGCTGCTGTTCTTGCTCCTGACGGCCTTGCTGGCCCTGAGCTCAGCTCAAGGCACCGATGAAAGTAAGAAGGGGAAATGGGGATCATACAAGGGACGATGGGGTTAAGATTCATGAAGAAGAGTAGGGCTGGATTGAACCTTCTCAGAAACTAAGTATTTTACTTCCTAAGAGTAAGTTAATAAAAGAGGAGGCAACATTAGTTTCTATTTTCCACCAATTGCAAATATCTCTCTGAAAACCTGGGCTTAAGTCCTAAGCCAGCATCTTCATGGTATGAATTTTGCTGTTTTTAAATATATGGACTTTAAATTATTCACTCTGTTTATATAAAAAAGCTCATCTAAATTGAGTGAAAATTCTATAATTCATCTAGATAACTCATTTCTTTAACATCAAACACTTGAACACTCACAAATATTGAGAATTTTGATTGAATTTTCATATTTCATCAAAATTTTGACATTAAGTAGGCATTATTAATTTTTTCTCTCCATTACATTACTTACTCTTTTAAAATACTTATAGGTCAGGTGACAACTACTTGGCAGGCCTGCATTTATACTAAATCTAGGGATTCGTAGAAATGGATAATTTCAGGCAATGATGAAGGAATTTATGTATTACAAAAGAAGAAGGTTAATTCTTTATCAATCGGTGGCTCTTTTAAATAGAGAAGATGGATGGCATATCTTAATGGTAACAAATATCTAGATACAAAGTTAAAATCCAGGTAATTGTTTAAACGACTGCAAATATCAGACCTTTTGTAAGACAACTGGAAGTTGGAATGAAATTTTATTTACTTATGAAACGTTTGTCTTTATGTAGAAGCAACCTAAGTCAAAAAAATAGAAGTATTAAACAAATACACGAAATTCTAATAGATAACCTGAGTTTAAACCTGTTTACACATAGTGAGACAAAGTTGTTGCTCATAGGTAAGGTTAATTCTAAAATGGTAATATTAGATTTCTCTGAAAGACATGTAAGTTTTAATAAGGATCTATAAAAGGGTATTTTATGATAAAACTCTTTGAGCCTCAAACTCTGCACTTCGTGGTAGTTTGGATATTAAATGGGGAATAACAGTAAATCTCTGAGGAAAGATTATTTTTTTAAGAAGTATGCACTTGAATTTTGTGTATGCCTGGTCCTGTAAATATATTAATTATTCACTGCAACACTCTGAATTATGAACCTTCACATTTTATGTTTGAAGCATAACTTTAGAGTTTAAATACTTTGCAGAGCTTACATAATTAGCAGGTGACAAAGCTGTATTATAGACTCAGACCTGTCAGATTTCAAAGCCCATGAATCTTTCTACTTCATTCTGTGACCTCTCTTTTAGCTTTTACTTCATCTAAAATGGCTTGGAATTGTCTTAAGTATGTTGAATATTTTCAAGTTTATATCTCCATTCAACACATCAATTCCTTTGCTCCACATCTCTTCTTGTTTCCAAATTGATATCCTTCTTGAGCTCTGTTCCTAATTCACATAGTTCCCAAGTGCAGCACTGCAGTCTAATCAAGTGCCATGCTATGTTTCCCTGAGTATTTCATAAAACATTTGTTTATCAAAATGTGAATGTTTCAAGTAAAAATATAACTTAAAAGATTTTTAAATGTAGGATGCCCCAAAATACCACCAAAACAATCTGTCATTGAGGCAAAGATGAGTTTACTCTTAATCTTTTTTTTTTTCCTCTTATTTTTTCCTTTTTAAATCCTAGGTACTGTTTTCGAAGTCTCTCTTGAAGGACCAGGTAAATCTTTGTTCAAGAAAGTATTCCTTTCTTTTTTCTTCAGAACCTTTTTTTGCTTAGTGTTTTGTCTCTTGAAAGCTCTCAAAATTGAGTCTAGAGAAGGGCAAAAAGGAATAACGAACCCATAAGTTTTAGTGATCCTCAGTCTATTGTTAGTTATGAGCCATCTCCTTCCTTTTCACATTGGAATCTCTTGTGTCAGAGATCTAGTGTCTGAACATCAGTAGAACTTGCCGCCCTATTCGTCTGTAAATGCTTTTCTCTAAATCCTTTTACAACCAATAGCTAATGAGTGAATAACACAAATTCCTTTACTTTTGTAGGAGCATTAGCTCATGGACATTTAACTAATTTGAATCATAAATATACTATGTAATTTAAAAAGTACTCTAGTTGTTCAATCAATAAGTTTACCTTTGCATCTTATTTATTTATAGCACTAATGATTCATTCCTTTGTTATGAAGCTTTGATATCTGTTTAAATAATAAGCTGTTTCAGAGTAGGTGAAATTTAAAGCTATATATTAGTTGTACATACATCAGATGAAAAATTTGAAATCAGTTTTAATGACGTGTGTGGGAGTGTGTGTAGGAGGAAGGATTTAAGAAAGGAACAGAGTACATGAGAGAGCTAATAAATTATTAGTTATGCCACTAAAGAAGTGGAAGAATTTAGTAAATGAATCAAGCAAAAATTGTGTTGCTTAAAGAAAACCTTTACATGCTTAATGATTTTCCCCAGTTCCTGACTTACCAATGACCCTTCCCTTCAGGTTAGGATGTCCTTTCATACTTCATTCTTATCTTCTTTGCAGAAGCCTCTCAGGAGGAAGAGGAAAGCCTCCAAATGATAAGTGAGTTATTTTGGATTCACTCAACTTATTTAGAATTTTTCTAAATGGATTCTAGGAGGCTCTGGCTCACTGGTCTAATCCAAAATTTCTATGATTTTTTACTTACATTTAAAAAATCACACTTAACCTTTAAAATTTCCTTTCTCAACCATTCCACTATATATATATATATATATATAGTTTAATCTTATTAGTTCCACATTGCAGAAGGAGCACAAAAGACAAAAAAAGAAAAAAAAGAAGGAAATGATTTGCTTTAGATTTGAGTTTTCTCAGGCCTAGAAAATACGGTCACTGTTTTCCTTCTGATTTTTTTTTTTTTTTTGCCTAAGTTACCTGGCCTTGGCTGTCTTTATAAGGGCATGCCTATTTGAGGATTCCCAAAAGAAATGCTTTGATTATCTACATTCTCTACCCTAACATTAATTGAATAAAATGTACTACTTACCAATAACCATGGCAAGGTCCTATTCTTGGCACGAAGGATACAAAGATAAATGAAGCATTGTTCTTGTCCTTAAGGAACTCAGGATCTAATGGAAGATTTAGCTTGGACATAACAATGATCACTATCAGAAAAGTGGCAAAAAAAAGTATCATGGAAGCTCAGAACAGGGGAGAAAAGGGAAGGCCTCAACAGGAGATGTCATGTGACCTGGACCTTGGAGAGTGGAGATGTAGGGGAGAGCAGAGTGAAACGCATGGCTAAATCAATACATATAATATTTTCAATGATCTAGGAACACTTAATCCAATAAGGCTGAAGTGAATGTAGGAAGATACAGTTGAAAATGTGGGATAGTTCCAGATTGTGAAGGATGCTGTGGATGGCAAACTGAATTTGTAATTTATTCTATGGGCAACAAAGAGATTTGGAACAGAAGAGTGACCCAGCAATTTTTTTGTGTGTGGATCTGACAACAAGAAGGAGTAAGCAGCTTGAGATCACAGGCTGTATCTTTTAAGCTTGGAATCTTAGTGTTTGACATAAGGTGCAATACAGTATACAAGCGTGCAATAAAATATATGTTAAATTCACAACAGAATGATTATAAGAGTGATGGCCATGAGATCATGAAGAAATAATTGAAAGTTGATGCAACAGGTGGTGAAGGCTTGGGCTCAATTACAGAACCAGAAATTTGCAAAAGGAGACAATATAGGCTGGGCTTTACTTTTACTTTCTGTTTGAATACAGAGAACAGTCTGCAGAAGGTGACAGAAGAAAGAGGAGAGTGAGTGATACATGATTGCTCTGCTATTGGGAAAGGCAGAGTGGCTGCATAATGTCCCCCCGTTCAATAGATTCGTGTCCAGATATCATGTCTTTCTATAGGCAGATGCAGTGACTCTAATCTGGTGGTTTCTCTCAGACACCATGTGTTATCTGGTAGTTTACAGATGATTTCATGTACACTGCGGCAAGTTCAGGACAGATGGTGGAGTAGAACAGTGGCAGAAACACCAAAAGAGGGGAGATGAAAAACAATGAAAGTAAAAAAGAGGGGAGATGAATGGCCATGTGGCAAACAAGACCTGCTGCCCCTTCTCTTCTAGGTACTGGGCCCTGGTCCGGTCACTACCTAATGCCATTTAAACCAATAATACATTACTTCTAACTAAATTTAGATTACGGTAGTTTCCATACTTGCTTCATTTAATTTTATGGCTGACCTTGCTCTTTACTTGTTCCTTTCTCAATCTGTGTTTTCTTGCCTAAGCAGGTGATGAATCCGTTGAAGAAACCCCAGAAGAATCACAACTCAAGCCTCAAGGAGAACATGGAGGTCAACGTGGCAAGAAAGGCAAAAATGGGAAGAAAGGTCATGGTCAGCAGCATAGGCCTTGCAGCCAGAATGTCCAGGGAGGCCAGGAAAGCTCATATAGCAGAGGTGGCTGAGGTGGCCAAGGTTGCAGAGGTGACCAGAATGGCCAGGGAAACCCTGGTGGCCAGAGAGGCCAGCGTGGAAAAGGTGGTCAGGGTGGTCAGCATGGTGACCAGTGACAAGGAAGACCAACTAAAGATGTCCTCCAGTGATTCCCTAGGTATTAATTGTACTTTTATCCACTGATCTAGTGTGTTTCTCTTTAAATTCCTAATTCTCTCTTTTGTTTCTGTCCATTTATCGTTTTTAAATCTTGACTTTAATCCCTCTTAAATTCTTTGTCCAGATTTGTCCTTGTCACAAATCTCTTATCTCACACTTATGCACAGAAAAGTCTCCTCCATTCTCATGAAAGCAAGTATTACTTCTACCCTGAGCTTTATTTTCACACCCTTTTCTTGTATTAGCATCTTATATTAGCATCGAGCCTTCCCAATTTCCACCTCCCCTCCCGTCTACCTTTCCTCTTCCCTTCCCTTCTCTTTCCCCTCCCCTGGCCTCCTCCTGCCTCCTTCTTCTCCTCTCTCTCTTAATGTGATGTCTTGTAATGAGACTATTTAACAGTAGAGATGCCAAGCGTAATTATTACTTCTAATTTTTGTTTCAGAAATTGATAGAGATCTACTGGTGGCCATGGACTTTTCAGTGGTCTTGGTATTTCCTTTCTCCAACTTCAAAGCATCAATAAAGTCATCAGCATTAAAGCACTGGCTCTTGTTTTCCTTCTAGGGTCATGGTTCTCAGTAAAGGGACAAGAAGGACAGACTGGGAGATACAAAAACCTGATTGGAATCCAGATGCTCTGTATTGTGAGGCTTTATAGGTGGCTCAAATTTTAATAATTTTGTTGGATTTAACTGCCACAAATATTTCAAAGCAAAACCATTTTATTCTTGAGACCTGTAAGGGAGTTTTCCAAGTTGAGATTATCAATACACATAGACATTCTCAGCTCAGACAGAGAAAATAATCCTGTAAACTCCCTTGATCTCTGACAGTCTTTCAACGTATGTGTGTCATATTACTATAGTTCTGTTTATATCTGGGGTTTGAGAAGGCCCCCAGGACCTGTTAGCCTTCAGCATGCCCTGTTGGAGACAGACTTATCTTTCAGCTGTCAGTCAGACAGGCTTCCTCTTGGTTTAGGGACATACAGATATACTTCACGCACTGCATTTAGCTCATACATGTTGCCTCAACTTATTTCTTCTGCATTTTGCATTTGTAAAAATGGTGTGAAGTAAAATCTGCCAGAAAGTGAATATTATGAGTTGAATGATGTCTCCCAGGAATTCACATGTTGAGGTCCTAATGCCAGTATCTCAGAATACGACCTTATTTAGAAATAGGGCTGTTGCAGATATAATTAGTTAAGATGAGCTCATATGGAAATAGGGTGGGCTCCTCATCCAGTATGACTGGTGTCC
The DNA here is from genome assembly GCF_028564815.1 of Eubalaena glacialis. Classification (NCBI taxonomy): domain Eukaryota; kingdom Metazoa; phylum Chordata; class Mammalia; order Artiodactyla; family Balaenidae; genus Eubalaena; species Eubalaena glacialis. The sequence continues at coordinate 108,087,342 of NC_083726.1, read as the reverse complement.
TTAAGAAGAGGGAAGATTTGGAGACAGACATGTACACAAGAACACCAAATGAAGATGAAGGCAAGATTGCGGTGATGTAGCAGAAGCTAAGGAATACCAAAGATTGCCAGCAAACCACCAGAAGCTGAGAGAGAGGCCAGGAACACATTCTTCTTCACAGCCCTCAGACTGAACTAACACCTTGATCCTGGACTTCTGGTCTGTGAGCAAATAAATTTTGGTTGTTTAAGCCACCCAATTTGTAGTACTTTGTTACAGCAACCCTAGCAAGCTAATAATACAGTGAGAAAATTTACTTACCAGATTTTTTTTTTTTTTTGAATGGGTTTTTTTTTTTTTTTTTTTTTTTATTTACTTATTTATGGCTGTGTTGGGTCCCCGCCTCTGTGCGAGGGCCCTCCCCAGCCGCGGCAAGCTGGGGCCACCCTCCACCGCGGTGCACGGGCCTCCCACCATCGCGGCCTCCCCTGTTGCGGAGCACAGGCTCCAGACGCGCAAGCCCAGCAACTGTGGCTCACGGGCCCAGCCGCTCCGCGGCATGCGGGATCCCCCCAGACCAGGGTCCGAACCCGCGTCCCCCGCATCGGCAGGCAGACTCTCAACCACTGCGCCACCAGGGAAGCCCTACCAGATGTTTTAAATGAATGAGCACATATAGACTAATTACAACACCCTATTCCATCTACCTCCAAAGCCTCTGAGTGGAGACCAACAGAGAGAGGTGTTACAGGGAAGCATCCCTCAGCTGGTGGGCTCAGTACAGTCAGGCTAGGAATTGTGCCTAACTGAGAAGTTCTTTGTTTCTCTGAGCGTTAAAATTTGTTTATACCTCCTATGAGGAGTCACGCATGTGAATGTAGGTGGACCAAGCAGATTGACTACAAAATTAGGTGAAGATACAAATGAAGGCTCTAGTGGACATTTCTAGCAAGGACATAAGTAGTTTGCTTTTAGTATTAGTATGAATGAAGAATTTACAGGCTAAGGTAACAGAAATAGAAATTAAACATATTTAATTCTGTTTATTCCCACATTCACTACCAGGTTCAGTTCTGGAATCAGATCTAGACCTGGCCTTTTCCTTGGAAGCAGAATTAATCTCTGGTTGTTCTAGCTTTCTCAGTATCCTGATTGACTTTCTTTTCAGTTTCTGAAGTAATGTGATCATTCTGCAGATGGAATTTCACAATGCAAAATGTATGAAAATATACAAGCCTGAGGAGAGGAACATTTGGAAATGACTTGGGTGAGGATTCGGGAAGAAATTAGCAGCTTTTTCTTTACCACGTAAGCAGGGTAGCAGTCCCATTTGTGATCTTTTCCCATTTTCCATTATTTACTGAAAGCATGGGGGAAAAAAGTACAAAATAAAAACCAATCAACCTCATAACACTAGACATTAAAAATAATTGACAGTAATTTACTAGATAATGAGTTGCTATCATTTGAATCAAAATACCGGACAGCGAACCTCATGGTTTCATACCCAAATCAATACAGTTTTGCATAACACAAGCCTAGCAAACAGGCAAGGATGTTTATAAGTAAACTATGTAACGTCATGGGTTTTTCTTTCTTTCTTTCTTTCTTTTTTTTCCAGAAAGATATTCCAAAACTTGGCTTTCCTGGTTAAAAACTGCATGCTTAGCAATATTATCTTGAGTTCAGAGCTCTATTCCCCATTTCTTCTCTCTGAATGTCATCTGAAAGAGCAGTCTTGCAGCCCACCAGAGGGAGCCTCCAGTTTCCTCGCATTAAAATCAATCTCTTGATGAAGAGGTAGCCCTCCTCCTAAGACAAAACTTTATGTTAACCAATTTATATCCCAGTTTGAAGTATTGGCAAAGAAATGATCATGCTACTCCACTCTCCAAAAATCTTTTTTGTTGCCCACAAAATAAATTACAAATTTTGTTTGCGATTCACAACATCCTTCGCAGTCTGGAACTAATCCACCAATCTCCGAGAGTTTTATCTTCTTGAATTCACTTCAACCTTACTGGATTATTCAGTGTCCCAGACCATTGAAAATGTGATGCTATATGTATAGATTTAGCCATTTCACTCTGCTTTCCCCCAAGCCTCCACTCTCTAAGGTCCAGTTCACATGGCATCTCCTGGATGAGGCCTTCCCTTTTCTCTCCTGCTCTGAGCTTTCCTAATACCTCCTCTTGCCACTTCTCTGAAAGCGATCATTGTAATATCCAACCTAAATCTACCATTAGATCCTGAGCTCCTTAAGAAAGGAACAATGTCTCATTTACCTTCATAGACTCAGAACCAAGAATAGGGACGTGCCAAAGTGATTTTTTAAGGACAATAAAGACAATGCAGAAATTATTGATTTGCATATGTTTGACCACCGGGGCTTAATTATATGATCCTAACTGGAACAGAGAGATGCTCCCTAAAAGTGAATTTCTTCTGCCATACTTAGAGTTCTAAGCAGCAAATTTCTAGCAGTTTTGGAATAGCCCTTCCCCCCAACCCCCCACCCCTGCCACATTTAAATGCCAGTCACAGAGAGGATTCTACTACCCAGTCATTTCTTAAGGATAAAAGTGGGCATTTGTCTGTTAATTTTAGTTACGTGTTTTAAATTTTACAATACAGATGTTAAATACAGTCAGCCTGTATTTATCTTGTATTTGTAGGTTCTACCTGCAGATGCAACCAATCTCGGCTTGAAAACATTTGAAAAAAAAATTCCACAAAATTCCAAAAAGCAAACTTGAATTTGACGCATGCTGGCAGCTACTTATATAACATTTACATTGTATTTACAACTGTTTACATAGAATTTACATTGTATTAGGTATTATAAGTAATCTAAAGATGGTTTAAAGTGCAGGAGGATGTGTGTAGGTTATATGCAAATACTATGCCATTTTGTATAAGAAACTTGAGGATCCATGGATTTTGGTATCTGCGATGGGGGTGGGGGGATCCTGAAACCAATCCTCTTGGATACTGAAGGGCGACTGTACCAGATTATCTGGATCTTTTCTGTATACTTAGAGATCCTAATCAGATTTAGGGAAGAATTTTCTTCACACATGGTGATGACGGGCCTGCATTGAGACTCACAGTTGGTTATCTGTACATATTTTGTCTTTTGCGATGGAGCCGTATGGTTGGTTCCAAAGCAGGCAGAGAGATGACAGTCATCAATAGTGTCTGCCCAGAGAGGCAAGAATTAGACTGACCAAAAACCTGATCATTCACACCTTACTACGCAAGAACTGCTGTCTGAAGCCAAATCTGTGTGTATTTCTATGTGTATTTCTAGTTTTCTGGCACCCAACTAGCACCTGTCTTTCAACATCTACTCAAAACGTGAATGGTTGAAGACAAAAGCTTGCTGATCTAGTAGATAAGTCATTCTGTCCAGCTGAAACTTAAGAGCCTTCAATGCTGTGTTCTGACAGATACTAAGTACATCCGTCCCAATTTTATTCTTGAGAACTAGGGAGATAACCGCAGGTAGGTATTTGGACCCTCTGGAAGCACTGAAGAATTTGTCCCCCCTAAACCTCCATTCTCACTGTAAGATGATGATGACATTTTTGTTGCTCTGGTATTAGCGTCAGGTCAAATTCTATATTTAATAGCTCTCAAAATATCTAATTTCCCCTCTTTCCCCAATTCAAAACTACTCTCTCAAATGAGCACAGTCCCCTTTAAGGAGGGCTGAAGGTTGTGAAAACACCTGCCATGAAAACTTGCAGTGGCTTTGCAAGGTTATTTCTCAATGAAAACCAGCCTCCTCTTCAATGGACTTTTTGTGAAGCGACTCAGAGCTGGAAGCTTGAGAAGGAATAATGACTTTCTATTGCAGTGACTTCTTGGCATTTCATTTTTTCTTACATAATTCAAGAAGTACCTTATTTGACTGTGTATCTGCTTGAATCCTAGGAATACCACTTATATTAGTTCTCACCACAGATTCCTCTGAATCAATATATGGTGACTAGCACTCTGGCTGGACTTGCTGTCCAATATGCTAATGATGGTTAAGTGCTGCAACTGACAATTCCAATGTACCCACTGACACTAAGGAGCCCAGCAGCCTGGGCAGCCTCTCCCACTAGCCAATTGTGACCTACAGAGAACATCCCATCACTGAGTTCTCAGTGATGCCAGCTCTCCCCTCACCAGAGCATTCATTACTGCCTCAGGGAAAGGAATATCCTCAGGGATCTCCTGGGGAACATAGGTATGTAGTAGGTTCTTGGATCTTATCTAGTCAATCCTTTCTGACATTACTATATTCCTGAACTTTCTGATTTTTTTTAGTACCATGTCCAGAAAATTGCAGCAACTCCACCTTATACAGAGGCCATCATTGTGTCCAAGCTATAAACCCACAGACCCAAGAATATCAATACACCCCAAGCATAAGAAACAAAACAAAAATACACCAAGACATATGATAATCAAATTTCTCAAAAGTAGTTTTAATGGGAAAATATCAACATTAGCCAGAGAAAAAGATGCTATGTTCAGAGGAACAAATAAGGATGATAGATTTCCCTTCAGAAATAGTGTGAGCAAGAATTTGCTGTAGCAACATCTTTAAAACACTCAAATAGGGAAAAAACCCAAAACTTCTCAACCTAGAATACCCAGACAAAATATTTTTCAAAACTGAAGGAGAAATTTAGACTTTTTCAGACATAAAAAAACAAAGGGAGGCGCAGTGGTTAAGAATCCTCCTGCCAAGGCAGGGGACATGGATTCAAGCCCTGGTCCGGGAAGATCTCACATGCCGCGGAGCAACTAAGCCCATGCTCCACAACTACTAAGCCTGTGCTCTAGAGCCCGCAAGCCACAACTACTGAGGCTGAGTGCCACATCTACTGAAGCCCGTGCACCTAGAGCCCGTGCTTCGCAACAAGAGAAGCCACTGCAATGAGAAGCCTGTGCACCCCAACAAAGAGTAGCCCCTGCTTGCCACAACTAGAGAAAGCCCATGCGTAGCAATGAAGACCCAAAGCAGCCAAAAATAAATAAATAAAAACAAAGGGAATGAACACCCGCGACCCACACTACAAGAAATCTTAAAAGACTTCCTCCAGGCAGATAGAAAATAATACCATATGGAAATAAGAATCAACACAAAGGACTAAATAGTATTATATATGGAACTACATGCGTAAGTATATAAGATCCTTCTTTTTTTTTTTAAATCTTTTTTAAAGATATTTGTCTAAAAACAACAATGGATGGTGGATTTTGGGGGTTTTTTAAAAAATATTTATTTATTGGTTGATTGATTTTTGTCTGCATTGGGTCTTCATTGCTGTGCGCAGGCTTTCTCCAGTTGCGGCTAGCGGGGGCTACTCTTCGTTGTGGTGCGTGGGCTTCTTATTGCTGTGGTTTCTCTTGTTGCGGATCACGGGCTCTAGGCGCGCAGGCTTCAGTAGTTGCAGCACACGGGCTCAGTAGTTGTGGCTCACGGGCTCTAGAGCGCAGGCTCAGTATTTGTGGCACACAGGCTTAGCTGCTCCGCGGCATGTGGGATCTTCCTGGACCAGGGATTGAACCCATGTCCCCTGCATTAGCAGGTGGATTCTTTTTTTTTTTTTTTAAAGGAATTCCTTTATTTTTATTATTTATTTATTGATTTATTTATTTTTGGCTGTGTTGGGTCTTCGTTTCTGTGCGAGGGCTTTCTCTAGTTGCGGCAAGCGGGGCCACTCTTCATCGCGGTGCGCCGGCCTCTCATTATCGCGGCCTCTCTTGTTGCGGAGCACAGGCTCCAGACGCGCAGGCTCAGTAGTTGTGGCTCACGGGCCTAGTTGCTCCGCGGCATGTGGGGTCTTCCCAGACCGGGGCTCGAACCCGTGTCCCCTGCATTGGCAGGCAGACTCTCAACCACTGCGCCACCAGGGAAGCCCTAGCAGGCGGATTCTTAACCACTGCGCCACCAGGGAAGTCCTGATGGTGGGGTTTTTAATATATGCAAAAGTAAAATATATGATAGCATGTTTTTCTAGAATAAAGTAGCTAATAATAATGATAACACTTTAAAAATAGGATATGATAAAGAGGAAGAGAATATATAGTTAAATTCTTCTACATTGAACAGTGATGTTAACACCACCCGAGGAAAAAAAAAAAAGAAACTCACCATATGCCTCTTCCTGATCACACCACCTGTTTTACTCCCAAACAGAACCCACCATGCTTTGTGGAAGTAATTTCTATCATTTTCTTTGTTGTTTTACTACATAAATATGATTTCTAGGTATTATACATGCAGACTTTGGATATATTGCAGGTTCAGTTCCAGACCACAATAAAGCAAGTATCGCAATAAAGTGAGTCACAATAAAGTGGTTTTAAACTAAAACCAATAAAGTTGGTTTTCCAGTGCATAGAAATGTTGTTTACACTATACTGTAGTCTGTAAAGTGTGCAATTAGTATTATGTCTAAAAAAATGTGCATACCTTAACTTAAAAATACTTTATGGCAAAAAAAATATTCATCCTCATCTGAGCCTTTAGTAAGTAGTAACACCAAAGATCACTGATCACAAATCCCCATAACAAATATTATAATAATGAAAAAGTTTGAAATGTGAGAATTATCCAAGTGTGACACAGAGACACGAAGTGAGCAAGTACTGTTGGAAAAATGATGCTGATAGACTTGCTTGGTACAGGGTTGCCACAACCTTCAATTTGTTAAAAAAATGCAATAAAGTGAAACACAATAAATTAGGCATGCCTGTAGTTTAGTTGTGCCAGCAACTGGATTTTAGGGGATTGGAATTATTTATGTTGTTTTATTTTTAAGGGAGTGCATGGGGAAGGTCGAGTTCCTTTTATTTAAAATTTCATTTTATGTGAAACAATTATCCATATGGTGGTATGTAATTGTAGTTTATTTTTGTTGTTGAATAGTATTCAACTGGATGAATTTAGCACATTTTACTGATCCATTCTACTGCCGATGGAATATACCCTTATCATCAATGCTGTTATAAATATCCTTATACGTGGACCCTGGTGAATATGTAAGCATCACTTTTTAATCTTTATTAAAAGTATTTCATAATTTTAAGATTATTTAGGATAAATTCAGGATATCTATTCTTTATGACTCTCCATAAAAATCCAGTATGCCAATTTAATCAAGTTTTCAGTAAATCATTCCCAAAATGGAGGTTAGCATCTGATTTACATTATTAAAGATGAGCATTATCAGTAAGTTATCTTTTTTTTTATTTGTGTATAATCTCCCATTGTATGTTTCTACTACCATTTATTTGTCTACTTTTTGTCATGTATATTTTCATTGTTTCCAGATTTTTGCTATCACAAAAATTGCTACTGTGAACATTGTTTTATATATTCTTCTGGACAAATTTGTAAACAGTTATTTAACACCCATAATTGGTAAATTAGGGATATGTGAATATTAAGGTAATGGCAACTATTTTCCTAAAGTACATACATCAATTTAGACTCTAACCAAAATGTATTAAAGGTTTCTTTAATCCACATCTTCTCCATTATTTGGTATTAACAGGCTCCTTGTTTGTTGACAGTATAGGGGATATAAAAATGGTGTTCACTGTGGTTTAAATTTGCATTTCCCCAATTAATAATTATGTTGAGAATCTTTCCATAAATTTATTTAATGAGCATGTTTTGTCTTCCATGTAGCACTTAGTCTTATGATTTTTTTCCCATTTTTATACTGCATTGTGTTCTTGAATCTAGAAAAATGGTACAGATGAACCTATTTGTAGAGTAGGAATAGAGATGTAGATGTAGAGAACGGACATGTGGACATAGTGGGGGAAGAGGAGGGTGGGATGAATTGGGAGATTAGGTTTGACATAAATACACTATCATGTGTGAAATAGCTAGTGGGAAGCTGCTGTATAGCACAGGGAGCTCAGCTTGGTGCTCTGTGATGACCTAGATGGGGGGAAGGGAGGGAGGGAGGTCCAAGAGGGAGGGGATATAGGTATACATATAGCTGACTCACTTCATTGTACAGCAGAAAGTAACACAACATTGTAAAGCAATTTTTCTCCAATAAAAAAAGAAAAAGAAAAAAAATAAAGAGGGAAAGAAAATGACACGAACAAGCTACACCATGCTTCTTAATGGAGAAAATTCTTTTTGTTTTACAGTAACTTGTTGCTATTCCAATTTAAGTGTGAATAACTGCCCTCCCACTTCCACATCCTCAAGTCCATGTTCTTCTTTCTGGGCTATAAAGTGACCACATTTCTCAGCCTCCCTTACAGATGTTTGTAGCAATGTGATCAAAGTCTGAACAATGTCATGTAAGTGAAAATTATGGGCATTATTTTTAGGCCTGTCCCAAACAATCTCCCCATGCACAGTCCTCCCTATGCCTTTTTCTCCCTTGTCTTGAATGGAAATAACTCCAAGAAATCTTAGAAGCCCCATGTTAAAGATGGCAAACTATTGATCAGCCTGATTCCCTGGATAACTGCCTAAAAAAGGCTGCCAGACATATCAGTGCTCTTAAAAGAGCAATATTAAATGTACATTGTGTTTGAGTCACTATATGCTTGGGAGCCTATCTGGGGTAGCAGTTCGTCTACCCAGTCTAATGCAGAAATTAGAATTAAGAGTATGTAGATTTGTGCAGAGGCATTTGAATTGTGAAAAAACAGAACTAGTAAATCCATGTGACCCGCAGAGTTTGTGATGAGTTTCATTTTCATTGGTTTCCAGCCCTTATAGTTTATTCATCCATTTAGCGACCAGAATATATCATTTGGACAGACTCTTCTATAGACTTACTTTTATGTCCAGGGAGGGGGCAGGAAACAGGATAAACATGATCCCCACATTGTAGGGCTTATATTCTGCTGGGGCAGACAGATAATTAAAAACAATGAATAAATCAGATGTGGAAATGATTTACCTTAAGGTTTAGATAATGCTGTTACAATTTCCTAACTAAGAATTAATATAGACATATAAATTCAGTTGTTGAACAAGGCTATACATTTCTTTCCTGTAGTGAAACTTGTTATCAGTACTATGTCAACCCACTTTCTGTTTCAGCATTGTCCAGAAGATTATAATAAAACAGATCTTGAAGACATTTCCTATAATTATTACATAGATATCATAGATACCACTTTAATACATGCAGAAAAATCACTGAATCATGTACTATAATTTTGTACTATTGAATGTATTTTTAAGATAGGGAAGATCTGAGACTTCTTGTCTGAAGTTTAAAAGGAATTTTTAGGTAGCAAAATGGAGGAGATGATAATTCAGAGGCCCAAAGGTGGTTTGGGGGAAAATAAATAATTTGACATCAGATATCGACTTCAAAAAAGGTCTTCTTAATTAAAAAGTGTAAAAAATGACTTTCCTAACTGCATGTGGAAATATTGAAAACAAATTATGATTATTATTTTCCTCTTCATCCCTGTAACAGAACTTGATTTTTTCCTAAGTTTTTTGTCTACATATATTAAATCTAATATTCCTCAGTAGAGCTGATTGTACACATATGTAAAATTTATCTAAATATGATTGTTACTCTTGAATATTATTGTAGGCATTCTTTTCCCAACAACATTGTTAATTACTCTCTATTAACCATGAAGGAAGTATTCATGATGGGATAACATCTATCCCAAATACACATCCTCAATGTCTGATTTAGAATTGAAAGTCATTACCATCCAAACAATTGGAGGCTCAAACAATAAAATCCAACCAAACACACTGTGGTACTAATTAGAGTGGAAAATAGCAATGATTTCTTGAGATAAGTTGTCAGTTCTTTAAAATTCAGAACATAAATTTTTCAATTGGAAGGTGATAACATAGAACATGTATGTGAAACACACATTGCTTCATTATCCCGAGGAATTTCACACAATATTTTGTAAAATTAGATTGCTTACCTGGAAAATATTGTTTAATGGTATGGTAATCTTATGTCTTATATCTTTCGTAAACACAAACCTATACACATTCTGTGATAAGCTTAGGTAAAAGACTTTTCTAGGTAAACCTTTGGACATTACTCAATTATATACACATTTTTTAAAAAGCAATAGAAAGTATAAAACATTATAGACTTCATCCCTTAATTTTCTGCTAGAAGACATATGTTTCCACTTATTTCCTTTCTTTCAGCCAGCATCTTGGCTGCCACGGAAATGACAAAAAGGCCTGTTAATTTCCTGTTTCCCCAAATCAGGATAAATGAGTGGATTGAAGGACAACTGGTTCCAAGAGTGTGGAAAAGCATGAGGACCATTCCTTCTGCAGCTCATTAGGACTCCAAACTGATACGATTAGAGCCAGGAAGTAAATGGCCAAAAGCAAAAGAATGGAGATGACAGTTTGCGTGGCTTTTATATGGACCTTGGTGCTGGGATCTTGGGATCCTTTGCCATTGAGCTGCATTTTCCTGAGATGTTTCCACAGGGAAAAGATTAGCAGCAGAAAAGATGTCAGCGACATAGTAAAGGGTGTGAGGTTTGTTAGCGTGAACAGAGTCAAATTTGAAAGGTGTAAAATGTCCCTCAATTTGGTCTTCTGAGTGATATTTCCTTCGTATTCATTTGTCTGGATAGCCTCATTTATGCTACCACCACAACTTAAAAAACCAAAACGAAAGAAGTCCCCAACATCAGCATGAGAACTACACTTTTAACTCTCCACTTCAGTTGAAGAAAAATTAGGCTGGAGAAATTGGTTATCTTGAACAAATAAAATATGCTGAGGCTAGTAGCAAGCCAGATGCTATAATGGTTGCTTACTGTCCAGGCAACATAAACAATAATTCTTACTTTTAAACTATGTAAAACTGGATTAAACATAATTAAATACCAATTTAGTAAAATTACCCAGAGCAAACCAATTCTGGAGACTGCCAGAGCAGTTAGAATTCCATCAGCTGAAGAGACCTTTTGTCTCTTGACCCAGTCAATGCAGTTCACCAGTGCTATGAAGCCATTGGCAAAATTTCCCAGAACAAATTCTGTCATTACTAGAATGGAAAAAATGTTCAGTAGTAAAGTTAACACGTCTAGAAAAAAAAAGAACCAAGTCTTAATATCACTGTTGTGATTCCTTCCATATTCTGAGCTTAAATTCTTTGTGCACCTGATTTCTGCATGTGCAGTGAAGTTCTTGTTTCTTTTAAATTCCGTGATGAATGTCAAGCAGGAAAGCACCAGGAAATAATAATGGAAGAGCTCAATGCTGTCTTGATGACAAACACTGTTATTCCCTAAAAGCTCAAATTGGCCCTATTCATACACTCTGTGTCCTTGCCGTGGGATGGATTAATTCATAACTGATGTTGAAGTGAAAGATGAATTCTCATTTGCCAGCATGCAAATAAGGACATATTGTTTTGCAACTTTTCCCGTTTAACCTCGCCATAATTTGTGTTCATCAACTTTAGTTGTTAGTGAGCAAAATTTTAAAACCCAATACATAGAATGTACAGTGAAAGCCTAAACTATTCGATGGAGCTTGGTCATAACTAGGCTCAACATCACCAGGATCATAATCACCAGGATCTTGAGTTGATGTGTAATGCAAAACCTGTAATGCAAAACAGACACCTAATATAGTTATGGAAACTTTCTTTTGTTAGATGGAATGAGGGACTTTTTGTAAATTTTAAATGTGGAGTAAAGGGTGAACATTGGGGAACTGAATAATTCAAGTGGGAAATATTGGACAATTGCCACTATTTTAAGTCACCCAGGAACTGAATCCTATTCCTGGAACCATGCTTTATGAGATCTATCTCTCATTTTAGAAAACTAAATTGAAATACTTTCCCAGCCTGCCTTGAAATTACAAAATCTGCCACTTCAACCAAAGAAAAAGAAGATGAAAAAAGGTGGCTATCCTCAGGAAAGAGAAGATGCTGAGGCAGGTGTCAAACCAGACACTGAAGTGGTTGATCATTATGCAAAACAGAATATTAATTTTTCCAGTTTGACCAATGTTATGTGAATCTGCAGAGAGCACCAGTAGAAATTAATCAGTGAGTACCATGATTAAGAAACATATTCTGGTTATGGATAAGCTGGTAAGAATGAAGTTAATGAAGTTGATTTTCCTGTGTCTCACCCAGTTGGTACAGTTCATTATTCCAATCAATCCATTTCCCCAAATACCGATTATGAATTTCACAGATTAAAAAAAACAAAAAGACCTGGTCCTGTCCGCTTCACATTTCTTCTGAGTGAAAAACTACCATCCCAAATACTACTACTGATGAATTAATGGATTGAAAACTAATAGTCTTGAGGTGCTTTTTTGTTTTTATTGTGGCTTCCATTCCATTCTATTTCAATAAACACCAGCTTCTATTATCACACTGGTCCTCAGCTAACATTGTGAAAAACATTTCAGTTCCTCTAAAATGTCTTAGTTTTTGATTTCCCTGCCAACAAGTGTAGATATTTCTTCTTTTATAGTAATGTCTGCTGTGACTTACCATGTTCTAATATGTATGAAAGAATATAGTTTGCTTAGATGCTAATCGGGAAAGATTCTCTTCCAATGTTTCACCTCTGCCCTTCCCTAAAATGCACCATAAAAAAGCATGAAAACCCCCAAGTAGGAGTTTCTAAGATCCATTTGCAGAATTAAAATTGTTGTAGAAAACTGAATTTAGGGATGAAATTTTATCATCATCATCATAATCAGCAGCATCATTGTCTATAGTACCAAAAAAGAAAACAAATCAAAAGCACCGATAATTCAACTCTACCTAGGCTGAAGGAAGGTAGGTGACTGCAAATAATTCATAAATTTAAAAAACTTGGTACAAATGAATCTCAGTAATTGAAGTTTAAAAGAAATGTATTATTTTTACCAGAATAATCTTTATTTTGATGATTATAGTAATAGTAATCAATATTCTCTAGATATGTGCCTATATATTACAAGGTATTTTTGTCTTTGACATCACATTTGCTTCTCAATAGCATCATTTAGTAGAGATAGACTATTCTATTTTGAAAAATGTGTAACCTGGAGATTGCAGAATTTAAATAGTTTGATGAAGATCATGTAGCTACCGGTGACACATCAGGTCTTAAATGAGGTCTTTGAGCAAGAGTAGCACCTTTACATTCCTACTATGTTGTTTCATCCAAACTGACAGAGGGTTCATGTGTGAGACCCTAGAAGTTGGAATGGGGATGTATGGGTAGATTTCAAAGAATCTGGGGGATCTTGAACCCCTCAATTTTACTGAGCCTTTGTCAGATGAAGCATCCTCCCTCCCTTCACTGAGGAGGTTAGTCTTCCCTTGCCTTGAAAATCTGTAATGACTTCTCCTGAGTTGGATGCCTTGTGGAGGAATGCTGACCCTCCTCAAGACATATCCCTACCTCCTCTTCCTCCTCTTAGTGCTTCGACCTACAATCGCACTTAACTTCCAGCCCACAAATGATAAAGTACAAAGTGTAATGCATGAGAAGGTAAAATACACACCAAAAGAATTGTAAAATTTTGTAAATTTTATATCAACACACACCTGAAGAGTATGAGTGGGAATGGATCTTAAAGATGGGAGGAATTAAAAACTGCAAGAGGCCAGATATAAAATTATGGGCCACTAATAGATATTTTTTAAAATGCCAAACGAGAGAGTCAAACAGTAGTCTGTGGGCAAAGGAAAATACTGCAGTTTTTTTCCTAGTTTAATATCAGAATATAGAAGTGATATAAAAACCAGTATAAAGTAATTTTTTGATTCTAAAAAATTCACATATGGTACTCAATACAACTAATTCTGGATATAAATTCCTTAGGATAAAGTCACCCAAGGAAATCTGATACTTAATGCAATTTATGAGTACTCTCAAACAATTTTCAAAAATTCCTGTAAGGAATTCTCCTAACTCAATCATCAGCAACAATATTGTGCAAATCAACGGAAATCCCTGAAGAGAGAAAAATGCTAATCTCTAAGGATACAGTTAACAGTTTGCTTTGCTTTGTTCCATATCTTGTACAGTGTGGCACATATGTGATGCTTTATTGTAGAGTTTTAATCTAGAAATCCTTCAGACAAGTTGCGGCAAAACATCTGTATTAACATATGCACGTTGTTGTGCCTTTCAAACAGCTGTGCTAATACAAGCAAGAACACTCTATGAGCACTGATGATAGAAAGGCTGAATTCCATTTGCTTATCATGTAAATGTGAATAAGAGTAACTTGCACTGATTTGCAATTTTCTTTTTGCCCTAAGGTTAGGTCATTGCATCCAAATACCAGCTTTCAGAATTTCCACTCACAAAAAAACAGGTTGAAAACTTGCCAGTATAACTCATGATACAGAGGCTTACATGTGGATTTTCTCACTTTAGGCAAAACCAGAGAAGCATACAGAAACCTAGAAAAATGCTAACAAGTGTTTTCTAGAATATCCTAAAGCAATTAAATTTTAAAAAATCAAAACTAGAATTCACTGTGAAACACTTAGAGAAGAGGAAAGCAGTTTCAGAACAAAGGCAGAGAGGTGCAAAGTAATTGTTTAGTACAATTGCTGGTGCTGATGTCTGGTTTTTAGGGGAAGGACTGTGTACCTATTATTTAAATGTAAATATTTATGAAGAGAATAGAAACCACAACCATCTAAATTATTCTTTCCCACTCTTAACTTTCAACTCTCTGGTTCACCTGGTTATAATTCCTAATGACTTCTATTATGTTCTTGAGGTAAGACTGAAACCACACTCCTTCGGATAGGACTCGGACCCAGTTGTGCCTCAGGTGGGACTTGAACCCACAATCCCTGGCTTAGGCGCAGACTCGAACCCACAATCTTCCAGCTGAAACCTCACACCTGGTCTCAGGACTTAATGAAGCTCAGGTTCTTTGTCTCAGTGCAGAAGGAATTCAGTAAGAGGCAAAGTGATAGGTAAGTAGTAGATTTATTAATACAGGACGCTTGTGAAGGATACAAGTGGGCTACATTTTTATAATCAAAGGCAAGTGGGGTGCATGAGGATGGCCATGTCCCATGTCTCAGGTGAGTTCCTGGGATGGGCCACCAAGTGACAGTCCTTGGCTTCGCACAGGAAAGAGTTCAAGAGTGAGCCATAGTAAAGTGAAAGCAGAGATACATGTTCCACAGGCAGAACGTGGTCCGTCTCAAAAGGCGAGAGCAACCCTGGGAGAAACACACTCTATAGACAGAGTGTGGGCCGTCTCAGAAGGTGAGAGGCCCTGGGATGCAAGGGTGGTTAGTTTTTATGGGCTGCTAATTACATAGGCTAACAGGTGGGAGGATTATTCCAATGATTTTGGGGAAAGGGCATGGATTTCCAGGAATTGGGCCACTGCCCAGTTTTTGGCCATTTATGGTTAGCCTCAGAACTGTCAAGGTACCTATGGGTGTGTCATTTAGATGCTAATGTATTATAATGAGCTTATAAATGAGGGTCAAGGTCTACTGGAAGTCGAATTTTCCACCTTCTTGAGCTTAGTTGGTTCTAACCAGTTTTCATCATATCTTCAATGGCTATGTCATTCTTTTAAAGGTTGTGCCCTGCCCTCTTCCCTCCTGTCTCAAGTTGGTGTACCAGTCACACAGTTGGTTCAATATATAGAAATAAAGATAGTCTTGGACATGGTAAATATGCTCAGTTTGGCTGCAGTTGATCAGCCAATTAACTATAGTAGATGAATAGGTAAATATTCTGGAATTTAACCTGTCGTTTTTAGAAAAAGTTTATACAAAGAACAGAAAACAAGTGTTTAGATAATACATAAATATAGATTAGACTGGAAAATTCTGGAGGTCAGAAGCCTGACATGGGTCCTATTGGGCTAAAATGAAGGAGGGCCTGGCAGGTATGCATTCCTTCTGAAGGCTTTAGAGGAGAATCCACCCTAGACTTTTCCAGCCCCTAGAGGCTGTCTGCATTCCTTAGCTCACGGGCCCCCTTTTTTCTTCAAAGCCGGCAATCATGTTCCTCTGATCTCTGCTTCCATCTTCCCATCTTCTTCATTCATTCTGACTCTCCTGTCTCTCCTCCAATTAAAAGGACGCTTGTGATTCCAATGGGCCCACCTGTATAATCCAGGATACTATCCACATTTCAAGGTCAGCTGACTAGCTGCAATCTTAATTAATTCCATCTGCAATCTTAATTCCACCTTGCCTGGCAACATAACATTATGCACAGCTTCTAGGGATTAAGATGTAGACTGTTGAGGGGCCATTATTTAACCAATCACAGGAGGGAAGGCTGTTAACTGTAATAAAAAATAACGTCATTGATAGTCTACCTACATGTGTTGAATATAGGGGTCATATTCTGTCAGGCATGTGACTGAATTCATTTTATTGTTACTAATGAGATTGAGAACAAGTATGCTCATTTTCAAGACTTGTCTTTGGCAGAGCTGTCATGTTCATCTAAATCTAGCCATACAAGAAGGGGCCCTATCCCTGGAATTTTCAGTTGTGTAAGCCATAAGTCTGTTTGAATTTGCTTTTCCCTTACCTAAAACTTAAATATCTCTCACCAATATAAGGAAATCCACACCCTGCAGTTCCATTTAAACATTAACAGTTATGTAGTGAGATAGACTTACGAAACTCTGCCCAGTTTGGTTCCTGATAAACAATCACTTTTACTTAAATTTAGAGTTAATATTGTGTGATGAAAAGGGCAAAGATTTTGGAGGTAAGATTTTCCTGGGCTTATATACCAGCCTAAATAGAAGATAAGCCTGAATCCCAGTCCTGGCACTGACACTCAAAAACTGTGACTTCTTGGGCCCATATTATTTGCTAAGATGACTACACAAAGCATTAATGGATCATGGAGACATTTCTGGCATTAGTTACTGAATTTCAAGATATACTTGAATGTGGTTCAGAAGTGAAGAATGGCATGCATAAAAATTTATGAAAAAAAAAAGACATTAAAGAAAACTACATAGAAGATGAGAGGAGAACCAGGCAAGATGACAATGAACTAAATTCAGAGTTGGGGTGATGTTTAACTGATAATGGAACATCTTTAGATTATATTACCTATTCAGTGACAAGAAATGGGCTTAATTGATTTAAATAATAGATGGTTTCATAAAAAATGAAATATATTAATACCATGTATCTTACCTTAACAAGGGTCTTCAAAATGCAAAATTTAGAGAAGTAATGATAGGACAGGAAAAATATGAACCAAAAAAATGGCTGCCTAACCAGTATTTTTAATAAAGAAGCAGATTGGCCAGGAAGTCTCCAGGAAAAAAAAAAGTGCAATCCCTGGAGGAACTAACAGAATGGAACTGTTGATAAGCAGAAAATTGTGATGAGAAATTTACACCTGGGACAAATGTGGGGAATTGTAGGAAACTTCTGCTAAAAACAGAATTTGCATAATTCCAGAAAAGAAGGCAGTGGCAGTCTTCTCTGTAATATAAATCAAAATGAGCTCTCAAAAATCTTATAATTTTACTATAGATAGACAATTCCAGATAGGAGTAGAAAATTGAGACTCAGGTATACCCAGGACATAGCTGTTACCTGGAATTGCTTGTGCAATATAGAGGGTAGTATGGTAGATTGCATAAGTTGGTCCCCATTCTTCAGCCTATAACTTTGCTATACCTTCTCACCCACCTATTTTTCCCCTCGCTCTGTGCTCAGCCACATAATTTGTTTTGGCCAATTAGTTGTTAGCAAGCAGAGATTTGTATCATTGGGGCTTACATCACTGGTGCTTGCACATTGGGCCTTGTTCACTCTTATAAGTAGTATGATTAATCTACAGAGAGGAGACTGTTGAAAAGAAGTATGAATATGGCTTTTGGCTCATGGAATATATTATAATCAAATACACAGAAAATACAAATGTTTTTGAGACAGCCTATGATAAAACTGCTGCCAGCCTGGACTAAGACTTTTGTAAATGTAAAAATTATCTGGACCCCAGCTTTCTACCTCAGAAAGCAGGCTGAAAACATTATTCAAAAGGCATATTTTCCAATGCCCTCTTCAAAACTACTCAAAGAGAGTGATGGAAAAACAGGGCTATTCCCAAGGGCAAAGCCAATGGCCATAGAGAACAATTGACTGGAAAGCACGACAAGGACATAATCAAGAAACATGTCTACTGCCAAAAGAAAATGGTACTAAAATATTTTCCATGTATGATTTCAGAATCTTTATGAGCCACAATTGCTGTTTTCCTATTCTTCCCCTATTCTCCTATGGAATTGTTTGTTATGGCTATCCTGCCCTGTTTCAATGCTGTATACTTCATCTTTGACGTGTTAATAATTTGCCTTTTTAATTCCTTGTTTTCCAGATGAAAAGGAGCCATTACCTAACAAGATGTAGATCAGAAGATCCTGGAATTCAGGGCTAATGCTATAATTGAATTAGACTTTAGGGGATGCTCAAACGGGGATAAGCATTTTTTGTGTATGGGAGGAAACTGAAAAACTGGACTAACGTAGTCTGGCAATTGTTTTTCTTACAATTTCTGCACTTTTTTAATAATCATTTTATCTACACCCTTTGACATGCAATATTGCAGTAACCTCCACTATGGGCACTCTGAACTCAATCATGTAAACTTGCTTTGATGAATGGGGAATTAGTAGACTTGACACAAGTAGAAGTTTAAATGGCGTCCACATCAGGGCTGTCCAAATCTGGCTCTTCTGCAATCACCATGAAAACATGCTCAGGCTAGTGTATTGATTTCAGGAGGAAAATGAGACTCGCGGAGTCAAGCTGCTGCAGCAAGATCCAAACTAAGTTGGCCAAACTGCAACTAGTTCCCAGATATATAACCAAGTCCATTTAAAATCATCAGAGAGGGGTTTCCCTGGTGGCGCAGTGTTAAGAATCTGCTTGTCAATGCAGGGGACACGGGTTCAATCCCTGGTCTGGGAAGATCCCACGTGCCACAGAGCAACTAAGGCCGTGTGCCAAAACTACTGAGTCCGCATGTCACAACTAGTGAAGCCCGTGCACCTAGAGCCCATGCTCCGCAGCAAGAGAAGCCACCGCAATGAGAAGCCCACGCACCGCAATGAAGAGTAGCCTCCGCTCGGTGCAACTAGAGAGAGCCCGCACGCAGCAATGAAGACCCAATGCAGCCAAAAATAAATAAATAAATAATTTATTAAAAATAATAGTAATAAATAAAAATAAAATCACCAGAGCCATCCAACCAAGTCCAGCCTAAAAATAACTGAATCCTACAGACATGGGACATATAAATATCTACTGTAATTTCACAGTGACGTTTTAGAATGGTTTCTTTTTCAGCAAAAGCTAACAGATACAGATACCCTGTTAACCCAACAGTGTGGAAAATGTGTTTACCATTTATTCTTAATGTGTCAAGAATTCGGAAGCCAAAAGAAAGCCAAAAGAAAAATAGATGAAGTATGTCAAAGTTTTTCTCATGGGAGATGAATAATTAAGGGTCAATGAAAGCTTTTGTAAAAATCTGGGGAAAGTAGGTACCATAATCTCAATTTCTACATGTGCAACTAAAATAAGAAAATTCTCACTTCAACTCTTAGACTTCAGTAGTACATATGGATAGTGGATTTTTCCCCTTAGGTATATAATGAGCACAGTAATGATTAATTTTTATGAGAAATTTCTCCTAATTGTAAGTTTTTATTAAAAATTATAATGCACACTTAGAAACAGCCTATTACGAAGCAAACACACATGTAACTGCTACACAGGTCAAGAAATGGATGCTACAAACAGCTGATAACCACCTCTACCCACTTTCCAAATCACTACACCTTTCTTCACTTCTCCTGAGGTGACCAATATTCATACTTTATGTTGATCATTTCTTTGATTTTCTTTATACTTTACTACCTAAATGTGCAAAACTAAACTGTGTAGCTTTGTTTTGCCTGCTTTGTGAAATTTACATAAATACAATCATATTTTTCTATTTATGGTTTTTTATTCATCATTATGTTTTGGAAACTTAACATACTGTTGCATATACATGTGGGTCATTCTTTTTCAATTCTTTATATTATTCCATTGAATTAGTTTACTAAAATATTTATCCATTCTTGGTAGATATTTGGGCTGTTTTTTGTTTTGAGCAACTTAGAGGAATGCTACTATGAGCATTCTTTTACACATTACTTGATACACTTGTCTTGGTATATGCTTAGAAGTAGAATTTTTCTAGGGTTACTAAATCTGAAACTCTGACTTGCCTCACAGAAAAGGAAAGGTTCAAGAAAATAATAACTTAACTAAATGTATCACTTTCATATTCATTCTCAGTCTATATGCTGTTATTCTCATATATTTTATTCATTATATATTTTAACCCCACAAAATATGACCTTTATACAGTCAACATTCATTTAGACTTACACATATATTTACCATTTCAATTAATTTTCCATCATCTTGCATATACAACTTTGCATTTAGAATAATTTTTCTTATATCTTAAAAATATCCTTTTGGGGCTTCCCTGGTGGCGCAGTGGTTAAGAATCCACCTGCCAATGCAGGGGACATGGGTTCGAGCCCTGGTCCGGGAAGATCCCACATACCACAGAGCAACTAAGCCCATGCACCACAACTACTGAGCCTGCACTCTAGAGCCCGCGAGCCACTACTACTGAAGCCCACACACCTAGAGCCTGTGCTCCGCAACAAGAGAAGACACTGCAATGAGAAGCCTGCGCACCGCCCCAGCTCGCTGCAACTAGAGAAAGCCCACGTGCAGCAACGAAGACCCAATGCAGCCAAAAATAAATAAATGTATATATTAAAAAAAGGAAGAAGTAAAACTCTTTATTTGCAGATGGCATATTATGTTAAAAAAAAACATAAAAACTCCACCAAATAAACTGCTAGAACTAATAAACAAATTCAGTAAACTTGCAAGATACAAAATCAATATCCAAAATTCAGTTGCATTTCTATACACTAACAATGAACTATCAGAAAGACAAATTAAGAAAACAATCTCATTTATAACTGCATCAAAAAGAATAAAATACCTTGGAATAAATTTAACTAATGAGGTGAAAGATCTGTACACTGAAAACTGCAAGACGTTCAAAGAAATTGAAGAAGGTGAAGAAGACACAAATAAGTGGAAAGCTATTCCATGCTCATGAATCAGAATAATTAATATTGTTAAAATATCCATACCACCCCAAGAGATGTACAGATTGAATGCAAGCTCTATCAAAATTATAATAGCATTTTTCACATAAATAGAGAAAAATCTTAAAATCTGTATGGAACTACAAAAGACCCTGAACAGCCAAAGCAATCTTGAGAAAGAACAAAGCTGGGAGCAACACACATCCTGATTTCAAACCATAGTACAAGCTATATAGTAATCAGAACAGATAGTATTGGCATAAAAACAGACACATAGTTCAATGGAACAGAACAGAGACCCCAGAAACAAACATAAGCATATACACTCAACTAATTTTCAACAAAGATGCCAAGAGTATACGGTGGGGAAAGGACAGTCTCTTCAATAAATGGTGTTGGAAAAACTGAATATACAACTGCAAAAGAATGAAACCGGAACCCTATCTTACACCACACACAAAAATCAGTTCAGAATGAATTAAGGACCTGAACTTAAGACCTGAAAGTATAAAAATCCTCAAAGAAAGCCTAGGGAAAATGTTCCTTGACATTGGTCTTGGCAATGAGTTTTTGGATTTGACACCAAAAACAAAGGCAACAACAGCAAAAATAAACAAGTGGGACTACATCA
The DNA here is from genome assembly GCF_028564815.1 of Eubalaena glacialis. Classification (NCBI taxonomy): domain Eukaryota; kingdom Metazoa; phylum Chordata; class Mammalia; order Artiodactyla; family Balaenidae; genus Eubalaena; species Eubalaena glacialis. The sequence goes on along the minus strand of NC_083726.1, from coordinate 108,065,572 downwards.
AACTAAAAAGCTTCCACACAACAAAAGATACCATCAGCAAAATGAAAAGGCCACCTTTGGAACGGGAGTAAATATTTGCAAATCATATACTGATAAGGGGTTAATGTACAAAATGTACATGGCACTCATACAACTCAATAGCAAAAAAGAAAACAAAAACAAAAACAAACAAAAAAACTATGAATATGATTTTTAAAATGGGTAAAGGACCTGAATAGACATTTTGCAAAGAAAACATACAAATGTCCAACAAGTTTATGAAAAGGTGCTCAACGTCACTAATGATCAGGGAAAGGCAAATCAAATGAGATACCACATCTATTAGGATGTCTATATCTGAAAAGCAAGATACAACAAATGCTGGCAAGGATATAAAAAGGGAACCCTAGTGCACCACTGATGGGAATGTAAACTGGTACAGGCAGTTGGAAAAACGTATGGTGGTTCCTCAAGAACTTAACAATAGAGATACCATATGATCCAGCAATCCCACTTCTGGATATACATCCAGTGGAAACAGAATCATTTTCTTAGAGTTATCTGTACTCCCATGTTCATTGAAGCATTATTCACAATAGCCAACTATGAAAACCACCTAAGTGTCCACAGAAGGATGAATGGATAAAGAAAATGTGAAATAAATAAATATACATGTCTCACAAATATTATTCGGCCACCAAAAAAAAAAAAAAAAAAAAGGAAATCCTGCCGTTTGCAACAACATGAGTAAAACTGGCGGGCATTTTGCTTAGTGAAATAAGCCATACAGGGAAAGACAAATACTTCATGGAATTACTTATATATGGTATCTTACCAAAAAAAAAGTCAAATTTACAGAAAGATATGGTGATTGCCAGAGGTTAGGGGAAATGAGAAGAGGTTGGCAAAAGGGTACAGACTTTCCGTTATAACACAAATAAGGTCTGAGGATCTAACGTATAACATGGTGACTATAGTTGATAATACTGTAAATTTGCTAAGAGAGTTGAACTTGTGTTCTCACACAAATAAAAGGGGGGCTGGGTAAATATGTGAGGCAATTTATGTGTTAATTAACTTGATTGTGGGAATCCTTTAACAATGTATACGTATATCAAATCATCACATCATACACCTTAAATATATTACAATTTTGTCAATTATACTTCAATAAAGCTGAAAAAAAAAAAAAGAGAAAATGTGTTGAAATTGGTTAAGCCTTCTTCAGCCTGGGTCTATGAATAACTGCAGAGAGGGGATAAATGGAACAGTATTCAGCAGTAAAAAGGAATGGGCAAGATGCTACAGAGTCCCATGGAGTCATCTCCAGTTACACGTCTAAGTGAAAAACAGCAAGATGCAGAACAATGTGTATAGTGTGCTATCTAGTGCCTAAGGAAGTGCAGAAGGCTTTCTAACTGAAAACTAATTTTTTAAAATGGTTACCTATTTGGAGTGTAACAGAGATGAGGAGACAGGAAAGAAGCTAGACTTCTTTAAATATACATTGTTTTGAAGTTTTGACTCTGGTACCATGAAAATTTATTACATAATAATAGACAAAATTAAATCAAAAGAACTATCTCTCTGTAAAAATCAAATGCAAAATAAAGCAAAGACACTTGTTTGTATAGTGGATGGTTTAATAATAAAGTTGTTTCAAATGATGCTAAGACATGGTAATTTTATTTTTTGTCTCCATTAGGATATATTCTTAAATAAGAGAAATCTTAAATTGTTTTTTTAATAATTATGTTGTTAGAATAGCATATTGTTAGTTTGAAACTATTATACACAGAGATGCACACAAATAATTGTTAATTTTTTGTTGTTAGGGACCAAAATTTTCAGCATCAGATAAAAGAAATAAACATACAAAATTAGGATTGGAAAGGTCAGCATGAACTCACTAAGTTTTATTTTAAAAGAATCTATTCTGGTGGTTTTAAGCATAAAGGCATTTATGAGAGAGTATCAAAGTATTACAAGGTCTGCAGAAGGAGATTCAGAGCTAAGCGTCCAGAAACAATGCCTGCATCAGATATTTTTCTAGATACCTGAAGAGGGAAAAATCTTAATCTGATGTTGCAGCTAATGGTTTGCTTCAGTATGCCACAAATCTGATGCTTGAATGTACAGTCTTGATCCAGAAATTGCAGTGTTACTATGGGATCTAATCATTGCTATCATACGTTACTATTTGTTTTTCTTTCACTGAGTTTACTAAACCTACATAAAGGTTTCCACTAAACATCAAATGGTTCCTGATGTGATGCCTACTGAAAGGCTAAACTCAATCTGTTAGCCTGCAAATGTGGGACAGACTCTTTCACTGAGTTGTAATTTTTCTCTTGTGTTTAGGCTTGGATCGTTTGGATCCAATCTTTGCAGCCTGAATGCATTTTTTTTTTATATAATAGAACACTTATATTGGTAAATTCTTTAAAAAAGGAGCTGAGAATTTGCAGACCTGCTGCAGCTTACCTTAAAACTTTTTCAAAACATCATTAAACCAAACAAGCCATTAAAAAGTACTAAACTGGGCATATGTATATGTATAACTGATTCACTTTGTTATAAAGCAGAAACTAACACACCATTGTAAAGCAATTATACTCCAATAAAGATGTTAAAAAAAAAAAAAAGAAATGAAGCACTTACATTTGATCTTGGTATGATCTCCTCTTTAAGTAGAGCTCTACCAGGAGCTTTAGGTTGCATTCCTGGCCCTACTGATGTGAAACCCAGTGAGATGAACTACTTTTCAGAGCCTGTCTAGGCCTCCTGAAAATGAAAAGCAATGTGTGTGATGAAAAGATGAGCATGACCTCTGGGGATTTTCAGCTTCATGATGATTTAATAGCAAATCATTGTAAACTAAGCAGACTTGACTTTCCCAATAAACATTTACTTTAAAGGAGAAAAAAAAAAAAAGTACTAAATTGGGAATATAGGGTCAACAATAAGGGGATAAGAAAGATTTGGAAAGGAAGGCCAAGTTTAAGAGTCAATGAAGCATCATCTGGAGAAATGGTTTAAGACGTGTTCCTGTGGAAGCTTACTTATGTGTGCCTACTTGGCAAAAAGTGTGGATCAGTCATTCAAGTCTAAACATCAAGGGACAGAATAAAAAACACAATCATGTAAAATACTGATCCTATCCCACTCTCCACTGTCACTTTCACCTGACAGAAATCTTTCGTCAGCTCTGCAGCATGAACAAGTAGGAGCTGGAGCTTCATGACTGCTCTTCTTTGCCTATTCCTTTCCAACTGGAACAGGGTATCAACCTAGCCATGTTATAAATATTGATAAATGGCTGCTGCTTTCCCCGTGGGCTCAGAATGAAAGATCTGGTTTTCATGGAGTTAACAAGAGCTAGGGGGGGGAGGGAGGGGAGCGAAGAGCAGAAGAATGGTGGAAGAGAACGAGTCCACATAGTTTTATGTAGTTGGAAATGGAAGATTCAGGGACTTAATGACTTCTGTGACCCTGAATACCTCTATTAGTCTTTCAATTTTCAGAAAGGATAAATTGTACTCCCATGTGGAAACGATACATCTAGTGGTTCTGAGTTGTCATTTATCTTACACTACTCTTCAGTCTCTATACCAGTATTTTAGAAGTTGTCTTGAGTGAGCAGAAATCAGTTCCTCTAGGTGCTGTCTAGTTGCTGGGTTGGTACTGGTAGCAAAGTAGCAAAAGAAATTCTAGTTGGGGATACACAATTGAGTTTTATACAGTTTTATATACGTGGATATGTGTGTGTGTGTTTGCTTAAATAAGTGTGTAATTTCTAACACTTGCACCTGAAATCGTCCTAATACATAGGAAATCCACTGCCTGAGATTGTGATCCTTTAAGTTAAAGCATGTTGTAAATACGGAGACTCTGTGCCCAAACTGGCTTATGTGAGGAGATCACCTTGCCCTAATATTAAAGTTAATGTTACGGAATCAAATGGGTAAGACTCCTGGCTAGTAGCCCAGATCACAGAGCAGACTAACCCGAGTTTTAATGCAAGCTCCTCGGGCAAGTTCCAGAATTTTACTTAGCTTCCTTTCTTCATTTTACAGTGAAAACAGTATCGGTAAGGCTGTTCGTATATGCTGTACAAAATAACTGCATGGCATATATGTAAATAAATAACCCGTTCCCGACCTACCAAGAGTTAAAACGCTAAACGCTGAATACCATTTTAAGCAGCAGACAGGAAGGGGCGGAGCGCCAGTCGCAGCCCCCGCCTCACCGCCGTTAGGGAAGCAGCCGCGGCTACGTCAGGCGCGAGTGTGAGCCCAGCTGCCGCTTAGCCCCCGGCCCCTCCCGGTCACCGCCGTCAGTCGGGGGGTCCGCGGGGTCTACGGTCACCGTGCGCTCCAGGCACCGCACCGGGCGAGCGGCGACACCGCGTCCATGGCCACCGCGGCGGCTCCGTCATCCTTGGCTCTCAAGGCCTCGAGCCTGGCCGCGGCCCCCGGCTCGTACGGGGTCTTCTGCAAGGGGCTCTCCCGCACCCTCCTTGCCTTCTTCGAGCTGGCCTGGCAGCTGCGCATGAACTTCCCGTACTTCTACATCGCGGGCTCCGTGGTCCTCAACATCCGCTTGCAGGTACACTTTTAGAGCCCTGAGGAAGCCGCCGGCATTCCGGGCCTGCATTATGGCCGACTCCCAGGAGGCCCTGCGGCGCCGCGGAGCTGAGGGCTAGGAGTCCCGCTGTCTCGCGAGAGTGCCTGGCCTCCCTCCGCGGCTGTGCTCTCCGCTCTCAGCCGAGCTCCTGGAATGTCACCGAGACCTTACCGAGATTAGGAAGAGGAAATACGCGATTCCGGGAGCCGAGAAAGAACTTCAGTTAAGACCCACGACAATATTTAAGAAGCTGTGCATCCTTAAAACAAAAACGGGACGAACAGGATGTATTACAAAAAGGGAAAGCTACTAAAATTTTCAGGACAAAAATGTACAACAAGCTCATGGTCCTTATTAATTTAATAAATCAGTAAATTTCGGGAGTATGAGACTGGAATATAAGCAGGACGCTGAATGAGTAAGAAGCTGGAGATCTTAAGGATATGCTGTGGAGGGCATATACTTCTTCATCCCACAAGAAAAAACAATGACGATCAGAAGCTTTCAGTGAAAAAAAACTGTACAGGAAACATCCTTCAAATACCAAACAATGTAAAATGCTGCAGGATTTTGAACAGAGGGAGTGTAAGAAAGTGGACTTTATTTCAGTGTCCCTGTGAGTAACATGCAGTTCAAAATCTTGGAGCCAAAGAGAAGGAAATCCAGTCATAGCACAAAGCTTGGCGATTTATTGAATAACATTTAAATAATCATAATAATGTAAATGCTGTTTATGGTTTTCATCTTTTTAAGAGAATACTTACAGTTACAAAGTTGAATGCACATGTTACCAGCCTTGATGGCGTAAAAGTGAGGGTACCTGGAATGGCAATGGTGTCTTTTAAAGTGGGAAGCTGAGGAAAATTCTGTTGTCGATGGGGGAAGAGGGCATTTTATTATTTAAAGAGTAGCCATAAAGTTGCTAAAATGTAACTATATGAAAGAGAGAGACGAGGAGGGGAGAACAGCATGAGGTCAACAAGAAATGCCTAGAGGTTAGAGTTAGGGTGGAATGTCTCAGATTACCTGATGTATTTGAATATAGAGTCAAGAGATTTTTAGATTTCAGAGAGTCTGGAGATGAATTAGTGGTCTGCAAAATTTTTTCTAATTAAGGAAGCAAAGCTGAGGCAATTGTGAACCCCGGGAAAAATAAAAAAAATTTCAAGAACTACACTGCATAACTCAACTGTGAAGAATATTACTACTCATCATATAAAGTCAGGTATAATTATATAAACACTGAATACAGATAACAAATTATTAGGTAACATTGGAAGGATTGGAGAAGAGAGAGATGTATATGTAATGGAGAATCAAGATATGATATAGAAAAGATTAAAAAAAAGCAGTATAACTTGTCACTTAGAGTACAGTAAGAAATAGGTAAGAGTTAAAATTGGTAGTCTCTGGAGAAAGAAAATCAGGGATAGACAGAGAAAGGTGGAGGACTGCTGTTTTTCACTACCAGTCTAACAGTAACGGTGATTTTTCTTAGCCATATGTGTGTGTGTGTGTGGATATATATATATCAGGCAGACCTCTGTTAAAATACAAACTAATTTTGTGGTCCAGGTGAGCCCATTAATCTGCCTAAACCCCAGTTTTCTCAATTCTATTAAATGAGAGTAAAAATACCCACCTTGAAAGATCAGTCGAGAATTAAAAATAAGCCTTAGTCCTTGATACATACTGTACACAGTAAAGAGTATTTGTTATAACAGAATATTTCATTAACTTGTGAATAAAACTTAAACTCTCATATGGAGTGCCTGCTTTTCCAGTGGAGGGTTTTAGTACTGAAGGAGGTTTGTAGATTACTGACAATGGGGGTGCAGGGAAGACCCTCCAGGAAGAGATATTTGAGCTGAAAGGGGGCAATTATTTGCCAAAGTAAAGATTTAAACTATTTGTAGTGTTCTGTATTCCACTAATTGCATCCAACAAACAAGTGTACTCTAGGATTATAAAATAAGTGCCCCCTGTAGCACAATGTCTTGCTTTGAGTAACTTCTTCCTACCCTTCATTCCTTGTCTCCAGCCAAACTAGAGCATCTTCCTCTTCCTACGTACACTTTCTTCTGTACCTTTTTTTTTTTTTTGGCTTATGGTTACTCTGTGTTTTAAGGCTGAACTTAGACATCACTTTTTCCATTAAGTTTTTCTCAGATGCTCCTGACCAGATTAGAGATCATTTCTTTTAATCCATCTAAAGGGCTATGATAATATCAACCTATGCCATTTTCATAGGCTTCCTTATTTGTGCTTAATTGTGCATTAATTATCAGATGCAGTTTTTGAAAGAATATCCAAGAAGACAGGTTTCCTGGACCATGATCTCTTCCCTTGGTATTATATATTGCTGTGAAAGTGCAGGGACTAAAACATTTTAGTCTAAAATATCAGAAATGTAATTTGATCAATGAAATAATTCAGTATTGCCAATGGGCTGACAAATGGTGGGCATCACTATTTCCTAGAGGCACTAATGTCCCAAGTTGTAACACAAAAGAATGAGGCTGCCATTAGCCCTGGAATGATGACATACAGGGATGCTCCATTTGGGTGGCTTATAAACATGTGCCTTCCATAACCTTTTTTTCTTCATATTAGTGTTTTGCTACACTGAAGAAACTAAGGCACTTTAGCAGATTTATTATTATATCCTCCAACTAGATTAGAAGCCCTGTGAGGGAAGATACTGTATCCTATCGAATTTTACAGCCTGTAATATCAGCAAATATATAGTAGGAACTGAATGAAAGCTCCATGATTTACCATTTATTCGTAACAATTGCTCTTAAAACCAGATGTGTATTTTTCTTCCTACATGATACAACTCAGTAAAGTTTCCCATGGGAGAAAATAAGATTTTTGCCCTACTTACTATTAACCATTTACTATTCTAATTTACAAGGAATTTTATTCCTCCTGGCATCCTTCCAGGTCACATCCATGAAGCCAAAGATTTTCTCAATCCCCAGCCTAGAGCATTGCCTAATGTGAGTAAATATTGTTGAATGAATGCCAAATTAGTTGGTTTTTCTACACTTAGTTAGCAGTCAATAAAAGAAATAAAGATGTGTTTGTGTCTGATACTAAAGTCATCTACTTTATTTCTCCCATAAATCAAGCTTTTTCAGGCCATGAAGAATATTGATTGGCCCAGAGATCTCAAACTTGAAGAAGCAAAGAGTTGGCATAATTCTGATCAATAAAGAAAAAAACTTGTTTATGCAGTGCAACTGACAAGAATGCTGGGGGAATGGAGACTCTTGTAGTTTAAAGGGAAATAGTGATCATAGTAAACACATAACCTAAGGGTTAGGGAGCAAGATTTTTTTTTAAGAATTTTAAAATTGAGGGTAAAAATACTTATGATTAGTTGGCTAAAAGAATGTATCATCGGGACTTCCCTGGTGGTCCAGTGGTTAAGGCTTTGCCTTCCAATGCAGGGGGTGTGGTTTCGATCCCTGGTCAGGGAGCTAAGATCTCACATGCCTTGCGGCCAAAAAACCAAAACATAAAACAGAAGCAATATTGTAACAAATTCAATAAAGACTTTAAAAATGGTCCACATCAAAAAAAAAAAACTTGAAAAAAAAAGAACATATCATCACTATCAGCATGTTTTTAAAATTTTATTGAGAATACCAGGAACTATGAAAAGTTACTTACTTACATGATCATAATCCTCACGTGTACCCTATGAGAAAGATATTTTCATCATCATTTTTTCAGGTTAGGAAACTAGGATTTAGTGAGGTTAAGTAACTTTCCCAAGGTCATAGTAACTGGCCAAACCACAAGTGCATCTCAAGTTTATTACTAAAGATACATTTGATGAGGGATTCAATTTTTTTTACATGTATAGGTAATTCTGAATAATCCCATCGCTTTTCTCAAATTCTCAAACGTATTACCTGAGTAATACTTGAGGATATCTTTTTTTAATATAATTATTGAGGGCCTTTTGTATTAGAATATAAATATTTAACATTATTTGATATGTAAATTCGAGTATTTTATACTCTGATGCCTAATTTGTGGGGAAATTTGGCCTATTTGTGGGGAAGAGGGGTGAAGGCGATGGAGGACACAGAGGAAAGGACATTCATTTCCCCTAGGATGGAAAGAAAACACTTTCCTTCCCATGACAGAGTGGACATCAGGTAAAAACATGAATTTTGAAGCTAAGTCATCACTGTTCTGAGGAGGCCTAACTAAATTCCCGGTTACAAAATTCTGCAGTCCTATTTTAATGGAGACTTTTCTTGGAGCATCAGTAGCATTTGATAGAGTCAAGAAGAAAACAGAACTTACACATGGAGACATAAAGTGGTGGCGGAATAGAAAGTTTATGAATACAGGTACAAAAGAAGGAGAGGAAAATCCTAATGCCTGGAAGGTAGTCTGAGGAGTAGATTTGGAAGATTCCAAACACAGTGGACCAAGGAAAGAACCCCTTCAATAGCTATCAGAATTTCCAGCACTTGGGCTGGATTGAGTCACATCAGTCTATTTCTTGAATTACCCTAAGTGAGGGAACTTCCTTGCAATTTCAGCAAGAACACATGATAGCCTATTGCCCAGCAGGATTACCACCAGGTCAGGTCATGAATCTTTTGCAGCTGAAACCAACTCCTCCCCGCCCCCACTCCTCACTAATACAAATCTCAGCAATGCTCTTGGAAGAACTGAAAGGCCAGAGGACATTCCTGGTGCCTTCAACAAATGAAGAAACACTGGAATTCTTAGTAAAGTACATCTTAGTTGCAGTACATCTGAGGGCACTCCTACCAGTTTCTGTCCTAATTAGGGATCTGCAGTGAACATGAGAAATTCTTGCTCATCTTTATGGCTTTCAAGCACCAAGTGGATTTATTCACAGTAAGGTGGTGGAGTGCCATCAGTGAAAAATAAAGCGGAATGGAGATCTTTCATATACTGGGTGAGGGAGAGTGGGTGTACTTTTTCATATGAACCAAAATGAGGAAAAATAAATCATCACACAACGAAAAAGCAAAAACCACTAAGGAAATACTGTACTTAGAACATCTTGGCTCTAAAATCATTGGCACAGTAATAGAGATTGTGTCCAACAGATAAACAAAAAGATGTTTAATTTGAAAAAAGCTGTTTTTCAAAATACTGTTTTAGCTTTTTAATCGATAAAAAGCATCTCAAACTGCAGTCAAGGACAAGTACAATTAATAGAAGCCTTAAAATTTAGAGGTCAGGTTAGATCCATATGGAAGGGAAAAGAAGTTATTTTAAAACTAACTCATTTAAATCTGGGGCTAAGAAACAGAGGTACTAACATACAAGTCAAGATAGTGCCTTAGTCTTCTGAAGCCATATCTACGTTGGTGTCCCTCCAAATTGCTAAAGTCGAAAATAACCCATCTGTCACCCGAGCTTTTATTCAAATAATCCCCCTCCAAAAAAAAATACTATCTTTTTTTAAATTGATCAAACCAACCATCTGATCCATTTTTAAATGGTTTATTCTGGGCAGTCCAGCACAGGGCATAGATCTCGATAGACAGCCCTAACCAATGTTAAGGTGGGTGGACTGTTGAAGAATGGGTTTTGCAGGTGCCCCCCTGGTTTCTGTACTTCAGTTATGAAAGCCCCTGCCTTGGAGGACATGAGGTTTAATCAAGAGCAGCAGATACAACACCTGAACCACCAGAGATTCAACATTATCACGTTCTGTATTCATCCGTGCGTATTTCTACTGGGACCTTTTCAGTAAAGTTCAAGACAACATGGCTTGAACACTAAAATATCTTCTCAGTTTAAGTTCTAGGCCTAAGGCAGAGCTCAGACATAAGCCTCTTTTGACATTAGAAACACGTTATTTGCAACACTCCTGATCTCAGGTGTGGGCAAGCTGAAAAAAAAAAAAACCAAAAAACTCATTACTTCGACTATAAAAAGTTTATTTTGGAGGGAAGTGATCAGCAAGAAAGCATGGACAATCATTTTATTTTCCCAATAATTTGGTCCCAGAATAGGATCCAGTTCTCTCCAGATTGCATGAGACTAGCTATGGATGTGATACCAGTAGCTTTTCTTGGATCAAGGCTGGGGTCTCTAACACAGGCTTCTTCTTATGGAAGGGAGAGGCACAGAACTTAATCTCTAAATGCCATTTTAATAGGGAGAAGACAATAAATACATTGGTAGACAATGCCCAGCCCATAACCCAGACTTCATCTTTTTATAGTCATTTTCTGTGCTTCTATTATGTGGAATAGGCCCCTACTTTTTTTTTTTCAATTTATTTTTTTTTAATTTAATTTTTTATTTTTGGCTGTGTTGGGTCTTTGCTGCTGTGCACGGGCTGTCTCTACCTGCGGCGAGCAGGGGCTACTCTTCGTTGCGGTGCGCAGGCTTCTCATTGCAGTGGCTTCTCTTGTTGTGGAGCACGGGCTCTAGGCGCGTGGGCTTCAGTAGTTGTGGCTCACAGGCGTTAGAGCGCAGGCTCAGTAGTTGTGACACAGGGGCCTAGTTGCTCTGGGGCATGTGGGATCCTCCCGGAGCAGGGCTCGAACCTGTGCCCCCTGCATTGGCAGGTGGATTCTTAACCACTGCACCACCAGGGAAGTTCCCAGGCCCCTACTTCTTATAGCTTCACCCCTGCAAGATTAGTACATGAGTAGGGATAACTTAATCCTAATGAGACATTTACTGCTAAATTCCACTCATAAGCACCCAGGGCTATGCATAGTTGCCTAAATCTTTTTTTATCTTATAGGTCATTAAAGAAAAGTTTAGTAACACTGAAATGTAAATCTAAAAACTAAAACTATGCTTACTTCTAATAAGTACAAAGTAATTTTTAACTTTTTTACTGAAAGGGATTCTAAATCAAATTATCCTCAGTACTGAATCTAAATATAACCAGTATAATTAGAATTTCACCTTTCCTAAAACAAGATAGTCCCAGTGACAACCATTAGGAAATTTATTTTTTCTTTCAGTTTTATTGAGATATAATTGACACACAGCACTGTATAAGTTTAAGGTGTACACATAACAATTTGATTTACATATATTGCAAAATGATTACCACAATAAGTTTAGTTAACATCCATCATCTAGTATGAATACCAAAAAAAAGATGTCTTTTTCCTTGTGATGAGAACTTTTACAAACCACTCTCTTAGCAACTTTCAAATATACCATACAGCAATGTTAATTATAGTCATCACACTGTACATTACTTCCCCAGTACTTATTTATCTTATAACTGGAAGTTTGTATCTTTTGACCACCTTCATCTAATTCCCCCTACCCCCCCACCCAGGAAACTTCTTATATAGTGTCCAACATAATAAATGCAGCTTAGAAATCTAAATCTTTACGGAGATCTGCATATACATGTATCATCATCATCATGGATACATCAGAGTACCCCATAGCCCTGTTCCCTGGAGTAAGGGCACGCTTTACAAAGCTCTTATGGTTCTTACATTCTTCCTAGTGTCAGACTTGACCTACTGCTCCATCAAAATTAATTTATAACCCACATATTTTCAACGTTGTTTTTGGGTGTTTTTGTTTGTTTGCTTCTACCACTGAATAATTACGGCAACTGTAAATCCTAACAAAAATTTCTTCATTTTTTTGTGGTTTTAAAAAATGTTTACAATTGTAATCTCTAAAATTACTAGCAAAATTATGAGTTATTGTATTCAAGATTGTAATATCATTAGCAAGCACAATTTTGCCACCTGCTGGCCTTAAGATGTATATACATTTTCAGCTGCTTTTATTTTAATTACTGTAAATGTCAACTCAGCACTATATATGCACACAAACATGTCCAAAAATTCTACAAATATATGATATTCTCTTGTAAACTTTCTGTTTTTATCTCTGGTGAGTTGGTTGTTTTTATCCTCTCTGACCAGGGACATTACTGTTCATATAATCCTTAGATGCACACACACACACCCCATACAAATTCCGTGTCAAGGTAGACACCTAAGTATTATTATACACTTAGGGATAATTATTCAGTACCTTTCTATAAATTCAGTTGATTTTTTTCTTATTCTAGAAAGGTAGTGGCTAGTCTAGCTTGGATCCCTAATGATAGGTAGTCTGATCCTCTGTTTTAAAAGTTATGTCTGCCATTTTAAGATTCCATGCTTACAAAATTTTTATTCCTTGATTTATTTTTAACTTAATATTGTACAAATATTTCACCTACTCTACCTTGGAAAGGATTTTCATGTCTAAATAATCATGGGTTTTTTTCCTGAAATATGACTGTAGTAAATATTTTCCAGCATATATAAAATACATATTGCATTATATATTTTATATTCATATTGTCTCTAATATTTTCTTGTTACTAGAAAGTGTTACGATGACGATGATGTTCGCTTTTAAAAAATCTACTCACCTATGTGAGTAGATTGTTAGTTTGTAGGCCATTCTAGGGAAAATTTGTGAGGCGCAATAGTATCTCAAAGAATCCAGTGAGAAAAACAGAAGTTAAAATGGATCTTCAATGTCTCTTCATTAATTCAGTTCTCTTGGAATATAGAAAATTCTGGAAAAGTCTATGAAGCTAAAGGTTTCACTCTTTTCAGGTGGCAGTTAAGATACCACAGTAGTCCTAAGGCATTTTGTCTCAGCTTGCTGTTTGCCAAAACTAGGATAAATGAGTGGCCTGAAGGAAAAAGAGTCAAAGTTAACATGACAACCAAATTGGCTTGATGTTTCTGCAGTTTAAGGAAAACCCAACCTGTTAATAGGACAGAAGAAATGTGAACCATGAAGAGGAGGAGCAAAGACATCACCATTTTCATGGCTCTTTTATGGGCCTCTATGCTGAAGTCCTTTGAGCTGGGGTTGAGCTGCAAATTCCTGGTGTCTCATCAAGGTGAGGAATAAACGGAGCAATGAGGTCAGGGACAGAAGAAAGGGGATTAGGCAGATGAAGGTGAAAACAACATGTCAAGATACAGAGTTTTACTTACATCTGAGGGCCATGTTGAGTTTCTTTCATATATTTTGTAGACATTAGTCCAGACACCATTAAACACATCTACTAATTCAAAGTTCAAAAACAGTAAGAACAAAGACCCCAACAGAAGCACAAGTACCACTCTACGAATTTGCCACCGCAGCCAGGTGAAGCAGGGGTGGGAGGAACTGGCTACTTTAAAGAGGCAGAAAACACTTAGACAGGTAGCAAACCAGGTAGCTAGGTGATTGGACAGGGTCCAAAAAATTTTTGCCAGTTTATCAATGGCATATAGATGTGGCCATAACACCAGTACAAACGAGTCAAATAGCATTTTCCAAAGTTGACTGATTCTGGAGGTTGCCAGGCCGGTGAGGATGCAGTCAGCTGATGAGAACTTTGGTCTCTTCACCCAGTCAATGCAGTTAACTAGTACAATGAACCCATTCCCCAGCATTCCAATCATGAATTCTCCCATTACCTCTACCAGAAAAGTATTTTCAACTCCAGATGGCATTGCTGTAGAAAGAATCCAGAAAGCTAATACTATTTTTCACTGATTTTTTTGGCGGTCAAAGTGTTGTATGATATCCAGTTTGATACTTTTCACTTTTGTACTAAAAAATGCTCAGTGAAACTCAGATACCATCTCACTTATCTTCATAAAGAACTTTCTCTTTTATTCCAGCCATAGGTCTGAAATTTGTGCAAGGAGATCTAGTCTCACAGCTCTAAATGAAAAACTTAACATTACTTTCAATCAGCTACTGATTGCCAAATTAAACAGTAAATGTGCCCACTCATCATTGGCACTGGCAGCAATTTTCCAGTTGTGAGGACATCTGGAAAAGTCAAACATGCAAATATGAGACAGATTTCTTTATACTGATTTGTACTTTCTTTTTCAACAGAAACTCAATACGATTTAGATTCAAGTTTCTTAATTTTAATAGAGTTCTCTAAAAATAACCTCTACAATACAAGCATTATTCATCAATTTCATTTAATAAAGTCCATAACATTTCAGATACTGTTATAGATGAAACAAGTGTAGTAAAGAGAAGCAATATCAAGGAGCTCACAGAGTGGTGGAAAAAGCAACATTAAATAAACTATTACTATTGAATATGACAAAAGTTTGACCAAAATGCAATTACAACATTTTGGTGCTTCGAGGAGGGTGCTACGAAATCTATTGTCTATAATCAATTCTAGTTTCCTGCGGATAGTGACAACTGGCATAGGTCTTAAAGCTTTTTAGGATTTTTTGAAGAAATAGATAAAAATGGAAATGATTTTACAGAATGATGTAAAAGCATATGGAAAGGTACCAAAATCATACCTCTACCTGAGCTACTACTCTGAATTTTTTAGCTTTGTTTCCAACGAGTTCCTGCCTATTTGATTCTGAATTAGCTATTGTCAGCTGAGACAAAAAAAATAGTAAGAAAAAAAAATAAGGTAGAAAAAAAGAAAAAAAAAGGCAGGGGGTGGATGGGTAGGAGGGAGGTTCTCCTTTTCATTAATTCTGCTTTTGATAACATTCTTCATCTCATAAAAAATTAATTTACAGTAAAATATATTTTCACTTGTTTTTTTTGCTTTAACAAACAGGTAACTCTAATACAATGGTTTTCAACCTTGACTGTAAAGAGGAGTTACCTAGGGAGCTATACATATATATAAATGCCTGTGAGCCACCCTTAGGGATTCTGACTTAATTGGTCTGGGGTACACTGTTGGCGCTCATTGAGAGCTCCTTGATGTGTGCTGCACAGTGCCACCTAAACCCAGGCAAAAAATCTTTCTACCCACAAGATGCAAATCTATGAAGGTTCTCCAGGAACAAGACAGGATTTTGCCCACTGTCCTCTGACAATGCATTTCCCATTCAGCCGATTCTGATTCTGGTTGACAAATAACCTGTTTCATGTCAGTCTCAGCCTCTCTATAGAGATGTTAGTGGCTAGGAATGCCTGAGGCACTCACCTGGGCCCAAACTACCTGTAGGAGCCCCCAGAGACACTTCCCCACCAGAGCCAGTGCTGTGGCTGGACCTGCTGCTGTGGTTCTTATTATGAATGCAAGACCCACCTCAGCAATAACCATCAGGAAAAAACAAGGTTTATTACTCACAGGTCCTGGAGGGTACACGGCACAGCAAGGGCCATACAGTGAAGTCAGGAGGAGAGAGAAGAGAGGAGAAAGCCCCTGGGGCTCTGCCTTTACTGGGGTTGAGGGTAGGGTGCCTAGGGTTTCACAGGTTCACTCTTTAACGGCGAATTTAAAACATAAGAGGGGGAATTAGGGCTCGGAAAGGGAGAAATGGAGTCACTTGAGTGAACAGTCTGTTATCTAGGTTACCTGGCATCTTCTAAAGGGGAAACTTCAAGGGTGGGGGCAACCTGGCTTCTTATCTAGGTGTTTTAGTAGTAGCTGTAGACAGCTGGCCACGTCTAGTCAAGATGGAGGCCCTTGGGAAATACCTGGCGGTCCAGCGGTTTCACTGCCTCAGGCGCAGGTTCAATCCCCTGTGGGGGAACTAAGATCCCACAAGCCTCACAGCATGGCCAAAAAAAAAAAAAAAAAAGATGGAGGTCCTTGAAATGGATGCCTCTGCAATCAAAAGCTTGTTGTCAGGCACTTACACTACACAACCTTAGCCACGTTGGCAATCACGTATGCTCCATGAGGAAAGGGACTATTTTTTGTCTCCACTGATCTATTTCCAATTCCTAGAACAAGGAGGGACTGCAGGCCCTCAATTACTATATGTCAAGTGAATGAGTGCTAACTTGGTTGGTAATCTTATTGGGAATACCGAAAATGAGTAAGACTTGACTGTGAAACTAGTATTAGAGCAAGAAAAGATGGTAACCCCTTAAAACTAGAGACAATTTTATAACATGTATGAATTCATGAGAGGTTTCTGTACTAACCTTGAAATAACCAACACTGCTCTCGAGTCTCCTGGTTCAAATCAGAAGTCATACTGAATCACAAAAACATACACATCGGGCAACCAAGATGTGGAAGCCTTTGTATTTTTCTTCATGAAAAAGAACTACTTCTAGGAACCCTCTTACACTGTTGGTGGGAATGTAAATTGATACAGCCACTATGGAGAACAGTATGGAGGTTCCTTAACAAACTAAAAATAGAATTACCATATGACCCAGGAATCCCACTACTGGGCATATACTCAGAGAAAACCATAATTCAAAAAGACACATGCAGCCCAATGTTCACTGCAGCACTGTTTACAATAGCCAGGTCATGGAAGCAACCTAAATGCCCATCGACAGACGAATGGATAAAGAAGATGTGGTACATATATACAATGGAATATTACTCAGCCATAAAAAGGAACGAAATTGGGTCATTTGTAGAGACGTGGATCGATCTAGAGACTGTCATACACAGTGAAATAAGTCAGAAAGAGAAGAACAAATATCGTATATTAACGCATATATGTGGAACCTAGAAAAGTGGTACAGATGAACCGGTTTGCAGGGCAGAAATAGAAACACAGATGTAGAGAAGAAACGTATGGACACCAAGGGGGGAAAGTGGCAGGTGGTGGTGGTGGGATGAATTGGGAGATTGGGATTGACATGTATACACTAATGTATAAAATGGATAACTAATAAGATCCTGCTGTATAAAAAAGTAAATAAAATTCTAAAATTAAAAAAAAGTCAATTCAATGTGTTATAGATTTTGTAATTGCTGCATTTATTTCTCTCACTATACAATCCTAAGTAACAACGGAGGCCATAATGTTTCTGCCTCTGTTTTAATCAGTTTTAGAGGAAGAACCAGTGGCACAAAGGGCCATATTTTGGAAATCTGACTTCAATTTCAACAACTGTAGTTTTTAAAGGCTTTATGTGTTACATTTTTACTTGCCCTGCATTGTAATTTCCTAGGGTGGTGTTAAACAAATTACCTCTGAATTCCCTCCACCACCCCGACCCTACAGAGCAGTTTAATACCAATGAAATACATACTGTATGTGTAGAAATGAGATAGAAATTTTGTATTGAAATAACTGATGTTTAATTTACATAAATTGCCCCACAGAAGACTCTCAGAGCCCAAAGAGTTTTATTTGATTTTTGTTTTTTAAATCTCAAGTCAATTATTTCCATTTAGCACAATCTTTCTCCTCAAACCCCATGGTACAATAGTAATAACAATAATAATAACAAAAGTAACAATAAATAGTATGTGCCAGGCACTGTTCTAAGTGCTTTATATCTGTTAATTAATTCAAATTATTAAACTAATGTATTAATTATGTAAATAATTTATTATTACAATATTACTCTACTTTTTAGAAAAGAAAAACCAAGGCACAAAGAGGTTAAGTAATCTGCCCAAAGTCACTGTGATATTGTGATTTATAATAAATATATATTTGGTCTTCTGGCACAGAGCTCCTAAAACCCTTGGAATTTCCTAAGTTATGAGAGTGATAAAAGGTGTCTTATGTAACGTTAATGAGGTTAATTTTTAAAAGCCCCTAGGTAACCTAAGGATGGGGTTGATTGCCAAGGGAACTAACCCTGTCATGAGAGGGTTGGAACTTTCAGTCCCACCCACCTGACCTCTGGGGGTGGGGGGAAGCAGCAAGGCTGGAGGTTGAATCAATCACCATGGCCAACGATTTAATCAATCATACCTATATAATGAAGCCTCCATTAAGAAAAACAAAAGTTTTCAGAGAGCTTTCAGGTTGGTGAACTGAGTTGAACTGTAAGACACCCAGCTGGTGGTGGAGAAGTGCTTGGCAGTGTTCTGGTCACATGAGAATTGGTGACCAGAAAAATTAGTAACAAAGCTAGTAAGTTTCAAACCCAGGCCCTTTGACTCCAGAATCTGGACTCTTGATACCTACTTTATGCCACTTTTCATGATTCAGCAAGACCCTTTGTATATTGTCTTCTTTATCTTCCACAGGAACACAAATGCTTGACTTAGGGTGGATATTTGAAACTGAATGTATTGATGCCTTTCCTCCTAGTTGGGGAACAGGCACCCCTGTGTCGTAAATGCCACTTTCCTACTGTATTTTGTGTCCGTAGACCAATCTTGCCACCTTCAAGTGAGTCAGTCAATGAATTGCATCTCCCTTCAGTGCCACCAGATCTTGATCTCTGCTGGCATTTTTATTTATTCACTCCTCCTCTGGGGACTCTGATGTCATTTCCCCATTCAAAGGCATCAGAGTAAAAGGGCAGTACCATGGGAAGCACAGGGTGGCACCTGGAATTGAGACTAGCTTCCTCTGTGACTGGCCCATTTCTCTGAGCCTCAGCTCCTTCCCTTATGAGAAGAAAAGTGCATTTAGTCCTTAACAGCTTACTAATGGGTTTTGTGAACATTCTCTCTTAAAATGGAGCAAATGGTTCCTAAGTCACAAAATTAAAGATTAAAAAGGACAGAATATGTAAAAATGCTCGTAAACTTTTAAACTATATACAAGTATTAGTTACTATTAACAATCATTACTACCCAGGTCCAGAATCAGGAATTATGCAATAATTATTTCTATCTACTGTGAACTCATTAGAACAGAACTGGCTACAAATTGGCATTCTGGTTTCAAAGATTAAGAACTGATCAGATACACAAAAAGTCCTATGTGACTCTTTACCTTTCCATCATCATAAACCAGAAATCTCTTACATGCAGACTAGTGACCTCTATTTGGCCTGATAGGTAAGGCATGAAGAGTAGCATGAGATGCAGTGGTTTTCACTGTATTCAAATGACAAGAGCAAATTCTTAGGCAAATCCTATGATTTTCACCTGTTGAAATTTGAAGAATCTGGAAGTCATGCAAAACTTCCTGGGCTCCAAGAAGCACGTAGGACCCAAGAAACTGAGTGAAACGTTTGGAACTTGCTAAGATATCTCTGTGGCTTTAGTGAGAGACCTCCGTGGCCTCACTATAAAGCCTCTGTGGCATCAGTGTGAAATCCCCCATGGTCTTAACAGCGAAGATTTCTAGGACCCTGGAATGAGATCCTCTGTGACTTTAGTGTGAGACCACTGTGATTGGCATTAACCTGACTCACTGAGGCTTAGATTTGGACTTTGTAGGTCTTGGGAAAGGAATTTAATGTTAGGAAAGTAACAGTCTAGTTCTAATAAAGCCCATAACAAGAAGAGTACAATTTCAGTGTCTAGCTTTATAGGCATTGCATGGACAGAATGATTTTTACTTCCTATGATGTTTCTCAGGAGAAGAGAGAGCCCAGAAATAGATTCATACAAATATAGTCGACCAATCTTTGACAAAGGAACACAAGCAATTCAAGGAAGAAAAGATTCTTTCCCAAAAATGATGCTGGAACAACTGGACATTCATATTAAAAAAAAAAAAAAGAACCCAAACACAATATCGTAGTCAATAAGGAATTGCAAATTAAAACAACAATGAGATTTTACTATATACCTGTTAGAATGGCTAAAATGAAAACTAACTGACAATACCAATTGCAGGCAAGGATGCCGAGCAACAAGAACTCTCATTCATTGCTGGTGGAAATGCAAAATGGTAGAGCCACTTTGGAAGAGAGTTTAACAGTTTCTTACAAAACAACATATTGCACTCCTAGGTATTTTCCCAAGTGATTTAAAAATTTATGTGCACGCAAAAACCTGCATGCAAATGTTCATAAGGTGGGCAGTAAACAGGGAAATCATAAGGGATAATGCAGCAAACTGGGGGTTGGAAACAGGATGCCATTATCACCTCAAGGCCTGAAAGAACAGGGACAGGAGAAGTTGCCATAACCCAAAGACAGAGAAATCAGAATGGAGATTGCCTGAGATGAGCTATATGACCTTCCATCCAGGATTACGGCCAGCCTGCTGTGACCCTCACTCTCCCATCTCTCTGATTTCCTGTTGGCCAAACCCAAATGGAAACCAAAGTACAGGGAATCCATTGATGCAAGTCAGCCTCCCGGTGACCAGTGGATGGTGGCTAAGAGTGGAGCTTTGACTGGAAGAATAAAGAAAAGATCCCTTTAAGAGGTACAAACTACTATGTATAAAATAAATAAGCTACAAGGATATATTGTATAGCAGGGGTCCCCAACCCCTGGGCCACGGACCACTACTGGTCCGTGGCCTGATAGGAACGGGGCCACACAGCAGGAGGTGAGTAGCAGGTGAGGGAGCGAAGCTTCATCCATATTTACAGCTGCTCCCCATCGCTCGCATTACCTCCTGAGCTCCGCCTCTTGTCAGCGTTATGGTGAGTTGCATAATTATTTCATTATATACTACAGTGTAATAATAATAGGAATAAAGCGCACAATAAATGTAATGCGCTTGAATCATCCCGAAACCATCCCCCCAACACCAGTCTGTGGAAAAACTGTCTTCCACGAAACCAGTCCCTGGTGTCAAAAAGGTTGGGGACCGCTGTTGTACAGCACAGGGAATATAGCTAGTATTTTATAATAACTTTAAATGGAGTAGAATCTATAAAAACTTTGAATCACTATGTTGTACACCTGAAACTAATATGATATTGTAAATCAACTATACTTCAATAAGAAAAAGAGAAAAGAAAATACGCCAACAGAGCTGGACAATCTTAAATTCTACTTCTACAGAGAAGACAATTTGCAGAGCTGGAATTTTTTCCCAGGTATGCTCAACATAGTGCCATAATTAACATTTTAAATACTTTTTATTATGAAAATGCAAATTTATACACAGCATACAGACTAGAATAATATACATCCGTGTACCCATAATGCAGCTTCAACAATTATCACCTCATGGCCAATCTAATTACATCAATACCATCATCCTTTCTTCCCCTCCTATGTTAAAGCATATCCTATATAGCATATCAACTTTTTATTATCAAATGTTTCAGTGTGTATCTCCATAAGATAAGGATGCTTTTTCTGAATCATTATTAATATACCAAAAATAAGTTAATAATTCCTTACTATTATTAAATATCTAGTCAGTGTTCAAATACCCAACTGTCTCATAAATAATAAATGTATTTGTTTATTTTAAAGTTTTTTAGGTCAAAATCCAAAAAAAGTTCATACACTGCAGCTGGTGGGTGTATCTTTTAAGTCTCTTTTAATCAGTAGTGTCTCTCACCATGTCTTTTTTTCCCCTGCTATTTATTTGTTGAAAAAAAATCTGATCATTTGTTTCAAAGAATTTCCCACAGCTTGGATTTTGCTGATCCCATCTCTGTGGTGTGATTTAATGTGTTTCTCTTTACAATTAACTTGTTGATGGGCTGTTTCTCCCAGCTGAGTTTAAATTCCTCTATCACTGATTACTGGACAGGTAGCAAGACAGACTGACATCCTAGTGAGGCTAAACCAAGAAAACTTCTGTCTACTCTTCTTCCCTCAGAGATCGTCTGATATGGTCCTCGACTCCAACAGGAATGAGTCTAAATTATACTTACACACTGGGTTCTGAGACCACAATTTTGCCTAGGATAACTTTCACAGGAATTGAAAACAGTCTCGTGTTTGCTGAATTTTCTGTTGATTTGATGCTGCGATCTTTTTAACTCCCTGGACTCTTCAAAGGTAGGGCATATGAAAGATAACTTATGACATCCTGAAGGAACAGCACCATTGTGTGGAAAGGAAGCCCCGTCATGACTGTACCCAGGCATCAAGGGAGGCCCTCCAGCCAACACTGAGCAGAATAAACCTTGGTGAGAATTAATCTGTACATGAATTTACAAGAGCAGATGGAATTAATTTGGGGGTGATAATTTCACTTTAAAATTTGATAATGGAGAGTCATATCCTAATTCAAGGCATTGTTAACATTGTGCCTGTGTTACAATGTGCAACATTGTAACATTATAGTATTTGACATCATTACCTAAGCTCCAATCAATTGCTTTGGAGCATTGGGCCAGGCATAATTTGGAACAGAAAATAGGAGGAAAACTTCAGCCAACTAAAGAATTGGGCCCTAAAGCTAATTTAATGAGCTCTTCTGACCAATTTCAGAGACCTCTAGGGATAAAGGTTTAACTGTTCTCCAGTAGATCCCATAGAAAACAAAAGAAAGCAGTGGATAGTATTGGAAGAGAGTTCTCCTGAAGATGGGTGGGCACTGGTTTCCTCATCTAAGGAAGACAGACCACAGGTTGTGATTGTTACACTAACTGGGTTATAGTAGAACATAAACCTATAGAGTTTATATCCCAGTCATCAGGATTCCACAGAAGGAAGAAAACTTTCACTTCCCAGGACAGTGAATGGAAAAAACACTATTTATCTGTAGCCCTAAGTTACTCTTATCTACCTACTCAGTGAGACCAAGAAAACCACTGAGCCTGTGAAGTTCAGCCCCTACTGAATTTTCTCTAATCTTTTCCAAGTGATTCTTCCATGGTAGAAATTTTTTTTTTTGCCCTTTAATAGAGTCAACTTCAACTTCCTGGAACAGATTCTTCCATAAAGAAGGAAGGTGTCCCATCTTGGGTAGTAATTTATATTCAGAGATATGATATTTGGTAGCCCAATTCAGGCCATAGAAAACATCAGCAGACTCATAGATATAGAAAAAAACTGGTGATTACCAGAGAGGAAGGGGATGGGAGAATGGGCAAACTAGGTGAATGGGATTAAGAGGCACAAATGTCTAGTTATAAAATAAATAAGACATGGGGATATAATATACATAATAGGGAAGATAGTCAATAATATTGTAATAACTTTAAACGGTGACAGATGGTAACTAGACTTGTGGTGATCATCTCATAATGTATATAAATGTTGAATCACTATGTTATACACCTGAAATTAATACAACATTGTATGTCAATATACTTCCATTTTTTAGAAGTCTTATCCAGGTTAAATCTGATATTTCTATCTCAAATATGTGTGATTCCTGAGACTACTTCTCAACTGGCACCAAAGTTGAGAGGGACACATGTTGCTTACTGCCCCCTCTAAATCTTTATTAGCTACTCTTCCAAGTCTCTAGGCAGGCTGAGAAGCAGACGCAAAAGATGCTTCCGGGCTAAGACAGATGCAGAGATGATTGTTTATGTTCCTTTTGGATCAATGAGAGGGTAGGAATACGTCCTGTAAAATAAGAACATAGTTGTATGACCACAAACATCCCATATCCCAGCTATAACAGTGACCTTGCATCTTGCACCTAGAAGTCACAAGTCTTATGCAGTACAGGATCAGGCATTTTTGATAAAGAAGGCAATCTTGAGCCTTTTATTACACAATTTGTAAAAAGTAACTCTCTCTCTAAAATGGTGCAACTACTTATCACAGTTTCTCATTTGTTATTTAAGCTTTTTTGGTTTTGGGTTGTTGGGTTTTTTTTTCTTGTCTTTTGTTTCTGTTATTGCTATATAAAAATTTTATTATTTTTATAAAGTCCTACGTATCAGTCTTTTGTTTTATAGTTTCCATGCTATGCTTGACACAATTCTGCCATTTAAATTCGATTTTAAACTTAATACTTCTCAAACTTGAAATTCTAAAACTTAAACACAGCTCTGATTATAAAGACAAGGTTAAATATCTGTTTTTAATTAGGCTTTCAATTCTATCTCAGTGTAGTTAATTTTCTTCATTTTTAAATTAATATTTAGAACTTTAAATGATGTACTTGGATTAAATATATACATATGGGTAAATGAGCTGTCAGTCTGTCATTTTTTAGCTCCTAAGATTTTTACTAATATGTAGAAAATTATCCCAATATTTTTTCACCAGAAAGTAGTGTAACTTTTCCGTGATATGTTTTGTACAACTTAAGGTTAAATCAAATATATTTCCATTAATTTATACTGGATAATGTAGCCAAATATATGTGGTGATTTTTTTTAATTACAAAAAATTAATTCCTGATTTCAAACTATATTAGAAAGCTCTAGTAATCAAAACATATGATGCTGTCATAAAAACAGACACATAGACCAATGGAACACAATAGAGAGCCCAGAAATAAACCCATGCAAATACAGTTAAGTAATATTTGACAAGGGAGCCATGAATATCCAATGAGGAAAGAACAGTCTCCTTAAAAATTGGTGTTGCAAATACTGGATATTCACAAGCAAAAGAGTGAAACTGGACCCCTATTTTACACTCACAAAAATTAACTGGATATGAATTAAGGATTTACATGTAAGACCTGAAACTGTAAAACTGCTAGAAGAAAACATAGAGGAAAAGCTCCTTGATACTGGTCTTGGCAATGATTTTTTGGATAAGACACCAAAACCGAAAGCCACAAAAATCAACCAGTGGCACCATATCCTACTAAAAAGCTTCTGCACGGCAAAAGAAACAATCAACAAAATGAAAAGGCAGCCTATGCAATGAGAGAAAATATCTGCAAACCATGTATCTGATAAGGGGTTAATGTTCAAAATATAGAAGTAACTCATGTAACTCAGCAAAAAAACCCAGAATCCAATTTCAAAATGTACAAAGGAACTGAACAGACATTTTTCCAAAGAAGGCATACAAATAGCCAACAAGTACAGCTGGCCCTGGAACAAACAGGTTTGAACTGCATGGGTTCACTTAAACATGGATTTTCTTTTTCACTAAATACATACTACCATACTTCACAACTGATCCGCATTCAGTTGAATCCACAGATGCGGAACTACAGATAGAGGGGGACGACTATAAAGTTATGCACAGATTGTCAACTGTGTGGAAGGTTGGTGCCTCTCTAACTCCCATGTTGTTCAAAGCTCAACTGTATATTATAAGGTGCTCACCATCGCTAATCATCAGGGAAATGCAAATCAAAACCACAATGAGATCTCACCTCACACCTGTTAGAATGGCTATTAAGAAATAGAAGAGATAACGAAAGCTGGTGAGAATGTGGAAAAAAGGAAACCCTGGTGTGCTGTTGGTGGGAATGTAAATTGGTACAGTCACTATGGAAAACAGTATGGAAGTTCCTCAAAAAATTAAAAACAGAACTATCATACAATCCAGTGATCCCACTTCTGGGTATTTACTGAAAGGAAATGAAAACAGGATCTTGAAGAGATACCTGCATTGCATATTCATTGCAGCATTATTCACAATAGCCAAGATATGGAAAAAACCTGTGTCCACTGGATGAATGGATAAAGAAGTTATGGACTATATATATATAGACACACACATAAATATATATAGACACACACAATGGAATATATTCAATCATAAAAAAAGAATGAAATCCATTTACAACAACATGGATAAAACTTGAAGGCATTATGCTAGATGAAATAAGTCAGTCACAGAAAGATAAATACTGTATGTTCTCACTTATATGTGGTATCTAAAAAAAGCCAAACCCATAGAAACAGAGATAGATTGGTGGTTGCCAGGAGCTGGGGTGGTAGAGTGAAATGAGATGTTGGTCAAAGAGTATAAACATCCAGATATAAGAAGAATAAGTTCTGAGGATCTAAGGTACAGTATGGTGACTATACTTAATACTGTATTATATACTTGAAAGTTGCTAAGAGACTAGATCTTAAATGTTCTCATCATAACAACAACAAAAAATGGTAATTATGTGTGGTGAAGGATAGGTTGACTAACCTTATCATGGTAATCATTTCACAATAAATACATGTACCAAATTTTCACACTGTATACCTTAAACTTACACAATTTTGTATCTCAATTACATCTCAATAAAGCTGGAAAATCCTTATTTCATAATAAGAAAAGTTAATAAGTTATGGAATTTTAGAAACATGGTTGCAATAGAGGCTTATTTTTTAATCTTTTCAAACTCTGACATTAAAAACTGACTGCGCAAGAAGAAAACAAAAGCTGCTTCTGATCAGCCTAAGATGTCCAAAACAGCCAACCAGTAATCACCAGAATGGGTAAAGGACCAATGTAAGAGAAACAGCTGAAAGTGAGGGATTTTGCTCATTCCAGGCACAGCTGAGTGCAAGGGTCCTAAGTGAGGTCTGATGGGGTGGGAGCTGTTTGTGCCACGTGAACATTCAAAACTGATACCCACAGCTCCCTTACAAGCAGAGCCCCACAGTGAGTAGAAACTGCTGAGACAGTAATCAAAACTGAGCAGAACAGGGACAAAAGAGACAAAAAAAGAGACGGTCCAGATGAAAATGTAGGACAAGAACGTGGCCAGGAAATGTCACAAAACAAACCACTACATTTTTAATGCTGTAAGAAAACAACAGAAGACTAAGCTTTGTGAAGTTAGATAAGCTATCTCTCTGACCCATGCCTCCTTATAAAAGTTTAGGTGTATGTAAAAGTGATTTCATATACAAATTTTTTAAATGCTAAAGAATGTAAGTCAAATCTCTTACAAAACTATTATGAGAAAAAAGGAGAAAAAGAAGCAGAATAACATCCCTACAGACAATGAAAGTACTTCAAAAAGGTGCACACAAAAAAGATAAAACATAAAAACAAAACAAAAAGCAGAACCTTCTAATAGAAATGAGATAACAGAAAACTCAGGGAAGAATTAGAAATAAAATTTAAAAATCACTTCATAAACAAAGTCTAAACTAGAAGGAAAACAAAAATAATAATACACACGACACATAGTGCCTTAAAAGAAATTAGAGATAAAAAGGAAATAAATTTAAAATCACAGAGGAATGAAGAGATAAAAAGGGATTTTGGAGAAAGTAAAAAATATGAAAACTAGCCAAAGAAGAGCCACCCTATAGTTACCAGGAGGCCTTAAAGAAGAAAAATAGAGCAAGGTAACAGAACAAATTCTAAAAACACTAACTCAAGGAGTGTTCCTGAAATTAAAAAAAAAAAAAAAGTTTTGAAACTAGAAATTGAAAGAAGAAATTACCCACCTGAGAATATTGACCCAGGACAACTAACATGAAGCCATATGTTAATATGACAATTGGACTTTGAAGAAAAAGAAAAAATTCTTTGGGCATCTATGAAAAATTGCTAATGACTTACAACAGGAATAAAAACAGATCATCCTCACAGTTTTCCACAATAATACTCTTTGCCAAAAGAAAGTGTAATAACATATTAAAGATGTGGAAAGAAAGCAAATGTGATTTTCTATATGCAAAAATGACACTCCAGTAAAAGGGCATAAACAGTTGTTAACTCAGGGACTGTTGTTCTCATGAGCCCTTCTTAAAGAATTTACTGGAGAATGAGTCTAGGACAACCAAAATGCCTAGAGAGTATCAATATAAATACTGGTGGAGCATTAAACATACAGTTACTTGTAGAACTAAAACTAAGTGAAAGAGAGACAGTGATGGCTATATGATCTGACAATGTAGCTATGGGAAATCCAATTAAAAATAGGAGGGGGAAATGGGAAAAGCATATGCAAAAAAATAATAAAGTTTAACTGCTGTCAAAAATTGTATAGCTGGTGGTATTAATATTGTTATTCTGAGACTGTTTATGTAATGTGACAATATTCTATCATTCCTTGGGTCCCTTTAATTTTTTAGTCAAGAATCCATATATTCTCAGACATTATTTTTAAAATTATGGTCAAGGCAGTTACAAGTTCCATCCAGTTTCAAGGGAAAGGACACAGACCTCACCCCTTGAAGACAGAAGTCCCATTATAAGAAGACAACATTGCATATGAGATATTGTCCATCTTTGGAAAACATAATCAGCCACATCCTAGTTTCCAAGATGACTATGTAAAAATGTGCATCTTGAAATAAGCAAGACATGGTAGTAGTTTAGAGTAATATGAACGTTCAGAAGCAGAAGGGACAAAGTCCCTGTTCTAAGAGAAAGTCCACCTGGAGGAAAAGTGAGTCATTCATTAACCATTTGAACAAAATCCTTCCTTGAAGGATATCTGCTTCCTTCCTTTTTGCATGTCTTCATAAAACCAGGAGGGAGATATGTGCTGCTTTAGATCCCATATAAAAGAAGCTGTGGTTGTATTTCTCTATGAACTCAGAGGAAGAACAACTGAAAGTTTCAGGCCCCCTTATGTTGCTGACACAGAGGTGAGCTGAGTCTGTAGACACTTGGACACAGAGATGGCGAGAAATGCCTTCTGCAGCGCTGATCACCGAGGAAGTGACATTAGCTCTGGAGCCCAGACCCTGGGAAACACTCTCAGGTAAAAGAGTGAAAGCTGTGCAAGTGACATACAAATACATACTTTGATAGACAACTCTTTGACCAGTCTTTCTCTCTCGGCTTTCTACATTTTTAGAGTTATCGTGATTAAAAGATTCAAGTTTTAGCCCAGCTAAAAGAGGCATCAACAGCTTTAATCAACACTAATATGCCTCCCCAGAGAAATTCGTATCATTCTGCTGAAAGAAGCACAAGCATGATCTTCATTGCCATGGCGTTTGTAATGGCAACGCCCCAAAAAAGGAATTAATCTATACAAGTATCTTTGTATGAAAGCGAGAGGAATAAGACACTAGAAATCTGTGTGAATGTAT
Organism: Eubalaena glacialis; assembly: GCF_028564815.1. Taxonomy (NCBI): domain Eukaryota; kingdom Metazoa; phylum Chordata; class Mammalia; order Artiodactyla; family Balaenidae; genus Eubalaena; species Eubalaena glacialis. The sequence continues at coordinate 108,036,524 of NC_083726.1, read as the reverse complement.
TGCTGATTTTAAAACAAACTTACCTACATGGGAGAAGAATTTTTTCTCAACTCACCTATTAAAATCACAGGAAAAGTACAGCAACTGAAAAGACGAATGCAGGTAACGAAAAACACATTAGGAAACACAATACCTTGTGGTGAAATATTTAAAATAAAAGCCAACAGAACTAGTGAAGAGTAGAATAGACCCTAATTAAATGGTCAAATAAAAATTCTCCCAAAATGCATAGCAAAAAAAGAAAAGCTACATATAAAAGTTAAAATAAACATGGGGGGGATTGATTAAGGAGAGAAAATATCAACAAAATAAGTTTCAGAGAGACAATGGGAAGGAATGAGTGTCAGAATATTCTAGACAAAATTCCCTGTGTTGAAGAATAATCTGAGAAAACATTTTCTAACATGGAAACTGAAAAATGTAAGATCAAGGCAATGAAATTGAGGCTTTGAAGGGAGTATCAGATTGTCTTGTTGGAGTGCATAATTATGGCCACGAATTTATCAATGGGGGACAGGGGCGTTAAAAATATCTCCTAGCAGAAATAATCCAAAGGGAATCTCACAATGATTCTAGAAAAGGGAAGCAGGTTGGAAGAAGTCTTAGAGACATAAAAGAACATGATCCATTCAAGCAAATGTGTATTCATTTTGTTCTGTCCTAGAAATCTCATGGTGGATTCTGTGTCTACCTTTGCTTTTACTAAATATCGTACTCCTAAGAATATTAATAAGAATAGAAAGTCTTAGGTCACCTTGTTGGACAACACCAAAACTTTCTTATTAGAGCCAGAGAGACTTGGATGATGTGTGGTGGCCTGAGGAGGCTGAGGGTCAACCTTCTGCCATCCCTGTATGCCCAAACATGAGCCTTCCACATACATTTCAAAGATAAACAGAGATGATCTCTATCATCAAAATGTTTTGCTATATATCATATACACAGGTACACAAACACCATGAATGATAGCGTTTGGGCCATAATAATGGCCAGAGATATTGTCCAACCTCACTTGGGCTATAGGATCGCTGCCAACATACACATACACAAATACACACATGAAGAGCACAGGGGAAGGACAGAGGGACAGTCTCACCGAAAAGGCTAAAAATCAAATGATGACAGAACAGTTCTAATATCTGTGCTGACTGCTTGGACATTCTTCCTTCAGAAACTTTGCCCAAGTCACACGCGGTACCCTTTAGAAATGACACACTAACAGCATTCTACACTCCTTCCTGCTGGGAGAAGTCCCAACAATAACCATGTCTCTCTGGTGAAGAGGTCTGCCCAATATGGAACTCAAAGATGCCATTGTTCTGCTCCCCTTTATAAAGGAAGCTGCCCGGTTTCTCCCGGCACAGAGTCGAGAACACCTCCAGAGCTTCCTCCCAGATGCTGCTAATCCTGCGCTCAGTGGCCTTGCTGGCGCTGAGCTCAGCTCAGGGCCCATTTGATGGTAAGAATAAAGAAGGCGGAGGGTGCTGAGTCTGCTTGGGGCTTCGGAGATCACAGTGACTGCAGTGAGGAAGCTGGTAGAGACGGGACGGAAAGGAGACGAAAGAGGAGGCTGCACGGTGCTTAAGACAAGGATAAGGCCCTTCACATCCTCGTGAGTGTGAAGGCCTCACACTTCATTTAAAGTACAACTGGAAACCAGTACAGAATTTTCAACCAGAGGAATGAAATGTTAAGTTTTGCATTTTTACAAAAGTCTCTGTGACTGTGTTATGAAGAATGCATTACAAAAACGCAAGACTAGTACAGAGAAGTTCCCTCATGAAGAGGTTACGGTAATCAAAGGAGGCATGAAGTAGGATGAAGATGGACTTGCTAGGGGATGCCAAATAGACGGAGGAGGTGAAGCCCGTTCAGAGCTACTTCAGAGACAGAGACTAGGATGATAAATCTCTCTCTGTCTCTGCATAGAGACATAGAGATACAGAGATTCCAAGGCCAAGTGGTCTTGTTTTACTCCCACCCACATTTAATACATCAATGTGCTGTGCCCAAAATGGGCAAGATTGTATCCACGTGTTACTCCCGGTCCTGTCACCTTGAGAAAGCATGTTAATATAAGTAAAGTGTTTTATGAAGAAAGATGGCAGAAGTACACTAAAATATGACATTGAAATACCCCAGCATTTAACCTAAATTAGCATTGGGGTTAAGGGATCCTAGGGAGAACAGAAGGGCCTCGTGTATTTTGAGTTTGCAGTAGATCCTCAGCACAGGAGCAACCCTGCCACCCCTTCACATCCTCCTCCCTTTGCAAAAGCATCACAGATGGTGGCTGACGGGATGACTCAGGGGATATATGGGGTGTGGCTGGAAGTGTCCCTTTCCCTGTACAACAGTTGTGAGCCCTGAAGGTTTTGGAACGTACTTTGCACTTCATCTTCTGCTTCTTTGCCCAGAGGGCAACAATGAAGGCTTTCTCAACCTCATTTCAGGTAAGGCTCAATTAATCCTCCATCATCTTTCTTTTTTTTCGTTAGCAACTTTTCAGTTCTCTGTTGTGCTATTATCATCACTCTCTTGTGAAGAGCTGATTAAAGTTAGGACCCCTAAAGATTTAGGCAATCCTTTTCTAATCTTGATTTTGGGGACCATGAGCAGGGCCCTAACTTGAGTAACAAAGATGTCTTTGTTACTTAGATGAAGATGACAGCTTAGATGACACAGGAGTGCCCTCAGGCCCGAAATGACTGTTGAGAGACGACAGCAAGGGAAGCTGTCCACATTCTGACTCCTCCAGTGTACTCAGAGCCAACTGTTTCCTTCTTCCTCAATGTTCCTCTCTTTAAATATGTGGCTTAGGAAAAATGAAAAGAAACTAGGTATGGTTCCTTTTTCTCTGTGCTTCTCCTCTCAACTATGTCCCTGTGCTTAATTAAAATTTGGAAAAGTTATTTAGTGAATCCTGTGTGGGCCATCACTTTGCCTCTCTCTCTGTCTGTCTCTCTCTCTTATTATTATTATTGCTTCACCTGCTCTTAGAGCCAAAGAGTTCCACATATACACTCAACAGGCCAGATTTGGAATCACAGTTGGCAAGCTATGTCAGTGACCCAAAATATAACTGGCAACATAACTGCCATGGATAATCCATTTGCTGTCTTCTGTCCTAGGAGGCAGCCTCTGGGGATTCTAAGATACCCAACACCTTCTTTTCTGCCAAATTTAAGGCACATATTTGTCTCAAGAGAAAAGAACTAAGACTCAATATCACTAGCATGTGGGTGAACAGGAGTACTGCAAAAAGGAGTAGGAAGTTGGTAGTTGAGAGGCAGGTTCTGGAGGAAGGGACTGTCTGATAAGGTCATCAGAGATCAAAATGAGAGGGGAGCCATCCATCACCTAGTTCCTCTATCATTGTGCCATACCTTACAGATGTAAACAACTCAAACTCAAACTTAAACTCAGATGAGGAGTTTCCCAGACCACCCTCTGGAGGACCTGGAGGACCACCACCTAGACCCCCTCCTAATGGTGAAAATCAAGGTGATGGACCTCAGCAGAGACCACCCCCTCAAGGTGATAAACCTCAGCTGGGACCACCCCCACCAAGAGGTCATTGTCATTGCCATTCTCCCCCATCTCTTCCTGGGAAGAATCAGGGAACACCACCCTCAGGACGTGGACCAGAAAGACCTCCCCAGGGCCCACCACCCCAGTGTGGACCTCCCCAAGGCCCAGCACCCCAGCGTGGACCTCCCCAAGGCCCACCACCAACACAAAGACCTCCCCAAGGCCCACCACCAACACAAAGACCTCCCCAAGGCCCACCACCCCAGTAATCTGGAATTCAATGACAGGTATGATTCAAGCTCACTCTCCATCAAGGGCCCTAACCCCTGCAGGTCTCAAACTTTACTGTGTCACTGAATCAACTGAAAATATGTAGAAATTGCATAGTCCTGGATCCCAGTTCTAAAGATTTCAGATATTCTGGAATACCACAGCAAGATCCTTTATTTTTAACATGTTATCCAAGGTGATTCTGATTTTGAGAAACACAGACCATAAACTGCCTTTTTCCCAATGATTACCTGTCTTGAAGTGGGCTGGTAATGAGGAAGTAGAGCAGTGTTCTCCCCTGGTCCTCTCCTCTCCTCCTCCTCAGGCTCAATGACTTCCCATCTCAAGTTTCCACCTGACCAGGCTTCTCAGCTCCAGTGTCCCTGCTAAATGATACTTTAATTTTATGCTGCTAAATTTATCTAGCTTTTAAAATATTTCATTTTGAATTAGTATATGTTCAAGGTAAAAAATAACTGAACAGAAAAGTATGAGGCTAACTCTTAAAGGCATTCACATCCTACTTCCCCACTTCCTTCCCCAAAAGCCAGCACAATTAACTCTTTTGAACATCCTCTGGAAACATTTATGCCCATATAAACATATATAACCTTTTTATCCACAAGTTTTCATATGCAGATCTATAAGTTGCTCCTTTCAAATAACAAACCTCTTAGATAACACCCTTATCAATTCACAGAGCTATATGGATCTATTTGGTCTTGGTTTTGTTTTCTTTTTAATTGTATACTATTCCATTGTCTGGCTGTGCCATGATTTCTTTAACCAGCCCTGTATCAATGGACATTTAGACTAGATTCAGTTTTTCACCACTATAAAACAGACTGCAGTAACCATTTTTGTAAATATATATTTGAACACCTTAAATAGCAACCTAAGAAGAATCTCCTTCTATCTTGCAAGCAACAATTTAGAGCCCATTTATCTGTTAGGTGCAAAAAAACTGTAAACCAAAAGAAATTTGGAAGGAAACCGGAGAGGGCGGAAGAAGAGAGAGAAAATTGTGGGCTCTTGCCTACTTCCTTTCCGTGTGATCTGCAGGGATTAGAAACCACCTGCCAACCTTCTATGAACTTTCTTTTTTGCTTTTCAGAGCATGAGATGAAGATACCAGTCCTTCAGGAAGCCATGACATTGGAACAAGGGAGTCCATCTTCAATTTACCAATAAAATAATCAGCATCCAATTTCTAAGTGTCATGTCTCATTCTGGGTGTTTGTGAGTCTTAAATCTGAGAGCCATGAACCCAGCATAGGAACATCCAAGACCCCTTCTCATTGATGCTTCCAGCAGGCTTCCTCCTGGACCAATTTCCTAGAAAACATTTTCCTTTCGTTCTTTGTTTGGGGACAGGAATGTGTATCTCCTTTTCTACCTGCTATTGCCTCCTCCTTTCCCCTGACACCTTTATTCATAAGCCAGGTGCCTGTTTCTCTCATTGCCTGGTTTCTATAGCACTAATGCAATGTTTTTATTATTTTCACACCTTTTACTGAGATTCTAGTAATTTTAGGGAAATAAGGAAAATATTGCAAATGTGAAGAAGTTGCACAGGCTGAGGGAATCATTAAAATTTCCAAACTAACTGATCCTGTTAAAGATAAAGAAATGTGGCTCTAGGTCCCTACTCCCTCTAGCCTACTATACCCCTTTTCCCCTTTTTTGGCATTTCTCAATTTTCCTCCTCCCTAGATCCCCCACCTTTGTTAACAAACTCTGAGTGAATTTCATAAAGGAGGTGGCATGCTGTATTCTAACTGGAGTTCTTCAGACATGAGTTTAATCTTATCTCTTTTTGTTTTCTCTGGACTTTTAGCAAGCTATTTCAACTCTCAGAGCCTTAGTTTCCTCATCCATATAATGAGGATAATAATAATACCTACCCTAGAGGACGAAGAGTAATGATTAGCATACATAAAAACCTAGCAGAGAATGCCGTCATCATTTCCTAATAATTATTGTGGGGAAGAACAGTACACATGAAACTAAGAAATTAAGTGCTCCCAAATTAAAACTGTTCAGATTGCTATGGCAAAAGATCGAATTACAGGACTTCCCTGGTGGTGCGGTGGTTAAGAATCCGCCTGCCAATGCAGGGAACATGGGTTCGAGCCCTTGTCCGGGAAGATCCCACATGCCACAGATCAACTAAGCCCGTGTGCCACAACTACTGGGCCTGCGCTCTAGAGCCCGTGCTCCACAACAAGAGAAGCCACCGCAATGAGAAGCCCGTGCACCACAATGAAGAGTAGCCCCGGCTCGCCGCAACTAGAGAAGGCCCACGTGCACCAACAAAGATCCAACGCAGCCAAAAATAAATAAATAAATTTATTTTTAAAAAAAGATCGAATTACAATATTCTCTGACAATGCGTCTTCCAAATTTTAAAAAGACATGAAAAAATTCACTTTGTCTTTTTTTTTCGTAGCACTTTCTGATGTCTTTTCGTTTCATCTGGGGGATACTGTTTCTGATATTGATTCTGTGATGGTACATTGATAACTTCCACTCATTCCCATTTCTTACAAAGTTGGGAAATGTTCCTGGGTTAAACAACACTTTTACAATGGGCATAACAAAATCAGTATTGAAAAAGAAACCGGAGAGTGGGATTGTTGACATCAAGTGAAAAAAAATCATCCTTGGATTTCATCAAGGGCTTCCACCTACCTTGAAATCATATAGAATGATAAGAATCTATCCAAGCAGATCTCTAAGATGGAAAGGAGCCCATTCATGAACATCTCCGGAAGGAACTGACAAACCTTATATACTGGAAAGAGGGGATCTGAGGAACATTCCTTCAGAGCCAGATTCATCCTAACTCCAGGTCTACTCACTATACGTCTCTTAATGATGCTGAGTGTGATTTTATTTTCTTACCTACTAGCTCACACTGTTAACTCATACTGAACTAACAGTTAACTGAAACAAATAGGTTTTGTTAAACTGCTTCTTGAGTTATTCATGTTTAAATCTAATAAAGAACTTCACACACGGTTGATTGTAGCTTTGAACTGAGACTATTTCCGATCCTGATTTTGATAACTACCCAATGTAATGGAACCTTCAGCTTTCTGTCTGCAAATTGATAACTATAGTCTCTGTTTCTTCTCAAAATAGACATGCATTTCATTTAATTTTGGCAAGTCTTTTTTTTTTTTATCTTTTTAATTTTTTGTCTAACTTAAAAAAAAAAATACGGCGCCCCCCTCACGCGGGGGTGAGAGGTTCTGCGCACAGGTTGCAGCACAGCGGGCTTTGGAGGCGCGGAGGCTGGGGGTTCCGATACCCCAAGGTCCTCCCCGATCGCTAAAAGAGGTTTTCTCCCCGAGGGCGCGTCGTCCCCCACCCATCGTCTCCCCTTCGGGCCCACGGAGGCACTTTAAGAGAGGCTAGCTCGCGGCTGGGCTGGGGGTCTGCGGTACGGGTCACAGCTGGGCTGACGTGCGCCTTCGCTGTCAAGGAAGTGAAAAGCCTGCGGTGCCTCAGGCTCCTCCTTCTGCCTTGCCGGGGCGGGGCGGGGCGGGGCCGTGGCGTGGGCGTGGGCGTGGGCGGGATCTGAAAAGTCTGACCGAGCCCGCCTCGCGTCGCCAGGCCCGCCACGATGGCTCACATTCCCGCGTGCAATCCAGGCTAACACACGGCGCGCGCCCGGCTACGTCAGTTCCCCCGGCACGCGGCGAGGACGACCACGACGAGGCACCTGCCCCACGAGACGGGGACAGGCGCGCCTCCCTTACCCTCTCGGCGTCCCGAGAGAACTGCTCGACGGACGCACCATCGCGGTGGGGACCCGAGGGCCTCGCCGGCAACGGGAGAGGACGCCACAGCTCGGGCCAACTGAGGGGCGACCCGGAGCGCTGCAGGGCCACCGCTGAGAGCGGGGCGAGACGCGCTCACGCACTGAGGGGGGCGCGTAGCACGGCGGCGGCGGGACACCCCCGCCCTTCCACCCCGCCCCGGGGTGGGGGGGCTTCTCGCGAGACTCGCGCCGAGGCGTCGCGGCTAGAGTGCCCACGGCGTGAGAGGCAGGGGCGGGAGACCGAAGGAGGGCCCGTGCTCCGCACCCCTGCCTTCGAGGCACAACCGCTGGGCGGGCAGGAGAGGCCAGGAGTCCGCAGGCAGAATGAGGAGAGCGGCCTGGTTCCCCGGGAACGTCGGCCTAGGCCCAGGCCTGGAGAGCGCGACATCACCACATCCAGCAATTTCTGCAAGTCTTGGTAAGACCTTTTGTCAATTGTGTATATTCTACCGAGCTCTGACTAGAAGGCTCTTATGTAGTTTTCCTACTGAAAATGGCATAAAGCCCAGAGTACCCACTTAAAGTCAAGTTGGAAGAAAATGACGTGGAATATCTACTTTCCTTTTTACCCCCCGCCCCAAACACCTCAAATAGTTTGGACTGTGACAGAAAAACAGGCTCCAAAAGGGGCGGAATGTAACTTTGTTGCAACCAATCTTCCACCTTCAGGTGGAAAACCTCTTAATTTGAGATTTTCTCTTAATTTGATAGATTGATTTCCTATCCCGATAGATTTGATGGTCTGCCCTCTCTATTCTTAGGAAAGTTTCACCTGATATGACTTGTCCAAATTCCTTGCTTTATAGAATACAGCATGCTGCTTCCTTTATGAAATATACTCGGGTTTGTTAAAGAATGGTGGGGCATCTAGGGAAGGAGAAAACTGAGCAAAAATTAGAAAGGGGAAATGGGGTATAGTGAGCTCCAGGTAATAGGGACCTAGAACCACATTTATGTCCCTAGCAAGAAGATCAGTTATTTTGGAATTTTATTTTTATTTTGTTTGTTTGTTTTTCTTTAATTTTTATTTTATATGGGAGTATAGTTGAGTTACAATGTTGTGTTAGTTTCAGGTGTACAGCAAAGTGATTCAGATATACATATACATGTATCTATTCCTTTTCAGATTCTTTTCCCATATAGGTCATTACAGAGTATTGAGTAGAGTTCCCTGTGCTGTACAGTACGTCCTTGTTGATTATCGATGTTATATACAGTATATATAGTAGTGTGTATATGTTCATCCCAAGCTCCTAATTTATCCCTCCCCCCGACCTTTCCCTTTTGGTAACCGTAAGTTTGTTTTCTAAGTCTATGAGTCTATTTCTGTTTTGTAAATAAGTTCATTATATCATTTTTTAGATTCCACATATAAGTGATATTTTGTGATATTTGTCTTTTTCTGTCTGACTTACTTCACTTAGTATGATAATCACTAGGTCCATCCATGTAGCTGCAAATGGCATTATTTCATTCTTTTTTATGACTGAGTAATATTCCATTGTATATAGATACCACATCTTCTTTATCCATTCCTCTGTCGATGGACATTTAGGTTGCTTCCATGTCTTGGCTGTTGTAAATAGTGCTGTAATGAACATTGGGGTGCATGTATCTTTTTGAATTATGGTTTCCTTTGGCTATATACCCAGGAATGGGATTGGTGGATCATATGGTAGCTCTACTTTCAGTTTTTTAAGGAACCACCATACTGTCCTCCATAGTGGCTGTACCAGTTTCATTCCCACCAGTAGTGTAGCAGGGTTCCCTTTTCGCCACACCCTCTCCAGCATTTATTATCTGTAGACTTTTTGATAATGGTCATTCTCTGACTAGTGGGAGGTGATGACCTCATTGCAGTTTTGATTTGCATTTCTCTAATAATTAGCAATGTTGAGGTCAAGCTCTTAAATAGTGTCTGGGCCTCCCGTGAGTGGGGAAGACTCTTGCTGGCCTCTCCAGCATTTATTGTTTGTATTTTAAGGATTTCTTCAGCCTGTGCAGCTTCTTCACCTTTGCAATATTTTCCTTGTTTGTTTAAAATTACTGAATCCCAAAAAAGGTGTGAAAATAATAAAAACATTGCAGTGCTATAGAATCCAGGGAAGGAGAAAAACAGTGGAGCTCTTTCACCTGGCAGCTGGTTTGTGAATAAAGTTGTCAGAAGGAGGAAGGAAGCAACAGCAGGTAGAAAAGGAGAGAGCTGTTCCTGTCCGCAAGCAAAGAACAAAGGGAAAATGTTTTCTAGAAAAGTGGTCCAGGAGGAAGCCTGCTGGAAGCATCAATGAGAAGGGGTCTTGGATGTTCCTATGCTGGGTTCATGGCCCTCAAATTTCAGATTCACAAACACCCAGAATGAGACATGGCACTTAGATTTTGGATGCTGATTATTTCATTGGTAAATTGAAGATAGAATGCCTTGTTCCAGTGTCACAGCTTTCTGAAGAACTGGTATCTTCTTACTGATTTTCTGAAAAACCAAAAAAGAAGTTCAGAGAGGTTTTGCAGGGGGTTTCTAATCCTTGCTACTAATTGAAGGGAAGTAGGTGAGAGCTCAACATTTCTCCCTCTCCTCTTCCTCATTCTCCCCTTTCCTTCCTAATTTCTTTGTTTATGGTTTATATGCACCTAACAGATAATGGGCTCTAAATTGTTTCTTACAAGATGAATGAAAAAGATTCTTCTGAGGTTGTCTCTTGATTGCTGTTGATAATGTTCAAATATGTATTTACAAAGACGGTTACTGTACATTTCCTATAATAGCAAAAAAATGAAACCAGCCTACATATCCATTGATAGGGGTCGGTTAAAGTAATCATGGCACAGCCAGACAATGGATAGTATACAGTGGTAAAACAAAACAGAAACAAAAACAAAAACCAGGATCAAATAGATCCACATAGTTCTATGAACTAATATGGCAGTTTTCTAAGAAATACGTTATTTGAAATGAGCAGCATATACATCTGAATATAAAATATGATACCATTTGTGGATAAAAAAAGATTATATATATTTATATGGACACAAATATTTCCAAGAGGATGTTCAAAAGAGTTAACTGTGGTGGCTTTTGGGGAAGGAGGTGGGGAGGCAGGATATGATATGCCTTTAAAAGTTAGCCTCATACTTTTTGTTTAGTGTTTTTCTAACTTGAGCATATATAAGCAATATTTTTTAAACTACGAAACATTTAGCAGCATAAAATTACAGTATCATTTAGCAGGGACACGGGCCCTGAGAGGCCTGGTCAGGTGGAAAGTCATTGAGCCTGTGGAGGAAGAGAGGAGAGGACCAAGAGAGAACAGTGATCTACTTCCTCATTACCAGCCCACTTTAAGACAGGTAATCATAGGGAAAAAGGTAATTTATGGGCTGTCTTTCTCATAATCAGAACCACCTTAGATAGCTTGTTAAAAAATAAAGGATCTTGCTGCGCTATTCCAGAATACCTGAATAGAAATCATTAGAACTGGGGTCCAGGACTATGCAATTTCAACATGTTTTCAGTTGATTCAGTGACACAGTAACGTTTGAGATCTGCAGGGGTTAGGGCCCTTGATGGAGAGTGAGCTTGAATCATACCTGTCATTGAATTCCAGATTACTGGGGTGGTGGGCCTTGGGGAGGTCTTTGTGTTGGTGGTGGGCCTTGGGGAGGTCTTTCTGGTCCACGTCCTGGGGGTGGTGTTCCCTGATTATTCCCAGGAGGAGGTGGGGGAGAATGGTGATGACGATGACCTCTTGGTGGGGGTGGTCTCTGTTGAGGTTGACCCTCTTGTGGGAGTGGTCTCTGCTGAGGTTCATCATCTTGTGGGAGTGGTCTCTGCTGAGGTCCATCATCTTGTGGGGATGGTCTCTGCTGAGATTGACCATCTTGTGGGGGTGGTCTCTGCTGAGGTCCATCACCTTGTGGGGGTGGTCTCTGCTGAGGTTGACCATCTTGTGGGGGTGGTCTCTGCTGAGGTTGACCATCTTGTGGGGGTGGTCTCTGCTGAGGTTCATCACCTTGTGTGGGTGGTCTCTGCTGAGGTCCATCATCTTGTGGGAGTGGTCTCTGCTGAGGTTCACCACCTTGTGGGGGTGGTCTCTGCTGAGGTTGACCATCTTGTGGGGGTGGTCTCTGCTGAGGTTCATCACCTTGTGGGGGTGGACTCTGCTGAGGTTGACCATCTTGTGGGGGTGGTCTCTGCTGAGGTTGACCATCTTGTGGGGGTGGTCTCTGCTGAGGTTGACCATCTTGTGGGGGTGGTCTCTGCTGAGGTTGACCATCTTGTCGGAGTGGTCTCTGCTGAGGTTGACCATCTTGTGGGGGTGTTCTCTGTTGAGGTTGACCCTCTTGTGGGAGTGGTCTCTGCTGAGGTTCATCATCTTGTGGGAGTGGTCTCTGCTGAGGTTGACCATCTTGTGGGGGTGGTCTCTGCTGAGGTTCATCACCTTGTGGGGGTGGTCTCTGCTGAGGTTCATCATCTTGTGGGAGTGGTCTCTGCTGAGGTCCATCATCTTGTGGGGATGGTCTCTGCTGAGGTTGACCATCTTGTGGGGGTGGTCTCTGCTGAGGTCCATCACCTTGTGGGGGTGGTCTCTGCTGAGGTTGACCATCTTGTGGGGGTGGTCTCTGCTGAGGTTGACCATCTTGTGGGGGTGGTCTCTGCTGAGGTCCATCACCTTGGTTTTCACTATTAAGAGGGGGTCTAGGTGGTGGTCCTCCACGTCCTCCAGGAGATGGTCTCGGAAACTCCTCAACTGAGTTTGAGCTTGAGTTGTTTACATCTGTAAGGTATGGCACAAGGATAGAGCGTCGTGGAGATAGAAGGCTCCCCTGTCACTTTGATCTCTGGTCACCTTTCAGACACTCCCTTTTTCCCAGAACCTGCTTCTCAACTACCAACTTCCCTCCTATCCTTAGCTTCATTTCTCATCACTCCTATTCATCCACATACTAGTCATATTGAGTCTTAGTTCTTTGCTCCTGAGACAAACATGTGTTTGTCTTCATCCATATTTACAGCTGCTCCCCATCACTCACATTACCTCCTGAGCTCTGCCTCTTGTCAGCGTTATGGTGAGTTGTATAACTATTTCATTATATCTTACAGTGTAATAATAATAGAAATAAAGCGCACAATAAATGTAATGCGCTTGAATCATCCAGAAACCATCTCGTCCCCAGTCTGTGGAAAAATTGTCTTCCACAAAACCAGTCCCTGGTGCCAAAAATGTTGGGGACCACTGCTGTATGGAACTGTGGCAGTAGACATACAATTCTACGCATTTGTCAAAAACCATAGAACTGTACACCGTAACGTGAACTTTATTGTATATAAATAAAAGCACAATCAACCAGGGTGTGGGGGGAATCTAAGATGAAATGCAAGTCGAGACAGATGACCATAACTGAGTACAAATGAACCATATACCCATGCTGACAGAACAGAAACAAAGGTCCCGACCTAGGTAACCTTGGCAAAGAGGATTTTGACCAGATAATGTGAAGGCAAAAGACAAAAAGAGCTACACACAAACATTGTTCTGTGATTGTAAATCTGTTTTGACAGGTGAGTCAGGATCTCTGAAACTAATTTATTGGTGTAGTAGAGTTGAACAAATATGTAAACATATTGTAGTTGAGAAGCAGGTTTCTCATTGTAGTTAAAAGAAAAAGAAGGAAATGGAGAAGGCTAGAATAAACTTTGAGTTGCTGGACTGGAATTGAATTATCAGTATGTACTCATGTTCTCACTTATGTGTGTGTGTGTGCATATGCATACACAAACAGATACAGAAATAAATGCACATTATGTGTGTATGAGTTAGCATACGTACATGTATTTCCTAACTCTGTTCAGTGAGAGGGGCTAGAATCAGTGACAGGTTAGTAGCCATGAACATACCACCTAGCTGTTGGATCTTGGTTTCTAAATGCCATTCTTCAGTAAAGGGAACCAGGGGTCCTTGGAGAAATGGTTGATTCCAGGGCTAGAACATCTTGGGTGTCAGAAAGTAAGGAACTGCTTAAAAGAAAAAGAGATGGGGCATGTCAAAAGGTATCTCAGAGAGCACTCAATGGCCAGTAAGAACTTGAGCTACGCAATAAATAATGATAGTATTGGATTATGACCCAAAGAATAAAATACGTATTCTTAGGTCCCTCCTGAGATTAATGAATGAATGGATGAATGAGTGAATGGAAAAATGGTCACTTTTCCTTGCAGAAAAATTCCACTTAATATATTAGAACACCACACTAATACTTAACCACAGGCAAGATCCATCAGTGTATAAATAGGATATCTGCATAGTCTTAAAGTATCTCCCACAAATATTTAATATTTATAACGGGAGCAACAGTAAGTTTACAGTAGAGAGTCCTCGTAGGTATCACCTTAGCCAAGAAGTGAAGGTTAACATGACCAATAATACATACTGACATAATGTGCCCCTGATATGATGCGCTAAGAAAAGCACAGCCGATGACACCTTCCCAATAATGCACAACCTCAATCCAATCATAAGCATGTATCAGGAAACCCCAAATTGAGAAACATTCTACAAAATAACTGATCAGTACTCTGTCATGTCAAGGTCGTGAGAGACAAGAAAACCTGAGGAATACGTTGGAAGAGCCTGACTAAGGAGCCATGATGACTAAGTGCAATGTGGAATCCTGAAGGAGATCCTGGGACAGAAAAAGGACATCACTGGAAAAACCTGGTGAAGTCCAAGTAAGTTCTGTACTTTAGTTAGTAACATTGAGCTGAGGTTAATTTCTTAGTGTTGCCAAATGGTCTACGGTTATGTAAGATGCTAACCTAAGGGGAAGCTGGGGGAAGAGTATACAGAAACTCTCTATACTAATTTTGCAACTTTTCTGTAAGATTAAAATAATCTTTTAAAACTGGCATTAAAAAATTAAAACAAAAAAGGAATAGGATAACGTAAAATGCTATTTTGATATAAAATTTTCAATGAAATTAACATTATTGTAAGATAATGTTAATTACCAAATTTAACTCAAGAAGCTTAGGAAAAGTTGAATAGAAAATAACCATGAAAGAAATGGAAGTTATAGGAAAACAACTGCAACAACCTATCACTATAACCTCCACCATCAATGGACATAGCAAATTTTGATATATAAATTTTTATATCATTAAAAAACATAATTCTTACTTAAATTGTTCTAAAATATAGATAAGATTAACAAGTTTCTAAATTCATTCTGTGAGGTTCACAAAACAAAATATGTAGACCTGCAAAGATATTTCATTAGTAAAAATTTTCAGTTAACATGTAACTAGTCAACACTGTGTTAGAAGAATAATATATCATGTTGAAAGAGGATTGCAAGCACGGTTCAGTATTAGGAGATACTGAACCCTACTTCTACTATTGACCTTCTACCCTTGCTGATGGCCTCAAAATTTTTACTGAGAAGTTCAAGGAGATCAGAAAAGAACTGTCTCACCTTAACAACCACCAAGGTGACTAACCCACAGGCAATTCTAGCCCTATTTTCTGGCTTCTCTCCCATTATAGTTGAAGCCTTCTTCCTCCTTTTACTTCTACTCTGAATTTCAACCCACATTGGCTAGTCAAGGATTTTGCTAGCTTACTCCCATACCAATTCCACTCTTGCTTCAAAAGTCTATTCTCCACCCCCATTCATTTTAAGATCACATTATTCTTCCATTCCAAAATTTCCAATGTATTACCACCATTTTATTCCATCAGAACAAAATCCAAATTTGTTACTATGGCCAACACCCTACATGATTGGCTGTCTCTGAACTTGCTGACTTCTCTACTTAATTTTATACTCCATTCTGGACCCACTGATCTTCCTGGTATTCCTCCAACATACCAAGCTTGTTCCTACCATTATCAATCATTCTTCCTCACTTTATTCAAATCAGCTCAAATTTCACCACTTTGAAGCCTTCTCTGAATACACAAAAACCGTCCATCTCATTAACCTGCTTTTTAAAAAAATTTTTCTTCTGGTAGATTTTTTTTAAAGATCTAATACTTTTTAGAGCAGTTCTAGGTTTATAACAAAATTGAGAGTAGGGTACAGAGATTTCCCATGTACTCATGTCCCCACATATGCATAGCCTTTCCCATTATCAGTATCACTCACAAGAGTGGTATATTTATTTCAGTTGATGAACCACATTGACATAGCATGGTCATCTGAAGTCCATACTTCACCTTCAGGTTCACTCTTGGTGTTGTATATTCTGTGGGTTTGAACAAATGGATAATGGCGTGCATTCATCATTATAACCTCATACAGAGCATTTTCACTGTCCTGAAACTCCTTGTGCTCTACCTGTTCATCTCCCTGCCTACCCTCACAGCCATGGAAACCACTGATCTTTTTATTGTCTCCATAATTCTGCCTTTTCTAGAATGTCATATAGTTGGAAGCACACAGTATGTAGCCTTTTCAAATTGACTTCTTTCATTTAGTAATATGCATTGAAGTTTCCTCAGAGTCTTTTTATGTCTTAAAAGTTAATTTCTTTTTAGCACTGAATAATATCATATTGTCTGGATGTACCACAGTTTATTTATCCACTCACCTGCTAAAAAACATCTTAGTTGCTTCCAAGTTTGGGCGGTTACGAATATAGCAGCTATAAATATCCATGTGCAGGTTTTTGTGTGGACACAAGCTTTCAACTCCTTTGGGTGAAGTACCAAGGAGTGTGATTCCTGGATCATAATGGCAGGAGTGTTTAGTTTTATAAGGAACTGCCAAACTGTCATCCAAAGTGGCTCTACCATTTCAAATTCCCATCAGCAGTGAATGAGAGTTCCTGTTACTCCACATCCTCACCAGCATTTGGTTTGTCAATGTGCTGGGTTTTGACGATTCTAATAGGTATGTAGTAATATCTCATTGCTGTTTTAAATTGCATTTTCCTGGTGATGTGTGATGTGGAGGATCTTTTCATATGCTTGTTGCCATGGGTATGTTTTCTTTGGTGAGTTACACGCTAAGGTCTTTGGCCCATTTTCTAATCAAGTTGTTTTCTTGTTGAGTTTTAAGAATTCTTTGTTATATTTTGGATAACAGTCCTTTATCAGATGTGTCTTTTGCAAATATTTCTCCCAGTCTATGACTCCTCTTCCAACTCTCTTAACTGTCTCTTTTACAGAGCAAAAGTTTTTAATTTTAAAGAATCTGGTTTATTAACTATTTCTTTCATGTATTGTATTTTTGGTGTGATATCTAAAAAGGCATGCTTTTTAAAAAAAAAATTAAAATAGTCTTCACTGTCAGATAGCCAGCATTCAAGATCCCTACTTCTTGGTAGTCACAGTCTTGTGTAATCCCCTACCAGATTATATCAGGATTGGCCTGTGATGGCACACTGATGGCAGAAATGGCGGTATGTCACTTGTAAGATTGAGTTACAAAGGACATTGTGGCTTCGTCTTGGTCACTCTCTCTTGTTCTTCAATCTCAGTCTCTCTCTCCCTCTCTCTCTCTTTCTCATCACTTGCTTTGGGAGAAGCCAGGTGCCTTAGCCCTATGAAGAGGACCCATCCTTTACAGGTGAGTCTCTTGGAGCCTCCCATTTGGTTTCACAGAGGGGAAAGCACCAAGAGGGGAGGAGAAGAAAAAGTCTTCTACCTCCAGTCCTTCACTTCCCACTTGGCTTCTGGTAACAACTTCACTCTCCCCAAATTGTTTCTAACCTGGATGGAGGTGGGCTGAATGACTGGGGTGGGTCTGCTTCCTCCTGGTAAGCCCTGCAGTGAGGTGTCCAGCTTCAGGTGCTCAAGAGTCTTTGGTAGTGACTATTTTTAAAATGAGAAAGATTTTGTTTATAGGTGGATCATATAATCACCAAGGTCAACTCTACTCTGTAGAGTTAAATTACACTTACATTTCCTTCCTTGAAAAACTTTTTGTTTTCCTGGAGTTAATAATCATCTTTTTCTTCATTTGCTTGGTTTCCTTTCACATCTAAGTCTTCCTGCAACCTCCAACAGACCTGTTAAATCTCTCTCAACACAATCTTTTTCACCCTCAAACTTGTCAGATAATTTGCTTTTGTCCTGGAAATTCCCTTTTCTCCTTCTTAAGTAGGATGATGTACATCCTGGGTTAAAGAAAGCCTTTCTTGGTTTTCTTCTTTGTTTGAAGTACATCCTCCCATATCTTCTTACGAATGAGTGCATGAGAGGCAAAATATTTTGAGATTTTTATGTCTGAGAATGACTTTAGGCTTATGCTCAATTCATAATCTGACTGGATATAAGATTCTAGGTTAAAATTATTTTTACTCAGAATTTTTACAACACAATTCCTGACTTCCACTGTTGTTCCACTATCATTCTGATTGTCAATTCTTTGCATATGACTGCTTTCTCACTGAGAACTTCAGAATCATCTTTTTATCCCTAACATTTAATTAGATATATGTTGATGTGGATCTTTTTTCCATTTCTTGTACTGGGCACTCAGTATTCCCAGAGGGTCTTCTGTCCTGGGGCCTGCACTTTAAAAGAGGCCCCACACAAACACCAAAACAAAGACATTGTTTTTTTCTTTCACTTTCATTAGAAAATATTTTTAAAGTTCAGCAAGTACATTAAAAAAACAGGAATTGTGGGAGAGGGGCACAATTGAACATGGGGTCCCCAAGGCCTGAGTATGCAGGATTGAGAATGTGTAAAGGTTCAGAATAAGTTCACAGCTTCTGCCCTGGGGCATCAGACAAAAAAAAAAAAAAGGCTACTTTTGCTTAAATTTAGTCACCTCAAATCAATCAAAAGCATGAAGGCAGACAGGTTCTCCCACCCTCCCCCCCCCCCCCACTGTAACTACACTCCCAGTCACTCCTTTGCTCAGTGGTATAGTTTGCGGAGGTGCTTAAAAATTCCTGGAAATCCTAAATCAGAGCTGAGGCAAGAGGGAGGAAAACTTGCCCAGCAGGTTCCCACAGGAGCTTGACCAGGTCAGTCCTGGGCCCAACCAGCTTCCAACCTGCTGTTCCAGCAGACAGCCTGCCCCCTCTCTCCTCCCAGCTTGCAGGGACAGTGTCCATCCAGGGGAACTCATGGCTCCCTTGGTCTCTAGGCTTGGTCTAAAAGGCAGTCTCCAAGGAACAGGCTTCGGGAGCCAGACAACATGGGAAACGTGACCTGAACCTGGGGTCTATCTTGGTTTGTAACTTGTGAATATTTAGAGATATGTATGCAGGCCTCCATTTGTATTCCTGCACTGGGCCCTGCAATGTTAAGTGTGAGCCTTTGGATAATAACTGGACACTTTCAACATGGAGGATCATCCTTAAATTCTGGAAAGTGTGTTGTAGTGTTTCATTGATAATTTCTTTCCCGGTATATTCTATTTTCTTTGAAATTTGTGTTAGTTGAATTTTTTCTCACCTATTGACCATCTCTTTGCATTTTTGCTCTATTTTATGGAGGAGTTCTTAACTTCATCTTCTATTGAACTTATCATCAACTAAATTTACAAGGACCAATATTTCTTTTTATCTTCTGGTTGATTGTTTATTTAATAGCATCCTGTTCTTGTTTGAAAGATGCAATAGGTATTCTTGTTCCCTCAGAATATATTAATTACAGTTTCTTAAAGGTTTCTTCTACTCCTCATATTGTCTGTTTCCTCTGAATTCTCCTTTTACTGTTTTTTTTTTTTAAACATCTTTATTGAAGTATAATTGCTTTACAATGGTGTGTTAGTTTCTGCTTTATAACAAAGTGAATCAGTTATACATATACATATGTTCCCATATCTCTTCCCTCTTGCATCTCCCTCCCTCCCACCCTCCCCATCCCACCCCTCTAGGTGGTCACAAAGCACCGAGCTGATCTCCCTGTGCTATGCGGCTGCTTCCCACTAGCTATCTATTTTACATTTGGTAGTGTATATATGTCCATGCCACTCTCTCACCCTGTCACATCTCACCCCTCCCCCTCCCCATATCCTCAAATCCATTCTCTAGTAGGTCTGTGTCTTTATTCCCGTCTTGCCACTAGGTTCTTCATGACCTTTTTTTTTTTTTTCTCCTTAGCTTTTACTGTTTCTTTACT
Organism: Eubalaena glacialis; assembly: GCF_028564815.1. Classification (NCBI taxonomy): domain Eukaryota; kingdom Metazoa; phylum Chordata; class Mammalia; order Artiodactyla; family Balaenidae; genus Eubalaena; species Eubalaena glacialis. Next base: position 108,016,823 of record NC_083726.1, on the reverse strand, counting down.
TGAGTCTTTTTTTTTTTTTTTTAAAACATCTTTATTGAAGTATAATTGCTTTACAATGGTGTGCTAGCTTCTGCTTTACAACAAAGTGAATCAGTTACACATATACATATGTTGCCATATCTCTTCCCTCTTGCATCTCCCTCCCTCCCACCCTCCCTATCCCACCCCTCTAGGTGGTCACAAAGCACCCAGCTGATCTCCCTGTGCTATGCGGCTGCTTCCCACTAGTTATCTATTTTACATTTGGTAGTGTATATATGTCCATGACACTCTCTCACCCTGTCACATCTCACCCCTCCCCCTCCCCATATCCTCAAGTCCATTCTCTAGTAGGTCTGTGTCTTTATTCCCATCTTGCCACTAGGTTCTTCATGACCTCTTTTTTTTTTTTTCCCTTAGATTCCATATATATGTGTTAGCATACTGTATTTGTTTTTCTCTTTCTGACTTACTTCACTCTGTATGACAGACTCTAACTCCATCCACCTCATTACAAACACCTCCATTTCATTTCTTTTTATGGCTGAGTAATATTCCATTGTATATATGTGCCACATCTTCTTTATCCATTCATCCGATGATGGACACCTAGGTTGCTTCCATGTCCTGGCTATTGTAAACAGAGCTGCAATGAATATTTTGGTACATGACTCTTTCTGAATTATGGTTTTCTCAGGGTATATGCCCAGTAGTGGGATTGCTGGGTCATATGGTAGTTCTATTTTTAGTTTTTTAAGGAACCTCCATACTGTTCTCCATAGTGGCTGTATCAATTTACATTCCCACCAACAGTGCAAGAGTGTTCCCTTTTCTCCACACCCTCTCCAGCATTTATTGTTTCTAGATTTTTTGATGATGGCCATTCTGACCGGTGTGAGATGATACCTCATACTTGAGTCTTATTTGATAGAGATTTTCCTCAAATGTCTGGTGATTCTTTGCTTTCTGTTCATACATCGGAGTTAGACACCAAGACAATCAGAAAACTCTATGTGCATTGAAAGAATTTTTGTAGAATCATATACCTCACAGTAGGATGATTGAGTGGCATGATAACTATTTTGTTGAAACTTGTCTCCAGGTGCTGTCTCTGAGACAGCTCTGAGTCTTCAGAAGAATCTTCCCATCTCCTGCTTGGCAAGCATAATCCTCACTGCTGGCGCTTTGGAGCTGGCCAGGGTAAGAGGTTGGACATCTCTCCATTTATTTTATAGGCTTTCACTTGATTGTCCTGTTTTTTGAATAGCATCTCACTCGTATCTTCTTCCATAACAGTTGTCCCCAACTGTCCAGTGCCTCTGTGGTTCAGTTTTTCTAGACAATAAACCTACTCTCTCTTGCTGCAATAAAGGAGGATATGAACCTGTTTCCAGTCACCTGTCTCCCCACCATCATCACTCCTCCTCCAATCTAATCTTCACATGCCTTGTGTCTACAGTCCTTGAGCCTTGCCAGGGTTATGTAAGACCACTGGCTTACTTCTATTTGGTACCACTATCCCTGCCCCCAGACGTGCACAGCTACTGGAGTAAGTTTCCTCCTTTCTGTTATGTCATTAACCATTCTGCTGGTTTTCAGTCCTTATATATTGTGGCTGTTAATTGTGCTGTAAGTTTTATCAGAGATGATGTTTGCATTTCTGTTTCTTTTCTTGTTGTTCTTGTTTGGACTTTGAGAAGAAAGGGATAGGAAATGTTTTTACTATTAACACATAAGTCGCTCTCAGTTATATTAAGGAAAAAATTGACCAATAGGCTAAAACATCAAAACAAAGGCTGACAAAGGCTTGTAAACCAAGGCCTCTCTTCCCATCCTTCCACTCAAACAGCTCACACGAGGGTAACCAGTGACTTCCAGCTTGCTGAAACATGTCAGTGGATATGTTTCAATCTTCATTTTAACTTGCTTCTCAGAAGCAATGGACATTATTTACAATTCTGTCCTACTTAAAACACTCTCTTCCTTTGGCTCCATGATACTGTGTGTACCTGTTTCATAGTTTAACTCTGGTTGCTCTACTCCTTACTCCTTTCATTTATCAAATATTTATTGAGTCCCTCTTCTACACCAGTTGTTTTACTAGGAGTTTAGGATGAATATAAAAATCATGATTCCCACCATCTAGGAGTTAAAGCCTTGTATGTCCTTTGCAGATGCATATGCTTCCATTTAGCCATGAAGTTATGAAATTCCTCTAACCTTGTTTTAGATTCTTTTCTCACTATATACTATCTCCGTAGAAAAGTTCATACTAAAAAAAAAAAAAAGGTAACTATGTGAGGCAGCAGATGTGTTAACTTGATTGTGGTAATCATTTCACAATGTATGTGTATATCAAATCATCACACCGTACATTTTAATTCTATACAATTTTTTTTAATATAGAACACTTCACAAATTTATGTGTCATCCTTGTGCAGGGGCCATGCTAATCTTCTCTGTGTCATTCCAATTTTAGTATATGTGCTGCCAAAGTGAGCATTATATACAATTTTATTCATCAATTATACCTCAGTAAAACTGGAAAAAATAAAAATAAAAACTCATCCTCGCCCGCGGCTTCAATTATTATCTATGTGCCATGATACAAAGTTCTGTGTCTTGCCAAGACCTCTACTGAGCTTCACACCTTTACCTATATGACATCTTCATTTAAATATTTTAAAGGCACCACTCAGTACGGTATTTCCAAAACAAAATTAATCTGATAATCCTAGCTCTAGAGACCACCATCCAACCACTCATGCAATACAAAATCTATAGCTTTAGCTCTGTGTCATTCCATACAAGATCCACCACCAATTTTTGTCCCCTTTTCTAAATATTTCTCAACTTGTCTCTATCTCTATCGCCACCTCCATTCACCTATGCTCTACAGTATCCTCCCTACTTGGTGACCTGTAACCATTTTCGCTTTTCCTCCAAATTCTTTTCCAAGCTGTAGTCTGCAGCCAGGTTTAGCTTTTCAAACCATATATGTGATAATGCAATGTGTGTCCCCAACAAAAACCTATTCTGTCCAGCCAGAGTACTAGGAAACAGACAGCCTAGCATGGCAGAAAACATTTAGACAATAATCCCTCTTCTACAGTCAAACACCACAGAAAAAGCTATGGCCCCAAGTGGGGAGCCTAGACTTCCACACATGCCCGGCTGTAACAAGGTGCCCAAACCTGTGCCAGAGTAAAGTCAGAGAAGACCGAGGAGGAACTGGAACTTTCATCCCCACTTAGCAGTTTAAGACCCTCATTTTCCCCCCACCCCACAGAGTTAGTGGCGACCAGATAGGGAGCCTGGACGTCCTCCCTCATCCAACAGTAACGAAGCACTCCCTCCTTTCCATACTGGGGTGGTGTCAGTGGAGACTACACAGAAAGCAGTAACAAGACACCCCTACTCCTCCCAGACAGGGTGATATCAGTGGAGGCCTTGTGGGGAGCCAGAATTCCATCCTTCACCAGGCAATTATGGGGAACCCCTCCCCTGCTTGGGAGTCAACACAAGTTGAGGGGGAAATCTTTACTTCTACCCCTACCTGGCAGTAATTCAGTACCTCCACCTTTTTTTTTTTTTTTTAATATTTATTTATTTATTTATTTTTGGTTGTGTTGGGTCTTCGTTTCTGTGCAAGGGCTTTCTCTAGTTGCGGCAAGCGGGGGCCACTCTTCATTGCAGTGCACAGGCCTCTCACTATCATGGCCTCTCTTGTTGCGGAGCACAGGCTCCAGACGCACAGGCTCAGTAGTTGTGGCTCACGGGCCTAATTGCTCCGCGGCATGTGGGATCTTCCCAGACCAGGGCTCGAACCCGTGTTCCCTGCATTGGCAGGCAGATTCTCAACCACTGCGCCACCAGGGAAGCCCAGTACCTCCACCTTTTACCTGCTGGAGTAGTATCACAGAAATCCAGCTAAGACAGAAGATTTAAATAAGATCCAGAGCCTCTAATACCTAAAATATCCTGTTTCAATTGAAAGTCATTCATCATACTAAGAATCAGGAAAATCTCAACCCGAATGAAAAAGACAATCAGTAGATGCCAGACGAAAAGGCCAGAGATATTAGAATTATCTGACAAAGAGTTTCAAGCAGTTGTCATAAAAATGCTTCAATGAGCAATTACAGACATGCTTAAAACAACTGAAAAAAAACTCAGCAAAGAAATAAAAAGTCTCAGCAAAGAATCAAAATGTATAGCAGAACCAAAAGGAAATTTCAGAACTGAAAATTATAATAACCAAAATTTTAAAACTTAATGGAAGGGCTCAACAGCGGAGGAAAACTATCTGTGAACTTGAAGACAGAACAATAGAAATGACTCAATCGGAACAACAGAGAGAAAAGAGACAGAACAACAAACAAACAAAACAAAAAACCTAACAGATTCTTAGGGTCCTGCAGGAGTATAACAAAAGGCCTAATATTCACGTCATCTGAATCCCAGAAAAAGAAGACATACAGGGCAGACCTGAGAAGAAACTCAAAGAAATAATGGCTGAAAACTTCCCAAATTTGGCGGAAGACATAAGCCTAAAGATTCAAAAAGGCAAGCAAATTCCAACCAAGATAAACCCAAAGAAATCCACACCAAGACACATCATAGTCAAATATTTGAAAATAAAGACAAAGAAAAAAATCCTGAAAGCAGCAAGAGAAACAACTTAGGGGAAAAACAGTACAAATAGCAGAAAACATGAAAGCCAGAAAGAAGTGGCACAATACTTTTTAAGTACTGAAAGAAAAGAACTGTCAATACTGATTTCGTATAGTAAATTTATCTCTCAGGAATGAAAGGGAAATAAAGACATTGGATGAAGGAAAACAGGAGAGTTTGTCACCAGCAGATCTACCTGAAAAGAATGGCTAAAGGAAGTTCTCTAAACAGAAAGAAAATGATGAAAGAAGGAACTTTGGAACATCAAGAAGAAGAAAACAATGGAAAGGGGGAAATATGGGCTGATAAAATACATCTTCCTTTTGAACTTTCTAAATATGTTTGACAGTTAAAGCAAAAATTATCTAATACTCTCTGATATGGCTCTAAATGTGTGTAGAGAAGTATTTAAAACAATTATAAGCAGAGGAGGGTAAAGGAAGACATACAGGGAGGCAAGATTTCTACAGTTCACTCAAAGTGGTAAAATATTGACCCTCTTAGACTGTTAAAATGTATGGGTATATAATGTAATACCTACAACAACCACTAAAAAAAAAAAAAAAGCTGTACAAAGAGATGTACTCAAAATACTATAGATAAACCAAAATGGAATTTTAAAAAAATATTCAAGTAGCCCACAGGAAGGGAAAACATAGAAAACAGAGAAATAACAAGATAAACAGAAACCAAAAAGTAAAATGGTGCACGTAAGCCCCAAACATGTCAATAATTACGTTAAATGTAAATGGGCTAAAGTAAACAAAATGCTTGAAAATTGGGGCGGTTCTGGACTAGAGAAACAGAATAGCCTACACCAGTATAAAAATTTGCCCAATATTTGTATTTATATATAAATCGCACACACTTTATGTAAACCCATCTAACATTGTTCAAAGTAGGATAACACCTGTCAAGGGCCACCATCAAGTCTCTTTCAGACATCCAAGGACTAGAAAATTACTGAAAACAAAAGATTGCAGATTCTCAGAAAACCCACATCCTGTAGAAGCACAGCCAGCCCAAATACAACCGTGGACCAAAACAGATGTGAACCACCCCCCTTCTTTCCTGCACCTTGCCCTTTAAAGCACAATAAAAGACTCACCCCCCACCCTTCAGGGCCAACACCACTCTATGTGTTTGTCCCCTCTCCTCCCTTGGAAAGTGAATAAAAACTTTCTTTTCTACCCTTGTTAATACTTCTGTGAATTCTTTCACAACCCACGTCAGCTCACCTAACATTTTAGGTTAAATATTATTTAATATTTTGTATAATTAATTTTTGGTACAAATTAATTAATTTTGTACAATTAGTAATAGCATACAGAACTTGTACACAGTGTAAATAACTCACATAGAGCTCTCAGCTCAGTCCAGGCCTTCAGTGGTAGGTATTATTACGAGGACAGAAACTGGGTAGGGTTTCTCATCATTTGCAGTATGATACTGTCTCCAGCCCTGAGTCAGCCACATGATCATGAGGGTAAACAACTGATAGACTCTACAACCATTCCGTATGCATACAGCCATTCTGTTTTTCACTTTTGGAACAGTATTCAGTAAATTACATGAGATATTCAACACTTTATTATAAAACTGGCTTTGCCCAATCAGGTGATTTTGCCCAACAGTGGCTGACGTAAGTGTTCTGAGCACGTTTAAGTAGGCTAGGCTAAGCTATGGCATTCGGTAGGTTAGATGTATTAAATGTATTTTCGACTTAGGATATTTTCAACTTACAGTGGGTATTGGGTGCATAACCCCATTGTAGGTTGAGGAAGATCTTTATCTCTTCCTAAGTGACCTCTCTAAACCCACAGCTTCAACTGCCACTTACACCAGGATCAGTAAATAAGCAGACGTGCTACAAATTCCCCCTTCAACCAATCCCCCGGTTTGGCTGGACTCACCTCTATTCTCTAGGTAACCGCTTAAACTGTGCAGCTGGAATCTGAAATGAAATCTTTTTTCCATTCTGGATAGATACTAATGAGTGCCTATTTTGAGTCCACTAACACTTTTTCTTGGCTAAATTTCACAAATCATTCCAATAGTCCATCATAAAATTCCATGCTGAAATCCACTTGAAATTAAAAAGAAAATGGGAAGAGAAATTGGAAAAATAGTCATTGACAGAACAGAAATAGTTTTATATCCTTAAAAGAGATCAGTGGAGGCCTTGGAACTACTTTCGTATTTAGATGAAAAGCCCTGAGACAAGCGGCTTGATGGAGCCAGGCTAAGGAATCCTCAAATCTGATGTGCTCTGGTACAAGCCCATGTGACAGATCACTGATGACATGGAATACTTCTCCCTGAGGCAAACTAATAAATTAATAATTCTTTACATTAATGATCCCAAAAATCAGTGTATTATTTGTTGAAATATATTAAGGAGCAAAAAGGAAATTTCAATTGATTTGATATAACTGACTCATAAGAGGAAGCTGGGGTTCACAAGAGGCAGAGATACAACTGGTAGAATCTACATCTCTTCACTGCCAAGTCTGCCCATCACTCTAAACTTGTGCCATTTTAGTTTGTCATTTATACTGTGGCATATACATACTGTGAAGTATAAATATGTCAAACCAACTAGTTTTACATAAACTCACCCACACCCTTTTGCAAAAAATACAGTGTAAACAGAAAAACATGGGTGATTGTTTCCATCCCCCACTGAACCAAACCAGTTCTAGAGTAAGATGTTCTCTGCTGTCTGTGGCATGGCTTCCCAAAGATGCTCACTTATTAATTCCCAGAACCAGTGAATATGTTCAGTTACATGGAAGAGGGGGGAATTAAGGTCATTAATCAATTGACCTTGAAATAGAGATTATCCTAGGTTATCCAGGTGGGTCTCAATGTGTCCTCAAATGTGGAAGAGGGAGGCAGTAGAGTCGGTGTTGGTGACTCTGTGATGTACTGTCAGAATCAACCGACCTTTGCTGGCTTCAAAGATGCAAGAGGGCCAAGGAAAATGGGCAGGAAAATGGATTTTTCCAGAAAGCCTTCAGAAAGGAGCTCAGCCCTGCCAACACATCGTTTTCAATCCAGTGAGATGCCTTTCAGACTTCTGAGCTACAAGACTGTAAAATAATAGGTTTATATTATTTTAATTTACTAAGTTTGTGGTAACTTGTTATACCAGGAATAGGAAAACTAATATACTTTCCATAGGCTCATTTCATACTTTCCTGTGGTCATAAGGAGTTGGCACCTGATTATAAAGTATTTATGAGAGGAATAAAATGGTTATTGGTTCTAAAACAAGGCAACTAAGCAATATGTTGCCTCATAAAATAAAAACCCCCTCTCAAAATTTAGTACAAATGAACATTTATTGAGCCCAAATTAAATGGGACATGGTTAAGAGATGCCCCTCTTCTGTCTGTGTATAATTCCTGCCACTCTGTTTATCCTCAAGTAGGTACCTCCTGTGTCTCACTAGTCTTTTACAATTATTCAAGCTCCTATAATGGAATGGAAGGCTTGTTCAGAGGCCCAGAATCTTCTTAGAAAGTTGTGGTTAGTAGAGTGGTGGTCACAGGTAATGAGAATCTGCTTCATTTTCTAAACTAAAAAGAAAAACAAAAATGAAAACATGAGTTGCCAAGAGAAACAAGAAAACCTACTGCTCAAAAGATCAGGCTCATCTTTCTCATTTCCCACTGTGACAGTGGGCGCATGATTTAATTTCTTTAAGGTGTAAATTCCTTATTCTCCTGCCCTTTGAGCCTTAAGCAAGATACCTGCCCACTGTCCAGGTATCCATTTTAATGCCTGAAGAAATTACTTCAGAAATTTCCAAAAAAGCCAGGAGTGAGGCAAAGTATTAAAACCGGGACCTCCTGATTCAGAGCTCCTAGGCTTTACAGCTTTTAATTGAATTATATATTTTACGAATCAGAAAACCTGATGCCTTTTCCTCAGGCTCTCCCTTAAAAGGATTCCATGCACTGGACTGGAATCCACATCCTAGTGAGACAGGAAATCTTGGAAAACTCAAGGGAGAAGACTTGTTTATCCTGTGCCTGTTTGGTGACTGAAAATCCAGACAATTAGACTTGGACAGTAAACCTCAGAGAGGAAAGAGGCTGTCTTTTTCACCTCCGTATTAGAATTATAGCTGATCTCAGCATCTGGAAAGTTTTAAATTGGAATCCTTTCCCAGTGGACTAACACCAGCATTGAAAATGGTGTCAAGTCCCTGATAAGACATCAGAGACAAGAGAGGAGAAACTTACCAAAAAACACTGTGCTGGACTCGTTGCTTCCTGTGGAGGCGCTGGGCTCCTCTATAATTAAGTAAAGAAATGGTTTTTATTCACTTCCAGTAAGGATCATTCACAGTGTGCCTGTCATTCAGCTCACAGCCTCAAGTCGCCCCCTAGTAAACGTAGGACTCCACTGAGTCTATGACACAAAAACCCCTTCTAACTGCCAAGGCACTCTGCCATGCCTGCAATCCTACCAGTGGAAATGAAACACAAGTGCACTTCATGAGAAGGATTTAGTTAAAGGGCTGGTCTCCACTCACACTTAGAAGTCCCTGAGAGATCCAACCTTTTTTTTAACAGGCCCTTCAGCCTCCAGCTAAATACAATTTCTAGGTTTCTCCAACTACTATCTGCAGTCCCCTATACACTTTAAGCAGTGCTGGAATACAGTAGATCTCAATCAATGTTAGCTATTATTTATAGACATAAGAATCAGTGTTTAGAAATTTGCTTTTGTAAGTAAGGCCCAAGGGTCTTTCTTAGCAAAAATCCCAGGCATTCCCCCAGACTACTGGGGTTTGTTTGCGGGGGTAGAAGGCATTGAAATCTTATGACTTCTTGGCTGAGTGGCAGACAGAAAATTGAAAAATGATGGCGGCTTGAGAGAGGGATGGGCAGAGAGAGGGACACTGCTTAACTCATGAAGCTTTTAAATCGCTCTATTGTCTGTTCAGTCTATATTCAGATAAGATTTACACTTAGCGTAACCTTTACTCCAAAAGTTCTCTATTTGAAATGAATTGTCATCAACTGGAAAAGAAAAGGAAATTGTTAACCCCTTTTTTGACACCACATCCATCGACCCTACAGAGACATGAAGGAGCTTGTCCTCTTTAGGGAAGCCCGGAAAGCAGGTCCCAGAGATCAGATCAGGTCAGACCTTGGGGCTGGAGCTATGTTGGTGTTCAACTAGTTGCAATTCCTGGCGTTCTGGGAAATGCTTCAACTTTTCTCAAGTTTCAGTGAACTTTTGGCTAAGTTTACTCCACCTCAGAGAACAAAGCAGCAAAAGTATCCCCAAATGTGTAAATTACTATAGGACTTTCCTATGTAAAGAACTATAAATAAGGAAGGGGACGCAGGGAGGAACTTCTGCATTTCTGAAGAGAAGAATCCTCACCTGTGACCTCAGTGGCTTCTTCCTTAGAGCTCAGGGTGTTTAATTCCACATTAGTAGGCAATTCTAGGAAAACAAAATGGAGATCGGGAATTGTCACAGACATATGCTGGGAATCAAGTACACTGGACAAAAGCAGGCTTTCCCTCAGAAATGTAAAAGAGGGAGCCTACCAATTGCTGCCCAGGCCTCCTCTGAGGACAGATCCCTCACTTACCAAAAGTCTGTGTGTTCTCCAGATACACGTCAGTTGTTGTTTCTGCATCTTCAGTGAAGTCATGGTGCGTGGTCAAGTCTGACAGGTCAGTGGTCGACTCTAGGCCAGTGGTCGACTCTGGGTCAGTGGTCGACTCTGGGTCAGTGGTTGACTCTGGGTCAATGGTCGACTCTAGGCCAGTGGTCGACTCTGGGTCAGTGGTTGACTCTATGCCAGTGGCCAACTGTAGGCCAGTGGTCGACTCTGGGTCAGCAGTCCACTCTAAGCCAGTGGTCAGTTCTGGGTCAGTGGTCGACTCTAGGCCAGTGGTCGACTCTGGGTCAGTGGTTGACTCTAGGCCAGTGGTCATTTCTGGGTCAGTGGTCGACTCTAGGCCAATGGTCGACTCTGGGTCAGCTGTCGACTCTAAGCCAGTGGTCATTTCTGGGTCAGTGGTCGACTCTAGGCCAGTGGTCGACTCTGGGTCAGCGGTCGACTCTAAGCCAGTGGTCAATTCTGGGTCAGTGGTCAACTCTAGGCTAGTGGTCAACTCTAGGTCAGTGGTTGACTCTGGGTCAGTTGTTGACTCTGAGCCAGTGGTCAATTCTGGGTCAGTGGTCGACTCTAGGCCAGTGGTCGACTCTGGGTCAATGGTCGACTCTGGGTCAGTGGTTGACTCTATGCCAGTGGCCAACTGTAGGCCAGTGGTCGACTCTGGGTCAGCAGTCGACTCTAAGCCAGTGGTCAATTCTGGGTCAGTGGTCGACTCTAGGCCAGTGGTCGACTCTGGGTCAGTGGTTGACTCTAGGCCAGTGGTCATTTCTGGGTCAGTGGTCGACTCTAGGCCAGTGGTCGACTCTGGGTCAATGGTCGACTCTGGATCAGTGGTTGACTCTATGCCAGTGGCCAACTGTAGGCCAGTGGTCGACTCTGGGTCAGCAGTCGACTCTAAGCCAGTGGTCAATTCTGGGTCAGTGGTCGACTCTAGGCCAGTGGTCGACTCTGGGTCAGTGGTTGACTCTAGGCCAGTGGTCATTTCTGGGTCAGTGGTCGACTCTAGGCCAGTGGTCGACTCTGGGTCAGCGGTCGACTCTAAGCCAGTGGTCAATTCTGGGTCAGTGGTCGATTCTAGGCTAGTGGTCAACTCTGGGTCAGTGGTTGACTCTGGGTCAGTGGTTGACTCTGAACCAGTAGTCGACTCTAGGCCAGTGGTCGACTCTAGGCCAGTGGTCAACTCGAAGCCAGTGGTCGACTCTAGGCCAGTGGTCGACTCTAGGCCAGTGGTTGACTCTAAGTCAGTGATGAATTCTAGAGGAACCAAAAAGAAAAAAAATAGCTCAAGTACTTTCTTGTGAGAGTGTTTCCACCATCTCCACACCCTTCCATTCCCAGCTAGATCTTTTTCCAGGGAAAACATGGAACAGCAAAGGGTATATTGAATCAAACTGGTCTCCCCACAAGTTTCTCTTCTACCAAGTGCTAGGATGTCCAGAAGACCAACTGCCACCTAGGAATGTGCTTACTGTCCCCTACTCCACCCTCCTTGAGGGGTCGGTTTAGGAAGGAGCATTTGATATTGTGCCTCTAAATGTGAATCAGTCAGACTGCAATGGAATGAAATTTCAAAAACTCCCCTATGTAATTCTTTCAGTTTCCTGAAAATTAAAAATATAAGTGGGGGAAAGGAGCAAGGAAAACAGCTATTTCCAAGGTGCATAAGCAAGAATGAAATGGACTCTAAAATGGGGACTCCTACCATTTTCATTTAATGGGCTGCAGCTCTTCAGTTTCCAGTCTGTCCCAGAGAATGCACAATCCAGACATTTTGGGTCTTGTGAACCATAAAAGCATCATAACCATGAAGGCCTGATGAGCCTACAACCTGATGAGCCTACAAGTCTGCTTGGGCTGCAGTGAAAGACCTACAGTCCTCCTGGCTGCCTAGTCCAGCAGGTTGTGGGCACCCTGCCAATGAGGTCAAAATCATTAGCTCTCTAATTTAGTCATTTGCTTTATCATTCATTCACACGCAGTAAAGAACCCAAACCCAGCAGCGGATAAATTGAGAGCTACCAGAGGGAGAGCTGGGAGGAAGTGGAGGGTAAGGTCACCATTTTAATGCAAGTGAATGAATACCCCTCCTCTTGAGAAACTGATCCGAGTTCAGGAAGGACTAGAAGAGAAAGAGCCTTGGGGGGAAAGCAGCCTTCTTCTGGTTCAGGAGACACGGATTCCTTCCTTTCTCAATATGACTCACACGTTTCTGCTCCAGACCCACTGATTCCCACTGCATGTGACCCAGCCAGCGGCTAAAGCACTTTGAATCTTACTCTCCAGTAAAGTGAGAGTACACCCAAGGACTTTTTAACCTGAATCAAATAGAGTAAAGCCTCTTTAGCACCTGATGGTTAAGGGGACCGCAGGGAAACCTCAAGAGCCCTCTCGTCACCAACCCTAATTCCATTTGACCCAGCCTGACTACCTATATGAGGTGGATTCAAATCAAAACACAGCCTTAATCTTAGCCAAGCCACTCAACTTGCCCAAGGCCTCAGAGCTCAACCGCCCAGCCCCACCTCACTTTACACGGCCTCAGTCTCTGTCCCTCTGTGCGCGCGCGCGCGCGCGCACACACACACACACACACACACGCGCGCGCGCGCGGTGAATGGACTTTAGCCCTCTTCTCCAGAAGACCTCCCGACGTGCACTCACCCTGAAGCAGTGCGGGGTAAGTCACCGCCAGGGTGAAGCAGGCAGAGAGGAGCAGGGCCTTCTCGAGCATGACGCCGATGCCGGGGCGGGGAGCGCGGGAGGCTAGCGGAGGTGGGGAGGCCCCAGGGTGCTGGACCGCAGCTCTGCTGGGCATTTATTACAACCTCAGGCCCAGGTCCCTGAAGGAGGCATTCCCAGGGGGTTGGGAAGAAAAGAGCCTCGCCCACAAGCGATGAGACTGCCCTGAAGCAAAGGAGGGGAAAGGGGAGTGGGGCGAGGGGGTGGGCGGCAGGAGGGAGAGGAAGTAAGGAAGAGTTCCGAGGAGACCATCAGTGGGGTCCTGGGCGACCTTTGCCCCATTACCACTAGGGGCAGGGCTTCTAGTTCCACCGGATCGCAGCACTCCCCTCCTGACCCAAGGCTGCAAGTTTGTCCTCTAGGCTGGAGCCAAAGAATGCTTTACTGAGCCCCCGAAATGCCACTGTGTGTCAGGTGCGGGACTAGGAATAGTAGTGGGGTCTGCTGGCGACGTTGACGCTGAGGGAGAGCCCTAATGCGAACAGTCTTCTAACTCTAGCGGGTCCCTGGAAGAGAATCGTCGATCAGAATGATAATAACTGGTGCAACTATTATAATAACAGAAATATCTAAAATTGTAAGATTTCACATGTGCCACTATCTCATTGGATTCTCACCACGGTCCTGTGCGGGAGTCGTTATTGTCCTCATTTTTCTGGTGAGGAGCCTAGAGGCTGAGAGACTCAGTGACTCAGATTCACCTGAAGATACTCACGCTCTGCGGCGATGTCTTGAACGCGCAGGACCTCTTGGCTGTGAGGACCTGGCTCCTGCAGATGACCTTCCCAGTCCGCTAGGGGGCGGTATGAAGCTGCGATGCGTCCTTGGCTGAGCACTGACTAACCCTCCCCGTAGACGCAAAGCAGGCCGAGAAAACCCAAGGTTGTGGGGCTGGTTCACCTAAGTAGGCCTCAGAGCCCAGTGAAGTCACCACCGTTACCTGGAGAGGAGGCCTTTACACATACGCACAACTCCCATCACAGGGTCAAACCCCATGGGGCCTTTTGGTTTCAGTTTTCTTTACTTAAAAGGTCACAGCTGATTCCTGCTCCTCAGAAACCACAGGGCTGACAATACCACTGAGGGAAACCTCTCAGTAATAGTAATAATAACAGCTAATATTTATCGGGTGCTTAACTATTGCCATAGGCATGTGTTACTTTAGCCTAACACCAAACCTCAGGCAATCTTATTATTCGCCTTTTCCAGATTAAGTAACCGTGCACAAAGAGGTTAAGGAACTTATGAAAGGTCACACAGTAAATGTTATAGAATCAGGAAGCAAACCTGTGGGCACTCTGATGCTGGGGCCTCTGCTCTCAACCAACTCTACCGTTTGTGCCCCCGGCCCCGTTATCTCCCTGAGCTCATAGTTTTGTCCTGGGAAGTGTGGCAACTTTACAGTCTTCTCCTTAAAGGCAGAGGGAACACACACACACACACACACACACACACACACACGAACACACACACATTTTGTTTTTCTGGAAACTAAAGTTCCTTGGCAAGGCCTGTGCAATGAAGTGTAACCAAATATGATAGGAGCTTGGGAAGCAAGAAGCTCACGAAAAACTTGCAGGCAAATAACACCAGCAAACAATGAACTCAAATCAGACAATAATGCAGCAGGTCGCCAGCCAGTGGATGAAGGGGAGATTTTATCTGCATCAGCCACAATATGAGAATATTTCCTACCCTAGAAAACTGGAAGAATCGATTTTCCTATGGGCAAAGTAGAATCTCTGGTCACTTTGAGGAGAGCTGGACTTAGACCTTAGTACTGAGGGGACAGAAATGACCAAGTTCCTCTAGAAGGTTTGTTTCACAACTCAACTACCTAAAAATATAGACACTGCTTTAGATGTTCTTCCAAAGATACTGGTACCATTTTTGTGTGCCTCAGTTTCCCCCAGAGTCAGTGGAAGAACAGCTTCTTGGTGACTACCACATTGAAATACGGGAGCAATTTGGTCTCCCTTCATGAAGATGTGTTATTATTTCTCATCACTTGAATATAGTTAGGTCATTAACACAGTGGGTCCCAGAGAGGTCTCTGCTAAGGTGAGATCCAATAAAATTGTCAAGTTATAATTATAAGGTCTTTTTTATTAACATGGGATTGTAGTTCTGTTTTATAGTATTAAAATATTTTGGCTTAACTTTTTCCATTGCTATCAAATTTTATAGAATTATATAATGTCAAGGCTTGAAGGTATATTAAATTGTACCCAGCTCAATCAGATATCCAATGTCTTTTTTTAAAACATAAGAGTAATTTTTCCTTAAATAACATCCCTGATAATGGGGAACTCACTACATTGAGGAGAATAGTTCATCTTTGGACAATTATTCCTTCCAATAGAGAAAATATGTCTTCCTGTAATTTCAACCTATTTGCCCCAGTTTTATTCTGTGGGGCCATATATATAAAATTAGGTCCTTTTTCCTCTCTTCAGATGTCAAAAGTGGCTATCATTTGACTTTCAAATTTCTTCACCATTCTAAAAAAAGTATAAGTTTTTTCCTGTCTTATTCCCTCAAATTTCTCCAAAACCTAGCAAAGTGTCTGGCACATCAGAGGTGATAAAAATATTTATTGATAAATTAATGATAGATGACTCCTGGTCCTTAGACTCTGATCGCATTAGTCTATGGTCTTTTGAAAAGGAAACACTATAATTGAAACAAATTATCACAGATTTGATCTAATTAGAGAAGGAAAAAAAACTATCACCATCCTTCCTTCTGGAAAATATGATTATATTAAATTGATTTGTGCATTAAATGCCAAATTAAGTGCTAAAAGGTAAGTCTGGCAGAAAGTGTGGAAAGTTTCCTGAAAGCATTAAAGAAATTCAAAAGCCTTTGCGTCTACTTTCTCTAGAATGAGATAAGTTTCTGGCAAGTGGGTTGAGCTGGGAGTGAGTGACATCCTGCAGATGTGTCTCTGTCCCTTCCTAATTCCCAGCCTCAACAGACAGAAGCCCTGAAGCACCTGGGAGCATGGAGCCAGGAATTTGACCCAGAGCAAGTGCTTCTTCCATTCTCCATTCCAAACCCCCACAGTCATGCTTCCCTTAGGGGGAAATTTCCAGAGAGCAAGACAAGTTTCTCCCTTGAGGAACAGGGCGCTTCTTCCATTCTCCATTCCAAACCCCCCCAGTCATGCTTCCCTTAGGGGGAAATTTCCAGAGAGCAAGACAAGTTTCTCCCTTGAGGAACAGGGCGCCCAGAAATTTCCAGAGAGCAAGACAAGTTTCTCCCTTGAGGAACAGGGCGCCCAGGGCGCCACCTGACCTTGCAGATTAGATACTGATAAGGGCTAGCCTAGTATTTTAGGGCCTAGTCAAGCATTTTTCTGGCATCTGGTCAGAGACCTAACAATTACACTAAGTATCTTGAGCAATTCAAAAGAAATCTCAAAATTGATTCCTTCTTAAAAGCTTTAACCATGGAGTAAGTTTATTTATTTATTTATTTATTTTTATATTTATATTACGAAGGCAGCTTATAACAGGATACTAAGAACTCTAATCCAGTGCCAGAGATACAAAAAAGTTATTTACTTAACAAATGTTTACAGAGTGACTGAGAAATGCAATGACTAAAGCAGAAGAGGCACTAGACAAGAGGTCAAAATCGCAGACTCTGGGGTCCAGCATCCTGGACTATATCCAGTATATCCTGGCTCTGCCAGTAATAATTAAGCAACCATGGGCAAGTTACTTAACTCATAGTACCTGAGTTTTTTCTTTACATAACGGACATAAAAATAGTTTTTACTTTGTTGGATTGCTGTAAGGGTTAAATTAATGTATTCGTGTCAAATGCCTCGAATAAGGAAAACCATAATAAAAATTAGCTATTATTATTATTAGGTGCTGAAGATGAAAAAGGCCCAGGTCTCCAAAGAGTTGATAATATTATTTTAGGGTGGGAACATAAAGGAACATCCCCCTGGAAAGTTTCATGGGGAAGATGGGACAGTTAGAGTAAGATTCACCTGAATTTAATAAACATATTTCTGGGTTTATAGAGAGAAAGAAGGTAAATGGAGGGACTCTAGGCAAAAGAATAATGTGGATGAATAGTAATGTTCAAGGTGTCCGTCATGTGAGCTATAATCAATTTGGGAACATAGAGGAAAACTGTGTTAATTGCTAGATTCTAAACCACTGAAGGCTGGAACCATCTTAATCAACTTTGCATTACCCACTCCTACAGAGTCTGTGATGGTTGCATAGCGATTGCCAAATAAATGATTATTCATCTGTATTGAACTGTAACATAGGGTAGGTGGGAAGGCATCATCAAATCCATCATTTGAGCAATAAAATAGTGGCTAAAAACTTGAGTTCTGGACTGTGAATCCAGGTCTTTGTGAACACTTGGGCTTGCCCAAGTTACTTTATCCTTCAAAATGCAGGTGATGATAGTAATCATTTCACAGGGTCATTATGAAAATTAAATGAACTCATCCATGTAAACTTGTAACTAGCTTATAATAAATGATCGATGATTGGCAGCTATCATTATTATAACTTGAAATGGACCTTGAAGAATAATTAAAACTGTAAGAGTAACTATTCTCATTCAAGAGAAGTTCCTGATTGGAGAACATAGGGAGAGTGTGAGGGGAAAGGGGGTAGAAGGAAAGAAGTTTGTGAAAAACAGTCTGAAGTGACATTTGGGACCAGACCAAGGAACGCTTCAAAAGCTGAAGAGATGAGTCATTATTCTGCCAGCAGAAGTTCTGGTAGAGTCATGCTTTAGGAAGACTAACCAAACCTGCACAAGAAAGTAGGTCGGCTATGACACAGCACAAGCAAGAGTTACTCCAGATTGAGCAGAGTGGTGGCCCGAGGCATGAAAGGAAGGACGCAGATACTAAAGACATTACAAAGGTGAAATTAAAGGGGCTTGGTGGCTGATTGGATTGGCGGGGAGGGGCAAGTCATCCCCACCATAAGTTTATGTATATGCTCCCAAGAGTTGGCTTTAATTCCTCTAGGACATGAATTCCCAGAGTCAAAACGCCTATGCTAAAAATAAAAGGAGACAGAAGAGGAGGATGAGGAGAAGGATAAGCCCTGAGATTCAGCTGAGAGTCTTGCCTGGTGGTGAGTGAACAAGTAAGAAAACACACTGTGGTGTAGCAGTAATGGATCTCACTGGGTTAGAATAAAGTTTTAGGGCCCATGTTTTCTCTGGTGCTAGTACACATCCTTACGGGAAATTCTGAGACTGACTACAGTGTCTTTATCTGTGAAATATTTTGCCTCAAGATTGGACCCTTTTAATTCACGTTGGGAGGGGGGTGGTCCATAGCTAATTGATAAGAAATAAAATAGTTATAACAATGAGATTTCACCTCAAACACATTAGTATTATCAGAAATACAAACAAACAAAATAATGAGTGTTGGCAAGGATGTGGAGAAATTGGAACTCTTACGCACTGTCGTGGGAATGTAAAAGGGTGCAGCCATAATGGAAACAGTATGGCAGGTCCTCAAAATATTAAAAATATAATCGCCTTACGAACCAGCAATCCCATTTCTGGGTGTATATCCAAAAGAATTCAAAGCAGGATCTCAAAGAGACATTTGCATACCCATGTTCATAGCAGTATTATTCACAATAGGTAAGAAGTTGAGGCAAACGTCCAGCAATAGATGAATGGATAAAGAAAATGTGGTTTACAAATACAACAGAATATTATTCAGCCTTAAAAAAGGAAGGAAATCCTGTTGCATGCTATGAACAAGGTCACATGGATGAACAAGCAAGGTCGTATGGATGAACCTTGACGATACTATGCAAAATGAAATAAGCCAGTGACAAAAAGGCCAATACTGAATGTTTCCACTTACATGAGGTATCTAAAGAAGCCAAACTCAGAGAAACAAAGTAAAATGGTAGTTGACAGGGGCTGGGAATAGGGAGAAATGGGAATTGTTGTACAATGGATATAGGGTTTCAGTTTTGCAACATGAAAAACTTCTAGAGATCTGTTGCACAATAATGTGAATATACTTAACACTATTGAACTGTACACTTAAAAACAGTTAAGTGACAAATTGTATGTTATGAGTTTTTTACTGCAATTAAAATTTCTAAAAATAGTTATAAGTTAATAATGGCTAAATGACAATGATCGTGTACCAGACACAATTCAAACTATTTTCCAAATTCTAGGTGCTTTACAAATATCATTTTAATCCTCATAACAATCCTAAATTATTATCACTGCATCCAGTTTACAGATGAGGAAACTGTGGCTCAAAGAATTTAAGTAACTTGCCCAAAGTCACAAAGCTAGTAAGAGGTTGAAGCAGTATTCAATCCAAGCAGTGTGGCTCAGAGTCAATTTCCATCTTTTCTCTATACAAGCTCATCTCTATTCATCATCTAAGTGTCAAGGGTAATTACTCATTACTCTGTTAGTTCAGGTTTAATTCCTTCCTTCCATCTCTGCCCCAACTATACTGAAAGGTTCAGACAGCAGGGGCCAGACTTGTACAACTTTATGACATGTTCCCTAATAGTACCTAGCTAGGTGCTTTGCCCATTATTGTTGGACCAAATGAGCTCAGACATTTTAACAGACATTGAAGCTTAGCAGAATCCCATCCATGTAAGATTTGAACCAGGAGATTTCATCCAGGCTCCTCACTGATCCAGTTCTAAATAGATGCTTCCTAGTAGATACATGTATATGTATAACTGAATCACTCTGCTGTACACCTGAAACTAACACAACATTGTTATACAACCATGCGCCAATATAAAATTTTTTTTAAATGTTTTTTAAATAAATACATAGCTGCTTCTTTCCTGACACCAGATTGAGGTAGGTACCCCTGTGAGAGGCTGGAGAAGGTAAATGAAAGAACTTCAATTTCCCCAATCACATTTTGAGTTACATAGGAAAAAAGCAGGAAAAGGTTTGAGTGTCTTTTGCTGACCTCTCCAAGAGATTTAATAGAAATGCACCATGGAATTTTATTCACCACTCTTTTCCTTACAAATGAACCTCCTCTTAACCACCCCAGCACTCATTTAGGTAAAGCGGAATGAAGGGTAAAGGGTGGATAAAGAATGAAAGCGCCCGTTATTAGATTTGATAAATGCTGAAGGCAATCTGAAACAAAGTCACCTCATCTTCTATATACAAATTTTCTTTTCTCTTTTGATCCCTGGAATTTCCTCCAAGCAGTATTGCCTCCTACCCTTTTCCCTTTGAAAAGCACATTAAGAGGCTCTCTCTTAAGAACATGAGGCTCACTGCTCTGTCAGGAAGAGTCTGAACTGATGGCTCCTCCCAGCAGTGCTCCAGTCCCATTGGCCACCTGACCTATCCCCCACTCCTCCCTTAGAGAATCACACCACCACCACTCCACCATCCCTACCTCCACCACTCCACCATCCCTACCATTGCCCAGACAATTCTGTTGAACCAACATTTAATTGAGCGAATATTAAGTGCCAGAAAATGTCCTGGGCGCACAGAGTTTAAAGGACCTTGTCTCCAAGAATCACACAGCCTAGTGGGGGGTGGAAAGGTTATAGAATATAATCTCAAAATAATTAATTCTCAGCACCCGTTTTTTTTAAGCCCTTTTAAAATTTTTTATTTTTGTAATTAACGTATTTATTCAATGAACTTATGGTTACCGGGGGGAGGGAGGAGGGGGATAGTTTGGGAGTTTGGGATTGACATGTACACACTGCTATATTTAAAACAGATAACCAACAAGGACCTACTGTAAAAAAAAAAAACAAAAAAACTATGAGGGATATAATGTACATGATAAATATAATTAACACTGCTGTATGTTATATACGAAAATTGTGTAGAGAGTAAATCCTAAGAATTCTCATCATGAGGAAAAAATATCTCCTTTCTAATTTCTTTAATTTTGTATCTATATAAGATGATGGATGTTCACTAAACTTATTGTGGTCATCATAAGTGAAGTCAGATCATTGTGCTGTACACCTTAATTAAACTTATACAGTGCTATATGTCAATTATATCTCAATAAAATTAGAAGAAAAAAATAAAAATAAAATAACATTTATTCAAATAAAAATGAACACAGTACATGATAAAAATTTCAAACAATGCTTAAAAGTATAAAATTGAAAAGGAAAAATACCTCTGCTTCCTAACCCTGAACCCATGATTAACATTTTCTTCTGTATATTTCTTGAAAAAAAAATTTATGCATTATTCTTGCTGCTCAGTACTTAAGGAGGATTATAGTCCATTCACTTTATGAGATATTCCAAATTTTATTCTTGGATTCACACATTTAACATGTATTTGATTCTTACTTTATTCCAGACACTGCTTAGTTGTTTTTTTTTTTTAATAGAGTGAAAGATCCTTTAAATTCTATAGTGCTTTACAATTTTCAAAAGTTTCACACTCATGATTTCATATAATCCCATAATAACCCTTTCCCCCCCCCCACCCCTATATTGTCCCTCTCCTCTTCCCTCTCCCCACTGGTAACCACTAGTTTGTTCTCTACATCTTCGAGTCTACTTCTTTTCTGTTATATTCACTAGTTTATTGTATTTTTTAGATGCCACATCTAAGTGACATCATACAGTATATGTCTTTCTCTGTCCGACTTATTTCACTTAGCATAATGCTCTCCAAGTCCATCCGTGTTACTGCAAATAGCAAAATTTCATTCTTTTTTATTGCTGAGTAGTATTCCACTTTATATACCTATACCACCACTTCTTTATCCATTTATCTGTTGCTTCTGTATCTTGGCAATTGTAAATAATGCTGCTATGAACATTGGAGTGCATGTATGTTTCTGAATTAGTGTTTTTGTTTCTTTCGGATATATACCCAGGAGTGGAATTGCTGTATCTTACGGTAGTTCTATTTTCAGTTTTTTGAGAAACCTCCATGCTGTTTTCCATAGTGGCTACATCAATTTACATTCCCACCAACAGTGTAGGAGGGTTCCCTTTTCTCCTTAGGGCCAGTTTTAACCATTTGAGCAAATTTTCTGATTAATAACCCAGCACCCTCCCTACTTTAATGCCTCCTAGAGTTCGTTCATTTAATTTATACTGATGAATCATCTGTTCTTTGCAAAATTCTTTACTATCCCAAGGGCTCAAAGCTATGGATACAAATAAATGAAGTAAAAGATGTAATATGACAAGAGACCTAAGAGAAGTACAGGGTATTCTGGTGATCCAGAGGAGACAGAGATTACACTCAACTAATGATGGCTCATTAAGTCAACAGTTGTTGAGCAACTCAGTGAGTCAAGAACTATGCTAGACACTAGTGACATAAAGACATAAAGACCGTCCCTGACTCTGAAGGTATTCGTGGCTAATAGTTCAGAAAGCCTTCATAAAGGATGTTACATTTTAACTGGATCTTAAAAGATGGATAAGATCTCATCAGGGGAAATGATGGGTAAAACAGGAAGGATTATCAGGAAGAAGTAATAATCCAAGTAGATACACATAGCGGCAGAGATAGGAGAGTAGAGGACCCATTCAGGTAGCAGCAGTCAGTCTAATTTATCTTAAAGGGATGTTGCAGAAAACATAGGAATTTGAGACCATGGAGTGGAATGCCTACCTTAGAATAGTAGACCAAAGAGATTTGACTCACTGATAGATGACAGCCTGTTACTGAAGGCTTTTTAGTAGATTAAGCTGATGCAACTCATATTATATGAAGACAGGCAGTGAAAAAAAATGTAAAGGAAAGACGAGAAGAGGGGCATCACAATAGCACAGGCAAGACGTTGAGTAGCAGGAGCACTATATGATCAGCAAGTTACGTTCACATGGACGACGTGAGAAGTGAGGGTCCAGGGAGGGGAAAAGACGACTCCCAAGTTGTAAAGGGTGAATTATTCCAGTGACATACACGGGGGGTCAAACCAGGACCCAGTTTCTGAATGGTGTTAGGAGGAGAAGGGGTTGGTGAAGAGAGGATTTTCAGGTGGGGGCAAGATGAGTTTGGCTAGTGGAAATTGTGTTGCTTTAAGAGAATCTTGATGGAACTATCCCATAAGCAGCAGAAAACATGAGGCTGAAGTCCATGAGATTTTGGTTTATGATGGTGATTTTGCTTTATGCATAGAGATGTGTTATTCATTTGCTCTGAAGTGATGACTGTGACCAAACAGTAGATATGATTCCAAGACAGATGGGGAAAGAAAGGACTAGGAAGGAGCTTGGTCTAGGAAGTTCTTTTATTTAGGACAATGGAGGAAAAGCCAGCAAAGGAGACAGAAGCAGAAAACCAGAGTGTTACACGGACACAGAAGACAAGGAAGGAGAGTATTTCAAGGAGGTAGTAAACAGCATCAAATACAGCCAAGACAGGTCAAGAATAAAGGTGTTAAAAAAAAAAAGTTATTTAAAAAAAATTTAAAATAAAAATAAATAAATAAAATTGCCTTACAGTTTAAAAAAAAAAGAATAAAGAAAATAAAAGAAGTAAGCAGAGGAGCAAAAAGATCAAGAGAAGGTGAGGTGGGGTTTTTTTGGGGGGGGGAGCAGTTATTTTGGGGTTTAGGTAAAGAGTGTTAAAAAACAAAACAACAAGCCCCAAAAGAGGTCGTTTATGCTAATCCCCACATCACCAGACTGAGACTTAATTAGCTTCAGCTCTCCTGGAAATGGAATCTTAAACCAGTCAGGATTCTCCTGATCAGCACTAGTTAAGAAATGTGCCTTTAAGTCCCTTGCCGTCTCCTGAAGGAAAGCAACCTTGCCATGACCAACCTGCTTTTTTGCCCAGTATAACTCTTCTGTTCCTGCTTCCTTCTGCCTATAAAAAGCCTTTCATTTTGTACAGGTCCTCGGAGCTCTTTTCTATCTGCTAGATTGGATGCTGCCTGATTCATGAATTGTTGAATAAAGCCAATAAGATCTTTGAAATTCACTCGGTTGAATTTTGTTTTTTAACAGTTGACAAGAGCATAGGCAGAGGGAAAGGAGAAAAAAGAAAGGAAGAGAATGAAAGTATTAGACTGTAAAAGTGTTGGGGTAAATGATGGCACAGAGTTGCAAAAAATATGTAATTACCTATTTTTACTTTGGTTTTCTCCCATTAGAGTAAGCA
Organism: Eubalaena glacialis; assembly: GCF_028564815.1. Classification (NCBI taxonomy): domain Eukaryota; kingdom Metazoa; phylum Chordata; class Mammalia; order Artiodactyla; family Balaenidae; genus Eubalaena; species Eubalaena glacialis. The sequence goes on along the minus strand of NC_083726.1, from coordinate 107,992,660 downwards.
GCTTTTAGGAAAGGACCAAGAACTGTTCATGTTTGCAACCCAGACAGAGATTGCTTCTTACCCCTGATATGCATTCTTCCCTTCTCTCGCAGAGTAATAAAATCCCTGATGCTTAACGGGGCATATGACAGCCCAACATGAAGACTGCACTTCCCGGAGGATATAAGCAGAAGTAGTATTTGAAACCTCTAGGTTTTGTTCTTAAAGGGAAATGCATATCTTTCACTTCTACTTTTCTCCTTTCTGCTGTATGGGTTGTGGGTGTAGTGATGGTTCATCTTGAACCATCTGGATGAGGACAACATCGTAGGGATGGCAGAGAAGATATAAAGGAAGGATCCTGCATTCTTCTCAAAGTTGCAGAACACAGCCATCTTACCAGGTCAGAGAAATAAACCTCTGTCCTGTTTAAAGCCTTGATAGTGTAGTGTGAGGTGGGATATACTGTCAGAATACCCCAAGTATCCCAAACTAATCTGCATCCCAGCACATTGCATAGCTCCTATTAGCTGCTTCATAGAGATGCAAGGAAAGGAGGGAAAAGATGTCTAAGGAGACATTTTAGATGTTGGCAGGACTCTAGGAAGTGAAAGAAATTTTGCTTTAAGTGAGTCATGAACACACAGGTTTGGTTCCTTGTGTTTCCATTTCTTTGTACCAAATCAGGCTACGACAAAAATCTCCAATTTGATCTTGCTTCACTTTGCTATTAATTTAGTGAAAGGCTTTCTTATTATAAGTCTAGTCTTAAATGAGGCAAGGATTTCCTTCTTTGATGTATAGCCTTTTGTTCTGAGATGCGTGAGGTGTATAAATGTTTCAAAGGGCTTTCAAATCCAAATTTACTCTGATACCAATTCTGAGAGATTGGCAGAATGCATATTAATATCTTTCTACAAGTGAACACCCAGCGTATTGTTGCCTCCATAAATAGTTAAATATTGAGTGCTCACCAAGGAGATAGCAATCCAAGATGGTAAGTGACTTGTTCAAGGTCACAGCTCTTTAGTGCAATGCCAAGAGGTAGAACCAAGACATCTAGAATTCATCTAATCATAACAGACTTAGTGGACAGTAGCCTCTGAAGAACGTAAGCCATGTCGTCCAGAATAAGGTTTCTCTTGAAACACCGGGAAGTATCCAGTTCCTCACTCTTTCCGTTTGAAACCCACAATGTCTCGTGATGGGCATCTATTTCACCATCAGTTAACGGGGAAATAAATACAAGCACATTTTCCTAATTTATTTTATACCTAAGGTGGGAAATAGTGAAAGGCAAGGAAAATTCTAATTCATTTCCAAGTAACTATGATCAGTACTTTCTCAACTTATTCCAGTCTTTGCTTTCATGAAAAGCAGCCCTTCCCATCAGAGCAAGCACCTTGTTCATCTTCATTCTCCATCTGTAGCTGGAAGCACTACCAAGAGCATGGAAGCTTGCGTGTTCTCTTGCTTAAAGCCAAAACATATTTGACGGTTTAACCAATAGATATATCTTCTGAGAACTACAGCAAGAATCCATGGAATCTTAATCAGGGGGAAAATTCTGGGAGGAGAGCCAGACAGATATTTTGCCTTCCAGGCCCCTGTGACTTATGATTAAGGTGCCTCATCCGGATGGCCTCGTGTGGGCATTACTCAATATCAATGATAAGGAAAACTTGCTGTGTTTCCTCCAACCACCCTGGCCAGCAAAGAGCCCCACTATGCCCAGAGAAATCAATTCCTTTTTTTTTTTTTTAATATCCTCACCCGTGTTCTTTATATGGTGAGAGATCAATAAAATAAATACTCATTGAAAGAATAAGCGAATAAATGAAGAAACTGACCTTTGCAAACCAACTTTTTTTATATTCTCTGTTCTCAATTCAGTGGGCCATCCTATGACAGCCATTCTGTGTGATCCAGTGGGTGCCCCAAAACAAGAAAAGTGTGTGTAACACAAGCCCAAAGATCCAGGAAGCCAGAAAAAAGTCCAGGAAATTCTGAAATGTATCCTGCTCTTCCATGCAAGAAAATACAGGTGGGTGATATGGATAGGGATGAGGAGCCTGGGATCAAGCAGAATTCTGAAGTCACGATTCAAGCCGCATTTTCAATGAAATCTGCAGGAATTTTGCCCTGCCTGCACTTTCTGTTTTTAACTAGTTAGGGAAATTTAATGGAAAATGGAGCAGCATTGTGCCCCTGGGACTCTGGCTAGTGACTCAACAACCTAGGGGTCTGTTTACAGAGGTTTTGTCTTAACCCTAGAAAAGCAAAAATAAGGCTGGAGTATCTTACCCTTTAATCAGCACGGATACTAATCTGAGCAGGCAGAATGTGTGTTCAAGCTTCCTAAATGCACCACGCATAGAAATCAAATGGGAAAACTACCCAGTTTCTGATCTGTGAATCAGTATTATATGGCAATACCAGTAGCTCCTGCGTTTATATAGAATTTGACAAGTTACAGAACAGTTCCCACGCATTATCTTATTTGAGTATCACAACAGCCTTGTGTTGAGTGTTATTCCAATTTTATTGAATATCTTCAGGACTTGATACTGGTTCTTCAGAGGTAAGAAAAATCGGTCAATCCGTGCTTCCTTTTAAGGAACAGATATTGGCTCCTTTGTCTCAATTGATGCCAACTTCATGCCCTAAAAAACAGCAACCAAAACCTAAATAACAGGGAGTGAAAAGGAAAGTTCTTGCAGTTCTGATAAAGGCAACTATCCAGGCCATCCAACCTTAATTTTTATAATTACTGCATGAAACCAAACCATCCTGCAGTTGTCATGGTGGGCTGCCCATCTGTAAAACTTCACAGACCCGGAGGGTTTTAGAACAGAAATAAACTCAGCGATTTATGGCCCAATACCTTCATTTTAGTGAGGAGGAAGTGGAGGTTCAGAAAGATTAGGTGAGATTGTGTCTGGCTTCCAGTTGCAACACTGCCTCTTGGCAAATTCCTTAACATATCTATGCCTCAGTTTTCCCATATGTAATATGGGAATAGCAATACCTATCTCATGGGGTTGTGTGAGAATTAGGATATTGCCTATACTTAGTAAGTACTGAATATTTAGTAAGTACTAAAAAAATACTGTAGCCAGTACTACAATCATCATCATCTACAAGCGCACATAGAAAAGTTGGGACTAAAATCTGACTCTAAATCCAGTTTTCTTTCTACAACAGGACATTATCTAATTCTGTGGGAAGAGCTCTTCTGCCCCCTTTGAGGTGCCAAAGGCATTAAAAGTAAATTCTTGTTTTCCACATCTAAATGCATAGTAGAAACTGGATTCCGAGAAAATGGATTCAGAGGCAATGGGCATCTAAGAAATTTGGTATTAGATTGATATCCACCATCACCTCGAAGAAAGGCACAACTAGTTATCTGGAATCTGTATTTGAATGGAGAGTTTCAGACAAACAAGCTACAGAAAAATAAAACATGGTAACTTCAGTAATAGGGTCAAAGAGTATATAATTCTCCCTCCTCATTTCTAGTGGCTGATTTCCCATTGTCCTTTATGTGAAGAGGAAGTGGGAGGGAGTATTTTTTAAAAATTAGAAAGTCTGATATTCAAGAGTTATCACAGACCAAAAAAATAAATAAATAAACTTACCCACGGGTTAGAGGGAAGGGAGAGAGGCACAGGCAGAGCCCAGAGGGGTTTTAAGGCAAGGAAACCACTATGACACTATAATGGTAGACATGTGTCATTATAAATTTGTCCAAATCCATAGAACGTACAACACCAAGAGTGAACCCTAATATAGACTGTGGACTTTGGATGATGGTGTGTCAATGTAGGTTCACCAATTATAACAAATGTACTGCTCTGGTAGGAGGTGTTGATCACAGGGCAGGCTATGCATATGCAGGAGTAGGGGGTTATGGGAAATTCTGTACCTTTTGCTCAGTATTGCTGTGACCCTAAAACTGCTTTAAACAAAGTCTATTTACAGAGAAAGACAAATACTGTATGATATCACTCATAGGGGGAATCTAAAAAAACACAACAAACTAGTGCATATAATAAAAAAGATGCAGACTCGCAGATGTAGAGGACAAACTAGTGGTTACCAGTGGGGAGAGGGTGTGGGGAGAGGCAACACAGGGGTAAGGGGGAAAAAAGGGTTATTATGGCCTTATATGAAATCATGTGTGTGAAACTTTTGAAAATTGTAAAGCACTATAGCATTTAAAGAATCTTTCATTCAATAGAAATTTTTTTTAAAAATTTTAAAATAGAGTCTATTTAAATAAATAAGCAAACTTACTTGTCGAAGTACAGAACGGGCTGATTCCATCCCAAGGTCAAATGTCCCTGGAATAATACATGTAACAAGATACAGTTGTTTCACTTCAAGGGAGCCAGAGCAGTTAGACCCATTACTAGAGAGAGTCTCATCAGAGGGGAAACCAGTCACGGCACTCCAGAAATAACTCTGCTACAGACGCATGTGGCATAGAGTCACAGAATGTTAGACTATAAGAACCTAGAGAAGAAGGTCTGTCTAAATTCTCTTTCTGTTCCCCAGAGCCTGGCCATAGGCCTGTAACAGCGTAGGTTTTCAAAGCTTGAGAAAGAACAGGGAGAAACTCTCTGGGACAGAATATTCATGAGATTAATATTGGTGTGATCATAAGACCCCATTTGTCCACTGTGGCACTGGGGTCCCCTATGACTAGATGGTCCAAGAGAATGAAATCAGATTCTGGAGCCTGCTGATCACATCTTCGCTTTAACAGATCCCAGTCACCCCCACCTGCCCCGTGAAGTGCAGGGCCTTGGTTTCCATAGTGCTGGCAGAGGAGCCCTTCCCCACATCCTGGGACTGCAAGAGGTAGCAGGATAAAGGTCACATTTCCACCTGTCCTCTGATACTCTCCTGAAGAGCAGAGTATCACCAAGGCCAGAGCCCCGAGGGCACAATGCTGCTGCTGTAATCCTACTAAAGCCCATGAAGGACATCTTAAAATCTTACTGGAAGTAGAGGAAGAGCCCTAGACTCCTAAAACAGTATGCAAAAGACGAATTTACTTGTAAGTTTTTCTGATGTTATTTTTTCCACCTCCTTATCCATTGGATTCCCAAGCAGGCTGTTGGTTGTACTCCCAGTTATGCTCAATCAGGACTGCCTTTCCAACTGTATTCCTCACTGGAGTTAACTCGAGGCTGTTGTGACTGCTTCTCTTTGGATTTCTCAGTGGGTTCTTTCCTGGATTCTTCACTAAATGGTTCAAATGACTCTTCAATGAATTCCTAACTGAAATCCTGTTCCCAAACGTCACTGAATTCTCCACCGGTGTGTTTCAATCTGTGGGCACTGTTTCATGCAGAAGACATTAAATAAAAGGCAGTCGAGCAAATACAAGCAAGAGACCGAACGTTTCAGCAAAGTCTACGGTAAGTCTCTCTCCCACTTCCGTCACTCTGAGACAGGAGCAGAGGGCACGTCCGTGGCTGTCCACCATCTGGAAATGCTCTCTGCGCCGTCCAATACCTTAGCCATTAGTCACAGGTGGCTATTGAGTGCTTGCATTTTTAATTTTATTTAATTTTAATTATTTTAATTCATATAGTTATCTACTGCTCGCAGCTACCACACAGGACAGTACAGCCTTTGCTGCATTGCTTGTGTGACAGAGAGACTTAATTCTTCTCAGTTAAGGAACTGATGCCTTTTCCCTGCACTTGTCCAGTCTAATTTCCCTTGTCAAGAATGAGAATTTCCTCAGAAAAAAAATTTGGAAATAACTGAGAGGTTTGGACTTCACTAGCACAAACACACTCTGAATCACTCCCATAAAACCATTCTTATGGTCCTGCTCTATCCACTGACCAACCTGATTGCCGTTGTCCAAATTCATCCTTATTATTGTTGATATTAAAAAGAACACTGTGGAAGTGCTCATGCCTAGTACTGGAACAGAACATTTAACTTTGTTCTGTTTCCAGATACTCTCACCTTGCCATCTCATTTAGACGAACTACCATTCATTAAAAATTATTAAGAGTGGCAGAGGAGGGACGCAAGTGAGATGTCTGAGGAAACTCAAGAAGAATGGGCGAGGCTCGTTAGTAAAATTCCCACAACAGCTTTACCTACATCACAGCCGGCTCTGGCTCTAAGCTCTCCTTCACCGTCCAAGGCCAAAAGCCAGAGACTTTCACACGCAAGAGTCAGGAACTCACCAACAACCAGAGTGAATTTAGAACTTGGACTCCAGCCCTGATTTTACCACTTACTAACTATGACCCTAAACTCATTTCCGCAGAGGAAAAGAAGCCTCATGATACTGTCCCCCTTAAGAACTGTTATGCTGATCTCTAGAAAAAAAGATGCAAATGTTACTTTTCATTATTATTATTTTTCAGGGCTCCAAACAGCCTTAGTTTGGAAGGCAAAAAAATCCTCACAGCTTCCCCTACTGCAGCTTTGATGACAGATTCAACGGTAATGTTTTTTACCCCACTCTCTTCTTCCAAGACTTTTTCTTTGTAACTCACCCAACGTGGTCCTGGCAGGCTTTGTTTAATGAGTCTGTGTCTAATACATTACAGATGCTCAAAAAACATTTCTTATAGGAATGAAATAATTAACGGGGTGGGAAACAAATCAAAATTTGAGCCAGACCCAGGTGAGGTGGGATTCATGGAGATTTCCTTAAGGCCAGAAAGCTAGCAACCAGGAAACTGGGCTGTGCCTGGGATTTCCTGTGAACTTGATTCAAACACTTTGGAAATAAATACCACGTGTTACTGAAATGTTTGAAGTCGGTAGTAAGCTGACTAGCAGAGGGAACAGTGAGTGGGAAGGCAGAGTTTGCAGGGCCCAGAGGAGCTGAGTTACTTGGGGTGGGCACTGGACTCCCTTGGAGCAGAAGCAGCAGGCATAAGACGGCCAAGGTCGCCTCCTCACGGTGGGTCTCCGGTGGGGACAAAAAGGACTGGGAACCAAAGCGGGGAAGGACACAGACGTCAGCTGTGCTAAGGTAAGGCAAAGCCCAGGCCCGGGCCATTCCCCCACTTTCCAGTCTCCTTATGGAAGAAAGAGAATTGATAGACGATCCACTAAAATTCACTGGGCCAGTCACCAGGGGCTGAATGAGTGGGAGTCATTGGATATAAGGGACCAAATCAAAGATTTCAAAGCAAGTCAAGGATAACAAAAAGTGTTGACTGAAAGAAAAACACACAACCTAAAAGTTGCAAGTTGAGTTTTATTCGGGGATCTTCCTGAGGACTGTAGCCCAGAAGACAGCCTCTCGGATAGCTCTGAGGAACTGCTCCGAAGAGGAAAGGAAGGAGCCAGGATATACATGAATTTTTCGCTGGGGAAAAAAACCCACAAAACTTGTAATTGAGCATCAGAAGAGTACTGCTGATACAAAGAACAGACATCTCAAGTTAATGACATTAGTGCTTTTCTCTGTATGAGAAGATGCAAGAATCTTGGGGTCATTGAAATTTTTCCGCAGAGATGCATCCTAACTATTACAGGCCAGTATATCCAAAGAAGAGAATGCTTCCTGTTTTTTTCCAACCTGAATTCCCCTCAGGGTGCGTTATCCTGAGCGACTGCAGCGACTGGCTGATGGCTTGATCCTTATAGAACTGGAATGGCGAGCAACATTCCTTTCTTTACAAAAGGCAAAAGGGGAAAGTTATTAGAATCATTAAATGCAGCTGTCACTTTCAAATAAAAATGTATGCAATATGAAGTATCAACACCTACTGGGAACTGAGCAGAGATAACCAGTTTAGTAAATCAATGGGAGGATTTGTAAGAAAGGCTAGTATAAAGCATCAGAGATCAATCCAAATCATTATGACCGTGTCCTCTTACTTGATATAATCAGAATAAATAAAGCTAAAAGAACAAGGGAACTCAGAAAGAAAAAACCCACAGATATGGAAAAACATGAAATATATTCTGTAGCTGCAAAGTATACTCTGGAAACATATGGGTGTTAGCAAAATCCAACTAGCTGTTTGTTATGTTTTGGCTTTAAAATTAGTTTTCCTCCATTGAGGAAATAACTTGAGGGATGGAGAAGGGGAAGATGAGAGGAAGATTGGAATTCAATAAAATCTATTAGAAGGAAAGGAAGAAGGTAAAAGGGAAAACCAGTGATAAGCTAAATCTCAGGGGCAAGATAAGAGGATGAAAAGAAGTTACCGAGTTTGAAGAAACTCAGAGAAGTAACAGGACAAAGGAAGTCTTCACGTGTCCCTCTGCGACCCAGGCAGGATGAGGGAGCTAAGGCACAGAGAGGTTAAGTAACATCCAGAAACACGGAGCTAGTTAATGGCAATTTCAAGGGTTGGTGAAATATCCAGAACAACTTGGTTGTGTATTGTTTTGATAATGATTTCAATCCAGTTGTTTATGACTTAAGTGGTTTCAATCCCCTTGTTTATGGCAAAGACAAAAAAAAAGGAGTTGATTTTAGGAGTAAAGTTGTTTTGCTGTAAGAGTGAAGTAAGCTGTATCAGGATGTCACGATCTCATCTGTTCTTGATAAGCACTCAGGCTCAGCTGCTAAGGGGCTGCCCTGGAGGCTTATCAATAAAAACAGATGAAGCAACTAAGAGGAGGGGACATTTAGGCTATAAATACCCAGAGTTTGTGAGGACTACGTGAGAGTTTCCATCTTGGCAAAGCTACCCTTTGCTGATCTAGTCTCCAAAGACCTTGGTGCTTTAGCTCCTGCCTTGGTGAAGGTGACCCTTTTACTGGCAGTGGCCAAAGCCAAGCAGCAGCCTGAGAAGCAGCTCACCTTGGCCACCAACACCCATGTGCCTTCGTTCTCTAGCAACTGCTCTAACAACATGGGACTTTTCACTTGAGTTTCACCACTGCTGGACACCAGCTTGTGGTCGGTTAAGCCAGCTCTTCCGAAAACCAACCTCATTAAAAAATGTACACCTCATATGAATGCAGACTTTATTTCTGTCCCCTCCCTTTACCTGGGAACAATAGTGTAATTAATCTATCATTTGTTAGAAGTATGTCATTTCTTTATTGGCTTATTGAGACGTTATCCTATATGCTACAGGCTTGTGAAATTATTGTAATCCCTGCCGTGAACCTGTGCTCAATTAACTATTGGCAAAGACCATTTCTGTCTGAGCATAATTTACCGCTCCCCAAAACAAAACGTATGTCAACAGATGGATTCATCAGAAGCTGATTCACAGCATATAAACAAGACCTGAGCCTAGCTCTCAACCTTCCAACAATTTTTCTTTACCCCAAATTCTTCCAGCCAGTACTAAGGGGTCTTAATGATGAACTTTCAAGAAAGAGAGAGAGAAGAAAAGCCTCACATAAACAAGCACACGACCCTGATGATAAGAAGCAAGTCAGGGTCTTTGATCACTCTCCATTCTGTTTCCACAAATGCAGCAGAGAGCAGGAGCGAGGAAAAGGAAAAGGAAGTGGAAGAAAAGTCAGGATTGCAGGCTTGTTCCAGGGTCCTGGGCCAGGAGCCTTCAGGAACATCACCTTCCTAAACCGAGCCAGGCTAGATGCTGCAATCTTCTTATTCACTGAAAGTGAACTGAACAAACGTGTGGAATTTAAAAAAAAAAAAAAAAGGAGAAAGACTCCAGGAGAAGAGAATGTCAGGGTCAAGTGAGAACTAGGTGATTCCCAGGAAAAGCAACCATGACTTAAAATGCATGCGACCTGAAACTGGAAAGCACATTTAAATAGCAAGAGCTTCTGGATGTTGTCGGCCACATGCACCACACCTGAGTCATTAGGACAGCAGGCTTGGAATGTATGATGGAAAGCTGAGAAGATCAACCTCTGCTCCCACAGATTATACTGTTCACTGCGCATGCCCCAAGCCTCTTGGGAAAATTGGTACCTCGTCATGGGTTTCACGGCCCAGGTCTCACCTGACAGGCCCTTTGCTCCTGGACCTTGGCTCAGAGGCTCAGAACCCTCCACAAGGGCTCCAGGAGAGACTTGCAATCCTCCCTTTAGGTTTTGCACAGCGACGGAGCACTCCCACCAGTTAAGGGAATCCGGGCAGTCAGCGTGGCCCTGGCCTCCTGTTCCAGCTGCCTCACCGAGCCCCTCAGTCCACCTCTCCTCCTGTCCCTTCAGCTGTTCCACGCTGAGCTGAAGCACTCCCCATGGGGTTCCCAAGCCTCTCCTGGTGTAAGCTGAGCCTGGGCTGCTCGCTTAGCACCTGCTGGTCACAGAGCCAGCCCCTGAGAGCAGCATGTAGCTCAGCTCTGGACCCTGGGCCTCACCTCCCCAGGTCCCACGTGCCCCCTTCCCTTTGTCTAAGGTCTAAACATCAGTCGAGTCTCAAGAAGCTGCTTCCAACCAGTCAAACCCAGAATCTGTTCTTCCTAGAGACCCTGGGGTTGGCATCATGAATTTGGCACTTAGCTTGTCATTTATCTTTTTTTATTGTTGTTATGTGTTTCTTTCTAAGACTAAATTCATAATCTCTATCAGGGAAGGGCCACACTGTTACCCCTGTTTGTATGTCCAGGGCAATAAAGAATATATTGATGATGATAATGAGAAGGAGGAGAAGGTGGAGGAAGAGGAAGAAGATGTGTTCCTTAGGATTTCTGGATACATTCCCACACCGCCGTCTGAGTCAGGCAGTGCCCTAAGTACCAAAGAGACAAGATTCTCCTCTTTATCCTCAATGAGCTTCTGATCAAAAGGGCAAGACTAATGTGTGGAAGAGGAGGAAAGCACTTTAAGCAAGGACAGGCTAGGATATGAGATCCTGCGTGGTCTTCCATTCGTTTATTCAACAGAAAGCACCTGTGCGCCACAGTCCGGGCCCTGTGGTAAGCGTCGAGCATACAGTGGTGCATAAGACATGATCATTGCCACTAGGGAGTTTACAGTCTAGAGGGGAAGAGAGCAAGCAGGCAGCAAATTGCAATGCCGTTTGTTGAAGGGGGAGTGTGCACAAGGGACACCCTCCCGGATCTTGGAAGGTTGCAAGGAAGGCATGAAGTCACGACAGCCCAAGGATGAGTGTTGCCCTGTGAAGGGGGTGGGTGTTGTAGGGAGAAGTTCCTGGTAGAAGAAAAAGAAGGAAATCCTTCTTTCTCTGTCTTTTTTCTAGAACTGTCATCTCTCCCATGCAGTTCAGGGATAAAATAGAATTTAAGTTCATGAAGGAATGGCAAAGAAGACAGAGAAAATAAAGAATTTTTAAATTGTGCTTTGAGGTTGCATTGGCAATACACCATCCTGATTTTAAAAGCCACATGGGCAACAACTATAATAGAATAATCTGTAATGGGGGCGGGGAGGGGAGGAGGGAAGCAAATGCAAAACTATATATACAACTCGCCTATAACTGAATAAAAAGAAAAAAGCAGGGCATAATAGACACCTATGAAAGGCTGTGAAGGAAATGCTACCAAATTACCTCTTGTGTGATTCTGCGTGTATAATAAGATTTTGGATATTTCTCATTTATTTTAATAATAATTTCATTGAGCATGATTCGCTTTTATTATAAGGGGTAAATTATTTTTTAAAGAAAATATAAATGCTGCCATCCTTTTTACATGTTCTGACATGTATATTAACTCATTTAACAAATACATATTGAGTGTCAGACATTGTTCTAAGTATTAGTAGAACATGAAATAGGCTTAGTTCCTGACATCATGGTGAAGAGAGACATCAATAAATAAACAAGTAAATATAAATAAGCTGGATGAGATTAGTAGTGTGGAAAAAAAATCATCGAGGAAGGGTTACAGATAGTGCTGGCATGGCAAAAGTCTGGAGGAAGTTAGTGGCTATGCTATTTTACATAGGGCTCTGATAAAGTCTCCCTGAGAAAGGCTTTTAACAAAGTGAGGGAGACAGCTATATGCTATCTGGAGAAAGAGTGTTCTCGGCTGCAGGAACATTAAGTGCAAAGGCCCTGAGGTGACATGGGAATGGGCTTGGTTAATTTTCTTCACGCACTGTTGCCTGGTTTTCTCCCAATATAGTATGAATAAAATTAAGAGCCACCAGAGAGAAATTTTCAAAACATAGATATATATACCAGACTTAATTTATTCAACAAATATTCATTGAGTGCCTGTAAGATACCAAGCACTGTTCTAGGTGCGAGGGACCAAGCAAAGTCCAAAACAAAGTTCCTGGCCGTAATGAAGCATAACCTTGTGGAGGAAGCAACTGACAAGTTAAAGAAGTAAAATATATATACACTTCATACACCATACAGTACAAGTGGTAAGAAGGAAAGCAAGGCAGAAAATAGAGACAGGGCTCTGTGTGTTGGGGGAAGAGCCACAGACCTGATGGATTCTGAAAGGGACATAGACAACTCAAAAAGATGAAGGGACACATAGCTAATTTTCCTATTCAGGAATTGGTGCTTCAATATGGCTTTATAGTGATGAATAAAGATCATAATTTCAAAACAGCAACAACATTCTTCAAATCAATTTAAGACCATGTTCTGTGTTATTGCCTCATTTTTCACAGAGCAACTGGCATGGACTTGAGGAACGTCACTGCTTAAGTTTAGCTTAAGCAAAACAATTAAGGAATCAAGTCTGCTAGAATAACAGCTAACATCTATTGAACACTTCACAGTGCCAGTCACTGTTCCAAGGTAGATATATGTATATTTAATTTATATAAACAAAACATATTTATCTGCACAGCAATTCTGTGAAGTGGTTACTATTATTCCCAATGTATGAACACAATGAATGAACAAAATGAAAAGTTAAACTACTTGTTTCAGGCCACACAGTGAGTGGCTGAGCCTGGAACACAAATCCATGGTACCTGCCATCCAGGGGCAAGCTTGAACCACTGTAACATACGTACTGCTTCCATGGCCAGAACAAAGGAAACCCATACATAATGGATCTCCCAGTAAAATAGGGATGACTTAGAATCACACAGTGTTCGGTCTTGAAATTAATTCAGAAATCTTGTCACACACCCTGATCTTAGAGACCCAGAAGGAATGACCCAAACCCAGATGTCAAGTGTTCAAATTCCCGAGCTGTCCTTTCTTCAGTATAATGTGTTTGTGTTAGCTGTTGTTTGTGGCTGTATATCTAGATCTATAAATCACACCTTTGCTTAAAGAGCACTAATAAACAAAATTCCCAGCAGGGTGTGCCTGGCCTTTAGGACTTAGGAAGCCAGATTTCTATAGAATGCATACTCATATAGACCCATACGTGTTACTGTTCTAACCTGGGGGACTGTTCTGATACCGTGGATGGTGTCATTCCTCACAAAGATCCTGTCGTCCATGCCATTTGTGGCAGGAATCATCCCCATCTGACACTTTTTCAAGTACAGATTTCCACTGGCTCACCACTAGCTCTTGCTGCTAACACATTCCTTGGTTTGGTAAATCTCCATACCGCTTCTAGTCAAAACGGTAATGACGAAACCATTAATATTGATAGTGCTCTACAGTTTGGTTCAGTAGTAACAAGTCCTACTTGACAAAATGATAGTCATTCCTGAGGCTGGAAGCAGGGAAACACAACAGTAAACACTGCTCATCATTTTTTTTCCCCCCAAAAACATTTATCAGGCACTTACGTGCAAAATTAAGAAGAAAGAGTAATCTCTCCTCTTACCCTCTCCCATCCTCATTGGAGAGGAGAACTGGGAAGGGAAGAGCATAGGACCCTAGGCCTCGATTTTGCAATCTAGTTTAGGAGACAGATACCTTATCGAAGCAAGTAAACAAGGAAAAGAACAATGCTGAGAGTTTAGAAGGACAAGTGATTGAAATCAGGGATTGAGAAATTTGTATCGGAGACCGTAGCATTTGGTATGAATGTTGGCGATTGGGAAATTAGAGTAGGGAAAGGATGTTCTGAACCTGAAGCCCTGTTGCACCAGACGTTAATGTCAACCACTAAGAAAAGATAAGCAAGTAGCCTTTGGGTGGGAGGTGGTCCGCTGACTTTACCCGAAGGGATTCCACCGAAAGGAGAAGAAGTCCTTATTCTTCCTTGAGGTCATAAGACAGGACTCCTTTATGTAATTGCTCCCATTTATAGAGAAAGGAAAAGTTCCGTTCTGGTTCTCCTGTCCACAGTAATGAAATGAGATTTCTTTTATCACTGCTGACTCCAGGTCCACCCCTCCCCCACCCCAAAATCCTGGCTCATCGATCTTTCACTGAGCACCTAGTAATGCCTCCTAGGATGCTGAACAATGCTCAGAAAAAGATGAAAATTACACGAGTTCTCCCTGTCAGGATTTCAGTGACTCACGAAAAAGAGAGGCATACAAAGAAATAATGGCACCTAAGATAAGACTAGCAAGAATGCAGGTCTGAATAAAATCCAAGGAGATAAAGCGTAAAAGTTCAGGAACTGTGGCGTTGGGGGAAGGAAGATCTTGAGAAGAGCCTGGCCTGAGACACCTCACAGGGCATTTGCCAGTAAGGGGTGGAATAAATGTTGAAGAGTGATGGAGGGAACACTTGAACCAGATTAAAGGCCAAGTGGGTTTAAAACAAAGTGGTGAGTTTGGTGAGTAGAGAGCATACATTTCAGGACTGGAGACTTGCTCGGAAGCCAGAGAGAGATGAAGGGCCCTGAGTGTCATGTTAAGGAGCCTGGGGTCCACCCTGTAACTCAGTGGGCAGATACCCCTCGCTTCATATCCACAGGGTGACTTGCTGAAAATAGGAATTTCTGCGCCCTACTTCAGAGTGTAGGACCTAGGAATCTACATTTTTAACCGCCTCTCCAGGTGATTCTTAAATGAAGTGTGATAACAGTGGCCAGAGTAAGGGGACCTTTGAAAAATTTTAAGCATGGGAGAAAAGTAAACAAATTGACATTTAAAAAATATTACATATGTTCATACTATATATGTGTGTATGTGTGTGTTTCATATCTAACCTTTGTACTAGTTCAAAACTATTTTCCATGTGTGGGCATCTCATTCCCCCATTAGGAGAGAAAGACCATGCTTACCTCAACGTGCATCATCAACTAATTACTCCTCCTTTGACCACAGCCAACGGTGCTTCAGGGTCTTCAAACATAGGTGGCAGGAGTCCCCACGCAGGGGAAAGGCCACACCTAAGACCTCCTTCCGAGATCCATACTGGCCCCAGCATCTTCAGCACCTCATCCAGTGTTGCAGTGTTGAAGGGCAGCTACCTTATCTGCCATAAGTCTGATATATCTAGTCATGGCACTACCCTTCCTTAATGGCTTTCCATTGTCCACAGGAATAAGGCCAAGTGCCAAGGTAAAGCATAAAAAAAAATCTCAATCCAGTCCCTACCTACTTTTCCCAATTTATTTCTTACAGATATCACTGGTGCACTTGAGGGACCAACCACATGGAACCACTTATCATTCCGAGGTATGTGACATACATTTCCATCTCTGTACCTTTTCACATGCTGTGTTTTCTGTGAAATACTGACTGTCCTGACTCCACATTAGTGTCTGCCTGGGAAACTCCTACTCATGCTTCAAGATCCAGCTTAGATGTCACCTCCTCTGTGAAGCCTTCCTTGATTCCCTCTGAGAGAAATACTTTAATTACTCCACCTCTTTCAATTATTATCTGGCTGTTTTGATTCTGGCAAAGAAGAGTCGTAACAGCTCCTTTCTCTATCACCTATCCTGTCTTGCAGCCCTTCATATATTTAGCATATTTCATTAATACTAAATTACAAAAATAACAACCACATAAATGACAAATTAATAGAATTTTTCTCCCAACTGATTGAGCGATTTCCAATGGGATATGGTGTTCTTGTTTGCCCTTTGTTTTAATATTTGCAGAATAGAAGCTCTACTCAACAAGTTTTAAAATTTCTTTCTTCCTTTCATTCTTTCTTTTTTTCTTTACTACTGTTTATGCTCTTGAACTCTTGTTTGCAGAAAAATCGTTATATTTCTTTCCAAAGAATACTATGACAAAGTACCACAAACTGGGTGGCTTAGAACAACAGAAATTTATTCTCTCACAGTTCTGGAAGCCTAGGTCCAAAATAAGTGTCCGTGGGGCTGTGCTCTCTGTGACGGTTCTAGAGGGAGAATCCTTCCTTGCTTCTTCCTGCTTCTGGGGGCTCCAGGTACTCCTTGGCTTGTGGCAGCATCACTCCAGTCTTTGCCTCATCTTCATATGGTCTTCTCCCTTCGAGATCCTTACCTTAATTACACCTACAATGGCCCTTTTATCAAATAAGTCCACGATCCAGATTCCAGAGATTAGGACGTAGGCGTATCTTTTGGGGCGCTACCATTCAGCCCACTACAATGATCTTCTTGCTTATAAACTATGTGTCGATAGTGTTTTCATTATGTCACAAATGCTAATAAAATGTTTTTGACATTTTGGCGTAATTTAGGAAGTGCCTAGGACACAGTCTCACCAAGTGTCATTCTTATAGATGACAGAAGGTGATATAGCAGGAAAATTGGATAATTGGTCATTCATTCAGATTTGCTTTGGATGTTAACATAACTTAAACTCTTGACCTAGGAAACCACTAAAAGAGCAGCTGACTTCAACTATCTTTAAAAATGCTTGGTTGCAACCAGCTAGTCTCCTTCCCCTAATAGATTACCTTGTCCTCTTTGGTGAATTTGAACAGTGTAATAGTTGGGAATGAAGCTCTCCTGGAATTAAACTGAGATTTACCCTGTTTTAATTACCAAAGCAGAGAACAAAGAAATGTTACTACTCAAGAAATCCTATTAATTCTAAATAAAATTACACAAAAGCACACACCGAACGAAGAGTGTAACATTGAATAACTTATATCTAAAAACTTTGTTTGCAGTTTAAATCAGGGTTTCTCAACCTTGGCATTATTGGCATTTGGGGCTAGATAATTCTTTGCTGTGGGGCTCCTGTGATTAGAGGGTGTAGCCTTCCTGGCCTTTACCAGTTGGATGCCAGCAGCCCCTCCCTAAATTGTGATGACCAAAAATGTTTCCAGACATTGACAGATGTCCCTGTGGGACAAAACTGCCCCTGAATGAGAACCACTAGTTTAAATGGGAAAACTCATATTTTAAAAATTGAAAAGTAAAAATTTCTTTGTTGATTTGTGTAGAAGGGAAAGTGATCCTGATAGTTGTGATATTACAGATTTGCTCCTAAAAACATAGAAGAATTTCTGTGAGGAGCTAAAATAGAAAGCAATTATATGTTTCAAACTTATTGTTACTTATGCTTTCTGAATTTATTTCCCCATATTAAAAAATGGAAATTATAATACCTGTTGGAACACTATGAGATCAAGTAAAATAACAAAATATAATACAAAATAAAATAACAAATACAAAATATAATACAAAGTAAAATAACAAAATATCAGAGGGCTAAGCACATAGCAGGTGCACAAAAAAGTTAATTTTTTTCTTTCCTCATGGACCTATGGAGGCCTTTCTGTTGTTTCCTTTGGTTGTCTTATTATGTTTTATTCTTGTGTGTTTCAGCATAACTTTGGTTCCAGAGGATTATATTAAGACTTTGTAAAGTGATATTCTTGTCTAAAGCAAACCAGAATCTAGATTTGGCTGTTTGTGGAACTTTCTTGCTTTTAATTTTAAGGGAGAGAGAGAAGGGGAAGGGGCGAGGGCACACTAGAAAAAAGGAAAGAATCTCTCTCTCCTGCAGCCACCCTAACAGATATTGCTTTAGAGATAGAAAAGAAGTTAGAGGAACCACATTCAGAAGAGACTGTAAAAGACTCAGAGTATAAGCAATGCTAAACTTACCCCATAGGTTGCGTTTTCCAAAAAGATCTTGTGATCCACTCCATTGGTAGAGGGACCTCTCTACATGCAATGTTATTGAGTGTAGATTTCCCACTGGGACACTACTGGCCTTCACTGGTAACCCATTCCTGGGTACAGTAAGTTTCCATAGCTCTCCCACCTAAAATATTAATAACTAAACATTAACGATAAAAGGGCCCCAATGTATGAGGAAAAGGGTTCCAGTTTGGTTCAGTAACAAGATCGTGCTATAATGGAGCTTTTATATCTTTAGATCAAATCAGTCTTCAAACCCCAGATTTACATATTTAACTAACGGATTTTCTACAAGGGCCTCAAATTAAATAAGTTCAAAACAGGGCTCCTCTTCTCTCCCCAGAACCTGTTCCCCTCTTGTGTCACCCATCTCAGTGATGTCACTAACCTCTCCTACTCCCTACTCATCTCTGCTGACCTCTGCTTTGGCCCTAAACTTGTCAAATGTGACCTTCTCCCTTTCTCCCTTATCCCACAGATCTAATAAACTAAATCCTGTCGATTCAGTTTCTTAAGTAGCTTTTAAATGTGTGCCTTCCTTCCATTCCTCTTTGAATGCCATCATGTTTTATTGGCAACAACCTCCTAGCTGGTCTCCCTGACTTCAGTCCTGCCCTCTCCAATTTAGTGAACACAGTATAGATTTTTCTTCTAAAGAGCAAACCTTTTTGCCTCCTTGTCCCACTTAAAACCTTTCACTGGTTCCCTCATTGCTTTCTGGATAAAGTCCAAACTTTTAATACAAAGGCTTTGGCTACTTCCCAAAGTTCATTTCTTGGCACTAACCAGCCCTCTAGCACTGTGGTCACTGCACCACCACCCATAAACACTTAGTGTAAACCGTGGTCTCACCGAAGTACTTTAAGTTTCCCAAAACACACTCTCCTTGCTTCTTCTCCTCCCACCCCTAACCCCTAACCTTCTTTCAGCTTATTTTATCCTGCTCCATCAGTTTCGGTTTAGACATCATTCCTTCAGGGAAGATTTCCTTGGTCTGCCAAGAGAGGGTCACGTGTTGTCCTCTGGGGTTCAGTTTCGTGTTGACTTACACTCACAAGGCAGGAAGCTGCTGCTTGTTCCACAGTTTCATCCCCAGCTCCTAGTCCATAGTGTGCTGTTAATAAGAGTTGTTAAATAATTGAAATACCTGGCAAATGATAATAAGATTTCAGTTGTCTTGACTGTGATCCTTATATTTATCTCAGTATCTCATATTACATACTTATTTATTTATTGAATAAAGAGGTATGCTTTTTCTATCACACATAGATCTTTCAGTCTGTACCCAAGCCCACTGCCGTTATTATCTATATTCAATACAGAGAACTTTCTCCTAAGCCCAGGCCCAAGTTTTGTTTATTAGTTTGTTTTACTGTTACATTGTTTTAAAGAATTGCCAAAAGTGTAGTTTGCATTTTAAATGTTCTTTTAAAACATTTAAACAATATTTTTAAGACATCAATGATGTAATCTGATTTTTTTCACATATTTCCTTTTCAAAAAAATTACGGTAAAAAAAAGCACATAACATAAAATTTACCATCTTATCCTTTTCCTTTGTTTTTCAAAGAGTACTTAATTACGGAATAGATAACATGTGCTTATCTAGCATGTATTTTTATTATATCACTGAAACTAAAGCAAAATACCCTGTTCATTGGGTTAAAATGGCCTGCTCTATGTGTGTACACTTCAGTGCAATTAGTAAAAAAAAAAGTCTAGAATTCACTCTGTCTTTCATATTCTAATGACACACTGCACATGAAGATGTATACATCTTCTGCTCTGTTTTTTTCATATCAGGGTGCCACGCCTATGGTCTAAAACAAGACCTCTGATTAAGCTTGTATCATTCTCAGATTAACATTTCATCTCCATGATCTCAATGGTGAAGAGTTTGTTAACTTAAAACAATAAAACAGCCAGTTATTTTACCAGCAAAGTGGGTTTATTCGGGAGCAGGAAAAAATTGCAACTTGGGGACATGCAACCGTGGTGAACCCCATGCAAGTCCAGTAAAACAAAAGAGAAGAAATTATTTTATAGAGAAGGGGAATTTGGGAGCTATAAAAACACAAAGTTCATTGGAGGAAACTGGGAGTCCAAAGTATAGTAGCTTTTCATTGGCTGAGTTTCGAGAGTCTTTCTTTCATTGGCTGAGCTGTTGCCAGGCAAGAAGAAAATCTTTCTTCCCCCTATTGACAGCAGTAGTGTCACATCCTGCCAGAAATGTGAGGTACACCTCTTTCCGTTGGAATCTGTATTGACGTCAAATGGTACGTGCCTGAGAGCTCTCTCTTCTAGCCTCCTGACTTCATCTTAATGAGGTTTCCCTTTATTAGTTTTCACAAGGTCAGTAGGTTCTTCTTACTTTTTAATGGTCTAAAAGGGGTCCACAATAGCCTCTGTTAAGACATCATCAACTTCAGCATGAATTTTAGTATGTACGGGTGTTCTGGCCACATCTACAAGTGTTTCCCTGTCCATCTCCTCTCTACCCTAGACTTGTTCCAAAAACTGTAGTGCCTTTTCCTCTGCAGCTTTCAATCCTCCTGTTATTCTTCTGGGATGAAGACCCTAATAATAAACACACAAACACAAAACCATCCCAGCACTGGAATTCTTCAATTAGATGCAACTATAGTTCATGGTTAAGTAAAATATTTTTTTGAAGGGATATTCTGGATCATTCACACCCTTCAATACAGTTAAGTTAATACAATGTGCTGACTTTCTGAATACATTTAAGAGGCTAAATAGTCCATTAAATGCATAGGAAAAGAACAGACTGCTTTAGCACAGTGTCAAAGCGAAAGAAACTATAAAGCCATCTTAATCATTTTTAAGCATAGAGTTAAGTAGTGTTAAGTATATTCACATTGTTGTGCTACGGATCTCTAGAACTTTTTCATCCTGCGGCACTGAAACTGTCTATCCACTAAGCATTCATCTCTCTCCTCTCCCCAGCCCTTGGCAACACCTTTCTACTTTCTTTTTCTATGAGTTTGACTACTTTACATACTTCATATAAGTGAAATCATACAGCATTTGTCCTTTTGTGAATGGCTTATTTCACTTAGCATAATATCCTCAAGGTTCATCCATACTGTACCATGTGACAGGATTTTCGTCTTTTTTAAGGTGGCATAATATTCCATTGTATGCTTATACCACATTTTCTTTATCCCTTCATCTGTCAATAGACCTTTGGGTTGCTTCTATGTCTTGGTTATTGTGAATAGTGCAGCAATGAACATGGGTGTGCAAATATCTCTTTGAGATCCAACTTTGAATTCTTTTAGATAGTGAAGGATTTCAGAATATGCTGGTTTTCAGCTTCATATATGTATTTGTTGAGCTTGCTCTTTTTGCTTAACATTTTGTTTGTGAGATACAACCATACTGTTTCATGTAGCTTCAGATCATTCAATTTCATTGCTATATGCTATATGATATTTTATAATTTTACCGAAATTTATTTTTCTATTCTAGTATTATAGGTATATGATCTTTTTCTGGTTTGGGCCTATTACAAACAGTTCAGCTAAGTACCTTCTTATTCAGTTATCTTAGTGAATATGTACTAGAGTTTCTCTAAGATAGATACCCTAAAGTAGAATTGCTAGGCCATCGGTATGCATATATTCAACTGTACTAAATAATTAAAACTTATTTTTCAAAAATATTGTACCAATTTAAAGTCTTATAAGCATATAAGAGTTTTGCAGTGTTCCACATCCTCACCAGTATTTGGTGTGACCCCATTTTAAATTTTTTCTGACCTCATGGGTGTGTGATAGTAACTTATTTTGCATTGTCTGTTTTGCCTAGGAATCTCACAGGTCAAGAGAGGCCATCAGTCGCTTCCATCTTTTGAGGTGCCTGTGATATTAAAAAAAAATAAGAAATGCCAAAGCACAAAAATATTGTATTATTGTGCTATTTATAAGATAACTACAATTTAAAAAAAAAATCCTTTTTTAATTTGTAAATTAATTGTAATTCACATTACAAGCAGTGTGATCATCCAGGAATGGAATGCAAGTTTAAAGTCTTACAATGAACATCTTCCATCCCGTTAATGTATACCTATAACTGTGTGTACAACTCTCATTTAGAGATAACATCAAAAAGTCCTGTTGAAGGAACTTTTCAAATAGAAGTCCTGAGCTAAATGGTCATACTGACTTCATCTATCTACCCCCTGACTCCCCCTCCATCCTGCCACCCCACCGCCATCTCCACTCCCAACTCTTGCACTTGAGAAAACCGTCTTTAATGTCTGCTGGACCTATTGGTTCCACCCTAATTTTGTTAATGAAATACTTGAAAATGAACATTGAGGGAAAAACGTCAAAAATAATTCACAAAAGAATAGTCTGGTGGATATGTCAAGAGAAGATGAAGGGATCTTTCCTCCTGCTTTGCTTTGTGAGGGTTCTTTACTCAACAAGCATTGATTAAGTACTGTCACATTCAAGGAAGTGTGCTAAGCACTTTGAAGGAAATAAAGAAGAGTAAAACCAGGTGCCTGCATTCCCTGAAGCTCATCTGCTAGTTGGGGAATTAGGCATGAAAACAACCAGTAATCAGAAGGCAGTATGATCAGTGCAATAGAAGCAGAAAGAACAAAGGGATTAATGGAGATGACCTTTGAGCTAGAACTTGAAATATGAGGAGTTTACCTGTTGGTCAAGAAGTAGGTTTCCCAGAAAATTAATAGCATAGATAAGTGGTCACTGCATTGGGCAAGTGCTTGGTAGTGTGGGAGAACACATACCAGTGCAGTGTGGACCGTCTGAAGGTTTGCCTTGGGGATAGAGGTAAGAGCAAGTAGTAAAATGCAACACTGGGGCCAGATCCTGAATGCATTGAGTGTCACGACAAACACAAACTGTTAATAATAAATTATCAACAGTTCAACACCAAGCAGTGATATGATATTATTTGCACTGCCACAGAGAGAATTCTTGTGGCAGTGCAAAGGATGGCTTGGGAGAGGAGAAAGAGGAGCAGACTCTCTCGTCTAGGCAATAAAACGGGGACATTCACAGAGGAACACCGGGATGACTCGGGGTGGGGGGGCGAAACGGCACGGGCAGACACGTTATGGGCTGTGTCCCTGCAAGACCCAGATCTTTTCTATTACCACCTGCTGCTTTCCTGAGTCACTTGCCCTGTAAATCATTGCCCTGGAACCACCACCCAAATGGGTCTCAGTGCAGTCATCTGTTTCCGGGGGCAATCAGTGGATCCTTGGGACAACCGTGGGTTATGCCGGTTCCACAGAATGGGAGGACTATATTGCTAAAAGGCACCCTAGAATCTAATCCAGTACTTACCTGAGGAAATTTAGGTCCAGAGGAGTTAAGTAACTCACCCAAGGCCATAACAGCTAATCACTGGCTGAGTCAGGACTCAAACCTGCCCCAGGATCCTGGGGTTCCAAGTTTGTCACAGAACAGAACAAAGACACAACCAGAACTCCAGGTCCCTGTTTCCTGCTTCTGTTGTTTCTCTCTGACGAGTCACACTGAAAGTTACTAGCAGCGATGTGTATAAGATCCCTTGTGGACACTGTTGGGTAAGGTGCTAGTACATTTAGTTTTCTCACAATGGCGAAGGCACAGCACCAAGCTCTGAAACACACAAACTAAATACAGGTATTCCCTGTGGGCGTCTGCTCACCTGGGCAGTTCTGTCTGGGCTCCCCTTTATTCTTTTCTGCATAACATGGGAGGAGGTCCAAGAATTTGTAGACAAGCCTTAGTGAATGCACAGCACCAATCATGGTGGGGAAAACAAGGTCATTAAGTAGCAATAGAAGAGGAACAGTAGATTATGTGGTTTTCAGAGCAGCTGACTTGAAGAAAGGAAATTCAGTAGAGGATAGGTGCACTTTCTGATTTAATACTTGAAATGAGATAGATGTAGCCTGTCTGATGCAGAATTAGGTAGGCAGCCAGTGTGGGGTGTGAGATGAAATAGCCCTGACCAAAACCACATACTTATCACATTTCCCAAGTTGCCAAAATTTGCCACCATTATAAACAGTTTTTTGAGTGATAAACCATTATCTCTAGAACTCTGACCTTCCCCTTCTATCCCTATTAAAATGATGGGATGCACTAATTAATTCATTAATATTAATTGCTGTAATGCCTAGTAATACGTGGATGCTGTGTATTTAAGGTAAATGACCATAAATGCAAAGGTTGGTGTAAGAACTTTTATCATATACTTTATCTCTTTTGATCCCCAAATCAGCCCTTGTACCTAGGTAACATTTTCCTCATTTTAGGATGAGAAAACTGAGGCTCAGAGAGGTTAAGGGGATAGCCCCAAGTCACACAGCCAGGAAGTGGCAGAACTGTGATTTTACTCCATGTCTTCTGATCTCAAATACCATATTCTTTCCATTACATCTGATTGGTATATCAGCGGAAATCTCTAAGACAAATGGGGCTCACATCTCAAAAAAGAGACTAATACAAGACATAACAGAGTATGGGGTAAATAGCAAATCCAGATTTAAAATACTATTTGAAAAAAGCTCTTATATCAACAGCTGACTAAATGTTACTGAGTGCACACTGTGCCTATGGATTAAGCGCTGTAGCTAGGAAATACAAACCCATGGCTCCATTTTTTTAATATATTAGTTTCAAGTGTACAACATAGTGATTCAATATTTTATGCATTGTGATATGATCATCACTATGAGTCTAGTTACCATCTATCACCATACAAAGTTATTACAGTATGATTGACTATTCCTTATGCTGTACATTACATCCCTGTGACTTACTTATTTTATAACTGGAAGTTTGTACCTCTTAATCCCCTTCACCTATTTCACTCATCCCCCTCACTGCCCTCCCCTCTGGCAACTATCACTTTGTTCTCTGTATCTATGAGTCTTTTTTCTGTTTTGTTACATTTGTTAATTTGTTTTTTTAGATTCCACATGTAAGTGAAATCATATTTCTCTGTCTGACTTATTTCACTTAGCATAATATCCCCTAGGTCCATCCACATTTTCACAAAAGGCAAGATTTTTTTCATGGCTGAGTAATATATATATATCACATCTTCTTTATCCATTAATCTATCAGTGGACACCTAGGCTTCTTCCATATCTTGGCTACTGTGAATAATGCTACAGTGAACATTGGGGTACATACACCTTTCTGAACTAGTGTTTTTGTTCTTTCCTGATAAATACCCAAAAGTAGAATTGCTGGATCATATGGCAATTCTATTTTTAATTTTTTGAGGAACCTCCATACTGTTTTCCATAGTGGCTGCACTGTTTACATTCCCACCAACAAGCGTTCCCTTTTCTCTACATCCTCACCAACACTTGTTATTTCTTGTCTTTTTGATGATAGCCATTCTGACAGATGTGAAGTGACATTGGGGTTTTGATTTGCATTTCCCTGAGGGTTAGTGATGTTGAGCATTTTTTCATGTGCCTGTTGACTGTGGCTCCTGATATACCATGCATCCATTGTTTCATAGGTCTCTCCTAGGAAACACTGGCAGGGTTTTTTTTAAAAATATATTTAAATGAATTCAACAGGTATGTTTCCTCAAATACTCAAAAACCCCACCCATCCTCTGAAGGTGGGTCTGTCTAAAAAAAACTGAAGAATTTCCTAATGAAGCAGAGACTTGAATCCAAATCTTCCTTCTATTCTTTTGGTTTTCATACGAATTAGATAAACTTCAACTAAAAATAAAAAAGAAACTGTTCTTTAAAATTTAAACTTTGAGTCTGCACTCATTCTTTAGAAGAGAATGAGGTAATGCCCTAAGAACAACACACATCCGACTTCATTGTCTGAAGGGAGCACAGAATCACCAGGACATCGTGTCAAAGTTCAGATGCTGATTCTGTGGGATTAGGATGGAGCCCGAGGTGCTGCATTTTAACAAACTACATTTTGAGTAGCAAAACCCTAGACAACACCTGAATGCTCAGGTTTGTATATATTGACAAATGCCCCTCAATTACCAATAAAACAAATTGTTAATGAGGCAAAGTTGAGTTGCTTGCTCACCACCATAAAGGTGCAGCAGCTCAAAGCCGGAGGGCAGGGTTGAGATATTTATGACGTTTTGGGGTTTGGTTTAAGACGAGTCTCTCAATGCGAAGACTTGATTAGGATTTGGTAAAGATTATGATATAATAACAAAGATTGGTGGACAGCAAGGGTTTGGAAGAGTTTCGGGGAGTAAACAGCTGTTTGATGTCACCTACTGGAAAGTTGAAGAGTCTGATTTTGCAACTTTTATCTTCCTGGGCAAGAGTTTCCTAGCATAGCAAAGACTTGGTGAAGACAATAATAAATAGTACACAGTACATAGTACATAGTAAATAATACAAATAGTAAAGTCTTACTAGTAGTAAATTGTGTGGATGTAGATGGTTTCTGTTTCTAACAGAGGTGCACTTGGTGTATGATGATAACACTGTATCCAAGGTTTCCTGCAGGGAGCCAGGCTGGGAGTAAAGGAAGCCAGGAGGGGCTCAATGGGCAAGAAGGGCTTTTGCGGCAGAGAGCGCTACCTGCTGGCTCCTGTGAGTTTATGAAAACAATCTCGGAGTGCAGTGGTTGGTTTTAATAGAATGACTAGGCTGCCACCTACTGATTTATTTTTAAACTTTTCAAATGTTTTACAGAAAGTTTACTTTCAGGTAAGACATGTATATCAAGCACCAACTATATAAAAGATGCTAGAAATAGAAAAATAGATAACACAAGATGGGGAAGGCAGTCATGAAGACAGATGAGCACACAGAAGAGATCCTGGTGAGGTTAAGAAGAGTGCAGTGTGCAGCCCGAAGGACAGTTGGCCATCAAATAGGGGTGACCAGAGTAGGGGGCAGTTAAGAAAACTTTATGGAGGCAAGGAACCCCAAGGCATCTCTCGAATGAAAATTGACAAGCAAATATGAGGAGGGGCTAGGAGTCCTAAGCAGAAGGATAGGTGAGGTGCAGACACTGCCTGCCAAGTGATTAGTATGGCTGAACTGAGAAGTATAGAGACAGGACCAAGAGAGAAAGCCGGGGAGGGAGGCTGGGCCAGATCCTGGAAGGCTTCACATGCCACACTTTGGAGGTTGTCCTGCCGGAAATGACTGAAGAACCCCTGATGGGTATTAAGCAGGGAAAATGCAGGATAAGACCACTGTTTACAAATACAACACAGGCAGCAGTGCCTTTTCTTTAGAAGAAAGTGAAATTGGGATTCAGTGCATCAATTTGGAATTTTGATTTTTGTTTCAAGTCACATAAACCTATTCTACTCACTTAAATGAAAAGGGAGAATTTATTGGAAGGCTATCACGAGTTCACCAAATTATCAAGAAGCTGGAAGAGCCGGCTTGGAAACCACAGGAGCAAAGGCAGTTTGGAGGAGGCATAGTAGTTGTCTCGGAATTGGACCAGTTTGACCAAGAAGATTCGGCGGCAGTAGGACATCGCTGTCACTGCCAACCTGAATTAGCCCCCTTCACCCCAGTGGAAACACAGGATGGTCAGCCCTCCACCATCTGCCCACACCTTGGTTGCTAGGTCACTGTGAGGGATAACTGGCCTCTTAGACTGCAACAACAGAGTATTAATTAGGGGATCTGTTTGGCTGAAGTAACAAAGACCAAATCTAACGATGACTTAATAAACAAGGCGTCACGTTTCTTTTTTTTTTTTTTAATTATTTTCTTTATTTTTCTTTATTTTTAAATTTTTATTTATTTATTTATTTATGGCTGTGTTGGGTCTTCGTTTCTGTGCGAGGGCTTTCTCTAGTTGTGGCAAGTGGGGGCCACTCTTCATCGCGGTGCGCGGGCCTTCTCACTATCGCGGCCTCTCTTGTTGTGGAGCACAGGCTCCAGACGCGCAGGCTCAGCAATTGTGGCTCACGGGCCTAGTCGCTCCGCGGCATGTGGGATCCTCCCAGACCAGGGCTCAAACCCGTGTCCCCTGCATTGGCAGGCAGACTCTCAACCACTGCGCCACCAGGGAAGCCCAAGGCTGACGTTTCTTTCTCCTTCATGTAAAGGTCCATGTTGGTTTCTCTGTGAAGCCAGCACTGGCCCAACCTCCCTCTGTGTTTTTACTTTGTAGTCCTTCACATGTAGCTTCCGTTTCGTGGTCCGAGATAGCTGCTCCAGTTCCCCCCATCACTTTTCCATTCCAACTGCAGGAGGAAGGGGGAAAAAATGAGATGACATGCTTTTTCTTTTCAGAGCACAACACAGAAGTTGTGTATCTCACTTCTACTTCTAAGCCATTGTCCAGAACTTGGTGACATAGCCACATCTAGTTGCAGGAAAAGCTGACAAATGTCATCAGCCTTCTGTTTGGCCACATGGTCAGTAATTCCCAAAATAGGAAGAAAGGAGCTAGATTGTGGAAAGGTCAAAATATAAAAGTCAAATGTCCGGTACAGACAGGTAGATTAGGTGGAAGGACATGTATTAATCATCTGTGTAAGATATAATTAGAACCAGGAACAAGGAAATGTAACTGAGGGCGAGAGCAAATGTTTTAACATATGAAGGATTAGATTCTTTAGTCCCTAAAGACTAGGGACTTCCCTAGTGGTCTAGTGGTTAGGAATCCACCTTTCAATGCAGGGGACACGGGTTCAATCCCTGGTTGGGGAACTAAGATCCCACGTGCCACAGGGCAACTAAACCCATGCGCCACAACTAGAGAGGCTATGTGCTGCAACTACAGAGCCCACGCGCTCTGGAGCCCATGCACCACAACTAGAGAGAAGCCCGCGTGCCACAACGAAGAGCCCGCACGCTGCAACGAAAGATCCTGCATGCCACAACTAAAACCCGATGCAGCCAAAAATAAACAAATAATTAATTTAAAAAAATTTTTTTAATAAAAAAATAAAAGATGGCTAAAGATAAAGCCTTAAATTAACCTATGAACGCAGATCCAAAATTAACCAAACTTACTAACCAACCCCAGAGCTATAAGGAAAGCTGTCAAATCACAGTGCCCATGACAACAGCTAGATGAGGCACCTTCCAGTACACCCCTGCCTCCTAACCCATCTTTTGTAAGCTAAAACATTTAACAATCACTCACTGGATAGAAATCCAAAACGTTCTCTAAATGATGCCTGGCGTGAGTGCATGAGCAGAGTAGATTATCATGGACATAAAGCAATTCAAGGGGTCACTGGGGAGCCTGCTTCAGGCCATTTTTTTCCCACTGAAGTGACAAACCATTATTAACTAGTAACTTATTTGTGTTAAGTATTTCCTTCTTTAGGGGGCCCAACTTCTTTTTTTATTGAAGTATAGTTGATTTACAGTGTGTTTCAGGTGTACAGCAAAGTGATTCAGTTATATATACATATATATTCTTCTTCAGATTCTTTTCCATTATAGGTTATTATAAGATACTGAATATAGTAGGATTATAAGATACTCAATATAGTTGTTTATCTATTTTGTATATAGTAGTGTGTATCTATTAATCCCAAACTCCTAATTTATCCCTCCCCCTATTTCCCTTTGGGAACCGTAAGTTTGTTTTCAATGTCTGTGAATGTCTGTTTTGTAAATAAGTTCATTTGTATCATTTTTTTTTTAGATTCTACGTATAAGTGATATGACATTTTTCTTTCTCTGTCTCACTTCACTTAGTATGATAATCTCTAAGTCCACCCATGTTGCTGCAAATGGCATTATTTCATTCTTTTTTTATGGCTGAGTAATATTCCACCGTATATATATACCACATCTTCTTTATCCATTCCTCTGTTGATGGACACTTAGGTTTCTTTCATGTCGTGGCTATTGTAAACAGCACTGCTATGAAGTGGGGAGCCCACCTTCTTAGAGGAATATCCCATGAAGCTCCAATATTTCAGTGGGTGCGTTCTCCAAATCCTTTTCCTATCTGAGAGGAAAGGAAGAGAGAGCCCTGAAGGAGAGATGAGTGTTATAGATAAAGGCTATCTTGTAAGAATTCACTGCCTTACAATTTACAGTTTATTCAGCTACTTCTGTCTAATATTCTCTGTGGAATCTGAAAAACTTGTATACAGTGGTCACCACAGCAAACTGGATCAATTTTGCTTCATAAATATATAGTCAGCAACATGTGGGGTCCTCATAAGTTTCACCATCATGAAGGTTGTTCAACAGGTCAGAGTCCTTTGTGCGAGTAAAATAAACTGTTCTCATTTTTTAATCCCAGATATCCAGCCTGGGAGTATTTCTCATCTTTTCTCCCTGCTTCCTTTTCCTCACCATGTAAAATTATAGCTGTGGTCTCAGTGAAATACTATAGGCAGACATGAATAGGTTTTAGCCTATTCATAAAGAATAATTAGCACATAAATTAACTGTCCCAGTAATGTTTTTGGGAGAATACAGAATTTCTGTGCTCTGATCCACTTTATTCATTAATTTTTAAAGTCAGGTTTATTGAATTATAATTTCTATATAGTAACATTTACCTTTTTAAAGTGTACAGCTTGATGAGTTCTGACACTTGAATACAGTTGTTTAATCACCATCACAATGAAGATACAGAAAAATTTTATCACCCCAAAGAGTTCCCTTGTCTTCAAAGTCAGTCCCCACCACCCATTCCCAGCTGCTGTCTCCCATTAATCTGATTTCTGTTTTTATGGTTTTGCCTTTTCCAGAATGTCATAGGAATGGAATCACATCATACTTAGTTTCTGTGTCTGTTTTCACTTAACGAAATGCTCTTGAGATTTATTCACGAAATGCTCTCTAGATTTATTCATGTTGTTGCAGGGATCTGTAGATGTTCCTTTTTATTACTGAGTAGTGTGCCACTGTATGGATGTACAAGTTGTTTATCCTTTGATCAGTTGATGGACATTTAGATTGTTCTGGGTTTGAGGCTCTTATGAATGAATCTGCTATAAACATTTTCATGGGAGCCTTGAGATACATCTATGTTTTATCTCCTCTGGGAGTAGGATTGATATGAACAGTTTTATGCTTAACTTAAAGTGACGACAAAACTGTTTTCCAAAGTAGCTCTACCATTTTGTATTCTCCCCAGAAATTCATAAGAGCTCCAGTTTCTCCACTTCCTCAACAGCACTTGGTATTGTCCTCTTAATTTTAGATCCTGTAGTGAGTGACTCATTAAGTGAGTATGTAATGGTATCCCCTTGTGGCTTTAACTTTTATTTCCTTGGTGACTAATAATGTTGAATATCTTTTCATGTACTTGTTTATCACCTTTAAGTGTCTGTTCAAATTTTTTCCCCATTTTTTAATTGATTGTCTGTCTTATTAAGTTGTAAGAGTTCTTCATATATTCTGGATAGTAGCCCTTTTTTTCAGATATGGGTTTTACAAATATTTTCTCTTGATCTCTAACTTACCTTTTCATTGTCTCAAAGTTTTTTTATTTTGATAAAGTCTAATTTATCTTACCTTTTTTTCTTTTGTAGTTCATGTTTTTTGTATCCTATTTAAGAATTTAAAGAAAGACTTAAATTCCTTGTGTTTGTTGTTAAATAAAATAAAGCTATAGTAATGAATATAGTATAATATTGACATGAATGTAAAAATATAGATCAATGGAACAAAATAAAGTCCATTTGATTTTTGCTGTTATAACACCTAGACTATTAATACTTGCTTAGTCTCATTAAGTAGTCAGTGTTCACATTTCTCCGATTCTCTTAAAATAGCTTTTCCACTTGTTTGTTTGAATTGTGATCAAAATAAGACCCAAACTTTATGATGAATTGACATATCTCCTAAGTCTCTCTTTATCTGTAGCCCCCCTTTCATCTGTTTTTTCTTGCTTTTTTATTTTAATTGAAGAAACTGATTGTTTGTTCTGTAGAATTCCCCCACAGTCTAGATTTTGCTGAGCTGCATACCGGAAAGACCATTTAATGTATTCTTCTGTTCCATTTCCTATGAATTGGTAGTTATATCCAGGGGCTTGATTAGATTCCTGGTCAATTTCTTTTGTTTTGCAAGACTACACCATAGGCAGTGGTGTGTTCTGCTTCAGGAGGCACTTAATGTCTGATTTGCTCTCTGTTTCGGTGTTATCAGTCGTTGAGAACCATGGCCTGGACCCCTAAGGGTACACTTTCATGCCAGTCCCTTCATTGTGCTTGCTCACTAGACCATCACGCAGTAATGAGCACCTACCATATAGGTGGGAGTTGGAGATGTGGAAATAGGTAACGTAGGGATTGGCCCAGAAGTAGTTTGCAATCAGCTGAGGAGCAAACTAGGGTGGGAGACACAGGAAAGCTATTATGGTGCCACTTAAGTGTTGAAACTGAAGAATCTCAGTGTAATTTGAAACCACGGATGGAGGGGATCACTAGCAGTCTTCACCTGGCCACTCATTAGCACAAGAAAGCCTTTGACATTATTTCATGTTCATGATGTTTTACAGTAAGTCAACAGAGCAAACAAACACCAAATGAGCCACTAAAACATCTCAGCTCCATATAGTTTGGTTGCGATATGGCTTAGTAGAAGGATGTGAAGAAAAGATAGGAACATTTTAGCAGCCAGCAAACTCGATATTGTCAATAATCAGCAACAGTTTACCTCCCATACCCTTCTCCTGCCCCAACAGCTAATGTAATCCTAGGCTATCTTATCAGAATTACCATATCTAGACTCTAAAAGATAATGATTCTGCTCTATTCTGCACTGGTCAAGCTATTCCATGAGAACTACAAGAGGAAGGTGTACAAAGAATCATACAGTCTGAGGAGAGAAACAGGAATAAAGGCTGGACATGAAATAATTGAGGAATCGTCAGAAGACTAGGGACGCCAACCTCGGAGAAGAGTTGGTGGCAATAGCTCGGCATCATCCAGCATTTCAAGGGCTCCCGTGTTGAAGGTGGACACGGCCTCCCCCAGAGCACAAACAGACAAAGGGGGGAATTGCAGAAATGAAGAACAGTCTGAGCTGGCCAAAATGTGAAGGGATGGTACAGGGATAACAATTTCCTGTCAATTGGCAGGCACGGTCGCAGAGGGGATCAAAGCATCAAATTTAGTGTTTGATCTGTCTCTTCCGTTTCTGCAGTTTTAAGACTGTGAGTTTGAAGCAGCCAGAGCCTCAATCATTTTTTTTTGTTTGCCCCTGACTGGTTGACTACTGAAATTCCCACCCCAGTTGTTACAATTTTACTTCAATCTCCTCAGTCAGCCAGTCTGATCCCTCCCTGATACTCAACAGATGACAATGCTGTCTTTTTCTTTTAATCGAGATATAATTGATTTATAACATTATATGAGTTCTAGGTGTACAACACAGTGATCCGATATATGTGTGTATCATGAAATGATCACCACAATGAGTCTAGTTAACATCCATCACCACACACAGTTACAGATGTTTTTTTTCTTGTGATGAGAACTTTTAAGATTTACTCTCTCAGAAACTTTCAAATACACAATACACTATTATTAGCTATAGACACCATGCTGTACATTATATACCCAGGACTTATTTTTTTTACAACTGGAAGTTTGTACCTTTTGACCCCCTTCACCCGTTTTACCCACCCCCTACCACCCTCGCCTGGCAAACACCTATCTGTTCTCTGTTTCTATGAGTTGTTTTCTTAGATTCAATATGTAAGTGAGACCATACAGTATTTGTTTCTGTCTGATTTATCTCACTTAGCATAACACCCTCAAGGTCCAGCCATGTTGTTGCAAGTGTCAGGACATCCACCACTACCTTCTTTCTTGACCACATGCACCTTCCAACTCCAAGTCCCTGGAAGTCCCTCCCTTCCACCTCAAACCTTCCCCATGTGTTTCCCCATATTTTCCTTCCTTTTTATCTTTTTAAGAACAAAACCTTCCTCTGCTTCTGGCTCTTTCCTCTCTTCAGCCCCCTGTAATCTGCTTTTCACATATTCCTACTCTATTAAAAATGCTCTGCCAAAAGTTCACTCTTGACTTTCCTAATCATCTGGAAGTTGTTCAGCTAAAGTAGAACCTTTGTAGCCCTTGAAGCACAGGGAAAGTAAGTGATGAGCACTGAGACAAGAGAAAGAAGAGACAGACAGAGGCCCGGTCCATGGCTTCAAAGTGAAGTCCATTGGCCACTTGATTCAGAAACACCTCGAGGCTTGAGAAAAATGTACAGCCTTAGGCCCCACTCCAGACCAATGTATCTAAAACTTGGGGACTGGGGCTTATAAATCAGTATTTTAATTATATATTTTTGTTGATAATTACACAGAAAATCTGAGAAGCACTGGGCTACATCATAAAGATTTAGCCAGTGGGTGCCCATTCAAGCTGGCTTCATGTTCTTTTGCCATTTTATCATTGTTTGTTGTTGTTATTGTCTTTTGTTTGAATACTTCCTTGTTTGGGGGCACAACAAGGTGTTCTCCGCTCATCTTGTACTTTTGCTACCCAGCCTGACTTGGAGTAGGCTTCAAGGAGTCCTGGTGTCTTTTACTGGAAAATGGCCTTTAGAAGTGAAGATCTGGACATGAGATGGGACTCATTGCTACTGGGCTGTTACTGCTCTCAGGCCTTTTCAGTGGACAGAGCTAAGGAACACACACACACACACAATACACATATGCACAAAATCATACACACAATCACATTTACATGTATGTCTATACCTATCTATCTACCTATCTGTCTGTCTGTTTGTCTACCTGTGTATCTACATATTGAAAACCATGAATTGACTGATCCCAACCTAACACCATGGATCACTGGAATCATTCTAGTTTCCTCTTTTTGTGTGTAATTTCCATCTCAGACAGTGAAAAACCTGGCTTCTAGTATATTTACCTATTTGACCAGTGTATGTAACTTTTCTCCCATCTTTGCTGCCAGTTCCTCCCTGCTCCAGCCCTGAGCCTGCATTCTAGGCCATCCTCCCTTAGGGTGTCTTCCTTAACCTGCCTGGGCTTGGACACCCCACATCAGGCCACACTCCTGCCCCACATGAACAGGCTTCACCTGGTTCAGGCTCAGAAACCCAACTGGGCCACTGAAGTCCCCACCTCCTCCCACACTGCAGGTGGTTTAGGACTGAATTTTTCAGGAAGGGATAAGAAAGGAAGGTGAGGAGAAGTGAGAAGAAGGATAAAAAGAGAGGAAATGGGAAAAGAAATAGGAAGGAGACATAATACATTGAATAGGGAAGCGAAGTAGATGAGAGTGGGTTAGAAACACCAGTTAGGAATCTTACATTCCAAGTCGGGGATGATAACAGTTTTATAGGAGTGTGACAGTGAGACGGAGAGAAGTGGGTCAATATGAGAGATATTTAGGAGGTAAAAGGGATAGAATTTGATGATAGATTAAATACAAGAGGAGAGGGCAGACAGCAGAAGCAAGAAGAGCTACAATTCTGCAGGCTGTGGAACGAAAACCACGTTCACAGAAAGATAGACAAAATGAAAAGGCAGAGGACTATGTACCAGATGAAGGAACAAGATAAAAACCCAAGAAAAACAACTAAATGAAGTGGAGATAGGCAGCCTTCCAGAAAAGGAATTCAGAATAATGATAGTGAAGATGATCCAGGACCTTGGAAAAAGAATGGAGGCAAAGATAGAGAAGATGCAACAAATGTTTAACAAAGACCTAGAAGAATTAAAGAACAAACACCTAGAAAAATTAAAGAGCAAACAAACAGAGATGAACAATACAATAAGTGAAATGAAAAACACACTAGAAGGAATCAATAGCAGAATAACTGAGGCAGAAGAACGGATAAGTGCCCTAGAAGACAGAATGGTGGACTTCACTGCCATGGAACAGAATAAAGAAAAAAAAAAAAAGAAATGAAGACAGCCTAAGAGACCTCTGGGACAACATTAAAAGCAACAACATTCTCATTATAGGTGTCCCAGAAGGAGAAGAGAGAGAGAAAGGACCCGAGGAAATATTTGAAGAGATTATAGTTGAAAATTTCCCTAACATAGGAAAAGAAATAGCCACCCAATTCCAGGAAGCACTGAGAGTCCCAGGCAGGATAAACCCAAGGAGAAACACGCTGAGACATATAGTAATCAAATTGACAAAAATTAAAGACAAAGAAAAATTATTAAAAACAACAAAGGAAAAACGACAAATAACATACAAGGGAACTCCCATAAGGTTAACATCTGATTTCTCAGCAGACACTCTACAAGCCAGAAGTGGGTGGCATGATATATTTAAAGTGATGAAAGGGAAGAACCTACAACCAAGATTACTCTACCCAGCAAGAATTGCTTTCAGATTTGACGGAGAAATCAAAAGCTTTACAGACAAACAAAAGCTAAGAGAATTCAGCACTACCAAACCGGCTCTAGAACAAATGCTAAAGGAAATTCTCTAAATGGGAAACACAAGAGAGGAAAAGGACCTGCAAAAACAAACCCAAAACATTAAGAAAATGGTAACAGGAACATACATATTGATAATTACCTTAAATGTGAATGGATTAAATGCTCCAACCAAAAGACACAGGCTCACTGAATGGATACAAAAACAAGACCCATATATATGCTGTCTACAAGAGACCCACTTCAGACCTAGGGACTGAAAGTGAGGGGATGGAAAAAGATATTCCATGCAAATGGAAATCAGATGACAGCTGGAGTAGCAATACTCATATCAGATAAAATAGGCTTTAAAATAAAGAATGTTACAAGAGACAAGGAACGACACTACATAATGATCAAGGGATCAGTCCAAGAAGAAGATATAACAATTATAAATATATATGCACCCAACATAGGAGCACCTGAATACATAAGGCAAATGCTAACAGCTATAAAAGAGGAAATCAACAGTAACACAATAATAGTGGGGGACTTTAACACCTCACTTACACCAACGGACAGATCATCCAGACAAAAAATTAATAAGGAAACACAAGCTTTAAATGACACAATAGACCAGACAGATTTAATTGATATTTATAGGACATTCCATCTGAAAACAGCAGATTACAATTTCTTCTCGAGTGCACACGGAACATTCTCCAGGATAGATCACATCTTGGGTCACAAATTAAGCCTCAGTAAATTTAAGAAAATTGAAATCATATCAAGCATCTTTCCCGACCACAATGCTATGAGATGAGAAATCAATTACAGGGAAAAAAACGTAAAAAACAAAACACGTGGAGGCTAAACAGTACTTTACTAAATAACCAAGAGATCACTGAAGAAATCAAAGGGGAAATCAAAAAATACCTAGAGACAAATGACAACGAAAACACAATGATCCAAAACCAATGGGATGCTGCAAAAGCAGTTCTAAGAAGGAAGTTTATTGCAATACAATCCTACCTCAAGAAACAAGAAAAATCTCAAATAAACAATCTAACCTTAAACCTAAAGGAACTAGAGAAAGAAGAACAAACAAAACCCAAAGTTAGTAGAAGGAAAGAAATTATAAAGATCAGAGCAGAAATAATTGAAATAGATACAAAGAAAACAATAGCAAAGATCAATAAAACTAAAAGCTGGTTCTTTGAGAAGATAAACAAAATTGATAAACCTTTAGCCAGACTCATCACGAAAAAGAGGGAGAGGACTCAATCAAATTAGAAATGAAAAAGGAGAAGTTACAACAGACACTGCAGAAATACAAAGCATCAGAAGAGACTACTACAAGCAATTCTATGCCAATAAAATGGACAACCTGGAAGAAATGGACAAATTCTTAGAACGGTATAACCTTCCAAGACTGAACCAGGAAGAAACAGAAAATATGAACAGACCAGTCACAAATAATGAAATTGAAACTGTGATTAAAAATCTTCCAGATTTTCCAAACAAAAGTCCAGGACCAGATGGCTTCACAGGTGAATTCTATCAAACATTTAGAGAAGAGCTAACGCCTATCCTTCTCAAACTCTTCCAAAAATATTGCAGAGGAAGGAACACTCCCAAACTCATTCTATGAGGCCACCATCACCCTGATACCAAAACCAGACAGAGATACTACAAAAAAAATTACAGACCAATATCACTGATGAATATAGATGCAAAACTCCTCAACAAAATACTAGCAAACAGCATCCAACAACACATTAAAAGGAGCATACACCATGATCAAGTGGGATTTATCCTAGTGATACAAGGATTGTTCAATATACACAAATCAATCAGCATGATACACCATATTAACAAATTGAAGAATAAAAACCATATGATTATCTCAATAGATGCAGAGAAAGCTTCTGACAAAATTCAACACCCATTTATGATAAAAACTCTCCAGAAAGTGGGCATAGAGGGAAACTACCTCAACATAATAAAAGCCATATGTGACAAACCCATGGCAAACATCATTCTCAATGGTGAAAAACTGAAAGCATTTCCTCTAAGATCAGGAACAAGACAAGGATGTCCACTCTCGCCACTATTTTTTTTTTTTATATGAGAACAGTTGTTTATTCATTGAAGGAATGGTGAATATATAAGGAAGCATGATGACAGTTTGATAGTTCCAAGAATGTCTTTCAATTCTCCAAACGTTAAGATCTATGAAGTATCACTTTGCTGTACACTGGAAACTAACACAACATTGTAAATCAACTATATTTCAATAAAAAAAAAATGGAGTAAGAATGATATAACCAAACGGAAACAAAACCAGCAAACAAACAACGTTTTTGTTTGTGTGTTTTGTTTTAGAAGATGCTAAACTTTCAATTTCCAATCTTATGACAGATGATTGTGAAACACAGTAAATAACAAAGAAATTCAGATGAAGGAGCGATTGGGTGACTGGCTTATGTGAGAGGTAACTAGAAGTGGACTCAAGCTGGTAGGTTTTGGATAAATGGAATCAAGGTGCATTTCAGGATGTGCACTAAACTAGTTTAGTTGAAGTTGGAGTCACCAGGCACTCTCACCACTGTTATTCAACATAGTTTTGGAAGTCCTAGCCATGGCAATCAGAGAAGAAAAAGAAATAAAAGGAATACAAATTGGAAAAGAAGAAGTAAAACTGTCACTGTTTGAAGATGACATGATACTATACATAGAGAATCCTAAAGATGCCACCAGAAAACTTCTGGAGCTAATCAATGAATTTGGTAAAGTTGCAGGATACAAAATTAATGCACAGAAATCTCTTGCATTCCTATACACTAACAACGAAAGATCAGAAAGAGAAATTCAGGAAACAATCCCATTCACCATTGCAACAAAAAGAATAAAATACCTAGGAATAAACCTACCTAAGGAGGTAAAAGACTTGTACTCAGAAAACTATAAGACACTGATGAAAGTAATCAAAGATGACACAAACGGATGGAGAGATATACCATGTTCTTGGGTTGGAAGAATCAATATTGTGAAAATGGCTATACTACCCAAAGCAATCTACAGATTCAGTGCAATCCCTATCAAATTACCAATGGCATTTTTTACAGAACTAGAACAAAAAATGTTAAAATTTGTATGGGAACACAAAAGACCCTGAATAGCCAAAGCAATCTTGAGGGGGAAAAAACGGAGCTGGAGGAATCAGGCTCCCTGACTTCAGACTATACTACAAAGCTACAGTAACCAAGACAGTATGGTACTGGCACAAAAACAGAAATATAGATCAATGGAACAGGATAGAAAGCCCAGAGATAAACCCATGCACATATGGTCACCTTACCTTTGATAAAGGAGACAAGAATATACAATAGAGAAAAGACAGCCTCTTCAATAAGTGGTGTTGGGAAAACTGGACAGCTACAGGTAAAAGAGTGAAATTAGAACACTCCCTAACACCATACACAAAAATAAACTGAAAATGGATTAAAGACCTAAATGTAAGATGGGACACTATAAAACTCTTAGAGGAAAACATAGGAAGAACACTCTTTGACATAAATCACAGCAAGATCTTTTTTGACCCACCTCCTAGAGTAATGGAAATAAAAATAAACAAATGGGACCTAATGAAACTTAAAAGCTTTTGCATGGCAAAGGAAACTATAAACAAGACGAAAAGACAACCCTCAGAATGGGAGAAAATATTTTCAAATGAATCAATGGACAAAGGATTAATCTCCAAAATATATAAACAGCTCATGCAGCTCAATATTAAAAAAACAACCCAATCTAAAAATGGGCAGAAGACCTAAATAGACATTTCTCCAAAGAAGACATACAGATGGCCACGAAGCACATGAAAAGCTGCTCAACATCACTAATTATTAGAGAAATGTAAATCAGAACTAAGTGAGGTATCACCTCACACCAGTTAGAATGGGCATCATCAGAAAATCTACAAACAACAAATGCTGGGAGGGTGTGGAGAAAAGGGAACCCTCTTGCACTGTTGGTGGGAATGTAAATTGATACAGCCACTATGGAGAACAGTATGGAGGTTCCTTAAAAAACTAAAAATAGAACCACCATATGACCCAGCAATCCCACTACTGGGCATGTATCTGGATAAAACCATAATTTGAAAAGATACATGCACCCCGATGTTCATTGCAGGACTATTTACAATAGCCAGGACATGGAAGTAACCGAAATGTCCATCAACAGAGGAATGGATAAAGAAGATGTGGTACATTTATACAGTGGAGTATTACTCAGCCATGAAAAGGAACGAAATTGGGTCATTTGTAGAGACATGGATGGACCTAGAGACTGTCATACAGAGTGAAATAAATCAGAAAGAGAAAAACAAATATCGTGTATTAACGCATATATGTGGAATCTAGAAAAATGGTACAGATGAACCAGTTTGCAAGGCAGAAATAGAGACACAGATGTAGAGAACAAATGTATTGACACCAAGGGGGGAAAGTGGGACAGGGTGGTGGTGGTGGGATGAATTGGGAGATTGGGATTGACATGTATACACTAATATGGGTAACTAATAAAAGCCTGCTGTATAAAAAATAAATTAAAAAATGAATACAAGGGGCAAGAGAAAGGGAGAGATTTGTATTAAGGATGAGTCCAAGGTCTCTGACTTCATAATTGTGTAGATAATGATGCCATTGCTGGGAAGAACCCTGGAAGAGGATCAAATGCTGCATATCTACACATTTGTACTTATATAGCATTACGTATCTGCCTTTTATTATAGTTATTTATGTGCATGTAAGATTTTGAAATCAAAGCTTTTCAGAGATTGGCAAACTAAGGACCACAGGACAAATGAAGCGTGTTTTTGTACGGCCCACAAGGTTTTTACATTTTTAAGCATTGTTAAGAAAAAAGAAAACATAAACGAAGATGGATATGCAACAAAGACTGTATGGGGCCTGCAAAATCTAAAATATTTACTCTCTGGCCCTTTATTGAAAAAGTGTGTGCCCCTCTGCTTTACGCAGTTCATCTTGCTTTATGAGATAATGAATACATGTTTATAAAATTAAATTTTATACTTAAAACATTCTCCAAGGAATTTAAACTTGTAAAGTAAAAATAATATATAAGGAAGCATAAGTTTCATACATAGAAAAATAGAAAAATAAAAATGCATATTTTGAAACTTCAGATAAAATGGAGAATTTCCTGTTGACTTAGTCAATGAAAATTCATGGGGAAGAAGAATTTGTAAGAACTTGAAAGTTCACCTTGGGTGATCTAACTGAAAGAATCTAAGCAATCTTGAATTCTTGTGGCAAAATGAACATTTTTAATCTTGCAAAATTGTATGCTGTGAATGATAAATTATATTCTCCTAAACATGAAGTGTTAATGCTCATAAATTTCTCAGGTTCACCATTACTTCCATTTATGATAACTAGAGAAAAATACTCTTTAAACTGAATGTTAGTAGTTGAGCAGATAATGGCTCAACAATTTAGTAAATGTGAAGCCATATTCCATTATCTTGCTAACGATTACAGTTGCGTTTGTACAGAACCCAGTAATTTCTCCATGTAAAAACAATTGCTTCACCTCTTCGACAGACCCCCACCAGAGTTTACATTGTGCCATGTTGTGTAATCTTTACCTAGAATTAGGGCTTGGATATTTTTGCAGTTGATTTCCTTTGGTAATTAACTTCATTTTTCTAGTTTTCTTAAGAGGCAGGGTTACAGGAATTGCCACGTAAATGAATATGCAATTTGGTAACTTGAGCTTAGCCAGGGACACTATGTTTTTAC
This sequence comes from Eubalaena glacialis, assembly GCF_028564815.1. Taxonomy (NCBI): domain Eukaryota; kingdom Metazoa; phylum Chordata; class Mammalia; order Artiodactyla; family Balaenidae; genus Eubalaena; species Eubalaena glacialis. The sequence goes on along the minus strand of NC_083726.1, from coordinate 107,950,750 downwards.
GAGGACAGCAGCCAAGTTGATCTGTTTACATACGGGTGGTTATAAGCAAAACATATTAGTCATGGAGAAGAAAGGGAAAAAAGTGAGAAAAAAGGCAGAGACCCTGCCCTGTCCCCTCCATCCAAGGAATTTGGCTTTAAACACTCAGTTTAATGGAGACTTCCTTTATGAGGCATTTCCTTACCCCTCTGCCGTCTGTTTGTGAAGTTAGAATTATTACTTCTTTTCTTATACCCCATCCCATTATACCCAGTTCAAGTGTCTATTCTATAACGATTCTAGGCAATTGGTTTACATGTCCGCTTCTATCTGCCAGACTGTAAACTCCTTAGGGAAAGGACTCTACCTCATCTGTCTTTCTGGTCCCCTTGCCAAATACGGTGCTGACTACAGAGCATTTTCCACAAACCTTTGTAGATGAGTAAATACACGAATGATTTGGAGTTCTTGGGAAATGGCAGTGTCTTGTGAGAGTGGAGTCTTCTAGGACAAGAGAGAATAAAGAGAAATAAGGGTGCTGGGTATTGGAGGTCCTAGGACCCACCCCTCTTCCCTGATGGTTTCTCACTATAGAGAGAACATATCCAAGGCTTACTAGCCAAATGGAGATAGTAGCAGAGATGGCTTTCTGTTCCCAATATCCGTTCTCCCCTCCTTCCAAGGTAATGGAATCCTCAGTTTTTTGCCTGGATCCATGGCCACCCAGAAGGGAGTCTACAATGCCCAGCCTCCCTTGCAGTTGGGTGTGGTCCTGTGACCAATGTCTGGCCAATGGGGTGCAGCACAGTGTGGCAGTTCCCAAGCCTCTTCCTGGTTTTCCCTCCTCATTATATGGCTTGGATCAACAGGGTGAGGGCTACAGCCTGGGGATGGTGGGGCAAGTAGGCCAAGGAGCTTGAGATCCTGAGGACTTCCTGGCTCAGAGTTGCCACAAGAGCCTTAGACTATAAACCTGGACTATTGCCTGAGGAAGAAATAAAGTTCTGTTTTTTAAAGCCACTGTTACTTTAGGTTTTCTCTAGCAGTCTCAGCCAAACCTATTCCTAAGCAATACAGGGCTCAGTACTGATAGTCTAAAGAGCTTAGTCTCCTGCAGGGATTCCAATAAACTGACTTAAAAACAAAAGGCAGAGCTGTAAGGACTTCTGCCTCTTCTCCAACCCAGACCTAGGCTTCAGGATTTGCTGAGTAAAGCTGGGTCTGCAATGTTCCTTATGAGGAAACTTTCCCAGTTTTCTAGAAGAACAATAGGAGAGAAAGTTGGGGGGGGGTGGGGGGAGTAGAGAGAGAGGAAAGAGAGAAGACAAAACAGACTGAAAATAATAATGATTAATATTAGGCCTCTCCCTTCTCCCCCAACATGAGAGCCAAATGCAAAGAAGAGAAAGCTGATACTTCCACCCTAACTGAGGAAAACTGCAAAATATTAGAGCTCGAAGGGACAATAAAGAATAGAGAGGCCAATTCTGTCATTTTACAGATGAAGTGAGGTCTGGGGAGAAGAAATTACTTTATTCAGATCACACAGCTATAAGAATCAAAGGCCATAGTGGATCCTAAGACACTAATTACTGTTCTATAGTGTGTTTTCTTGTTAATCACGGATTGTTAAAGATGGAAGAATGCTTAGTCCAACCTTCTCATTTTAAAAGTGAGGAAAGATGTATTGAGAGAGGACAAATAATTTGCCCATGGTCACATAGCTAGCTTTTTACTAACTCAACCTTTTCTTCCCGAGTCTTTGCATACATGTACAACAAGTGTTGGATAATCTCAAATATCAATCCAGAGTAAATGTGCATATGCAGAGGAGCAGTGGGGTAAGAAACATAGCAAATATGAAGACACCCTCAATTTACGTGGGTCCATGAACAGTTAACAGTTTTTAACATGTAGCACTTTTCTTCATTCTCTATCTAGCAGCCAAAGTTATTTTGCAAAACTATGTCTCCAAGTCCCCAAGAGGGATATATGTGTAATTATGTTTTAAATTTGCAAATGTTTTGTCTTTGAACTCCTAAATGGTAGCAACATTAATCTTTGTCTTTAAACTGCTCTGTTAAGTTAGTTATGGTATGTTTCTACATACCTCCCTCTCTTTCTGTGACTACACAGAACTTCTGTGAGCAGGTCATATGGCTCCTACAACTGAATCCATCAAGGAACTATCACTTTCCCTATGAAAATTACATTGGCTTTCAACCTTGATGGAAACAGGGTAGAAGGAACCGAGATAAAGGAGAAATTAATTTGGAAAGGATGAAGCCATCCTAACTCTGTGAATAAAATACACATGAAAGTTTCAGTAACGTGTAGGGGCACAAGGGGGAGTCACAGAGTCCCCCGAAGGGCGCTCATGGGAGAGGTGGCAGAAGTGGCACGCGGGAGTGAGACGGGGTGTGGGTGGCACCAGGATGCTAAAGGGCATTCTGGGAAGTGCTGGGGACAAGGCCACGTTGTGACTCGGGGTCTGCCTTTACTGGGAAGAAGCCTGGGGTGTGTTTGCCTGGCGGCTGCCCTCTGTCCAAGCAGCGCCCATTGATGCCCTCGCAGACATTCCCATTTGCCCACTTCATTCTTAATGAGGCCAAATTGGTCGTGCAGCTCACAGAAAAGGGGCCTGTCTGTAGCTCTGGACACAGTCACAAACTCACTGTACTTTGCACAGGAAGCTCGGCACTGATGCTCAAATGTCATGCTCTGAAGGTCAACTCCAAGTACACAGAAGCAGGCTAGGAACGCAGACAGCTGAGCTGAGCACTCGCACAGAAAACATGAAAGCCATACAGTGGTTTCCCTGTACTCTGAGCAGGGACGGGGCAGGCTGGACACACCAGCCTCGGCCCTGGGCAGACTGCCCTTTGGAAAGAAAAGCAGTCCCTCCAGACTTTCCTGTTGGAAGTAGGGCCTGGGATTGAGGAGAGTAAAGGAGGTCGAAGGAAGCCTTCCTGCTGCAGCCAAACTAAACCAGGCTGAGCCCTGAGATCCTTTACCCCACCATGTGCCTTTTTCTCCAGGCGCCAGGGCGCGCTCATAATCCCCCAGCATGCCTCTCAGATCCCAAAGTCGTCCCTTTGCCTGGAGCATCCTTGTCCATCCCACCCACACCCACACAAACCAGCAGGAAAGAATTTGAATGGATTTAGAGATCGTGTGCTCCAGCCCCTTCTATCTACCCATCAGAGTCCACTTCAAACACCACCTCCTCCATAAAGACTTTGTGGTCCCTCTGTCTCTGAATACATTGGCGCTTTGGCGCTCCCTTATGGTATCCATCACATGCTGTCTTGTGTTAGAGTTATTCCTGCGCATATTTTTCACACCCACTACAGAGACATGTTGAAAACTACAAATCTTTTTTTTTTATGGTAGATTTATGTTTTTATGCAGATTCACTTTTTTTTTTTAATTTATTTTTGGCTGTGTTGGGTCTTCGTTGCTGCATGCAGGCTTTCTCTAGTTGCGGTGAGCAGGGACTACTCTTTTGTTATGGTGCGCAGGCTTCTCATTGCGGTAGCTTCTCCTGTTGCGGAGCATGGGCTCTAGGCACGCAGGCTTCAGTAGTTGTGGCACGCAGGCTCAGTAGTTGTGGCTCATGGGCCCTAGAGCGCAGGCTCGGTAGTTGTGGCGCATGGGCTTAGTTGCTCCGCAGCATGTGGGATCTTCCCGGACCAGGGCTCGAACCCGTGCCCCCTGCATTGGCAGGCGGATTCTTAATCACTGCGTCACCAGGGAAGCCTGAAAACTACAAATCTTAAAAATATTTTGCTTTCCTAAAAATTAAACAATAACATGCATAGTTTCTACAATTAGAGCTTTTATGCTTTGGGAGGAAAACATATTCTTTTAAGCAAAACAAAACTTTGTTTCTCTGCTTTTCTAGTTTCCCAAGTGTCTGCTTCGTATGTTTAATGGGTATTTACTCAGCCAACCTTGATCCCAAGCACATGGCAGCCTGTGAGCATTTTTAGGACAGAGGCAGCCCTGCTCCTCTCTGTGAGCTCCCAAAGATTAAGCAGGAAGCCCAGAACACAGTAAGAACACAGTAAATGTATGATGAGATGACTAGAACTAGCATTAACTCAGTGATGATCAAGAAGTTTAAAAAGTCCCAGCCAAGTCTTCTTCATGCTCCATGGAGACCACACAGCTCCCTTAACACAGGAAACAGCACGACTCTTGATAAGCCTGTAGTACAAAATGCATAGCTTCCTACCCTTCCCCTCCCCCCGGCTCAGTGCCCTTGGTGAGGAGCCACCTGCCTCCAGCCTGCTTTGCAAAAGTATTCACAGGACAATGGCATAAACATTGCACAGACTGGGCTTCCCTGGTGACGCAGTGGTTAAGAATCCGCCTGCCAATGCAGGGGACACGGGTTCGAGCCCTGGTCTGGGAAGATCCCACATGCCGCGGAGCAGCTAAGCCCATGCTCCACAGCTACTGAGCCTGCGCTCTAGAGCCCGCAAGCCACAACTACTGAGCCCGCATGCCATAACTACTGAAACCTGCGTGCCTAGAGCCCGTGCTCCGCAACAAGAGAAGCCACCGCAGTGAGAAGCCCGTGCACCGCAACGAAGAGTAGCCCCCGCTCGCCGCAACTAGAGAAAGCCCGCGGGCATCAACGAAGACCCGAGGCAGCCAAAAATAAATAAATAAAATAAATAAATTTATTTAAAAAAATTGCACAGACTAACACGTCTTTGGATTTTTCTGGGGGCCACTGCTGCTGCTACTGCTGCAGTTTCTGCTGGAGTCCACTTAGCAATGTCTTGGGAATGCAGTTTCTCAAATGTCTTAGAAGCTTCTCTACTTTTGATCCCTGCAGCATCACTTTCCACATCCTCAATCAGACATCAGAAGGTACCCACGCTGTTTCCTGTGTTCACGATAGCAGTAAGTGCAGAGAGCAGTAGACTCCTGGGTGGCTGCCAGGTTGGGGGGGGGGGTGGCCGCGGGCAGAGAGGACACAGAGCAGCAGCGGCACTGAGTCTGCTTAGTTTTTCAAGTCAGTATTAGGAGGACCAGATCAAAATAGAGACCTGCATCTTCTAGTCAACAGTTTTCAAAATACGATCTGTGGCTGCCCTGAATTCCTCGAAGGTATCTGAAGAATGGAGGTCTCTGGGGGATGCCAGCAGAAGGGGGGGAGCGGCAGACAGTCGTGAGAGAGAGTGGAGTGGGCGAAGCTTCCAACACTGACTCACAGCAACCTTTCTCTGCGTGTCTTACTTTATAAAATGGATTTTAAATTGTATTTTATTATTTATTTTTTACTATTAAAATTGCCAAAAATACGGAGAACCCAAAACACCCCAACTTTAAATGAAATAACCCTGAGTGTTTTGCCTTACCTGTTTCTGTTTTATTTTTCTTATAAGCATCTATTTGAAATAATACTTGTCACTAATTTTTTAAAAAATACTGGGTTAGATAACTCACTTCCAGTATAGATTACAGTTTGCTGGCTCCAATTGCTGCATCATGAATTTAATCTATTGAAAGGAAAGTGTCAGGTCCGGGTGCCAGACTTCATATTTGCAGAGATTCCATTGTTTTTGACCCAAGGTAATTCTCTCTTCAAGATATTGCATTGAGTTCCCATTGCATTATTTTCTCACATTTGAAATCCTCCTCCTCATGGGAATTCCCTGGCGGTCCAGTGGTTAGGACTTGGCGCGTTCACTGCCGGGGGCCCGGTTTCGATCCCTGGTCAGGAAACTAACATCCCACAAGCCGTGTGGTGTAGCCAAAAAAACACCTCCTTCTCAGAAATTCACTGCCTTTTATTATGATACTCAAAAGGATCTAACACCTCCCCATAGTAGACTGTTACTTTGATTCCCCCAATGAGCCACTCTCTGTGTGATGCCCTTGTGTGGTCCCCTCTCAAGTTGACATCACTTGCCAAATGCAATGGATTCTTGATAAGCTTTTGTATGGGACTTGTCTCCTTGGAATGCTCCTTGTTGAAACCAAGCCCTCATGCTGGGAGCAAGCCCAAGCAGCCACATGAAGAGGCCCTTGTTGAAGAAGATTGAGATGCCTGACTGACAGCATCAGCTGAGTGGAGCGACAAGCCAGCAACAAGCACCAACACCCAGCCAGAGAAGCGAGGCCGTTAAAATCTTCCAGCCACCCCAGTGCCCCAGCCGATACCACACGAAGCAGAACTGCCCAGTCAACCCCCAGAATCATGTGAAGTAATAAACTTCATGTGATGTGAAATTGTGTTAAGCCACTACATTTTAATGTGTTTTGTTATGCAGGTGTTTAGTTATGATAACTAAAGCACATCATTTTCTCCACTCTTTCTAGACCAAAAAAACAAAACTTCTCTTTCAGTTCAATAAGCATATAGTAAGTGTATAGCATACGGCAGAAACTGTGCTAGATACTGGAACCACAATGGCAAATGAGTCTATTCCTGTCCTCTGGATTGGTCACCTGGTAGGACAAACAGACACGTAAACAAATAAAAATAGTGGAGAGTCACACATGCAATAATAAACGTGTGTGCAAGAAATAGGACTAGTAGAAAGGAGTAATTAACTATTGAGAAAGGGTGCCAAGAAAAGTTTCTTAGAGGCAGAAGCGCCTGAGCAGGGTTTATAAGGGTGAATTGGGGAAAGCAGCTGGCGCATGCTGCAGAAATGATAGTAATGGAGCATGGTGTGTGCAAACAACTGCAAAACTTCATCTCTCCTGAAAGGACGAGGGAGGGAGAGGCAAACATGAGAGTGGAGGTGCGGACAGGGACCAGGTCATGGTAACGTAGGAGAGCTTCACTTAACTCTGGGGGCAATGAGGAGAGTTTAAAGGAGAGGAATACCAGACATAGTCATGTTTTGAAAGATCATGTGGACTGCTATTTGCAGGATAGATCTTCAGGAGCAAAACCAGAAATAATAGCACTTGTTAAAGGCTTGAACTTGGGCAGTGGAAGTAGAACTGAGGGGAGAGAATGGATTTAAGTAATATTGAAAAGAGAAAAATGGGCAAAGAGTGAAAATTTTGTGTTTCACCATCCCCTCTTCAGAGCTGGTGCACTAGGGCTAGGGACAAGACGGGCACAGCTGGGAGAATGGCTTCATGCAAGAGGATTAAGCAAGTAAGTAAATATATGGGGGATAGCAGGGCAGTTTCTCACTGTTGGAGAAAGGCATTACGAATGTGGAAAGGAGAAACTGTGGTATTGGATTGGAATTGAAGATACCAGTTTGAAGTGATGGTTTAAGATAGATTACATGATAGATGATAGGTAGATAGGTAGGTAGATAGAGAGATAGATATGGAAATAGATATGAACAGATAGGTGTGTTATATTTCCTAGCTGTGGGCACCAAGAGGGCTTAGAAGCAATGACACCCCAGTTGCGCTGAAATCCCAGCATCCAAATCTCAGTTTCTGGCTTCTTGGAGAAATGTCTGATTCCAGGGCTAGGGCAGGAAGAGAACAAGATGATGAATCTGGAAATGTTGTTCCAGAAAGTAAAGAAGCACTCAGAGAACTATGAGGACATGCCCAAAGGACACAGGAGCTAGTCTAACGGGACTCCCACTGGCCAAAGCTGGGATGATTTGAACCCCAAAATAAACAATGATACTGATTATAATCCATCAGGGAAAAACATCAAAATTCATGAGTTCATACTGATATAAATACACAAATAAATAAATATGAGGGAGAAGAGAAACCTCCACCTTATAGCAGAATGCCAACCAATAAGTATAGAAAAAATGATGGAATTAGAAAATCATTACTTGGCAACCATCACAGTAATAACTAATTTAGGTAGAATCATCATTGGGTGCTAAAACTCACAGGGAGCATTTGATGAGGATATGGACATAGTCTCAAAACAGATCTCGCAAATATTTACTTGATTATTTAAAAGTACAAAATACTTACTAATTAACTTTAAAGTGGACAAACTTAGCCAGCACCATCTTAAGTGATTAAAAAAAGGTTATCAGTGACAGGATAAATTGACATTAAGTTACTCCCAATAAACTGAGAAAACACAGCATTACTTCCATGAAATTCCTGCCAAAAATGTGTGACTCGAATCTAGTAATGAGAAAACATCAGATCAACCCGAGATGAGGGACATTCTACAAAGTAATTAGCCTGCTCTCTTTAAAAAATGGCAAAGTTGTAAAAAACAAGGGAAGAATGAGGAAATATTCCAGATTGAAGGAGACTAAAAAAGACTTAATGACTAAATACAGCACATGATCCTAGGTTGGATTCTGAAATTATAAAGCACATTATTGAGACGATTGTAGAAATTTGAATGGGGCCTATAGGAAAGATGGCAGTATTACAGCAATATTTATTTCCTGGTCTCGATGGTTTCACTCTAGTTAAATAGGTGTCCTTGTTTTAAGGAAATACATACTGAAGTAATAAAGGGTGATGGGACATCATGTCTGCAACTGCTCTCAACTGCTTCAGAAAAAAGTAACAATACTATATTAGTATACGGGTGGAACAATAAGACAAATGAGGTAAAATGTTAACAACTGGGGAGTTTGAATGAAGGATATATGGAAGTTCTCATGCTATTCTTGCAATTTTTCTATAAATTTGCAATTATTTTAAAACAAAAATTTTAATGTATTAATATTCTAGAAAGTGCAAACTCATCTATAGTGACAGAAAGCAGATCACTGGTTGTCTGAGTGGGGAGGGGCCAGAGGAAAGAATTAGAATTACACAGGGACACAAGGAAACTTTGGGGGGTAATGGATATGTTCATTGTCTTGATTGTGGTAATGACTTCCGTGGTGTAAGCATATGTCAAAACTTACACTGCGCCCATTAAAACTCTATTAATAAATAAAATAGAAAAAATTATTTTAAAAATTCCTGATTCCTGCCTTGGGAATCCAACCAGCTTTTTTTGGTCATGCTCTTCCAATATTCCTGGAATGTCCTATCCCAGGAATTTCCTCCATCTTATCCACTCCTCCATAATCAGGATGCTAATGGAATTCCAGCTCCTCCATTGACTCCTCCTTCACTGAAACCTGCTGTCTTTCATTGATTCAACAAATCTTATTGTCGAATTTTAAAGCATAGTAATCTTTACAGTTCAAACAATGGAAGTATACAGTCTTTTCTATTGCGATACTTACAATCATTTCAAATATTCATTTTTATGTTTCCGGCTTATTTTTACATCAGAACTGAACGTCAGATGTGTAAGTTCCTGGAGAATACATACTGTGAAGCAGTACTGTACGAGGCCTACCTCGGTGCATCAGGGGAGGAGGGACGGGCAAGGGGGGAGCACAGGGAATGTGGCTGGGGTCGGGGTGGGGTTCCAGCCCCAGTGCCACCGCTAACCAGCTGTCCGCTGTGTGCCAAGAATGCCTTGCCTCCGCCTGAAACTAACACAACATAGTACATCAACTATACTTCAATTAAAAAAAAAATGCAGCATTTAGCAAGATTCATCTTACAGTTGATGACATGTTACAGTTATAAATGGCAGCACTTTTTTTTCCTTAGTGATGTTTAAAATGAAGGTGTAAAGTGTTGAATACTTCCTGTGGTTAATTCACTACTGCACGGGTACAGAATGGTTGTAAATGTATGGATTGTTTACCTTTGTGAGCATGTGGCCGACTGGGAACTGTGGCTGGCTGGCTGGCTGCTGCTGGCCAGCATTATGAGAGATTATTGTACCATGTATTGCTAGCCCAGGAAAAAACTTAACATTCAAAATTTGAAGCAAATAAATTAAATGTAGGTGTATCTTAAATGATTAAAAAAAGGCAGGAGGAACTAGTCTGGATTAAAGGAGATTAAAGAGAAATGACAACCAAAAAAATAAAAATAAAAGAGAATGTTTTGCTTCACCTCTTTAGGTCTGGATTTCCCATATGTCAAAACAAGGGGTGGATTAAATGTCATTCATCGACCGACAAAATGTTCTCAACTTTTAGATGATTTGATGTGTGACCACTAGATGGAGCCCATGAACCCATGTCCATGCTTAGGCTTTACAAGGAGAGGTGGTGAGAGGGCAGGAAGCTCAAAAAGCATGGGTGCAGGTGTCCCTGTGCTTGAGGCAGCCGGGCTGGCGTCGGGAAAGAACGAGAAGTTGTCCCCCTCAGACAATGGTGTTCCTGTGTCTTTAACATCTGGGTTAGGAAATTGGAGATCAGAGGAGGGCAGGCTAAAGTGAAAGTCACAAATATTTTTTATTCTCTTTACTAAATTCCAAGGCCCTTTGACATGAAGTATGCAAATCCTGTGTGATTTTCTGTGTTATCTGAAGTGAAACTTACTTAGAGTTTCACATGTTTTTAGCCAAATGTGTTCAAATGAATATTGTTTTGAGAGAAAGGGGATGTTAGTCACTTATGTCAAAGGCATTTAGGATGTTAAAGAGAAATGGTTTTTTAGAATTTGAAAATAAAGTTTCTATGAGATTGATCAAAATGGATGAGAATTAAAAAAACACATCAAGCTATAAGCAGATAGAAAAACTTTTGTGTCATTTTTGTATGCTAATACAAAATGTTCTGTTCTATGTTCTGTTAACACTTGAACATAGAAGTATCAAATGCTATAGTATAACTGATTCCTTATTGAGTGTTTATAAGTCACACGTATAAGAAGTGACATACTGTGTGCTCCCTGAATAATCCCTTTCTTTTATCACTGACCTTTCCTAATGAATATTTCAAAACTCTTTGTAAACTGACTTCAGCATCTCTGTTGGGGGGTATTCCCTTCCACTGTGCACCTTTAGTGGTCAGATACTCTGTCTTTGGGAAGAACATATCCAGATACTTGAGAATGATAATTGAGGATGGTGGGATTCAGGCAATATCCTTCAGATTCAACAAGCACTTAATGAGAAAATGGTATTTGGCAGGAATTTTAATTCCTTTATTTCTCACAATATCTTTGTTGATAGCCATTTTTAATGACATTTTATAGAGAGTGAAACGGAATCTTAGAGGTGTTAAGTAATTTGTGCTAATAACACAAGTGGCAAAGCCAGGATGCACACCAAGGTCTCTTGATGTCAAGCCCAGTTCTTTCCAATATCCCGAGGTGGAGAGGATGACTGATTACCTAAGTCTTAACACAGAAGGCAGAGCCCTCACAGGTGAGTAAGCATGAAGCTATGGAAGAGTTTCCTCCATCCTTGTTAGAGCTGCTCTCCCATTTACAATTACTATTCTCTTTTCACCAGCCAAGAGGAAGCTGTAGGGGACAGAGCACACACGGTTGCTTGTAATCAACAGCACAATGCTGCATAACCTCAAGAGCCAGCAGCAAACAAGGGGAAACCGTGTAAAAGCGCTGACTGACAAATGGCCATTAAAGGAACACCCTACTGCTTCTGATCGGTCACCTCCATTGTCCCCAACCCAAGCCAGAGAAGGAAAAAGTGCCCGTGGGACTCGGGCTGAAGCTCACCACAGTACCAGAGACCTGGTTTTCTTGTTGTTGATGATGATGATGATGACGATGATGATGTTTTAAAGGGATGGTGCAGACAGTGAATTCTCTGAGCTACACGGGGGAGGATTTTCTCTAAGTGTTTTCTTCTTGCCCACAAGCTAGTGCAGGATGTCCAGTTCAGCCAATCCTTATCGAGGCAGCTAGCTCTGACACTACATTAGGAAGCTCTCCCTTCACTTAAGAGAGCCGAGAAGGGGGACATGAATGCACAGAATATCTAACTTTTCCCCTAAGGCCTCATAAAGTAGACATCTTTCTTCCTTACTTCCTGCAGTTCAGGAAACAAGACCGAAGTAAAGGAATTATGAACTGTACTCGTCAGCCCTGTAACTTTCATGTCAAACTGAGGGCGTTGGCCTCTAAGTAGAAGTCTCTCATGAGGAGAGCATCAGTCTAAGCAGCAGGAATGGTTGGTTCACGCTCCATGTTTGCTGACCTGGATGATGCAGAAGAGAGAGGTGGGCTGCTATGCTCCATTTCCCTAATGACTTTCCAACCCCGTTCAGTTCCGTGGGCAGCTGCTAAGACAGGGTCTGTTAGCCCAGCCTGCTGACCAAGTCTTGGCAGGTCTTTTTATTGTGGCAAGTCTGAACCAGAAGAGAAGTTTTGTTGCACTATTTCCTCTCTTTTATGGATGCAGCCTACTGCTGCAAAAGGCAGACCACCCCCTCCTGCAGTGTTTCTGGTCTGCTGGCTTTTGCACGGGCCCAGTGCGAGGAAATTCCTCCTTGACCTCAGCATTCCTTCCTGACAATTACCATATGCCTCTAGAGACCTGGGAAGCTTCACCCAGGTTTGCAGCGTCACTGTGGAGGCCATTCTTATCCAGAGCAGGGCTGAAATCTTTCTTTCTTTTTTTTTTTTTTTTCATTATAATAAGCTACCTTGTTTCTATGAGATTCTGTAACAGTAAATTACACAGGTTAATTATTCCCTCCATTAAAAGAAGATTTCCTCTAAATCGTTTCAAGCATGTTGCCTTGTTGCTGGCCTGTGATGACTGGCGCAGATAGCCAGGCTGAGTTGTTTAATTGAGAGATTTTCCTGTGTCAGCAGCTGAGAATAACATTCTCACTTGTCTAACTCAGGAGGAGACACTGATTACAGTGAGAAACAGCCATCACCGCAGGGAGCGCGCCCTCCTCCCGTCTCTGCCCCCAGATCGGCAGCACACCACCCTTCCCCTACACTCCCCTGGGAAGAAGCGGGTACAGGAAGGAAATGTTGTGTTGCCGAAGACCACCAGCCCCTCTGCAGAAGGGCAGAGAAGACCTGCTCGGGGAAAGAGAAAGATGGGCTTACAGAACAGTTATACAAGGGCTTAAGTGGTTTCTCTAAAAAGCAGTGAAATTTTTAAAAGTTAGTAAGGCAGTCTATTTTTTTCCAATTTTATTTATTTACTAAGTTACTAACAAGGGTTTGCTTGTTAAATTTTTGTAGAATTGTTTATTTTGTGAATAGGAAACACGTGCATAATTACAAGGCTACTCTCCTCCCACCAGTCTGCCCGCCACCAGCTTCAGTTTCCTTGTACATCCTTCAAAAGATATTTTCCTCAGTTATAGGTTGTATGTATGTGTACTTATTGTTTATCTGAAATTCAGATTTAACTGAGTATCCTGTATTTTATCTGGCAATCTCACACTGGGTGTCACTGCTTCTAGGCCTTCTCTGGAACAGAGCTAGAATATACATAATAAAAAAATTACAGGATAGAAATAGAGCATACATATAATATGTAAAAAGCATAATACATAAAATGTAAATAATACATACAAAATATATTAATCCATGTTTATACATATACACATATCTATTATCATTTATTATATAATAATTGAGACATCTATTATTTCTATATTTATTGTATATCATATAAATAATATATATAAACTATATTAACCCATGTTTATATACATATGCATTATTATTTCTATGTGTGAATATATATATCATACATATATATACTATATACAACCTATATATGTATTTATAACTTAAATATGAATATACATATCAAATATATAAGTTAAATACAAGTTCATACCCCTGACTGTAGTGTCACAGGGGTCCTTCTGGTGTCCCCCCTTTGCTCATCTATAACTCCCCTCTCAGATGGTGAAAAACCTGGCCCCATTATCCACCGTCCATTTACTCCTGTGTCCATTATTATTACTTACTTTACATGTAAAGCAGTTTCAGAATTGCCAACTCACACCTCCATGAGAAACAGATTTACCAGCTGGAGTACAGTGGTTACATACAGCTCCTTTTGCCATCAGCCTTACAAGTCCGAGCAGCAGTTTCCAAAGTCACTTAGGTGAGCTCCTTCTCCCCCATTCCCTTCATAGGGAATCCACTTGTAATACAGTGGGATTCATTCATCAAAGTCTGCTTTCCATCGTGGGATCCCCAACATGCTGGTGGATGTTTTATAATTGTATACATAAAGGTCACTCTTTGTGATGTACAGTTCTATGGATTTTGATAAATGCAGTCATTTATCTACCAACTCAGAATCATACTGAACAGTTCCATCACCCTAAAAATTCCTCCATGAATTCTCTTTGTAGTCAACCCCTGGCATCTGTTTTCTGTCCTCATGGTGTTGCCTTTTTTAGAGTGTCATGTAAATGGAATCATATAACATGTGGCCTTTGTAGTCTGGCTTCCTTCACTTAGCAAAATACATTTAAAATCTATCCATGTTGTTGTGTGAATCGATAAATAGCTCATTCTTTTTCATAGCTGAATAGTATTCCATTATATGGAGGTACCACAACTTGATTATCCATTAACCTGTTGAAGGTCATTTTGGTTGCTCCCTGGTTTGGGAGATTATGAATAAAGCTGAAATAAACATTTGCATACAGGTTTTTGTGTGAACATAAGTTTTGAATTCCTTTGGGTAAATCTCTAAGAATGCGACTGCTGGGAAGTTGTGTGTTTTTGTCCTTGTTATAGTGACAAAGGTGCCAGGACAACCTGCACATGTAATGTTGAGAGTATAAATCACCACTGAGATGCAGGAGGAGAGAGCAGGTCAGGAATGTTTGGAAAGTCGGGGCTTCAGCAAGCTCCCTTAAACAGAGTGGGGGGCAACGAGCAAGCTTTTTTGTTTAAGGATCGAAAAGGGAATCTCCCAGGTGTGTCAGCCTGTTGAAGACAATCCATAAGCAAAGTCACATATCCTGTATCACAGTACCACTTGAGAGGAAATATAATAATTTAATTTGGTTTTGTCTATTGTGGTTCCCTTCACAAACCCCTGCCTACTGATTAATGGGGATAGGGGAGTCAGGTTCTGATTTAAAGCTTAGTTTGCTCTAGTAACTTACACAATCCCTGTAGAAAATTCTCAGTTATAAATAGCTCTGGGGAGAGGCATGAGGGGTCCCTGGTCTCATGACAGTCCTTGACATGTGCTGGCTGACATCAGCTTCTCTCCAGGGCATTGACCCTTCTCCCTCTAGTTGCTGGGTTCCCTGCAGGGATCTGATGCTGAGACCTGTGGCTGGCGAACTTGTGCCCTGTGTTCTTTTGGCTTGGCTGATACTCTCCACACTACATGGGGGTTTAGGGCAGTGCAGGGAAGTGAAACCTCAGGATCCCCCTCTGTCTGATCATGCTGGATCAACAAGTCTGCTTTGCATGGCTGTACCTCAGCTCAGCACAAGGCAGCCTGGAAGGCAGTGTCCTCAAACAGGAGGAAGTGAGGATGGGTGAGGTGAAAACTGGCAAGTGGCTGATGATGGGAGGCTGGAGCCTACCCTACCCTTGGTGACATCATTCTAAGCTATTGCATCTTACTTCTGTGGACCAAAGCTAGGAGACAGGAAATCACAACGCAACGTCTGCTCTCAGGCACCTCCCTCCTGTCCCTCTATTGGTCTTACCATAATGCCAACAGGGTGGGAAAAGACCTGGCTTTCCCCCTTCCCATTCTTGCCAGACCATCTATAGGTAAAACTCAGTGGTCTATTCCAGGGTGGACAATCATGGCTTCAAATGTCACACTCTGAAGGCACAGTGAAGTGAGGATTATTTTGTTCTTGTGTTTATGATGATATTACAGCTATGCTAAAAGAATATACTGTACACGGACATTATCAGATTAAGCTCTCATCGAAGTATTTCCAACTCACAGGAGAGCAATGGTCAGGGAACAAATTTAAATTTTAAAGGGAATTTCTCATCTAGCAGGATTCTATCACACACACACACACAAAGAAGTCCCTGAAGATAGGACTGCAATCAAAGTAAGATTCTGAGTGACACATTTGTTAACCAAGCAAGGAAAGCCATTCACGAACAGCAAATTAATTAAATCATGTTTGTTTGTAGCAGCCAAAGGAATGTGTCCAGAGAAAATAAACTTCCTCAAGACTATTAGCCTTTTGGTGACAACAGTTGCTGGCAGAATTGAGGGCGTTGGGAACGACAGCAATAATCAATTAAAAAACAAGACAAACGACTGGAGTGGTTTTCCTTGGCTCTGGATGAGTCAACAGATGTTACAAATACTGCTCAGTTGTTTATTTGAGGAGTTGATGCAGAGATGAAGTGACTGAGAATCAATCTCTGTGAATAGTCTGCATGGAAGAGGGCACACAAAAGCGTTCCATGGCTCTGTGTGTCTTCACTTTAACATACACACAACTCAACCAGGGAGACCTGTGAAAATGCAGATTTTGATCCTGTAGATCTGAGATTCTGCTTTTCTAACAAGCTCTCCAAGATGTCAGTAGTTCTCCTCTCCTAGACCACATTTCAGTGAGCAAAGCTGGAGTGTACTTAGAATGGAACTAGCTTTGTAGCTTAAAGCTGTCACCTGCGGGTCAGGCTGAGAAACACATAGGGTAGTGAAAAATAAGCCTGCCACCTAATGCCTAAAGGCATTTTGTGTAAGGTTCTAACTTTATTTTTTTAATTGAAATATAGTTGACCACAGTGTTATGTTAGTTTCAGGTATACGACATACTGATTCAACATATAAATACATTATGAAATGATCACCACAATAAGTCTAGTAACCATTTGTCACCATACAAAGTTATTACAATATTATTGACTTTATTCCTTATCCTGTATATTACGTCCCTGTGACTTATTTATTTTATAACTGGAAGATTGTACCTCTTAATCCCCTTCACCTATTTCACCTGTCTCCCCCCTTCCTCCCCTCTGGCGACCACCAGCTTGTTCTCTGTATGTCTGAGTGTTTCTCTTTTGTCTCATTTGTTTGTTTTGTTGTTGTTTAGATTCCACATATAAGTGAAATCATACAATATTTTTCTTTCTCTGTCCGACTTATTTCACTTAGTCTAATTCCCTCTAGATCTATCCATGTTGTCACAAATGGCAAGATTTCATTTTTTTATGGCTGAGTAATATTCCATATATATATATATTCTATATATACATACCGCATCTGCTTTATCCATTCATCTATCCATGACACTTAGGTTGTTTCCATATCTTGGCCCTTGTAGACAATGCTGGGCTCTAACCTTAAATGATTGGAGATGGTACAGTGTGTTGAGGTTTTAGTGGGGTCGTACACAACACCTGTCTGAATTCAAAACTAATTAAGATATAAGAGTAAGGCATATAGACATCAAAATATCACATTTAATACTGATAAAGTTATTTAGAGAAGTTGCCTTAAATATGAGGCAGGTGGGCTTGCTAATGGTCCTCTGAATTGAATGAAATGAATTAACTTTCTAAAATGGCAAGCCAGACCCAAAGAGACAGAGACTGGGCCACAGGCTCATTGCATGGCCAAGAGCTAGTGAGAACACACACTCTGCGAACAGCACATCCCCAAAAGAGAGGGAAAGGGGCTGAGCCCACACACTCAGCCCCTGGGGGAGGAGCCAGGGAGGGGTCAGAGAGAGACTGGAGGTGTTATTTCAGAAAATCCCTCCATGGAGTGCAGAAAGCCTGTGACCCACTCAATCTTTAGATGACTTAAGGAGAACTTGGCAGTAGGTGAGGAATTATAACACATTTGCAAGCACAAGATAACTCCCTCATCTATTTATACTCTCAACCCAAGGTTTTGCTAACATATCTTTTACAAAAAGATTTACTTAAAAAAAAATACAAATAGAGCAGGGCCATGCATCCACATCCTGACAGTCACAGGACTGGGAAAAAAGTAATTAGACTTTTCAGCTTCTGGAGACCAGGATTCATATGATTAGAAACACCCAAATGCAAGAAGAGTTTCCAAATACTGCAAATCCAAAAAATAAAATTAAATTAAAACTGACCAATGTCATTTACTCATGGCCCCACGTGGTAATTGATTCTCCATCTGTACACTCGTTGTTCACTGCCTATTTGCCAGTTGTTCCTCCATGCTCTTGACTTTAGCAGTACAGCTGGAGACCCCTTGCCCAGTCCATCTTTATGGCCAGACTCTGGAGCTCCTCCCTCTTTTTCACTTCTTCCAGTGCCTCATTTGAGAGTGTTTTCCACTGTCTCTTTACCTGGAGAGAGTTATGTACATCCTCATCAAATCACCATGTGCTATGTTCCTCTCACCCACCATCCCAGGGATAATTTGATTTGCATCATTCTAGAGGGTTTGCCAACTCTCCTTCAGCAGATTCACTTCTTTGACTGAAAGGGTAGTTCAGTGCATTTGAGTAAGTCACTAAACCAATCTGGAGTTGAGTTCTCTTTTCTGTGTAACAAGGAAATGACAGTAAATGGTCCTTACATGTTCCCTTCAACTCTGAAATTCTGTGATTCAGTGATCTTGGTTTTGAATACTTAAGAAAAAGCAGAGCTGTTGTTTTAATGACCTTAGCAACCTTTCTAAATTTGTTTAATCATTTAATCTAAATGATTGACAGATTTATTCATCTAAATCAAAATATCATACAAGGTCTATACACAGAAGTCAGTGGAATAATAATTCAACTATTTAAAACTGAAAATTTGATGGGTGGTTATATTGTTTTGAGCTACAAATGGCTTTACTAAATGAGACAACATTTAAATCTACTTAATTTAGAGCTCCAGTGTGATAGCTTACAAAAAAGAACTTAAAGCAAGTCAACCATATCATTTCTTTGTTAATTTGTGTGCTGACTAGCCAGTTCTGTTCTAATAGCATGCAGCTGGGGTTTTTTAGGGCAAAAATGCTTAATCACAACCATTAATATGTGCTTACTGACATAATTTATCTGCAGTCATTCCTCAATTACTGTATTTTATTTAAATTTCAGTAGTGTCTCCAAGGGTGTGATTTTCTTAAGACATTGGGGGACACAGTCTTAGAATTTAGCTGGAGTCCTAAGGTCTCACCTTGTGTTTGCTGCTTTTTTGCAGCCTACAGGGATTTGTTGGATTGTATGGCAATTGTATGCCTTTCCATTCCAGTTTTATTTGTCTGTTCATTTTGGTGGAACCCAGCTAGAGGTTTAACTCCAGAGATTAAGTTGTTGTAGCTAAATAGATGAGTTCAGAAACTGGAAGTTAAAATCTTACCGCCAGATAACATCTCTTTTCTTGGGGAAGTAGGAACGAAGGTTACTTGCTGAGATTGTCAGAGCTGTGAGAAGCCTGAAGATCCTCTAGCATTCCAGTATTTTTACGGATGAAGATACTACAGGCCAGAGAGTTTGAGTGATTTGCTTAACATTTCTCTGAGAAAGTTTCACAGGTAATAGAACCAGAGAACTCAGGGGTATTTCTTAAGAAAAATAGTACTTGAGTATGGGAGGAGGCAAGAATAACATGTTTCCGTAAGATAAGTAAGAAGAGCAAAGATGAATTGAAGAAGGTAGATAATGATCGGCTCACATAGAATGACCTAGAAGGAACGGTAAATGTCAACTAATTCAAATACTTTAACAGATCAAGAAACAAGGCCAGGGCTTCCCTGGTGGTGCAGTGGTTAAGAATCCGCCTGCCAATGCAGGGGACATGGGTTCGAGCCCTGGTCCGGGAAGATCCCACATGCCACGGAGCAACTAAGCCCGTGCACCACAACTACTGAGCCTGTGTGCTACAACTACTGAAGCCCGCACGCCTAGCGCCTGCGCTCCGCAACAAGAGAAGCCACCGCAATGAGAAGCCCGTGGACCACAAAGAAGAGTCGCCCCCGCTTGCCGCAGCTAGAGAAAGCTCACTTGCGCGCAGCAAGGAAGACCCAACACAGCTGAAAAGAAACAAACAGATTAAAAAAAAAAAAAAAAAAGGAAACAAGGCCAGAAGGGTTAAGTGCTTTATCCAGGGTCACACAGAGAGTCAATGTCAAAAGAGTTCTTAGAATCCAGGGTATCTCACTCACAGCACCTCATTTTATTCATTTCTCACTATGAAATTATCTCAAATAATCTGCTCTTTATCTAAAAAGAAAGGAAGTGAGCATCTGTAGAATCTCAGAAAGTATTAGAACCTGAAGCAGACAGAGGATCAGTTTCTTCTCTGACGTAGTGATTTCCTGCAAAGAACTGAGATCGTTTTGGTTCAGTTAAAATTACCATGCTCCTTTATGAGAAATGCATTAAGAGATAAAGGCGGTACCATACGAGTAAGAAAATGGTTCTGGCCCCTCAAGTGTTCATTCTTCTGTGGGGAAACACACATATTCACCCTTTACTGACTGATACATGTGAAAAGTGACAAATAAGAAGTTTAAATGTATTGAGAATTTAGGAAAAGAATTTTGAAAAACATTTATCAGATGTTAGATCTTGAGGTTAAAATGATATTGTTAAAATTTTATACTCTTTTTTTTTTTTTTTTTTGGCTGGGCTGGGCTGGGTCTTAGTTGCGGCATGTGGGATCTTTTTTCTTCTTTTTCTTTTTTTTTTTTAGTTGGCGGCATGCATGTGGGATCTAGTTCCCTGACCAGGGATCAAACCCAGGCCCCCTGCATTGGAAGCTCCGAGTCTTAACCACCAGGGAAGTCTCTAAAAATTTATATTCTTAATAAAGACTTTATCACTTGGAAAGAATGAAAGAGATTGAAAAGTTTTCTAATTAAAAATGTCTGTCCTACAGACTCCTTTAAGATAGATAGCTTAATTGTGGCCAAATGAATTTTTTCTACCCAATAACATTGATACAATGTGGTTTTGTTTTGTGCCTGTACACAGTCCCTAAACTGTATAGCCTACCCACACACACACAGATTCACCTCTATGGTTTTTCTTGCAAACTATTTTAGCTTCCTGATAAGACACTTTTCATGCCTTGCGTCACCCAATATAGTGAATTTAGATAATCATTAGTCAAATCATCACGTCACCAAAGCAGATCAGCAGGCCCTAAAAAGTTTGAGAATGAAAGACTGTGGTCTCAAAATTTAGAAATCTAAAAATTTTCCTGCATCCACTAAACTGTGTGTTGTGCACTCACTCAACCAACCAACATTCACTGAGAAAATATAAGGGGCTAAATATTACTCTAGAAATTGAAAACACTAATAATAAAGCTTAGCATCTACTAAGGAAGACTTATAGAGAAACCAAAATAATAGGCCGTGATGTGTGATGAGAAATACAGTCAAGGAATGTAAGTCTTTGTTGGAAGTCAGAGAATGCTTTTTAAAGGAGCCAACAAAAGAGTTAAACCTTCAGTTACGTTCTCCATCTTGTGTGACTTCCAAGATCCAGTGGTTTCTTTTCACTAAACAAATATTTACTTAGTAACTGTAGACACTATTTGGGCCATTAAGGAAAGTGAAGAAAACAGGTAGCATGTTTTGGTTTTGGATTAAGAAACATGTCTCAGAACATAAACCTCTTTTCCTCATTCACTATTTGTTGCTCTACTTGATGAACTTTAATGAGCAGATAAGAATCATTGAACACTAGTCGTTAACGAGTATATAAACACTTGAGAGTGCTGTTAAAGTGTTTACAAATCCTTAAGAGCCCTTACACAGGTCAGACATGTCCCAAGTCATCTTATTTACATTATGAATTCGCCTGGCAAACTTTGTTTTCATATGCAATGCAGAGGTGAGGTTCACATCAGCTTATGTGAAAACAAATGGATGGCACTGAATGCCCTAGGTTGTACTTGAAGTGGAAAGACGCTAACAGCATTTGGCATCCCATTTTTGGCCATATTTGGTTTCACATGCTGCATATTATAGAAAATGTGTAATTTAATTCATCCATTTTTTTGTTTGGCCATAAATACTTTGATCTTTGATTACTCAAAAAACAGAATTTTTCCACCTCAGATTAGGAGAGAAAAGGAAAAAAATTATTCCAGGTAAAAGGACCCTAAGAAGAACACCACATTATCAAAAATAGTTTTCTTTGGATTGTGGGGTTGTGGGTTATTTATTGTTATATTTTTTCGTATGTCCAAGCGCTCTATAATTAGCATGCCGTGTGTAGAACCAAACTAAAATGGAGTCACTTATATCAAGGGCAAAATGTAGATGGTCAATGCAGGCACATAAAGGAAATTTAACCTAACCTTACAGGAATTTACAGCTCTTCTCAGAAATCAGCAGAGGACACCAGCCAATTCCCAAATGCCAAATCTGTGCATGCCATCTCTGGTCTTTTCTGTTCCCCTGACTCAGCTACCCTGACCCAAATAAAAAAGGAGACCACTAGGCAACCAGCAAGCTGAAAAAGCCAAATAACTTCCATATTTATCCCGTAAAAATCCCTTAGTCTGTGAGCAACTCAGAACTGCTCCCATAGCCTTGAGTTTCTCGGCTTGCAGGTCGAAAACCTTACAATAAACTCATCTTTCTGCTTTGGTTTATTCGTTATGCAGAGTTTGGTTTTTGACACTTGCTTCTTTAAAAACTTGAAATAAAATTATTAAAGACCTTAAGACAGTAGCCTAGAATCTGAGCAGTACTTTCAAGAACATTAATACTTACCGACAAACACTTTTGTAAGCAATTTGATGTGGTCCATGTTTAATTTCAATCTCTTTATTATGCTGGCTGCACTTAGCCCTGAATCAGAGTGCCTAATGACCAGAAACCTATCAGGAGACCAAACAGTAAGAGTGAGCGGAGATCAATGAGGCAGACAGGGTTGTAGAGAACTAATAGTGGGTCTAGAAACTCTGAGTTAGACGGCCGTGGAAAGAGAAGTGGAAGCAGAGAGAAGCTGAATCATCATAATGTCAGGGCATTGCAGAGCCACAGACAAGATAACAGGATTGAAAGAGCTGCTTCTTATCAGAATAGCTTTTTAGTGCTCACTGAGGCCTCTGAGTCCTGTTCCTCAGCTCTGTGGCTTATGAGATTATTTTGTTCTTTCTCTGTTTTTTGTATGTTCTTACAATACAAACCATCAGCTGAGACAACCTAAAGATTTATCTGCTCCTTGCAACCTAGAAGAAGTTAACTGGCATAGACAAATATTTAGGTTGTATCCAATAAAAAAAAACAAACAAACAGCTCTGTGATAAACAGCCTAGAAGATAAATCTTTGTGTTTAAAGTTATTTCCTTAGGGTTGAGCCCTAGAATAAAAACTGACAGGTCAAAGGGTAAAGAACTTTTTGAATACTGCTAAACAACTTTTCATAAATTGCTTTAATTGCTATGAGGTTTATTACTTTTATATGATTTTTATATCTTTTCATTTCTCATGTATGCATTTTCTGTTTCTACTCCATGTATGGCAGACACTCTGTTTTGGCAGATCCAAACTTCATTTGCATCCTCCCTTACTTGACTCTACTATGGATGGGGCAAAAGCTAAATTTTGACTTCCGCTCTCCCTTGTTAATGTGAGAAATAAGTCTTCTAGTGCAGTCTCCAAATTCTGCCTTCTTCCTTCTCGAACTACTGGGAGATACAGTAGTCATTTTGAAAACAAAAATATAAAAGCTACATGCTAAGAATGTCTGAGCCAAAGGCTTATGCCTTGGACATTGGTGATGTTTGGAGCCAATGTTATCAGCCCTGGACCGATTCCCATGGGACATCTTTTTTACCTGAATAAAACAGTTCTTTTACTTGTTAAGCTAATTTGGTAGGTTTTTCTGTTTCTTGTAGCTAAACACAATTTTGACTATTATACCCATTTTTTATGACTTCTTCATATTGCAGATATATATCATGTTTGCTGCAAATATTTTCCCAGTTAGTTGTTTGTCCTTTAGTTTTTCATGATGTTTTTCAATGTACATATGGTTTTATGTTTATGATTAAATGTACCATTTTTCTGTGATTTATTTAGTCAAAAAATTGAGAAATGAAGTTAACAATTTTGAAAGTTATTGAAGAAGATATAAACAAAACAAAACATAGTAAAACAGAAAACAATGAAGAATAAAAATAAAACATATATTTAGCATAGTATCACAACATGTATATTAATAATAATGAAAATGGGTTCAACTTCTTAAACTTCCCTATTAAAAGACAGTTGTTCTCAAACTGGTTAAACACACATGCACCCATGCACACACACCCATATACACACAATCATGCTGTTTATAAAACATACTCAAACCAAAATGGCTAAAACACTTGAAAGCAAAAAGATAGGCAAAGAAATGCCAAGAAATAAAAAGAAAAAGAAAACAAGGGTTAATCCTAGGCAAAATATAACCTAAAGCAAAAAACAGTAAGTAGGTTCGAAACCACTATTTTATTGATAAAGGTGCACCTTTATCATATGATAAAGTAGTGTTTATGAGTAAAATCACATGATATGAGTCATGTGATTTTACTCATAAACACTATATAGTCATATATAGAGCAAAACACAATAGAAACACAAGAGGAAAATTACGGAAACACAAATGTACTGGGACATTTAACATATGTCACTCTCTGACAGGTAAAATAAGCAATACATGAATATTAAGAGAGATGAGTAGTATAATTAGCATGTTTGATTTAATCAACACTTACAAAATTATGTATGCTCCAAAACAATATGCCTTCTTTTTTAGTGTGCCTGAAGTATTTATAATCATTTAATATTTTGCCAGATGATAAGTTGAAGAAATTATACATTGAACAGATCATAACATGTTCTCTCAGCATAAAGCAAGAGAAACTAATTTTAAACTTTAAGTTTAAAAGTTCTGTAACATATCTTTTGAGTGAAAGAAGACATTCACTGCATGTATATATCACATTTTGTTTATCCATTTATCAGTTGATGGACATTTGGGTTATTTCCAGTCTTTGGCTTGAAAAAATCATGTGTAATGCTGCTATGAGCATTTGTGCTAAAGTTTTTGTGTGAACATGTATTTTCAGTTCTCTTGGGTACATATCCAGGATTGGAATTGCTGGGTCATATGGTAACTGTATATTTAATTTTTCAAGGAACAGCCAAACAGTTTTCCAAAGCAACTGCACCATTTTACATTCCAACCAGCAACGTATGAGGGTTCCAACTTCTCTACATCCTCCCCAGCACTTGTTATTAGCCATCTTTTTGATTATACAGCTATCCTGGGGGTGTGAAGTGATATCTCATTGTGTTTTTGATTTTCATTTCCTTAATGAGTAATCATGTTGAGCTCTTTTCATGTACTTATTGGTGATATGTACATCTTTGGAGAAAAGTCTATTCAAATGCTTTGCCCATTTTTACTGGGGTTTTTTGCCATTTTATTACTGAGTTTTGAGGTTTTTATATATTCTGGATACAAGTCTCTTACCAGGTTTGCAAATATTTTCCTCCATAATGTGGGTTTTTTGTTTCACTTTCTTGATAGTGTCCTCTGAAATAGAAAATGGTTTTTTTAATTTATTTTATTGAAGTATAGTTGATTTACAATGTTGTGTTATTTTCTACTGTACAGAAAAATGATTTAGTTATACATACATATGCACTCTTTTTCATATTCTTTTCCATTATGGTTTATCACAGGATATTGAATATAGTTCCCTGTGCTATACAGTAGGATCTTGTTGTTTAGCCATTCTTTTTATATGTATATATTTATTTATTTCTTTGGTTGCATCGTGTCTTAGTTGCAGCATGTGGGCTCCTTAGTTGTGGCATGCAAACTCTTAGCTGCGGCATGCATGTGGGATCTAGTTCCCGGACCAGGGATTGAACCTGGGCCCCCTGCATTGGGAACACAGAGTCTTAACCACTGCGCCACCAGGGAAGTCCCAATATCCATTCTATACATAATAGTTTCCATCTACTAATCCCACACTCCCAATCCATCCCTCCCCCAGCCCACTCTCTCTTGGCAACCACGAGTCTGTTCTCTATGTTTGTGAGTCTGTTTCTGTTTCATAGATAAGTTCATTTGTATCATATTTTAGATTCCACATATAAGTGATATCATATGGTATTTGTCTTTCTCTTTCTGACTAACTTCACTTAGTATGATAATCTCTAGGTCCATCCATGTTGCTGCAAATGGCATTATTTCATTCTTTTTTATGGCTGAGTAGTATTCCATTGCATATATGTACCACATCTTTATCCATTCATCTGTTGATGGACATTTAGGTTGTTTCCATGTCTTGGCTATTGTAAATAGTGCTGCAATGAACATTGGGGTGCATGTATCTTTTCAAATTATAGTTTTCTTCAGATATATGCCCAGGAGTAAGATTGCAGGATCATATGGCAACTGTATGTTTAGTTTTTTTAAGGAACCTCCATACTGTTCTCCATAGTGGCTGCACCAATTTACATTCCCACCAACAGTGTAGGAGGGTTCCCTTTTCTCCACACCCTCTCCAGCATTTATTATTTGTAGACTTTTTAATGATGGCCATTCTGACTGGTGTGAGATGGTACCTCTCTGTAGTTTTGATTTGCATTTCTCTAATAATTAGCGTTGTTGAACATCTTTTTATGTGCTTTTTGGCCATCAGTATGTCCAGAAAAGTTTTTATTTTTAATTAAGTTCAATTTTTTCGTTGTTGTTGTCGCTGGTGCTTTTGGTGTCATATCTAAGAAGGCTTTGCCTAACGAAGGTCACAAATATTTACCACTATGTTTTCTCCTGAGGGTTTTATAGTTTTAGTTCTTAAACTTGTGCTTATGATCCATTTTGAGTTAAGTTTGATATATGCTGTGAGGAGAGTCCAACTTCATTCTTTTGCAGGTAGATATCCCAACACTGTTTGTTGAAAAAAAAACTATTCTTTTCCTATTGGATGATTTGGACCCCTTTGTCAAAAATCAGTTGACCAAAAAATGTAAGAGTTTATTTCTGGACTCTCAATTCTGGTGTATGTGTATATCCTTGAGCCAGTAACATACTGTCTTGATTACTGTTGCTGTTTATTAATTTTTTTTTTGGAAGTTGATATGTGTGAATCCTCTGAATTTGTTCCTCTTTCAAGAAGGTTTTCATTATTCTGGGTCCCTCAAATTTCCATATGAATTTTAAGAGCAGCTTGCACATATTACCAATCTGCCATCTTACCAATATTAAGTCTTCCAATCCTTGAGCATGAGAATTTTTTTCATTTACTTAAGTCTTTTTAAATTTCTTTCATTCATGTTTTGTGGTTTTCAGCATACAAATCTTGTACTTCTTTTGTTAAGTTGATTCCTAAGTATGTTATTCTACTTGACACTATTGTAAATGGAATTGTTTCTCTTTCTTATGGCTGAGTAATATTCTATGAGATAGACAGATATATTTATTTACCACAACTTCTTTATCCATACATCAGTCAGTGGACACTTAGGTTGTTTCCATATCTTGGCTATTGTGAATAATGATGCAGTGAACATGGGAATGCAGATATCTCTGAGATCTTGTTTTCATTTCCTTTGAATATAAACACAGAAGTGGAATTGCTGGATCACATGGTAGTTCTATTTTTAATTTTTTGAGGAATCTCCATACTGTTTCCACAGTGGCTACACCAATTTACATTCCCACCACAGAGCAAAAGGGAAGGATTTTCTAATTACAGCAACAAAAGTTCAAAAAGGAAAACACTGAAATATTTGACTAAATACAAGCAAAAATACTTATGTGGCTAAAAAGGCCATAAACAATGATATCATTGGATATAATTCTTAATATTAGTACTAGTATAAGTTTTTTTATTTTCTCCCATTTTTAGTTTTTTAGTGGGAAATTGGTTGAATGGCGTTTTGGCGTCTGGTTATAGCCCATTTTTAAAAACTAAAAGACATAATTATTTTTTAATTTTATTTTTATCAAAGTTATACATGCCCAGAGGTACCTAGTGACACCAATTCTCACACTATACTCTCTCCTTGGCATAATGTAATTTGTTCCTGAATTTAGGGATTTCTCTACCTTTCACAAGCATAATGTCAGATGCTCTGACTTTAAAGAATCTCTAGGATGTCCTTTCCAAGAACAGTGTAGGAATTTGTTCTCACCAGAGCTAGGAAGACAATGATACTAAATATCAACAACAAAGCTGAATACAGAATGCCAAGGAATTTAGAGAATCCAGTTAAAATAATTTTACATACTACTAAAATGCGGTTCTGCCCCAGTTCTTCCTTACTCTTTTCATGGATTATATTGAAATCCTACATTCTATTGTCACCTACCTAAATGAAATTATAAATCATGAGAGAAAGAATCATTGAAAAAGGGTCATGCACATTTCTGGTTTTGATTTATTTTAGAATGTATTAATATTTAGACTTGCTAGAATTTGAAGTAATTAAATTGCTCTAATGTACAAAATTCTAAGCCTTCACCACCATTTTGTCTTGAAGGAAAAGGTCACAGAGCACTTTGAAAAACACACTGTGCTCTCTATTACCTCAGCCAAATGTGAACTGTAGCCAGTAATTCTGCCAGCATCTTTCCACCTATACATCTCCAGTCTTCTTCCCAGGCTGACTTCCTCCCTTGGCGAATTTACCTTGTCTGGAGTCACAGCTTCCGGGAGCAGCTCTGCTTTTGGTCGGCTACGCCTGTCTCAAACTTTTACGGCCTCGCATTTCTTCCACTGTACAAATACTAGATCAACTAACGTCTGCTCCAGCCATAAAGGTTAACTCCTCTTCATTTATATTATCTTATAATCTGCAAAGTACTGAAATATTTAGTGATGGCTTTCCTGCTACCATAATAGTTGGGTGTATCTGTCTTTCTCCCCGACCACCAGTTGATTCCCATGCATTCTTGATCAGCTTCGAGTTTTCCTGGAACATTATGAGGAAACTATGACGCCTGGTTTCTCAACACCAGCACTACTGACATTTAGGACTGGGTCATTCTTTGTGGTGGAGAACTGTCCTGTTCACTGTAGTATCACTGGCCTCTACCCACCAGATGCCAGTAGCATTCACCCTACTACACCCCCTACCACCAGTTGTGACAATCAAAAGTGTCTCCAAGTATTGCCAAACGTCCCTGGAGAGTGGGGGACAAAACTATCCCCAAGTGAAAACCACTGTTGTAAAGGAAACCTGACTGTTGTAATATATATATAAAGGTGCCTTATAAGCCGTGCAGTTGAGGAATTATTCTATTTTTTAATGCTGTGTTTTTGCCAGTGTGTTGTAGAAGAATATGAGGTAGAGTGCTTGCAAAGCATAAGAAGGTGGTATTTAAAGGGCATTGTAATAGTTCATTGTCTGCATGGAAGCTGCCGTATGAGAAAAACAGAGAGGCTGTAAGGATGTCTCAAAAGAGGTTGTGACCCACAATACAGATCATCCCTGATATAAAAAAGGATCCTATGGACTCCCCTGGTGGTCCAGCGGTTAAGACTCCATGCTTCCACTGCAGGGGGTGAGGGTTCGATCCCTGGTCAGGGAACTAAGATCCCGCATGCCACATGCTGTGGCCAATTAAAAAAAAAAAAAAAAAAGGATCCCATACTTAATTTTGATAGAAATTGACTCAATGTCTCCACCTACCTTAAAGTTGACCAACGGTTTATAAGGATACAGAAAGCATAATATAGGAAAATATTTACCATCAAGTCTGGTCAGAAAATGTATGATCAATTAAAGAGTCCAGTTATTTGAGTTTCCATGAAGAGCAATATGGTTTATCCACTATTTTTTATAGGGTTCTTAAAAAGTAAAATGTGCAGGTGGATAAAATTTCAAAACGTCTTCTGTTTCACCTTAGATTTGATGAAACAGAGTATTACACTGACATCCATGTTTAGATAACCCTGGAGGGTACATCAGTCTTTTATCCAGACGTTGGTATGTCTTCTAAAGGGGTGAGGGAAAGGAGCCAGGCCCTGGGTCTGATGAAACTGCCAACCTCCAGGTCCAGTCCGATGGAGACGGTTCAGGCACACACTGTAGGGGGGCTGATGTGTCTGATTAGCTTTCGTGTGACTGGCTTCACCCTTTACTTATGTTTCTACATACTCTCCTTCCTGCCCAAGTGAAACAGGCAGTGTAGTTGAGTGAAAAGAATCTGGATTTTAGAGCTAGAAAGGCTGGGTTAAAGTTCTGGGTTTGACAATTTCTACGTGGTGTTGGGCAAGTTACCTCTGCACTTTAGTGCCTTCCTCCGTAAAACAGAGATAACAGAGATAATGATTGCTCCCTCGCAGGCTTGCGGTAACCATTAAAGCTTCCAGCACTGTGAACACTACAGAATGAGTTCCTTCCCTCCCTCCATCACTCCCTTCCTTTCTTCTTTCTGTTTCTCTATTTATTATCTGTCTATCATATGTCTATTGATTTATTTATCTATCCCTCCCCCAGGTGTCAGCCCATGGATGTACCCAAGTCCTCCAGTTTTGCAAGATCATCTTGCCCTTTAAGATTTAATAAAAACTGTGGATGGACCTAGAGACTGTCATACAGAGTGAAGTAAGTCAGAAAGAGAAAAACAAATACTGTATATTAACGCATATATGTGGAATCTAGAAAAATGGTATAGATGATCTTATTTGTAAAGCAGAAATAGAGACACAAACAGAGAGAACAAACGTATGGATACCAAGGGGGAAGGGGGGGATGAATTGGAAGATTGGGATTGACATATACACACTACTAATACTATGTATAAAATAGATAACTAGTGAGAACCTACTGTATAGCACAGGGAATTCTACTCAGTGCTCTGTGGTGACCTAAATGGGAAGGAAATCCAAAAAAGAGGGCGTATATGTATACGTATAGCTGATTCACTTTGTTGTACAGTAGAAACTAATACAACATTGTAAAGCAACTATAGTCCAATAAAAATTAATTTTAAAAAAAGATTTAATAAGAATTGACTCACAGCCCAGTCACACAGCGTGTGGGATGCTCCACAGCCTTCCTGATACCGCTGGGAAGCCTTTGTTGGACCTGTTTGCTGCTCCCTCTGAGTTCTTACTCTCCAGTCTGCATTTCACCTTCTGGGCTTTGTGTTGTTCCCTGGAGACAGTTTGTCACTCTGACACACAGCACGCCAAACCCCTCTCCTCCAAAACACCGCTGATTAAAGCCATGTGTGAATGCTCCACGAAGTCTTGTGGCAGCAAAAGAGGAGCTCACATGGCAGGGCACAGTACGACAACCAGGACGATGAGCTCCGTGCTAGGCCTCTGTGCAGTGTGACTGCGGGAGGTGGAGGGTGTGGACCCTGAGCCAGACGGTCCAGGTTCAGACTCTCGTTCCACCACTCACCAGCTCTGACCTTGGTGTCGGGAGAGGCGGTTGGCCGTGTCCTTGCTGAGTGCGCCAAACCACAGCATCTCACCATCCTGACCTCGAGCCGTTCTGCAGCCAGTCACATAGCGGTCAAGTTGGTCAAGGCGCCCACGGTGTAGCTACTTTATCACTCACTCCTCGGGGAGAGGGGCTGGTCTGTTTGCTGCTTGCTATAAAATGTGCTGAGACTCTGACCCTCAGTTCCTCACAGGCTGCACAACCCACAGGGTGCGTAGCTGACGCCCCTGCGGGACTTAGGGGAGCGGAACCCGAGTGGCTGTGCCCTTGTGCCTGCTGTGCTGTGTGTAGTGGACCATCTTGCTTGCTCCCTTCAGTCTCACTGTCTGCTTTCCCACCAGTCAAGTGACGGTGAGTCCACCGGGCTGTGGCTTAGGCTTATCCTTTGCAGCCTTGCTACTCTTTGCCATTCTCTGTGACGTTGGGGCTTTTTGCCAATACCTGGTTAAGTTGGCTTAACTTCCCTGTGCCTCAGTTGTTTTTTTTTTTTAAACTTGATCTTGATTATTATTATTATTTTTTTTTTAATTAATAGCTACTTTATTTACTTTTGGCTGTGTTGGGTCTTCGTTTCGTGCGAAGGCTTTCTCTAGTTGCGGCAAGCGGGGGCCACTCTTCATCGTGGTGCGCGGGCCTTTCACTATTGCGGCCCCTTCCGTTGCGGGGCACAGGCTCCAGACGCGCAGGCTCAGTAGTTGTGGCTCACGGGCCCAGTTGCTCCGCGGCATGTGGGATCTTCCCAGACCAGGGCTCGAACCCGTGTCCCCTGCATTAGCAGGCAGATTCTCAACCACTGCGCCACCAGGGAAGCCCTGTGCCTCAGTTTTTACATTCAAAAATGGGGAAAATAATAATAATAGTACTTAACTCTTGAATAAACAACAAGGTCCTACTGTACAGCACAGGGAACCATATATATAAGAAAAAAAAAAACAACTTAACTCTTAGTGTTGTAAGGAGTGAATCCGCTAATATAAGTTAAACATTTATTCATTTATTTTATAAATTTATTTATTTTATTTTTGGCTGCATTGGGTCTTCATTGCTACATGCGGGCTTTCTCTAGCTGCGGCGAGCAGGGGCTACTCTTTGTTGTGGTGGCTTCTCTTGTTGCGGAGCACAGGCTCTAGGCGCCCGGGCTTCAGCAGCTGTGGCATGCGGGCTTCAGTAGATGTGGCGCACGGGCTTAGTTGCTCCGTGGCATGTGGAATCTTCCCGGACCAGGGCTTGAACCCGTGTCCCCTGCGTTGGCAGGCGGATTCTTAACCACTGTACCACCAGAGAAGTCCCAAGTTAAACATTTAGAACAGGGCCTGGCACATAATTATGCCCAGACTAATGGCATGATGCTGAGTTTGATTTTCTCCTCTCTGTTCCCAACTTCTTGGATTATCTTCTAAAACTCAAAATTCTGCCTTTCTTTTGCAGTGGAATTTGCTAGTCTTTGTCCCACTGCTAGTTAACTGGGGCAATGCCTTGTGGGCTTACTTTTTTTTTTTAAATATTTTAATTTTATTGGAGTATAGTTGATTTACAATATTGTGTTAGTTTCAGGTATACAGCAAATCTGTGGGCTCACTTTTCCCAACCAAAATGCCTAATAAAGACAGTTCTCTCCCTAATCAGAATTTTTTCCAAAGCTCTTAAATTAAAGATTGTTTGTTCTCTCCCTGTTACAACAGAGGTGGTATTCAAATCATGTAACAGCCACTCATGCAAGGGCACTGACCCATCAGAGCTCTCTAGAAGATAAGTAATACAGCAGAAGATCAAGCTTAGCTGTAGAGATCTATGTATTTTTTTAATATAAAAATTTTAAATATTTTTCCCTTTCCTGCCTCTAAGAGGCTGATTGGCTACTAGCTAGGGAAACTTGTTGACCTAATTTGAGAGGAGGGGTATAGACAGAGAGTTAAAGAAGCTTTGAGAAGGAGTGGGTCTATCTACATAAAATAGGAGCTATGTGCAGGGCTGGGAGGTGGTGCAGAAGATCCTGGAAGCAAAAGGAGGCAGATGAGAAGGAGAAGGAGGTCTGCAGGGGAAAGCAGGGAGGAGACTAGAGTTCCTGGAGGGAAGGGGCGGAGAAATTCCAGCTGCTCACAAGATGAATGAAACTTGGGGAACAGGCGGTGCCTAAAGAGGATTTTTTAAAGTTTTGACATGTGTTATGTATGCATTTCTCCGGTTCTTGTCTCTGAGAAACATTTAAATAGAAACACTATTTTTTTATATAAATTTATTTATTTATTTATTTATATTTATTTTTGGCTGCATGGGGTCTTCGTTGCTGCACGCGGGCTTTCTCTAGTTGCAGTCTTCGTTGCTGCACGCGGGCTTTCTCTAGTTGCAGAGAGCGGGGGCTCTAGGCGTGTGGGCTTCAGTACTCGTGGCTCGCGGGCTCTAGAGCACAGGCTCAGTGGTTGTGGCACACGGGCTTAGTTGCTCCGTGGCATGTGGGATCTTCCCGGACCAGGGCTCGAACCCGTGTCCCCTGCATTGGCAGGCGGATTCTTAACCACTGTGCCACCAGGGAAGTCCCACTATGTGGGTTTTTAAAAAACTTCCTTTTACTTGTCTTTTTTCCCCACCATTCAAGGAGTGTTAGGATTTTTAAAGATGCAGATACAGAGACGATACAGAGAGAACAATTAAATCCTAAACAGTTAAGCTCTTGAAAATAATTTTGTAAAGTCTGTAGCAGACAAAAAGTTCTTAAAAGCCATGTTTTCAATTACAAGAGCTGTAATTGAGAGGGAAATGTAGTTTTTTTAATTCCCAAAGTCTGGCTTTAAATATCCAGAGCCAACGCCTGGAGGACCAAGAACATAATATTTACACCATAACCGCAGAGAGGAGTATGTGATGTCAGAGAGCCTAGAGGATTTAAGAGCTTGACCAGCAGACAGGAAAGTGAGGACGGTAGGGGGTGTGCTGAGGGCTCACTTGTGGGGCCTAGGGCTGCTAGGCCCTCCTCCAAGGTCAAGTCTTTGCAGAAAAGCAAAATAAGCTGAGGTAGGTTTGAGGCATTTCAGAGCAAATAGAACCATTGCCTGGCTTCACAGACAACCTAAGTGACTGTAAACGTCAGATAGCAGCCTGAGTTTTCCTGAGCAGAAAGATCAGCAGTGATCAGGGCTGGGGCATCAGGGCCCGAGGGGTTCTCCCAGAGTCTCCTATGCCCGCTGGGCATGGTGCAGGCGCAGGAGCTGGAATCGCCAGGCTCCCTGAGAGGGCGTGGGACAAGCTGTGTGCACCAGGTGCGTCTTTGTGGTTAGGACGAGGAAGACACAGAATTTAGATGTGATAACTGGGGGCCATGGCAGGACTCAGCAGGAAGAGAAAGCAATGCTCAAAGCCCAAAGGATGAGTTACAGATGTCAGCATGGACAGAGATACCCATGGTTCAAACTCACATGCCCACCCCTGATGCCACAATTTCACAAGCATCTCCCAAACTCAGAGGCCAGCCAGGAACAAAAGAACTAGAACAGTAGGGTTGGAGGGGTAATTTGAGTTACTCATAAGAAACTGAGTTTTAAACTGAGAGTAAATTAAGTTATCAGGATACAAGTGAAAGTAGAAGCTAAGCTGGGTTCAATTATAGAGAAATCATTAAATTTTTAATATAAGCCATCTTGTGATAATGCAAAGTTTGCACTGCCAAATTATTTGGGAAAGTTACCTGGCAGTAGCCACTAAAACTAAAAATGCACAGACCCTTTTACCCAACAATCCCAGTTTTAAGAATCTATCCTTTAAAAGCAAAAGAGCCAGGATACAAAGATATGTGTATAAAGATTTTTATTTTGACAATATTTGTAGTGCCAAAACACTGGAAATAGCTTGAATATCTATAAGTAGAGGATGGGGTGAATAAAGAACCATATATCCATTGTCTGAAATATTATACTGAAATATTGAAATATATGCTGAAATATTAATATGTTGATATGTTATTAAATGAAAAAAGTTACAGTGTGAGTGTATATATTACCTCATCTTTTGTTAAAAAAAAAGAGAGAAAGGTCCTTATATATATTATTATAAGAATGTAAAAATACATCAAACTGTTACCATTAGCTCTTTAATGGGTGGTATTGGAGGGAGGAAAGAGCACTCATCTTTTATATACTTCAGTATTGTTTGACTTGAAACAAAAAGCATGTTCTAATTTTGTAATATATTTCAAGCAGTAAAATTAAAATGTGAAAAAGATGGATATGAGGAGGGGAAAAAAATCCCTCAGTTTAGCAGTGTTTCAAATGATCCTCTCGAAAACTTCTATTAAAAAATGAATATGATTTTGAAAGATTAGATTTGCACTTCTCTCTTGCCTGGAGCCAGAGAGAAGTCTTCCTGTCTTCTCTTAACTCTGCAATAAACTAAGTGAAATGACGGGGGTCGGAAGGGTGTCTGAAAATAAATCATTTACATTGTGGAATATACTGAAAATTAAGGTTTGATCTTGACCGCTTCTGAGTCCTAATTTTTAAGGACTGTTTTTTTGGGGGGAGTTGATTCTCCCTTTGCCTGCTAACAGCCCCTCACCTGTGAGATTCTTTCCTCCTCCACTCTATCTGGGCGCTATGCTCCATGTCTTCCTGGTTCCCATACTACCCACCTTCCATCCCCAGCCCTCCTTGCCTCTGACCAAACTTCTTTTTTTTTTTTTTAAATTTTTATTGGAGTATAGTTGATTTACAATGTTGTGTTAGTTTCAGGTGTACAGAAAAACAAATCAGTTATACATATACATATATCCACTCTTTTAGATTCTTTTCCCATATAGGTTATTACAGAGTATTGAGTAGAGTTCCCTGTACTATACAGCAGGTCCTTATTAGCTATCTATTTTATATATTGTAGTGTGTATATGTCAGTCCCAGTCTCCCAGTTTATCCCTCCCCCACCATCCCCTGGTAACCATAAGTTTGTTTTCTACATCTGTAACTCTACTTCTGTTTTGTAAATAAGTTCATTTGTACCCTTTTTTTAGATTCCACATATAAGCAATATCATATGATATTTGTCTTTCTCTGTCTGACTTACTTCACTCAGTATGACAATCTCTAGGTCCATCCGTGTTGCTGCAAATGGCATTATTTTGTTCTTTCTTATGGCTGAGTAATAGTCCATTGTATATATGTGCCACATCTTCTTTATCTGTTCCTCTGTTGATGGACATTTCAGTTACGTCCATGTCCTGGTTATTGTAAATAGTCCTGCAATGAACATCGGGGTGCATGTATCTTTTCGAATTATGGTTTTATCCAGATATATGCCCAGTAGTGGGATTGCTGGGTCGTATGGTAGTTCTATTTTTAGTTTTTTAAGGAACCTCCATACTGTTCTCCATAGTGGCTGTATCAATTTACATTCCCACCAACAGTGCAAAGGGTTCCCTTTTCTCCACACCCTCTCCAACATTTATTGTTTGTAGATTTTTTGATGATGGCCATTCTGACCAGTGTGAGGTGATACCTCATTGTAGTTTTGATTTGCATTTCTCTATTAATTAGCGATGTTTTCCTACCTTCTTATTGCCGCCCCCCTCCAGGCTTCCTCATCCCCCTCACTTGTGGGACACCTTGGACATGGTAACTTGGTCGTGAGAAGCACTAGTCTATTGAATGAGCACCAGTGGGGACACCTGGAATCCATGCCGAGCACCACACAAACATTTTTCATGAAAATCACTTCATCCTCAGAAATGGGATGAAGGTAGGGTCAGGGTTGGCTGGGCTGCATCCAACAACAATTCAAGTAGGAGGGTTCCAGGCTGTGTTGAAGGCAGTCCATAACTGCCAGTAATTTTAGCAAAGGAGAGAAAGGAAAGGAGAACATGAATTATAGCCTGAGAAAGGATCAGAATTGGGAGAAGAAGTGACAGAATGGTCTGTCAAGCTAAAAGGAGGAAGAAAAAGAACCAAGAAGCAGAGTATCAGAAAAGAGATTTGGTGATTAATTTGT
The DNA here is from genome assembly GCF_028564815.1 of Eubalaena glacialis. Taxonomy (NCBI): domain Eukaryota; kingdom Metazoa; phylum Chordata; class Mammalia; order Artiodactyla; family Balaenidae; genus Eubalaena; species Eubalaena glacialis. The sequence continues at coordinate 107,913,729 of NC_083726.1, read as the reverse complement.
TCAACACTGTGTCTGCCTCTGACCCTCTTTCTCGTGGTGCAGGTCACTGAGCTCAGGAAATGTTCTTCAGTTTCAGAGTCATGAAGAATAAACTCGGGTTCCTAAATTGGAGCTTTTGGGGGCTGGGGGTCCACCAGATAGAAAAACATTTTTCACTTCATGATTTAATTTAGGATTAAAGACATAAAGTAAGCAGTGCATTTCTCAGAAAAGCATATTTTATATTCCAACAGTCATTTTTACCTACTAAACCCAGAATAATTTTTGATGTGTTGACAAGTAATGGAAGAAGGGGGGTCTCCATGATTCTGTACCTAACCGAGTAGTCTAATAACCAAGTAGGTAAATATCTTCTGGGTGAAATATTAGCAATTCATGGGAAGCCCTTGACTTGAAGCAGGACCAAATGAGGCAGGAGGCCTTGCAATCAATGGTGGACTCAGTATTACTACTGGGCTCCTTTTTCATGATGAAACCATCCCTGAAAGTGTTCAACTCCCTTCAAGGACTGATGATGCAAAGCCAATGACCTATTTAATGCTTCATCCTTGCACCCTGACTTCTGCTCAGCAGTCTGAAGCAGCCCAGAGGACCTGAACCAGATGACTCGTTGAGGAAGTAAGTAAACTATCCCTACCCACGACACGGCCCCCCTATACAGAAGTGAGAGTAACTTCAAAATTGGGTGGAAGGGTTTGCTGCAAAGGCCTTTGGCCTCTTCCTGCCCATGTTAAGCAACTCAGGCACACACTACTAGTGTCCTGGCAAGAAACTCTCTCACAAGAGCGGGAAGAAGACCAAAGAAGGCCAAAGCCTCCAAACAGAAGCTCAGTAGCAAAAGTGTTGGAGGGAGAGAAATGAGGCAATTACCCTGGGCTTACGGGCAGGTGACTCAGCACGCCTGCAAGAGAGGAGCTGGTGATTCTGGAGGAGCTGGGGTTCGTGCTACCATGGGGCTGGTGGAGAGGAAGAGGGAGGTTTACTTCTCAAGAAAAAGGGCATGGTCCGGAGTGCAAAAAAGGAAGTGGCCTTCTCCACCAAGGGATTTCTGGTTTCTCCATCCACGCCTAGGGTTAAACCCTGTGAAAAAGAAAATGCCCAGCAGGTGGCAGCACCAGATAACTGGAGTAAAACGAGGCTGTAAGGCAAAGCCTTCCGCTGGTACGCTGCACTGTGCCTTTCTCGGTGGGATTTCATTTAGCCATCAGTGAGTAGCTCCCTACAAAGAAGTGAGCATTGAGTTCATTTTTGTGTTTCCAGCACCTAGCACCGTGCCTGGCACATTCGGCGTGTATCTGTTGATTGAGTGGCTCAAGTAATCAATTATTTCTTTTTCAATAAATAAAATTTTAAAATTCCCCTAAACTAGAAAAAAGTCGTCATTTGAAGTGGCCCTATTTCTTTCTTCTTATCCCATCACTACTACTGTCATGTTAATTACAAATTTAATTAGTTTTAGCAATAATAATAATAAAGCCCCATACTAGATTAATTCTCTACTCACCCTTGGGCCAACCTACATCCTTATTCCCTATTTAATTAAATTTTCCCTGTCTCCAAGAGGGAGGAGATATGGGGATATATGTATATGTATAGCAGATTCACTTTATTATAAAGCAGAAACTAACACACCATTGTAAAGCAATTATACTCCAATAAAGACATTAAAAAAATTTTTTTTCCTTGTCTCTTTCAGAGACTTTAAAAAAATCATGGGGTTTAAAAAAAAAAAACCTGAGATTTATGAGGAAGGCAATAAACAATCATTCTTTGATTAGTTTTTATAAGCTATTTTTGTTGTTTTGTTTTGTTTTTGTATTTGTTTTTGGCTGTGTTGGGTCTTTGTTGCTGCACACAGGCTTTCTCTAGTTGCAACAAGCGGGGGCTACTCTTCATTGTGGTGCGCGGGCTTCTCATTGCCGTGGCTTCTCTTGTTGTGGAGCACGGGCTGTAGGCACGCGGGCTTCAGTAGTTGTGGCACACGGGCTCAGTAGTTGTGGCTTGCAGGCTCCTGAGCGCAGGCTCAGTAGTTGTCGCGCACGGGCTTAGTTGCTCCACGGCACGTGGGATCCTCCCAGACCAGGGCTTAAACCCGTGTCCCCTGCATTGGCAGGCGGGTTCTTAACCACTACGCCACCAGGGAAGTCCAGTTGAATTTTTTTTTTAACCAACAACTTGTTTGCCAACTATACTTACTTTAAGTTTTACTCTTAAAAGAACTTTTCTGGGGACTTGCCTGGTGGTCCAGGGACAAACCATACTGAACAATGATACTTGAATCAGAGCCATGTTCTCAGCTGAAGAAAAAAATACTAGAGCAGATCATGGGAGCCATCATTCAGCTGACTCGTAAGAATGGGCCCAGAACCAAAAAATTTAGATAGCATCATCTGGAAACAATGGCACCCTTGATTATCTCTCCCATCTTAGGAACTCCTATCCTCACCCTGTTCAACTTTGTTATACCTAATCATTTTGCTATTGCTTTTACACCTTTGTTACATATTAAATGCAACTTTCCTGAACTCAAAGAGCCCATTTGAGTCCTTTCTATCCATAGGGTGAAGTTCTAAGTTATCATTACTCTCCCTAACTCTAGAGGAATATTGTATCCTAAAAACAATTATCTTAAATAGTGATGGTCCCCAGTGTCAAGCTAATTCCTATTCTCTTCCCATGCTGCATGCTTTCCCTAGGCAATCTCATCCCCACCCATCATTTCTATACCAGTAACTCCTGATCTTTACCTGTAATTTAGGTTTGTCTCCTGAATTCCAAGTTCATACATACAGCTGATGGCCTACTATAAATCTCTACCTAGACATACCATAGCTACCTCAAAAACATCATATCAAAGATCAAATTCAGGAGATTCTGGTTTAAGATGGTAGATTGAGCATATCCATTTATCTTTTTTTTTCCCCAAAAACTACATTAAAATCATAGTAAAGAAATAAAAAAGATGTGGACACCCCCGACCCCATCCAACAAAGAGAATGGGAGAGAAGCAGAGGAGTAGAGATTCCAACAAAGTTCTGGAAGTCAGGAGATGGATGAAGAGGGGTAAGCGATGCTCAGAGCAGAGTGAGCTGCAGCCTAGGACACGTGAGAACGAGACCACAGCCAATGAAGTAGTCAATCTGCCTGCAATAAACCCAGAACCACTCTCAATTTGCAGACTCCAAACTCTACAGAAGGCAAGAGAATGAGAAACGAGCAGAAAGCAAAGAAACGTACTTCGGTAAATTCAGAAATATTAGGAATGATGTTGCATCCATAAAACAAAGGCAGGATAAAAGATATGAGTGTCAAAACTTGACGTTTCTCCACCAACCTCCCACCTCAGTGAACGCCATCATTATCCACCCAATTTCCCAAAGCCAGAAAGTTGAAAGTGATCCTTTATTCTTCTCTTCTCCTTATGCCTCATTCCATAAACTAAGGGTTGATCCTAATGCCTAAATATCTCTCTTCCCCCACAACCATCGTCTTTAATAGACTTTTATTATGTCTTCCCTGGATTCTCTCAGTAGCTTTATTACTGGTCTTTCTAACTCTGGTTTGAAGCCTTCTCAAGTAAGTCCTTAGAATCTTGTAATTCCTAATCAGCCAGCATCTAGCATACACTGCCCTTCCACCACTGAGTGCTCGATAATTATCTTGAGTAATATCTGACCACCTGTCCAGCCCCAAATTTTCACTACTTCATGCCCTGTTCACTATATCCCATTCATATCAACTTTTAGTTCTTCCTCAAGACGTGTCTCCTTTTCTTTTTTTAATTGATTTTTATTGGAGTATAGTTGCTTTACAATGTTGCGTTAGTTTCTGCTGTACAGCAAAGTGAATCAGCTATATGTATACATACATCCCCTCTCTTTTGGATTTCCTTCCCCTTTAGGTCACCACAGAGCACTGAGTAGAGTTCCCTGTGCTGTACAGTAGGTTCTCATTAGTTATCTATTTTATACATAGTAGTGTACATATGTCAATCCCAGTCTCCGAATTCATCCCACCCTTCCTCCCCCCGCCCACCGGTATCCATAAGGACATGTCTCCTTTTTAAAACATGTGCAGTTCTCCCTGCCTGGAACCCCTGTTCTCTTTGCTGGCATGGGAACTCCCTTCAGGCTCAGCTCCAGTGTTACTTCCCCTAAGGAAGTTCCCTAACTTCCCTGGACTGATGTGGGACTCCTGGTCCTTCTGTGTCCTCTGTGTGTATCATCTGCCTCCACTACAGCATTTTTATGTTAAATTGTAATTGTATGTTTCCTGTTTCCCCAGACCAGACAGTAGGCACTTTGGAGGCAGCAACCTATCCTTTTAGCTTTGTATTCCTTGCACATGTGTCCCATGAATGATCATAATCACAGCAGAAGGAAACTCAAGAAATCTTCCATATAGTCCCTGCCCTTGGGGTCAATGAGGTATTATCATTTTCATTTTATTAGAGAGTAAGTGACTGATGTAAGGTTGCAAACCTGGAGCATAGGGGTTTGTATGTGTGATGGAGTAGAGGTGGGGAGAGGAGAGAGTGGTAGTCATAACTAAAATCCTGGTTTCCTACTTTTTAAAAAAAATTTTATTGAAGTATAGTTGATTTACAATGTTGTGTTTAATTTCTGCTGTACATCAAAGTGACTCAGTTATACATATGTATATTCTTTTTCATATTCTTTTCCATTATGGTTTATCACAGGATATTGAATATAGTTCCCTGTGCCATACAGTAGGACCTTGCTGTTTATCCATCCTCTATATAATAGTTTGCATCTGCTAATCCCAAACTCCCAATCATTCCCTCCCCCCATGCCTTGGTAACCACAAGTCTGTTCTATATATCTGTGAGTCTGTTTTTGTTTCATAGATACGTTCATTTGTGTCGTATTTTAGATTCCACATGCGTGATATCATATGGTATTTGTCTTCCTTTTTCTGACTTATTTCGCTTAATATGACAATCTCTAGGTCCACCCATGTTGCTGCAAATGGCATTATTTCATTCCTTTTAAGGGCTGAGTAATATTCCATTGTATATATGTACCACATCTTCTTTATTCTTCATCTGTTGATGGGCATTTAGGTTGTCTTACCTTCTTATACAGTGATTCTTCCACCATGTTATGACATCTCTTACTAATCTGTTATCATTTACTAAAGAAACTCAACTGGAAAAAAGAAAATATAAAAAAAAAATATTGCCCAAACTAAAGAGATTATTTTCTTTAAAATAATGACTATTATTATATGATATTTTTAAGCCTAGCCTTGTTTGATCCAGGAAGGTAATCACCCTTTGAAATCACACATTTATTCATTAGGCACTATGTCCCATATACAATTTTCTATTACAACCAACTAACAAGCAATGCTGCCACAGGTTATCACATTCAGTTCTTCCCCTAATTCTCTTATTGCAATGTCTGGCACATATGCCAAAGGTGGCAGATGGGCCAGATATTATCGGCATGCTGGCCAGCCAAAGCCATTCTGGTCCCTACCTGAGCACATGCTCAAAAGCCCGCCACTACCTTACCCCGTTCTTGAGAGTTTGCAAGTTTTCTTCGCTTCAGGGAAAGATCTGTCTTCTACTCTTTTCTGTCTCCCTTGGTGCCCTATCAAAGTGCAACGATCCTAATACCTACTCCAGAGAGAATTGTTGATTTGATGAAGAAGATAAAAAGGAATCTGCAACACTCTCAGTGAGTTTTGGACACTTTCTTACGCATTTCCCTCTCTTGGATATAGTTATTTGGTAGCTCCTTCTCAGTCTACATTGTTTTATCCTTTTAGGCCTCCATTCAAATGATGGAAATTTCCTAGATTCTGCCCTCCATCCTCCTCTCTGAGTACTTCCTCCCTGAGCAATCTTCTCCATTAATTTCATGATGATCTATATGGTAATGACTCCCAAATCTATAGTTTTTAAACCTACTTCTCCCAAGAACTAAAGACCCCAGTTACTCAGGGCCTCCCATTGCAATGCCACACAGGTGGCCTGATACGCCTTCAAAAGTAAGATGTCTAAAATAAAATTCATCACTTTACCCAAACCCATTTCTCCATCTCTTAAAGGCGTCACCATCCTCCCAAACATAGTGGCCCAGAACCCCAGTCACAACTGATATTCTTCTGTCCTCTTTACTATGCCCCCGTTGGGAAGGCTGAGATGGCACCACAGCTCACAAAGGGTTCCCCCATGGCCATGCCTGTAATACCTTCCCTTACCCCCAACCATGATTTTCTAGTGGGATGTGCCAAAAACAGGACCTCATATGTCAGGTCCAGTGACTGGCCCAAGAGATGGATGTGTGACCCAAGTTCATCCATCAGTGTCCATCTCCGGAAAAGTTCAAAGTGGCCCAGAGAGAGATCCCATTCTTCTTCAGTCCCTTAGCTAGAAGAACCAGGTATGGTGATGATCCTCAAGCATGGAAGTGCTTCTCATAGTAGAAGAGAATAAAGGCTATCTTCAAAGAGAGGATATGGATGAAGAATGACAGCCGAGACCTTGACTCAGTTGTCCCTACCTGGCTCTATGGCTGTCCTTCCTAAAGTTAGGTTAGTAATCAAGTATGGAATTTTACAAATAAATTCCCCTTTTTTACTTTTTAGGTGAATCAAGTTGGGCTTTCATCATTTACAAAATCCCAACTTAAATCTTTGCTTTTCACCCCATGCTTCTCCTTCCCCTGAACACATAGGAAAGCATTTAATCAGTTGCCAAATCACGTGGGTTCCACCTCTTAACCATCCTTGATACGTATCCCGTTTCCTTCACCTAACTCAGGTCCTAGGTTACATAATGGTTTCCTTACTACATTCCCAGACTCCAGTCTAAACATCCTCCAGTTGCTGTCAAAGAACTGTCTAGAAAAAAGTTCTTGTCTTCCATAACCTTCAGTGGCTCCCTAGAACTCACAGAATAAAAACGAAACTGCTCAAACAGCCTTAAACACCCTATAATTTGTCACTTGCTTTCTTTTTTGCTTTATCTCTCCTAACATATCCTTCAACCAAACATGATCACTCACCTACCGCTAAATGTTTTCTGAACTTTCCTGCCTCTATTCTTGTCATTTTCTCTCCACTTATCATATCACAGATACAAATCCTACCCATTCTTCAAATGTCACCTTCTTCATAAAACCTAAAACCTCTCACACAGCAGAAAACTACCTTTTCTTGGCTTCCACGGCGCTTTATACGTCTACCAAAGCACGTTTGCTTTGTGCTATAGTATTTTCATACATATTCTTTTCCTTTTTAGGCTATAAAGTTCCTTGAGGACAGGAATTCTTCTGTGTTAACCATTAGTACTAAAGGGTTCCAGAAGGTGCCATTCCCAAATGTGCCTCTTTGGCATATGGATTATTTTGCGCTAAAGGCAATGGAAAATCAGCAGATGCAGGAAAAGCCCTTTACTTCCTCCAACTGCCCAGAAATAGAGTACAATTTTCCCCTTTTGTAACAGAAATTTACCTTTAGAAAGGAAATTTCCATGTGTAAAAGTGTCTTATACCAGGAAGAGAGTTACTCCCAGGGACGACTTATCACCCGAGAGACTCTGATCTGCTCAACATGATAACCTGTGTTTACCAGGCATTTCCTCCCCTCCCCTTTCTACAACTTGCCTCCTCCATCCAGAAGCTCAAAACCCCTTTTCCTTTGTTTAGCCTAAGGTGGTATATAAGCCTCAATCATCCGGCCACTTCAGCTTTCATTTCTTTGGAAACTCTTGTGCATACATACGTAATGAAATCTGGTTTTTGTGGTTCTCTTGTTAATCTGTTTCTTATCAATTTGATTGGAGGAGTGGGCAGCCAGCAAACCTAGGAGGGTAGAGAAAAAAAGTTTTTCCTCCCTTGCATTACTCAACATAGTATTTTGTATTACGTACAAACACCTGTGATGCTCTAGATATGACATGTAGATGTGGCCAGAGGGATTGTTTCTCCTTTAATTATTTAAAATTTTAATTCAGTGTTGGAATTAATGCTTCCTATGGCATCTGTGAGACAATTATTATGAAAGTCTAGATAATGACACCATTTTCTTTTTTTTTTTTTATGAAGAGATAAAATTTATTTTTATTTATTTATTTATTTATTTATTTATTTATTTATTTATTTATTTTTGGCTGTGTTGGGTCTTCGTTTCTGTGCGAGGGCTTTCTCCAGCTGTGGCAAGTGGGGGCGACTCTTCATCGCGGTGCACGGGCCTCTCACTATCGTGGCCTCTCTTGTTGCGGGGCACAGGCTCCAGACGCACAGGCTCAGTAGTTGTGGCTCACGGGCCTAGTTGCTCTGCGGCATGTGGGATCTTCCCAGACCAGGGCTCGAACCTGTGTCCCCTGCATTAGCAGGCAGACTCCCAACCACTGCGCCACCAGGGAAGCCCCACCATTTTCTATTCTACCATTCTCATGGATGTTCTCTGCAAAAGAAGACCCAATTTAAAATAAATTTCAGGACTTCCCTGGTGGCGCAGCGGATAAGAATCCACCTGCCAATCTTCCCGGATCAATCCCTGGTCCAGGAAGATCCCCCATGCCATGGAGCAACTAAGCCTGTGCGCCACAACTACTGAGCCCTTATGCCGCAACTACTGAAGCCTGCACGCCTAGAGCCCATGCTCCGCAACAAGAGAAGCCACCGCAATGAGATGCCCGCGCACTACAACGAAGAGTAGTCCCCACTCACCGCAACTAGAGGAAGCCCATGTGCAGCAACAAAGACCCAACACAGCCAAAAATAAAAATTAAATTAAATCTTTAAATAAATAAATAAATAAACATAAAATAAATTCCATAAGGAAACTGAATCTCTGAGTCTATCCTATTATGAAAAAACAAAATTCATCTTCCTGTCTCCTTCCTCCTTCCTTCCTTCCTTCCTTCCTTCCTTCCTTCCTTCCTTCTTTCTTTCTTTTCTTTTCTTTTCCTCTTCTTTCTTTATAAGAGACAATCAAACTGCAAGGTATGGCTTGGGTGTAATTATAGGTGCCAAACCAAAGTCAGCTTTTATTTACAACTCCTTCACCAAGTCAGCACTCCATCTCCCCCTCTGATGTACGCAGACTGCACCCGAACCAGTCTGAGTCATGTTATTTGTATGCCATTAAAGTGGGGCATCTGATAGCATCTGCTCCCTTTCTCTGGTTCAAATCATGAATGGGGCTCCTCTCCCTCCCCTAAGTCACCAGGTTTTGAATATTTACAATCTGTGATAGTACAAAGAAATGGATTTTGAACTCTAAACAGTCCACAGTTGGAAGCCACAAGGGAAGAAAAACCAGAGTGGACCCATAATAATAATGAATTTTCTGTGAGTGGGAATGAGCTATGAAAGGTGTCAGGGAAGAAGAATGGCAATGAATGACTAAAGGCAAGGAAAGTTTACAAAGAAAGCGAAACATGTGCTTATGGATGAACAGGAAGGAAAGAGCACCGTGCCTTTCACTTATTAGGTGCTCAACAGCCATTTATAGCAGGATCTGCGCGGGGCTTAAAAAAGAGGGCTTGCTTTCTTCAAGTTGAGAAGAAATAAGAAAATTATTCTTTTGAAAAGGCCGTGGTAATTTTAAAGCTATGGAATGACATATTTAAATAGTTTGACCGGAACTTGGCTAAGCCCCTACCTGCATGCAATTCTATGTAAACTAAGTTTTACAGAGTCTTTGTTTCTGGGCGTTTAGAGCCTGAATCTTGATCTACGTTTTTGCAGATGAGCCGTATTGAGAACATTGGCTTTCAGAATCCCTAATCCTGGTTTTTCAACCAGGCAGAGCCAATCAGCCATCCCTAGTTTTGCTGGGTTAGCACAGTTAGTAAAAACCGAAGCAAACCTGATTAGCTGGACTGGGAGTCCTGAGCCTGGTTTGCTGAGGAGAGTGGGCAGATGTTGCTGGTACAGAGTTGAAGAATGTGCAGGCAGCTGATCCAACACAGAATCAAAGAACTGAAATACTGGAGTGAAAATTGCATCTGATTTGTGGTCAAGACAACAGGAGTCCGAATCTCCATCTTCTAGTGTGGACTTGGAACAAATCACTCAATCTCTCTATGATTCAGTTTCCTGTGACCTTGAACAAAACACTCTTTCTCAGGGTCGGCTTCCTGTGAAATAGCAGAATATAAAGTTGTTGTGAGGATTAAATGAGATCAAGTATGTGAAAGTATTTTACGGTCTGCAAAGTGCTATATAAATGTAAGGTATCATGAATTTTAGGTTATGGTCTTGAAAACATTATGATTAAGCAATGGTTTCCATTAGTTTCTGAAAGCAGGTGAGTCATGTACAGCATATGTGTGGATAGGATGAGCCATTCACTAACTCAACACTAATTCAAATGTTTATTGATGGCATACTAGGTGCCAAGAGTGTTTTAAGTGCTGGAGATACACTGTGAAAAGAACAGGTAAAAATTCCTGTCCTCACAAGCAGGATAGATGATAAGCAAGCTAGTGAAAACAAAGGAGGGCTGCAAAAATTCCCTTGTGTAAAATGTGGGGTCCCATTATTGTGACATTAATGTAGAATAATACTTTTCAGTTGATAATATGAAGATAATGAAACAAACTGTATACACAGTCGATAGACAATGAACTGAGAAAAACCCCAATTATAAGGAGGAGGTCACTTCCAAACTCCTCCCACCTCCACTCTGCCCCTGCACACAAGAACTTTAGCTGGTTAAGAACTGAGAACAGAGGCTGGGAGCCAAGTGCTTTATAGCTGGGGTTAACATACGTAGTATGATAGGGTGTGTCTTAGAGAAAAGTAACACAGGGAAGGGAAATAGTGAGGGCCATGGTTGGTGGGGAGGGAGGATGGTCGGGAAGACTCACTGAGAAGGTAGCATCTGAGCAGAGGCCTGCAGGAGGGGAGGGAACCATCCATGTGGAGATCTGGGGGAATCACATGCTCATGAGATGGAACAATGAATGGAAGATCCTGAGTTGGGAGCAGGCCTGGTATGCTTGAGAGATGGCAAGGTGGTCAGTGAGGTTGTAGTGGAGTGAATGGGGGGAGGGGAAGAGTGAGTAAAAGGGCGGATCAGAGGGAAGTGGGCCATGTATTGGGGGCTGTGAAAGACACTGGATTTTACTTTGTGTGGAACGATAAGCCACTGAAAGATGCTGAGCAGAAAAGTAACATGGTCTGAGTGTTCTAACAGGGTCACCCAGGCCACTGTATTGAGAATAGATTACAGGGAAACAAAGGCAGGAGCAGAGGGGCCGGTGGAGAACTACTGAAATAGTCAGGAGGAGAGATGCGGAGACTTGGATCAGGGTGGAACCAGTGTTGGTCACAAGTGGTTGAACTTGGAATACGTCTTGAAGGTAAGGCCAACAGGATTTGCTGACAAATTGGATGTGGTGTAAGAGGAAGACAAGCATACAGAAAGACTCTAAAGGTTTCAGCCTGGACAGCTGGAAGGGCCAACTGACTTTCACTGCGACGAGGGTGAGCAGGGGTGAGTGGTGTTGGTTTGAGAAGTCAAGGATCATTTTTCTGCTTCTCTTCTGATTCTGTTAAGTGAGGGAGTTAGGATTTAATGAGTAAAGATGGAGAAAGAAAACAGCCAATTAAAATGAAAATGGCATTCCAAGAGTAAATTGAAGCTATAGGTGCAAAAATAGGAGGGTAGGTGATGGGCCCATCTAGCAAGCTTGCTAGAAGGGGACAAAGGGGATGAATGGTGAGGAGTTGGGAGGAGTCAAGGAGTTGCAGTAGCACAAGACGAAGACTTGCATTTTGCTGTTGTAAGTTTCCATCACTGGGGCCACAGGAGGGAGTGGCAGGTGAAAACTGGGTGGTGGACAGTAACATTTTGTTAAGTCATAGGATGTGTGACTGAAGAGCAAGCAAGAGCTTCAGCAAAGACAGTCTAGGTAAAAAGAGAACGTTAAATCCGTGGTCTAGGGATGGGGGAGGAATTGACTTCATATCTTGAGAAAAAGGGCTGGATTTATCATCCACATGCCATGAAAAGCAATATATTTTTTAGTTGATCTTCTTTTTTGCTCACTGCCCCATCCAATCTATTTTTTGAGTTCTGTAGCTATTGTTTCCAAAGCGTTTCCTGGCTCTGTCCACTTCTACTGGTTTCCACTGCTAATACTCTATTCTCTTGAATAGATTATACTAAAATCTCTCTGCATTACCATTTCAACAGCCTCCTAAATGTTTCTCCACTTTTATCTCTATCTCTCTCTAATCTATTTCCCACATAGGGACAAGAGGGAACTTAATACTAAAATGTCAATCAGACCATGATAGTTTCCTTAAAATTCCTCAGTGACACCCGGTTGCACTTAGAATAAATTATAATAATAAAGTTAGCACATCTGTGACACATACTGGCCCTCCACTAAGAGCATTACATATAGTAATTTTATATTCAACCCTATGAGGCAGGTACTATTATTATAATTTATATTTATCAAATGAGGAAACTGAGACACTAAGAGATAATTTTGTCAAAAGGCCTTTCTGTTTTCCCAGAAAGCAGAGGCTGCAGTAAATGTGTATGTACCATGACTTAATTAGGTAGGGCGATCTCAGGAAGTAGGAGTGAGTCAGGTCAGGAGGGATAGTCAGTACAAAGTGACGGGGCCACTGCATGCTATCAAGTCCAACTGATGGCTTGATCTTGCCTAAACAACTCTGAGAAGCTGTATGAATAAAGGTATGTCTGGACTCCAAGCCGGTGGAAGCGGGGAAGAACATGTTCACCGGCACCTCTATTTCTTTGGTCAGAGGTTTACAATATGGAGCATTAATTAGCTCAGTTGCACTCATGCCCACAAACTAGTCTTAGCACCAACAGGAAAGCACCTGGTCCCAAGATGACTGGTGCCTGGTGCGGGCAGGGGAAAGATGCTATCAGATTGGTCTACCTGGAGTCTATCATGGCCCAGGCAGAGCTGCCTGCCACATGGGTGGCTAGAGCAAAACAAGTACTTGACGGGTACCAGAATATTGCACCCCAAAATACACCTCTTTGGCAAAGGAAATTTCCACGTGTAAAGGAAATTTTCATTTGTAAAGGTGTCTCTTATCAGGAAGAGAGTTACTTCCAGGGAAAACTCATCTACATAACAAGACAACCCTTATTTACCAGACATTTCTTCCCCTCATCTTCCCAGCACTTGTCTCCCCTGCCCAGAAGCCTCACACCCCTTTTCCTTTGCTTAGCCGAAGATGGTATAAAAGCCTCAGTCATAGGGCCCTCTCCTTGAGTTTTTAGTTCTTTCTGAACTCTCCTGCATATGTATGTATGTATTTAAATCTGTTTTTTTTTCCCTTGCTAATCTATTTCTTATCAGTTTGATTCAGAGGTCCACCCGTGAACCTAGGAGAATAGAAGGAAGAACGCTTTTCCTCCTCTACAGTTTTCCTCCCTCTACCACAGAGGGATGCCTGGGAAACTCCACTTGCACAGAGGCTGCAGCTGAGGTCTGGGCCCTCTGATAAAGCTGGCAAAAGGTAAAATTTCTTACCAAAGTTACCCTCCCTGATTTCTGTCTGCACGGTCTAATTGAATGAGGGTGGTAAAGTGTCTTTGTTTTCTCTTTCCAAATCTAGAAGAAAAGCAGTTGTAAGAATTAGTTCTTTGGATTATGACTCTTATAAATTTGGTTTGGAGTACTCATTGTTCATTGATCCTTAGCCTCCCAGGAAGAGTCATTGTTTTCCTCTGTTTCTGTCTTTTGCATTGTTTGTCATGAGGAGGAAAATCATAAAAGATTTTCTTTCCATTTCGTTTTGGGTCTTGAGAGCTTGGCTTGCAACCAGTGAGAGGATACTTTTCTTGGTCTCAACAGCTTGCGGGGAGGGGGTGTGCAGGTTGTCAGATCTGCATGTGGTGGCACCTGTCAGGCTAGGAAACCCGACACACAAAAGCACATAAGTAACTGTCCATCTGCCCATACCAGCTCTCATGGGAGTTTGTGTCAATGAGAGGGCTCAGTCCATAATTGCATTTCCTTGTTCATTCAGGGAAAAGTCTCATCCCAGTATAGCCTATTCAGTGGGACAGGTTAGCAGGTCTGTGACTGAAGGTGTCACACTTTTGTGGGGGACCAGAGTTTCCTGACTGCTTGTGACAGTGAAGGTCTTTGATTTCTTAAGCTGTCTTTGGGAGTAACTCTTGATCCTGGGGGCAGAGGGAAGGGGGGTTGTCTCTGCATCTTTTTCAGCCTCTTTGGGGATGCTTCTTATGTTCATGTTTAAGTCATAAAAAGGAATACTGGTTTCGAGTCACATTGGAATAGGGATACCTTTGGAAATTTAGACTTTATATCTAAAAGGATTTTCTTCATTGAAATACAATTGAGATATAACACTGTATTATTTTTTGTTGTAAAACATAGTAATTTGATATAAGTATATAAGGCAAAGTGATTACAACAAAAAGTTTAGTTAAAATCCATTACCACACATAGTTAGAATTTTTTTTCTTGTGATGAGAACTTTTAAGATCTATTCTTTTAGCAAGTTTCAAATATGCAATAAAGTACTGTTAACTTAGTCCCCATGCTGTACATTATATCCCAGGACTTATGTATCTTATAACTGGAAGTCTGTACCTTTTAACCCCCTACACCCATTTTACCCACCCCTCCCACCTCCCACCTCTGGCAGCCACCAATCTGTTCTGTGTATCTATGAGGTCTTTTAAATATTTATAATTTTTTTTTTAAGATTTCCCATTTCAGTAAAATTATACAATATTTTAGTTGGCTAAAAGTCAAAAAGTCTTAGTACAGTAGGTAACCTTAACTTGTTATACCTGGCAGAAACACAGTTTGGATCCAAATATTTTATATAAACTAGTAAGTTTTATATTATTTGTATCCAATTCACAGATAACATTTTTAAATGAATGCTATGTGATTTCTATTTGTGACTGTCTGAATGTTTATGTCTACGTATGTATGTTTTGTATATGTGCTATTTTTCTGCCTCTGGAAGGTATTGCCAAAATTCATAAAAGAGCTCTGCTTTAATTGGTTTAGAAAGAAATAAACACTTATATAAGTTAAGTATTCCTAAAACTGTCAGAAAAATAGAAACTAACCCAAATTATTATTTTTTTTTAAGTCCATGTGATCTCAGATAATGTTTGGTAAATAAAACTAGTTTAATATTTTTGGTTAAAAAAAAAAGGTATGTCCTGAAAGTTGTTGGCATTAAATATAACGCAGACATACAATTTTATTCTACCTGGGTTTACTGTTCAAATGAGATTATGTTATCTCTACTTGTTGTTATGTTATCTCTAGTTGTTTAAAATTATAAAATTACAAATTTATTATAAGGCACATGGTGACATGTTGGTTTCTTTACTTCTGTGACTTTTAATATTTTCCTAGCATGCATGTTACAAAATTTGTTAACAAGAAAACAGCTTTAGATGATGGCTAGTTTAATGTCTCATGAAATTTTCATGAACAATTCAAGCATAACTGTTAAGAATATGTAGGTTAAATGGAAGTGGGTAACAGTTTCTGCTTAAGAATAGTTTCCAAAATCTTTTTGGTATCTTAAAACTTTAAAGCTATACTAAGTTAAGTTAAATGATGGACATTCTTTGACTATCTAGATCATTTCCAAATAAGATAAAATACCAAAATATTAATTGCTAAACATAAGTTTAATTATATCTACTTTGGTCTCTTATTATAGACAGACTGAAGATATTCAGGTCTGTTAATAAACATATTATTTTATCATATTGAAAAATTTTACTGTGAAGAAAAGATGCCTCTAAAAATTATAAAATTGGTATATTCATAAATTTTCTAATTTATTACAGAATGCTGATATATATAACACACAGTTCACAATTGCTTACTTCCTTGTTTTCACTGGAAATTAAGGTTACCAAGGGTTAAGAATTCTAATCAACATATGTAAATTAGCTATTAGGAATAATAAAAATGAAGGAAAAAATTGTCTGCAAAGTATGCAAGAAAAGTAAGGCAGGATGTGAGAGATGAAGGATGCTTTTTTTTAAGAAAAAGGAGAGTAATTTTGTCCTAAAGTAGTTTAAGGTTATTTAAAAGTTGTTTCAGATGAGGAAGAGGAAAATAAAGGACAAAAACCTAGATAGATATAGGGAGTTGTAAAAGGAGAGAGAGAGAAAACCTTTTCTCCTGTGGTCAAGCTGGCTAAATGAAGTGTATTCATCATCAGGTTTTAAAATGAATTTTGATATAAATAGTGTACTGATACAGAACTGGAGTTTGGATTAATGGTCTGTTCTTAATATGATATCGTAAAAAGTTTTTCTTTACCTGTTGAGTAATCTGCCTAGAAAACAAAGATTCTGTGTCTTAGAATAACTTCCTGTGCTTTGTGTTGTCTTTATTATGTTTTTGATTACTTAAGAAAACAAACTTCTTAATATTGAAAGTGCTAAGTTTTGGTTTTTTTTTCATAGTCATGTGACCTTCTGTATTTGCCTTTGAAATCTTTTATTGTCACTTTGGTTAAATAGATAACCAAGTATTGTTTCATAGTGACCTGTGATCCTATTTAATCAGGTGTTCAAACCTTTTGATATTTTCGACAAATTTCTCCAAATAAAATTCTAAATGGAGTCTTCTTTTACCTCAAGATAACTTTGAGATTCCCAGAGGGCACCTGAAAAATCTCACAGAATTTGTTCTCTCACTTGGTAAAATAGAGATGTTAAACTAATTAGGTTTATTGGAAATGTTAAATTACATGGGAAACATTGTCAGATGTGAAGTGATTCTGAACCTTCTTTAGGTTATATTTGTATGGATACATGTTCTTCATATAAATGTTTCAGAAATTGTATAAAGTTCCTAGAAATTTGTCAAGTGTGCCATAATGAACTTTCATCAGAGTTTTAACCAGGGCCATTTTGAAGTCTGTCATTCACACACAGTTAATATTTTACACTTATTCTTCCTGAAATGTTGTAGCAATCAACTACAGGGGAAAATGCTTCACATCAAGGAGATTCACAGAAAAGACTCTAACAAGTACTCTGGAGTACAGGTTTCTGACAACATAAAAATCATGCCACTGGGCTGGGTAAAAATTCCAAAAACTCAAATGGAGAATATATGGTCAGGCCACTCAAGATGGCTGTTCTCTTGCTCTCTGTACATCCCCTGCCCGACCAGTGCCTGCTTCACTTACACCCTACACGCATGACTGACCTTCCTACATACTTGTCCCAGGCCCCAGCTAGGATTGTCCTTATCAAACGGGCAGTGAGGGGCATGCCCCTCGGCTGGTAACTAATGAGCCAACCTGAAGTCAGTTCCTCCTATAAGTGGCAATCTCTCCTTCCCCGCCAGGAGTGAAGATTGCTGCCATGTCCTGCCTGCCTTCCACCGCACACGGTAGGGTGTCGCCCCAGGACCTTGCTTCAGACGTGTAAGCTCCCCCATCCATTCAACCATTGATGTCTCTGTCGCTGATGCTGGGCTCTTTCTTCGGTCTTTTATTTATTTATTTATTTATTCATTCATTCATTTATTTATTTTATTCATTTATTTTTGGCTGCGTTGGGTCTTTGTTGCTGCGCATAGGCTTTCTCTAGTTGCGGCGAGCAGGGGCTACTCTTCATTGAGGTGCCCCAGCTTCTCATTGCAGTGGCTTCTCTTGTTGGCGGTGGCTTCTCTTGTTCTCTGGTGGCTTCTCAGGCTCTAGGCACGCAGGCTTCAGTAGTTGTGGCACTCGGGCTCAGTTCTTGTGGCTCGCAGGCTCTAGAGTGCAGGCTCAGTAGTTGTGGTGCACGGGCTTAGTTGCTCCACGACATGTGGGATCTTCCCGGACCAGGGCTCAAACCCATGTCCCCTGAATTGGCAGGTGGATTCTTAACCACTGCGCCACGAGGGAAGTCCTCTTTCTTTGGTCTTAAAGCTGGGCAAGTGCAGTTCTTGTAGGCCTGTGGGGTGCAGTCCAACAAAGAACCTGATGAATTTATAAAATTGCTAACCCTAAATCAAGCAAAACAAGAATTAATTTCCTGGGACTGAATGAACTGATAAGGATGATTATAATTTTTCTGGCCTTTTTGTTTGAAACATCACTGGTTCTTTAATGTTTCGTTTTTCAGATTTAAGGAATCCTTTTTCTCTTTTCTTTTAAGCTATCTATAACTTACAGAAATATGTTAAAGTATACTTTTGTGAATAAAGATGAAATATTTACTTTTTTTCCCTACCTGATCCCTCTAGAATTTGGAAGCTTTTATTGAATATTCTTGTTTTCATGGTAATATAATTATTTGCATATGTTCAATAAGAACCTGTTGTCCTGGGAATTCCCTGGCTGTCCAGTGGTTAGGACTCTGTGCTTCCACTGCAGGGGGCACAGATTTGATCCCTGGTTGGGGCAAAAAAAAAAAAAAAGAATCTGTTGTCCTTGTTAACAGGACACAGTTTGAAACATTGGTTATATTACCAAGGCTTTGACTGGAATGGCGTATTTGAGAACTAAGGTTCACTGTATAGAGCCAATGCTTATAAAGCCCTCTTGGAATACCCATCTGATACCTGCCTTACAGGCTTCCTGGTCTTACAGGTAAGAAAAATTGCTTCCTGGAAGGCCCAGGAGCCTTAAAATATATTGGGAACCTTGAGAAAGGAGGAATTCACCCAACTCTACAGGTACTGCAGATGAAGACTGATGGTAAGTTCTTGGCTTGGCTTCCTACCCTCAAGAGGCTTTTAAAAATCTAATCTGAGTTCCCTTATTTAAAATTCCAGCAAAGCAGACTTAAAAGAGCCTAAATGGTCAGTTACTTATTCTTGCTGCACTTATGTAAATAATCAGGCCAAGTTCAATGAGACTCGATTTTTTTGCAAATTAGTCTTACTTTGATTACCTTTGATAGAAATTGGAGTGATTATAGAGAGAGAAGTTCTGTTTCAGTGAAAAAATACAACACATCCTTGTGGGTTGTTTTGTACATTTTGTCAGTAATTAACATTTCTAGTTTTTCTCTCACCTTTCTGACTTGGCACCACTGAGAACTAAAACCTGACTGCCCTATCCTCATTAGGACTATCTAAAAGGGCTCTACAAACTAATGCCAGATGCTTCCTTGCTTTGCTCTGAAGAATAACCATGACTGTGACACTGATATACATGCCATCACCAAAGACATTCAAACTGCAAATCAGGAAATTGGAAGTTAGATTGTCACATCCATCCTCTCTCCACCATCTAAAGATGCTTTGAGTCCAACATCTAGAAACCTTTTTGACTGACTTTTCCTCTGGTCCTCAAAACTGGGTTTATAATTTGCTCCAACCATGAACCTTTGGGTTTTTGTTTGTTTTGTTTTGTTTTAACAGAAATGCCTTTTCCCGGGTTGGGGGAAGAATTTTTAAAGGGCAGAATGAAGGGTACCAAAATATGCCTCTTTGGCATATGAATTATTTTGAGCTAAAGGCGATTGAGAACCAGCAGTTGCAGGAAAAGCTCTTTACATCCCCCTAACTGCCTGAAAATAGAGTAAAATTTCCCCTTTTGTGCAGGAAATTTACATTTAAAAAGGCAATTTCTACTTGTGTCTCTTACCAGAGAACGAGCTACACCAGAAACAACTCTTATCACCCAAGAGACTTATCTGCATAGTGAGACAACCCTTATTTACCTATGGTTCCTCCCTCCCCTTCCTTAACCCACCTCCTCCACCCAGAAGCCCAAACTCTTGTCTTTTGTTTAGCCCAAGATGGTATATAAGCCTCAATCTGGCTGTCTCCTTGAGTTTTCTTTTCCTTGTAAATCTCTATGTCTATGTTTATAACCATATCTGTTTGTTTGGTTCTTTTTTTCTTCTCTCTTTCTAAACTGTTTCTTATTAGTTTAATTGGAGAGCCCAGCCAGTGAACCTAGGAAGGTAGAGGGGGAAAAAAGGGTTTTCCCCTCATAGCCAAAGACCCTGGAGATGAGTGAGGCCAGGGTATCTGAAGTAGTTCACAGGAAGTGGCTGATACATACAGATAGTAAGTAATAAACATGGGATTCAAGCTCTGGCAGCCTGGCCTCAAAATCCATCCATTTCATTAAGCTTGAAGTAATCTTATTAAACTCTTTGGTAACTTCTTTTTTGTCAGTCTCTCCAGTAAGCCTCTTGAGGAAAGGGCAGTGTCTATCTTATCCACCATTATATCCTCAACATGGAACACAGTGCCTGACCCAAGGAGATGCTCAGTAAATATTGTAGAATGAATGAATAAAGGGTCCCTACATGAGAAATGGATTTTAAGGGGCTATTGTCCATGTCATTATTCAAAGTAAAAACCCTATTGACGTACTAAATGGACAAATGAGAAGTACTGGTAAGTGAAGGTAATAGACAGGAAGGAAATGAGATGGATGATCTAGCTTGCTCAAATTTTTTTCCAGCTCTAGGAGTCTTTGAACTATGGAGAACATCATTAAGGAAACAGGAAGGAAGCAAAATCAGGAATTCCTTAGGAAGTTCAAGAAAGGAAATTTAGAGAATCTGGTACATTGTATGACATAGAAAAAGTTATGTAAAGAAGGTTTTTGAAACTGTGAACCTATAAATGGATTACAAAAATCCAGGAATCCTACACAATTTTACACAAAAACACGTTTCTCTATATTCAAGTGCAAATTTCTAGTCAATGGTTTCTCTCATATTTGGAAATGAATCTGTAACCTCCACGTGGTTAGGAAACACTAATTGATTACAGCAACTATAGATAATCTAGACACACTTCCTATTTTTCAAATGAAGAAATAAAGGCCCCCAAATGTTATGGGACCTGATGAAGTTCAAACAATCAGTTAGGTGACAAAAAGGAGTGGGACTCGGGTCTCTCAATTCCCTACCCTGTATTCTTTGCTGTGCCTCAATGCCTCCCTGAAATTAAGTCAAATACTGTGCAAAGAAAAAAGAAAAGTTTAATTTCTTGGAAAAAAGAAGAGGAAATCCATAAAGATTGATCACAAAGGTAAAAGCAATAGAACTATAAGGCTGGAGGAGTCCCAAGGTGCACCTAATATTTCCCTGATTTCAGGAGAAACACCTCTAAATATTCTGGAATGTTTGTTTTTCAAGATGGTTAAGGACTATGAAAGAAAGTACCAAAATAATCATTCGGCCATTCGCTGAAAAACAAAAAGAACTAGATTATCTTTATTCAAAACATAAGTATGAATATGTATCAAAGTCATCCACAAAAAAAATTTTTAAGAATAATAAAGGCACAAACTGACAGTCTGTCAAAGTTGAGTGCTCAATCTATGATGCAAAGTAAAAGAGCAACATGATGTGTTTTCTCATAAATACTAAGATAACGAAGCATTATGACATTTGATCATTTCACAATGTGGTCTCAAGGGTAAATCAAGTAAATGAAATCCATGCTCTCCAGTCCTTATGTTAGGCAGTTAATCAACTTTTGTTCAAAGAACATCTGACTGTTAGGAGACCTGAGTTGAGATTTCGCATTTGCCACTGATTCTTGGACTTGGACCAGTCACCTTTTATGGTCCTCAATTTTTTTGATCTTCAGAGTGGAAAAAAAAAAGTTGATCTTGGGCAGTGTTTTTCAAACTTTTTTGATG
Source organism: Eubalaena glacialis (assembly GCF_028564815.1). Lineage (NCBI taxonomy): Eukaryota > Metazoa > Chordata > Mammalia > Artiodactyla > Balaenidae > Eubalaena > Eubalaena glacialis. The sequence goes on along the minus strand of NC_083726.1, from coordinate 107,892,130 downwards.
GTTTTTTATTTTTAAAATTTAATCTTTTTTGATTACCACCCATAGTAAGACATTTTATACTATCTATATGAATAAACATGTATGCCTATAAGTGAAACAAAAGTTTCATAAAACAGTATTGACCCTTAGTATATTCAAGGCACTCTGATATTTTCTATTCTGTTAGATTTGGTCCTGTTTCTTTTTTTAAAATGCAGGTTATGACCCATTAAATTGATTTCATGACCTACACATGGGTCACAACCTACAGTTTAAAAAATATTATGAAAAACATTAAAGTCACCAGAAGCTTTCATATTCTACTAATAAACTCTCTACAAGAACCACAAGTCAATAGTAAAATCAATTTCCTTGAATTTCTGTTTCCCCTGCCCACCACCACATTGAAGGTGATGATGGATAGTGATAAATTATAGGTAGCAAAGGGAAAGCAGGAGATCTGAGCATCCATGAAAGGAAATTCGGCCAGTAAGTAATTTAACATTGACCACGGAGAAAAAGACAGAAGACATTTACAACTAAATTGGAGCGTTTTCACTGATATTTTTTAAAGACATCCCATGAACTGTTTAAGTTTTAAGAGCTTCTTAAGAGAATGTTTGAGAGAAGGAGGAGGCTGAAGGGGTAGGAAGAAGGAGAGAAAAGAGGAAGAAAAAGGAAAGGAGAAGAAGGGGTAAATGTTCTGGTGTTGGTTGATAGTCCCAATCCCTCTGACCTTCACAGACGCTCGGCTCAGCTCTTGAGAGAAACACTCTCTGTACATGTGAAAGAGGATCTTCTGAGCCATGTCAGTGGCCCCCCACTGCTAGAGCACTCCTTTTATTTATTTATTTATTTATTTATTTATTTTTAACATCTTTATTGGAGTATAATTGCTTTACAGTGTTGTGTTAGTTTCTGCTTTGTAACAAAGTGAATCAGCAATACATATATCCCCATATCTCCTCCCTCTTGCATCTCCCTCCCACCCTCCCTATCCCACCCCTCTTGGTGGTCGCAAAGCACCAAGCTGATCTCCCTGTGCTATGCGGTAGAACACTCCTTTTAAATTACAATTCTGATCATTGTATGTCTGTTTAAAATTCTTCAGGGACTCAGCTTCTCCAGGCTAACGTGTACCCTTCAGCATGGCACACAAGCCATTCATAATCTGATCACATCTTTCCCCCCTTTCCCAATACCATCCACACCCCCAAGGCACACACACCATCACCAGTTACATCAAGTTCTTGGAGTTCCCCAATGTCCCTTCTCATGCCTCTAAGTTTTTTTTCAGCTCTTTTCTCTTTCTAAAATAGTCTTCCCTCTGCTCACCTCTTCTCGTCCTTCAAGTCTCAGCTCACGTGTCCTCTCTCTGTCATTGCCCACCTGGTCTGTTCTCTAACACTGTGCTTACCCCAATCACAGGTGCTAACACCATGTATTGCAATACTTGTTTATCTTCCCTCCTAGACCATGATGTCCTTGAGAGCAGGGGTCATGTCCATCCTATTCATGGGTGAACAGTGCCCAGCACATAGTACAAATTCCATAAATATTTGTTAACTTAATGAATATGAATATTGAAGGACTTTTGTATATTCCACCTTTTCCAGATGCTGAGAATAACTGAAAGTTCTGAAATTCAGTGATGATACTTGCCGTTCAAGGGTAATCAGATTAAGTAGATAATCCTCCAGTCCCCCCAAAAAAACTTTAGCTAAATCTTCACATAACAAGTAAAGTATGAGTGTTCGCTGGTTAAAAAAGATGATAATGATTAAGCAGAATGGGAACACAAGCCCTTGGCGGTGAATCAAGAGAATGGTATCCTCCTAAAATGGCCCCTCCAAAAAAGTTTGGAATTAAAAAAGTGGAAAGAACTCAAAACCATAGTGGAGAGTTACCAGATTTTAGAAAATTTAGCATTTCAACAATATCTCCTTTATTAGTGGAAAATAGAGATAAATTTGGCTACTGGCAAAAATCATATGCGTGAAAGAAAGCAAAACACCTCTAAAACTCTTAGCTATATTCCTACTCTGATTATTAAAAGACTAGAGTTTTACTAAGACGATAAATCCTTGGTGTGAGAAATAAGTAACATGGGATCAGGATAATTCATTTTTAAATATGGTAAATAAAACGAGAGGGTCAATTAAATCTAACAAGGGAAAACAAGAGGAGCAAAGATAATGAATGTTAGCCCAAGGAGGGAATAAAATAAAATATCTGATATTAGAAAATGAACAGAGGTGAGCCCAATGAAACCCCAAAATAAGGAAAAAAAGACAGATCATGATTCTAGACCTGCCAGGCAGACCCTTCTGGAATTGAAGTCATTTTAGATTTGGTGTTTTAACAGGAAACACAAGTGGACAGCTAGGAAGTAAAAAACACGCTTCCATTAAATTGTTGATAAAAAGCAGGTGAAGGGCTATAAAGGCCTAGGGACATGGTTTAAATCTCCTTGCCTCTATGACACACAGGATATCTCAATTAGATGATGATTTCTTTTCATTTCCTAAAGAACAAAGGAACTGAATAAAGTAAATGCATTTATTGTTCATCAGAAAAAATAAAGAAGTCTGATGCCAAAAGTACTTCTCAGTGATTCAAACTCTGATCCTTGGGGAACTCTGGAAAAAAAGTCTATGAACACATGAAAAAATATAACCAGTAAAATTACATGAATTCTTGAGGATAATTCAAGATACTGATATGATTACATTTTCATTTTCGTTGGGATTTCATCCTAAAAATTACTGATGGTTGTCTATTAATGGTAAAACTGTGATTTTTAGAATTTTTTGACCTATTTACAGTATCAAAAGCTTCTACAATGAAAATGTACTATTATTGTTAAGAAGAAAAATCCCCTGCCTTCCAAACATTCTGAGTAGATTAACATCTAAAATTTTGGTTTATTTGATCTGTTGTGGTAGAAATATGAAAATTTTGATCCCATCAACTCAAATCATTACTAAGATGATGTCTAGGAAATTAGACTATTCAGAAGAGCATCAAATCTAGACCCTTAGAAGTAGAGCTTGGAGGACACAGTTGTTGTAGTAGCAGTGGCTTTTATAACCCTTCCTTCTGGGCAGAGGTGAACTTTTATTGTTGTCACTTGACAATAAGTAATCAAGTATGGTTAGAAGATTTTTAATTGATTTAGTTATTGACTGTGTTATTACCGATTTCCTTGACTGAAAGAACAGAGACCAACTCAGCTCAGATTTCTTTTAAGTGGGTTTATTTTTAAGGACAGAGAGAATTCATGTAAACACCACTCATTCCAGCTCATGGGAGCTGAGGATGAGAACTGGTAAACTGTCGGCCTGGGAGTCATGCTCTGTAAATCCTGGAGCCCCACGGCTGCTCTTCTTCGCTTTTTTCTGAATGTCTGCCCCCATTCTTATCTTTGCAGACCAGATCCCTTCACTTACTCAATATTTCTGCTTTTCTGTGATATTCGCCTGCACATGGCTTTTTGTAGGTCATAAAACTAACCCCAAGCATGATGCTACATAACAGATAGGCTCCCCTCAGCTAACACAGACTCTCAGAGAGCCAATTCCACATTGGTTCCAGAGAAGCTGCTGATTGTCTCAGCTTGGGTGAGGTGTACATACAGCCCTGTTCCAATCTGCCATGGAAGAAGAGGAACCAGGACACATTGCATCAACATGGCCACCTAGGCGCCACCTCTTCCACAGAGGCTTTTCTGGGGGGTCATTTCCAAAGAAAGGGACTTTGTGCTAAAATGTATCCAAAATATATTTATTATGTTTTACTAAGCAACTTTGGATGAATCATTATATTTAGTAATGAGATGAAAAATGTTACTGTGTAGATCTTCCTTGACTCTTCCAACCTGGTCACCAAGTAGCCCATTATTCCTTGCTTTGGCTGCCAAGAGCCTCAATCCCAGGCTTTTCCTCACAAGTAATAACCCAACTCCAAAAGCATCTGCACTCTTATTCCCCATCCACCGTCTCATTCCAATTTCAGCCTGCTCTTTCTTGGCTGAAACACAACTAATTCATACAAAAGTACTTATGACTAATAAAATAACTTCAGAGCAAACCATTCATCTTCATTTAAGAAGAAGATCATCTTCAGTGACTTCATTTACTTATCTCTAAAGTGACAGAGCTTGGATTAATTGACTCAAGTAGTTTTCTAGTACAACTTTCTAACTTCCAAAGATAAAAGTTGATCACCCCTCCAAGGCTACTTGCATTTTTAAAGAGCATTCTAAATAATAATAATAGTTGACATCCATTTAGCGCTTTTTATATGCCAGACACTCTTCTAAGAGCTTTACATATAATAATTTCTTTAATCCTTACAACAACCCAGGTAAAAGAGTGTGTTAATTAGGAGTATATTAATGGCAGTAACAAATAAAAGCGGAAAATACATACCTTAAACAAAATTGAAGCCTATTATTTCTCTCTCACAGCCCAAGCCGGTATGGGTGTTCCTGATCGGTGGTGGCTTTCTCCCATTTGATTCAGGAAACCAGTCTCCCCCACCCCTGCCACCCACCTTTTGACTTTGCCTTCTCCTAGATCCCACTGTCATCTGCTTTCAGCTATGGAAGGGAAAAGGGTATGGATGAGGTACCCACATCTTAAAGAGTCTGGCCCAGAGTGACATACCTCACTCCCACTCATACTTTATTGGTGAGAACTAGTCTCAAGGCAACAGCAGGATGCAAAGAAGATTAGGAAATATTGTCTCAAATAGGACAGTCAGTTCTCAAAAATATTATTTTTCATCACTCCTAATCTACACATTTTTTTTCACACTTGAACATCTCTTTGATAGGAGTGCAGTGTTCAATCAAGAACAAGTATTCAGTGTAAATTCATATTTAGTTGGAAGCGTTTTTTATATCTTAGCAGTACATAAAATTGGGTATTTGACGACCAGTGAAACCTTAGGTTAGATGAGATTCGGTGTAGAATATGGAAGAGGGAGTGGATATTTTGGTCCTTCCTTGGTCTGCCATTTCCACCAAGTATTCATGCACACCCATCTTTTCTTACTCCAAGAACAAGTACAGTCCAATCCAGTCCCAGTAAACCACTCGAAGTCCAGCATCTTTGGGTGGCATGAAATCTTCCCATCTAAAGCTCTTCTCACATGGTAATAAACCTATAGAGAAGTTATCTGTACTTCTCATTATATGATGGTAAAACAGAAACAAGATAATCATAATAAAAACTCCTATTAAAAAAGAGAAGTTAACTGATTCACTTTGTTATAAAGCAGAAACTAACACACCATTGTAAAGCAATTATATTCCAATAAAGATGTTTAAAAAAAAAAAGAAGAATCAGGAATGTATAGCAGTCACGGGTGCCTGGCAGTAATGGATTCTGCTTTGGAAGTTATCATAGACATAGTTTTAAAAATGCTTGGCCAATGCATAACATGGGTCTCCATCTTTCCAGTACTGAACATCTGTTTCTTTGCTATCTGCTGCCCACATGTTCAGCCAAATATACTTACTTTAGGTTTTTGTTATAGCATCTCCTTTAAAGTGCCAATTCCTATGTTAATTAGGGTAATGTTAGGGGCAATAAATAATAGACCCCAGAATATGTGGCATAAACATAATAGAGGTTTATTTCTCATTCATTTGACCACCTACAGTAAGTGTTCCCAGTTGGTGGGTCCCTTTCCTCCATGCTGTAATTCAAGGATCCAGTCTCCTTCAATCTTGTGGTTCAGTCTTCTCCTAAGGCCTCATCTTCAAATGAATTCATCTGGTGGAAAGAGAAAGATGATAAAGTGCACCTACTTCTTAAATCATGACCTGAAAATGCCACACATCACTTCTGCTCACATTCCACCAGTTAACATGAGAAGGAAGGCCATGCCAGGTGCAGGAGGAAAGGGGAAATATAGTCTTTGTCTGGGTAGCTGCTTCCAGTGACAACTCAAATTCTCTGAAGGGCAAGCACAGATATTGACAAACAGCTAGTTTTTTTCTGATACAAGAAGATGAAGATTCAATCTTGAATAATAGAGTTTGTTAGCAGAGGAGAGATTTAAAATACTAATATTAAGGTGTTCCTCACAGGGTGCCTCAGATCATAACATATCACTAACCACCAACTCTGTCTTCTAAGTCTGTACCTGTGTGTTATTTTGAAATATTAGATGAATTATCTATGGGCACACACAGACTGAAAATGAAGAGATGGAGAAAGATATTCCATGCAAAAGGAAACCAAAAGAAAGCTAGAGTAGTGATACTTATATCAGACAAAATAGACTTTAAAACAAAGACTGTAATAGACAAGTGCATTACATAATGATAAAGGGATTAATCCAACAAGAAGATATAACATTTGTAAATATTTATGCTCCCAGCATGGGAGCACCTAAATATATAAAGCAAATATTAACAGACCTAAAGGGAGAAATAGATAGTAACACAATAATAGTAGGGGATGTTAATACCCTACTTGACATCAATGGACAGATCATCCAGGAAGAAAATCAACCAGGAAATATTGGCCTTAAAGAACACATTAGACCAGATGGACTTAACAGATATTTACAGAACATTCCACCCAAAAGCAACATAATACACATTCTTCTCAAGTGTACATGAAACATTTTCCAAGATAGACCATATGTTAGGCCATATAACAAGTCTTAATAAATTTAAGAGGATCAAGACCACATCAAGCATCTTTTCCAAACAACAGTTGTATGAAACTAGAAATCAGTTACACAATAAAAACTGGAAAATTCACAAATATGTGAAGATTAAACAACATGCTGTTGAGCAACCAATGAGTCAGAGAAAAAAATCAAAAGAAAAATCAAAATATACCTTGAGACATATGAAAATTGAAATGTAACATACCAAAATGTATGGGCTGCAGCAAAGGCAGTTCTAAGAGGAAAGTATAGCAAAAAAATGCCTACCTCAAGAAACAAAAAGGTCTCAAATAAATAGCTGTACACCTCAAGGAACTAGAAAAAGAACAAATGAAACGCGAAGTTAATAAAGGAAGGAAATAACAAAGATTAGAGCTGAAATAAAGAAAATAGAGACTAAAAAGACAACAGAAAAGATCAGTGAAACTAAGAACTGGTTCTTTGTAAAGATAAACAAAATTAACAAACCTTTATCTAGACCCACCAAGAAGAAAAGAGAGAGAGGATTCAAATACAATCAGAAATGAAAGAGGTGATTGCAACTAATACCACAGAAATACAAAGGATGATAAGAGACTACTATCAACAGTTATATGCCAACAAATTGGACAACCTAGAAGAAATGGATAAATTCCTGGTAGCATACAACCTACCAAGACTGAATCATGATGAAATAGAAAATCTGAACAGACTGATTATTAGTAAGGAGATTGAATCAGTAACCTAAAACCTTCCAAGAAATGAAAGTCCAGGACCAGGTGGCTTCACTGTAAATTCTACCAAACATTTGAAGAAGAATTAATATCATAATTCTTCCCCAAAATAAAAGAGGATGGAACTCTTCAAAACTCATTTGATGAGGCCAGCATTACCCTGAAACCAAAATCAGACAAGGATGCCACCAAAAAAAAAAAAAAAAAAAATTACAGTCCAAAATCCCCAATGAACATAAATGCAAAAATCCTCAACAAAATATTAGCACACCAAATTCTGAATTCAACAATACATTAAAAGGATCATACACCATAATCAAGTGGGATTTATTCCAGGGATGAAAGGATGGTTCAACATCCAAAAATCAGTCAATGTGATACACCACATTAACAAAAAGAAGAATAAAAATCATATGATCATCTCAATAAATGCAGAAAAATTTGCAGAATTTGACAAAATTCAACAACTGCTTATAAAACCTCTCAGCAAAGTAGGTATAGAGGGAACATATCTCAGCATAATAAGGCCATATATAACAGACCCACAGCTAACATCATACTCAATGGTGAAAAGCTGAAAAGCTTTTCCTCTAAGATCAGGAACAAGACAAGGATGCCCACTCACCCTTTTTATTCAGCATAGTATTGGAATTCCTAGCCACAGCAATTAGGCAAGAAAAAGAAATAAAAGGCATCTAACTGGAAAGGGAGAAATAAAACTGTCATTATTTGCAGATGACATATTGTATATAGAAAACCCTAAAGACTCCATTAAAAGACTGTTAGAAATAATAAATTCAGTAAAGTTGCAGGATACAAAAATCAATACACAAAAATCTGTTGCATTTCTATACACTAATAACAAACTATCAGAAAGAGAAATTAAGAAAAAAAATCCCATTTACAATTGCATCAAAAAGAATAAAATACTTAGGAATAAAGTTACCAAGGAGGTGAAAGACCTTATATTGAAAACTACAAGACATTAATAAAAGACTTTGAAGGGGACAAAAATTAATGAAATCTGTGTTCATGGATTGGAAGAATTAATCTTGAAATGTCCATACTACCCAAAGCAATATACAGACTCAGTGCAATCCCTATCAAAATTCCAATGGTATTTTTCACAGAAATAGATTAAATAATCCTAAAATTTGTATGGAACCAGAAAAGACCCCAAATACCCAAACAATCTTGAGAAAGAAGAACAAAGCTGGAGGCATCACATGCCCTGATTTCAAACTATATTACAAAGCTATAGTAATTCAAACAGTATGGTATTGGTATAAAAACAGACACATAGATCAATGGACCAGAATAGAGAGCCCATAAATAAACCCACACATATATGGTTAATTAATTTGAAATGAAGGAACTAAGAATATACAATGGGGAAAGGACAGTCTCTTCAATAAATATTATTGGGAAAACTGGACAGTCACATGCAAAAGAATGAAACTGGACTACTATCTTAAACTATACACAAAAATTAGCTCAAAATGGATTAAAGGCTTGAATGTAAGACCTGAAACCATAAAACTCCTAGAGGAAAACATAGGTTGTAATCTCCTTAGCATAGGTGTTGGTGATAATTTTTTGAATCTGACAACAGAAGCAAAGGCAATAAAGACAAAAATGAATAAGTTGGGCTACATCAAACTAAAAATCTTCTGCACAGCAAAGGAAACCATCAACAAAATGAAAAGGCAACCTGCTGAGTGGGAGAAAATATTTGCAAATCATATATTTAATAAGGGATTACTATCCAAAATATATAAAGAATTCATACAACTCAATAGCTAAAAAATAAACAATTTGATTAAAAAGTGGGCAGAGGATCTGCGTAGACATTTTTCCAAAGAAGACATAGAAACAGCCAATAGGTACATGAAAAGATGCTCAACATCATTAATCTTCGGGGAAATGCAAATCAAAACCACAGTGAGATATCACCTCACACCTGTTAGAATGGCTACTATCAAAAAGACAAGAAATAACAAGTGTTGGTGAGGATCTGGACAAAAGGAATCCCTTGTGCAGTGTTGGTGGGAATGTAAATTGGTGCAGCCACTATGGAAAACAGTATGGAGGTTCCTCAAAAAATTAAAAATAGAACTGCCATATGATCCTTCTGGGTATTTATTTGAAGAAAACAAAACACTAACTTGAAAAGATATATGCACCCCCATGTTCTTTGCAGCATTATTTGTAATAGCCAAGATATGGAAATAACCTAAGGGTCCACTGATGGATAAAGAAGGTGTGGTATATGTACAATGGAATATTTTTCAGCCATAAAAAATGGAATTTTGCTATTTGCGACAATATGGATGAACCTCAAGGGCATTATGCTAAGTGAAATAAGTCAGATAGAGAAAGACAAATACCATTTGATATCTCTTACATGTGGAATATAAAAACAGAAGCAGGGACTTCCGTGGCGTTCCAGTGGTTAAGACTCTGTGCTTCTACCACAAGGGGCATGAGTTCAATCCCTGGTCGGGGAACTAAGATCCCTGCATGCTGTGTGACGCAGCCAAAAAAAAAATAAAATAAATAAAAACAAACAAACAAAGAAACCACACTAAACACATAGATCCAGATCAGTGGTTGCCAGAGGCTTGGGAGAAATGAATGAACTGTTTGGTTTGTTTGTTTCTTTAGTGTAGCTTAAATAATTGAATTTAAAAATTTAAAATTTTAAAAAGCTAGGCTTTGTGGGAGGAGAGAATTGACGGAAGATTTTTTTTCACCCAGAATGAGATACATAGATAGATAGATAGACAGATAGATAGATAGATAGATAGAAGATAATATAATTAAGGAGTTCATCAGAGGGTTCCTCAGATCATAACATATCTCTATCCACAACCCTGTTTTCTAAGTCTGTGCCTGTGTGTTATTTTGAAATATTAGATGAAACACCTATGATGAAAATAAAATCAAGAGCAAGAATAGATGGTAAAAATTTTTTTAAGTAGCTAGCAATGGTAATAATAACCATATAGTAGTAGTCAGCTTTTTTTTTTTTTAATTGGTTCTATAGGCCAGGCACTGTGTTGAGTACTTTTCAAGCATATTTTAACTCAGCAGGTGTTTAACCTCCCTAAGCTTCTACACACAACATGGTAAACACCTGCTGAGTTACATAACACCTAGACGTGCCTCATTCCAAGGCCTAGTTCTTACCCATACACCAATTATTTTTCCATCTTATAATTCACAAAGCCTTAAGATTTCTTGAAGAAATACCTGAGAAATACTGAATTAGAAGTTACTGATGATAGTTGGTAACAATACAATCATAAACATAAATATAAATGAATTACCTGAATCTACATGCAAGTCCTTGGTTAAAAGGTTATCAAATGATTCAAAACATACTTTTTAAACCATATTACATATGGTTTATGTAATCAAAAATTTAAAAATTAAAGATACTTATAGAGAACTTGCAGTTTGAGAACTATTTCCCTATTGTATAATGCGTGGATTCCTAACTTAAGCTGTAATACTTTCTGCTGCTGTTTCACAGAAACTCTTAACTTGCTAAGAAGGGTTTTCCTCCTTGTTAATGTCATTGGCCCTTGAGCCTTACTTTCTTTCTAATCTTGTGGGTCATTTAAAGCATCATAGTTAGTTCCACTGAAACACCAAAAAGTGAAGATTCTCAAGGGCCAGCTACAGGGAAGGTATAATGGGTCCTACTCTTGAATGACCAAGGGTGACTAGAGAAGTAACTCCAGCCAGCCAGGATTTCACTAGAAAAAACGTGCCAGTTTTTGGATGTAAGACAGAGAGGAACTCTGACAGACGAGTCCCAGTCCAGGGAAGGCTGGCCTGCAGGGACCCACCAAAGGCTCTCCTTGCAGGAAATCTCTAAAGAAGATGTGAAATAGGATAAGGCAGGATCTCGTGAATATTCTTCAGCTTTGCCATCTTGAGGCCATGTCTCCATTTTTTATTGTTAGCTTCCATTCATTTCCTGGGCTTCTGAACCTCAAGCCTTTGATTGTTCAGCTTCCTCCTAGTCAGACTGATCTGTAATAGTACGTTACATAGGATATACGGAAGGACTAAAATCTTGCCTCCAGACAAAGGGACAGAGGCACAAGCTCTGCTTCACAGAGGCTGCCTACCCCAGGACCAACCTGCGCACCATAGTCAGGCATTGTAGGAGAGCACGTGCACTCAGCTGATTCTGATGCTAAGCATCTGGGAGCAAAACATGTGGTTACCTTACGCTAGAGGCAGGGGAAGAAGTTGTGTCTTCCTCTTACAGCGAACTCCAGAGTGTTCACTTTGGAGACTAATAGTCTTATAACCAAACACAAACGGCAAGGAAACAGTTTAGGGATCTCCCAGGGAGATCTAGTTTGTTTTAAAATGTATTACTGAAGAGTCATGAAATTTTAGACTTGCAAGGAACTTAAAGATCCCATCTCATCTGAAGGTCACAAACGGACAGCCTAGGGCCAAATCTGGCCCACAAATGGAATGTGTTTTATTTGCCTCATAATTAGAATTAGTTGTCAACATTTAAAATAAGGAGAGTTCACATTATTTCTTTAAAAATCTAGATTTGAAAAATCGGAAGATCTGGCAACCCTGACTAGCCAGCATTTCTCCACGGCTGTGACTAGAGCTCGCGGCCATTATGCCCTTGGGACACTGTACATACTCCCCAGCTTCCGGCAGCCCTGCTTCAATTCATCTACACATCCTGCCTGGACTCTGCTGGCAGTTTTGCATTTGCAGCCCTTGTTAGACCAACCTGTTCGTTTTTTACAGCTGAGGAAGTGAGGCCAGAGAAGCCAAGTGACTCGTCCATCCACACCACACATATGTTGGTGATTTTTTTTCTAATATAACACATATGTTGGTGATGTTTCCATGCACTCCTTTCTCCATCCCCATGGTTTTTCCCAAAGAGATTTGGCAAGAAAGCACACAGTCTGAGGAAGGGACAAAGATGATGTCAGCCAGAGGATAAGTTAGAAGCTCACTAACTGGAACTCAAGAGACATCGAAAGGAAATGATGGGAGGAAGTGAAGGAACAGAGGCATTCTATGTGGAATAAGAACAAACGAGAGAAGTATACCTGAAGAGGTAAGGTAATGTGGAAAGAAAGACCAAAGAAGGCAACGAATTGATCTGCGCCTTTAGAGATGTTCACGTTCCTGGAAAGCAGCAGCTGACAGAACGGAGGAGGCTGCCAAAAGCAGACTCCAAAATCCAAATGATCAGAAAAAACCATTAGAATTTATAAGAGATTTCTTCTTCGGATTTATTTATTTGAAAAAAAAAATATGTGAAGAAAACCAGAGGTGGCTTCTCAGGGTTTCCTGAGAAATTATTAACAGAAGGAGATCAAAACAATTATCTGAAAGAATAAAGCTTTGCAAGAAAAAAAGAGAAGTTGATGTTTAAGGGTTCTGCAAAAGTTTTTCTTGAAAGAAAAATGAACCAAGATTTCAAAAGAAACAATAGAATACGTGTGTAATTAGCACGCGAATTCGGTGCTGGTCCTGGCTCTGCCACTAATGGGCTGGGTCACTTTGGGCCAAACACTGCAGTTGTCTAAGGCTCAACTTCCCCTGCTGTGAAGTGAGGGCCTTGGGCTGATTCTCAAAGTGCTCTGCCTAGATCAGCAGCGGCAGAAGCAGCAGCATGGGAGAACTTGTTAGAAATACAGATTCTTAGGGCTCATCCCAGACTTACTGAGGCTCTGCCGTCTGTGTTGTAACAAGCCCTCTGGCTGAGAAACCTGTAAAGTTTGAGAACCACTGAGAAAGCCACCAGCCAGATGATCTCTACGTTCCTTATAGCTATAAACACTCTAATTCTAAGCAAAAGAGGAAAAAGAGCTGGGTTACCCTAGTAGCTGACATGAAAGGTCTTTTAAAAGATATTCAATAGGACAGGGCATGATTATTTGTTTCGAATGATGCAAGTATTTGGTTAACCATTCAGTTTTATGAGATGTGAGAACATCGTGCACAGGCAAGGAGCTTTCCAACAATGAAATGAAGTGAGTTGAAGCAAAGTTAGAGACCACAGGTGGCAAGATGAGGACAGACACATATGCATCAGCAATATTCTCCCTACGAGGGTACATACATATGCACACACAGGCTTAGTGTTCAGACAAGGGAAGAAGGGTTCCTCCCTTTCAGTGTTGAAGTTATACATTAAAAAAAAAAAAATTAATGAACTACCTTATAATGAGCTTCTTTATATTAATGGTACTTGTGTTTACAAAAATAAAATCTTCAGGGCTCATTGGAAGTTTTAGAGGTGTCATCGGGCTCAAAGGTTTTGAGTTATAATACCAAAAAGCAAAGCAAAACAAAAGAAAACACACAAGCAAAGAAGCAAAATGAACAAGAAAAACCAACCCCATAATCAGCTTCTCTCTGTCCAGCATAGTTGAAGATGAACAAGACTGCAGAACTGAGAGAGTTCAGCTCGCTTTCCGTAGCATCCTCTTTCGGTCTCTTCCCCCTTTGCCTTCAGGGACCTGCTCTTTAATTGCTTTTCCTTATCAGTCATTTATGTTGGTTCATTCACTGACTCTTTTTTTTTTTTAATTTATTTATGGCTGTGTTGAGTCTTTGTTTCTGTGCGAGGGCTCTTCTCTAGTTGCGGCGAGCGGGGGCCGCTCTTCGTCGCGGTGCGCGGGCCTCTCACTGTCATGGCCTCTCTTGTGGCGGAGCACAGGCTCCAGACACGCAGGCTCAGTAGTTGTGGCTCACGGGCCTAGTTGCTCCGCGGCATGTGGGATCTTCCCAGACCAGGGCTCGAACCCGTGTCCCCTGCATTGGCAGGCAGATTCTCAACCACTGCACCACCAGGGAAGCCCCATTCACTGACTCTTAACACTGAAGTATGAATAAACTTCATGATGTGCTATGTCAACGAGATATTTTCATTGTGTTTTTCATAATGAATTCTAGAATAAAAGGTTCTGTCATCTGTGAAAGAAGCTACAGGTGTCACCTAATAGGTAGGGAAATTTTTGAATGGAGCAGAAAAGCCTCCAAGGTCAGTGAGATCTCTGAAAGTCGATCTGATTTAGTGATCGTCTTAGTGTAATTGGGAGCAGTGTTAGCAGGGAAGGTGGAGTAGCAGGGGAGGTGGAGTAGCAGGGGAGGTGGAGTAGCAGGGGAGGTGGAGTAGCAGGGGAGGTGGAGAAGCAGGGGAGGTGGAGTAGCAGGGGAGGTGGAGTAGCAGGGGAGGTGGAGAAGCAGGGGAGGTGGAGTAGCAGGGGAGGTGGAGTAGCAGGGGAGGTGGAGAAGCAGGGGAGGTGGGGGTATCAGGGGAGGTGGAGAAGCAGGGGAGGTGGAGTAGCAGGGGAGGTGGAGAAGCAGGGGAGGTGGAGTAGCAGGGGAGGTGGAGAAGCAGGGGAGGTGGGGGTATCAGGGGAGGTGGAGAAGCAGGGGAGGTGGAGTAGCAGGGGAGGTGGAGAAGCAGGGGAGGTGGAGTAGCAGGGGAGGTGGAGAAGCAGGGGAGGTGGAGTAGCAGGGGAGGTGGAGTAGCAGGGGAGGTGGAGTAGCAGGGGAGGTTGAGTGGGGGAGCAGTCCAAGAGCCTGTGGTAAAATGAATAGAGACTATACTGGCCTCTTTGCTAAAGAATGTTCTCCCACAGGAAGGAAATTCTGCATGTTGGCTAGGCAAGACCGTCTGTATCAGTAATTACAAAATCTGTATGGAGTCTCTTCCAGGACTGAAGACTTCTTTCCCCACAGGTGAGACCTTTTCCATCCTACCTGCTTCTCTGCCCCATCTTTTTGTGCATGAGTAGAGATTAGCTCCTCTCCCATCCCCCTAATCATAATCCATTTTCTGTCCCAGGAGCCAGGGCCACTGTGTTGATTGTGTAGGCTGTACCCTACACAGAAGGGCTCACTTATGTGGCACCATGCAGAGGGAGTGGATGGAGGCTGAAATCTAGCCCATGCTTCCCTCACCAAACCCTGTGTTAGAGGAGGCGGTGCCTTTTTGTAACTCACACAAAGGTACCCTATGAGCTAGCCACAACCATGCCAGTAACCCCTGCATCACCATCACCACCATCCATCTCTAGAACTCTTTTCATCTTATAAAATTGAAACTCTATACCTGTTAAACACTAAGTCCCCATTCCCCCTCCCCCAGCCTCTGGCAACCACCATTCTACTTTCTGTCTCTCTGATTTTTACTGCTCTAAGTACCTCACATAAGCGGAATCCTTTTGTGATGGGCTTATTTCTCTGAGCATAATGTCCTCAAGGTTCATCCATGTTGTAGACTGTGTCATAATTTCTTTCTCCTTTAAGGCTGAATAATATTCCACTGTATGTATAGACCACTTTTTTGTTTGTTTGTTTGTTTTTGCCCATGCTGCACGGCATGTAGGATCTTAGTTCCCCCACCAGGAGTGGAACCCGTGCCCTCTGCAGTGGAAGCAAGGAGTCTTACCCACTGGACCACCAGGGAAGTCCCTAAACCACATTTTTTTGGGGGGATGGGCTGTGTTGGGTCTTTGGCGCGCGGGCTTTCTCTAGTTGCAGTGAGCGGGGGCTACTCTTCATTGCGGTGTGTGGGTTTCTCATTGCGGTAGCTTGTCCTTTTGCGGAGTCTAGGCACATAGGCTTCTGTAGTTCCTGCACGCAGGCTCAGTAGTTGTGGCTCACAGGCTCTAGAGCACAGGCTCAGTAGCTGTGGCACACGGGCTTAGTTGCTCCACGGCATGTGGGATCTTCCCATACCAGGGACTGAACCCGTGTCCCCTGCATTGGCAGGCGGATTCTTAACCACTGCGCCACCAGGGAAGCCCCCCTTCCATGAAACTTTAAGTATACCGTACTATATCTGTTTTTGCTGACAGAATTTTAAATCTTTTTTTAAAAATTTAAATTTGCTAAGTGTTTTTTGCTTCTCTCTAATTGTGGCATGCAAGCTCCAGAGTGTGTGAGCTCAGTAGTCACCGCACGCAGGCTCTCTAGTTGTGGCGCATGGGCTCTAGAGCGTGCAGGCTTAGTTGCCCTGTGGCATGTGGGATCTTAGTTCCCTGACCAGGGATCGAACCCGTGTCCCCTGCATTGGAAGGCGGATTCTTAACCACTGGACCACCAGGGAAGTCCCATAAATTTGCTAAGTGTTTCTGACAACACAGCAATAATGTATCACAGGAGAAGAGTCATCCTTGGGACTTCCCTGGCGGTCCAGTGGTTAAGACTCTGCGTTCCCATTGCAGGGGGCGTGGGTTCGACCCCTGGTCGGGGAACTAAGATCCCACATGCCGCGTGGCACGGCCAAAAAGCAAACAAACAAACAAAAATACGAAATGCATTGTTGCCAAAGAGCCTTGGAAAATAGTAATTGTACCTAAAATGGCCAGAATTTATCCTTAGAACTATTTAGAATGCCACTAACAAAACGATAAGTTAATTACTTTGTAACCTATTTAAAGAAATATGAATCAAGAATCTCTTATTTGTAATTCCAGAAAACCATGAAAAACAAATATTTTAATAACTAATTTGGTGGAAGAATCTCATGTGAACTACCGGAGGCTACTTGATTATCTGGATTTATCCTATTTATTCTGAATATTCACATGTTTGGCAGCTGAATTCTTTAAATGTTTGATTCAGAGGTATACTACATTACCTTTCTAAATCCAAAAGATCTGAATTCAGAAACACATCTGGCCAAAGAGTTTTGGCTTAGGGCCTATGAGCCTGTCATATGTGACAGGAGATTGGTGGTGAGCGTCTGTGTATTTGCAAGAAGGATGTGATTCCACTTGCAGGAGTGTGGTGTCCCAGACATTCTGAAGGATCCATCAATACAAATAAAAACAATTATATCCTGAATAAAACCTACTTTTAATGCCATGCTGGGCTACCAAGCAGTAATGGAAATCTCCAGCACTGCCCCCCCACCATATACACACACAAATACAAAATAAATAGAAAGAGACCAAACACATTCCAAACCAAGGGAAAAAAAATTGAAAAAGGAAAAAATAAACACGATCGTTGCAAAGATTTTACAATGACATATTAGCCACAATAGGCTACTTTATGCTATGATGATAAATCAACTTCACTGTCTCCCTGACAAAATACAAATGAAACTGACTTCTCTCTCCTACTTCCCAGCAACGCAGGTTGGTAGGAGACCCTGCTCTGCAGCTACTGAAGGGCTTGATGGATGAAGGCTTTGCCATCTGGCATGTTGTAAGTTGTTGCAACAGCATAAGAGAACACATGGAAAACTCTGACCGTTTCCAGCTTTGACAAAGGGGGATACGTCACTTTCATTCCTATTGCTCAGGATTACTCACGTTGCCTCCCCTAAACTTATAGGGCATATAGGGCAGTGTTCATATAGGGCAGTGCAAGGAATGTTTGCCAATCATGACCATAAAAGGAGAAAAAAGAAACAGAGAAATAAATGGGACAAATAGGAATGTAAAATAACATGGTATAAACAAGTCCAGAGAAATCTATAAATTACAATACACAAATGAAGTATACTCACAAGTAAAAAAGCAGGTAATGTCAGAAGGGATTTTTTAAATCTACTTATATGATGTTCAGAAGAGAGCCATCAAAAATGTTAGAACAAATAAAGCTTAAAAATAAAAAGGCAAAAAAGGATAAAGAGGCAAATATCAAACAAAAGAAAGCTGATATGGCTATATTTGTATTAGAAATAATAGACGTTAAGATTAAAAAAATAAGTGTAAAGGAGGACACTCATAATAGTTTTTTAAAAGCCCAATTCACCAGGAAGAGATAAAAATTCTAAACTTATGAGCACCTAATAAAATAGCATCAAATTACATACAGTAAAAATTGATAAGGTGAAGAGAGAATATGGCTCACAAAGCTTAAAGTATTTACTATCTCGCTTTTTATAGAAAAAGTTTGTGCCACTGTACATGGACATAAAGCATCTCAACAAATTTCAAAATATCAGTATCAAGCGACAACCATCTTTGAACTGAAATGCAATTAAGTTATCAATAAAAGTAAATTAAGACAAGTTTAAAAACTCCATGCTTTTGAAAATTTGAAAGGAAACCACACTTTTAAATAATGCATGTGTGAAAGGAGAAATAATAATGGAAATTTTAGAATACTATGTAATAAATGATAATGAAACTGTTATATATTAGAACTTGATAGATGATCAAGGATGAACAATTAGGACCTCACTAAAGGCACTAATTGCAGTGCATTAAAACAGGCCAAATATGTTTAAATCTATGAGTTTAGACACTTGGGGGAAAAGCTAGTAGGTCACCTTGGGAAGATGACAGAGAACCATTCATTATTTTGAGAACAGGTAAATAAAGAGAAAAAAAATTAAATTAAGCATTTATCACGTCTTTCCTACGTGAAGCATTTATCACGTCTTTCCTACGTGAAGCATTTATCACATCTTTCCTACGTGGACTATCCCGGTAGGCAGTCAATAATCAATCAGCTGGAAACACTGGCACAGGTGGACAAGTTGAAGCTTGCAGGGAAACCGAAGAGGCCAATCATATCCAGATGCCCAAATGAGCCTTTAAAAGGGAGCTAGTGGAGAAATCTGTGGGAGGCTGTTGCCTCTGTGGGCAAATCATGGAATTTAAGAGCAAGGACAAGCTGGAATCCAGTGGTGACCTCTGTATCCAGCCATCGCCATATCTGACTGCAACAAACTTTTGAAAGCAGTGGCCACTTCAGTTCTGCCTTCCAGATTTCACGCAGGCTTTCCTATAGCCAACTGTAACTCAGAACCATAAGGAAAAGGGAATTCTGGAAAAGAGCAGCACAATTTAGAGTAGTCCGCTGTTTCCCAATTTGGCAGCTATACATCTTCTTTTAACCACTTCTAAATACAGATAATAGCAAAATCATGTTTCCACTTAAGATGTAACTACCCCTCATACAACTGAAAAGGCACTGATCGTCTACCGAAAACAATCCACACGTGAGATCTGTTTTTCAGTGACGTCCATTTGTCCTACAGCTGGATCTCATTCATCTTTTAATATCCTGTAACTTAAATACTAATGTATACAGTTCATGTTTTATGTTAGATGGTAGAGGAATGGGAGAGGAAAAAAAGAAAAAATGGTGTGTGTGTGTGTGTGTGTGTGTTGCAGACAGAGGCAGCAGCTCCCCACCTCACCCCACACACACATTCATACCAAGGAGAAAACACACTCAAAACTACTACCACCCTCGTTTCTGCAATTGGTCATCTGATCATGGTTGGTGTTTATTAACCTCCTTTTCCCATTATCCAGTTAGTATTCTCTGCTCTCAGGAAGCACCTCAGCTTTCCTGGTGGGTTACCCAAACCTTCACTCCCAAAGGATCTGTAGCATTTGCAGTCCTGCTATATTGGGGTGTTGTGGTTTTCTGTCAACTTTTTTTCATAGTACATAGGAATATGAAGAGGTGTGCCCAGAGGATCTGTTGAATTCCAGAGTTACTCCACCCTGCTCCCATTGTGTAGTAGCGACCCAATTTCCCCTTGAGGATTGAGATCAGTCACACTAGCTAATATATTAAGCTGCCTTTTTTTTTTTTTGGCTGGTTGGTTCAGTGGCACGAGAAGCTCAAAATGTCCAGGTTACAGTTTCAGCTTCCACTTTGGTAGAAACACTGCTGTGTCCCCAGTGAAAACACTCTTCCTTTGGGAATTAAGATCTCTAAACCAACAGAGCACACAGTTCAGAGGACAGGAAGTATCCTTTTTACTAGTGGACCATTGGAGTTCAGAATCAGAGGAGCCAATCCCATTTCCACCCCCTGATTCTTGGAAATGAGAGAAGAAGCACCATATGGTGGTTGCTTGCTCAGTGCATTTATTGCATCCTGGAAGAAGTTACTCCAGCCTTGCAAAGTGTTGCCACCCATCTGGTACCACAATTGAGTCTTCAAAGGGCTATCCCACTACCCTATCAAGCCAGCTGCTTCAAAATGATGGGGAACATAATAAGCTCAGTGAATTCCATAAGCACGAGCCCATTGCTGTCTTTTACTTCGTATAAAATCAGTTTCCTGTTCACAAGTGATGCTGTATGGAATACTCTGAGGATGAATAGGGCATTTTGTAAGTCCACAAATGGTGGTTTTTCCAGAAGCATTGCAGACAAAAAAGGCAAGTCCATAACCAGTTCTGACTGCTGGAGGGATTTTTCGTAACCACCGTCTTTTAGAGCCACGCCTAAGTGGGGCAGTATTGCCACAGTTGTCCGCTTTCAGATGGTGCCAGCATGGTGCCTGAGAAACCATCTGCAATCAGGCCTGAACTTTTTCGTCCTTAGCATAACTTTTTCGACATAGAGAACTTCCCATGAGGCCGTAGGTGTGGGTTGAGAGAGAGGAGATTTAACAGGAGTAAGAGCCGTAGGAATCTGAGCCAGTGGCTCAGGCAACTTCCTCGTGCCTTCAGGACCTGCTTGTGCCCGAACTCGTGTATATTACTTCCACTCAAGTTGGAGCGCTGCCGTGTGTGCCCAGCATAGTGGCTTCCCGGGTCAAACAACACCGCATTCAAAATGGGCAGATCAGGTTCCATGACAACGTGGCAGTCCAAAGTCAAGCATTCAGTCTCTTCTAGGGTTCAGTAGCAAACCAGAAGCTGTTTCTTAAAAGGAGAATGTTTATCTTTAGAAGATGGCATAGCTTTGCTCCAGAATCCTAAAGGTCTGCAGTGTAATTCACATAATCCTGCCAAGGGCCCGTACAACATCCCTATCTGTCATGGGCATTTCAAATCTCAGTGGGTCTTCTGGATCAAAGGGCTCAACGGGCAGAGGAGCGGTCACACAGCTTGGGCCTGTTGCAGAGTCTTCTACGTGAGGTCCCATTGAAAACTGGAGGTGCTCTAGAAGTCGTGCTTCTTTCTCTGGAGTGGGAAGGCCTAGATCCAGCAACTCGTTCACCTTACTAGAGATATCTTGACCATGCCCCAGATCAGAGGAGGCAGTAACTAAGGTGGAAAGCCCCTAAGCTTTTGTGAAATTTATTCTCACCCTCTGGATAGTTGCTACTTCCTGCTCATCAGGTCCAGTCAACATGCTCTCATTACTGTAATGGACCAAAACAATATTTTGTCGAATGGAGAGGCAATCAAGGTCTTTTCAGACTAGATGATGATAAAAGGCTGTCGAGTTGATATAGGCTTGAGATAGGGCAGTGAAGGGTATCGCCAGCCCTACCAGTTGAAAGCTAACTGCTTTTTGTAGTCTTTACTATGGGAATTAAGAGAAAAAGTATTCACCAGATCAAGCGCTGCATACTAGGTACCAAGGATTGTATTGATGTGCTCCAATAAGGAAATCTCATTTGGAGTAGCAGATGTATTTGGAGTTATGACCTAATTAAGTTCACCATAACCCACCATCATTCTTTTTTTTTTTTTTTAAATTAAATATTTCATGATAAAGCACTACGTGTTTTTTTAAATTTTTATTTATTTATTTATTTATGGCTGTGTTGGGTCTTCGTTTCTGTGCGAGGGCTTTCTCTAGTTGTGGCAAGCGGGGGCCACTCCTCATCGCAGTGCGCAGGCCTCTCACTATCACGGCCTCTCTTGTTGCGGAGCACAGGCTCCAGACGCGCAGGCTCAGTAATTGTGGCTCACGGGCTTAGTTGCTCCGCGGCATGTGGGATCCTCCCAGACCAGGGCTCGAACCCGTGTCCCCTGCATTGGCAGGCAGACTCTCAACCACTGCGCCACCAGGGAAGCCCCCCACCATCATTCTTCAAGACCTCTTTTTCTTTTTTCTTAATTAATTAATTTATTTTTGGCTGCGTTGGGTCTCCGTTGCTGCGCGCAGGCTTTACCTAGTTGCGGCAAACGAGGGCTACTCTTTGTTGCTGTGTGCGGGCTTCTCATTGCGGTGGCTTCTCTTGTTGCGAAGCACAGGCTCTAGGCACGCGAGCTTCAGTAGTTGTGGCACATGGGTTTAGTAGCTGTGGCTCGTTGGCTCTAGAGTGCAGGCTCAGTAGTTGTGGCACACAGGCTTAGTTGCTCCACGGCATGTGGGATCTTCCTCGACCAGGGCTTGAACCTGTGTCCCCTGCATTGGCAGGCGGATTCTTAACCACTGTGCCACCAGGGAAGTCCAAGACCTATCTTTTGTTCACAGGCCAATAGGTGAAATGAATGGGAATGTAGTAGAAATCACCACTTCTCCATCCTTTAAGAACTTTATGGTGGCACTAATCTCTGTAATTCCTCCAAGAATGCTATATCCTTTGGTTTACTATTTTAGCAAGTAAAAGCCATTCTAGGAACTTCTTTCTGGCCTTCTATCATAAACCCCTCACTTCATAATTTGGGGAACATTTAGGGGATTCTGCCATTTGATGAATATGTAAATTCCAACTCTGCATTTCAGAACTGGGAAAATAATCATGGGGTGGGTTTGGGTATCCAGCAAGCCCACTATGAATTGGGCTCAAGTCAAAACTCCACCTATTGGGTTTCTAGGAAGTGTTAATTCAGAGCCAGTGTGCAGTAACTGCCCCCAATTCTCGTTGTTCCCCCTTCCCTGATGCAAAACCATACTGGTAGGTGGCCACATGTGCCTTTGGGGAAGGGTAGGTAGAAGATTTACAGCATACATTTTTGGCAGTGTAGCAGGTTTCTTCCTCAAGGAGACCTGCCTCCCCTTAATTTAAGGGGCTCTGCATCTACATCTGGACTGAATCAAGTCTGGGATTCAGATGAGGATCCAGCACTGTCTGTTATTGGGACTCAGGTCAGAATTTTTGACTCTAGACCTAGAGCTTTTCTGTGTATACGAGTCAAGTAAGACTTTAATAGGATGTCTATTTATTTCAGTCCTAGGGATATCCCAATAAATTAGCCAATACCAAAGATCAAACCACGGTGATTAATTATCACTTTAGCTTTGCTATCCATTATAACCATGTTTTCTTATCTCTGGTAGTTAAAATAGTTAAGCAGTGTCACTTGACACCTGTCACTCCAGTATCCCACCATCCCCAATGAATTCAGGGAGCCCAGTCTAATGGCAGCATTAATGGCTTAGAGAATGGCTGCTACAGAACTCTGCAAGGGTGCTGGTGTTTGCTTCAACAATGCACTACTTAAAGCCTTGTTGAAGGGAGTGTCTTCTGAACCCTCCCAGGTCATAATTAGGGGAGAGCGGTAGTTCTTACATAATAAATCCACTCCAGCATTCCAACTCCTTATCTTTTGGATACCTTTCATTTATACAGTGTGAGATGGATTTATGAAAGTGGTGATTTTCAGGTACTACTTGACAGAAAACAAATAGTTTCATAGTTTGTGTGTGTGGGTGGAGTTTTGAGTAATATGGGACAAGGCCTCAGGATAGCAATGGGAGTAATGAAGTAAGAGATTTGAGCAAAGATAAAAGATTCAGTAGTGATTATAGATGAACTATACAAGTTCTGTGGAAAAAGGAAGTGTCAATAATCCTAACTGGAGTTGCCACTTCTGGAAAGATAAAGGAGAATCTGTGAATGAAACAGAAAGATTTGGGAAGAGACGATATTTATGGCATAAAAGAGAGCAGCATGTCAAAAATTATTTTGAGGTTCATTAACTTGGAGGTTGATAATATGATGGCATTAGTAAGAGAGATGGGGATGCCATAGGGAGAAGGCATATGGACTACAATAGTTTGAAGGTTAGATGGGGAATGATGTGACAGAGAACTGAAAAATTCTAAAAATATAACAGCAGGAGAGGGCTATGGGAAGCTGATCATTTTGCGTAGTGACTTTGTAACGTGACAACTTAGCTAGATTGAAATACATTCTCAGAATTCCCTTCTCTGTATGTTTCCAGTTAGCGTGGGACACAGGAGAGAGTCTGGAGTGATTTGGAAGGTAGAAATGAAGCAGCAGACATTTTGTAGCTCACACATGTTGTCACTCATCTGTTGCCTCCCTCACTGGTGTGTGGCAGTGGCTGAGCCACTGACAGCTCCACCTTCACCATGATCCTCCTTCACCTTCTGCAACCCCTGAGCCGGGCGTGTGTGTGTGTGTGTGTGCGCCTGCCTTTAGTTCCATGACAAAGGGCCCCAGCTTGTGCAGGACACCCAGGGCATCAAGGTCAGAGGCAATGAGATTGACATGGGGTTCAGTCCATTCTCATGGGCTCCAGCTCATGCTTTTGAGTTCTAGCTTTTTCTTGATTTCACCCATAGTTGAGCATAGATTTCACCCATTTCTTGATTTCTTGATTTCACCCAGTTGGAAGATCTGCTCTTCCCAACTGCCTGCTGTATAGATGTATATTTCCTTTACTATATCAGTCAGCATGCCATCAGAAATACACAATCACTCTCTCTCTCTCTCTCTATATATATATACACTATACACTCCCACAACACACACGGAGGTAATTCTGCCTGAATGCACCCTGACTGATATAGTAAAGAAAATATATAGTTCAAGGCAGTGACCCTTAAGATTTAAAAACCCATGTCTTCTTTGGATAAGCAGAAACATTTCTCCTCTTCTTTCCCACCCCACCAGTTATGACAGATCCTTTTTACAGAAGCATGCCCATTAGGTTAAGGAATTCTGATTGGGCAGAGATATGTGGATGGTGGTTTTTTGTGGGTTTTTTTGCAGTTTATATTTTTTAAATGTTATTATTTTCATTGTAAAAACGTAACATTATACTACAATAATGGCTATGTGTTTTAATTAAGCACATCCACTTCCACATGGTTCTTAACTTCACTCTTCCCCACTTCTCACCACTCCTCATCACTCTTTTGGAGGATAAAGACTAGACATTCAGGTTTCTCTTCCAGTTTGTATGTAGAAAGTCACAAGAGACCATAATTTTTTCCCTAACACCTAAAACAAACCAGATAATCTACATAATTATAATTTAAAAAACCATCAGAGAGATGAGAGCACAAAGAAACCTAAGTGAATTAAGTTTCAGAAAATGACAATCCTTCAAATGAAAGAAAAGATCCACGGTGGTTCTCACCCCTGACTGAAGTATAGGACTCCACCATAGATGATGGCAAGGAGAAATCAGCCTAACTTTTAACAAATTTTAATGGCCGTGTGTTGGCTTATATGACAGATTAGAATCCAGAGGAATCACAGGCACAGAGTGAAACTATACTACCTCACTATTCTTTCCCATTGATATTCACTAACTACTGGGGTAGGGCCATAAACAGAAGGGCAGTGAAGAAGAGCTGAGAGACACTCTCAGAGACACATTGGGCTTTTAGTTAAGAAAGACTTGTAGAGGGTAGGAGAGCTGAGAGAAGACCCATGGCACTCCAGGCCTTCAGCTAAGAAAAATTGAGGGTCAGGGCAGGAGAGAAGGGAGAGCCTACCTGAAGGCTTGATAGCTAATGAAGACATCAAGCAAGGCAGAACAGCTGAGATAACAGCTCTAAGACAGTATTTGCTTATAGGAAAAGTTCTGATCTTGCCTTCAAAATATTTGAAGCCCGTGGTGAATTGAATCAAACTGAAAAATTACAACAAAGCCCACATCTAGCTCAACTATAGATTATATCAACTCAGCTCCAATTCTAGTGGTCTTATAGGAGAATGTGTGTGGCCCTTTTTGGAGGAAAATATCATTTAATTCATTGTCTACTGTATTTTTACAGAAAATGTATGTAGTTTTACATAAAATGTCCAGCATACAGTAAAAAATATCAAGACACACACACAAAAGAGCAAGAACATGTAACTCATGGTCAAGTAAGGAAACCAACT
Organism: Eubalaena glacialis; assembly: GCF_028564815.1. Classification (NCBI taxonomy): domain Eukaryota; kingdom Metazoa; phylum Chordata; class Mammalia; order Artiodactyla; family Balaenidae; genus Eubalaena; species Eubalaena glacialis. Next base: position 107,865,992 of record NC_083726.1, on the reverse strand, counting down.
GAAGTTAACCAAGAAAACCTCACATTTGAGAATTATCACATTATAACAAAAATGCTAAAGGACTTAAAAAAATAAAAGGTAGAACCCATAAATAAAGATATGAGCAACTTCAGAAAAGTGATGGCAAATATTAAAAAATGGAAATGCTAAAAATAAATACAGTATCAGAAGTAAAGAACTTGATAGGCTTAACAGTAAGTTGGACAATAACAGAGGAAAAAAACTTGGAAAAGAGATAAATAGAAAGCATCCAAATTGAAAGTCAAAGAGAAAAAAAGATAAATACAATAGAGTATTTGGGTGTACTGAACAATGTCAGTTGGTCTAACACTTGTATCATTGGAGAAAAAAAAAAAAAGGAAAGTAGAAAGAATGGGCAGAAACAATATTCAAAGAGATAACAGATCAGAATTTTCCAAAACTGACGAAAGATACCAACTTATAGGTCCACGAACTGTAGCCAACATCAAGAAAAATAAATACAAACAAACAAACCAAAAAAACCCCACATGTAGGCACATCCTAGTCACAATTCTGAAAACCAAATTTAGAGACCAGATCTTAATGACAGCCAGAGGAAAAAAGACATTACACACAGGGAGCTAAAATATGAACTACAAATGACTCTTAAAAATAATGGAGACAGATATGGAATGAAATATTTAAAGTGCCGAAAGGAAAAAAAGAAAATCTGTCAACCTAAAATTTTATACACAGTTGAAAATTATCCTTCAAAAATGAATGTGAAATAAAGACATTCTGACACAAAGAAAGCTGAGAGACTTTATCTCCAACAAGAAATGCCAAAGAAGTTCTTGAGGCCAAAGATAAATGATACTAGATCTGCAAGAAGGAATAAGAAAGTACCAGAAAGGATAAATAGCTGGACAGATTAAAAAGAGACTATATTTTAGTACCTTCATTATACACACATATTTACAATATTAAAAAAAAAAATCAAAACCCCCTACAATGTATGGTGGGTTTCATAACACAGGTAGAAATAAAATATAGGACAATATCATAAAGGATGGGAGAGGGATAAATGAAATTATGCTGTTGTTAGTTTCTTATATATTTATGAGATAGAATAATATTATTTGAAGATAGACTGTGGTAATTAAAGATGCAAATTGTAATTTCTAGAGCAACCACTATATTTAATGTAAAAAAGAAACACTAGAAAGACCATCTAGGAATTTAAATGGAATATGAAAAAAATACCTAATTACCCCAAAGAAGTCAGGAAGCAAGGAATAGAGAAACAACTGACAAATGGGAATGAGTGAATGAAAACAACTTCCCTTAACTACTATTACTGAGTGGTTTTGGAAATTAGTTTTGCTACAGACTTTATCAAGTCTGTTTTTCATGAATTAAACCTAAAACTACAAGGCAAAATACAGCTATATGTGAAGCTTATACTGCAGTTAAATCATTTCGACACAATTAACATTGTTTGAATCACAAATGATATAAAGCTGCTTTATACATTTCCTACGCTGTCAAAAGTTAAAACAAGAAGCAAGATGTCCATTCTAACACAAATTTGAAGCAGTTCTATTTTTCTGAACTCAAACTACAGTTCCAACAGTGGTTTTTGGATTTTGATGCAAGTGAAAAGGATATTTTCATATTTAAAATCCACTTCACTGTGCAGTTGAGGCACTTCCACCTAACTTTCAATTGGAAGTGATTAATCTGCAATGTAATGACACGCTAAAGGGGAAATATCAAGAGAATTTCTAGAATTCCAATAAAATTGTATAAATGCCTTATAAGCAATAAATATGCTCAAGTACAACCATATGCTCATGGATTGATATATTTGGCAGTATCCTATCTGGATGAAAAGATATTTCCAAATGAAATATGTAAAATCTCATGACAGATCACCATTAACAGATAAACATTTGCAGTCAATTTTGATGATAGAGAACATTTAGTTTAAACTGGGGTTTAACTAAGTGAAATGTTATCCCCCTTAAAAAAAAAGAGTTCCATTCTTCTCGTTGTTAGACCTGTATTACAACTCTTACTATTACACCTTATATTTTGTCAATAAAAAAAAAACTGTGGATATTTGTTTACTCTATTGCTATATAAGTATCTACATATTCTCAATTTTGTCTCTTGGGGCACAAAGCCTAAAATATTTACTATTGGGCCCTTTACAGAAAGAAATCACCAACCCCTGGCTAAATGCAACGTCTTCCACAGCTGCTACTGCGTATTTTGCTTTGGAACCACACACAGTCTCCTTTACACGCCACTTTTGTTGAGTCACCTGGAGAAGGTAACGAGGAGATAGAACGAAGTTGAGAGTCAATTCAGTCCTGAGGTTAAATAATTGTAGCTAACGTTCATTGAGCAGATAAAGTATGTAGTAAGAACTCAGATAATTCATCATTTTGTATATATTTGCTCATTTAATACTCACAGGAATCTTATGAGATAGGTAATGTTCCCCACCCCATTTTACCCAAGCTGAAAAAGTGAGTTGCCAAAGATCATGCTGATAAGTAAGGGATGTAGGGGTTTACAGGACTTAACCCAGCAATGGGACATCAGAACCAACGCCTCCAACACCAGCCGAGGGAGCAAAGGCAGACACGTGTGTGTGGGTTGAGGTGGGGAGCAGCAGGTGGTCCAGGGCAGAAGAGTTGATGTGGACATGAGCGCTCTCGGGAAGGACAGGACTACCAGGTGACATGGACTGCTGAGGTCCTCGGAGACTCACAAAATCCCATTATTCCCACCATCCCAGCAACAGGACTCTTTTCCCATTCCAACCCCTTTAATAAATTCTGGTTCAGAGTGTTCTTCGAATGAGCGTGTGAAGAAGTCTGAACACAATTTATTATGTGGAGAGATGAAGGCAAGTGGGTAGGAAAAATCCGTAGGATGGGGAGGATCTGGGAAATCTGTCCTGGTTTATCTGTATATACTATAGACACACATTATACATATGTATTTATATATTCGTAATTTAATACACATCCATACATTAAAGCCGTACGTATTAGCAGGGTTTAGAATTTAAACATAATTATAATGTTCTCAACCTTCTGCAGTGGACACTTCAGAGCATTTTCAGGGACTATAAATAACAATAAAAATAATAGAGTGATCAGACTACACGTACTCAAGGCTAGAACCTTCAGCCCGACAGGCTTTAACCTCCTCTCAATTGTTTTTCCAACCAAATATTCCGCCCCCGGCAGGATCCCGGGGTCGTCCCATCCGCCAATGACGGTTTCAGAGAAGCGGTCCTGGGGAGGGGTATTATGTCCAGGAACACGTCCTGTCCACTTTGCAGTCGAGTCACCTATTTCGGTTGGTAGCGGCCGCTATTGCTTTAAAAAGACAGAGGATTTCGAAACAGGGAGGAAGGGGGGGGGGTCAGGAAAAGGAACTCAACTGCCTTTGATAACCGCCCAACAGCCTTTCCTTTTCCAGGACGCGTGCTCGGCTGGGGCAGCGCCCGCATCCCCGGCCTGGCGGGCGCGCGCGTCTCCTCTTTTCCGGGCGCCCACCTTCGCGGGGAATCCCCCGCGGCCAGGCTGGGCTTCTGCGGGCGGCCGCCCCGCTTTGTCTCCGACGTCGCGCTCCGCGGCTCGCTTGCTCGCTCGCCCCTTTACCCCGGTGCGGGCTGTAACCCGATCTCCCATTTCCTGGTGGATTCTCTTAAAGAGGCCGCGGTCGAGAAGCAGAACAAAGGCTATTGTTTTACTTCCTCCTTCGGATTCCGCGTCCTTACCGGAATGTCCCTTCCTATATAATTATTTTCATTGCGTCTGCGCTCGGCGGGGGGTGGGGAAACCCTGTGCCTTTCAATGTATCCAAGAGACGGAGCTAGGGGAGGGGGAGGCGTTTAATAAAACCTGTTCTGAGGTTTCTGGGGCCCCGATGGAACGTTTCTCGGCGTGTCTTCCGCGAGCCAGGCGGCGGCCCAGCGGAGCCTAGGACGCCCCGCGCCAGGCCGGCGGGGGCCGCGCCGCCCGCCTAGTTAGCAGCCGCGGCCTCGCGCGGCCCCGCTCCCCGGGATCCTCCGCCCGCGCCCCCGCCGCCGCCCCTCCCCCCCACTCCCTGCCCGGCTTTTATTTCTCCGATGCGGGGCTGTAACCCGATCTTTTATTTCCTGGTGGCTCCTTTAAGAGGCAGAGCTCAGTGCTGGGAATTCACGTCAGTTTCTGCACTGAAACTCTCAAGATCAATGAGCAAAGAGCTTTCTCAGTTCTGCCTTTCAGTTTCTCTCTTCCAGGAAGGAAAACATTCGAGAGAGAGAGCGAGGGAGAGCGGCGGGAGGGCGGGGGGCGGGGGCGCCGGCCCGGGTGGGAGGAGAGAGCGGGAGGCCGGCCGGGCTGCGCCCCGGGTCGCCGCGCCGCGCCGCGACCTGCAGACCCCGCCGCCGCGCCGCCCGGCTCCCACGCCCCCGCCGCCCCGCGCGGCGACTCCGCCGGCGCCCGCCCCGCCCCGCGCGCTCGCGGCCCCCCGGGGCGGCCGCCGGGAGAGATGCTGCAAGAAACTTCTTAAATGACCGCGTCCGGCCGGCCGTGGAGCGTTTCTGGGTTGGGGAGAGGAAAGGAAAGTGGAAAAAAACTGAGAACTTCCTGATCTCTCTCGCTGTGAGACATGTCTGAGACTCCTGCTCAGTGTAGCATTAAGGTAAAGATCTTCTCCCCCTCCCTCTCCGGGGTGGAAAACCTTGAGCTGCACCGGCCCGGCCAGTCGTAGTGGGCTCTTCAGTTGCGAGGGGACTGTTGCAGTGGCTCTGTTCGCAGGAAATTATTTGGGGCGCCGGGGAAGGAGACGCGGCTCGCGGCGGCAGCGTACCCTTTAGTGTAACCTTGCTGCTCCCCCCCTCTCGCCGAGCGCCCTGTCGGCTCCTGCGCCCTCACCTCACCCCTTTGCTTTTTGACAATGAAATGCCAGTCACCGTCGGTCTGGAGGAGCCCGAGTGGTCTCCAGGACTGTAAAACACCCCCGTAATTAGTGCGCTTTTTAAAAAACCTGGTCCCTACTCCTACTCCCAACATGTGACCGAAATGGAACTTTTGTTCCCGAGGGGTGGTCTCCTTAGCAAAAAAAGTTCTCCGGCTCCATTGGGACTGGAATCATTTCTTTTTTTTAAGGGCTCACAGAGTCGGATCAGACAGATTCCCCCCACCCCCGCATTGTAATTGCAAGCGCTTGTCGGAGAGACAGTCGTGGTGTCAGCTTTTCCTGGGCATTGCACAATGAATTTCTTTCTTTTCTTTCTTTCTTTTTTTTCCCTTTAAACCAAGGTGAATAAAGTCGCTGAATGGTTATTTTACTCTGATGCATATGAACGCTGAGCAATCCCAAAGTAGAAAACTCCCGTGTTGCAGAGAGGGAGAATTATCTAAGTGACCATACAAAATGACCTTCCCAGTTTGACAGTGCAGAGAGGAGAGCTAAGAGTAGAAATCTCCCAGCTTTCTGGCCATGGTTTTCAGTATTGTAAATGCAGGATGGTGAAGGATGTTTGCAGACACAGCATTTACCTTCCAAGTAGTTGTGTGTGTACATTTATATATTTGTGTGTGTCTCTAAAGGCTAGTGGTGCTGCGGTTTGTTGCTTCTAGAAAGTTGTCGTAAAGTTTGCCACCGTGAGGAGGCAGACTGATTTGTCCATCTCCCCCAATTATTTTGCCCGTCGTTGCATTTGGTGTGCACTTCCATTTCACTGTTCCATCAGTACCCAGATGGAAAAGCCTTTTGCTTCCGTGCAGGCTGAAGCTCCTGAAGTTAGTTTGTGGCTTGGCCCATTAAATATGTTCATTGAGGGGACCCTGCAGAGACAATGAACAAGTAACCAGTTTTCTTCATCTATGGCGAATTCGAGAAACCTTTCCAGTTTTAACACCGCTTTTCCATAGGATCTGTTTAGAGGAAACAGTATTTTATCATGTTTGCTTATTAGGGCTCATAATTATACTCAGGTGTTAGTGTTTCTTATCAGGACAGATTCTCATGGGGTTTGAATTAGGGCTAATGTGAACTGAAAAGGTGGGTTGGGTTTCTTTGTTTTTGCCTAGCAAAAAAACGCCCAGTGGAACTTTCGGGTTTCTGTGTTTGTACATATCTGGGGATAGCAGTATGTCTGCGGTGGCAGGGAGGTGTCAGAGTAAAGATGTTAGGTAGGTTGATACTTCAAAACCAGTTTCTTTTGCTGTATAAATTCGATTCTACGAGTTCAGGATAATCCTACGGTATGCCTGATCTAATTTATCTGATACTTCATAACACAAACAGAGGTAACTAAATACTAGGGTATGAAATCAGTAAATTGTATTTAACTCGATGGCAATAAATCTGACCCGGGGAGACCCTGGACCAGCTATGAGATAGTGGTTTTAGGGTGAAAACAACAAAAAACAAGCCTTTCTGTGACTTTTCTTGATGTCTCTTCTAAAGAGACTGCATATGCCCGCTGTTCTGAGGGGCTTATGTTTGGGTGCTGCAGGTGTTCATCTTATTGTACCCCCATGGGAGGCTACAGCAGCCCTTTCCTTACACACACGGATGGAATCATTCCCAAACCCAGACAGCACACTCTCTTACATGTGACATAAAAATTGCAGCCATACTTTGTATATCATTTTTTTCCTTATCGTTTACCCCTCAGTTCTTTTCGGGAGCCTCTTTTCCTCACTCTGTATTTCTCTGTAATTAGAATAGATTTAATGGTCTTCACTAGTAATGAAAGTATCACTTTTATTTTGGATTGTTCTTTATGGAACCAGAATATGACTGTTTGCTTGGACTGTGCATATGTTCAAATGCACATGTGTGAAGTGCGTTTTTCCACGGAGTTTGTTTAGTTTGCAACGTTCCAGTAAGAAGCGCCGGAGATCAAGGACTGGGATTATTCTAGCTTGTCTGAAAATGCTCTGGTGATGTGTGCGGTGTTTCCCTTAGTCCTTGGGATGTGGTACAGTGACTGCATAATACAAAATGTTTGCTGGGAACCCACAAGAACTGGGATTTTTTTCTACAGTCCTGTAAACAATAAAGTTTTCTGTGGAGCAGGGAATGAATGTCGGGAGCTTTCAAGGATGACCTGATGGCTCTGATATCCTGAGGACATGTGACACGGAAGGCTCTCTGTGTGGAGAGATTTCCTTCACTCCTCCTGTCTACTCCTGAAACCTTCCTCCCTGGCTCTCATTCCTTACAAGCAGCTGGTCAGCAGGCAGTAAATTCCTCAGCAGCTGGTGTGATGGAGCACAGAGGAGCCTGACCAGAGGCAGCCACAGAGGGAAGTACTCTGTTTACTTCTGAGCAGTGTTAGTTCTGCTAGAAAAGAGTAGTGTACGATTTCGGTGGAATTTCCAGGGTGAAAGTTTCTGAATCAGTCAGTGACATCTTTGTATGTATCACTTTCATGGTGGTGGTTGCCAGATGAATGCCTGATAATTGGCTTTTATATTTCTTTTGCACTTTATAAGCATGTTCCCGGCACCGCAGGGAAGTTAATATCAGACACATGTTTATAGCAGAAGACAGGTTGACCAGCCCAAGGTCACCCAAACTATGGCTGCGCCCCACTGTTTGTCTGCACTGGGCGCTCTCATCGTGAGAGATTAAATGCTTCCATTCCTGACCATTTGGGGCTGTTTAAATGTAAGGACAGGGTCACCTAACTCTGTAAAAAGTCAAATTATTTTTTTCGGAGGATCGTATGGCTGACTGCTGGGTACGGGAGAAAGGAAGAGGCTATCTTTTCCATCATCAGCCTTCACCTTCAAGTCACCTGTTCAGTTTTAACTTCAGCCAAGTTGCAGCGGAAAGTAACTATGGCCCAGCAGACACAGCCCTTCGTAAGGCTCGGCCGGGCGGCCGGCGAGAACTATCCAGGATAGTACAGAAAATAGTTGCCTAACATCCCTGGCCCCTCCTTTCTCTGCCCTCCGTACTGGTTGGCTTTTTTAGCGGAATGAAATCTCTATTTTGCTGCTTTCTGGGAGTCTCTGGGTTTCCCCTCCTCGACTCTGAGCTCCTTGGGTTTAGTGGCGATTATCTTTGCGTCCTGGTGCCCACCTTGGCACCTGGCTCAGAAATGTGTGTCAGTAATGTTTGCTGATTTGCAGTGAAGCATGGAAGGAGGTCAGTACCCTTTCCGCTCTCTGTCCTGTGTGCTCGGAGTGACTTAACACTTCACCCACAGGCTTGCATAAAGTGGTTACTAGGGCCATTCTGCTGTCACAGGGAGGCCTAGAGCACTCCCTTGGGTGTCTGCCTAAAAATTATTACTGGTAGAATTTTGGCCTAGTAATAATGTTTTCTTATTTTGATAACATTTTCAAAAACTGCTTTTGTGTCTCAACAAACAACAACATGGAACTGAGTAAAAGATACAAGACAGGGCCTTGAGGAATCACTGGAGAAGGTTCAGATTAGCAGGCTTCTAAGTTTTCCCCAGGGTCTTTGACAAGTGAATCAGGGAACTTTGAGAATCTCAGAGCTGAGAGACTATAAAGATCACCTGGGCCAACGTCTGATTTTATTTTCTTTTTTTGCTGTGTTGGGTCTTTGTTGCTGCGCACGGGCTTCTCTAGTTGCGGCGAGCGGGGGCTACTCTTCCTTGTGGGGCGCGGGCTTCTTACTGCAGTGGCTTCTCTTGTTGCGGAACACGGGCTCTAGGGGCGCGGGCTTAGTTGCTTCGCGGCATGTGGGATCTTCCCGGACCAGGGCTTGAACCCATGTCCCCTGTATTGGCAGGTGGATTCTTACTTACTTACTTACTTACTTACTTACTTATTTAATATTTATTTATTTATTTATTTATTTATTTATTTATTTATTTATGGCTGCATTGGGTTTTTGTTGCTGCGCATGGTCTTTCTCTAGTTGCGGTGAGCGGGGGCTACTCTTCGTTGCGGTGTGCGGGCTCCTCATTGCAGTGGCTTCTCTTGTGGCAGAGCACAGGCCCTAGGCGCGCGGGCTTAAGTAGTTGTGGCACGTGGGCTCCAGTAGTTGTGGCTCGGAGGCTCTAGAGCGCTGGCTCAGTAGTTGTGGCCCACGGGCTTAGTTGCTCCGTAGCATGTGGGATCTTCCCAGACCAGGGATCAAACCCGTGTCCCCTGCATTGGCAGGCGGATTCTTAACCACTGCGCCACCAGGGAAGCCCGGCAGGAGGATTCTTAACCACTGCGCCACTAGGGAAGTCCCTACAACGTCTGATTTTTATGGAGAGGAGGACCACACAGCTAAATTGTTTGCTTCAGCTGATCGGTGACTGAGCCAGGTTTAGAGCAACGCAGACCTCCTGGTTCTCAGGCCCCTGTCCCTCACTGGCTGGGTTCACGGTGCATCCCTATAAGAGGCCAAGGAAATTCGATACAATAGGCTGCACACTCTGGCACTTCCCAGCTTGGTCCATTTTAATCGCAAGCCAGCTGGTATGAGGGCATAGAGGTACGTGCCAAGGAAGATGGTGTGTGTGGGAGCCCTGGGTCCAGAGGGTATATTGTTAGATGTGAGAAGAGGAAGGAGTAGGAGTGGGGGATGAGGGAAGAAGGGCTTCATGGACTTGTATTTGCGCCACCATCTACAGCAATAAATTTTTGTATTCTGGTAAAAAGCATATAACATTAAATTTACCATCTTAACCATTTTTAAGGGTACAGTTCAGTCGTGTTAAGTCTGTTCACGTTGTTGTGCAACTGATCTCTAGAACTTTTTCATCTTGCAACACTGAAACTCTATACCCACTAAACACCCATTTCCCCTCTCCCCTTCTCCCAGCCCTCCGTAACCACGTTCCTATTTTCTTTTTATGATTTTGACTACTTTAAATAGTTCATATGAGTGCAATCATACTTTCTTTATTTCACTTAGCATAATGGCCTGGAGGCTCATCCATGTTACAGCATGTGACAGGATTTCCTTTTTTTCAAGGCTGCATAATACTCCATTTTATGTATATGCCATATTTTCTTTATCCATTCATCTGTTGATGGACATCTGGGTTACTCTCATCTCACAGGTGTTGTGAATAATGCTGCGGTGAACATGGGTGTACAAATGCCTCTTTGAGATCCTGCTTTGAGTTCTTTGGATTTATACCCAAAGATGGGATGGTGGGGTGCAGTGGTACTTTTTTATACCATGTGAGGGGCCGGTACTTCTGTTTTGGGCTGAGGGTGCTGGACCTGTTAGCAGGGCCTTTTCTGAGGAATCCTTGAGGGGGCCCTAGGCTCAAATATACACCTTAATTTATAAACAATAGGCTCTGCATCAGCTAAAAACATGGCAGCTGGTCCTAGGGAAGTAGCTTACCTCTTTAGCATAGGTAAGTGAAGGGAAAAAACACCCCAAATATGGGCACCAGAGGAAGGTAGAACTAAAACAAATTCTGTGTATCTGAGTTGAGCACACTGAGGCAGGTGGGGGGCAGGTGGGGAGGGGGTGTGAGGACCAACTTGAAGAGCAGGTGCGTTCTGTTACGGATGCTGAAAAGTTGTCCTGTGGTGTGGATCTCCCGGCCGAGTGAATCGGTGCCAAACGAAGCCCCCTAGGGTGTGGGGTATACAAACGACGTATTTGTCTCTGTGAATGCTACTTTAGGAGAAGCAGTGGCGTTGGTTTTCTGGCAGAGTCCTTCACTGCCGTATTTGTTGTAGAAACCAATCTCTGTGTGGATTTGTTGAATAGCATGAGTGTAAGTTGACGCAGGGTTCCCACGCCAGAAGGGGCCCAGCTTAAAGACCATTCGCTGCCAAGCCTAGTATTTGGAGAGAGAAAGAGTAAAGTTAGTGAGAAGTTAGAATAATAGCCTATTAAAAAAAAACACATTTTCATTGATTTTTGAACATACAGGAACCAGCCTAATAGAGTGTGGCTTTCCAGGGCGTCTCAGGCTAAGCCTCCGTGTGAACAGGCAGAAATGACTTGTGTCCACACCATCAGCTGGTGAGAAATGAGGGCTGCTGTGTGCTGGAGACTGTACCTTCCACATCGAAATAGTACTATCAGTATTGCTCTGTTAATTTGCTTGATCACCCTTTCTTCTTAGATAGTGAAAGTATACAGTTCAGCCTGGTCTTTGGCTAAATGACCTTGAATTTGGGGAGTATGTGGGGTGGTGACAAGGAAGGTATTAGCCTGTGTTTGTTAGGTGTGGAGCCCCAGATGAGCTAACTGCTTACTCAGGCCTGTGGACTAAGCGTATGGGAAACTGTGGAACACCTGCGTTTTGGGAGCTTTGTAAATTCTAGGTAATTAAAGGGTTTTGTGTGCTGCCTTGGTGGTCATCCTCCTCCATCATCACCACCATCGTTTATTGGATGCTGCTGTGTGCTGGTACTTGGGCTAAGCGTTTTATCTACATTATCTCATTTGCTCTCTACGACTCCCTCTGGGATGCAGGTTTTCTCCCTGTTTTGCAAAGGAGAAGCCTGAAGCCCATAGCCGTGAAGCTAAGATCTTCCAGGCTGTACTCTGGCCTGAGCTTCACCGAGTCTACATCTCGGAACTACAGTTCCAAAGCACTTTCTCTCCTGACCCAAGACTCAAGGACAGCCACCTTTATGAAGAAAGTTAGGAAACCAAGAGTAATGGGGCTGTGGAGGAGCTTCCCACAGGTCAAGATGAGAGGTGGGAAGAGAGCTGGCAGACATGCTCCTTCCCTCTCTGGGTGGGTGCTCCCTAACCGGCCCTCTGGCAGGGTATCCAGATGGTCACGTCGCACCACCCACCTTGGAATGGACGTCCAGATCTCCCATTTGTACACCAATCCCTGATGTTCTCTAGTGATACTTTGTCTTTGGGTGGGTTCATTTGTGCCCTTTTCATGTTTTTCTCAGGAATCTTTCCCCTCTCTGCCTTGCTCTGCTTTCCCCCAGTGTCTCCTTACCCCGTCATCAGGTGATCAGGTGGGTGGCAGGCTGGGGCCGTGTCCTCTCATACTGCCCACCCTCGGAGCTAGACACCTTGGTCACACCCTGGTCAGTCTCTCTCCTTCCACTGCTTTTTTTTTTTTTTTTTCAATTTCAAACTTTTTACACAATCCACGAATGCAATGCTTTTTAAAAACCATCCCTCATGTCCATCTGAAGATACTGTGTGATTTCTAGGAATCTATCTGATGTCTCTTCAGGTGTTCCCTGATTTCCCGCACCACCAAAGGAATCATCTTTTTTCTTTTTTTTTAAATAAATTTATTTATTTATTTTTGGCTCCCTTGGGTCTTTGTTGCTACATGTGGGCTTTCTCTAGTTGCGGCGAGCGGGGGCTACTCTTCCTTGTGGTGCGCGGGCTTCTCATTGCGGTGGCTTCTCTTTGTTTTGGAGCATGGTCTCTAGGCGCGCGGGCTTCAGTAGTTGTGGCATGTGGGCTCAGTAGTTGTGGCTCGCGGGCTTAGTTGCTCCACGGCATGTGGGATCTTCCCGGACCAGGGCTCGAACCCGTGTTCCCCTCATTGGCAGGCGGATTCTTAACCACTGCGCCACCAGGGAAGCCCTATCTTTTTTCTTGATAGCTTGATATCTGACCCTATGGGCCTTGTTCTAATTTCCCGGAATGAAGGGAGAATTTGGGCCCTCTGACTTTATACACTTCTGGATTTGAACAGCTTTAATGAAGCCTGTCTTCAGAGCAGACATAGGGAAGGAAGCACACAGAGACATGGCGTGGAGGGAGTTAAGAAGGGACTAAGAAAGCCTAAGCCCTAATTCTCATGAAACAGATGAGGAAACTGAGTCGAGCAGCATTTAAATCGCCTGCTTGAGATCACAGTGCTCTTCGTAGCTGAGCTGGAGTCAGGATCCAGGTGTTCTGTCCCAGGACCATGTTCCACAAACACCAGGAAAATTGGCAAAAAGCAGACAAGACCTCAGAAAGCATAGCTTCATCGTGAGGACTCATATCTAGAGAGTGAAACCCCTTTGTCTGGCACCACACAATGACCGACAGTATTAATGATCGTCATTATGACCTTGTCCAAGTTAAAGACAAACTGTACATTATGAGATTTAGGAAGTTAGGAAATAGTGTCATGCATTTTGGAAAGCTATCCAACGGAAATGGTTGGCATAGAAATGTTACGTTTTTAGAAGGCCATGCTTCAGTTATCTGGATGAATGACTTATGAAAATAATACCTTACTCCCCAGTGAAGACAGGAGAGAGCTACCCAATACATCTGCACGCTCACTAGAGCTCGTGTGTTCCTCGGGGGTATTTTCCCTTTGTATGTGGGAGTGAGACACACGGGAAACGATCTCATTTCCCGAATGACCTGAAAAGGGCGTGCGGCCCCGCTGGTGTGAGCACCGTGGGTGCGTACACTCAGTGATCTAAGTGTTGCTCCCATGTAGTTCCAATCAGCGCTGCTTCAGAGTTTGATTTGCACTTTATTCTGCCTGATGCTATTCATTGGTTCTCCTCTGTAACACTGATTGCCCTTAAGGGGATGGTAAGTTCCCGAGAAGAGGGGACCAGTCATTGCCATACCGTGAAGAGCGTCTAGGGGAAGGACGGACCCTGTAGTAGACAGACCCGAGTGTGAATCCTGCTTCTTGAACTTGTTCATCTTAAGCTTGAACCTGTTAAGTCGTCTGAAGTGGTAATAAAAATACCTGTCTTTGGGGGCTGTTGGCACTGCCTTACGTTGTTTTAAAAACACCCAAACTTAGTTCTTCTCCCTCTTTGTATATCCTCCCATCACAGGGATCTAGAAGGGGCAAGAGATTTTCTAGTCCTGTGCCTGCATTATACCATTGAGAAAATGGAGCTCAGAGATGTGAGCTTGAGCCTTGAGATGTCTTGCTCGAGCTCCTGTGGCTGGTTTGTGGCACCGCCTGAACTAAACTCCAGGTCTTGCAGGTGGGCCAACTCCCAGGCTGGGCTCTTATCACCGTCGCCATGAGTTTCTCCCAGGGTTGGGGTCACTCAGTCAGCGCTCAGCAAAGCCTCGCTTTTGACTTTCATTGAACACAGACCCCAGTAACAGGAGCGAGGAGCCAACTGCAGTTACATGGTAGAAACAGATGCCCTCTTGCATCTTAAAATTGGGAGGGCAGAGCTAGCAGGGTTCTGAATACGTTTCCAGAGATGAAAGGCAAGGAAAAAACCCGAAGAAGCCTGGAAGTGCTGTACAGTGCCTCTGATGGGCATTATTACTCAGCCCTCAAGTATTCGAACCTATTCAGGGCTCTGCTTGTTCATACAGTTGCTTATTCTTTGCGACCGGGCCGAGACTCGAGAGGGAGCATCCATTCTTCAGTCCGCTTTCGTGTGGCACGCAGCCCCGTGTCTGTCTGACCACAGAGCGGACACTGTTTGCCGTGGGTGGTGAATTTCCAGTTCCAAGCATCAGGAGTGGATGGCCCTTCGTGGAGGTTTAGACCAAAGAGTTTGAAGAAGCCAAATTTGTAACTTTGGGGCATGAGGGAACCTTTGTTTTTAGTAAACGTTAAGAGGGGGGCTGAAGTATTTGTTAGCAGTATTTTGCTGTGGACTTACGGTGCGTTCCTGCGTTTTCCATTGATATCCATGTTAAATGAGAAGATGAAATGGGGCCTGGAAAATAGCCCTTTTTGAGGAATAGTGGAGAGAATGTTCGCGGCCTCCGCCGCCGTCCCCAGAAGCAGGTGTGGGCACTTTTAGGCCGTTGAGGAAAGAGCTTAGGTCTGGAGGGCAACCGTTCCTCTCCCTTCGCCCTGGAAAACACAAGTGAACTTTGGTGATTTTTCTGCTCAGCTGTCTTGCAGCCCTCTCTGGTGGGTTATGAGGAGGCCAGGTGACTTCATCTTTCTGAAGATTTCTCTGTATCATGAGGTCACTAATCCCTGATTCTGTCACATCCCCTATACATGAGGAAGCAGCAACCAAAGATGAGATGCTGACTCTCAAGTACTTCCTGGAAGAAATGAGCTACAGATAGAAATCAGCATTGTAATTAAAAAAAAAAAAAATCAACCCCCAAAGAACAGCCTTTCTGTCTCTGAAGTCACCCGTGTCCCTAACACTTCCCTGGGTCTCTGGGGAAAGTGTGGGTCTAGGTGTGCGGCGGTGGCCTCGCGTGTGCCAGCCCGGCTGTGGTGTGGCCAGAACAGTGCTGGCATCCCTGACGAAGACTCCAGGTCAAGAGACAGTTTGGGACTAGTATTGTCTGAAGCCTAATAATTAGTACTCGGATAAATAGATCTGCCACTGGTGGTATAGCCAAGAGGAACCGTACCTGAGACTTTATAAAAGGGTAGCAGGCGTTTGCTGTGTACTTTTCTGGACTGCTTTGGGGAAGCTCAGACAAGGGAAGGCAACTTTTTTCCATGTTACTTCCTTCCTTCATTGTTCTAGACCATATATCTTTCCCAGACACTCTCTTTGACCGTCACGTCGGCCTCCTGCCAGAGCAGACCACATGGTAGTGTCTCCTGACTCAGCCATCTGGTCCAGCGCTGTCTTTTCGTGTGTAGATTTGTGATCACAGGCTGGGCACCCAAAGGGACAGAAGTGAGTTCTCATTTCTTTGGGCCTCTGTGTGTGCTCTCGTGTCCAAATTCCTGCCCTGGAGTTGGCACGTCTGGTTTTGGGAACTGGGCAATCTGAAAGATTGGACCCCTCGTGCATTTGGTAGCTGCCGTGTCCTCCTTTTGACCTGAGATCTGGGAGATCTGAAAAATCCGGGTCATGAGTTCACTTGACTGGTGCCTTGCTCTGTCGAGACCGTGGCTCTCCTAATGGTCTTGACAGTCGTGGCCAGTGATGGGTGGGGACAGCAGTCAGGGTCACTCTCACTCTGCACCTCTTGATCTGGCCTGTCTCCGAAGTGAGGTGAAGTGGGTGGGAGAACTGTCATTTAAGGGGTCCCCAGTCTGGGTAAGTCTCCTCTCCTCCCGGATGTGGAGACCTGAGTGACCCAATTTGGCTGACGACATCTCAAGTCCCCTGGAAGGCTGCCAGCTCCGTGTTTGACTCTGTGCCCCCGAGTCCTGCCCTGGGTCTGCTGACTTGAACACTTTAGGGTGAGGTGGAATGGGAGACCATACCCGGTGGGAAGGCAAGAGTCTTTGCCCTCAGACCCAGAGAAACAAAGGCTCTCTCTCTGAAGTTGGCAGTCTGCTCTTTTGCGTCTCTGAGGCTCTGTGCTCCTGGCGGGGCCGTGCATGAGTGGTGAGGGCACACTTCTCGGAAGCAGAAGTCAGCTGCAAGTCAGAAGCAGTTTTTGGATACGATGGAATCCTGGGGGAATGCTGGCGAGCACAGGAAGGCCGCAGTGATGATCCTCTAATCTCTTTCAGCATGCTGTAAGGGGATCTTTAACTTTCACCCAGACGGGAGGGAGATGGGCACAGGGACCTAGGTGTTGGGTTACATCTCAAGTAGGGCACCTATTAGTATACCCGTCTTACATGCTCCCACCCTCCCTAGCACCTTGGCTCTCCTAAGCTCCCTACCCTAGAAAATGAATAAAGAACCACTGACATCAACGGCAGGAGATTTATTTCTCATTTTCTGGGTGCAAGGTCGTGGGCTCTGCTTGGAGATGTGTGGAATGAGGCCTCGGAGGGAAAAGAACCTTAAAAATGCAAGAAAAGACAGAAAGCCACACACACCCCGCCGAAAGGCCCTGTTATTCCAGCAGAGGGACGAGCCGGGCCCCGGGGTGCAAGTCACTGTTAACCTTAGCCTGCTTTTCTGAGAATTTGTCTGTCTCGAAAAATTTGGTGAAATGGCCAAATGGAGCTTCTGTAAGGTAGGGGGAATGCCTGCGCCTGCTTTTGTAGTTAGCCGTGGCATTGAACAGTCCCATTTAAGGGAACGATGGTTCTGGGTACGTTTCCATTTCAACTGTGGTATTTAAAGGTTTGCCATGGCGGGGGTGTGGGTGGACGGAGTATAGTCCTCTTGCCTCTTGGTTAATTTTATCTAGGTTATAGGTGAAAATGAGTTCGCAACACCTCCTGTTTCTTATTTGGGTCCATTTTAGGGTGACCTGCAGAGCCTAGTTTGGGCAAATCTCGTTATCCTACCTGATGCACATGTTTGTGGACTGCCAGGCTACATGCCAAATGGATTATTAGGAAGAATCCACTTCACAGCTCTGGCCCCCATATTGGTGCTTGTGATTCTTCTTGGGGTCTTGTATATACTTGGGGTGCTTTTCTCTCTTAATCCTTCTGGGACTCCGCGTGGGGCTGTGTTGACAAGGTTGCGCCACTTTGGGGAAGTTTTGGCCTCACGCTTCCCCAGGCGGGGTGAGGCAAGCGTTGGTCCAGCTGGCTGCACTTTGGGCAGTTGACGGTACTTCAGGGGTTTCCATTTGCCAGAAAGGTAATCTCTCAGCTGGCCCTAGTGTCCCCAGGGCACACATGTTAGGCTTTGGGGGAAATTCACAATTTCAGCTTTGCTCTTTGTTTGCATCTTGTGTACATTAATGGCCTCATAATTGAAGTGCATTGAACTATTGCTCCACAATCCAAAGCCTGGAAAGTAGCTTCTTTGGGTCAGGGAAAGGTTTCTAAGTAAAGTTATTGAAGGCTCAAGCTTAAAAAACCAACACTGGAGGTTAGAAGTAGCGTGTTCTAGAGGGAACGGTGCGAGGGTAGCTGACACCAGGCCTTTTTGCACTATTTTTAGTTCTAGTCGGGACTGTATGGGGTGGCTGTGCTTCCTTGGACATCATTCTGCTTTTATTCCAAGGGTTTGCTCTTGTGACTCTGTTTGTATATATGCAGATGTGTTGCATGCTCATAGGATCATATGTCCCAGCAATTATGGCATAATCTGTTTTCCAGCGTATAGAGTGAAAGATTGCATGAAACCCAGCCTTGTGGCAAAGAAACCCTACATGTAGATGTAAAATGTATCTCCTTGGAGGGCTGGCTTCCTGATGGGCTATAAACGGATTGTTAAACAACAATGCGAGGGGCTGTTAACAAGCTGTTTCTAAGAGCATCTCCCTGGTCTGGTCTGAAAAGGTAATGTGTACATATTGCAGCTATGAAACAGTTTGCCTGTGGTGCTTATATGTTGGTAGATGTGTGTGTGTGTGTGTGTGTGTGTGTGTATTTTCAGTGGTGAATGAACTGAAAAGATAATTTTTTAAATTGAAGTATAGTTGATTTACAATGTTGTGTTTCAGGTGTATAGCAAAGTGATTTGGTTATACATATATGTGTATATATCTGTATTCTTTTTTCCAATTCTTTTCCATTACAGTTTATTACAAGGTATTGAATATAGTTCCCTGTGCTATACAGTAGAACCTTATTGTTTATCTATTTATATCTAGTAGTGTGTATCTGTTAAATCTGTACTCCTAATTTATTCCTCACCCCCCTTCCCCTTTGGTAACCATAAGTTTGTTTTATATGTCTGTGCGTCTGTTTCTGTTCTGTAAATTTTTTAGGAATTTGTTTTATTTTTTAGATTCCACATATAAGTAATATCATATAATATTTGTCTTTATCTTTCTGACTGACTTCACTTAGTAAGATAATCTCTAGGTCCGTCCATGTTGCTGCAAATGGTATTATTTCATTCTTTTTTATGGCTGAGTAATATTCCATTGTATATATGTACCACATCTTCTTTATCCATTCATCTGCCGATGGACACTTAGGTTGCTTCCATGTCTTGGCTATTGTAAGTAGTGCTGCTGTGAACGCTGGGGTGCATGTATCTTGAAAAGATAATTTTAAATGTTGTCTATTTGCTCCTATGTCAGTGTCCACTTTCTCCATTGGGCTGTGTTCTGGTTTAAATGAAGAGGTGTTTGGTCAGCACGGGGTATGGATCAACCAGACTTCAAAAAGCTTTCGTATGTTTATGATAACACCCTAAGTGCATAATAGCTGCTTTAAGGATTTAGAATACTTGGATGAATAGGTAAATCACGTCCCCATAAGCAAACTGACATTCAGATTCCAAGTTCAGTGAAGCAGAGTTCCCCTTATGTGTCTAGTCTTATTTGAACTTCTTTTCACATTCAGGTGACATAGCTGAAAATTGGTCCATGGCAGTTTCCGCTACTCTTGGATTTTAATGAGAACTCTTTCTTGTTTCCAGGATGCCACGCTTCTACTGTGTTCGCAGCTGCTGTGTTGAAAAACAGGTGTCTCTTATAATCCCCTGCCTGGATCAGTTTGCTAGCCTGGCAAAGCCTTATTATTATTGTTTACTTATTTATTTATTTTTGTCCCATGTAGGTTAGATAACTGCCAAGAGGTGCTGATGAGCACCTTGATTAATGGGAGAGAAGATGGCAGCTTTTCTTGGTGGAGGTTTCTATTAAAAGAATCTAAGAGTCTCAGGGCATAAAGATAGAGCTAAAGAAAACTGTTCAGGATACGAATCACCAGAGAGAAGAGCCAAAAGGAGGGTAGTAATAATAGTTCTGCCAAGTCATCTCTCTCTCCTTCAAAGGCCAGTGTGGCCACAAAAGCCATCCAAGACGAGGGTGGTGAGTGAGGACCGTTCTTTGGTCCACGGGGCACTAAGGGACTCATCCATGGTTGCTTCTCCAGGCTTCTGGATCCTGTGCGGTCCACACCCCATGTCTCTCACGCTGTTCTTTCTTCTCCATCCTGACTAACACTGTCTCCCTCTGGCCCCGGACTCTTCAGCTGTCTCCCATCTGATCTTCCTTCCTTCACTCCCTGCTCCTTCCCAACCAACCCAGAATGATTCTTGGCAAACAAGCAATTGATCACACCAGGCCCTTCCTGACACTGCAGTTCAGGATGAAACCCAGCTGTTGATCAGGGCATCAAGGCCCTGGACAGGCTGCCTTTCTGTCAATAGAATCATCTCCACCCTCCTGCCCCACGTTGTCGTCCAACCAATACCTGTCGTTCTCCCAAACCACATTATGAACTTTTATGCCTGCAATCTTGCCCCGATCCTTCTTCTGCCTGGTAGCCAACTTGTCATCTGAATCCCGTTTCTGAAGCCTTCCCTGGTGCTGTCAGGCACAGCATCCTACAACCTCTTTGAACTTGTCTCCGTTACTGGCAGTGATCCTGTTATAGTTTACTTGTGCCTCATCCTCTAGCTGGAGTCAGAATGCACTGAGAGCAGGAGGTTGACGGATGGATTCGTTTTATATTTCCATTGTCCAGCTCAGTGCCTGGCACAGAGAAGGTCCAGTGTCCTTTAGTTGAATTGAATTTTTTAAATCAACAAGTATTTATTAATCTTCTGTTATGGGCTCAGTGGGCGCTAGGCTCTGTGCTACATAAGAGAAGTGTAAGTTGAAAACCTTGCACAGTTGAAGTCCTGAGTAAATACCCCTTGAAGGTAGAGGGAGGAAGAAAGGGAGAGACCTCATTTCTGTTGCAGTGTCAGGACCGCGTGGCAGGGCCACACCAATACCTAAGTCCCCCCATGAGACTCAATCCCTGAACTGACACGTACACACACAGCACCTGCTAGATCTTTCCATCCTGATTGCCCATATTCCAGAGAGGAACATAGGCAGCTGGAGACGAGGCTTGAGAACCTTTAGGCTGGTTGTGCAGGATGAAGCACGGACAGCCCCAAATGAGTGAACACATCAGTAATCCGTCCTCTTTTCTTGGCTCAGGATGCCCCTCGGGCCTGGGAGAGAGAGCTGGGGGCTGTTAGTTGTAGCGCGTGCAGTCCTGACACTCCGGGAACGAGGGGCCGCCGGTTGCTCTCTGCCTCACCCGTCTGTTCACCGGGTGGCGGAGGTGACCTGGGAGCAGGGCAGCTTCTGAGTTTTCTGCGAAGTCTGGGATTGCCCTTCCAGGAAAAGGGAGGGATCTGACCCTTCCGTCCGTCAGCTCCTCGGCCTTCTCCTCCAGATCCCTGCTCTCTTCCACACTTACCTGGGGGATGATCGCTCTGGAGCTCTAGTTCACTCCCAGTGGGTTGCCCTAGGGGCTAAAGCAGCAAGAAAACTGAAGGTACCACAAGACTAGAAAACCAGCCCCAGGCCCTGTTGTATGGATAGTATGACAGCCTCAACATTTCCATTTACAGTGGAGAACTCAGTGCTGTGTCCTTAAAGACAAGACTGTCAGGGGAGTATGTTAGAGTTAGGAACAGTCTGACGCGTGTGAGATGGGCCAGTCTGGAGAAGCCAGGTATTTTCAGGTACAAGCAGACACACCTGGGCCTTCCATAGGGGCCCAGGTGGCTCCTTTTCTCCCTACGCTTGTTGCCATTGACAGACAGGTGGGATTTGGGGCATCAGGGTAGGTGAAAACTTGCAACTTCCTGAACCCAGCCAGACGCCAGCCAGGGTTCTTTTACAGTTCCCCTCAAACTGTCGTCTGCCAGCACGTCTCTTTCCCCGAGCTGCCCTGCAGCTGCCCGCCAGCCCTCCTGGCCTCGGGCTCTTCCTGGCTGTAGGTGGGGCCGTCTCCACGGTGCTTGACCCCAGGCCCTTCTGTCCTCGCAGGGTGTCCTAGGTTTCCCTTGCCTTCCAGACAGGCTCTACAAGGGGTTGTGTGGCAGGCAGGTCGGGTGCTGTTGCAGGGATGCTCCTCTGAGCCGCGTTGGGGAGCAGCAAAGCCTAGGGCAGTGTGTGCCCAGTGAAAAGTCACATTCATGAAGCTGCTGCGGTGCGGGTAGCCACGAAGCGTGTGCCTTCCTCAGAACCCTCAACTCATACACCTCATGCCCGGACGACGTGGTGCCGCCAGGGCTCCTCCCACTGTCACTCCCCTGGCCCAGCCTCTCCACTGCCAAGGCTGTTGATGGAGGGGCCATTTCCTCCTCGTCCACCTCCTCTCTCTCCCTTCCGGCCTTACCAGAGCCGAGGGTAAGCTTACTCTTCCGGCAGCAGAGGAGCCTGGGCCTGGCCCTGGTGGGAGCTGGGTTCCTGAGCGTCAGGACAAACAGTCTAATCTTGGGACTCCGTCCCTTTTGGCCCTGCGAGGCATTACAGTCCTAGTTCTAGCACCCTCCTTATGGACACGTTTTCCAACCTCTGTGACTACATTAGGGCCGTCAGTCACTGGTTTCACTTGTGTTGCTTAAAAGTTGACCTGCCTACGAGGAAAGTTTCAGGACGCATTCCTTAAGGAGCTGTTGAAATAGAAATAGGAATGAAGTAACAAGTGCCCATGAAATTGTGTGTAGGGGGGCATCCCCCATCCCCCAGCAGGAGTTACCGTGTTTTCCAAACCCTAAATTGTGACATGTCATCTGATAAAGGACTTCTCAGTGTTTTTCGTTTATGTGGCAAGGCTTACAAAAGGGTGCGCTGTTATATTTTAACAACTTAGCTCTTGTCAAAAATAAAATTGCGTGCGATCAGGCCTGTTGCAGAATAGCTTTCCTGCCAACCAGCCTTCCAGCGTGGCCAAGGTGACACTCAGTGACCAAAGACACCACACTGTGGGTCTCCTCTGTACTTCCTTCATTTTTTATGACCCTTGGCTGCTATTGAGAAGGACGAGTGAGTCCGTTTGTCTTTCTTCTGGATAAAAGTTGCAAGGACACTTAAGCCTTCTGCTTCAGGGCAGAATCCGATCACGCGCTGAGATCAGGAAGAAGTTTCCCCCCTGTGGTATCAGATTGCACAGTTGCCCAGCCAGGTGTGCTCCCTCTGTTAAACACACCCAGGAGCACACGCCTCCTTACTGGCCATCTTCAGAGCAGGATGTTGGACTCCTTGGCCAGCAGCCTGATTCCTTTGGCACGTCCTGCACTCTAAGATGGCAGGCAGCTGCCCCGGGTGCTCTTGGACTTGGCTTTCCTCCAGCTGTACTGGACTGACCTCAGGGCCGTGTCTTCAGACCCCCAAAACTCTTTGCAACTCTCACTTTGCAATTGGGTCTAAGTATATACACACCCACTCACGTGTGCACGTGGACGCATGTACGCGCGCGCACACACACACATATTCATCTTTAAAGAGTTTTGCAAAAAAATGAATTTTGCATAAATTCACTTTCCCTTTCCTGAGCTTTACTTCGGTTCCGACACCACATCAAACCCACACGCATTCCCAGAACATCAAAATGCTGTTCACAGTTAGTAGTCGAATTCTTTAAGGCTTGCAGGGGCCAGTCTCAAGCTTGTGCTGTAAGTGACTTCGAAGTCTGATCTAAAAGAAGTTGGGGGGTGGGGAGAGATGGACTTTTTCTTTTTTTTTGGTCAGGCCCCGGCCGTACAGCCTCTTGTGCAATAGGGTAATTACCCGCAATTCCCAGGCCAACCGGCCTGCGTTTTCTTCCTTTGCGTCTCTATCTCCTGGGGCGCAGTACTTCCTTCTGTCTCTATTATTAGCCGACTTAGCTTTCCCGTTCAGTTCCCGGGTCCCTCCTCATCCTCCCCCAGTCTTTCTTTTCCCTGTAAAGTTATTTTGGGGAGCACTTCCCATGTTCGGTTCAGATGCGAGCCTTCTTTTTCTCTATTTTAAGATAACATTTTCTCCTTCATTTCATCATGCATTCATTCATATTCCCAGAGTAGAAACCCTCACCCTCCAGCACATAATGTGTGGTTTGTGAACCTTTAAAACAGTGTGTGCTGACGTGAGTTCTCCAAAAACAGGTTTGCTCCATCCCAGGACTGGGCACTCTGGTACCCCTGGTGGCCTCTGGCTTATCTTCACTCTCTCTTGCCCTTCTCTTTGTTCTTTGATGATTCTGCCCGAATCATGTTCCTTCCCCAAATTACTGTTTTATTTATTTTATTATTTTTTAAAGCTGAGATATAGTTGCTATACAATATTGTTACACATGTACAATATAGTGATTCACAATTTTTAAAGGCTTATATTTCATTTATAGTTATTGTAAAATATTTGCTAGATTCCCCATGCTGTACAATATATCCTTGTAACTTAACTTTATACCTAATAGGCTGTACCTCTGAGTCCCCTACCCCTATCGTGCCCCTCCCCCTTCCCTCTCCCCACTGGTCACCACTAGTTTGTTCTCTATATATCTGTGAGTCTGTTGCTTTTTTGTTATATTCACTAGTTTGTTGTATTTTTTAGTTTCCACATACAAGTGATATCGTACAGTATTTATCTTTCTCTGTCTGACTTATTTCACTTAGCACGATGCCGTCTAAGTCCATCCACGTTGCTGCAAATGGCAAAATTTTACTCTTTATGACTGAGTAGTATTCCATTGTGTGTGTGTGTGTGTGTGTGTGTGTATACACACCACATCTTCTTTATCCATTCATCTGTTGATGGACACTTAGGCTGCTTCCATGTCTTGTCTTGGCAATTGTAAATAATGCTGCTGGGAACATTGGGGTGCATGTATCTTTACGAGTCAGTATTTCCATTTTTTTCGCGTGTATATCCAGGAGCGGAATTGCTGGGTCATTTGGTAGTTCTATTTTTAGTTTTTTGAGAAACCTCCATACTGTTTTCCATAGTGGCTGCATCAATTTACATTCCCACCAACAGTGTACAAGGGTTCCCTTTTCTCCACATCCTGCCAACATTTGTTATTTGTGTTCTTTTTGATGATAGGCACTTTGACAGCTGTGAGGTGATAGTCCATTGTCCCAAATTACTGTTTTAGTACTTGTTCATCTTGGTTTGTTCATTTTGTAGTTTATTGTTTCCTTTTTCCCTTTAAGTTTGTCTTATTCTTTGGGGTACGCTGGTATTCCTTCCTATTAGTTAGAGATTATTATACCAGTTTTCATTACCTAAATTTGCTAAATGGACATAATAGTGAGTATTTGGTACTTATATCAAGCAAGCCCTTTGGAAATAGGGGAAGAAAAGTAGGTTTTGGGCAGCTTTTGGTATAGTGATAATTCCAAATTTATAATAATTGAGAAATAGTTCATGTGATTCTTACAGAGGAGAAGCTTGAAAGTTACTCTTTTTGTAATTTATGTGGATCTCATTCAGTTTGGGTAAGAAACCCAGTTTAAATGTATGAGATTTTCAATTAATGGCCTTAGAAATTATTATAATTATTGCTTTAATTTCAGCAGCTAATAATTAATTTTTGTATGTTAAGAGTTTTAATGTTGGCGATATATTACTGTAGGGTATTAGCCTATTGGGAATTATCATTTTCTCATTTTATAGTAGAGTTTATAGTGCACAATGTACGCATATAAGTAGTAAAACTGCATTTCCTTAAATGGGCTTTCCTCGTCAGACTTTTACTGAAGTAGCCATATTCTTTGACATCTCATTACTGCCCATTTGTAAGATTTTTCAGTATAAGCGTAGTTTCAACATACCCTGTTCTGGGAATAGAGGGAAAGAGTTGAGGGAATTCTGTTTGAGTCATACCCCACCAAAGAGCAACCTCATTTTAGTAATGAAAGCAGAGAAGTTCTCACTCTTCTAAAAATAGTGGGGAGAAGATTTAGGGAGGTGGCCTATAGGCTCAGTTTTAAGACCAGGCCAGCTATACATACTAATTCCCTCTTTGTAAACGAGAAGTAAAGCTTGAATATGGTTTGGTGGTAGGTGAAATTTCCTTCCACTTAAAGTATGACACTGCCATAAGTATTAACGCCTTGAAACTTGCCTTGTAGGGTTTAAAAATGTTCTGACTGCTGAGCACTTGTCATTCAGAAGAGTCATTAGAATTAGGGTTTAGACACTTAGAGCTACAGCTTTGAGGAGTTTCAGACAAGACTCAGACTAGAACCCAGGTCTTCTGACTCCCTGCCATCTTACTGATTTCTAACTCAGTAGGTGGTTTTATTTTAGGAGTATTTTAGGAGTATTTTCTAAATAACAGATCAGTTCAAGTCAAATCACTCTACTTAGTGAACACTTTTTAAAATCAACCAGGTGAACAGAGTGAATATGTCTCCTTTTCAGTTGGGTGTTTTTGGTCCTGTGAAGAAAACCACAAACTCAGAAGGTCTTCATGTATGGATTAAAAAACAAAAAACAAGAAAAACTCAAAGCGATTAAGGACGGTGGAGTGGGAAATAGACCTTATACATAACACTCCATCAGCTCCCCTGTCCGGCTGCCTGCACTCCCGCTGGGTGTTTCAGGGCTCATTTTAAGGTGAGAGGTTGGTTCCAGCCCCCTGACCACTCTGTTTCCTTCCACTAAAAAAAACTGTGATCATGAGTTTTTAATTTTATAATGTACTTCGACTGTGAAAAGAAACCAACTCCCGGCCCAAACTGAATGGCCTCCGAGATCCTATTAAGCACCCAATGCTCTGAACACCACTATATGAAAATGCTTTTCTAGGATGAGCTCAAAGCATTGCATCCTCCAAATAAAATCTATCTGCTCGCACTTAGATTGTTCAAAGGCAGATGGTAGGCAATTGAAACAGAGAGGCAAGCTGGCAGAAGGAAAAATGAAACCACAAATATCTGTACGTGAAGGTGATCTACGTGCTTGCCAACCCCCCTCCTAACTTCGTTAACACAGCAGTGTAGCAATTAAATAACACGGGAACTCAGACCCATATGGCTAATACAATTGTCCTCTGTTAATGGGGCGAAACAAAGCTTGCATATGATAGACAGTGCTACTCATCGAAAGGCAGAGCTAAAGGAGAGTTTAAGAGGGAATCAACAGAAGAGCCCACAAACCATGCCACCTGTGGCAGACGGCCACCTTACTGAAACCTCGGCGACCCTCACCACGTGTAATTGGGGTCCCCGGTATGAAATGTTTGCTCTTCAGAGTTGCCACGTCTTCAGGAAAGGGACCACCCAGCAGTACTGAGCTCCAGATTGGAGTGAGGGAAGGAAGGTGCTGAGCCGAGTCCCCCGGAACATCAGAAGTCCCCACTGCAGTGGCTTTGTGGGAAGCCCCAGATTCTCCCGGGATGAATGCTGTTGCCATCTCACTGCCTGGGAAGACCGCGTGGTGATGAGAAAGCCCTTTGCGAATCCCTCAGCCTTTTCCCTGTTTGGAGGATGCTCCAGGCTCCAAAACCCGGCCTTCCTCACTCACCTGGAACTTGAACATTCAGTGACAGAAGGGAAGGGAGAGCATCTCAGCTGCTGGAGCTGGTACTTGTGAGCGGCTCTCCTGCGGCCCATTCGTGGCCCAGGCCCGAGTGTTCTGAGGGCGTGGGCCGGGCTGCGAGGGGGCAGCGCTCTGAGGCGGTGGGAAGGCTGAGTGAGGAGGGGGGTGTGTGGCTTTCTTCTGCGAGAAACAGTCTGGGGACGTCTGTGAGAACGAGGTGGCTCTGGAGAGGGGGCTGAGGCCGGAGGGGAGAGGTCATAGGGCAAGCAGAATGAAAGAAGGGCTCTCGTAGCATCCAGAGGATGCAGTCAGGGCATTACACCTTTTGCTGCTTGAGTAACTGAGGGACAACTCAGAAGAGTTCTACGTGTGAAAAGGCAGCAAAGCCAGGTCTAAACCTTGAACTTCTTAGTCATACAGAGTTCGCATAGGAGGTGTCTGAGGAGCATTCCTTCACAAATCAGTGTTCTGTCCTCCCAAGCCCTCCACATTTTATAGTTGTAGTTGTTCCAAATACATCGTTTTTTTTTTTTTTTAATTAATTAATTAATTTAGTTTTTTGGCTGTGTTGGGTCTTCGTTTCTGTGCGAGGGCTTTCTCTAGTTGCGGCAAGTGGGGGCCACTCTTCATCGCGGTGCGCGGGCCTCTCACTATCGCGGCCTCTCTTGTTGCGGAGCACAGGCTCCAGACGCGCAGGCTCAGTAGTTGTGGCTCACGGGCCTAGTTGCTCCGCGGCATGTGGGATCTTCCCAGACCAGGGCTCGAACCTGTGTGCCCTGCATTGGCAGGCAGACTCTCAACCACTGCACCACCAGGGAAGCCCCAAATACATCGGTTTTATCTCTTACATAAGAGGGCTGGTCTCATTTTTATTGCCGGATTCCATTTTCAGTTGTTTTCGTGCCTAATGGTCCCGCATTTGATCCTGGCCCGAAATTGCCAGTGACTGTTGTTACAGTGATCTTTCCTCTCCCCTGACCAGCCCGGTCAGACTCTGGCCTGTGGTCTCCAAACCGGGGTTTGGCAGTGAGTCACGACTGTTGTGAGTGCGGTTCAGTAATAAAGCTCAGGAATGGAGCGCTGGCTCATGGAATTTGGTTGGAGCAGGTGTCATTTTCATTCCTCTGCCAATGCAAATGTATCCCAGAGACTTTTCCTTTACTCAGAAAGAATGACCTGCGTACCCGCTTCCTCTGAAAGGTACAAGGTAACGGTAACGCACATGTGACGCGTTGGCTGGCGTTTACCTTGGGGACAGCAGACGTCCCCACCGCCCCCCAGGCAGGACAATGTGCGGAATCCAGCAAACAATAAAGGGCTTGAGCTCGCGTGGCCAGATCGTTAGCTTCCTTCCTTTTTTGCCTAGATTTTTGGGAAGTCCTTGCTTGCGAGTTGCACAGGCCCTGGGACATAGCGATGTAAAATGCCAGAGGATGTGCAAATGGGCGTGTGGAGGAAGAGGGAAAGCAGGAATTCTGGGCCAGAGAGCAGATGGCCGGCCGGTGACCCAAGAAGGGAAGCTCAGGCTTTTAAAGTGGGGGAAAAAAAAAAAAGTAATACTTTGTTTCACGAGTCATTTTCATTAAGTAGCACCATAGCTCCACGTTGGAAAATTCCAAAAGTTGTTGGTCATAGCGTGCCTGTCCTCAAGGGTTTACCATCCGAAGAGGTGACAGTCTCTTTCGTGTCATGAAGATGTGCAGAAAACAGAAAATGGAAACACCCTTGGCTCGGCACCATCTGGGGCCCTGCTAAAATGTGTCCTGTGGCTCCGGACTTAGGGGATTTTGGGGGGTTTGTTTCTGGTATTTTCCCCACGGTGACCGGGTTGTGCAACACTGCACTTGGCAGGCAGCTGCTTCCTGCTCCTCTTTTCCAGGAGAGCGTGAATGTCCATCTCCCGGCCTGATGATGGAGGCGAGGGGTGGGGAGGGAGACAGCTCAGCCTCTGCTCGCTCACTGCTCCCCTGTCCGCCAGGAGCTGGGAACGGGGTGCTGGGGCTCAGGAGGCCGGGGGCTGTGTCCTCGCCTTGCCGAGGGCCATACAGAGCCTGGAGGTGGTGTGATGGAGGCCACGGCCCGACTAATGTTGGAGGGAAGCTGCAGCCCCTCGGTCAACACTCATTGAAGGAATCAAATGCATCCTGGGCTGTGTAGGTACCCAGTGCCCCCTCCAGCTCCTGGGGCAGGACTTGCCTCTCTGTGGGCACATATTTACTTACAGTTACAGACCTAGCAGTAGCCACAGAGGTGAGCTTAGTTCTCCAACCCACACAAGTTTATTACTATAAGGAACAAGAACACAGGAATGTTTTCTTAAGGTATCGTGTTGCCCCAGAGCACCTGTAGCTCCTGGGTATTTTTGGATTGATCTCAGATTTACCCAGAAAGCATTCAGCAAGGACCTCGTAGAGATTGCCATTTGTACTTCTGCTACAAAGGGCAAAAATGAAGCAAGCGATCCAACAAAAAAAGCCCTTGGAAGTCCTTTAGTGATGCTAATATGTATTTGAAAACTATTATATGTCACCAAGCAGGGGCATCTATACAGTCAGTCCTTTGGAAAATGCACTCTCCCAAACTTCATGATACGGCCCTTAAAGTCAGTGCCTAGTGTACATTCAGAGGAAATGTCAATTTGAAGCTCAGACATGGGCTTTCCCCTCCCCCTCCCAGAAAAACGTACTTAAGGAGGAGTTAAGTGTACCTAGAAATTGGTAAATGAAACAATACTGTAAAGAAAAAGACATTGAAGGTGAGTTGAATGTTCCTATCTTGTTCCTTGCGCTGTGTTTCTGGCCACAGTCTATGGCCACTACTTGCTTGTTCATGTCACTCACTTTCCTCGTTAGTTTGGAAGGGACCCAGGCTGGGCGATGGCTCTGGAGATGATGGCAAACAGTCACTGGGGCTGGGAGGTGCCAAGTGAGGCAAAGTGATGGGGCATGCAAGCTTTATGCCTTTTTCTTGGTCTACGACGCCCACCCGTGTGGTCTGTCCCCGCCCCTCACCTCTTTTCTGAGACTTGCTTTACCCACACCAGCTCCTGAGGATTCTACACAGATACCATCCTCTCCTCTCCTGGCCTTTGCACATGCCATTCATCTTCCGGAAACACTCCTCCCAACTTGCTTCTCCCAACTGACTACTCATCCTCAGGTCTCACCTCCAGGAGGCTCTTCCTGGCCCCTGGAGTCTGGATGAGATGTCCTGCTCAGTGCACCCATTTTGAAATTTCTATCGCCTGGTCTTGGAATTGCCTGTTTATATCCATCACTTGACAATAAGCCCGTTAAGTCAGGGCCCACCCTGGTTTTGTGTCTGTGCCCACAGTGTGGGACACTGAGTTGGCCCCATAAATACTTGTTGACTGAAGGGACGTGTAGAAAACAGAATATGATCTTTGATTAGTTCTGTGTGTAGCTCAGTGTCTGATGCTCTTCAGATCCAGATCCTTCCTTTCATCAGGCTCTGCAGGACTGTTCGCTGAGCGGATCTACAGTATTGTCAGACGTAGTCAGGTCGTTACACGTTTGTTTATGCAGAGGACAACATGGAGTTTTTTATTTTGAGCTGTGAATTCAGAATCTTGAGTTATACATGAGCTGTGGTGGTTTTTTTTTAAATGGACTCTCTGCTTACCGTTAAATCCAAACCAAATCATCTAAAGGAAGGTCTCCCTTGTCATTTGCCCCTTCCTGCAAAGACACTGCGGTTCTCTGGATGTTCCTGTAAGACAGGAAAAGCCTTCACAGATCAATTCTAGTTGCTGCCTCTGGAAAAGGTGAGGAAGATAGACGGGTCTGGCTTTTGAGGAACCTTTCCTCTCTCTCTCTCTCCCCTCCTCCTCCTCCTTTCCTCTCTCTCTCTCTTTCTCTCTCTCTCTCTCTCTCTCTCTCTGCCACTAATTACAAAGCTGAACTGAACTCCTGCTGAGAATCCAAGTTCTTTCCTGACTCTGAATAAGACAATATAGATAGCACATGCATATCAGGACTCTTTGGAAATATACTTACATACACACACGCATACATGCACAAACACACATACATACATGCACGCACACACACACACAGCCTTTGGCCTGACATGATGACCCTACGTGAAGACCTGTCCTTGTTTCCTAAGCAGTTGGCCTGCTATGTTGTGTTTATGTGACTCTTTCTTGGTTGGTTTATTGGGATGTAGCTAAAATAACATGAGAGATAGGGTCCAATGACCTGGATTAATTGGACAGATACAAACTGAGCACCTGTGATATCCAGGATACTATTGGAATTGCCATGGTGAAGAAGACAGGCCTCCGATTCAACAGCCTGGGTGTGTAATGGGGTGAAGCTAGTGCCACTTTGTAACTTCAGGGGACAAATCATTTATCCTCTTTAAACTTCCCGTTTCTTTACTGTAAAATGAGGGTAGTAGCACCTACCTAGGGGTGCTGTGAGGAGAGTAGCACCTGCTTTATAGGGCCGCTAAGAGCATCTGCTGTGTTGACGTTGGTCACATCCCACCTGACAAGCCCCTGTTCATCCTCGACGTCTCTCAGGCCCTCCGACCCCCCGTAGCAGAGCTTTGTGCTCCAGCTCTCCCTGGTCCCTCGAGCAGGCAGCTGTGGCACTTGACCCCTCGCCATGGCATCCTTTGCTTTGGTGCCTGCACCCGGGCCAGACTCTTCTGGATGAAGGGCTGCATTGTACCCATCTCTATAATCCAGGGCCCTCGGGGTGTCTAGCACAGGGCACTTTAAAAAATTTTTTATTTTATTGAAATATAGTTGATTTACAATGTCGTGTTAGTTTCGGGTGTACAGCAAAGTGACTCAGTTATGCGTGTACATATATTCATTCTTTTTTAGATTCTTTTCTTATATAGGTTATCCCAGAATATTGAGTTGAGCTCCCTGTGCTATACAGTAGGTCCTTGTTGGTTGTCTATCTTATATATAGTGTGTGTGTATGTTTTACCTATATATATTCTTTTTCATATTCTATTCCATTATGGTTTATCACAGGATATTGAATATAGTTCCCTGTGCTCTACAGTAGGGCCTTGTTGTTTATCTGTTCTATATATACTAGTTTGCATCTGCTAACCCCAAACTCCCAACCATCCCTCCCTCCCCCTTGGCAACCACTGGTCTGTTTTCTATGTCTGTGAGTCTGTTTCTGTTTCATAGGTAGGTTCATTTGTGTCATAGTTTAGATTCCACATGTAAGTGATATCATATGGTATTTGTCTTTCTCTTTCTGACTTACTTCACTTAGTATGATCATCTCTAGGTCCATCCATGTCACTGCAAGTGGCAGTATTTCATTCTTTTTTTATGGCTGAGTAATATTCCATTGTATATATATACCACATCTTTATTCACCTGTCGATGGACATTTAGGTTTTTTCCATGTCTTGGCTATTGTAAATAGTACATGGTACTTGATGCGTGTTTGCTGCTGAATAAATTCAAGAACAAAGCTTATGAATGACCAAGTACCACACATATCATATTATGATTATAAGAACTTTGGGCAAGAAAATAGAACAAAAAGGGAGAGTGCTTTGAGGCCCTGGAGAATTGAAAGGAGAGCCTGGCCTACCCACTGTTATTACAAGGTTGTAAATGTGTGATGCTTTCTACCATGGATGCCGATGTTTGGTCAGACATCAAGGTAAAGAAACGCCCTGAGGTCAGGGCGGAAGTGTACTGAGTGCTTAACCTGCAGGTTAGCCACATGGCTTCACTAGCTAACGAGACTCACAGGTCTAGGTGGTTGACAAGGAGAGGCTCGTTTTGGTCTTTTTATGCCGTGTTCTCCACAGCTCACATGCCGGCACCTTCTTCCTCCAGTTTCCTCTCATCTCGCAGAAGGCAGTGTGTTTCTCTTCTCCGAGTCGCCTTTTTTCCGCTCTGACCATACGTCTCTTTTGTTGTTGTCCATATAAGCTGGAGCATTAATATGATTATTAATAACATTTGAGTTGAAAAGAAAATGTTCTTCTCCATTGTGGGATATGTGTGTAAAATCTTCAACATAGTCTGAACGTGCGGGAAATTAAGGGGTAAGAATGTTTGGGAAAAGATCGTGTCTTGAGGGATTATTTTTTCTCTCTACCCATCTCTTCGGCTCTCAGCATTGAAATCATGGTAAGGTCAGATGGTTGTGTGAAAAGAAGAGCCAATCAGCAGTGTGTACAGTGTTCTAGGCAGAATAAGTTCTTAGCGATTGATGGATGGATGGACGGACGGACATGTTTTTAAGAACGTTCCTTCTTGAGTAAAGCTTGAGAGCCTCCTTCCGTCTCTTCCCTGGTTTCTGCAAACTGGGGCCATAGAGTGATCTCCTTTTCCTCTTTGCAGGGCTGCTGCAAAATTCACTTAGGGGATGTTAAATGATCTTGATGTCTCTCCAGTCTATAAATAAACCTTTTTTTAAATGGGGCCATCACGGGATTTGACTGTATTTATTTTTGTCGCTCTCTCATTCTTCTCTCCACTCACAGGGAACTGGCACATTTAGGAAGAATTTCCCTCATTGGTAACATTCAATGATTTGTGTCTTTCATAGACCATTGTCTCTCTCCGGATATCAGAGCCAGAGGAACAGGCAGTTCCATACTTTCAAGCCTGCTAGTTCTAGGGTCTGTGAGCGGTCTAGGGGAGGAATCACGCTCCGACTGGCATCCATCATTGTGACATCCTCTGGGTCTCACCCAGCTTCTCATCATATTACTCTTCTTGAGTTTACAAATCTCTTGATTTCATTTCCATTTGCCATCACGATGTAGTGGGACTAGCACTTGGCTGGGAATTAGGACGAGCTGTGTCTTTGGATCAGACACTCAACGTTTCTGGTTGGTAATTTCTTCCTCTGTAGAAGTTGAGACATCCAGCTTGATAGCTTCTGAACGCTGAAAGGATGCAGGCGGGATTTCAATCTTTCATATCTTATGCTTTCTGGGAGAATTTTGCTCAGCCATGTGAGTGATTCAAAAAATCTGTGTTCCCATGAGAAACAAAGGGAACTATGCTGGCCCCTTCAGGTGGTAGCTGCTAAAAATAAAAACCCTGCAGTTGTTGGGGGCAATCAATGTATTCCAGCTCTATTGATAAAAATCTAGAAACCAAATTGCAAAGTTGACCCATGCCTATTATTTAACATCCTCAATGTTTACATTTTCCTTATTTCTAAATGACTTCTGATGGTGGAGTATTCTGCGTCCTTTGTTTTTGACTGCAGAACCCCTCTCCCCCTTAGTGCTGATGCTAAAGCTAAAGCTGACCTCATCCCAAAAGTCATCGTCCATGTCCAGCTGAGCCAGGGACTGCATCAGGGCAAGCACCTCACATATAATTTGACTCAGCTGAACACATTGATTTTCTTGCAGCCAGGGATTAACTCCCTCCATGGAAGACTCACATGAGGGGAAGAACAGATAGCAAAGTATTTGTTCAAATGATGGACTGTCCTTATTTCGCCTTCCAGCAGCAAAGCAATCTACTTGGAAACTAATTAGAGCATTTCCCCAACCGTGTTGATGATCCACTTCTCCTCCTGGCTGTAATTTGAACACTCCCGGGGTCTCCTAGACAGTCCTGCCTGTGTCAGGACCCAGCTGTCGACCGGGCGCCAGTGTCTCCATCTTTCAGCCCATCTCCCTCGAGGAGGAGAAGGTGGAGAGAGGCCCATTCCTTCAAGTGACTCTGAGACCTTTTATTTTAGGCTTGTTGTTTAAGAAGATTTTTCACTCCTCTGTGATGCTCCTTTCTGCATCTTTCCTTTTGGATCCCAGGGTGGTGGACAAGGAAAATGTGCATCGTCATTAATATCATATAGAGAGAGTTAGGAGATTGCAAGGTCCTCTGATTCTGGGCCACACTTCCTGGAGGCACAGGAGCGAGCTGACCTTTTCTCTGGAAGCCCACTGGGCCAGCCTCTCTTCTCTGCATCCCACTGAGTCTAGACTTCATTGCTTTGTAATGTGGCCGGCGTGCTTTCCACATGGAAGGAGGATAAGGGTGATCTTTGTCATGCTGAGGCAGCTCTAAGTCACGTGCATGTGGGTTCATAGCAGCTGAAGCACCACCAAGTCCATTGGGTTTCTTTGTTTTTCAGGATAATTTTTGTTTGGCTCATGTATTGAGGAGCAGACACAGTCCCCCCTTTTCTTTCTGTTACAGTGTGCTAAAGATTTGGGTTCTGGGCCTTAGATAGTCATTTACATTGTTAAAGTTAGCTGTTAACACTTTTCAGCCAACTTTATGCCCCTTTCTGGTGGGTTTCTGGTATTTTTTTGTTTTCACACATCACAAACCACAAAGTCCAGTGACTTGCATGGGATGATGCCGAAAATCAAGAGGTAAGACTGAAGTTAGGAAGGAAGTTCCTGACTATAAGTGTGATGTTCATTCTCACCACTGGCTAAAGGCTTCAGAGCCTTTAGTTCAGTGAGCAAATCTATGCAGCATATATATGTACATTTTTTGCATTGATCGTCAAGGCTAGCACTTTTAAAGATTCTGCCTTGGTTAGGTTCAGTTTACTAGACATAAACTCATGAAATTTGTTTGACTTTCTACCAGACCGTTTTCACTTCACATTTCACAGATAACACACAGACTTAGCCACACTTTTCGTACTAATGCCTACATTATAAATAAGATATTTAAGTTATAATGCAACTAAAGTAAAATAAAAATGTAAAAGGAACACTAATAAATGAATTTACTCATCCTTTCTCGAGAAATTCATTTATTCATTTATTAATTCGTTTATTGATCTACTTTTAGCCATGATGCATATACCAGTAGACTATCACTGGCTAATTTATATATAGGTTCAGAAGACTAGGAATGGAAAGAGGAAAGGGGGATCAGCTTTCCCTTCAGACTTCTTTTTAAGTCTGGCTGTTCCTTTCTGTAACTCTCATGTCTCAAAGAACTGAGGGCAAACCATGAACCTGAGTTTAAAGTTTGTTTTCCTAGAAATGTCATCAGAATGTAAACTCAGAAACAGACTGCCCACAGAGAAATTCCCTCAGGAACTGTTGTTACTTTTTCCCTGATGTTACCGGTTTTCTTGTAGGATTCCATATAATAGTATGTACTTCATAAAGTTGCCTCCCAAACTTCCGTGTTTAGTTCCTCTTTTGGAAGAGGCGTTTGATTCATTACTGTGCAAACATGGGCATAAAGAAAGCCTGACCTTCCTAAACACTGTGTTGCAAAATTAACTGATAATTAATTCCTCAGATGCATATTGCCACATGGACAGAGAATAAGGATGATCATTTGTCACGGACATTGACAGTGGAGTCAAAGTGATTCAAGGGAGTTGGCCCTGCATGTAAGAAGTTTTAGGGACAGCATGACCAGTTAATTTCACTTATTTTCCTATTAGTATTTGCCCAAGATGAATGTAAACCTCATGTGTATATCTAAGAGTTCTTTCAATAAGTACAAAATAATTGTGATACATTCTTTTTTTCTTAGTGGTAGATAAATCAGTGCGTCATAGATGGATTCTCATCTGTGGTTTGCTTTGACTCATTGCTAATTTGATAAACTAAATGAGCATCTGATTTTATTTAGCTTTAAAAAAATTCTTTGTGTTTTTTTTTTCCTTTGATATTTTACTTAGGCTTTCTCTACCCTAAGATCAAATAAATATTCAGTTAAATATACGGAAGACAACCTGTTTCATTTTTCCATTAAACTTTAAGATTTTATTAACGAAATTTTCACACATATTCCAAAGTTAAGAGAACAGGCTAATGAACTGTATGTGCTCATCACTCAGTTTCAACACTGATCAATGCATGACTAATCTTGTTCTTTCTGTATCCTATGGCCACCCTTCTCACCTCTTTCCCACCCTATTGTTTTGAAGTATAAATCCTCCCGTAACGTCACCTATAAATCCTTAAGTGTGGGTCTTTAACAGGCTTTTTTTTTTAATAAACAAAATGTCATCATCACACCTAACAAAGCTAACGGTAATTCCTTCAAGTTATCTAATATCTGGAGTTCAAATGTGATACCTAGTGTTTTAGGCACTGAGCATACAGCCTATGAAGGTAAGGGCTAGAAGGTTTTAATATCCGTGAGGCAATATTCTAGTGTGAGGAAACAGACACAAAATTAGTAAAATAAAAAGATCCTTTCTGTGAATGCTGAGTGCTGGGTAATAGGACAGAAGATGGCCCAGGTGGAGGGCGGGGGGCTTCAGGTACGGTGGTCAGGGGAGCCCTGGGGAGGCGTCCTGGGAGCCGAGACCGATGGGGTGCAGGAGCTGGGAACAGCTTGCAGGGCGGAGGGCTGTGTCAGTCAGTGCGCTGAGAGTTTGGTGGGGCCTGTGGAAGCTCATCCAACTAAGCAGACTTTTTCCACCATTAATGCTGGCTTTAGTTGTCATCATCTGTAATATGTAACTTTTCAGTGTTTCCCTTCTTGGCAAGATAAATAGAAAGAACCACCCAGACTGTACTGATATTGAACTTCGTGATAATTTTTGGCTGATTTGTTTGTCAGTTATGCTTAATTGCCTCTTGACCTTCCAGAAAAAAAAAGAAACTGAAAATTCAGGCTACTTAAAGACCCTTTGAAATACATAAGCTCCTAAGGGCTCAAATTCTTATCTCGCTATAATAATAGAGCTCTAATTTCTGCAGGGCAGGTTCCCTCTTGAGATTTGGGGCGCTTCCTGGTTCTGGGTAAAATAAAAGTGACAACTTTTTTTTTTCTTGTGACTTTTTAATACTTCTTATCTGGGTAAAAACCAGGAAGTGGGAAATGAATGTATAGAAACCAACAATACACACACACACGTGTGTGTATTTTCATGTGCATGTGAATATATACGTGGGTAATACGGAGGAGGGAAAGGATGCAGAGGGAAGATGGTCTTTGTCAAATTTGATTTAAATGTAATAGCAAATTAGGGTACATTCTTGTCTTAATCTTTTCTGTAACAAAGATAAAATGGGGTATTATGTTCATATGATTGAACAAAAGTGGATGATTCTAGCATTTTTCTTCTCAGCCATTAAAAGAAGAGTTTGAAAGAAACATTCTTTACATATACACACAAAGAGTTTGTCAGCCTTTCTTCAAACACAGCTAGCCACAGTCAGACTAAACATTGGTAGACATTTCATTTAGTCCACAGAGGAGATATTTGTTGATTCACATATTTTCTTTGTACAAGAAAAGCTTCAAGGTTAGTATTCATCACAGAATGTAACCCAAAGTAAAATTCCATTGTGTTGTAAAACAGCTTAAAATGTTATTTTTGATTTAATCTAGAAAATTCTATCGCCTTCACTCCTGAAAAAGGTTCTGGTTATCTTAGGTTTAACCATCAGCTACATTCACGTCTGTGGATAGTTTTGCAATATATGAACTTGTTACTCATCCTGATTTATCTTCTGCCAAACACCAGTGCCCTTGTGTTCCCTGGGGACTAACTATTGAATTTTTCTGCCCAGGACGTGGGTTAGCCGTAGTGAGTTAGAGAGTTTATGGTAGATTCAGTTTGTCTTTATTTACTCCACCACTCTTCCAGGGCCTGGAGCTGTCAAAGGCAAACCAGGAAATTATTGTTTACATCTGTCAGGAATTCCTCATTCTCTCTTGTATGAGCTTTCATGCCCTTCAGAGACCATTCTGCACACCTTGATCGTCAAGAGGGGTCCAGGATGTATTGATATTTGGAGTGGTACCTAGATTGTATATCAACTTCGTCTGCTGTGATTCTCAATGCTCTGTAGTATCTGTTTTCTTAAAATTTAAGTTTGCTTGGCAGTTTTTTTTAAAAATAAGAAATTGGGTAGACACGTCTCTGGGAGTTCAACACTCAGTCAAGTTCATGGAGTATGAGAAATCAGCAACTTAAGTGAGCTAATGCATGTGAAGAACTTAGTACAGTTACAGCCAAAGTAGGGCTTAATCAGTTTGAGTGTGTTGTTGTTAAATAGCCAGCATTTATTGTGTTCCTGCATTTAAGACACTTTCAAACATTGTAGGGAAAGAAAAGCACATGAGCTGCAGTCTTTACCTTCAAGGAACTTGTAGCCTAATGGAGATAAGACATATGTATAAGAAGATAAGTAGCATCAAAAAGCAGTATGTCATCAATGCCAGTTGCGAATGTGTGCTAAAGGGGTTTAAAAGAGGGAGAGAGTTCATTGCAGTAGAACTAGAATAATGATAATAATGACAGCAGGCAACATTTATTGAGTGCGTACCGTGTCCTCAGTACTGTTTGAGGATTTTACAGGCAATCACTCACTTAGTCTTCATGTCAGCCATGTGAGATGGGCATTTCTATTCTCATTCCTGTTCTACAGATCAGGAAACTGAGGCACGTTTGCCAACTGGCCAGGCTCACAGGCCAAGGGGATGGTGGGACCCCCATTAAGATTCTGGGCTGCTTCACTCCACAGCCACAGTCTTATCCATACCGGGGTGGTCTAGGGATACCTGATGCAGGGGGCACCTTTTAGGCAAAGGAAGCAGACCACCTCACGGAAGCAGCCGGTGTAGGCAGGGAAAGAGTGAAAGATGAGGTTTCAGAGGCGTATTTAAAAGGCCTTCAATGCAAGTGAAAAGCATTTGGACTTGATGGGAAAAGCAGTTAGAGAACCAATGAATGAACTTATCAAGAAAATAACATGATCACCCAGCACCCTGGGAGGATGGCTCTCACAGTGAACACTGGGTGTGTCACAGGGCAACTATTATGGTTCGAGTCTGGCTTTCTGATCATTTCTGCTTCAGTCTTGTGACTGTCCAGTCGTTTATTTGATTTTCCATGAGGCCTTTCTCCCTTGGCCTTGAGGGATCAGTAACTACCAGATCTTGGTCATCAGGCGCTCTGAGCTCCGTGTCCCACTCGTCTTCCCAGCAGCTCGCACAAGGGCTAAGTGCTGGAGGGTAACCTGCCTACTTACCTGGAAGAAAGGAAAGCCCCAGATGGTGTCACTCCCCCTCTGGGATCCCTTGACTCTTTTCTGGATTTCGGGCCAAAGAATGCAAAACCACATTTCAGAGCAGCCTTAGAAACTCAGGAGGACGGTGCGGGCACACGGAGGACCTTCTGGAATAACTGCAGCCCCAGCTGCCCCTCCAAGCCTGGCTCTGGGTCCCCAAGGGCTAATTAGAGGAATCCTTTGTGATCACCTGCTCAGGACTGCGTACATTTACAGAGCAAGGTTACAGGGAGTAGCCACAATTTTCTCCGCCATGCTGATGAATCTAGGATTTAAACACAGGCTCCAAGCAAACCAAGCTCCCGTTAGATGACGTGGGGCCCCTGGAAATGTGGGAAGGACGGGGAACAAAGGTTACTTACTCCATCTGTCGTTCTTTTTAGACAAAGAAAATATGTGATTAAGAAATGTTTTGGTGGGACTTCCCTGGTGGCGCAGTGGTTAAGAATCCACCTGCCAATGCAGGGGACACGGGTTCGAGCCCTGGGCTGGGAAGATCCCATGTGCTGTAGAGCAAGTAAGCCCGTGCACCACAACTACTGAGCCTGCGCTCTAGAGCCCGCGAGCCACAACTACTGAGCCCGCGTGCCACAACTACTGAGCCCGCGCGCCTAGAGCCCGTGCTCCGCAACAAGAGAAGCCACCACAATGAGAAGCCTGGGCACCGCAACGAAGAGTAACCCCCGTCGCCGCAACTAGAGAAAGCCTGCGCGCAGCAACGAAGACCCAACGCAGCCAAAAATAAATGAATAAATAAATTAATTAATTTTAAAAAATGTTTTGGCAAGATATCACTGAGATTACTTACTGGGAAGGAGGCCCAGGACTCAGGCAGGGAAATGTGGGGTGTTTGCTGGGGGTGTGGAAGAACATTCTAAAGTGTGGAAGTAGCGTGAACATCTGTGTCTGGAGGGTGAGGAGTACCCTAGTACGGTTTCATGCTAGTGAAGGATCCCCCCCAAAAGCCAGAATAAATACAGGAAGGGACCTGCTTGGAATTTAGGGAATGGACTGCCGTGGTGGGGAGCAGGGGATGGTTAGCCATGCTTTGAATATTTAGAGGCACAGCACAGTACATTTACTTTCCTGGTTTATTTTTTTTTAAACCATGGCTAGCTCTTCTCCAGTCTCCTCCAGGAAGAAAACTTTGATTGCTTGCCGTCATCCTTGCATAGAAATGTCCACAGTTATGCTAATGGGCAGGCTTAGGTGAGCAGAGAAGATTTGCCTTTCTGGTTTCAATGTTTCACAGCCTAGCTTTTTATAAAAGAACAAAATAAACTGCCAGCAACTGAAATTTCAGGTTAGGGGCGTGGTTGGAGGGAGTTCAGAGCAGCAGGCGTTCTTTGCCATGTTTTTTGTGGACATTGGATGCGTATCAGTGTCCTGGCTGACCACGTTTTCCCCTGGGGCGCGTCCTCCCCAGAATCATTTGTCTCCTACTGGGAGACTCTTCCCCTCCTCCTCGGTTTGTTTCTCAGACTCTGCTGCACCCTTTCTCCAGGGCATGCGGTCCAAACCATCCGAGAGCTTTGTCTGCTTAGTATAAACTTCTGGAAGAAGACAGAACTGATTGATTTTCATGCACAAATACAGTGATGTTCTTGCCAGAAGTTCCACGTACTCAGTGTCACAAACGTGAATTTATGATGCAATTGGGGAAGGGTCAGAATATTCAAAGAAGAGGTTAATGCTTGTCCATGAGTGCTGTGTGGTGCCGAGGTAACCCAAGTGTATCTGGTGTTCTCCAGAGCTTGAGTTCCTCCTGCAAATGCCCAGAGGAAACAGAGGGCTCCGAGGACTGACAGTGGGACGTGTAGATGCAGATTTCTTGCCTCTTTTCAATTGATAACCTAGGCTGGGGAACACAGACTGGCTGCGGGAAGTCAGCTCGTGCAGAATGGGGCGTGGGCTGGCCTCTGTCTGCTCTCCTCACCCCCTTAACAGGACACCTGTGCATTTTGCATAGATTCAGGCACCGTGCTACGATATTCCTGTAACTTCATTTTTTGTTCTGTTAATGGGCTTTATATGCAAAGAATTGGATTAATCATAATCCTTACTTCATGACACATTATCTTTATATTTTAACTTATTTAAATTAAAATAATAAGTAACTATAAACCCATCTCCTGAAACAAAAGCTAAGCTCTTGAAAATAACCTACACGTGACTGGATGATGGTCCTCCCCGCATCTTAGTCCCCCTTCTTTCCCTCCCCCAGGTAACCCATCACCTGAATTCTGTGTGCGTCATTTCCTTACTTTCCTTTCTGTATAGTCTCTTTCAACTATATGAGTCCTGAAAAGGACT
The DNA here is from genome assembly GCF_028564815.1 of Eubalaena glacialis. Lineage (NCBI taxonomy): Eukaryota > Metazoa > Chordata > Mammalia > Artiodactyla > Balaenidae > Eubalaena > Eubalaena glacialis. Next base: position 107,823,818 of record NC_083726.1, on the reverse strand, counting down.
ACATGAAACATATAAAAAGTATGTATCGATACAGATGTGTCTTTCATTTTAGTTGTCTGTTAACTTGATAAAAAGGGTACCAGATTATATATAATCTTTGGGGACTTTTTGACTTAATGTTTTTACTGCTGTTGTTCATCTGCATTGCTCCATGTCAGTGTAGGTCATTGCTTTGTCTGCTCTAGAATGTTCCATCGTGTGATGATACACCATTTAGTCATTCAGTCTCCCGTTGATGGACACACAGGTTGGTGCTGGGATTTTGGCTACCTCGAACATGTTTGCTGTAAATATTCTTGTACATGTAATCAGTTGTCCCTGTGCAAGAGATTACTTGGTGTATCTGACTTCATTTTTTTGCAACCAGCAGCACTGTGAGCTGGAGGAACGTTTGTGGGAAGAGAAATCCCCTGTGCTTTTTATTTCAGTTTGGTGTGAAGAAGTAGCACATAAACTTAGAGACAAGACACCGTCTTATTTCTACATTGTTCCTCCGACCATCTTCCCGGTCCCACCCCGATGCTTGGAACGACTCTGGGCACCCAGCAGGCGCTTTCTTTTTACGTGGCTTCGATGCAGTCAATGCTTGCTGACTTTGTCTTATTTTAAACTCTTTGGAGGTGAAACCGTATCCCTCTGAGACCAGTCTTTTTTGGTGCTTCCATGTGTCTACTCAGGTCAGTTCTTTGCATTGTTTTATTTAGCACCTGCCACCAAGCAGGCAGCCTCCATCTTAATAAGGCATGGTTCTTGCCCTTAAAGAACTTCTTATCTAGTGGGGAGAGGGTGTTTCCAAACTGAGCATTTTAATGCATTATGACATGTGCTGTAACACTTAGGTCATAGAGGAAGGGAGCTCACCTCTCCCTGGGAGAGAAGGCTTCCGGGGGCGGGAGGGAGAGGGAGTGTTGGATCTGATATTTGGAAAATGAGCAAGAGTTCACAAGATAGACTGGGGAGGAGGGTGGGGTGGACTATTTCAGGGAAGTTAGAGGCCTGGAGGACATGGCACACTCGGGCCCTGGCAAGCGGTTGGCTTTGACTAGAACATGCCCCTCGCAGTTAAGCAGAGGCATGTGAGAAATCAAGCGTGCTTGTGTTTGGGGAGTGTCTTCAGCTTGGAGAATTGTAGATAGACCCAGGTCATTTCCACTCATGCCCAAGCTCCACCCCACCCCCATGCCGGTCAGCTGGGTCTTTGGTACTTAGTGATGTCCATCACCCTTCCCCTCATGGCGTATCCAGTTGGCTAAGAGGGCAGGCCTGGGCACGTGCCCAGGGGAGGGGGAAGATCCCGCTGACCTCTGGTCCCGCTCAGCCTGTTTGCTTGGACAGCAGAGTTCACCTACGGTAGCATGCAGTGCCAGTCTGGGGTTATGGAGTAGTGTTTTCCTCTCCAGGGATTAGCCCGAGAGAACGCCACCGCAGGGGTGACAAAAGCACATGCTGGGGAGTCTCTCAACTACTTCCGGTGTCTTTTAGCCCCAGGACTCTCTCTCTCTGCCCTATCTCTGCCCCCAGCTGCTTTCACATACTTGCTTTCTCGTGATGAAGCACTGGGCTTACTCGCGGCCATCACTGACCACCTGTTCTCGGAGACTCTGGCGAGCAGGGAGAGCGGTGATTTGGGGGGAAGAAAGAGTCCCAGAGGGGACTGACGGACAGCGGGGGTCTCTTCTCGGAGAAAACGGCTAGTCCTCTATGACCAGTTCTCCCTCTAACGAGAGAGATTATCCAGCCACAGTGCGCGCGCACGCGCACACGCGCACACACGCACGCGCACACACTTGGGGAGGGTGGATGGAGTGGTACCAAATAAAATTTTTATTTGAATGCATGGTGGTAGAGAAACACCTTTTATTATGCCACGGCATAATGTAGTGTCATATTTTGGATGCTTTGGGGGACGTCTTTATTTTAGGTTCGCCTTATTAGAGCTGTAGTTTCTTTGTGTTTGTGTACTTCCCTAGCACAGTGGTTAAGAACACAGCTTTTAAAGTTTGATGGACCTGCCTGTGTTTGAACTCCATCTCTGCCACTTTTTAGCTCTGTGACCTTTGGCGTATTATTTAACCTCCGAGGCTCAGTTTCCTCAGCTGAAAAATGGGCCACTAATACTTGGCTCCTACACTGGGTTATCGTGAGGGTTATATGAGAGGTAATGCACACAAAATATTTTACAGTGGTTTCTTTATGGAATGATTTGAAGTTTGGACCCATATGTTGCTTTGGAAGCCAGCTACGCTAACCACTGTTCCACCAACGCCTCGGCCCATATGTTGCTTTAATGAGAAGATTCAGTCCATCCTTTAAGCTGTGCCGGTCAGATGCCCATCTTGAAACCAAGTGGACTGTTTTCTGTAATGTTTAATACATTTTTAATATTAGTCGGTGCCGAGGTTAAAAAGGAGGTTGATTATATACAGACAGAGTGGGCACATCTACCTAAACGTGGCGCTCCCTCAATTTCAAAACAGTGCTTGAAAAATCTCCTCCCCTGAGGAACTTTTCCCGGTGAAAACTCTTTTTCCACCTGGTCATTGCCTCTGTGTTTGTTACAGCCTTCTCTCTGCTCTCATATGTTTAGCTCTTCAAAGTCATAACAGTTTATCCACATGTACTTTGGTGTGTGTTTGTCCCATCTCTCTCTTTAGAAGATATATTCCTGCTGGTGCATGGAATAAAATATTCTTTTCCTTCCCCACGGAAATGCTATTTTCCCTCTCCTCAAGGAGCTAGGAGACAGTTCCGCTCGACATTCATTTTGTGTCCGTGTATCACTGTGTTTTTCTTCCCTTAGATCACCGTGTGATTAAAAAAATAAAAAGGGGGAACGGTCGGGTAAGGATGGTGTACCGCCCATAGCGTACGGCATGTGTAACTTCTGTATCCTGGATATTACTGAAATCTGCCAAAAGATATGGAAGACAGGCCCATTTGAGACATTTTGTTTTCTGGCATTTTCCTACTTGTCAAACTGATCTGTCGTGAACTGAAGGTACATTGTCCTTTCTTTTCAGGACGTTACCAAATCTAACCCCAATTCAAAGGAAATCATTGTGATTCGAACAGATTCTAATAAATGGAAGTACGGACTTCTCGACCGTATGGGAGTTAAATACTGAAGTGGGGGATATGGACCAACAGGGCTAGAACAGGATGGAGAAAGGAGGCTGAGGAATAGTGATGAGGGGAGGGAGGGACCAGCAGCCACAGGGGCCATGCTTTCAAGCGATTGGGTCTCTTTCACGGGATGTCTTTCGCGGGATGTTAGAATTCTCCCGGCTGGATGCTGGAGTTGCCCTGGGTTCTCTCTGGTTTCAGAAGCACGTTTTGGTTAGAGGCAGAGCTAGGACCAGATCTGGGCTTTTGGAATCCTCGTCCAGGGCTGCTTCCATTAAATGATGCCCTCTCTCCCTTCCCCTTTGCATTGGCAGATGTGGAGAGCCCCTCTAAGGATTTCAGCCAAGCCTCCATGGGATAGAAGTTTCTGTGAAAAGCCACTTTTTTTTTTTTAATTGATTACAATGTTGATTTACAATGTTGATTTACAAGTTGTTTTACAATGTTGTGTTAGTTTCAGGTGTAGAGCAAAGTGATTCAGTCATATATATAATATATATATAATGTATATATGCATATATATGTACATATATATACTTTTTCAGGTTCTTTTCCTTTATAGGTTATTACAAAATATAGAGTTCCCTATGCTATATGGTAGGTTCTTGTTGGTTATCTGTTTTATATATAGTTGTGTGTATATGTTAATCCCAACCTCCTGATTTATCCTCGCCCACTTCCCCTTCGGTAACCATAAGTTTGTTTTCTATGTCTGTGGGTCTATTTCTATTTTGTATAGAAGTTCATTTGTATCAATTTTTTTTTAGATTCTACATGAAAACCCACTTTTAAATCAATTTTTTTTTTCAGTAAGGGCACATTACTTTTATAATCAGAAGAGAAAAAAAAGCTCTTTTAAGGAGATGAATAGAGGGAAAGTCAGAGCTTCTCTCCCTAGCCCTTTTCACCCTGTATATGGTGGCAGGGCTGTAAGTGTCAGGGTGCAGCACGGCCGCCTGCCCGAGTCCTCACTGCTGCTTTGGGACCCCCTCAGGTCTCTGCTGAAACCCTTCTGGGCCACCTTTTTAAAATAGCAGCTGCCCGACCCCCTCCACACACCCTTTAGTTCCCCTTCCCTGCTTTGTTTTCTCTTTAGCACCTGTCACTCTCTGCCATTGATTCTACTTATTTTTTACTTAATATTTTCTCCTTCCACTAATACAGAAACTCCACGAGAACAGGAATTTTCATCTCTCTTGTTCGCTGCTGTCGCCCCTGCACCCAGAGCAGTGTGTATAACACAGCAGGCAAATATTTGTTAAAACAATGAGTGTGTGAACTTTGGGCAGGTAACTCAACCTTCGGTGCCTTTTTTTGTGTGTGTGTGTGTGTGTGTATGTGAGTCAATTAGGGATTAAAAATAAAGGCTACCTCGTCGAGTTGCAATGAACATTGAGGGAGTTCATCTACCTAAAACGCTTAGAACCACCCTGGCATATAGTAAATGCTCAATAAAGGGTCTCTGTTGTTATAATAATTGCTAAATATTTGACTTCTTTGCGAGACTGCAAACTCCTTGAAGGCAGAGACTGTTTCTTACGTCATCTTTTCATTTCTGGTAGTGATGTGGTGAAACACATGATTGATATTCAGTGTTTGTTAGATAGATAAATTATAGGGAAACTGTAGGCAGTACCTCTGTAAATGTTTGTTACATTTGAATGAATAGGGTTTTTTTTGTTTTTGGGGGAGGTTTTTTGCTGTCTTTTCCCCCAAGCTGCAGCTGGGTGAATCTGTGTGGAAGGAGTATGATTATGACCTACCTTAGCTCCTCACTTAAGCAGTGGGGCCAGTAATTTATTTTTGTTGCCGTGACTTGGCTGGAATTTCCCAGGGATTGACAGCAATGGCAGAAACTTGGTGGGTGATGGATATCACCCCAGCCTGTTTGATCCCCAGCAGTTACTTGAGATCTCCTTTCATTCATAGTTGGTACTTCACAGAAATGCTTCCCTGGCAAGGGGGATTGCCTAGCAGAGGCTGCAGGCATCTGAACAGACAGATGCAGGAAAGACGAAAGGGAACGTTAAGAGAGAAACTCCTCCTCTCTGTTTTCAAGAAAGAGTTTAAAGTTTGTATTGATACCAAGATTCTGCTTTTAAACTTGAGCCAGTCATTTGAATTCCATGGGCTTCACAGTTTTTCCAGTAAAATTAGAGAATAGGACTAGGTGATCTCCAGTGAACCATCTTACCTGTTGAATTTCTTGATTCTGTGCAGAATATTTCAGAAGGCTCCAGACTGGTTAAGAATTTAAGGTCAGAGGCTTTAATTAATAATGATGTATCATTATTGGCTCATTAATCATAACAAATGTACCATAACAAGGTAATATGTTAACAGAAGGGGAAACTGCAAGAGGGTATATGGAAACTCTGTACTATCTTCTCAATTTTTCTGTAAATCTAAAACTTCCAAAAATAAAGTTAATTAACAAATTAAGCAAAGGTCAGAGGTTTAAATGGATAAACTGATAAAATGGAAGGGGTTGTTACTGTAGGAGCATTGGGCAAGTAGCATGTGGCAGATTGTGTCCTTTTGCGAGAGGAACTGGGAAATTTTAGTATTTAACTAGAAAATGAATCAGAACCCACATCTTAACAGAAGGCTTTTCTGATTTCCTGGTTTGGGTCCATTTATTCAACGTGAACTAAGTTGCGTGTTGGCTGTCGGATCTGGGCATCTGACTTGTGGGCCTTTCCCATAACTAAGTCCCCAGAGATTCCAATCAGGCCCATAAGGTAATGCAATTTGGCAAGAGGATTTGGACCTTGACAAAATCTCTTGCCCAATTTGGTTTCCAGAAAGGCTGACTTACCTAATTTGAAAATAAATTGAAAACAAAACCTTTTGGTTGTTACTCGTTTGGTGAAATGCCACAGAAAACTGTAATTTTTTTTTCCATACCCTATCACTGTGGAGAAGATTGTTCCCATTCGCTCCTAAATACCTTGGTTTACTGTCCTTTCCTACCATAGTGTTCCAATAAGCTAAATCACTGCAGCAGTGACATTAAATCATAGGAATCCTTGTGTGTGTGTGTGTGTGTGTATTTTTGTGTGTGTATGTGTTTTGTACTGTGTGTATCTGCTGGCATTCCCAATCTCCACATTAATATTAGTTTTCTATTGTTGCATAATACATCGCCACAAACTTAGTGGTTTAAAACAACACACATTTACTGTCTCACAGTTTCTGTGGGGCAGGAATCTGGACACAGCTTATCTGGATTGTCTGCTTAGGGTCTCACAAGGCCACAATTCATGTGTCAGCCAGGGCTGTGGTCTCATCTGAGGCTTGACTAGGGAAGAATCTGCCTCTGTTTGCAGGTTAGTACCTTGCGGTTATAGGACAGAGGGTGTCAGTTTCTTGTTGGCTGTTGGCTGGAGGTTGTCCTCAGCTCCTTACCTTGTGGGCCTCCCAACACAGGCACCCCACACATGGCAACTTGTACCTTCAAAACTAGCAAGGGAGTTAATGTTTTCCTACAGTTCAAATTTCATTATGGATGTAACCTCAGTTTCCCCCCTGTTTTCCTTGTAAGGGAAGGTAGGAGCAGGGAGAACTAAGAAGCTCCAAAAATTTGCAGAGCAGCCAGTGGTTGCATTAGAGTAAGAATACAATGTGATTAATAACCCAAACTAACATTTTCTATACAATTACTGCACACCAGATATGTGCTCAGAGCTTACCCCACCACAGGCTCGTTCAGTTCTCAGCATAACCTTCTGAGTTAGGTTAACTAACTATTACTAAACTATTTAACAGGTAGGGGAATTGAGGATTAGGGGTTGTATAACCTGCCTAAGGTTTGCAGACAGAAAATACCTAGCTGGGAACATAGGCAGGAGGATTCCTGCCATAGTACTGTGGTGGTGATAGAAGCCACCACCATACTACTCTGAAGATCTTTCCGTTAGAACATAATGCTACTCATGTTCAGAATTCTCTCTCTCCTTTACCAGATACTTAAATCACTGCAGTATTGCAAAGGGATACTTGGAATAGGGTGTTTCTTTAAGAATGCATTAATAAAATGGTGGGACAATGTTCTTTCTTTTCTACTTGAACCAGGCTTTCTCATTTTCCTGAAGACATATGGGACAAATTGAAGGAAACCAGAATTTAGTGGGATTTGTGTGTACTAATAACACTTCTGCTGCAAACACATCCAAAAAACCGAACTTACAAACTCCTCAAAGCTGATAGACTACAGCTTGTTCATATTAATTCATTTAAAACATTCATTTTAGTTCAGCATTTTGCATTTTATTATTCCATAAAACACCAATAATCTAGAAAAGGCAGAATAGGTCTGTTTCTTCACCCTATAAAACCATTTATGTAGATGGATCTTGTTGGGAGATGGGCAAGGTTTGCTTGGAGTATTAGAAACTGAAATGTAGGGTAAAAATATCTAGTTGTGTGTGTATTTCTTCTGTATTTCTGGAAACTAGAGAGTTATCCTGCAAGATACTGTAAAATCTATAAATACCAAGGGGAAATAAAATACAGAGAAGGTTTGTTGATTATTGAGCTTTTTTCATGAGTGGCAGAATGGAGCAGCTGCAGATAGAGGTCAAGAGGAGGGAAAAATGTCACACTGGGTCAGATCTAGCCAAACATCCAAAGTGTTGTGGCCACCCTCGTGTCATATAGCATGCATTATATATTGTTTTATATATATATATATATATATATAAAACATACATATGCTATAGAATATATATATGTTCTGTATTCTATGCTATAGAATATATATATATATATTCTACAGCATGGAGGATGGCAGAGTCCTTCAGCTGGAAGAACTTGGAGCATACCAAGTGCCCCCTCTTCACTTCCTGGTGGGGATGCAAAGGTGTAAATGGACCAGGGTCAGCATCCAGCTTCCTTCATTAAATGCTTATGAAGTTGCCTTCCCTGAACCCTTGTTGGAAACCTTCCGTGAACTGACTTTCTCCTAGACTACATTTGTATTTCTTTTTATAAACCTCAATCCAAGTCCGCCCAGTGCTGTAGTTATTTGGGTAGATGTCTCATTCTTCCTAGGATGCCCTAGGCTCTTTTTAATCAACTTGGCTATCTTTCGGCACCTACTAGCATGAGGCCTGGAACACTGGAGGTGCTCAAAATATATTGATTGAATTGAGTGAAAGGTATAAAGTACATTCCATATACTCTTACTGTGGAACTCAGGGCTTCCAACCATTATTTCTAAAACTTAACATTTTAAGGCTCTGAGGGGGATGCCCTCATTCCTGGAATCTCAGAGTTTGTGAACAGATTCAAATCTACTGTATCTACTATCCTTCATGTGCCTGTGTTTTTTACATTTTAATTATCTTGGCTCTCAGCCATTGTCTCTGCCCCCCCCCCTTAAAAGTGTGGTAAAATATACGTAACATAAAATTTACCATTTTAACCATTTTTATGTATACAATTCAGTGTCACTAGCTACATTCACATTGTTATGCAACAGTCTCCACTATCCATCTCCAGAATTTTTTCATCTTCTCCGACTGAAACTCGGTACCAGTTAAACAAGAATGCCCCTTCCTTATACACATACGATGGAATACTACACAGCCATAAAAAAGAATGAAATAATGCCATTTGCAGCAACATGGATGGACCTGGAGATTAGCATACTAAGTGAAGTAAGTCAGAGAAAGACAAAAACCATATGATATCACTTATATGTGGAATCTAAAATATGACACAAATGAACTTATCTACGAAACAGAAACAGACTCACAGACACAGAAGACAAACTTATGGTAACCAAAGAGGAAAGGGGGTCAGGAAGGGATAAATCAAAAGTTTGGGATTAGCAGATACAAGCTACTATGTATAAAATAGATAAACAACAAGGTCCGACTCTATGGCATAGGGAACTGTATTCAATATCCTGAAATAAACCATAATGGAGAAGAATATGCAAAAGGATATATATAAATATATACATATATATATATATCACTGACTCACTTTGCTGTACAGCAGAAACTAACACAGCATTGTAAATCAACTATATTCCAATAAAAAATTTAAAAAATTAAAAAGAATGTCCCCTTCCTCCCTCCCTCGTGTCCCTGGTAACCACCATTCTACCTTCCGTCTCTATGGATTTGACTATTCTAGGTGCCTCATATAAGTGGAATCGTACTGTGACTGAGTTATTTCACTTAGCGTCGTTTCAAGGTTCATCACGTCGTAGCATGTGTCAGAATTTCATTCCGTTAAGTCAGCCGTTGTCTTTTTAAGACTTGAGAGTTTCAGTGTTTTTAGTTTTTGCAGCCAGAAGCGGATTTTTCTCCCAGATCTATCCTTGGCGTTTTCCTAGAATGACATTCCTAAGGGCATGCCCTGTTCTTCCTGAATGGTATTCTTCTGGGGAGCTGAGTAGCAAAACTGAGGCAGTTAATGTCAGAGCAACAAATGAGCACCTACTAGGTGTCAGAGGCTCTACTCCTGACCAGAGTTTTGTTTTTTTTTAATATATATATATTTTTGATGTGAACCGTTTTTAAAGTCTTTTATTGAATTTGTTACAATCTTGCTTCTGTTTTATGTTTTGGTTTTTTGGCTGCGCGTGGCATGTGGGATCCTAGCTCCCTGACCAGGGATCGAACCCGTACCCGCTGCATTGGAAGGTGAATTCTTAACCACTGGACCACCAGGGAAGTCCCCTGACCAGAGATGGATTGCACAGTCTTTTGGAGGAGACAACTCTATACTCTGCTAACTATAGTATCATGTGCTAAGTGCTAGAAAAGGTACCACAAGGGATCCGCTCATCTGCTGAGGGCTGTGAGTGAAATTTAAGAAAAGTTCAAAGAAGGGTGATATTTCAAATGGGCCTTGAAGGATGAATAGGTGTTCAAGACAGAGAAATAAGGGATGGCATTCCACGAATAGCCTGAACCAAGGCAAGTGAAAACATGTGGTTTGTTGGAAGAATAGCAAAGGGCTGTGGATGTAGAGAGCAGAGGGGGGTGGGAGGATGGTGGGGGACTTAGAGGAGCTTGAACACCATGCTGAGGAGTTTGGTTTGGGGGAACAGTTGGCCGCTTCATGTAGTTAGACTGACCCGATTGGATCCGTGGGTTGACAGAGTGGTAGATGGATCTGAGTAGGAGAGATGGGGATTGGAGAGCAGTGTGTGTGTTATGGGCATGGGGAGTGGGGTAGCAAGGTGGTTGCAACGTTTTAGGCAAGGGATGCTGAAGGCCTGGACCAAGGCAGCCACAGACAAGAGTTTGCTCATGGTCAGTAGCGTCGGGTTTGTTGACATCAGAGTTCGTAGGACCAGCCCCACCTAGCTAGCCATTTTTAATATTCTGAAATTCTTATTGTTTCAACGCCAATTTAGAGTTTTGTTTTTGTCAAATTTCCATTAGAGCTCTTATTGTAACCAGAGTGGCAAGAAGAGATTGATTTATAAAGGACAACTGGACAGGTTCCTACCTCCAGGCTTGCTACTCAGTAATGTACTTTTGGCCTAGTTTTAATAGTTTTCCACGTGCTAAGTGATGTGGGCTCCAACACCTAGAAAGATACAATTGTTAAGATTGTATGTAATACACATAGAATAGTTGGAATGTAACCGTATTAGAACAGATGGGCCAAGCTACATGGGGAGTGCTCTCTGCTCACGCTGTGATCTCTTGGTAACTGAAGAACTCACACTTTCTTATGAGTGAATAAACTGAAACTTTGAAGAACAAAGCTCAAAAATCAGTGGCAGGGCCATCAGAGCTTCTCTAATGGCCCGCAAAAAACTCAGCTCTTCACGAAGTGCTTTGAAAGCCAGCGTAACAGGAAAAGACATAGTCCCTGCCCATATGCAGTTTATGTTCTAAGTCGTAAAATGGTAGCAGTTACTCTAGAAAATTAAAGAAAATGGAATTCAGCAGTCAGTACTCTTAAAGAGTGATATGTCAGGAGGGCCCCAAACATTCACATACAGAAAGGGAAAATACCTCTTGGTACAAGTATTGAAAGAAAATACCCAGAGTCATTAGTTGACTAAAAGCTGATTGAGGAAAAAGTGCTGAAATATACTAAAAATAAAATGAGTTTCAAGGAAAATAACCCTTTCGCTAACCTTTGCATTAGTCAGTTCCTTATTAGAATATTTTTTCCTGTTTTAGTCACTGCTTTAAAAGTGTGTATAAATATAGAGGATCAAGAGGAGTGAGATTAAAACAACTTAAGATGTAGGACACGGGCTTCCCTGGTGGCACAGTGGTTGGGAATCCACCTGCCAATGCAGGGGACACAGGTTTGAGCCCTGGTCCGGGAAGATCCCACATGCCGCAGAGCAACTAAGCCCGTGCGCCACAACTACTGAGCCTGCGCTCTAGGGCCCGCGAGCCACAACGATTGAAGCCCACGTGCCTAGAGCCCGTGCTCCGCAACAAGAGAAGCCACCCCAGTGAGAAGCCCGCGCACCGCAACGAAGAGTAGCCCCAGCTCGCCACAACTAGAGAAAGCCCGCGCGCAGCAACGAAGACCCAACGCAGCCAAAAATAAAGAAAGAAATTTATAAAAATTAAAAAAAAGAGATGTAGGAGGTGGATTTTAAGAGATAAGGTTAGAGAAATTTGGGGGATTAAAACGGGTTGACTTAGTTATCTTCAATGTAAAAAAAAGTGAAAGACTAATTTACAGGCAAACCTGTGTGAATGATACCAAAACGTTTAAACCACACACTCTGCCCTCCGGAGGGTTTAATCCAGTGGCCAGATTTTCACTGTGCAGTTGACTAATCAAAGAAAAATTTTTTCAGTTCCGAAGAAGCACTAGATGAAAGGAAATGCATGTTAAGTTGTGGGAGTTATGTTGAATGATCTACAGAGCCTAGCAGAATGCCTTGCAACCACCCACTGGGAGGTGAGGAGTTTCCTTCCTGGAGGCTAGGAGGGCCGAGCTGGAGAGCTTCCTGAGGGATTTGGACTGAAGGATCTCAATTATGTAATTCCTTTCCATTTTAAGATTAGAAGGAAAGTTTAGGGATAGATGGATCATTGACTGCCCTGTGAGTATAAGTGTCAACACCCAAAATAAATGTGTATTTCTAAGGTTTTGAACATTAAAAAAAGAAAAGCTGTCTTGGTCATCCCAAAGGATATTCACGTTCTCCTTCTGCAGTTTTTTCTTTTTTTTAATTTATTTTTATTTTCTATTGGAAGATTTACAATGTTGTGTTAGTTTCAGGTATACAGCAAAGTGATTCAATTATGCATATACATGTATCTGTTCTTTTTCAGAGTCTTTTCCCATTTAGGTTATTACAGAATACTGAGTAGAGTTCCCTGTGCTATACAATAGGTCCTTGTTGATTATCTATTTTATATACAGTAGTGTGTATATGTCAATCCCAAACTCCTAATTTATCCTTTCCCCCCACCTTTCCCCTTTGGTAACCATAAATTTGTTTTCGAAGTCTAAATCTGTTTCTGTTTCGTAAGTAAGTTCATTTGTATCCTTCTGTAGTTTTTAATCTCACTCTTGTTTGTGTCCTTCTTAACAATGATTACAACTTGCAAATATTCCTTTTTTTTTCCCCCCTCATTCCTTTGTCTGTCTCACCCTTACAAGGTAAGCACCAGGAAGACAGGGACCGTGTCTGTTTTGTTTTTTACTGTTTTTCTAGCATCAAGCACAGTGTTGACACATGGTAGGTACTCAAGAATAGTGGTTGACTAAATGGGAAAAGAATTTGAAAAAGAGTAGATACATGTATATGTATAACTGAATCACTTTGCTGTACACCTGAAACTAGCACAACAGTGTTAATCAACTCTACTCCAATATAAAATAAAAATTAAAAAAAAAAGAATAGTGGTTGAATGAATGAACGAGTTGAGGGTGTGCCCCGGGGAGAAGAGGGGTGACAAGGGGAGAAAAGTGCTACAAAGACGGGTCAGTGGGTAATGGTCTCCTGGAAGGGTTGCTCGCCTGGGGTTAAAGAGAAGGGAGAGGGGGGTGAGAGTGGAAGGAAGGGGGAAGGAGAGTGAATTCACAAGACCTTTTCTCCTGTTGTTGCGTCTGCATTAGGTAAGAATGTGCTAAAACTGGGAGACATATAGTGACGTAAAAAAACAGGAGACAACACGGGCTGGTGCCCAGACACTAACTCTGGGAAGCAATTCGCAATGACATGCCACTGATAAAGTCTGTAAATTTTTTCTGAAACAGCCAAAGGCTCTCTAAAAACCTAGTTTTCCTGGTTTGTAAGTCATCTGGGAGTGTGTGTGTGTGTGTGTGTGTGTGTGTGTGTGTTTCAGGCATCTGACTCCTATATTTATATTCTCTGCCCCTGGCCTTCAGATGTTTTCTGAGCCACTCACTCTAGATTAGATTATCTGCATTGAGCTAGTGGAGCAATTTTGTGGCGAACTGCCTCTGTGCTTTGGACTGTTCAACTCTTCTTGTCCTGAGTAGCCAAAAAAAATCTTGATTTAGTCTGGTCTGGTCTGTTGTAGTCTAACTTAAGGACACGAAGTCCCAGATCTTGGGATGCTTCACTTAAACCATTCACATATTAACAAAAGGGCAAAACAAAATAAAATTAAAACAAGGGGAAAAAAATCACCTCTTCCCAAACAAACAAATAGTCCCACCCGCATCCAAATAATTTACCTTACAAACTGTCCCGTGCTGATGGAGCTTTCCAGGGAAATTAGTTTGAACCACTGGGGTTCCCTCCTAGCCAGAAGAATATTCCAAGGGGAAGAGTGGAAGGCCACAAGAGACAGTTCTAACCCCCGTCAGCCCACCACACTCTTGCTACCTCTGTACTCTCTTCACCATGAGAAGGCAGGCTGGGAATCTGTTCAGCTGCCTGCATTTCAGTGCTTTAAAAAAAATTTTTTTTTTTAAATTTAACTATAGTTGATTTACAATATTGCATTAGTTTCAGGTATACAGCTTCAAATTTCGTTATAGGTTATTAGAAGATATTGAATAGAGTTTCCTGTGCTATACAGTAAATTCTTGTTGTTTATCTAGTTTATATATGGTGATGTGTATTTGTTAATCCCATACTCCTAATTTATCCCTCCCCCCCCTTCCACTTTGGAAACCATAAGTTTGTTTTCTATGTCTGTGAGTCTATTTCTGTTTTGTAAATAAGTTGATTTGTGTTCTTTTTTTAGATTCCACATATCAGTGATATCATATAATATGTGTCTTTCTCTGACTTACTTCACTTAGTATGATAATCTCTAGGTCTATCCATGTTGCTACAAATGGTAATATTTCATTCTTTTTTATGGCTGAATAATATTCCATTGTATATATGTACCACATCTTTTTTTTTTTTTAACATCTTTATTGGAGTATAATTGCTTTACAATGGTGTGTTAGTTTCTGCTTTATAACAAAGTGAATCAGTTATACATATACATATGTTCCCATATCTCTTCCCTCTTGCATCTCCCTCCCTCCCACCCTCCCTCTCCCACCCTCCCTCTCCCACCCCTCTAGGTGGTCACAAAGCACTGAGCTGATCTCCCTGTGCTATGCGACTGCTTCCCACTAGCTATCTATTTTACATTTGGTAGTGTATATATGTCCATGCCACTCTCTCACTTTGTCACAGCTTACCCTTCCTCCTCCCCATATCCTCAAGTCCATTCTCTAGTAGGTCTGTGTCTTTATTCCCATCTTACCACTAGGTTCTTCATGACCTTTTTTTTTTTTTTCCTTAGATTCCGTATATATGTGTTAGCATACTGTATTTGTTTTTCTCTTTCTGACTTACTTCACTCTGTATGACAGACTCTAACTCCATCCACCTCACTACAAATAACTCAATTTTGTTTCTTTTTTTTTTTTTTTTTTTATTTTTATTTTTATTTTTTTTTAATTTTGTTTCTTTTTATGGCTGAGTAATATTCCATTGTATATATGTGCCACATCTTCTTTATCCATTCATCTATCAATGGACGTTTAGGATGCTTCCATGTCTTGGCTATTGTGAATAGTGCTGCTATGAACATTGGGGGTGCATGTATCTTTTTGAATTATAGTTTTGGCTAGGTATAAGCCCAGGAGTGGGATTGCTGGATCATATGGTAGCTCTATTTTTAGTTTTTTAAAATAAATTTATTTATTTATTTATTTATTTTTGGCTGCATTGGGTCTTCATTGCTGCGCACAGGCTTTCTCTAGTTGTGGCGAGCGGGGGCTACTCTTCGTTGTGGTGCGCGGGCTTCTCATTGCGGTGGCTTCTCATTGCGGAGCACAAGCTCTAGGTGCACAGGCTTCAGTAGTTGTGGCATGCGGGCTCAGTAGTTGTGGCTCGCGGGCTCTAGAGCGCAGGCTCAGTAGTTGTGGCGCACGGGCTTTGTTGCTCCGCAGCATGTGGGATCTTCCCGGACCAGGGCTCGAACCCTTGTCCCCTGCATTGGCAGGCGGATTCTTAACCACTGCGCCACCAGGGAAGTCCCTATTTTTAGTTTTTTAAGGAACCTCCATACTGTTCTCCATAGTGACTGCACCAATTTACATTCCCACCAACGGTGTAGGAGGGTTCCCTTTTCTCCACACCCTCTCCAGCATTTATTATTTGTAGGCTTTTGGATGATGGCCATTCTGACCAGTGTTAAGTGCTTTTAATAACCATAGAAGCACAGAGAAATGCAATGAGAGCCTTGAGCCTGTGGGTTTTTCCAGAATCATTTTGAGAGACTTATTGTAGCAGTGGGGCTCCAATGTTTTGAAGCCATCCCTGATCTCCCGTGGTTTCACACATCCTTGGACGGCCTTGGGCTGCAGTGGCTCTGAGGTCCCCTGCCAAGACCTCTTTAGAACAGGGACGGTAAGGAGCAAGTGTTCCTTCTGCCGAAGCGCCTGTGTCTGAGCCCTTGGAATGAGAATAACAGCGCCTTTCATTTGTCAAGCTGCTTCTAAAATATTTGCTCTTGTTATCTGGTTCCATCCTGATAGTAACCGTGTGAGAAAAGCAGGGTGGCGTTCTTGTCCTTGTGCACATGCGGGGAAGCTGATGCACAAAGAGGTGAAGTCGCCCGGTTTGGTAAAGGGCAGAGCAGGGACCAGACGCCACGTTTTTTTCACCACAAAGGCAGACGCAGTGCAACATGGGCTCTTGTGAAGCGGTCCCAAAGACAAATAAAAAAGCGTAGAGAACCTGATGCTGTGAACTTTAGCTTTTAGAGGCGAATGAGTGTTCATTCTTCCTTATTAGTAACATAGGAAATCCGTGTCCTCTGGGTCTCAGTGGTGGACAGGCCTCTGTACCTTCTAGGCTGCCCAGGCCTCACCTAGACGGGCACTGTTTTCTATTGACCTAAAGTTTAAGTGCTAGAGAAACAGCAGGGTCTTTTGAGAGCAGGCCAGACGAGACAGTGAGTCTGAGGTGGACTGAGCTCAGAGGAGTTCTTACATTGACAGGGGGTGAAGGTGGCAGAGTGCCTGTCGGGCTTGCTTCCTGCAGCCCAGCTGCCCTTCCAGGCTCAGACTGATAGGAGCCAGGTGCTTCCAGGACGACGGCGTCCGGGGCTGTACCTCTTTGCTTTCTGATGGGGGCACATGTTTTACCTTTCGAGTTCTATAGATGGAATCGGGGTGACACCTTGACCCCGTTGGACTCGGGGTCTGCAAGTTGGTTGCTCTTGTTTGGGGAGCCCTCCGCTCTCCAGCGAACACTTTGCACAGTCCGGGAGGCCCGTCCGCCAAGGGACCAACTCCTGTGTGTCTGAAAAGGAAGACAAACCTGTATTTTGTAGAAAGGGCCTATTGTTCCCAGGGAGCGCTTGTGGCTAACTTCTCGGGCTCCTTTGGCTGACTCTGAAGAGGGAACTGAGGTCAGAATGCTAATCAGCAGCTTGCGAGACATCAACAATCAAACCTCAGGGAACTAGTAAGAAAGTAAACAAGAGGGCTCAATTTCAGATTCCAGAAGAAGAGCCATGGTGTCCAAGAGGCTGGAGATGAAAAAAAAAATGTGCTGCTGAGGAAAAACAAGAATTCTCATCCCCTGCTTCTCGAAAGGGTTAGTCTTCAGCAAAAGAAAGAAATCCTGTGGCGGGGCCTGGTTCTCCATTAGGGGGGTTGCCAGCGGGCAGCTCACCCTTGAGAAGTGGCCTTCTGAGCCCGGAGCTCTGCGTCCCTGTGGGACGCACGCCCTCTATGAACTGCAGGATTTCCCCACGGGAGCTGGACGCAGACGTTCGATTCCAGTTGTGCCCTGCAT
Source organism: Eubalaena glacialis (assembly GCF_028564815.1). Lineage (NCBI taxonomy): Eukaryota > Metazoa > Chordata > Mammalia > Artiodactyla > Balaenidae > Eubalaena > Eubalaena glacialis. The sequence goes on along the minus strand of NC_083726.1, from coordinate 107,806,468 downwards.
TTCCAACACTCCCTTTCATGCCCTCGTTTGTTCCCTCTGGTTCCAGGCAGCAGGCTGACGTTGAAAATTCTGTCATCTTGAAGGAGGGTTTTCTTCTCAATGTCAGAAGTTTGGGGATCTTTGGAACCAGTGCGTAGGTCCCAGGGGTGGGTCCACGAAGTGGTCTCGGTTTGGGTTAGCCCTGACGATGTTCCTTCTCTGAGTATCAGGCAAGAATTCTTTTCCCCTCAATTACTGCCCTTCAGCCTCCTTCCTATAGATTTGTGCGTTCTAATCTGGACCTTTTTTTGATTCAGTGCCAGTTTACACAGACTCCAAGTCCTATTTGTGGCAGGTGGCCAAGATGATCTATCCTAGAGTCCAGCATGGTGGAAAGAGAACTGGTCATGGAGGGGAGGGACCTGGATCTAGTTCTTACCCTGCCACTGAGCTGATGTGTCACGTAGCTGGTGTGTCACCTCACAGGGCCGTATTCGCCTGTTAATTGATGAGACTGGACTAGACCATGGCTACGGGAGTTTTAATCTCAGCCTTCTCGCCTTCTAAATTACAGCGTATTAAGTGACCTTTGAACAGGATCCATTTATAAGCTACTTGAAGTCTATCCATTCCTCTCTCAGCAGCTGTATTTATGATTCTCCCCGCCTGATCCCCTAGAGTTCGGTGATAGAGAAGCCATCCCCATCCAGCTCTGTGGCGAGCACACACTGAAAGCTATACGTCTTCTCCAGGCTAACATTTGGTTCCCACACGGGAGAGCGCTCACCACCACACGCAGCCTTGGTCTCCTTTAACCAAAACTGGAATAAGCCAGAGCTGGGGTTCCTGGGACAAATGGGAGCAGCTGAAGTTCAGGGTTGCAGAGTCCTGACGAGAAAAATTAAGTGTGTGGACTAGGGATTGAAGAAAGCACTCCTGCTGCTGGCTCTCTGGGGAGTCCCGTTGCCTCCTAGCTACTGACTGGACCAGGCAGGAAGCTTGCTGAAAGATCGGAAATTTGCTTTGGGCACTTGGCTCTGGTACCATAGTATGTTTCTTTTTTTTTTTTTTTTAATTAATTAATTTATTTATTTATCTTTGGCTGTGTTGGGTCTTCGTTTCTGTGCGAGGGCTTTCTCTAGTAGCGGCAAGCGGGGGCCGCTCTTCATCGCGGTGCGCGGGCCTCTCACTATCGTGGCCTCTCTTGTTGCGGAGCACAGGCTCCAGACGCGCAGGCTCAGTAGTTGTGGCACGTGGGCTCAGTAGTTGTGGCTCGTGGGCTCTAGAGTGCAGGCTCAGTAGTTGTGGCTCACGGGCCTAGTTGCTCCGTGGCATGTGGGATCTTCCCGGACCAGGGATCGAACCCGTGTCCCCTGCATTGGCAGGCAGATTCTCAATCACTGCGCCACCAGGGAAGCCCCCATAGTATGTTTCTTAAGGACACTTGGGGCTGAGGTTCCACATCCCTGGGAGGTGTTTCCCACCGGCTGCTCGCAATCTGGACATCTCAGAGGCCCCACCTGTCTTGTGTGTGTCCCCGTCTACAAGCCTTGCTGGGTTATCCTGATTAACACGGGAACCATTTGTAGAACACCACATGGGATGGGCATTTTACATACCTTCTAGGCATGTAAAAATCATGCATGTGACCCTGCCTGGCTTCTGGTGCCTCCAGCCAACTTCTGGAGCTGTTAACGCCTTCCACACAGCTGAAGACAAGCACCCTTCAAGCAGCTCTGCTCTTCCACTGGTTTATTTTTGTTATGCTTGCCCCACCCGCCTTGTTTTGCAGCCTTCAGTGAGTTTTTATTGAGTTACTCAGACATTCGGCTAGACTCCCTGGGGGAATAACAAGATGTTGTGAGAAACTGCCCCAGAACTTCAGGGACCTAAAATCCATTTGAGAAGGAAAGGGCTAAAGCACATGAAGAGTCATCTAGAATATCAGCCCGTGGATGGAGGAGACAAAATGATCAGAGAAGGCGAGAGTGCTGTTCAGGAGGGGTCAGGAGGCTTGATTGAGGTGGGGTCTCACTACATGGCCTGAAGGCTTGGTTCTTCTCCCTTTCTCTTCTATGTACTATTTGATATATACACAAGAAGATAATGTGAGTTACAAAGCATAGCGATAAAATGAACCCGCCTGCCTTCCCACCCGAGTTAGCCACCATCTTTAATTTGGTCGGTTTTATTCCTGCCCTTCTTTTGAAAAAAACTTTTTTGAAAGTCTTTGTAGAACTCATATGTTTTCATTGGAGATCTCATAATTTTCTGTGAAACGGACTCTCTGAAGGCAACAAGGGCATATGTGATGGTTAATATTATGTTTCAACTTGGCTGGGCCACACTGCTGAGATATGTGGTCAAACGTTATTCTGGATGTTTCTGTGAAGGTGTTAATGGATGAGATTAACATTTAAACTGGTAGACTCAGTAAAGTAGGTTGCCCTTCATAATGTGGGTGGGCCTCATCCAATCAGTTGAAGGCCTGAACAGAACAAAAGACTAACCTCCCCCAAGGAGGAGGGGATGCAGCAGACAGCCTGTGAACTTGAACTCTAGCATAGGCTCCTGCCTGGGTCTCCAGCACCCCCCTGCAGATTTTGGACTTGCCAGCCTCTGAACATATGAACCAATTCCTTAAAATAAGTCTCTTCCTATGTATATACACACACGCCATTGGTTTTGTTTCTCTGGAAAGCCCTGACTAATACAGCACATCACACTTCTCCACATGCCACGTCGGTAGCCTTACAGAATTGATGAGCAGAGTATTCTTACGTCAGGGGGGCCGCAGTATATTAGTCACATGCTGGGAAAGCATTTGTCTGATTCCGACCTAGGCCATGGAAGAGAAACCTTGATTTTGGAGTACTCTTTTCTCCTCTTTAGCATTTTTTTTGGCCATGCTGTGTGGCATGTGGGATCTTAGTTCCCAGACCAGGGATTGAACCTGTGGCCCCTGCAGTGGAAGCGTGGAGTCTTAACCACTGGAGTGCCAGGGAAGTCCCTTTTCTCCTCTTTAGTGCTCTGTCGCCTTCTGAAGTCCTCTGGCTTTCTCTGGTCACTCAGATACTCTCTTCTACCTCCCTCCCCCCAACCCCAAGTACATCCATCCCTTCCCAGCACACGTGCAAACCATACCTGCATGTTTCCGTACCTTCTATGTGGAATCTTGTTCTGCTTGTCACCAGAAAAGACACTTAGTTTCTCTGAGCCCACCTCTTCACCTCTCCGAGGGTTGGGGGCAGTGGTCAGTCTGTATTTATGATGTGTCGCCATGTGCAGATACTGATCGAGGTGCCTGTCGACCTGTTTAGCCCATGTGATCCTCCCAACAACAGTCCCAGGTGGTAGGTGCTGTCATCGTGCTCACTGTGCAGTGGGAAAATGGCAGAAAGGTCGTAGAAGTGAGATTTAGATCCAGGCAGTCTGACCTCAGAGGTCCCGCTCCTACCACCTTTTAAACACATTATAATTGGTAAGTACTCTGAAACTATAAAATAGAGCTATTGTCAAAATACGCCCACTGCCTTGGGGCCCTGTGCTCTGCGAGTTGATAGCTTGGGCATTTGAGGAACTGATCCGCGCTAATGAGGTCATTGGTAGGGATATATTGCCCTTCCCGGAAAGCTCTGGTCCTTTGACAGCAACCTTCGTGTGGCTACAATTCCTGAGCCCCTAGGAGAAGTTCTGTAGGGGCCTTTAGGGTGATTAGGGGCGGGTGGGGTCTTGAGCCTCCCCTGAGGTCACACCAAGAAAGCCACCCCTGCTTTGTGTTTAAACAGGTCCCAAGACTGTAGTGCGGCCCCTTGAAAGTAGGCGACCCCTCACTTGACTCAGGTGAGGACCCCTTAGCTTGGAGGGTCCGAGGCCGCAGCCAGGCCTAGCAAATACTTGGCACTTCCTCTCCCTCCCAGGACCATGGCAAATGTTGCTAATGACCACAGCGCTCTTCAGGATAACCACTGCTAACTGATTGAGTTGGGCAAGTCATATGAAAGGTTTGCCCATCCTACCGGGGATCTGGGTGTCCCTGGAGAATGGAGCCTGGCCTTGGTCTTGCCTCTCCTTTCTCTCTTTAGTTCCCAACTGTATCCCCCAGCTTTCCCGCACTGGCTCCATCTATTATTCTTGTTTCTTCAGTGTTTTTAACTCTCTTTCCCATCTGGTAAGAAGTGAAATGGTCCAACACAACTCAGTTTCCAAAACTGGTTCTCAAGGAGTGAGTTCCACCCTTTCGTGGAGACTCATTCAGTTTTTCAGCGATAGCAGTGCCTTGAGAGAAGGACATCATCCACCAGGAGTCCTGGGAGTCTCTCTACCTGCGAGGTTCGTTTCTCCATCCTAATTGCAGGAGGAGCAGAAGTTACTCCATTTAAGGGTAGAAATATTCTTTTTTTTTTTAACTGTATAAAATATTGTTTTATTTGGGAACTTTATTTTTTTTGTTATATATTTGCACAACTTTATTTTTTAAATTAAGTTTTATTGGAGTATAGTTGATTTACAATGTTGTGTTAGTTTCTGCTGTACAGCAAAGTGATTCAGTTATACATATACATGTATCCACTCTTTTTTAGATTCCTTTCCCATATAGGTCATTACAGAGTATTGAGTAGACTTCCCTGTGCTATACAGTAGATCCTTATTAGTCATCTATTTTATATCTAGTAGTGTGTATATGTCAGAAATACTGTTTTTAAAATACCTCCCTTCTTTTTTCTTCATATATCCTGGTTCCCTCTGTCCTGGACTCTCACGGAGACACTGGTATGTAGGGATACTGTTTCTGATCCCAAATTCCTTTTTCAAAGGAGAGAGAATGTTTGTGGATGCCATTGTTTTCTGTGGGACATCCTTGCTGCACCCTTGACTTTCCAAACATTTCTCCCTAAAGTATTTTCAAAACACCGGTCATACAAGGTTAACAATGGTTTCTGGGTCCTTTTAGGGGCATGCTCATAAGTACTCAAAAATGAGTAAAAAATAGAGGAATACTCATCTGAAGTCATGATTTATATGTCATTTCCTTGTTTTCTTCAACATCATTATTTTTGAACAAGTATTTTGATCAACATTTTTTGAGGAAGAATTGTGCGGTATTTCCCAACCTTACCCGCCGTGGGTGGAATTGCATCACTGAATCACTTTTCTCTGTTTTTTTCCGCTTTCTGTCTCCTGTTCTGTCAAGGCTCCAGCAAACCCCAGCCCCTTTTGGGTGTTTTTCAGTCCTGAAATTTTAGTGTGGCATCTGTGATTGTGTTAATTTCCCATCATTATTTTCCAGCCCATCAAGGAAGCCTCCCAAAAACAAAGCACTTTGGTTAATCCTCAGGTGAAGGTTTAAACTGTGGTAAACAGGGACCCTCCTGTCTCACTTTTTAGCAATCCCAGGAGTCAGGACAGTGATCTTACCAGCTGTAGGCAAAGTGAAGTGCTTTCCTTTTATTTGCCTTTGCCTTATTCCCTGTTTCATCTACCCAGTCTGTTTTAAGGGATAAAAATGCTATTAAAAACATTCCACGTATGGTCAGAGTGGTAGCATTTTAATCTGGTCTGAGACTTAAGATGAGATGCCAGCTATACAAGTGGTCTGTGAGGGGTGTAAAGGACCTGGACCCCAGTCTCCGTCCTTCACTTCCTAGAAGTGTGACCTCGGGAAGCCTCTCAGAGATGCATCCTCTCATCCTAAATGGGAATGATGTTACTGGCTGTGCCATCTGTATCAATCAGGGTTCTCCAGAGAAACAGAACCAATAGGGTGTGTGTGTGTAAGTATAGAGAGAGAGACAGACAGACAGACAGACTTGAGTTATTTTAAGGAATGGGCCCACGCACTTGTGGAGGCTGCCAAGTCCAAAATCTCTATGGCCAGACCCAGGGAAGGGTTGATGTTGCAGCTCCGAAGACAGTAAGGAGGCTGAATTCCCTCCTCCTGGAGGACCTCAGTCTGTTTTTTGTTCTTTTTTTTTTTAGTAAGATTCTTTTTTTTTTTTTTTAATTTATTTATTTATTTTATTTATGGCTGTGTTGGGTCTTTCTGTGCGTGGGCTTTCTCTAGTTGCGGCGAGCGGGGGCCACTCTTCATTGCAGTGCGCGGGCCTCTCACTACCGCGGCCTCTCTTGTTGTGGAGCACAGGCTCCAGACGCGCAGGCTCAGTAGTTGCGGCTCACGGGCCTAGTTGCTCCGCGGCATGTGGGATCTTCCCAGACCAGGGCTCGAACCCGTGTCCCCTGCATTGGCAGGCAGACTCTCAACCACTGTGCCACCAGGGAAGCCCCCCTCCGTCTGTTTTTAATTAAGGGCTTCCACTGATTGGATGAGACCCACCCACATGAAAGCGGATAATCTGCCTTACTCATGGTCCACTGATTTAAATTTCATCTCATCTAAAATATTGTCTTCACAGCAACATGTAGACTGCTATTCGACCACATATCTGGGTGCCGTGGACCGGCCATATCAACCTGTAAAATCCACCCTCACGAGCTCCCAGGGCTTTTACGAGCATCTGCTGTGAATAGTCAGGAGCTGAAGGCATGTGGGGGGAGGCAGCTGTCCTTCCAGCTTCTCTTTCTGTGCCTCCTTTACCTCCTGAATTTTTCTCCCCTTCCCTCCTGCTTCCCCCCCCAACTCTCAGTCTGCCCAAGGTGGGAGCACGTGTGAAGTGAGAGTACAGGTGAGCAACCCAGTGTGGGATGAATTTATCATGGAAAGAGAGCAGACCTTGAGGTCATTCAGACTGGAGTTAATCTCGCCCTTTTACGATCATGGGCACGTGAGCATGCCTCTCTGAGCCTCTGGTCACTTATCTCTAAAATGGGGATAATAATATTTATTGGATACAATTCTTGGGGATGAGTAAATGACCTAACAGATCCATGTGCATTTCCCTTGCTTTCAAATATTTGCCCATCTCAGAGTGTTTTTTAGATTTAAAGCATTACTCATTTTGCACTCCTTTAGGTCTTGTGTGCCTAGGCTTCCCATTAAGATTGACTATTTTACAATGATTGTAAATCATTGTTTCAGTGAAGCCTCCTAATGCCTGTATTTGTATGTTAGTCTCCTTTGCTGTTTCTCAAACTCGCCAACCACACTGTGACCTCAGGGCCTTTACACATGCTGTCTCCTCTACCTGTAGCCCTTCCCTTAGACAACGGCATGGCTTGTTCTTGCACATTTTTCAGGTATCTGCTCAAATGTCACCTCAGAAAGGTGTTTCCTGATCACCTCATATACTAATATAATCTCTCACTTTCAATTGTGTTTACCTTACTTTTTTTTTCCATCACAGTACTGTCTGAAATAAATATTTATTTTCTATCTATACCTCTCACTAGTGGTTCTCAACCTTGGATGTTCATTATAATCACCATGGGAGTTTTTTTTTTACAATCCTAATGCACTCCAGAACAATTAAATCAGAACTCTGGGGAAGAAGCCCAGGCATCGGTATTTTATAAAACTTTCCAGGTGTGCAGCCAAGGTTGAGAACCACTGCTCTAGTCTAGAACCTTTCTACAGAGAATATGAACTGATGGCATCAGCATCACCCAGAAGGTTATTAGAAATGCAGGTGCTTGGGCCCACCCCAGACCCCCTGAGTCCAGTCCTGCTGTTTGGCAAGATCCCCGGATAATTCAGATGACACAAGTTGGAGATGCATTGCCCTGGAATGTAAGCTAGTGGCCTCATTTTGTGGCATTCCTAGTGCCAGAACAATGCCTTGCACATAGTAAGCACTCACTAAATACTTACTGAGTGAACAATGGATTAGAGATCAGAGGGAGATGGAGGTGACAAGGGAGAGAGGACAGAGAAAGAGAAGGAAGGGAAGGCAGAGAAGAAAGCTCTGCCTGCCCATGTTCCCCGGGCACAGGTATCGGCAGGGCTGCTCTTCCCTGCCCTCTGCTCCCAATGAAAACTTAACCAGCCTCCTGCTTACTGTCTCATGGGCTTGCCTTCAGCTTGCTGTGCTTTCCAAGGTGATGGAAAAGATGTTGTGATAATGAATTGCCTAACTACCCAGCCCTGCTGCTTCTCTTCAAGCATAGATTTGATTAGGAGCCTGCTGAAACCAATTAACCAATTAAGTAATAATTCTGTAAGACTTTATGGACTACCTATTACATGCGTGGCTTGACATGGCTCAGGAGGCTAAGAACCAAAGATGGAAAAGACACGACTTCCACTCCAGCAGTAGAGATAGGCACTGAGGTGAGTAATTATAACTTGAGGCAAAAAATGGTCGGTGCTGTAAGACACATGTAGACAGAATATTGTGGAAGGTCAGGAGGAAGTGATTATTTCAGATTAGGGGATCGGAGCAGACTTCCTGGTAGAGGGGACAGGGGACATTTGCGTTGGGAAAGTGAGTGGTTGGAACACAGGGTAAGGGAGCCATGCTCCTGAGGTTGGGCTACAGCGAAGGCATCTGGAAGGCAGTGAAGGTGTTGGAACACTGATGGCTGTGGATTTGATTGGAGGAGGGGGACCATGGCAACATCAGAACCAATGCAGAGATGATTACAGATACGCTCCAGGTTACGTGCCAAGGCCCTGATCTTGGGCAGTGGCAGGCGGACATAAAATGTAGAGATAGTTTTGAGAGGCTTTTCAAAGGTGGAAGATGATGTCTGTCTTTGTTATTTAATGCAAGCCAGTAGGAATTCTTGGGGTGACAAAATTTGATAATTTTCTGAGTATGTACTTTGAAGACTGTACAATGTTAGATAATTATTGTAAGTCATTTCTTTCATTGGCCAAGATAGACTGGATCAGATAGAGTTGAGCATCCTTGTCTTAGAGCTTCCAGTCAAGATAGAGCCTAATGATTATTTATTTTGAAGATAAAGAGGAAGAGACCGAGCTATCAGGTGACCATCAGAGCCAGGACCGGAGCTCAGCTCCCCATTCGTGGACATACTTTGAGTACCAGGGGGTCCGTAGACACACTGTCTGCGTTTCCGCCTTCCATCCTCACAACAATCCTATGAAGTACGTGATGCTATTTTCATTCTATTTACGTTTTTATTTCTTAATTGAGATGAAATTGACATATCACATTGTATTGGTTCTAGGTGTACAACATAATGATTTGGTATATGTAGATACCGCAAAATGATCACCACCATAAGTTAACAGCCCTCGTCACACACAATTACAAACTTTTCTTTTTTTCTTGGGATGAGAACTTTTAAGATCTATTCTCTTAGCAACTTTCAGTACAATATGGTACTGTGAACTATAGTTACCGTGCTGTGCATTATAGCCCCAGGACTTACTTATCTCATGACAGGACATTTGTTTTTCTTACCACCGTCACGCATTTCTCCCCCTATCCTCACCCTCCCTCCCCTGCCTCTGGCAGCCATCAGTTTGTTCTCCGTACCTACGAGTTATGGGGTTTTTTTAGAGTCCACATATACGTGAGACCGTACAGTATTTGTCTTTCTCTGACTTATTTCACTTAGGTATTTTCATTTTAAAGATGAGAAAGTGGGGCTTCCCTGGTGGCGCAGTGGTTAAGAATCTGCCTGCCAACATAGGGGACATGGGTTCGAGCCCTGGTCCGGGAAGATCCCACATGCCGCGGAGCAACTAAGCCCGTGAGCCACAACTGCTGAGCCTGCGCTCTAGAGCCGGCGAGCCACAACTACTGAGCCCGCGTGCCTAGAGCCCATGCTCCGTAACAAGAGAAGCCACCGCAATGAGAAGCCCGTGCACCGCGACGAAGAGTAGCCCCTGCTCGCCGCAACTAGAGAAAGCCCACGCACAGCAACAAAGACCCAACACAGCCAAAAATAAATTAATTAATTAAAAAAATATATTAAAGATGAGAAAGCCAAGACTCAGAGATTACGTAACTCACCCCAGCGAGTTAAGTGACCCCGTGGTTAACTCACAGCTTATAAGAGGCACTCCTGGGATTTGGAGGTCGGTCTGTCCCATCTAAGCTGTGTTCTTCACTGCTGTGCCCCGCCGGCTCCTGAGTCAGCACTCTCTCCCACTCCTGACGATGAGTTGATCTTTTAAAGGAAGGTCAGCCATTGTTCTTATTTTTGGACAAGGGTTTGTTCTCTCTGATTATCATGAATTGGGGATTTGTGACAGCTGATTCTCTACCTTTGGTCACAGTCACACAACATGACTTTTGGAAGTAGTAAGGGCTTTGAGTTCCTTAAAAAAGTTGAAATGTAAGAGGGGAAAACGAACCTAGATCAGAGAATTTTTATCGGGTTTCTTTATTAGGTTTCTTCTAATAATCAATAAATATTCAGCAGTTCTTTCTTCACATAAATAGGAGAGTCCAGGGAAGAACAGTGACCCTTGACCTAGCTGTATTAAGCCTGCAATCTTGGTAAAAGAGAATTTGCTGAGCACTCTGGGTCTGATACTGAAAAGTTGAAGAAAGCAACAGCTTGCTTATTACCCTTGTGTTTAAGACCATTTGGACCCAGTTAGGTGGAGATCAGGGAGCTCAGGGCCGTGATCTGGTGACTGGTACTGATTTATGCCACCCAGATGAGTTGCCCTGAACAAGTAGTCTTCATCCAGACAGACTGCCTCAGTTTCTGCACTGGCATTTATATTAGTGTTGGGGCTGAAATTGGTAGACGTGGGCAGAGCAGAACTGGCTTCTCTCTTTTGTGCTCTGTTCTGGGCCTGCTCTCAGGGGGCTCAGGAAGACTCATCGTGCCAGCTCACCTGCCTTCCACATCCCCTTTCTCTACCTGTGAAATAATGGACCCGGTCAGGAGGATCACTCTTCCCTTCCAGCTCTAAAATTCTTGGATTTTCCTTTTACGCAGTTGAGTGGAAGAGCCATCAGAGTGGAATAGCCATCAGAGCGGCTGTGTCAGGTTTTGCTTATTTCTTCCTGTATTGAGTAATTCAACACCTGCCCGTGCTGTCCAGTTCTGAGAACACCTTGGTGGCTTTCAAGCAGTGTGGTACAAAGTCCATAAAGGGCTCAGCCCCTGAGCCCCGTCTTATGTGTAGGTGCAGATTCCTTATCTCTTATATCTAGAATAATTCTTTGGATTTTGATGAAAGGGCCGACGTGGCTCGCAGCAGGCTCTCACCTGAGCAGGTGTTTCAGAAGGTGGTGCGGGCGCTTCCGGCCTTCGGGGTACACAGGTTAGGGCTTCCCCGGGGCCTCAGGGAAAAACCTTTATTTTGCCTGTCACTGCTCTTCCCGTCTCCTGCACGTTAACATTCTCCTGGTCCAAGTACAGGAGCATCTACTCAACGTCATTTTCTTCCTTTTGCCAAGAAGCAGGCACCCAGCTCTGCTTTCCCGAAAAAGGACAGACCTGGAGCCCAGGGTACCCTATTTCCAGCCTTGATGGCGATTGCTTATCTCATGGTTCAGGAGGAGAGGCCGTGTGTGAGGATTAAGACAGACTGGAGTGATAGGCAGGGGTACTCTGGAATATTTCCTTCTACTAAAGAGAGCGACTGCCCTTTTGAAAAGGACATAGCTGCTTTCCCCTGTAGTATAATACTGTGATGCTATGGGGGGGGCAGGGCGGGTGTTGAGTAAGGAGCATCCATCCGTCTCTTGCTGTCGTGTCTGAGAACATTAATAAAAGGCTTAACCGCATATGGCTGCAGGTGATCACAAGACAGCTGTGGAAGCATTCAGAGAAGCAGTGTCTTTGTCTTCTGGCTCCTTTTGGAAAAACTTGGGAAAGCTTGCCCAAGGCCACTTCTTAGAGGATACACTTGGGGATGGCTCTCCTCCTGTAGTTTGATGTCGCTGATGATCATCGGGGAGTTCGCGCCCAGCCAGACCCTAGACTGTGGGTGACAGAGTCTGGACTTGCAGCGAGGATTAACAGCCTGGAAGTGAAGTTCTCTCCATCCCAGCAGCCCTCATCTCCTGCACATTTCTCTCCAGGTGAGGAGAAAAGAACAAACCAATGGAAGGCCAACTTTTAAAATGAGCTGCTTCTTTAAAACACCAGGGAGAAGTCAGACTTTGTAGAAATCAGAGAGTGAGAAGGTGAGGCCCATAATCAAAGATCTGAGGTGGATTGGGAGAGTTTCCAAGAAACAGTGCTCCAAAGGGAGCAGTACTTAGTATGTGTATTTGAGAAGCTCTTTCTGGTGCCACCGCTGCAGGTGGCGTTGTCTCCTCCCGGCCACCCTGTGCTCCCTCCTCTCTACAGGGCGGTCATCCTTCATAGCTCATCCCTGCCAGCCCGAAGCCTCACTCACACCCTGCTTGGTCGCACCCTACTTCTACTGGCACGGCTTCTCAGACTTACTAGGTGTTTTGCAGTGCATCTTTGACTGAAGTTGAAGTGCTTGGCGGGACTGGCTACTTATCCTGTGAGGCCCAGGGCAAAAGGAACACGCAGGGTCCCTTGCTTGAAAGTTATGAAGGATTTCAGGATGGCGCGGGCAGGCGCGGACAAGCCCAGGTGCTCTGGAACTGCACATGGGAAGCCAGCCTGGTGCTCAGGATTGTAGTTTGGAATTAGCAGGCGTCGCTTTGGGGGCTACGTGACTCTCCAGCCCCGTCATGTGAGGGCCCTCGGCCGATCCCTGCCCTGTGATTCAGAAAGAGTCATTCAGACAGGAACTGCCCAGGGTCTGCACTCCCCTCTCTTTGCTGCAGCGGTTGATGCCAGGCAGGGTGCATTTGTTTAGTGTTTCATCCAGTCTGGTAGGGCAGTCACTGTGGTTTCTCTGGCAACTCCAGACCTGGCAGCAGACCAGATGAACTCAAGGATGTTGAAGCTTCCCAAGGGCTGGCCACGCTGCTGCCCTGTTGGTGAGCCCACGGGGAGAGGAAGCTGAGCTGAGGCCACGGGGACCTACTTCCCTGGAGTCTGGGATCCATTTGCTCCAGGCAGGAGACCTGCATCTCAAATTAGGAGGCCCTGCCTGGGTGTCCGGCGTCCTATGGATGTTCTTTGGTGAAGAAAAGAAGGTCCTTGCCCCAAATTATTTTACAACCTCTTTGGGCAATGTAATGCATATAAAAATCCAAACAAACTTGCGACCCATGAAAGATACTGATCTTCTCGGACTAGAATGTGCTGGAGACAATGAGTGCTGTGGACAGGGGAGGGAAGAGATTTTCTTTCCTGAAGGACCAGCTTTTGTCGTATTTCCTGCGCTGAGAGTAAGTCACTCACCAGGGAAGGCCACGAAGGACCAGACGCCCAGTGATGAAGCAAGCCCATTTGCGAGTTTACAGGATGCTGAATAAAGGTGAATTTATCTCTGGCCAACACGCAGAGGCCTCGGAGCTTCTCCCAGTGTGAGAGACTTGAGGTGCCGTGGCTCTTTGGGGGCGCTGGGGCAGAGTTACAGAGGGCAGCCTGGCCGGCGAGGCTTGGGGAGGAGAAAGGCAAGTTCAGGCGCTAAAACCTGGGCATTGGGTTGGGAGCAGACACTGGGGCGTGGAAGGTAGGGATTGAGACTGTGAACAGAGCCTCTTCCCCCTTTCGCCCTTCTGCCTTCACGCTGGACGGTTCAAGTCCTTCCCTCCCTGCAATGGGAAGCGGCCAGGTGGTGACACCGAGGGCATGGCTTTGGCTGCATGGGCATCCTGGCACACTTGCTGGCCCGGAGTCATCCAGGAAGTGAAGGCGTCTTTTCCGACCTTCTCTCCCACTGTGGCCTCAGGCCTCTGCTGTGCAGGAAATGCCTGCTCTACCACCAACCTGAAGCTATGAACGAGATCAGTGACTGGACAGATTGGGTAAAGGGGTAGAAGTGGATTTATTAGAGCTGATGGAAGGGGAAAGGTAGATATCTGAAGATATCATGAGGGGCTTCTGAGGATGCTATTAGGGCATTCAGGTACGGGCTTCATCTTTTATAAATTTATTTACTTATTTATTTTTGGCTGTGTTGGGTCTTCGTTTCTGTGCGAGGGCTTTCTCCAGTTCCGGCGAGCGGGGGCCACTCTTCATCACGGTGCGCGGGCCTTTCACTGTCGCGGGCTCTCCCATTGCGGAGCACAGGCTCCAGAAGCGCAGGCTCAGTAGTTGTGGCTCACGGGCCTAGCCGCTCTGCGTCATGTGGGATCTTCCCGGACCAGGGCTCGAACCCATTTCCCCTGCATTGGCAGGCAGATTCTTAACCACTGCGCCACCAGGGAAGCCCCAGGGCTTCATCTTTTAAAGTCACAAAGAGCACTTAGCACAAGCATCCCTCAAATGAGCATTGAGAGCACTGTCCCAGACAGAGTTCTGTGTGGATGTAAAAAATTGTATCCGTGAGCCTGACTTGGTTTTTTTTTTTTAATTGAGTTATACTTGATTTACAATGTTGTGTTAATTTCAGGTGTACAGCAAGGTGATTCAGCTACATTATATATATATATATATATATATATATGTATAATTTTTCAGATTCTTTTCCATCATAGGTTATTACAAGATATTGCATAGAGTTCCCTGTGCTGTACAGTAGGTGTTTGCGATTAACAGAGGCTGACTTACGTAGTGGAAAGAGCATAGGTTTTGGGGGCGGGGAAGACAGCTCTGTGTTCAGATTTTAGCTCTGGCACTTCCTGGAGCTTAAATTCTCTGGTTTTCCCTATAAAATCAGGATAAAAATTTCTTGCCAAGTCGTTTTAGAATTAAGTGATAATGTTTCTAAGGTAGCCAGCAGAAGGTCTGGCACCCTAGAATATAGTAGGTGCCTAATTCATGTTAGGTTTCTTCTTCTTATGAACATGAAGATGCATGTATTCAGTTAGGTCAGGGAAAGTTAGAAAGGTGGGAAAAGTCGACTGTTGAAAATGGCATCTATAGAGACGTGACCATGTCTCTGAGCTTTTCCAGCTGTCATCAAAATTGTCCATGACCTTGGCATTTTTAAGAGCTATAATTTAAAGCAAGAAGATATCACAGGCTACCTTTGTAGAAATTCTAGAATTTGAGCGTTATGCTTCTGTTTAGTTGTCGATGGGGCTACACTATAAAGTTAGGCTAGCCTGACCGTGTTGGGGGGGCGGGCCTGGAAATTCAGAGCCTGTAGATCATCCCTGTGTCTCATTTTAGCCAATAACAATTCTCCTCCCACCAAGTCTTCACCAGAACTGCTAACAAGGAGAAAAATTGACCAGCTGGAGTTTCCTCACCTTTCATTCTTCCCTGCTTATCCTCAGCAGAGGTGCTAATGAACAGTGAAATGGCCAAAAGGTGGGCTGCTCCCCGGGACGAGAAGCTTCGCTAATCCACCCACTGGATGGTCGGTGTGAGTCACTGAATTAACTCTCAGAGAAAAGAACAGACAACTCCACCTGCAGTGCATTGTCAGAAGCTAAATTAACACAGAGGCAAAGCTTGCAAGTTCCCTTTTTAATCCAGTGGTAGATATTTCGGGACCCCACGCTGTGAAGGAGTTAAACCATCCTAAGAATATCCAGGGATTCTCACCCCCTCCTCGCCTCTCCTCTTTACATCACAGGATGGAATCAGAGAAACCAAATCGACTTCTCTGAAAATAAGGACCATTGAGATTGTTCTCCCAAGCCCCGACCCCAGGGTACTCCCTAACCGGAGAGAAATGGATGACCCAAGTATTTTGACCTTTGCCCATTGCCAGGCGAGGCCAGTCCCAGTGAGGGAGAGGTGTTTTATTATCCGCCTTAAATTAGCCACTATACGGAGAAGCACTATACCGTAATGAGTGGCGTGGTGCTCAAACTTTGCTGTTCATCACAGTCACCTAGAGGCCTCTTAAAAACAGTCTGCTGGGCCCTTCCCCTAGAGTTTCTGGCTTACTGGGTCTGCTTGGGACCAAGAATTTGCAAATCTGAAAAGTTCCCAGGTTCCAGGAACCACACCTTGAGAACCACGGGTGTCGCGGATGAGAAGATGAACTTGGGAATCAGACACCTGGGTCTGACCCCCCCACCAACTCTCACCTGATGGTTGTGTGACTGGGTAGTTGGAGCTGACATAATCGCTTTATCTACGTTTCCTCGTATATAAAATGGGAATACTGTTATCTCATAGGCTGGAGCATTAAATGAATTAACACAAGGTAAGCCCTTAGATTATTGCCTGCCACATCGTATGTGTTCAGTGTAGCCTAGCACGACGCAGTTATAGGTCCCTATAACAATGAATACAATGGCCAACATTTATTGAGCACTTACTGTATGCCAGAGACTGACTAAGCACTGTACAGGGATTATCCCATTTAATATGCACAAGCCTCTCCTTTTCTCACTTCCTGCTTCCCACTTCCCTTCTTTCTATTATCCCTTCCCCTCCTACCTGCCTCCCATTCTCTCGTGCTCTCCATAATCCGTATTGTAACCACATTAATAATATTCTCAAGGAAAAAAAATACACATTTGTTGTCATCAAGTGTGACCCCCAAGAGTCTGGATCTTTGAGGACCACCCCCTTCTTTGTCTCGGTGTCCCAGGGTGGTACCAGACACACAGTAGGAGTTTGGTGAGCGTTTATTACACGAATCCTGTCATCCTTACAGATTCATCAGGGTTCCCTTCTGGTCCTTCATCCTGTCCTGCTTCTCCTTGACCAACACATTGGTGAGTTTAGCCTCTGCCCTTTCTTCCCCCAAATGCAGACCCCCATACGCCCAGGCAAGGTGGTATCACCAACCGTCTACAAAGCTCTCCTTTTACTTGGCTGCTACCTGGAGTGAAATGAAAATTTTTCAAGCAGATCCTCCCTGGGATAAGGCAAGATGTCCTTGAGAGCCTCCAGGAAGCCTGTGGGACCCCTGGTTGGGGAAGGGGGAGCCCACACTCCCGAGGGTCCCTGGAGTGAGAGCTGGCCATCTGAAGGCACCCTGTGCTCCCTGACCCAGCGGAGCTGGTGCTTCCCTACAGCAGCTCCCCGCGCCCCGCTCCCCGCGCCCCGCTGCCGGTCAGCCACCGGTCAGCCTGACTCTTGGTCTTGTAGGGAAGTGGGTTGCCAGGTATCGCCCAGTTACAGTTGGTTTAAACTTGCCACTGCACTGGGACGGCTTCCAGATCGCAAGCAGGTCAGCCGCCCAGGTCTCCGGTTACTCACGCAGCTTGGGTTTCCCTCAGATGGGTCCTGATGGGGGCTAGTTTTGCACAGTCGATGTGGCCAGGGCTTACGGCAGGGTTTAAGGTTTCTGCATACAGCCTTCCACGCAAGGCATGTTCGCGGATCTTCAGTATTTGGAGCCGATCACGTGGGTGGATCTGTGCCAGTCAGCGCTGGGGGAAGTTATCCCCGGGGGAGAGTCGTAAACTATGCAACGTTTCAGGGGTCCATCTTCTCATTTTTTCCCTTTGCTTGACCCATGACCGGGTGTTCCAGAAACATTGATCGGGAAGCTACTGTGTGCCGGGCCCTCTGCTACGTCCTAGTGGGGGTGGGGAGGAGGATACAGAGACGGACAAGACCTGCCCTTCAGGACGCCTTTATTTCTGCTCTGTGTATCAGCAGAGGGTCGAGTTGGTACAAGAACAAAGAGTTGGTGGGGTGGGGGGGGGACCTGAGAAATAATGATAAGCTTTAGAGAAGTAGGAAGAAAGTCTTAACTGTTTAGACAGTTCATTAAGGCATTTGTAGTAGCTGCGTAGCTAGAAGTGGGACCTGTCTGGCTGTGTGGTGCATGCACGAGACCTTCACAGCCTTCCCACACTGCTTTTCACCAGGCACTTTGCGTTAGCATGAATCTGGGTCGGGGAGACCCTCCTTATTGTATGACACCAAGGTTTCAGGTGGGGCTACTCCAGTGTCCACACAGGTGGGCCTTGTCCTCCTGCCCTTGGGTTCTCCAACTTTCCATCTGGGAAGACTGGAGTCTTATGGCCATGCATTTCTTCCATCATAAACTGGCTGCCGCCTGCTTCCTGCCCATTTTCCCCATCAGGTTCACCTACTGTCAGGGCACATCTTTTCTCCAGGATCCATTTGCTGCCGGGAATCGGCAGAGAGTTTTTAAGACTTATATTTCTTTTCTTTTCTTTACTCAATACCTAGTCTGGTGCTAAATACTTAACATTCCATCCTGTGAATATGGGTGGAATGGATTGGATAGAATTCCAACTTTGAGTTGCAGGAAAATTCTTTTGTTTTGCATTGCACATTGCCTAACATGAGAGAAGGTACTGACAAGGACCTGGCAATCCTGAGAGCTTCTCTGGAGTGACATTTGCCTTAAGTGTTGATCTGTTTTGTAATAGACCACGATGGGGTTTCCTTTTGACCTCCTATTTCAACAAGGTTACGTGTGTGAAAGTTCCATCTCAAAGGCAGTATATATTTTTAAAATTTCAGAAAAGTGTTTGCAGGCTGAATTACGACTTCCTCTTCTTTGTCCCACAAGACTCACATATACACTCTTCTCTTAGTGTCTGGTTTGCTGTGTTATTTTGAGCGTGTATTATCTATCCGTATGAGTCCCTTCAGTGGCCTCAAGGGTAGGCGGGAATCATGTCTTACCATTTCCGAGAACCAGTGTGGATCCACAGTGCCTCTCGTTGGCACGTGGTGTGTACCCAGGAAATGGTTATGGGCTCACCAAGTGTACTCGAGAGAGATGCACTCAAGAAGTGATCAAATGAATGGATAACTTGGCTTCTGAGAGTTCTTAAGGGCATTCCAGGTGGCAAAGGGGTGTGTTAGAAGAAGGGGCATGAGGTACTGATGGGTCAGAGGGGAGATCAGCTGTATCCAGCGCTCCCCGTAGTTTCCTCAGGAAACATCATCAGCTATTACGAGAAGTGGGGGAAATGATCCACGTGTTCAGTACCCTGGGCCGCAGTTGTCAGGTTGGGCACCCACTGTGCACACAGCTCGGGCAGTGGGTAGGAAAGATGGAAACGACATGATTCTTCACAATCTAAGTGGGGAGATAAAGTAGGAACACAAAGTAATTGAAAAGTACGAATCAGTTCAGGCTAGAGAGAGGAAGGCAAATGCCTCCTGTGTGCCAGACGTGTAATTCTGAGGTGGAAGCCTTTGACACACACACACACACACACACACACACACGACTTCATTTAATCTGCACAGCCTTCCAAGATCGGCATCTTTATCTCCAGTTTACAGACGAGGAAACTGAGATTCAGGGGCCGGGTCTCTTGTGCCAGGTCACACAGCTCATAAATGTCAGTGCCAAGATTTGAACTTGTTGTCGGGGAAGAGACAGACTCTGACGTGTGGAGGGTAGGCAGACCGTGCATGGGCAGGGGGAGAAGGACACCAAGCAGAGCCCTGAGGACGTGGCCTGCCCTGGAGAATAAATGAACACCACTGGCATGACAAGCTGTTGAACGTGGAGTTTGTCTGACTCTTCCAACAGGGAGCCTGGTACGGAAGGAACCTCGTATGACGCAAACGTGCCCGCGTCCCATACACCCATCCTTTAGGGCCCTCTCCCCTTAGGGGCAGTATAGCTGGGGGCTTCCTCTTCTATTTGTGGTGTCCGAGTTCCCTTCGATCATTTTACGTCTCTGTGTTCCTCATCCCTCTCATCCATGTCACGCATGAAGTCACTTGAAAGGAATAATAATTCTAAAGACTCAGAATAAATAAGGAATAAGAAGAGCTGAGGAAATACAGCCTCCAGCGTATGTGGAGCTGGCTTTCCGGTTACGAGGCGTGATTAAAAGTGTGGGGAATACACCTGATTTACATCGTTATAAAAGGTGAAGGAATCAGTGTCTTGAATGTTCTGTAGAGGCTGCATCGCACATGTGGGGGAGAAGCCCACGGGCCTGGTGGTCCACAGCTGTGTGCAGGCTGCTCTGCCCAGGTGGCCCTCGGATGCTCCACGGGAGCTGACCTTGGCAGGAGAAAGCGGCTCTATTTCCAGTTACGAGACCCGGTGAGCTGTAATTCAGTAAATGGGGCTTGTGTAAAGGCTTCTGTTGCCTGTTGATTCCTCCTTCCTGCTGGATGTTCATGCAGGATGGATTGTACACTAGCAAGAACTGGTACGTCTCACAAGAGAACGGTCTACACCTTACAAAATCGGATTCCTATACTTTGTGGTGATAAAGGAGATGGGGCTAGTGTTGAGGCCACCTGGAGATGCCCCCAAGTTACGATTATGACACAAATTTTACTGTTGAATTGGACCATAGACATTTACAATGAAAGGAAATCATTTAAACTTATTTATTGTTTATTAAACGTTTGGACCACTTTAAAAGGTTTTTGAAATGGAGTCCTTTTTACATAGCAACCAATACCTGTACCTGACCTCTTTAGCCTCAGCCCCACGCTCACCATTCGTTCCGTAGCTGTTATCGATGTTTATTTACAATTGAATATTCTACTTTTAGCATTGTTTAATATCAAAATAATTATAGGTACTATTGTTATGTAGGGCTTTGTAGTTTACAAAACACTGTGTGTACATTATCTCTGTGAATTTTTTGACTCTCTGACCCTCCGTGGAACTGATGGGCAGCAGTTTAAGGTTCTGTTTCTAGACTGAGTTCTGCTCAAGTGTGAGAAACCGTAGCAATCAGCGTGGACTGGCTTTAGCCTTATCACTGCTTCCTGCTCAGGCAGGTTAAGAGCTGCTAAAGGAACAGCTGCCAGGTGGCCAGGTGTGCCAGTTCGTGGCCTAGAAGGGGCTGCTGTCGGTTGAACTTTGCCCATGTTTTCCGGATTTTATCTGATCCCTGGGTGTACTCCTGTGGGTGGGAACATTAGGATCAAAGACCTGTTCAAAGGCTTTGTGCCTTTAACCGCAGACTCTTTCTGCCATCTTGGAACAGATGCGGGTGGGATTGCAGAGTGGTAGGTTTGGGTTCACGCCCAATAAATGGACTCACCCAGCGTCTAAGCTGGTTGCTCCATGGCAGCCTTTACTATGAATGAAAAGGAGGTTGACAGGAATAGCTAGTGTCCCATTCCTATTTGGTGAGATTGCTTGCAGTTTGAGGATTCTCTCCTTAACCTTGAGGCAATCTCAATAGGACTGACTCATACCATGGGTTAGCTAGTGGCCTCTGACCTCTGGTGCCTACAGTCTTGACCTTGGTCAGATACCATCTTGACTTCTGGAAAGAACTGTGCCCTGGGCTACTGTTTTATTGATTCTCCTCTCCACAAAATAACTGGTGTCTTTCAAGATTTTTTGTGTACCTTACACGCCTGAAGTTGAAGGTCATCTCTTTTGTAGTGAAAAAATAACCATTTTCCCTGTGGTGTGCCGGATGTGAGGGTCCAGGCTGGAAGACTAGCTGTGCTAGGTTCTATCCCTAGGTTGTTTTTTTTTTTTTTTTTTGCTGATTCACAAAGGCATTTAATTTCTCTCTCCCACCTTTTCTAGATCTGCAAAATAAAGAGGGGATTTCATGAACGTATTATGTGCTATGGGGCGGGGGGATTTTTCTGTGCAAGTGAAAATGAGTATTGATGCAAGCACAGGACTTGCTGCCAGCTTCAAGGGGTGCATTTTACTCTCTCTGGAAAGAGACCAGCAGTAACGACAGAAACGGTACATTTGACTCTGACCGTACTTGACAGCCCTTCCCTTACCATCCTGAAAAACATGCTCCACCATTTAAGGGGTCAGCAGCAGGCTTTCGGCAAAGCCTGTGGCTTACACATGGCTTCGTAGGCCTTTGGGATTGCGGTGAGAAAACCCTACCCCTCTCTTGCTTCCTGATACCTTGGCATTTGGGAGGTGTCTGGAAGGAAAAGTGGCAGAAAAGCAGCATAACCTGCTTGATGGGTCTTATATAAACAGAGGAAGTCCAATAAGGCTCCTCGTCTGGAATTGCTAAACTCAAAGAGGCCAACGTACTGTGTACAGAAGTCCAAGTCACTAAGGCTCCCAGGAAGCCCACATGCAGGCAGGACCCAGGGTTCTAGGGACTGAAGGTCCATCGCAGCACAGGGGGAGAGCTGAGTTCCATGACCGTGGACTCTTTGGTGAGGTGGCATTATTACCTGGACGGACCGTGTTGCTGGGTGGACGTCTGACAGTGTTCGGGCTCTGCTTCCCATGACCCTTCATGTCAAGTCCTCTAGACTTCATCCTACGGGTGCAGATACTGGTGTCGGCAGTTCTCTCTACTCGAGAACGTGGCGGGATTTGTGTGCTTGGTTCCATTTCCCCCTTTTGTTTTGGAGGGTATGGCAATCAGCGCATTAGAGTGGAAGTGGACGGAGAGAAAGCCTCTCCCAAGGGTCCTCTGTGGGCTACCATTTGGCCTTCCCTAGAAAATTACTTCATATTCAAATCGTGCTTCTAGGAGATTAGAGGAGGTGGAAGAGTGCCTTTCTCAAATGTGAGTAGAGGGCAGCTTTAAGCTGTCCTTGTGAGTAGGGGGAACCATTGACATGCTCCCTGGTGTAACCCCTTCCTTGACTTACACCCTTTCATTCTAGGCTGAGTGCCTCCTGTGTATTGGGTGACGCAGAAAAGGAGAAAGTGAGGCTGCCTTTGGGGCACTGCTGCTCTTTGTGATTGGGAAGGACTGCCCTGCAGAAATGATTTAAATGTGAGGTTTTATGTTAGGGTGGCTTGCTTTCTCCATTACAAGAAGAAGAATCAGGATTAAGTCCAAAACCCAGCTTTTGATCTTCGGGGGCTGTGAAAACTAAAATGAAAATGTATTCTCCTTATTCAGCGTTGTATTCTCAGCACCTGTCAGAGTGTTTAATGACAACAGAAACTTTATTGAAAATACAACTAGATGGCTGAATGCGTGGGTGCTACTTAAGTGTAAGTATTTGTTTTTTCTAATCACATGGTTTTCTACTTGCCCAAAATTATATGTACAAAGAATTTAGGATGCTTATGGAGAAAAAATGAGGGCTATTTGTTTCTCCACAATATTTCTATCTGACAGCAAGAGCTGGCTAAACTTTCGAAGTCTTTGGAGGTTTAGAAATTCCCCACTGTTATTCTTATGAGAAGAAAGAACGGTTTTGTTTTTTTTCTATCTTCTTGGCCAATAAGGAAAAGCAAATTTCAGAAAAACATGGGACGGAACAGGAAGTGTTTAGAGATTTAGTCATACTTGTTAGGTATGAAAAAGCCCCACTGCATTCTCATATTGTTTCTTTTATGGACTTAACACTTCCTACTTTGAGAATACCTTCCTCCCCCAGGGCTCAAGGCTGTTTACAGTCATTAATCTTCATTTCGCCTCTTTTTGTAAAAACCTGAAATGTTAACTACCGCTTAGCTGGTGTCATACCAGCTAAAACGTCCAGCTAAATGCATTTTATCTACATGGGTCCATTAGCTCGGTTGAGAATGTGGCCCTACTTAAGGCAATAGGGAGACCAATTTGTCCTGGTTTCTCTGGGACTTTCCTGGTTTTAGCCTTGAAATCCCACATCCCAGGGATCACCTCCACCCCAAGGCAACCAGGATGGTGCATCATCCAAGAAAGCAACCATGAGGGTCACCCTGCGTAAAGAGACATCCTTCGGCCTTGCAGTCCTAACCTTCAGCCTGGCCTGGTGCCTTAGAAATGACCTAGAAGGTACTGTGTGAGCAGTGCAGTGCACACCTTTAATGCCACTTGGTAGAAGATTCAAAGCACACGGCCATGGCATCAGGGAAAGTCGCGATAAGTAGGGATATCTTTGTGTCTACAAGTTAAAAATTCTGGTTTCTTGGTTGTGGTTTGTTTTTTTGTTTTGTTTTTTTCCTCCTGTCTACCCTTTTTCTCTTTACAACAGAATATGGTGAAAAACGAAAACAAGAACTGATCACTACCTGATTTCTGAAACAAGAAGTGTGATTGCGGATACTTCTGTTGGTCTCAGATTTTCCATCTGAAAAATGAGGTTGCTGGTCTCGATTTCTAGGGTCCCTTTCTGCTCAAACTTGCTGTGAGGAAAGAAGCAGGAAGTAGGGAGCCAGAGAGGCCAGAAAGAAAATGGACTCCATATCCTTCACTAAGCTCTACTCACAAGGAGGACAGTTTCCTTTCAGTATAAATCTCTCCACCCCTTCTTCTTCTTCATCTGTTGTTTGAATGTGCTGCTTTTTCAGGCATGGGCAGCTGCCCTGGTTCTCTGGCTGTACCTGACACACAGACATCCCTTCCCCTTCCTGCCTCTGGGCAATCTAAAGCAACTCTTGTTCTCCCAACACCCCGACACTGGGCCTAAATACATGATCCCAGATGTCAGCATATGCTCTTTTCTATTTAAATTGCTCGACTACAGGTTTGCAATCGCCTTGTGAACCACTAGGACTTTCAAAAACTTTCTAATCTATTTTTTACCATCTTATCTTCTCTGAGTCCATGGTACCACTTTTAATTTTGCCAAAGATCCTTACTTCTCATTTTGGGGGAGAAAATGTGGAATCATGGCTTTGGAAATTGACCTACCTTGATTCAGATTCTAGCCCCACTTTGTCGTGTGACATTGGAAAAACCAGGTTCTTTTAGCTCACTGAGACTTGGTGTCTTCATTTATGAAACAGAAAGGTATCATATCTTATGTATCTGGCACATAGAAGGTGCTGAATATATTTGATTGACCTCTTCATTTTCCCTTAGCCCTTCGTCCTGCACCGTGCTCCCTGACACCTCACCTTGTTTCCACTCTTTCCCTTCTGTTTAATTTCAGAGGTTACAGAACAGGTGTGTGTTACAGGTAGAGTGAGTGCATACTGACTGAGTAAGCACACCAGGCCCTCCTCCTGACAACTCATACTGGGCTACACTGCCCCTGAATGTTTATGCAACCAGCTGGGAAAGAGGTGGCATTAGCAAGAGCCGGTACCTCCATGCAAGGAACGAAATGTGCTCATTATTAGAGCAACACAGGCGCTTCCCACACCACCCGCCCTGTGCTCCGTGATACTGAAGAGTTGATCTGCAAATCCAGGTGCAGCTGATGCTAGCGGCGGCCGCCTGCCCTGATCCTCATGGCAGACGGCTGGGAAGCCTCTGCTCAGCAGACGGCTCGGCTTGACGCTCCAGCTGTAGCCACTCACATGCTCCTCCAAAGAAGCAGAGGCACGTTTTCTCTTTGGGCAGAGCGTGGGTAACAGTGTCACAGAAAGTACATTGAGATCTCTCTCCTCGAGTATCTACCCAATCCAGAGACAGGGATTGTCTGATCGTCCTAGGACACGCAGACCTAGCAGTGGCCACTTCGCTTATTGCAGCATCTTTATTGGAATTGAGTCTTTTTTTTTTTTTTTTAATTTATTTATTTATTTTTGGCTGTGTTGGGTCTTCGTTTCTGTGCGAGGGCTTTCTCCAGTTGCGGCGAAGGGGGGCCACTCTTCATCGCGGTGCGCAGGCCTCTCACTGTCGCGGCCTCTCGTTGCGGAGCACAGGCTCCAGACACGCAGGCTCAGTAGTTGTGGCTCACGGGCCCAGTTGCTCCGCGGCATGTGGGATCCTCCCAGACCGGGGCTCGAACCCGTGTCCCCTGCATTAGCAGGTGGATTCTCAACCACTGCGCCACCAGGGAAGCCCTGGAATTGAGTCTTTTGATTTCCTTTTTCCCTGTTTTTTTCCTGCTTGAAAACAGATGGTTTGCAAAGGCGCTTGATAGTGACTTAAGCTCTCTAATGGACAGTAGTTTTACATGACCATTTGTGTCTTTCATCACACAGTCCTCTGTGTAATTATGTGATATCTTGAGCCTACCACAGATGGAGCCCCTAAGCCACCTCAAAAATGACCATCTTTGTATGTGTGCGTTTCTGTATGTCCTAAAGATTTACCACCACGCTGGCACGTGTTCTTGTCATTGATGCTTGTTAAGCTTTTTATGTGCTAGGCCCTGTGCTGAGTTCTAATGTGTTTTCTCCTTTACAACCTTTTGAGATAGATAGAACCAGTGTTATCATTATCCCATTTTATAGATGAAGAAACTGAGGTTTGGGGAGCTTAAGTCACTTGTCCAGAGTCATGCAGTAAGTGCAGGAGCCAAGATTCAAAACAAGCCTGAGTATCTCCAAGCTATAGCTCTTCACCACCACCGTCTATGCTCAAAAATATTTTTAGAACTGAATGGAGAAGCCTAAGGGAAAGGAAAGCACGGTCCCTAGATTTTAATGTCTTTTGTGATAACCATACGAAATCTTTCGTCTCTTTCAAATGTCATTGAAATGAAACTTGAAAGGCCCCATTTTTCATCTTCTACTTAGTAAGAATGAGCAAATGTCTTGGTAGTTTGTGATGTGTGTCCCGAAGTTGGCCCCTTGTAGTGACGCTAGTTTCTGCTTCCGAGCCTCCTCCTTCCTTCCAGCTCCTTGTGTACCAGTGTTTGTCTGCTGCCTACTCCATCTGCCCCTCCGTGGGTGTTTGTAGGCCCCCCTATATTCACACGGCAACTTCTACTAAAAGAACCTCCACCCCAACATTGGCACAGATCGGGGGTCGTGGACCTCTGATTGAATAAGCCTCAGGCTTCTTGATGCCCGTGTGAGCTAGGGCTAAGGGAGTTGGTCTTTGGAGTATTTCTTCTTTTTTCTTTTTTTAATATTTATTTATTTATTTGGTTGCACCAGGTCTTAGTTGTAATAGGTGGGCTCTTTAATTGTGGCAGGTGGGCTCCTTTGTTGCAGCTCTTGGGATCCTTAGTTGTGGCTCCTGGGCTCCTTAGTTGCGGCTCTACAGCTCCTTAGTTGTGGCATGCAGACTCTTAGTTGCGGCATGCATGTGGGATCTAGTTCCCTGACCAGGGATCAAACCCGGGCCCCCTGCACTGGGAGTGTGGAGTCTTATCCAGTGCGCCACCAGGGAAGTCCCTGGAGTACTTCTTAGGGAGATCAGAGTTGGTGGGTCACCTAACGTGATTTCTAGAATAGTATGGATGGGGTAAGGCTAAAATCACCTAACATGATTTCCAGAATAGTATGGATGGGGTAAGGCTAAAAAAGGGTAGACCCATACCAGCACCCAGATATCCATGTAAATGTGTCTCCTTCAGAGTTTCAAAAGTAGTCACTTAAAAGACAAAACATTTCCTTGAATTGTACACCCCTTGCTTGGTGCCAAGGAAGAAAGGACCTAGGTTTTGCTGTCCGTAGGCTCTGGGGTCAAAGACTGGCTTGTAACTTATTACCATTATGTAAGTTATGCAGCGTTGCTGAATCCCAATTTTTTTAAGTCTTTTTAAAATGGGGATTTAAATGTCATGCTTATTTGATTGCTGGGAAATTTCAGTGAAATGTGATACGTGTCTGTTAC
The DNA here is from genome assembly GCF_028564815.1 of Eubalaena glacialis. NCBI lineage: Eukaryota > Metazoa > Chordata > Mammalia > Artiodactyla > Balaenidae > Eubalaena > Eubalaena glacialis. The sequence continues at coordinate 107,779,361 of NC_083726.1, read as the reverse complement.
ATAAGGGTTGACAGTAAATAATACTTTCTTTTCCTTTCCCCTTAAGTCATCTTTTCCCCTTTAGACATTAAGTTCCTTAAAGAAGACAGAGTTTTTTTTTTTTCTTACTCATCTCCATATTCTCAGCATCTAGCAGTACCAGACATGTATTTGTTGATTCAAAGAAAAATCTTTCGGAAAGGTCTTCAGATCATTTGTTCATGCACTCACCAGTCGTTAGTCATGTATGTACAGTGTATCAGGCACTGTGCATGGAGGAATTCAGTCAACAGCACAGACACAGTTTGTGTCCCCACTCTTTTCTAGTCTAGCTGGGAGAGAAACATTTCACAGATAATTAGAGCAATGAACAACTTAGGGCCTTGAGGTGGGAGTTAAATTTTGGACATAGCTGTAATCATTTGGCATCAAGTCCAATGAGTAAGGCTTCCCAGCAATACTTGAAACTGTTCTTGGTCAGATCCAAGAAATAGCAATAAACTGGTACCTGTAGTTGCTTCTGAACCTCCCGAAAGAGGTGTCTTTAAAGTATTTTTGAGGAATGATGGCAGCATTGGGATGAGTATAAGCACATTATTAAGTCTCTCTCTCTCTCTCTCTCTCGAGGCAGCAGAGTTGATGAGATGGGATCCTTGGAGGGAAGGTGTTCCAGGAACATGGACCGACCTGGAATAAGGCCTAAGAACAAGTCACGTTAACTGGGTAATAGGGCAGTGAGCGTGTCTCCTGGAGAGGAGAAGAAAAGGAGAAGGGCAGTGCTGGCAGCTTGTAGCAAGATTTTTATGTAGACAGTTGGACTTAAAACTGTGTCCAAAAGTCACTAGATGGCCCTAGGGGAAAACACGGGACAAGAGGTGAGTTTGTGTTGGCATCGAGAAATGCACTGAGTGAGATTGTCTAATAAGGCTTATTCATTCATTCAGTAAATATGTAACGAGGGCTGCTGTGAGCCAGCAGGCACTGCCCTGGGTGTGAGGGACATGGTGGTGAGCAGGACGGGCAAGGCCCCCTGCTCAGGCCAAGTTTTCCGCCAATGACAACCTTCCCGTCTGGGTGAGAGGGAGGGCCTGGGGCTCCAGTGTGGTTTGGGGGTCTGAGAAGCACGTGAAGGTGAGACAGACCCCCAGCCGTGGACATGGACACAGGAGAATGAAAGTCCAAGCTGCAGCAAATCATCGACCTCAAAACAAGGAACTGTGAAGGAGGAGACCTAGATCCAAAGTCAAGGGCAAGGTCTGCTGAGGACGTCAGGCAAACATGGGCTGGAGAGACTTGACCTGGCACAAGGCAGGATGGGAAGTCCCAAAGGGGGACCCACAGCTGAGTCTCTGGATGGGGAGGAAATGCTAAAAGCTCTGGGTAGGGACGGTAGAGTAAAAAACCTACAGTCAGCTATAAAAAGTTTTCTAAACACCCTTATTGAACTAGAAAGCGCGTATTGACAGTGGTTTGAACTGAGTGGGATTTTTGTTTAGGTCTTAGGATACTCAGGGCCATTCAGAGATTCCCAACTCACCAGTGTTTGTCCCGTGATCTGGATGTAACGCACTCGAGGCCAGCCTCTAGAAATTAGACTGATGTAGTTTTCTAGTCTGAACTGAGGAAAATTGTACCCGTTCTTCTCTTCCCAATGATCTAATGTCTAATGTTTGTACATAAAAGGGTATAATGTAGTGAGACAGTGCATATTAATTCTTTTCTTTTTTTTTGGAATGGGCAAAGGAATGGGCAAGTGAATCAGCACGAGTCTTTGGACCTCGGTCTGAAAGCTCTGGAAACCATGGCATAAAAATAATAACATCATGGTTGGCATGGCCTTTTTACCTATTTTAACTGAATCAATTTACTCAGAACCTTATCAATCAGTGAGCACGATTGTCTCCATTTTGTAGCTGAGAAAACTGAGATTCAAGTCTGCACCTCCCCTCTTTTTGTAGTTTTTGTAGTTTTAGAGGGAAGAATCAGTGTGGAGGATATGGAGGAGTGTTTGTTCAGGGTTCTACTTATGTTGTTTTCTAGTCTTGCCAGTAGGGGAAAGCAGGTAAGGATGTTATTAGCATTGGTAAAAGGATACGTACAAGTTTCGTTAAAACTGTAAGGTTAGTTTTAGTAAGAGGCTGAGTATTTGGGGGAAGGGGATGTGCCTTGTCAAAGGTCCTTATGGAACATTCTTCCTTTCAAGAAGGTCCTTCGGGTGGAACGTCTGTCACAGCCTAGGGAGCCTGTGTTCCTTTTCAACATCTGCTGTACCTACTGCGTGGAGTCACGTCAGGCAGGTGAGGGCGGGTCTGAACCAGACTTGCTCTCAAGGGATGTTGAATCATGTCTTTTACTCCTTATGGAGCTTTCCTTCTGCTTTAATTCTGTTTTCGCCTAATTAGATACACATTTCCTCTGATGAGGGCAAACTATCTTTTGAGAAGTCTAAACCTCGATTTTATGGTCCAGAGTTCTAGATGGTAGAAATAATTAGTATTCAACCACGTGCCCCAGAGCTTTAGGAGTTACAGCTGGCTTATATTTCTGGGCATCTCCTAAGGATTGTGGCCGAGTTCAGGAATGACCCAAATGAGGAAAGGTTGCAATGTACAGTGACTGTTCATGTTGGGGAGGAGAGCTGAAACTCTGCAGAGTGTCGTCCTGCACGAACTCGTTTTTCAGCTCCCAGGGAAATTGGTTGGGTAGTTAAAGGGAGAAAGAGAGAGAGAGAGACATATTGAGAGAGAAGAAGAAAGGAAAAGACTTGACCTGATGGAGCCTAAACTCCTGTGTATTTTTGCTGAGTGCTGAGAGCTCATTGTCTCTGAGTACAGGGGCAGGAAGGACCTCTAGCCCCTTCGTCCTTCTCTATAAATGGCTGTCAGTCTGGATGACTCTAATGACTGACTACTGCAATTGGAGAAATGAAGGACGAGGAACATGGGTCATCTGTAGCCCGTGTCCGTCCAGAGTTTAGGATGTTTCTGAAAGGATGTGCGATCGCGTCCCACCTCATCCTCCGTTCATCCCCGTGCGGTGCTCGCTGCCCCAGGATCTAACCTGCTGTGTACGATATGGTCACTAGCAGCTCCGTGAGGCTGTGAGCACTAGAAGTGGCTAGTGCAGTAGAGAAACTGAATTCTTGACCTATTTAGTTTTAATCAATTTGAATTTTAAAATGTACTTGAGCCAGTTATTAAAAATCTTTAAAAATTTATTTGGAACAGCGTTGGGTGTGCGAATTTACCTTTTCGGCTGTAAATTCTGTGAACTATAAAGACAGATCTAGTATTTGCAGTGAAAATTTAGTGTGTGATTTGAATGGTCATGTAAACTAGACAGTAAATTTCAAGGACTTAGTATAAAAAAAGTAATATATCTCAGTAGCTTTATATCTTGATTATACGTTGAAAGAATACTTTGGATATGTTGGGTTAAATGTAATATATTATTTAAACTAATTTCATCTGTCTCTTCTGCATCAACTAGAAAATGTTAAATTACACATATGGCTTGCATTATATTTCTGTCAAACGTGCTTGTCTAGATAATGCCTTAGGGCATCCATTGGAAGTGTGAGTAGGACTTCCTATGGGAAGTTGCTAGACTTCAAAAGTTAGAGATACATTTACCCCATTGTGTTACTGTGGTCTTTTATATGGATGGGTTTATGACAGTTGAGGGTTGGAAAATGGGTTTTAATAGGAGTAAGTTCATTGAGAAGATAGTTTTCTTCTCTTCATCAGAATGATTTTCAAATGCTTTTCACCCACTCAGAAACCACGGATTCTCTTGAGAACAAAGAACTATATACTACATCAGTGCTTTGTCATTTGTGTCTGCCTGGTTCATTCACCTTTTCTTCAGGCAGAAGTCTTGGTGATTGTCAGCATAGATTTGATTGGCTTGTGGCAAGGAATATAAAGTAATACAACTAGAGAGGAATTCCATAGCAATAATGGAAATATTAGCCTTTTCCTAAGCTCCTGTTTCAACCCTACAAGCTCCAAACGATTTGTAGAGTCCGTATTTCAACTTTTGGTTAAACTTTCCAGATCTTCCTATTGATAGGTTTCAGTTGTTGGCAGCTCCATGTCGGAACTGTTGACACCACTGGTGAGGCTTGGCTAGCGATGCTGTAGCGGGCTTTCACAGGGTAGCTTGCAAGTTGCTTCTGAAAGACGCAAAGAGAATTACAGCCCACTCTAGGACTTTCAACACCTGAGTGAATTTCAGATGATAAAGCCATCTTCATGCCACAGTTCTGTCACTGTTTTAGAATTGTATTTTGCTTAAAGGAAGAAGAGATAAAATACTAATAACATCAAGATGCTTGGAAACTGTTGAAAATTTTGTTTTATTGGAAGGACTTCGGTTTCCAGTGGCTTCTTTGGAGAATGTTTTTTATCAAGGAATGAATAAATAAATGAGTTAGGTTCTTAAGTGAGCTACCCTTCCCCTTAAGGGCCACTTTTTACACAGACTTTATCATGCTGACCAAGAGTTTAAACAACACTAGGGACAGAAGGTAACTCCAGAGAAAGATGACTTCTTTGGGTTTAGGACTCTGCCCCCTCCAGAGCAGTTATGGGATTCGTTCAAGAATCTTGTCAATCCTTCCACCTCAGTTCCTACCTCTGTCAAGTAGGTTTTGTGCTGGTTTTGGTGACATGACTCCTAGGGGTGTTAGGAGGACATAGCAGCATGTCATGGAAGGACTTTCAACTATCTTGGTGAAGACCTTAGCGGGCTGGAGATTTCTACTCGTTTAGGGTTCCAAGATTTTATTAAGAAGTCAGCTGCTTGGAGGTCAAGACCTCCCTCCAGGTTATAGTCAGTTGACAGTTCACGTGCAAAAATAAAGACCTAATCGCTAGTAGCAAGGTTACTTTGGGGAAAAGGTGTATGCCACTCGCCATTTTTGAGTGGCACACAGGCAGCCCTGACAGCCATCATGGGGATCATGCATCTCACCTGGGGAAAAGAGGCTCCCCGGACTCCAGGCTGCTGGATGCTTGAGCCAGAAAAAGGGGGTCTGGGGCCTGAACACATGAAGACAGACAGACCCTTCTGGGTGTGGGGAGGGGGAGGGAGGGCAATCCGGAAGTGGAATGGGTTTTCGTTCCCTCTAGCTTCTCCATCGTTACCCTTGTCTTGGCCCTGCTACACACGTCAAGTTCTTAGCCGGTGCTAAGAACATGAGCTCCAGGTGGAGCTCTGGAAAGTGAAGCTGAGCAGCCTCCCTGGGGGTGGGGCTGGGGGAACTCCAGAGGCAGTTGGGAGGGAAGAGGAACCACTGCAGCACACCTGTCTGGGGCACTTGTTCCTTTGTGGGTCAGGTAGTCATCAGGCAGAAACTTCCTGTATTACACCGATAATCTCTATTTTATGGTTAAAGGCAGAACAATAGCAATTTATTCAGGAGGGAAGGACAATTAGCAAATGGGTTAATAAGGTTTCTAAAACACTACTGTGAAAGAGAATCATTTAGCATGTGTCTGGATTTACTCTATTTATGTCTTGATTGAAGATACTGATTCTCAGCCTTACCTCTCTGCACATTGGAATCCGATGAAGAGCTTTAAAAATATTGATACCTGGCTGGTTGACTTGGGTACTGGGATTTTTTGGCAATTAAAGACAATCTTTTAATTTTTTATATTCTTTTTCATATTCTTTTCCATAATGGTTTGTTACAGGATATTGAATATAGTTCCCTGTGCTATACAACAGGACCTTGTTGTTTATCCATCCTATATATAATATCAATAGTTTGCCTCTGCTAATTGATAACTGGGATTTTTTTTTAAAGCTTCTCCAGATGATTCTGATGTGCAGCCAAGATTCAGAATACCTGATTTTAAAAATGTATATTTCCCAAATGATTAGATGATCCTGAGTCCCTGAAGTATGTGGAAACTCAAGCATATTTTTCATGTACTGTCAAGCACAATAGTTGTAATGAAGGCACAGGATCTTATGTAAAATAAATGATTAGTCTTAACAACAGGGCTACAAGAGTGCAGCGCATGAGTTTCTTTATTATTTCAAGCCGCTTCATATTCTGTTAATGACTGTTGTCATCACATACACACACACACACGCTTCTATATTTCATTCTCATTCCTGTCATTAAGTTTTTAGAATGCTACTAATGCTGGTAGCATTTCTCATAATAATATTCACCTTGTCAGCAGAACTTGTTTTCAATCATCAGTTGTCAAAAAAAACCCCAAACTCCCAGGTCTTTCTAACCACGACCACAATGGAGGGAAGGATGCCTTTTCTGAGTTCCTGTAAGGAGTCATGTGTCTAAAGATCAGGGAACGTCTATGGTTTCTGACAAAGTGTATAAGAAATTACTTGCCAGGATGGTTATTACTTCTGGAAAAGTTTTTCTAAAAGAGATGCAGGTGCGTGACCCTCTTAATCAATGTTCAAGATTGTGTATTGGTTACTTCTGAGTTACAGAGGCTGCAGGTTGGGCAGGCAGATAAATTCTGCCCTGATTCTTCAGTCAGTCACATATGAGGTCACGGTCCATCTTCAGTTGAGGTTTCAGTTAATTTCCCACTCTACACCATGAAGACGGGTTTAATTCTTACGGCACGCATAAAAAGTAGTGCTTTATTTGGGACTTTACAAATTTCTCATTGTAATGATGCGTTGCATTTATAGAGAGCCTTTGTTTCAAGAAACGCGTAATATTTCACAAGCTTCATGTGACTTATCTTTAAAATAACATTATGTGATGGTAAAGGTTGGGTATTTTAATGCCAGTTCCTCAGACGGCATACGCTGAGGAGATGTTGACATTTCTTTTATGGTGCTTTTCAAGTATAGTGTTCTTAATAAGGTTTTGTTGAAAATTATATTGGTAGGAAACATTTTCCCAGAGACATGAATCTGTACCAGACCTCGTTTGCACTTGTTACTCTAGGTATAGTTTACAGGGCTTTTTCTATTTCTATTTCTTTGTCAGCCTGAAACGACCCAGGAATTTTCTGATACATGTAGAGCAAGGGAATTCGTTCAACTTGACCCTGGCAGTGGTTGTAACCCAGCCTTCTCCTTTCCTGATTGAGGTGTGTCGGGGGGCCGGGTTGTCTCCTGGTTCACTGGAAATGGGCAGCATCTAGTTAGGACCTTGCGGGACTTCACGCAGACTTCAGTGGGGCTGTTATTTTAGAGACTCTCTTCAGCATTTCTCTGGATTGCCCTCATTTGAACTAGAATGCAAATCTTGCTCTGGTAGCCCGTTTTTAAAGCCTCACGTTTCTCATTCGGTGTGTGGTCCATTTCAGCTGTCGACATTTTGTAAAGATACATCACAGGACAAAAAGTCTTTTCAATTGTAAAGGGGGTCTGAGTTGCCTCCCTTCCAATCACCTCCAGCAATCAGCTGAGGGTGTGAGTTTAAAAGCTTCTCTTTCTCTTCCTTTTATAAGACTTTCAGGTGCAGTCATTCACGAAAGAAATGAAGAGGGACTTAAGCCCAGAGTGATGCTGTAACAGAAAGAGGAAAGCTGCTTGGGGATGGGGAGAACGTTTATGAGGCACGAGAAGGCAGGTGGAGAGGGAGGGAGGAATGTACAGGTTCAAAGCATCCCTTTGGGGCTCTTCTGCTGCTTCCACCTCTGGTTTCCACAGAAGCCTGACCCTCATCCTTTCCTCTGTCCCAATCTTAAGGTCCCATGAGTCCCCCGGGAGCTCGTACCCAGGGGCACGGGCAGGTAGAACATGCCTGGAAGGTATCTCTCCTTTGCGGGGAGAAATTGAGAAGCTCTCTCTAATGGCGCCCTTGATACAACTAAATAGTAACACTCGCAGTTGATTACTCGTTAGCCCCAGGCAGGGACACTGCAGATTGGCTAATTGTAATAGCCAGATCATTAGAGTGAACAGCATTAATGGAGGAGAAAGCAGCTAATCAGGAGCCGAACTTGGCCTCACTTTGTTGTGGCCAGGATATAAGCTGCTGTTCATTTGAGTACGTGTTTCTTCTCCTGTTAGAATTAGTTAGGAAGAAAGGATTCTGTGACCCTTTTTCAGAAGGTGGATCAAAAGCTCAGGGGCATTTGTGGATAAATCCCACAGCAAGACGGCATTTTTCCCAGAGGTGATACCAGCTGGTTCTGCATGAAGTCACACCACCTTTCTTATACTGAAGCGACCCCACTGTCAGTAGGACATGCGCTTCTGGGGTTTCCAGTAGTGGTGATGTTTGTTGCCGGGCTCACCTAATCTCCACCTTAAAAGAAGTCATCTGTATCCTGGCAGGGATTAGGGGTGTAATCTGGGCCATGGGGTGGCGTGCATTTCATTTTCCCATCCAGGTCTAAAGCCTGTGACCTTGCCTCCGTCAGCACTGGGTTCCAGCCAAATGAGCTAAGCATCCTTCAAGCACAGACCTCCCTGGAAACCACAACCTGGCATGAAAAGGAATCACAGCTTGAGATTCTGCTTACTACTACTCATGTCAGAAATATTTAAGAAACTCAGAAGAGGAAAAAAAAAAAAAAAAGATTCATAGCATCTCAGGGTTGGAAAGGATCTTAATTAAAATGTTTTAAAATTAGGACAATAAAGAAATCTATTTGAGTTTTTGTCTTTGGTGCTTGTCTTCGAAAGGGTTGCTCCAAGTTGTAGAAACTAGTAATTTTTCTAATTATATTGGGTAGACCCCTCGGATCGTGTGAGGGGCCTCTGGGGACCAGTTGATGGAGAAGGGGGAGAGTGGTCTTCCTGTTTTGTTTGGCTCTGTTCTGCCCACAATGTAACTAATAAGCATTGACTCGCCAGGAGATAGAAGATGACGCAGAAGCAGCATCTTGGACTTAGTTGTAAGGCACCTTCAAGTTCTACTTGAGTTAATTCCCAGCGCAGGAGCACCTTTCAGAGTCACCTTTCAGCCTCATCTTAAATTGGCTTTAAAGGGAGCAGTAATCAGACACACATTCCTAGGGCACAGGTGTGTGTGGCCGGCCCTGCCCTCTGGGGGGCTAAGGGGAAGCCTTCGCTCTGCCTTATACTAGCCCTTCCGAATTTGAAGACATCTATTTGGATCCTTTCAGTCTTTCCCCGCCGCAAGCCCCCTGAGTGCCTACCTCCATCACCCCTTCCTCATTTGCGAGAAGGGGAGGGTGCATCTTCAGACCCCTGGACCAACGTCGTTGGATGGCAGCCACTGTGATTCCCAGAGGCAGACTCGCTCCTCCTGGGTTCGGAGCTCTGCCCCCAAACAGGCCCCGAATAAATGTTGACGGGGCCTTTCCTCCTCACTGCTGCTGTTCGTCTCACCTGTACGTTCAGATCTGCTGCTCTTGGATAAATGGAAAGGTGTTGAGTAAGGGAAATGGTTTTTGTGGTTGTCGAAGAAAATGTTAGAGAGAAAAGGAACATGGTTTTATTTAAAAATCCCCTAAGATGAGCTTTCAGTACGAGGTAGAGTCCTCAGAGGCGCCAGCAATCTGTAAATGCCCTGACGGCTCTGCTGATGGAGTCCCACAGGTAACACGCATCCCTGGATGGATTCTAGTGTCTACCCCCGCTCAGGGGCCATGCCAGGAGAACTCCCCTCGCGCGTTGCATTTAGTCCCCTTCCTTCAGGTAAAGGCACTGACGCCCTCCATCCTTGTTCCCAGTAGCAGAAGTAACAGGCTTACAACAGTCAGCACCCTGGCTCGGGGCCTCTGTGGAGCGACCCTCGGGGACCCCACTGGAATTCTGTGAGGAGTGAGGGCACAAAGCAATGAAATATTCCAAAGCTGCAGCTGTTCTTACAAGCTTGAACTTACCTCGTGGGAGTCACCGTTAGTTGTGAAGCCATTGTTGACGGGCTGGCCCTACTTCAATGTAATTTCTTATGTCTCCTCTTTTTACCAGCCGTACCATCTCCCGAGCTGGTGACTTGAACAGATTGCTTCCCCCCTGCCATCTTCAGATCAGGTTCATCATGTGGAATGGGGGTCATGATGCCTTCCTTGCAGGGTTATTGTGAGTCTAAAATAAAATAAAGGCGTCGTGGGAAGTATATTCCAAGCGCTCCCTTAATGCTAGCTTCCCTCCCTGGTTGTCGCAATGACTGTGTTTTCCAACCAAGATTGGGACATATGTTCTGAGGAGTATAAGTATTTATGTATGAGTACCCATATGTATTTATGGGTAAAGTGATGCAGAATTTTTTAAATTAATTTTTATTGGAGTATAGTTGACTTACAATGTTGTGTTAGTTTCTGCTCTACAGCAAAGTGATTCAGTTATACATATACACATATCCACTCTTTTTTTAGATTCTGTTCCCATATAGGTCATTACAGAGTATTAAGTAGAGTTCCCTGTGCTATACAGTAGGTTCTTATTAGTTATCTATTTTATACATAGTAGTGAGTATATGTCAATCCCAGTCTCCCAATTTATCCTTCCCCCGCCCTTTCCCCCTTGGTAACCATAAGTTTGTTTTCTACATCTGTGACACTATTTCTGTTTTGTTTTCAAATAGGTTCATTTGTACCATTTTTTAAGATTCCACATGTAAGTGATATCATATGATATTTGTCCTTCTCCGTCTCACCTAGCTCTCGGTCCATCCATGTTGCTGCAAATGGCATTATTCCATTCTTTTTTATGGCTGAGTAATATTCCATTGTATATATGTACCACATCTTCTTTATCCATTCTCTGTCAATGGACATTTAGGTTGCTTCCATGTCCTGGCCAGAATTTTTAATATTGGGGCCATCTTAGAAATTCTAGGACTTAATGGTGGTAGAATTCGTAATGCCTGGTACAGGCCTTGGCTCCTAGTGGATGCTTGATGAATGCTGAAAGATTTCATAACAATCATAGGGAGAACAAAACCTTAATGACCTTTTACAGCAATGCTTGATTGCACGGCCTATTGCTAATGCTTCTTTTTATTCATCCAATTGTGCATCGATGACTTAGTTCTGGGCAAAAGAAAGACTTAAGGTGCTTTGACTTAATTGTATCTGTTTGATAGACACAATACGCTGTCTTCTGATTTAGGGTAGAGTAGCCTTAAGAAGGGGAGGAAAAGGACTGTCTATTTCAGTTCTAAGCGTGTAGGAATCTACATAGTTCAGGTCCCGAACCATCTTCTTCAGTGCCCAAAAGCAAGAGCACTCCTTGGACAGGTGAAGCCGGGCTCCTCAGAAGATCCCCACATCAGTGTGAATGTAGATTTTGGGACGTACCCTCCCCGCCAAGGGCTGAATGGGCGTCTGGGTGACCAAGGGAGATAGCTCCAGAGACCAGGAGTGTAGCTCCTGCCCATCCTATTTTCATGGGGTACTCCCATTTTTCTTGCTGGAAATGACTGCAAGCATGTTAAAAGCCAAAGACCAATTGGGATATAAAAATCTGATGACTCAGCACCAACAGGGATGTTTCTCTCAGGAGAGGAGCTGGGCACTAAGAGGGGAACCGGCTCGGGTCACTTGTTTAGACGTCTCCTGGAGCCTCTGTGGGAGGGAAAGACAACATCACAACTTCACTGCTGTGATTTGATGGACCTGGTTTTCTACTTCACAATTCTTATTTGAATCCCTCACATCCTAAGCTATACTGTTCTCACCCCAGATCCTAAAGTACACTGTTTCTTTCTCGAAAGCTGCGAAAGATATCGTGGACTGTGGCTGTGTGTAAATTTAGCAAAGAAGAGTGACGTTTGCATCTTTCCGCAAGTCCTTTAAGTTGATCTTGCTAAATTTGGGGGTGAACAAAATATTCAGTGTAGTTTTTCAAGTGAAAGAACTTGGCAATCAAGAGTGTGTTAGTTTAGGTTGTTGTGTATTCTGTTTGCACCCCTGGCACCAAAAACCTAGAAAACTGTGCAGTTCAGAATTCAGTCTTGTTCAGTTTTTTGGTGATGCGTTGCTTTTGCTTATTAATGAAAGCTTATTTAATGAAAGCCAAAGCCACCACTTTGAATTATTCTGCAGCCAGAAGGGTGTAGTTAAATAATTGTGTATTCAGACTTCAGTTGAGTAAATCTCAATAAATAGTTTCCCATAGGCGAGATTTCTTCTTTTAGTCTATAGAAGATGACTGTAGTAGAAGCATCAGCTTTCCCAGGCAGCTTTCCTAAAAATCTGCAGGGTGGAAAAGAGAAGGAAGTCCTTCCCTCAAAATATTGAATATTACTAGCATGACCACTGTACCTGTGGTGCCTACTGTTTCCCCTTTTGTCTGGGTTGCTGGTTTTCAGTGCAGTGAAGGGACACCTAAGTGTAGCAGGATGAAAAGTGCACCTGCAGCATTTTTACTGTATTTCCTTGGGAAATGGTCCATGGGCACCACTGTTTCCATGACACTCTTTGTCCTCAAGACTTTACACAGGCTTCAGAAACCATCATTGGGGTAATCCTGGCATTCATAATTGGGATGGGGGCTATTTCTGGAAAAAGTTCCTAAATCATGGGCATCTCAACTCTACAGTCAAGAAATCTTTGAAATTACCTCTAAACCATCTTTTTGCAAGTACTGTTGTCCCTCGGTGTCTGCAGGGGGGTTTGGTTCCAGGACCCCTGAGGATACCAAAATCCACGGATGCTTAAGTCCCTTATATAAAATAAAATGGTGTAGTATTTGCATATAATCTGTACACATCCTCCCACATACTTTAAATCATCTCTTTATTACTTATACAATGTAAATGCTATGTAAATAGTTGCCAGCACATGGCAAATTCAAGTCTTGCATTCTGGAACTTTCTGAAATTTGTTTTTCCCTGCATGTTTTCAATCCGTAGTCGGTGAATCCCCAGATTTGGGGCGGTGGACTGTACAACCAGACTTTGTTTCTGTTTTTCTCTATTACAGAAATGCCTTATCTTTATTTCCAGAAGGTTAGTATTTAATGGTCAGTAAGTTCTAAATTTCTTAGCCTTTCAGCTTTTTCAAAGAGTTAGTGACGTAAAAACAAACGTGTAAACGTGCTGGGGGATCCCCATGACTTATAGAAGCTCTATATTAAATAATTTTGAAAAGGAAAGCCTTTTTTGGTGATAATAATATTCAGTTTTTATCTCTTGTCCGTAAAAGGCAGCCACGGGGTGGGCGTGGAGGAAGGAGAAACGCCACTCTTCTACTGAACACAAGACATATAAGCTTGGTTTACACAGTAGTCACAGGTTCTAAGCAGTTGGTTTAAAAAATAAGCAGAATTATTAAGTATTATTAGAGAAATGCAAATCAAAACTACAGTGAGGTACCACCTCACACCAGTCAGAATGGCCATCATTAAAAAATCTACAAATAACAAATGCTAGAGAGGGCGTGGAGAAAAGGGAACCCTGCTACACTGTCGGTGGGAATGTAAATTGGTGCAGCCGCTATGGAGAACAGTATGGAGGTTCCTCAGAAGACTAAAAATATAGTTGCCATATGATCCAACAGTGCCACTCCTGGGCATATACTCCTGGACAAAACTATAATTCAAAAAGATCCATGCACCCCTATGTTCATAGCAGCACTATTCACAATAGCCAAGACATGGAAGCAACCTAAATGTCCATCGACAGATGAATGGATAAAGAAGATGTGGTACATATATACAGTGGAATATTACTCAGCCATAAAAAAGAATGAAATACTGTCATTTGCAGCAACATGGATGGACCTAGTGATTATCATACTAAGTGAAGTAAGTCAGAAAGAGAAAGACAAATACCGTATGATATCACTTATATGTGGAATCTAAAATATGACACAAATGAACTTATCTACGAAACAGAAACAGAGTCACAGACACAGAGAACAGACTTCTGGTTGCCGAGGGGGGTGGGGGAAGGATGGATTGGGGGTTTGGGATTAGCAGTTGCAAAAACTATTATATATAGAATAGATAAACAACAGGGTCCTACTGTATAGCACAGGGAACTATAGTCAATATCCTGTGATACACCATCATGGAAAAGAATATGAACAAGAATGTATATGTATGTATAACTGAATCCCTTTGCTGTACAGCAGAAATTAACACAACACTGTAAGTCAACTATACTTTAATAAAATAAATTTTTAAAAAAATGAGCAGCCTTAGATGGGCGCCGTGTGACCCTTCATGGTCGGGGATAGAGCTCACTTCCAGCAGTGTGCTTGTAGCAACCCTAACTCAGCGTTCCATTTAATGTTTTGAAAGCTCTTCTATAATGGTTAGTGACATTTACATTTCATCCTTTGCCTAAAACTATTCTTAGCCTTATTTTCTCCTTCCAGAGCTTTGTACTGCTCTTCCAACCCCCCTTCTCAGAGGCATTACAATTGGCCTTAGAAATGGCACTTCTCCCTTTTCTTCCGCCCGTTGGTTTGATAGGTTGCGTCTGTACATTTGAGAGCAGCATGTCTCCTTTTTCAGCATCTAAACAATAATGTAACCACATCACGGCATTTTTAGTCACATCATTGACCTCTGCCGGCAGTGTTATCCCCCTCCAACGCTTGAATGCATTAATGTCACTGTCGGCAGCATTTTAATTTAATTAGAGCAGTGGTTATAATCCTCTTGGGGAAATCGTTATTCCCCTCTGTACTGTTAAAATAAAACACCTCTGGTTTTCATCCGACTGACAGTTTGCTCTCGAGGTGAATGCGCTGTAAGCGGGTACTCCCCTTCCCTTCCTTGGGGTTGGACCAGAGGGGCAGTTCTGAGAATAAAGAGGTTTCCGTTACTGGGGGGAATCGGATGTTAGTCTCTTTAAGCCCCTCTGCCTGGACGTCTCCATCGGAGACAGCAGTGTTTTTTTCATATTTCTAACTGCTGATAGTCTGATGATTGTGCCACGGTAGATGTTAAGTGCATGGTTAGAATAACAGATTTTAAAATGAGGACCACATGAGTCACCCTAGAGATTGACAGAAAGAGAGACAAGGGACATAAGTCTGGTGGGGGATGCCCAGGTGTGTGCTTGCTTCTCCTTGGAAAGGAGCCCACACACTGGGCGGCATCCTTTCCGGGGTCCCCTGAGTGCTGTGCTGGCTGCTAAACCCAGGGTCACGGTAGCGTAACAGCCGCTAGCAAATTGCTCAAGACCCTAGAAGCACATTTTGCTTTTCCCCCTCTTGGTCAAGATACCCACCCTTTCTTTTGTTACTGACAAATCTCTTCATTGAAACCTTTGAAAAGAGCTTCCCATCCCAGGCTTAGGGTGTCGCAATGTTGCTGAGTGGAATCCATCATGAGGAGTGAGAGGCATTCAAGTTCCGCAATCACTCGGTGTCTGGCCTTCTCTTTATAGGTTTCATCATGAAATAGCGAGGTTGTCTTCATCTGGAATTGTTTGGACGTGGGGGTGTGTGGCATAAAAATCCGAGGGCAAGCCCTGAAGTGTGGCGTTCAGTGTAGCAGGAAGGACTGGGAACCACACACAAATGTAAACACACAGGGGGCTGCCTGCAAAGAAAGTACAGTGAAAAGAAGGTACAACACAACGATAATTTAGCAAGTCAGAATATATACATTTTAAAGGTGATACCTATCTTGCCTCTTTTTTTTAAAGTATTTATTTATTTATTTATGGCTGTGTTGGGTCTTCGTTTCTGTGCGAGGGCTTTCTCTAGTTGTGGCAAGCGGGGGCCACTCTTCATCGCGGTGCGCGGGCCTCTCACCATCGCGGCCTCTCTTGTTGCAGAGCACAGGTTCCAGGCGCGCAGGCTCAGTAATTGTGGCTCACGGGCCCAGTTGCTCCGCGGCATGTGGGATCTTCCCAGACCAGGGCTCGAACCCGCGTCCCCTGCATTAGCAGGCAGATTCTCAACCACTGCGCCACCAGGGAAGCCCTAGCTTGACTCTTTTATCAGCAGGCTGGAGGTCTATTTCCCCAAGAAATAAAGTAAAATCTGCCTTGAGGGCTCCATCCTTGATGGAGTTGGTGAGGGTGAGGGAGCGGGGAGAGGTGGCCTCTCACTCATGTGGACTAGTTATAGGATCTTGTAAGTTTCTCCTTGCTTTAAGAGAAAGTCACCGTCTTAGGAAATGCCATCTTCTTTTTTTCTCACACTCATGGCATGCCATTTGAAAGCTCTCTGGCTGCACCGTGTTTTCTTCATCAACAGTTTCAGTTCTGCAAAAACCCTAACAAAACAGAAAGCTATTTCTGGGAATAAAGTAACGGTAGATAAAGATATCGAGATGTATATTGGGACTGGGGTGGCAGTGGGGTGTTATTCAAGGGTTGAAGTGTATGGAGAATTTGTTAAACTAGAAAAACAGACTATGTTTAAAATGTTTAAAAAAGCCTATCTCACCTTGAAAAACCCCTAAACAGATTTCGTATGTTTCCCATATGTGTGTTTATGTCTTTGACTTTTTCACCTCAAAAACCCCAAGCCAAACACCAAAAATATAACTCCTCCTTAAGTTAGAGTTACTCAGAATATGTGTGATGTTTGGTAAAGTTCAAGAAAAGTGAAGTTGAAGGTTTTGCCTCTGGGTGACCTTTCACAGGACGTCTCCATTGATCCAGAAATGAAATCTAGGGTGTATGTGTCTGCCCTTAATTAAGAAATTCACCAGGAAACTTTAGGATGTATGTTTAAACAGAAATATTCCAAAGGCCCTAGTTGCCGGTAGAGGATGCCTCAGGGAAGGTATTGTGATTCCATTCGGAAATTACAAAAATATGTATATATTCATTTAAAATCGAAACTTCCTGCCACAGCTGCCAAACTTTCCAGGTTATGAGCAGAAGAGAAGCTGCAGTTTGGTTACAGGGCTGGGGGACTCCCCTGCTTCCCTTTGCATATTTGATGGAGTATAAAATGTTAGAGAACTCTTTCCAAAACGTAAACACCCCTTTCGTTTTATTTGAATCTGTGATTTTTCTTTTGCTCGATTTTTGTTTTCACAACGGCATGTTACCGATCTCCTCCTGCCCCATCTTATTTTTGGACCATGTGTGTCCCACTTTACTTTGCCCTGTTAAACCACAGAAACTAACAGAAGTTGTGTTTATGTGTGGACTGCAAGTCAAACTAGTTGGTATTTGTCGATCTAAGATGCACATTGCGCTGCTGTCCCCGCTGTACACCATAGTTGGTTTCTTGCCATTAGTTGCCATGTTTTTAACTTAAAACTAATCCTTCCCATCCCATCCAGTTGTTTTAATTGATCTAACAAACGCCGCCTGTTTGAATTTAAACAGTGGATGTGCTGGGTCTCCCCTCCCCCTTTCCTTGTCAGTTGAGTAAGAATCTTCGATTAAACCATACTTCCTTAAATGCAGGTTATTCTTTGCATGAGCCCTGAAATGCTTCAGAAGGAAAGGAATTATTGATTCCCAGATGGAGCATGAGGGGACAAGGAGATAACTGTTGATGTGGCAGATAATTCCCTGCGATGAAGGGAAAAATGAAACACTGGAGATTTTTGGTGGTGGTAGCTGTGTCATGAGATAGGTAGGTGATAGACAAATCTTGCTCGCAGATTTATTAACTAAAATCTCGAACTTATAAGCCATCACTTTGGGCTCACCTCTCATTGGATCTGAGTGTGGAATCCTACTTTGATTAGAAGATGGGGATATTGCCAGAGAAGAGGGAAGGTGGTTTTAATGTATTGGTGACATTAATTATGTAACCGGAAGAGTAATTTTTGAGAGAGGAGTCTTTAACGCCATTCTCTTAGACATATTGTTTCATTCCCTTGGTCTTGCCTCCCCTCTTTTTACTGGAACAAACAACTAGTGCAGAGAGGAAAAAAAAAAAAAAAAAGGACACCTATTTAGCCGAGTGCAAAGGAAAAGCCCGATTTTAAACCTTTCCCGCGTTTTGTTACAAATCCCTGATGCTGGCGATCTGAAAGACAGCTGCACAGAGTGTCTAGAGAGGGGACCAGCGCCCAGACGCCCCGAACCCGCCCCCTCGCGGATGTCAGCCCTCAGTTCCAGGCTTTCATTGTCTTTTTCCCCCCTCTCCTCTTGCTGCCCTTCTTTTTAACAGCAGGAACGGATTTCATATACACCCCCCGAGAGCCCGGTGCCCAGTTACACTTCCTCGACGCCGCTTCATGTGCCAGTGCCCCGAGCGCTCAGGATGGAGGAAGACTCGATCCGCCTGCCCGCGCACCTGCGTGAGTGTTCGCGCGCCCCGGGATGGACGGGGGGGATTGGACGGGACGGACGGACCGACCGACAGCCGGACAGAAGGATCGACCGCTGTGGTGGTGGGGGGGGGGCCGGGGAGGCGGGGCTGCAAGCCGGGCAGGGGCGCGCTCTGGGATGGTTTTCCCACGACCTCCCGAAGCTGCTTTGGCATCGTTCGCCCCCTCCCACCTGCAAATGGCTTTGAAAAGCTTGAGCTTCCTGGCTGTCGTTTCTCTGCGTGTTCATTTCGTCTCTGACTATGACATACTACCCGCTGCAGCTCAGCAGGGCGTCGGGGCCTCCACACTTCTTGTGCTGCTGGGGCCAGGCTCCAAAGCACCCAGCGCCTGTCCTTTCCTTTTTGTCTTTCTTTCTTGAGCTGCCACCCAGCCCCGATGATCCGGCATGCCGAGCGCAGCCGGGGAGAATGCATCACCTGATTGCCACCCTGGTCGCAGTGTCCAAGAAAATGCCAGGTTCTCTGGCTTGACTGTTAGCCTCAGGGCACGAGTCCGGGTTATGGAGGACATGACATGGCAGGGCGGGGGTGGGGGGGGGTCACCTTGGCCCTTCCCTAGTTGATTCCTCATGACTTGAATGGTGGCCCAGTTGTACTTGCCGTCTTTTCCGGGCGTGCTTGTGCTTCCCAGGTTATTCTGCCCCTCCTGGTCCATCCCTTCTCAGAAAGCAGGAGGTTGCCTGCTGAGAGTGGGGAACAGCAAGAGAGGATGCAGGCTTCTCTTTCCTCTCTCTGTGCCAATTCAGCAGATCACGTGACTGTGATGCTGGGAGGTACTCGGGGTACATTGCTGGCGTACCCCTTCTCCCCGACAGTGAGGGTGGTGGCTGGGATCCTTAAAGGGAGTTGGGGGCCATGAGAACCCTTCCCCTCCTCCAGCTTGCTGCATCCATCAGTGTTTACAAAGTTGGTATATACTAGGGTCAGCACGCTCCAGCTTCAGTCTACCCTCTTCTCCACACTGAACTTTTTTTTTTTAAAGAGGAACTTTATTAATTAATTAATTTATTTATTTATTTTTGGCTGTGTTGGGTCTTCGTTTCTGCGCGAGGGCTTTCTCTAGTTGCGGCAAGCAGGGGCCACTCTTCATCGCGGTGCGCGGGCCTCTCACTATCACGGCCTCTCTTGTTGCGGAGCACAGGCTCCAGACGCGCAGGCTCAGTAGCTGTGGCGCACGGGCTTAGTTGCTCCACGGCATGTGGGATCTTCCCAGGCCAGGGCTCGAACCCCTGTCCCCTGCATTAGCAGGCAGACTCTCAACCACTGTGCCACCAGGGAAGCCCCCTCCACACTGAACTTTTAAAGAAGAGATTGGGACTGTGAAGGTGCCATGGTCATGATCGAGGGCACAGTTGTACTCAGCAAAATGGAGTTCTGTGGCACCAGTGAGTGTTGTGAGCAGACAGCCTGGGAAAGAGACCACTAATAGCCTTTTTTTCCTCCCCAAGCTGTTCTATGACCAAGCTATTCACTTCAGGACCGTTCACTTTGGGGTGGAACATACTCAGGCCATGCAGAGAAAGCACTCCTGCTACCTAATCTCCTTCATTTATTCGTTCGACAAATAGTTACTGATTACCTGCACTGTGCCAGGCACTCTTCTGGATGCCAGGATACAGAAATGAACAAAGCAGACCCAACTCCTTGCCCTTATGGAGCCTGAAGTCTCCATAAAGAGAGAAAAAGAAATAATGAACTCCTGTCCCAAATAGGCTGAGGTTTCATGGCTTTTCCTTCCTGTACTTTGACACAACCCATCCCCCAGCCCCCAAAAAGACCCTAACTCTTGGTTTGTCTCTGGATGGCTTCACATATGTAAGCTCTTTTACCATAGAACTGCCTCTCCATAAAAAGTTACCATGGTAAAACGAACTAACAAACACAACGAACTGACCATCAGGAGATTGTAATTCTTAACTAGTTCTCCTGTTAGACTAGCTGTTTGACTGTGAGTCAGTCCTCCTAACACTCAGTTTTCCTACCATACAAAATTGTGATTGGACAGGAGAATGTTCAACAGCCCTCTTAACTTGAAAATATTATGATCTCACCTAAGATATCATTTTCCCTACTTGGAACTGTTTCTTCCATACCAACACTTTAATTTTTTTCTTGGGTTGACAGTTTCCTCATTGAGTCACAGCGGTGCCGCTTACCACTGTTTTGTCAGGCCCTGCCATGTGCCCAGCACACAGTCAGAGTAGCTAATAGCTATTGTGGGATGCCTCTGTGCCAGACACTATGTGAAGTCCTTTATGGAAATTATTTTATTTAATTCTCACAGCGATCCTTGTAGGTATTTTTGTTATATCCATGTCACACATAAGGAACTTAGGGCTTAGAGAATTGAAGTAACCTGCCAAGGTCACACAGTCAGTAGGAGATAGAGTCAGGGTTCAAACTCAGTTCTGTCTGACTCCAGAGCCTGGGCTTTTATCTATTAGGCCATGATGTAAGTGTGTTTAATAGGTACTTCTTGGATGGATGGATGCATTCAGGGTTGACAGTTAGCCGCTATTCACTGATGTGGCCAGAGGGTTGGTTTCTGGCTGGAATCTGTTCTAACTGGTGGATCAGTTGTTGAATAGTTTGCATATCTCCCTTGGATGGATGGATGGGTGGATGGATGCCCACGTAGAGAATTATCAGACATAGAACTATAGCACATTACTGCCAGCCTTAGAACATAATCAGTTGTTAGGTTAGGGATTCAGGTCATGGTGATGATTTTGCTTGAATGCTCCTGTCTGGCAGTCTGACTTTAGAGCCCTCCTTGGAATCTGCATCAGCCCTATTGTAACACCATTTGTTCCCACATCTGGAATGAATCCTCTGAAAGTGGAGGTTCCCAGGCTCTGGCTGTTTGTCCTCGGCTGGGACTTTCCACAGGAGGCTGAGCTGCCCGCCTCGCTGTCCTGTTCCAGCACTCGGCTGCCCATCGTGCTGTTTGAGAAACATCTCCTGGAGTGCCTAGGATGGTTGAGGCCATGTCGTATACTTGAGGATGCATCCCAGCTGGGTTTCCAAACCGAAAAGAAAATAAATATTCTAACAAGGGAATTGGGTTATTGCTGTTTGAATCTGGGATTCCAGACAATTCCCAGTGGAATGCTCATGGAAAGTACGGGGAAGAATCCGAAAGCCAAGACAGCAGCAGGACATTTATGGTATTGCTGGGTTGAAAGCATTTTTAGCTGCTTGTTTTAAAGAGATACTCACCAGACTGGTATGCCTCCAAGTGGCTTCTTTTCGCCCTCTGTCCTCATTGATCTCCAGATAAACCCTTTCTCTATTAACCCTTTATTTTTCTCCTTTCATTCTTAAATCAATAGATAGCCTTTCCTGGTTAGGGTGGAAGGCAGGGATCATAGTATTTAAGGTTCTCTGTACTGCAGGTTTCTCACCATTTTGTTCTGCAAACACAGGGCAAGCTGAAGACACAGTGTGACAACTTAGGAAGCTGTTGAGAAGTAGAAAGTAATGGCTTTTCTACTTGCCTCTGATTAAAAAAAAAAAACAAAAACCAAAGTGATAACTGGGGCAAGCACGAAGTGGTGATGCTAGAGGACTTGAAAGGGACAGGCAGGGGCAGTCTGGGCCAAGGAGAGGAGGGGGAGCCAATGGGAGAAGGGCCAGCCCCGTACCATCCTGGTCTGGCCTCCTCCCTGCCCTCCGCACCCCCAGGAGTCCTGCGACAGCTTCCTGCAACTTCCTTGTTGCACCAGGAGAGCAGACACAAGTTTGTTTATTGAGAAGATAGAAAGGTTTTTTTCCCCCCTTCCTTCCATGTAGGGTACTAAATTTTTTTTTAAAGCTTGAGGCTAGAAGAGCTGAAGTGTGACAATTACAGCAGGTAGGTGAAAATGAAAAGTTCCATTCTTTTAATTTATTAATTAATTTATTTTTTGGCTGTGCGGCACGTGGGATCTTATTTCCCCCCACCAGTGATCGAACCTGCGCTGCCTGCTTTGGAAGCATGGAGTCCTAGCTACTGGACCGCCAGGGAAGTCCAGAAAAGTTCCATTCTTTAAAGGGAATGTAAACCTTTCATGGTACCTTGAGAACATTTACAGGACCGTGGCGCCCTGAGAGTGCCTGGAGAAGATCACTCTTGATTCCCTGAGCAGTGAAGGGCCTCCCTGGGCCCTCCTAGTGTGAAGGAGAGACTCTCTCTTGTTTGTCTGCCCAGGGACCACTTTTTCTAAACTCATGGCCAGTGGGTGCCGAGGGGGCAGCAAAAGGTGCCTTATGAGCTGATGCCAGCCCTGTGAAATACTCAGCCTCAAATCGCGCTGCCCCGGGCCGCCCACGTGACCACAATGCGTGTATTTCAGATGCATGGGGCAGAATTTACATCGCTAAACGCCTCTTCCTTATTAAATTCCTCTTAACAGAATCATCTCGCATTTAGTCGACAAAATTGCTTCTAATCACAGGCTGACGTGATGCCGCCTGCCTAAAGCCTTTGCCGTTTGCGGTGCCAGTTTGCTCTTCTAAAATTCCTGTGAATTGGTATTTAAAAGTCGGAACCCAGGACTCATTCATCACATTTAATAGGGTTACGGTTTATGACGTTGCGGGTTCATAAATAGCCGTAATAGCTGCTCAGAGTTTTCTAGAGTCGGAACACCAGAAATAGTCCCTTGGCTCTCCTTCCTTTCCTTGTGAATCTTTCAGAATTCTTACATTACTGCTCCTGCGCGTGTGTTTGATAATTTAATTTAATGCCCTCCTTTGGAAACGTTACCTCGTGGCTCACCCCCTTGGGCGGTTTTGCAGTCTCAGCAGAGTGACCGAGTGTAAGACAGTCACGAGACAAGCAAAGCTCGGTTAGAGCCAGGAGAGTGAAAAGAGATGCAGTGCCTCTCTTTGCTGTGGAGCGGAGCAGCCAACAATTTTATATACGTTCAAGTTCTTTCCGTTCCCAAAGAAGAGGCAAAAAAAATGGGAATTAAGTATAATCTTAGTTAGTATTCTATATTGTTATAAGTAACAAAATGTGTTCATATATGTGGTTTCATTTAATCATGCAGCAGTCCTAGGTGTTACTAATCCTCTTTTATTGATGAGATGACCATGGCTCAGATAGTTGCACTGAATTGTTCACATTCACATGGCATGTGAAGAATCTAACGTGATTTCTATTGCAGAAGTCACCATTTAGCCTTCTTAGGAGAAAACATAATGGCGGAGTCTCCCGGACTTGAAAGCAGAGGCAGTGCTGACTGTTGGCGTCTGGGTAGCCGTGGATGCGGGGAGTGGGAGCAGCTAGGGCTCCAGTAATGCGCTTGACCGTTCATTTGTGCTGAACCTCCCAACAGGCTGGCCCGTCTCCATGGATAATTATTTCAGTTTTGCTCACGCATTCCTCCCGCGCCTCCCTCTTTACTCTAGTGAGCTGAGATTGAAAATCCAGTATCTCTCTGCCACCAGCAGGACAGCGCTGGCTACGAAGGGCCCACCCAAGTCCCCACATTCCCTGGCATTTCATCAGGAATGACCTCTTGGGAACAGGGCCCACTGCTGTTTCGGAGTTTCTGGTTGAAAAAGCACAGCAATATAAAGGACTTGAGTTCCGACAGACCTGAGCAGGCTGGCATCCCAGGGCTGCCTCTCTGTATTAGAGAGATGAGTTCACCTCTCCAAGGCTCAAATTTCATAAAACACCTACTGATGATGGTTTCTTTTCTTTTCTTTTCTTTTTTTTTACCTTTACCCATAAATATTTCTGTGTATTTTTTCTAAGAACAAGGATATTCTCTTACATAATCACAATGATTATCAAAATACAGAAAATTGTTTTGAAATATAACATTAATTTCAGGTGCACAACATAACGATTCAGTCTATGTGTGTATTGTGAAATGAGCCTGGAGATCATCATAGTTAAGATCTGTCATCACACATAGTTACACTTCTTGCTCTTGTGATAAGAACTTTTAAGATCTACTCTCTTAGCAACTGTTTTTTGGTCTGTTTTGTTTTCTTTGTGGGTTTTTAAAAAAAATTTTGTTGAAATATAGTTGATGAGGGTTTCTTATAAGTATCAGAGCTAATTTGCATGTGGCATCTTGCACAGTGCCTGGCGAACAGTGGCCAGGCACTCATGAGGGCTCTATTTCAGTTTCCACAGCTGGTAAATCGTGTGTTGAGGAGGTGCGCCTTCCCTTTCAAGGGCCAAGAGAAGCATGGACGTGCTTGCTTGTTTCATTAAAGGAAGGGCCTGGAGTTCTGTCTGCACGTTTTGAGACTGATTTCCCCAGGTCACAATGGAAGTAAGCTTTATTTTCTGACTCTGTGATTTCCAGGAGCTTGGTTCTGCTCTGGGACACTCCATCCCAGGGCCTTTACCTCCCTCACCGTCCCTGTACCTCTGTCTGGAACTACTTTCTTCCCTGGCCTTGCCCGAATCTGCCATCTCCTTCTTCAACCTTCCCTGCCCACCTCCCCAGACCTGACAGATGCTCCCCCATCCTCAGCCATGATCAGGGCTCCCCAAACGGCCCCTCCTCACACAGCTGCCTGTGACATGCGGTGACATCACCAGCAGAGTTGAGGCAGGGACATGGGGAAGGAGACTTCCTTCTCAGTATCTTGACAGAGCAGTCGTGACTTCTAACAACGATGGCCAGCCACCAGCATTTTCTCTTTTGTGCCCCTCAAGCCTTCCTTAGGGGTCCTTCACTTTTTACTTTCAAGTGCTCAAAGGCTTTCTGCTTTTCCAGCCACACAGGGCCCTGGGTAGCTGCTTCAAAGAGCTCGAAGAGAAAAAACAGGCCACAACAGAACAGCCAGGATGCTTTGGAAGGGAAATTTCCTTTTTGGGTTTGCTGTCTGCAAGAATTTCCGATGCAGGCAGACGTTAATTCCTAGCTGCATGCTTCCTGATAAGGAAGCAGCTTCAATAAATGCAGCTATTTATAGACGTCTTTTTTTTTTTTTTTTAAGAAAAAAAATATATAACCAGAGGTCAATCGACCTTTTCCTTCACTTCACATTTAGTGCCATGCGCTCCATGTACATTTAAGGCAGTTCCTCTGACAAAGTGGCTGCAGTCCTGCAGGGAGTTGGGGGGAAGGCTCTCGCTTTCCTTGGAATTCCGAAGTAGATATTTGGAAGTCACCGGCTATGGGTTGTCCCTACCTGGTGCTGTGGGATATTTACATGAGCCTGGAGATATCTGGCTCCATTCTACACCCAGTGTTGAAGTTTTATGACAGATGAAGCGAAAGATCCATTTAAGAAGAAAAGTCGATGGGAACCAGCTCGTTCTATGAATAGACTTGAACAACAGGAAATAAGAAATGATATTTCCATTTCTTCCTTGTCCTCTCTCCTATCTCCCCTTGGATTTTCCCCACCATCAGTACCCCTGTGGTCTTTCTCTTGGCATATTAGGGTTCTGCAGATTGGGGACTCCCCGTCCATCAGTTAAGCGGCCAGCCTCACACGTATCTCTATAACACTCGCTGGCTGGTGTGATAAAGATTCAACACGATGTTGACTCGGAACTGTGCTTCCCTAGGTTCCTCCCCACGACCTCCCCATTATCACAAAGCATATTGATTGGGCTGAGTCTATACAAATGTGAGCAAGTTTCCATCTTCAAATAACAGATAGTTTCTCCCATTTTGCTTCATGCCTGAGTTCAAAGTAGCTCAGACTCCTGGAGTTTCTGACAGGCATGACTTTGCCTGCTTCATCTTTATGCGTTTCCAGAGGTCAGTGTTACCGAGGACCTTCGGGTGTTGCTGATTTCACTGTTGCCATCAGAAGATTCTGATTCAGTCGCCTGAACCATCTATGTGTGTTTTGGGGTAGGGTGGCTGTTTTTTCTGGTCTCTTCAGAAGCGAGGTGGGGCAGGATTTGAGAGACTTAAATGGTCCCTGTCTCTGACCACATGCTGACTGTAAATGCCTAAGAATAATTAGTCACCCCGCCCTGATATTTACTGCCTCCATCTTTGGTAGGTGGACCAAACCCCATTCTTCTGAAATTATTCTCTGTTTCCTCTAGATCTTGGATAGAAATAGCTTCAAATGGGGTGCTAAGATTTCAGTAATAGAAATGCAGACTGCAGATGTAGACCCTAGATAAAGAGCTCTGTGTGTGGGGTGGGTGCAGATAGGATGCCTGGGAGGAAAATTCTCATCCATGCCGGGCTGTGCAGGGAACACGTTGTTTCACCAATTCGGCTAGGGCTGAATTTTCTGTTCTGGGCTGGGGGCTTTCACTAAAGTGGTTTGCTTTAAAGAGGGGGGGGGGAAGGTTTGCAAGGAGAGCGGTAACAATCACTTTTTTTAAAAAAGGTACCTAGGTGAGTGTTGAGAGGTCTATCTTAAGAAATATTACAGGGCTATTGGGCATTTATGTAGCTCCACTTTAAAAGTAACAGTGAGTGTTAGGGTTTAATTATCCATTTGTTTTCCAAGAGTGGCTTACCTTTGCAAATCAGTTTCCTTTTTTGTCATTATACCCCACCTTCCAGTTTACAGAAGCTTTGCTTCTCCTAAGAGCCATCCTGAGGTCCACTGTATATAAGGTACCACTCTAGAGAATCTCTGTTGCAATAGGGTGTGGAATAAGAAATCATTGTCATCACTGATTATTGAGCACTTTCTTGATGCCGTATATGTATATGTATGTATTATGCTGAATGATCACTAACGCTACATGGTAGATATTCTATCTTGTTTATATCTGAGGCTCCGAGTGGTAAATCACATGCCAGAGGTCATACAGAGAGCAAGTGGAGGAGCCACAATTTGAATCCAGATCTAATTCCAAAACCCAGACTTGTATGCACTTCACCATGTTGCTTCTTAAAAGTATTAGGAACTGTTGAAAGCCATTTCCCTCTAGCTGTTGGTTAGAAGGAGAAAATCCAAGCTAATGTACACTAAATTATCTTTTGAACTTAGAGGAAGATACATTTTCAAATTCAATCCTCTTTGGAGACTGATGTCTGCAACTTATTTTCAGGTATCTATAAATGCTGGTGTGTTAGAAACAAAATCAAATGAAGTGAAAAGAGATGCCTGTTGTCCACGATTTTCCATCTTTTTAAAGAGATAATCTACCTCCCAGGTTATTATTAAACAGTAGGAAAGGTGATGTGTTCGGATGATGGTTGTATTATTGGGTTCACAAATTAAACCGTTTCACTGCCTAATGCTTTTTGTTAATCTGACACGCTTCTTCGGAAAAATTGTCGGATGTGTTGCTGCCTTGGTTTACCCACCTGATCTGTGTCCTGGGAAACTCTACTGCAGGGTCATAGAGCAGGGGACGCTCTTGTCTGGGGTCATTCCTCGGAGAGTTGGCCCAGCGTGGTCCGTGGTGGGTGGGGTAGTCTCAGACACCTCGTTCTTCCTCCCAGGGTTGTGGTTTCCTCGCCTGTGAAGCGAAGTGGCCTGAGTGGGTAAAATCACTGGCTCTTTCCCGCTCAGACGTTTTCTTGTTCTCTAATTCCAGAAGAGAAATACAAGGCATAGCAGCAGTGCAGCATTATCTATAAATGCTGAGGATGGTGATCATTCACTTGATTTCGAGCACTCAGCATTACATTTTAGTGCAGATCGTGGTATTTTAATGACGCAGGCAATCGTCCCCGACTTTAGCTGTGATTGTTTTTTGAGGATGCCCTCCTGCAAGGAAATACGGCAATTCAACGCCCCGCCACCGCCGTTGGGTGCTTCCCTACTCTGCCCGTGATTGAGATCGGTTAATGCTTTTGTGGGCTGGAAACCCGAGCCAGCTCCTCCGCCTGGCAGGTCTCCTGAAGGCTGCCTCAGCCGCTCGCATCTTCCCCTGGGTCCCAGGACCTCACAGCAGAACCGCAGGCCTGCTCCCCCGTTCTCCAAGCCCCCCTTCTGGCCTGAGAATCGTCTGTGAGTTTGGCTCTTTGCCTAGTGCATTATGCACAGGTGTGACTTCTGGTAACTACCTCCTTGACCCCAACTGCATGATTTGTGGGAATCCCCTCGGCAGCTGGGGGCTTGTCTGCCTTTCCTGTAACCTGGAAAAAATGACAGTCTGCATTTTGCTCCCTCTGTAGGTGGTGTCCACTGGGTTTCGGGCTTTAGAGAGCCAGCTGATCTGCATGGATGGGCCACACGCCCCTCATTCCGCCAGCCCCATCGCACATGCACAATTAATACTGCATTAATTAATGATGGGGGGAAAAAAGCCCAGTTGGCAAGGGAATGAAGGCTTTCAGCTTCTAAAGTGAAAGCTTTGATGCTGCGCTTTAAAGTACATTTCCATCCGCACAGCCAGCAGAGAGAATCCGTGACACTTATACCATCCCCTGGGCATGAAAGCTCACACCCAAGGAACAATTTCTGAGTAGAGGCCCTGAGCTAGTTACTCGAATCATCCACTTATTGCCAAAAGCTGCGAAAAGGGGCTGTAGGATTAGGGAGAAAAGAATCGCCCAAAGCAGCAGTGATTTGTGAACCAAGCTGATGAGGGGTTTTATTTTACCTCCTTAAGTAGCTCTTGGGTCACCAATATCAGGAGCTCTTTGCAGGGAAACAAATATGAGCCAGTGATTTGGTGCCAGCCCTCTTGGGGAAATGAAATGACTCTTTCTCCTCAGGAGCCTGAATTCAGGAAGCAGCCCTACGGCCAGGCAGGTTCACAAACCTGTTATTCTGATGTGTTGGAGGGTTTCTCTGTCTTGGGCATATTTTCCTATTAGATGTCAACAAAGCGGGGGAGAAACTTCTTCCCTTTCTTTTTCACTCTGATTCCTTCCACACCGCTGTTCTCACAGCACTGTACTCTCACATTTACTCTTTTCACTTCTCCTGCCATGTGGCAGTGAAGCCGCTTCACAAAA
Source organism: Eubalaena glacialis (assembly GCF_028564815.1). Classification (NCBI taxonomy): domain Eukaryota; kingdom Metazoa; phylum Chordata; class Mammalia; order Artiodactyla; family Balaenidae; genus Eubalaena; species Eubalaena glacialis. The sequence goes on along the minus strand of NC_083726.1, from coordinate 107,750,416 downwards.
TCCCCACCCTGGACAGACGGTTCGTGTTCCCCTATTTGCAATTCCGTCAAGCGTGGTGTGGACTTCTTGCTGATCTTACAGTCTGGCTGTGATTCAACTCTTCATCCAGATATTTGGGGTTTTACTTAGAGGCCTTTTAGGAACACAAAAGTAGAAATTCCCTGAGAGAGATAGTCCCCACTTGAGAGTCATGGGTTATAAACGCCCTTTTAAACTCTCCTGTAGTTCTCTGATCATGCTGAGAGGTACTTCAGAGACCCACAGAAATCTATACAGAGGTAAAATGTGTTTGGGCCTTACAAAAGAAGAAGTTTTTTCTTTTGATTCCTGGGCACAGAAAAATTCTACTTCAGATAAATCCAAATGAGTGTGCATGTATGTTTGGGTGGGGAATTTGGTTGGGACTGTCTCAGAGCTATTACTCCAGACATCTGCTTCATGGAGCTTCTGTGATGACTCCTGCCACCCAGAGTGATCCAGGGAACGAAGCTGAAGAAGTACAACCGGGTATCGTAGGGTTGGCATTGTACATTCAGCTACGTAGCCATCTCTCGTCTGGTGCTTTTTTGTTTGCGGAAGGAGTATTGAGATTCAGAAAGTGGCTAGCTTCTCCACTTGTATCGTCCAGACGTTGCTACTCTGGGTGCAGGACAGAGGGCTTATCGTTGTCCGTGAACAGGGCCCATGGTACGCTTCAGCAGAGTGTGAGGTCACTCAGCGGCAGGGATACAAGAGCGCCCCGCGCTTGAATATTTCCCACGGTGAACTACCTTGGCACCTGAAATTCTCCTCAGATACGTTCCATTTGGATCGGGCATTGTTTCCACCTAGCTCCACTTTTAAAAGGAAAATAGTCATGATAGCAGAGGATACCTTAGATAGAGATAATGAATACCTTATGTCCCTGAATGTCTTAATGAAAATTAGTTTATCACATCGAATCTTTTGAAATAGAAGATCCATGGTCAGCATGGAAGGTCAAGGGAGGGGGCTGAGTTGGAAATAAACTCCATGATTTTGCTGGGGGCTGGCTTCCCCTTGGAGGAGACAGACGTAAGATTAGATGGAAAATCCAGACCCCTTGATGTAGACAAAACATTGTGAACCTGGACCTGTGAGACCAAGATGAATAATCTGATACTTACTCTGCCTGGCTGTTGGTCTCAAGACGTTGCCAGAATCCTTATTGGCCAAACAATGTTGGACCTCTCTAGCTCACTGTCAGCATGAGAATGTATAAGCCATCTGCATTTTCTTGAGAGGAGTAGTGAACTTGGGGGTGTAAATCTGAATCCTTAAGCTTTTCAACCATTCTTACCAAAATGTCTCTACCTCGGGGATGACTAATTGTTTGATTGCACAGGTATAAGGGAGCTGTTAATCCAAGTCTCAAGTTGAAGTGGCCAGGAACATCTTGGCTTGTGTGGAAATTGAAGGGGCTGGCTGGGGTGGGTGGCTTGTATGAGGAGCTGGGTTTGTGGTCTTGGGAGAAAGATTCCTCAGAGCTCTCCGTATGGAGCAATAACTTCCATTTATTCGGTGCTTATGGCAGGGACTTTTCACACGGATTATATCATTTAATCCTCACAACAGAGCTATGAACTGAGTTTTATTATCCTCACTTTACTGATGAAAGGTCAGGTTTAAAGAGGTTAAGGAACTTGGCCAAAGTCCCAGAGCTAGTAGGTGGCCGAGCAGGTCAGACCCTCCACTCTACACCTTTCTTCACAGGCTGAGCCAAAGACCTAGTCCCTAGACCATTCTCTTTAAGAACCTGAAAAATAGTGTTGGATCCCCCTCTGCGATCCCACTGTGGTTAAAACCTCATAAATTTTAGAAAAACAGAATAATTCACTAAACTAAAATCATAAATCCACTCCACAAAAAAGCATCCACCACAACCCCAAACCTCAGTGTTAATATATTCAGATTTCGGTGGGCTATAGGAGTCCTGCTAGTCCCTTAAATATCTCTCTGCTTCCTGGTAAATAACATCCCTACTGAGTTCTGGCACACGAATAGTGTAATGAGATCGGACCCTATCGCTCTGCCCTTCAAGTTCAGTCTTAAGTACAGGGTGAAAATCCAGGGCTGCCTTAGTTCCTCATCTGTCTGTGTCTCTCTTTGTCTCATCGCTTGTGATACAGTTTGTGAAGTTCAGTATCACTCCTTCGTTTTGTGCTTTAGGTTTCTGCGTCGTTTCCTTTTCACAACTTTTTTTTTTTTTAATGAAGTGATGTGTAATGGAAAATTAAAAACTTAACTGCGAGTCTGGCAGTTTTCTGCTAATGCCTCTGTACTAAGAAGCTTCATAAAATATTATATATTATTCTTCACTTCAGCACAGCTGCTCTGCGCTCTCACCCACTTAGTCATTCACAGTATGTCTGAGAGATTAATTTTTATAAGGCTGTGGTTTGGGATATTTTCTCCCTGTCCACGTTTTACTTCAAATCCTCACCAGGAAAGTTTGTGTAGAAAAAACCCACCACCCTTGATAAAAGGTCATTTGGCCATATAAGTGCTTTAGGAACTAAAACTGGCTGTTTTATTTTTGTGCACCCTCTTCGTTTGAAATTCTGCAGTCTTTCTACCAGAAATCTTAAGTGTGTGTGGGCTTGAGGACAAGAATGGGTGCTTTGTGTTGAAGTGCCCGTGTATGATGTAGGTATGTCTTCGGAGATGCCTGTTTCTTTTTCTCCCTTCTTTTTTTTTGGAGTCTGCGCCTTCTGGAAGAAGCGGATTAATACACACAATTACCTCAAATTCTACTTTAAATAATCCTGTGCAAACAGTGCAAGCTCTGTTCCCTCTTCAGATTAGTCCCCTAACACTAATTTAAAAATTTTAAATCAAAGTTATGCATGTATGGAGTTTAAAAAGTTAAATAATTCTGCAAAACTTAACAGTTAAAAATAATCAGGGATGCCTATTTCTTGATGAAAGTGACAGGTACGGATTCCCTCTTGGAGAGTTAAAGCTCTGGGTGTGACTTGGAGAATTAAAGCTCAGGATGGTGGGAGCTGGCAGGCACAAGGGCTCAGGAGAATGAAGGAGAGGGAGGAAGAGGGGGGCCAGGGACCATTTCAATGGGGTCCCCATCCCCTGGGGGGAGAGAGCCCCACTGTTTATCCCAGCATCCCAGTCGGAGCCAGCAAGCCAGGGGTGTTTTCAGGACTCAGCTGCCAAAGTTTCTTGAAACAGCTCTGCTCAAAGGCATATGCTGGGCTCACTTCTGAGGGAAATTTCCTTTTTGGGGAAGTTGAAGCAAAGGAATTTCCTGTGTGGGCAGACAGAGCTTCCTGACTTGAAGGCTTCTTGGAAGGGAAACAGTTTCATAATGAAATGACAAATTAAAGACATACCAGCCGGGTTCACTTCAAAACAGCTATTGAGAGTGCAGGCAAAGCCCTATTATACTCCCTCACAGAACAAAAATAAATCCCATCCTGACAGGTTTCTGAATGCTGGATTATATCCATCCCCCCACACCTTCCCTCGCAGCCCTCTGCACCCCCTTCCTCCCACCCCTGCCATTAGAAGCCACCATCTCTATCTTTAACAGCTCTCCGAGCAGCCGGCAGGGAGGCTGGGAGCATCTCTCTCGCTGCCTTTCTTTGTGGCTTCACCCAATCCTGACCTACACGGAGGCCTTATAGGTTCTGTGAGAGCCCCATGCTGCCAAGACCCACAGAAATGACCTCTTTCTTTCCCCCTTTGACACAAAGCAATGATTGAAGATGTTTTCAGCAATGGGGTAAAAAAAATAAAAATAAAAATGCAGCCATTTCCTCAGGCTGGCCTTTAAAATCTTGTAGGCAGTAAATGTAAGTGCTCTTCTGGTCTTGGGAGCTGGGTCTGAAGTCTGGTTTGTCGAAGAAAATGAGGGTCTGCGCTGGGCGGATGATGTCCTTATACCTGAACTTATAATTTTATGTAGTTTAGTCAGCCTGAATTTTTTTAACTTGACATGAAGATGCCTTATGAATTAAGTTCCTTTTTTATGGAGCAGACCGGGAGAAGGAACGATGGAAGTGTTATTTGAGGTCAGTGTTAATTAGGCTTAAGCTCATGAAGTAGAAGAGGCACAGGTTTTGGAATCAGATGTCTCAATTCAAGCGCCAGCTCTAACAATATAAAACTAGCAGTGTCACCTTGGGCGAGTCACTTAACTTCTTGGTCTCGGTTTCCTTATCTCTAAAATGGGTACAGCAACACCTGTTTCACATTGTCGTGAGGAAATTAGATTATGATTTCAAAAACACTTCATGTACTCCTCTAAAGCCTTGGCCAAATAGCACTGTTTCTGTAGTCACTATTGGGATCTTTGGGGATTGAAATACCATATTAGGTTGAAACAGCAGAATTGTAGAATTTGTAGGTCAGTTTGGCAGATGTTTATTAGAGATTTTATATGTGTGCGGCATGCTTGGGTTCTGCGGGGGAAAATAACAAAGTGTGAAGTTTAGAGGGGTCACATGGTGTGGCAGAAAGAATCTTGGACTTGGGGTCAGGAGGCCAGGGTTCAATCCTGGCTGTCATTCAAGAGCTCTGTAGATCAGGGCGAGCTATTTAACCTTTCTGAGCCTCAGTTGTTCATCTGTAAAATTGGGGGAAGTCCAACTCTTTGACTTGAATAAGTTCTGTTCAACTCTGACATTGTATAATCAATTTTAAGAGGTCCCTGCCTTTTGCTTACAGGATTTATTCTGAAGAGTGAGGAAGAAATAGTCCCTGTATAACAGCTTGTCTGATGAAGAAACTTGCATCAGAAAGCTAGATACTTTTAATTAGTATATCTGATGTAAACAGGAAAAAAATCGAGGCTTGCCAGATATGTCAGCAATAGCAATTTGTTTTGGGGTGTTTCTGAGTGAATGCTGACTTGAAAATTACTAGGGTCATGGGTTGAACGTGGCAGTTTCCTTAAGAGAACTTGTCCCAGGATTTTGGTTTACCTTCTTCCAGCTGCTCCAGGGGATACTCAGTTTGTTTCCAAGTGGTTGTTTATTTCAGCCATTCCCATCGCGGGTATCCTTGTCCAAACAGGCTTCCAAGATAGAGGGCATGATGCTGACTGGTCCTGCCAGTTAGGTTTTATTATGTGCTGATATGTAATTTTAGGACTGCCACATTATTCTTCGCCTCATCTCCCGTTTGTATGAGTGAAGGACTATCACTAATTTTGCCTCAGAACAGTCTTGTCAGCACCCATTTTTGATTTGACGAAACCAAAGAGCTAGAAAAATTAGATACTGTTTAGAAGATCACAGATGCAAAATGGTGACAAGTCTAGCCTTGAGTCAAAACAGCTGATGCTTTGTTTTCTTTTGTTTTTGATGTGGACCATTTTCAAAGTCTTTATTGAATTTGTTGCAATATTGCTTCTGTTTTATGTTTTGGTTTTTTGGCTGCGAGCCATGTGGGATCTTAGCTCCCCGACCCGTACCCCCTGCATTGGAAGGCGAAGTCTTAACCACTGGACCGCCAGGGAAGTCCCCAAACAAAACAGCTGATGTTTTTGGGGTGTGTACTGTGTGTTACTGGTGCTTTAATAAATCGTCTCATTCATGTTTTTCTCCCGACGAGTCTGGGAGGTAGGTGATACTATCTTCACTTCACACATACAGAAACTAGGGCTTTGAAACGTTAAGTAATTGGCTCCAGGACACAGAACTGGTCAGTGGTAGAGTCAGAATTTGAGCGCAGGTCTGTCTGCTCCCAAACCTGTGTTCTTCCGTGCGTCTCGTCTGTGTTGTCCATTGTTATGAAATTGACCTCAGTGCGTAGAAGTGGAGTTAAACCTATACCGGGTCCCTGAAAAGAAACAAAACTAACCTCATAGTCATCATGCTCTTCTAATGGCAGAAAAGCCTGCAGCTTTCCAGTGTGGAAAATCATATACCTGGGCATAAACTGAGCAAATATAGCCCTGCCCCTTGCCTCTGGAAGAGAACCTGTTTGGGTTCATCCTGGGGCCAAATTGGCCTAGAACCTCACTGGCCAGCTCTGGCCACACCTTGCAAAATAGGACAGAAGTCTGCTGGCCGTGTTTCAGGTGGGTAAGAACAGTGCCCGGTGCCAGACTGCATCCTTTCCTTGTGAAATTTCTTGGAAATATTGTTTGTGGCTATCTGGGCTTGGTCGGAAGAAAATTCAAATCTGGTTCTATTCGAGAAGCATTGATTTGAAGGAACACTATGCTTAGTGCTAGGAATACAAAGATGAGCAAGGTAGGAAATCAGTCTCAGAAAGAAAAAACCTGGATAATCATTCAACAACACCAGTAATTACTGAGCTCCTACTGTGCCAGTAAATGGTAATTATAAGAGATAAATAAATATCTAAAAAACTTCCATCCAAGGACATGTTTTAAGTCTCTACAGAAAGAACATTTTTTGTCTTGATTCTGCTTGATTTTATTAAATTTCCTTGTACAAGTAAGCTTTCAGCGTGCGCCCTATTGTTTAAAGCCCAACGTTGTTTTATTATTTTTTACTTGTTTGACTATCATGAAAATAGCTCTGGAATTTCTCCTCCTCATTCCCATTCTTTTTTTTTTTTTTTTTTAACACTTTATTTATTTATTTATTTTTGGCTGCGTTGGGTCTTCATCTCCGCACGCGGGCTCCCTCCAGCCGCGGCGAGCGGGGGCCACTCTTCATCGCGGTGCGCGGACCTCTCACTGTCGCGGTCCCTCCTGTTGCGGAGCACAGGCTCCAGACGCGCAGGCTCAGCAGTTGTGGCTCACGGGCCTAGTTGCTCCGCGGCATGTGGCATCTTCCCAGACCAGGGCTCGAACCCGTGTCCCCTGCACTGGCAGGCAGACCCCCAACCACTGCGCCAGCAGGGAAGCCCCTCATTCTCATTCTTAATCTCACTTTTCTTCCCCAAAGAATATAGACTTTCAAAATTATTTTTCAATAAAGGCCACAATATTAAAAAAAATTCATTTATATATATATATTTTTTAAACACCTTTATTGGTAAAAATTCATTTATATTTAAAACACAGTTAACATCCTGGAGAAAATCTGAGAGAAACATACGATTTTGATGGCGTCTAATTATAAAAGACTCAGAGTACATTGGCAAATGTAGCTAAATACTAAGTAGGTGTCGTTTGGAGTTCACAGTCAGGGGAGAAACGGTGTCACTTCTCCTGCAGAGAAATGCAGTCTCTCACATTAATCTTTCGTTGGGCTCTTTCAAAAAAAATTCCTTTTCTTCATTACACTATATTCCCCATTTGGGCTTAAGGTGGAGGAAAGGAAAGTACTGTTGAAATGCTGTGACCGAATCTACACTATGCTGCTTTGCTCCTCTGGTGAGGAAGTTGGGGGATGTGGAAGAGACTGATTGATTGATTATTTATTGTGTTGATTATTTTGTTTGGACATGAGAAGCAGGGAGGCGGGGCAGGTTTAGAGTAAGAGCTGGTGTGCACTCTCCTGCATCCCAGTCCCTTGGATGGGATGATTCCTTGGATGTTTTTCTTACCTGGCAGCATCACAAGGGGGCGAATCCACTAGGAGGAAGATCATATTAATGGAGGAGTTGCAGGAGCCGAAGAGGTGCTACAGGGAGCGAGATGACTGACAGGTGGACGAAATTCAATATCCTTTCCGATCAAATTAAAAAGAAAAGAAAGTTGCTAATTAATAAGTTCGAGTTACAGCTTCTGTTTAATATTCCCTGCTCTTCAGATCAGCACAGTGTCAGTGAGCAGCTGTGGGGAGAAAGAACCGAATCCACTGGGCTTGAGATCCCTCAGTGGACCGCCAGGCCTTGGATGTTGGGAGTTGACAGCGTCTAACCACGTGCTTAACAGTTTCACTGACCATCAAGTCCCCAAGGGACCGAGACAGTGGCCCGGGTTCAACGCTAGTTGTGCAGAGCAAGGAAGCTTCACCTCCTTTGTTCACCTCACACTGTTTGGAGCTGGAGTTGCCTCTGCCCATCATAAACGAAGCCAGAGAACTTCATGTCTGCATGTGGTCCAGGCCCAGCTTGAAGCCTGAGCTTCTGAACGTGAGCCTGGCAGTCCCAGCCTCCCCTTCCCTTCTGTAACTCCTGGGAATCCTAACAGGGAGGTCATATCTATCCACTGTCAACCTGATGCACCACAGCCCCTGCTCCCTCTGCCTGCCCGCCAATCACCTTAAGATTTAGGGGAAATTAAAATAGACCTTCTTCTGGAAAGGTACCGAGGTCTCAGGCACAAATGTAGCTTTTTTTTTTTTCGTTTTTTTCTACACTAGAGAAAGAAAGCCTTTTTGACTTCTGTGAATAAAGAATAAGCAATGGCTCTGTTCCACCCTCCTGGTTGGTCCAGGCCACTTGCACAAGACTCAGAGCGATTCTGACAGGCTTTAACTGATGACAGACATCAAGTCTGTTTGTCTTTGCGTTAGAGACTGATGGTGACAGTATTGCCATCAACCTGCACCATCTAGGAAAGAACTCCAGTTTCTGAAAAGGTAGGGATTAACTCCCAGTAATGCTTTAACAGTTCACAGCTCACAGTAACGAGTAGATACTGTATAAACAGTGCATTTCTGATGATCAATGAGTGTTAGGTGGGAATTCCAATGGTGTCCTCCCCCGACATTTTACTTCTGGTTCCTTGTCAAGTACTGTAACAACTGAGTTCATAACTGCAACCTAGGGAGCAGTTGCTATGTGTGAACTTTGTTGTGTTAAAGTCTTGAGACACCCTTGCCTTACTTCTTGTCCCTGAGTATTTATACTTTTAATGACATTTAAAAGTCAATCTCCAAAACTTTAGAGCTAAATCCTAGCAGAGATGAACTTTAAACTGGGGAAAGTTGGGGGTAGAATAATCCTTCTGGGAGTCAGAATGAGACACTTGTGTGTCTGGACAGTGGAAGGTTTGTTTGTTACCAGAGTGATCTCCATGGTAACAGATCAACATGGCGTCAGTGACAGCTCTACACTCAGAGCTTAAAGTTCCCATGAGAAAGTGGATCCTCACAGCAAATAGAGGGAAAGAAATCAAGAAATATGGATGTACGCTCCCCTTCCTTACAGAGTTCTGATCATGCAGTTTCAATTCAGATAACCAGTGACATGTCCTGTTTAACCACTTGGGTTCCTCTGAGCAAACCAAGACTCTTCATAGAATGCATGGTGTTCTCCTGAATTTCAACTAAACTTACACAAGGTTTAAACAGGCTTTCACAGCGAAGAACTATGTTGCAGTGGAATGAGAGTATGACCTAGAGTCAGGAAGCCTGGCCTCCGGACCCAGCTCTGACTTTACCTGCAGGTCCTTACTTTCTAGATTCTTGAGTTCCCACCAGTTCTAATAGTCAATCATCCAACTATACTGAAAGCCCCTAGCATGATACATTGGCAGTCAAAAAAGATAGCCGATTAGTGTAATACAGTGTGCCATCCCCATCCCCATCACCATCAAAGCTGTGATGATGTTGGGATGATATGCATGGAAACTTTCAAACACCTGAAAGGTGGAAGGTGGGATTCATCTCTATTAAACATTCATCTCTGAAACGAACAACCAAAATCTGGAGGCTGGGCAGCCAACAGAAGAGTTTGTTTTTCTGGAGCCTTGGTTACAAAAGGTTATTAGTTTGAAGAAACAATCGGCAATCAGTCACTTCTCTTAAACCGCAAGAGAACCCTTGTGAATTTGGGAGAACAATTATATAATTCAATAATTTCTTCCCTGTGGAATCTTATGACTCAGTGATCAAAGGTGTCAGAGCAGTGAAGATAGTTCTCTATGATCAGGTCTGTGCCCATCGCTGGGCTTGGGCCTACTCTGAAGTGAGATCCTTTGTGGCCAAGACCACAGAGCAGTTGGGTGATGGGTGATTTGGAGGGATGGTTTCTGTCATACACATTTAAAGGGGACCAATTTTTCCCCCAAAGGGAAATTTCTAAGAAATTTATTCCTAGGGCTGTGGGGGAATTAAACCCACTGTGAGTCAAGGAAGCAAGTGCATATTTCCTTTATAAGGCGGCTAATGAACTTGATATTAACCAAAGCAAGCCGGCAGCTCCCTTCTACCACCAAGTCAGAATAGTTCTTTACCACACTTTGCAAGGTTAAAAAGAGCAACTAATAATGGTAGTGCTCGGTTTAAACTTGTCTTGTGATTCTCTCTGGTCTGTCTTTAACCAACAGAAGTCTAAAATTTTTATTTTAGATTCATCATGTTGGAAGAGCTGTAGATGGTCCACATTGTAATGCTACTTCCAAGATTGGTTTTAGGAGGTGCCATGATCAGGATTTAAGTATAAAAAAAATCTTGATCTTACCATTTTCCTTGTCACTTCTTTGTCTTAAGTTTACTTCGTTGACATAAAAACAATTTTTATTTAGTTCAGCAAGAGCTAAAACAGCCATATATATATATATATAAGTGTGTATATATGTATATGCATGCATGTATATATGTCTATATATATGTATATTAGTGAAGATCTTTTTGCCTGAGAATCAACTGTGCTGAGCCTGATCTGTTGAAAATGGAAAAAAAATTTTTTTTACACATATATACATTCTTTTTTTAATATTCTTTTCCATTATGGTTTATCCCAGGAGATTGGATATCATTCCTTGCACCATACAGTAGGACCTTGTTGTTTATCCATTCTAAACATAATAGTTTGCATCTACCAACCCCGAATTCCAGTGCATCCCTCTCCATCCACCCCACCTTGGCAACCACAAGTCTGTTCTCTATGTCCATGAGTCTGTTTCTGTTTCATAGGTAGGTTCATTTGTGCCATATTTTAGATCAGTGATATCAGATGGTATTTGTCTTTCTCTTTCTGACTTACTTCACTTAGTATGATAATCTCTAGTTGCATCCATATTGCTGCAAATGGCATTATTTTGTTCTTTTTTATGGCTGAGTAGTATTTGAAAATGGGAAAATTCTTGAAGTGATATGAGAATGAACAGGATGGAGAGTTAGAATTTTAGAGCGCGGTTTCTTTATTATACAATTCCTATTCTAGAACATTAGCTGTCCCTGTTCAAATGTAAATCTGCATTATTTTATTGATATGTTAGTTCATATTTTTGATTCTGCTTAGAGATAATTGAGAGTCATGACCCCTTTTGAAGGAGACTTTCTATATGGATCCATCCCGCTAAGCCTATACTCAGAGCACCTTTCCATAAGCTCTGGCTACTAGGGCTTTCAGAAGAAAAGGTTCTAATAGAAAAAGAATGGCAGTTGAGGAAAACAGAGCATGTATTTATAAGGAGAGCATACTTCGTTCCCTCAAAAGAACAAATAAACAAAGCCCAGAATCTCAAGCCCAGGTGTGGGAAGGAAATCCTATCAGGGAAGGTTTCTCTGGAGCACCCTCCCCCGTGGCTTAGGGTGCAAACACCCCTGTTTCTGGGGGTGCAGTAGGATGTATTTGACCTGAAAGCTGGGAAAGGGAGTGGCCTGCTGCCGTGTTGACATGTGTCCTCCTCTGTCTTCTGGTGCTGCCACCGAGAACGAGAGAGGAAGTGAAGAAAGCGGGAATGGACGGCTGCCGTCACGGGAAGGAGGGCAGGTCTGGAGCCCTGACAGCAGAGGGGAAGGGCTTTGGGAGCAGGACCCAACTGCATGGCCGATGGAAGAAGAATGGGAAGGAAAAGGAGAGGTGTTTTGGTTGGTTGTTTTGGTTTTGCTTTTGATGAAAGAGAGAGAGTTAAATGAGGAAGGAGGGTGAGTTGGAAAGTTCTGGGCAGGTTCGTGTCCAGGGTTGAGTGATGTTCTTCCTAGTCAGCAAACTACCTTGTTTCGTCTGGGCCTGAAGTAGAGCCCACCACCTGGGAAACTGCATGGAGATCTTGCCTTTTAACCACCCAAGAGAGTTTACAATCGGAACACGGGGGCTCGTGCAGATGGAACTCCGAAAGTCAAGGGCTGGATTTGGGTGAAGAGATTACGGAGCTGCCGAGGCCCTGTGCTGTCACCTCTCAGGCCTGGTCGCCTCTGCTTCCTGTTCTCAGCTACACACGCGGGGCCTCCTCGCTCCCCGGCCCGTCGCACTGGCTGTTCCTCTGGCTCCAACGCCACACAGCTGATTCCTCTCCCTTTAGCCTTCCCTCGGTGTCACCTCTTGAGGAGGTGACAGCACGGGGCCTCGGCAGGTCCCCCTCTTCTGAGGCTGTATCATCAGAGTGTCCTGCACACCTGTCCTAGTACTTCGGAGATAGGAAATCACAGGGTCAATCTGCATCTTAGGATGGGCGTCCCAAAACTTTATTGGTACTTGGAGCATGTCCCCTCCCCACCCCACGACAAATAAATGAATGTAAATAAATGGGGTTCAGATGTCCATTTATCTCACAAAAGCCCATATAACTCTAACCGATCTGAAATATAGTACTGGTAAGACCTGTTTCAACTAACCACCTTTTCTAGCATAATTTATCTGGCGAAATACATGCCCAGATGCCAACCACAGTACACTGAAGATCACACCATAACCACCACCCTGCCCCTCGAAGGAACTTGGCGGGGGGGAATGAGCAACTGGTAATGTGTTAAGTAGCCTCTGACTGAGGGAAGGTGCTGCTTTAGACAGCCCCTGGGAATTCTGGACTATGCATTAGAGGACAGAGGCCCCACGGGGCAGGCTAGGGACTTAGTTCTCCCTCTTCCTACGTGTAGGTCTCTACTGAGTGTCTCTGATTAGCAACTCCATGTATAAAGACATGATCTCTGCAGATTTGGGCATGGTTAGGTACCGTCACTGTGTGCTGTGTCCCTAATTCTCTACCCGTGTATGGTCGTGTCACCTTGCACCTGAGGGTCATTTGTTTCCTCGAGTCAAAACTGTGGTTTTAGAGCTTGGCTATTACTGATTGAGAGTCAAGGAAGATGCTGGGATCTGGAAGGGTAAGACCGATGTTCCTGGGACTATGAACCTTGGAAGGTGGTGACAGAAACGATGGCAGAGGCAGGGAGACGGACAGTGTGCGACGGTCTCCCTCGCGCCAGTTCTAATCCCCCGGCAACGTGATTGTAGAAGAAAGCTTAGCCATTCACAGCAAACGTTTACCAGACGTTTTTTTTGCGGCAGGCCCCATGGTGAGGGCTGAGGTTATCCTGTGAATAAAATATAGACACTCCTCTCTTTATTACTTGTTAAAATGTCTTCCCGAAAGTTTGTGTTCACAAATATTAACTGAGCACCTCACGTGCCAGGCAGACGTTAGGCACTGTGGAAACTGTGATGAACCGATTTCCCTGTTAATTCGTGGAATTTACAGCCCAAGAGGGGAGACACCCACCCACCAGATGCGAACGGAAGACACCCTCACCGCTAGTTATGAGTCCTCATCAGGTCACTCCCCGTGTTGATTCTGTCTACATTTATAAACATTCCTGCTGTGGCACCTGATAAACCACCACACAAGCGTCACGTCCAAGAAATGGTCAGTGAGCCGCTAGTGGAGCAGCTCCGTGCCCCAAGCGTTGTGGTCGTGTCGTGTCCACGTCGATGTGCCATCGACTGCTTGATTGTACTGATCTGTTTCTGTTTCTTGTAGTTCTTCAGGTCTGTCCAAGCTACTGTGATCTGTTTTCGACCGAAGTTTTCTGGAGTGTGGGGAACTGTTTAAGCCACTCTCTGCCCATCTGCTGCGGTGCAGGGCACCAAGCCTGCTAACTGTGCTTGATGGCGATGCTGAAGGGGATAATTATCACCAGTACTGGGTGTGCAAACCGATTTACCAGTGATGGAGTTGTCAGAGCTCAGCCTGGGAGCTCAGAGTGGCGTGAAAGAAGGAGCTTAGGACCACGCCCAGGGAGTTATGGGGTGATGGAAATTGATTTCTTATTTCAAAGTGAATCTCCAATGAGGTGGAGACGGGCATGCCAGGACTAAGTCCTTGCATCATAGTGGCATTAAAAAGTCCCAGTCAGTGGGATCCTGACTTCTACCTTCGATTGAGCATTAAACAAATTTTAACTGATTAAGCCCATTTTTATAAAATTTTTTTATTTAGGTATAGTTGACGTACAGTAAGTTTCAGGTTTACAACATAGTGATTCATGATTTTTAAAGGTTATACTCCATTTATAGCTATTATAAAATACTGGCTATGTTCCCTGTGCTGTGCAATATACCCTTGTAGCTTATTTATTTTATACATAGTAGTTTGTACCTCTTAATCCCCTACCCCTATCTTGCCCCTCCTCCTTCCCTCTCCCCTCTGGTAACCATTAATTTGTTCTCTATATCTGTGAGTCTATTTCTTTTTTGTTACATTCACTAGTTTTGCTTTTTAGATTCCACATATAAGTGTTATCATGCAGTATTTGTCTTTGTCTGACTTATTTCACTTAGCATAATACCGTCCAAGTCCATCTATGTCATTGCAAAGAGCAAAATTTCATTCTTTTTTATGGTTGAGTAGTATTCCATTGTGTGTGTGTGTGTATCACATCTTCTTAATCCATTCATGCGTTGATGGACGCTTAGGTTACTTCCATACCTTGGCAATTGTAAATAATGCTGCTGGGAACATTGGAGTGCATGTATCTTTTCAAATTAGTGTTTTCTTTTTTTTTTTTAAATATATACCCAGGAGCAGAATTGCTGGATCATATGGTAGTTCTACTTTTAGTTTTTTTTAGAAACCTCCATACCGTTTTCCACAGTGGCTGCGTCAATTTACATTCCCAACAAGAGTGCACAAGGGAAAAAAAAAACAGAGTACAAGGGTTCCCCTTTTTCCCACATCCTCACCAACATTTGTTATTCGTGTTCTTTTTGATAATAGCCATTCTGACAGGTGTGAGGTGATATCTCATTATGGTTTTAATTTGTGTTTCTCTGATGATTAACAATATTGAGCATCTTTTTATACGATTGAGCACTAAGATTAAATAAGTCACCAAAAAATAAATAAATACACACACACACACACGCACACACACACACACACGAAATAATAAAATACCAATTTGTATTTTTTTTAACTGGCAGCGTTTTTTTTTTTTTTTAATGTTAATTCTCAATTTAGATGGAGTTGTGGGGAGACAGAGATGTTTATTTGTACCTGACACAGCTGGTTGCCCCAGACTTTCAGCAACTCACACAAGAGGCCTCCATATACAAGTGAAATGAACAAACAAAAAACAACAGCAGCGGCATGAGAACAAAAATACAATGCAGGGAGCATAACCTTTGTAGAGACACTTTGACCACATGGATAAAGAACCTTTAAACAGCTTTATACTCATTGGCTCAGTAATTCTTTTCTAAAAACCCATCACTAGGAAACAAACTCAGATGCCGACAAAGATTCGTACGTGTGGATGAGTAGAGCAGCAGGCGCCAACAGCAAGGAATCGCTTCAGTAAATTAGGGCAGGCCCTCAGGCTGGAATATTATACAGCAGTTAAAAATCAGGTTTTTGAAAAGGCAGGATACAGATGTCTCTCCCGAAAATAATCCCCCCTCCCTTTTTTAATCTATAAAAATAGACCAGAAGGAAACACAGGGCAATAGTTACTGTGGTTACTCTAGGTGAAAGGATTGTGGGAAGAATTTTTTTCTCCTTCTTTACTATAATTTTTTCTAGCATTGTCTAGCATTATTGTCCATGGAGGCCTATGAAATAGCGGCCACTTGTGTCTCCAGCTGGCCGCTTTGCCCCTAGATTAATTGTGTTAAAATGCAAATCTGGGCTTGTGTTCTTCAGCATCCCTCTCAGGAGCTTCCTGCTACACGTGGCATGGATGCAGCAGCCCGCAAGGCCCTGCGGGCTCTGGGTCCCACTTGCCTCTTGGCTCTCTCCCCAGCCATACCAGGCCATTTCCCGTTTCCTGTACAGATCACATTCTCCCTCCTCTTCATTCTGGTTGCCACTCTCTTCTCTACGCTGAGCCCTTCCCCTGCACCACCACCTACCTCTAACTTAGCAAGATAAATTCAGTATCATTCTAGTAGGTCTTTAGGCCTCAGCTTAGGTCACTTACTCAGGCTGGGCTTCCCTGAGGACTTGCCAGCACCCCGACTGTGCTTCCAACATGCTCTCAGCTTCCTTGCGTAGAACACGGGTGCCCGGTCTATCCTCCCCCCGAACCAGAGGGTCCATGAGGGCTGGGACTGTGCCGCCTGGGTCACCCCTTCTTTCCCCAGAATGCAGCAAGGGCTCAGCCCCCCGTAGATGCTTCTTAAGTATCAGTGAGTGGCTGGATCTCCTCTGGTCGGACTGGAACTTCTGTTCTCAGGACGAGCCATGCCCAGTAGAGGCATAGGCTTTGGAACCCTACAGACTGAATGTCACAGGGTCGCGTTTTCCTCACCCCTGGGAGGATGATCTCAGTGCCTGTTGGACGCAAGGGTTGTGAGCTTCTGGGAGTCATCGTATGGTGTGTGGCAGGTGCTCAGTAAATGAAACTGTCATCCTAGGCAGCAGGCCTGGTGCACGACTGGTTTTGATATGACCTTGTCTATTGTAAGTCATTTGAGGAGAGGTTTCCCCCGGAGAAACCTTTTTTTTCCCCAGAAAATGAGGTCTGGTCGGTGCTCCTCCTGAACCCTAGGGCCGTGTTAGATTTCTGGGGTGCAGCACAGTGTCCCGTGCGTATTTGGGCTGAATTGACGGAACCGGACTGAAGTTCTGAGCGACACCTATGTGTCCACCTTTCACCCTGTCATGGAGGCAAATCACACTGCAGCCTGCAGCTGCTTGACGCCTGCCTGGAAGAAGAGAAAGAGCTCCCCTCAGGGCCCCAAGAGCGCTTATTGTTTCCTTTCTGAAAATCACTCTTCTCTCAAACACCTTTCAACCAGCCGCGTTGTGTCCACTGGGTTTGAATTGCACGGTATAAAAGCCAAGTTCTTTCTCTGAGGTTGGAGCCCTACATGTGGGTCATTTCGGGTAAAAGGTCTCAGAGGCTCGGACACATGGTTCTTTTATAAAACTGATTGTTCAAGCCATACAGCCCTAGGGCTGTCGCTTATTGTAGCTTCTTGAACGTCGCCAAACTGTCAGACTGGGACTGGTAGTTACTTTATCTCCCAAACACCCAGAACCAGATTTACGTCGGAAGTAGATATTAGTGTGGTTTTTCGTCCTTCCTGTAGCTGGGCCCCAAATAGTTCAGAACCAGATCCAGTACTTTGCTGTGTATTTTCACAGATTTAGGCTTCAAGCAAACCTGGAAACCGGCCTGTCGACTCCCCTCTGTGTATCTGCACACACGCGTCTCTGCGTTGGTCCGTGCGCGCTTTCCTGAATAGGTCCTTCTTCAAAATTCAACTTTTTATCACTTGGGAAATGATTTGCTGTTTCGCAGCTTGTACTTTTTTCTGGTTCTTGGAGGATCACTGCAACAGAAACCTAGCACACAAACCCTTCCCCAGGACTCGGGGCCAAATCTGCTGAGTTCCCATCTTAAAACCTTAAAATTCCTTTGACTTTTCCCGTGATGTGCTCGTTTCTGATCTAAAACTGTACTTGAAAGCTAGTCTTGTTAATCATTCACGTTAAGAAAGGAACGAATTTCTCAAAAAAGAAATCAGGTGCTAAAAACAGCTCCCACAAGAAGGCCCACTTTCTTCTCTACCTAGGGAACCAAGACAGAAACATTTCCAGGATGGAAATGGCATAGTTCAAGTGATGCAACCATTTGGCTCTCTGCTATTTTCCTCTTTTCTGCCAAAAGGAAAATATATAATATCGTGTTGAAGAATTTCCCCAGAGCTGGTAAAATAATCATTGAGGTAACCTTGGGTGCTTACTAGCATGATACCCTGAAAACTTGGAGCTTTAGCATGGTTCATATCTCAGATTTTCCAGAGAGCCAGGTTTTTACTCAAAACCTGGTTGCATAGCAGTTCTCACAGTTACGGTTCAGTACCTGATGAGAATCCTTCATGGAGGTAAAACGTGTAAGGAGAATTGCAGAGAGTGACCAGTTATCCTTCTCTGTGTTTGCCTAGTGTGCTGGATAATTAAATGAGTGGATAAAGTCTGTACGAAATAATCTTATGCAGTATCGAACAAATGGCATGACTTTTTCAAAGGTTTTGCCCATAATATTTTTTTCTGTGTCTATAACATACAAATGTTCTACCTTCAGCCTTCTCTGCCCATACTTACATAGATGCCCCCAAAACGAAAGGGTTCATAAGGAATCACTCCTTTTGTCTCTTCCTGGCACAGAGAAGGCTTTCAATAAATACGTGCCAGATGAGTGAACCAGTGGGTGAGTCATCATTTATCACACAGTTGATTAATGGAAGTATAATTGTTATCTCCTATAATTTAATAAATGTAGTGATTTTTTTTTTTAAGTTGGGATTTTCTCTGTCACCAGGTTGCCAGCTTTTGAGAAGAACAAACATCTAGGTTTATGTTAGAGGTAGTTTTTAGATTTAGTAGCCTCTATCCTTTTTTTAACTACATGGGGACAAGAGTAAATATTCAGCCAAACTCATTGTGTGATAGAACACTGTTAGAAGTATTCTAACCTGCAAATAACAACAACAACAAAAATTATGTGTAACCTAATCAGAAAAATTTTTATTGGAAAGATATTAGGTAAGTCATTGGCGTGACTGGAAAAAAAAAAAGAAGTGGCAGAAACCAAGGTAGGCTCAGTCGCCAGGAGCTCAGACAAGATCATGCCCCAGGGACGGTCCTCTTAGAATGCCACCGCACATGGCTGCCAGTGGACACGTGAATTTATGAGACGGATGGCACTGCCATGAATACTCTCTTGCCATCCTGGGCAATTGGTCACTCCCTTCAGATTCAAACACCGGGGCAAGTGCCTCTGATTGTCCCAGGCTATGTTCCAGAGAACAGGTAAGAAAGCCCTGCCAATCTTGGGATTCCCCAAAACAGGAGGAGTTTGTGGACGCTGAACAGATGAAAGTATAGAAGTCTAGTGTGAGACTGTAAATGAGTGCGCAGCAAAGTGAATCTGTTATACACATAAATATATCTCCACTCTTTTCAAAGTGAATCTGTTATACACATAAATATATCCACTCTTTTTTAGATTCTTTTCCAATATAGGGCATTACAGAGTATTGAGTAGAATTCCCTGTGCTATACAGTAGGTCCTTATTAGTTATCTGTTTTATACATAGTAGTGTGTGTATGTCAATCCCAATCTTCCAATTTATCCCTCCCCCCACTTACAGCCTGGTAACCATAAATTTATTCTACATCTGTAACTCTATTTCTGTTTTGTAGATAAGTTCATTTGTAGCCTTTTTTAGATTCTACATATAAGCGATATTATACGATATTTGTCTTTCTCTGACTTACTTCACTCTTTGCTGTACACCTGAACTAACACAGGATTGTAAATCAACTATACGCCCCCCCCCCAAAATTTTTTAAAATAAAAATAAAATCAGCACAGAAAGAAAACACAGTCTCAGAATTTGAACAAATAAAAATAAAACTAAATGAGTGCATAGCAGTGGGCTTCGTCTTGTTTCATGTCCTGTGGGCTCTTTATTCACGGCAAAGTTAAGGCGGTCCACATTTGCATTCCCCGGGTCAGCACACAGACCGTCAGTGGATTGTCTTCTCTGTCGGCTCTCCTCCACTTTCACGTATGAGGCATTAGCAAATTAGGCAAATCCCAAGGAGCTTTTGTTTCCCCGTCCCCTGGGTGCTGAGAAGCTGGCCTCTACCAGGAAACAGTGGCAAAGCCCGACTGCAAGAAAAAGATGGGCCTGGCTTTTTAACTCGGACAACTCTGTGGAAGTGTTTATTTACTTTTTAAAAAATGGCTTTTAGCAATTTCTGCTACATACCAATGAACCTGAGCTGTAAAGGGCCTCAGAGATGACATTTTTTCAACTTGTCACCAAAGTCACAAATGTCTCTCCAGCATCCCGGGTAGAGCAGGACATTCGCCTTCTGCCTGGACACGGTCAGCGAGGTGCACGTCCCTTCCCCTTTCCTATCCTGTTCTTGGAGGTCTCCAGACGGGATAAGGCTTTTCTGAAATTCCCCTCACTGTCACTTTGCTCTTTGGTGCTAGTTTTGTCGTGTGAGGCCAGGTGGGACATGTTTCATCTACGTTAATTCTAGAAACAGACAAAACTTTAGAATCAGGTATGGATTTGGTTCCCCCCTTTGCCATTTACCAGCTGGATGAATTTTAAGCAGATGTGTAATCTTTTTTGAAATGCTGTTTCCTCATTGGTAAAATGAGAAAAGTAATACCTACTTTGCAGGGATTAAAATATAATAGAGAGAACCTTACCCTGTGCCTGGCCCTTAGCAGATCCTCTAGAAATGCTAACCATCCTCCTTATTATTGGTCATACATTTGAAGGTGATTCTCTTGCCCCTTCAGGCTTCTGGTTTCTGTGTTAAACCTCTTCTCACTTGAGATGATCCCTCCTGAGTAACCTACCATTCTCGTCTTCCTCCCGAGCTCCCTCAGTCCCTGCTCCCCCAATTTTATTAATGTGATGGTGCGGTCTGCATACTCACTGGGCTAAGGGAATGGGACTATTCCTCTATCAGTATTTTTCTTCCAGTATGTGCAAACTAATTGTTGAATGAACAAATAGGCAATTATTTTATCCGTGTGACATAAAGTTATGTTAGCACTTTAGTATCTGTGTTATACTCACGTTGATCATTTTTATTTGGACTCTAGCCAAAGTCAGAGTTCTCCTCCCTTATGCTTTTGTGGGTCTTCTTTTAAGTTAAATATATGCCTTTACTTTTTTAAAAAAATTAATTAATTTGTTTTTGGCTGTGTTGGGTCTTCATTGCTGTGCGTGGGCTTTCTCTAGTTGCAGCGAGCGGGGGCTACTCTTCGTTGCAGTGCGCGGGCTTCTCATTGCGATGGCTTCTCTTGTTGTGGAGCACGGGCTCTAGGTGCGCGGGCTTCAGTAGTTGTGGCTCGTGGGCTCTAGAGCGCAGGCTCAGTAGTTGTGGCGCACGGGCTTAGTTGCTCCATGGCATGTGGGATCTTCCCGGACCAGGGCTCAAACCCGTATCCCCTGCATTGGCAGGCGGATTCTTAACCACTGTGCCACCAGGGAAGCCCTGCCTTTACATTAAATCCTGTTAAATTTTATTTAATTTGGCTGAGGTAATTTTGATCTTATGTCTTCATCCTGCTATAGAATTGCTTCTTTTCTACTTTATGTCATCCAGGTTAGATGAGTATTCCCTATAGTTCTTTTTTTTTTTTTTTTAACATTTATTTATTTATCTAGGCTGCATCAGGTCTTAGTTGTGGCACCTGGGATCTTTTTGTTGTGGCATGTGGACTTCTTAGTTGTGGCATGCATGTGGGATCTTGTTCCTGACCGGGGATCGAACCTGGGCCCCCTGCATTGGGAGCACGGAGTCTTACCCACTGGACCACCAGAGAAGTCCCTCCCTATAGGTCTTTATATTAATTATTTGGAAGCAAAAAAAATTGAATGGGACAGGATCAGTGAAAGAGCCCTGTGGCATTTCACTAGAGACTGCCTTCTACCTAGGCACTGACAATCTTTATAAGTAACAAGTATGTTGTGGTTGTGTAGTATTTTATGGCATATACATTTCTTTTTTATATGCCACGTACCATATATACTGTAAATGACGTATCATCATTTTTGCAAATATGTACAATGGTACTACATTTCAGTTTATCCCATAAGAAAATGTCAAGACAGAGTGTCAGATTATTTGCTGAAGTCAAGATGTCCTCCTTGGCTCTCCTGAAAAATCTTTCTCAAGTACCCTCTTTCATTTTGCTAATCTACTCATGGTGAACCTAAAACCTTAGAGTTAGACTTAGGGAAAAGATCTTCTTGGGTCAGTGGTAATAAACAGATGGTTAATCAATTTACATACTCTCTGTGCTTTCAAGAGAGAAAAAGAAGAATTGTAGTTT
The DNA here is from genome assembly GCF_028564815.1 of Eubalaena glacialis. Classification (NCBI taxonomy): domain Eukaryota; kingdom Metazoa; phylum Chordata; class Mammalia; order Artiodactyla; family Balaenidae; genus Eubalaena; species Eubalaena glacialis. The sequence continues at coordinate 107,728,532 of NC_083726.1, read as the reverse complement.
TGTGTGAGAGGAGTTTTTAAACTGGCAAAACAGCTAAAACATATCTGAAATCTTTTGAGTGAAAGTGTCTTTCATTCTTTTACTCATGACTATGTGTATATTTATGTTTTCTCCCATTGAACAATTATGAGGTTTTATATTTTATTTTTCATCTTAAAATTGACTCTGTGGAATGTTCACTAATGTTATGGAAAAACAGGGATTTGAGGATCACTGGAAAGATTTGGAAACAATCTATTATGTAGATGTTTATGGTAACAAGTTTAGAAGGAGACAGCTTTTCTTGCTTCTGTGCTATTTCTCTCTAAATACCTTTTCAGAAAATTCTCCAAAAATTAACTTACAACTATAATATCAAGAGAATATGCCACCTTGGTTTGTTTGTGTATAAAATGATATGTAGGATAACCTCAGGTGTGTTGATGCAAGAAATTCAATTAAATTATTTCCATGTATAAGAAAAATATGGAAAGTATTGGAACTTTCCTGTTGGTCCAGTAGTTAAGAATCTGCCTTCCAATGCAGGGGACGCGGGTTCAATCCCTGGTTGGGGAACTAAGATCCCACGTGCCACGGGGCAAGTAAGCCCGCACTCTCTAGAGCCCATGTGCCACACCTAGAGAGAAGCCTGCAGGCTGCAACAAAGAGCCCACGTGCCGCAACAAAAGATCCCGCATGCCACAACTAAGACCCAATGCAGCCAAATAAATAGATAGATAAATAAATAAATATTTTTTTAAAATATGAGAAGTATACGTATATGTAAAACAATAACTACAGATCTATTGACTGGCTGAAGAAGGCGGTAGGAGCTAGTTGTTGAGGAGCTAAGGCTATGACATGCTAAGGAGTTTAGATTTTACCCTGAAAGTCATAAAGTACCGTTCAAGGGATTTAAAGAGGAGAGAGGAGTGACCAGATTTATGTCTAAAAGCTTTCATAGGCAGTAACACAGAGGATGGGATGAGGTAAGAAGCTGTGGCAGTGATCCAGGTGAGAAAAAATGCGAGTCCAAACTAAAGCAACTTCGGGAGGGAGAATGTTGTGAATGGGAAATATTCAAGTGATATTAAGTGTGTTCAGTGAGCCAGGTTTAGTGACAGATCAGATGAGGAGAGTAAGGGAAGGAAGCAGAAAAGATGACTCTTTGGGGAGCCCATTATCTTGGGTGGCAAGATGTGAAGGAAGATGCTATCAAATGGGCTCCCCGAGAGGCAGGAGGGAAAGCACGGAGAGACCAAAGAAAGAGAATTTCAAGAGGGAAAGAATGATCCCCCAGAACCATATGCTCTCGGAGAAGTCAGGTAAAATGAGGATTGAAGATGTCCTTGGCTTTTACAAGTAGGGAAGTCATCAGTGACCCAGGCAAGACAATTTTTGAAGTGGAGAGAGGTGGGTAGAAACCTCATTGCTGTGGTTAATGTGGAAAAAAGTAATTATAGATGTCTCTTTGATGGACCATGGATTGGAATCGATAAGAGAGAAGCTGGAAGGCAACAGTGGGTAAAGGAGTGTTTCATTTGACATTTTCCTTTTTTTAAAATTGTTATTGGAGTATAGATGATTTATACTCTTGTGTTAGTTTCAGGTGTGCAGAAAAGTGCATCAGTTATGCATATACATATATCCACTCTTTTTTAGATTCTTTTCCCATATAGGCCATCACAGAGTATTGAGTAGAGTTCCCTGTGCTATACAGCAGGTTCTTATTAGTTATCTATTTTATATATAGTAGTGTATATATGTCCATCCCAATCTCCCAATTTATCCCCCGCCTTTACCCCCTGGTAACCATAAGTTTGTTTTCTACATCTATAACTCTATTTCTGTTTTGTAGATAAGTTCATTTGTAGCCTTTTTTTTAGATTCCACATAAGCGATATCATATGATACTTTCTGTCTGACTTACTTCATTCAGTATGACAATCTCTAGGTCCATCCATGTTGCTGCAAATGGCATTATTTCATTCTTTTTTATGGCTGAGTAATATTCCATTGTATATAGGTACCACATCTTCTTTATCCACTCCTCTGTTGATGGACATTTAGGTTGCTTCCATGACCTGGCTATTGTAAATAGTGCTGCAATGAACATTGGGGTGCATGTATCTTTTCAAATTATGGTTTTCTCCAGATATATGCCCAGGAGTGGGATTGCTGGATCATAGGCTAGTTCTATTTTTAGTTTTTTAAGGAACCTCCATACTGTTCTCCATAGTGGCTGTACCAGTTTACATTCCCACCAACAGTGTGGGAGGGTTCCCTTGATGTTTTCTTTGTTTGTTTAATGGAAGATATTTGGCCGTGAAGAATTGTTGGTGAGAGTTGAAAATACAGGAGAAGTAAGGGGTAATTTATGGAACTGGGTCTTGCAGAAGTGGGAAAAAAAAGATACAAAACAAAAATGGAGGTGGGGATTCTTCAGTGTTCAATAGGTGGATGGCTATTCATTCCACTGGAACTAGAAGAAAAGTGGGTATAAATATAGGATAATTGTTTGAATGAGAGCAGGCTTAATTGATGGGAATTCCCCACAAAAATTCCATTTTGTTTCCTGAGACGATTTAGATGGAGGGGGTAGTAGTGAAGGAAACGGGAGAGTGGCTGGTGGAGCCAGGGACAGATGTCTGGGCAGGTCAGGGTCCCGGCATTGCCTCCGACTGGGTGATCGAAGCCCCGTGTTGGTACCAGTCTGTGTCTGTGTGGTCTTCCCTGTGCCGTTCACCATGGTGTCGGGGGGGAGGCAGGACATGGTGAGACTCATTCTCACGGTAAATACTGAGTACCTGCCATAGGAGAGGCCGCAGTTAACAATACAGAGAAGTGAGGGAGCGAGCCCATGTGCTTTCCGGGGTCAATGCATTCCAGGCACAGAGAGCAGTAAAGGCCTCGAGGAAGGACTGTGCTTGGTGTATTAAAAGGAATGCAGGGAAGCAAGTGTGTCTGAAGTGATGTGTGACAGGTGAGGGACGCCTGAGTTTGGAAGGAGGGCTGGGAGCAGGACGGTGTGGGAGGACCCTCTAGGCCCTTATAATGGGTTTGGCTTTTAATTTGCCAATGAGAATTTTAAGCAGAGGACTGACATAGTCTGACTTTGATTTTTAAAGGGTCATTCGAGCTGCTGTAGGGATAAGAGGAGGGAAAGTAGAAGGAGGGAGGGCTGTGAAAGCAGAGAGGCGCATTAGGACCTGGTTAACAATAAGTTTGGCAAGACATGATGGAAAGTCAGTCCAAGCATGTTCCTACCTCAGGGCCTTTGCACTTTCTGTTCTCTGTGTCTGGGCTGCTCTTCTCCCAGATACTCCCGTGGTCCACACACCATGCCCCCTCCTTCAGATGTCTGCTTAAATGTGAGGCCTTCATAGCAGCCCTCACTCACCCCCTCACCCCACATACCCAATACCACCTCCACCATTATCATTATTAGGGATAATAGCAGTGCTAATATTATTTTTCCCTTACTATGGCTCCCTTTCTGGAAAGACGTGATACATCAAGCTTCACATATCGTCCTCTGCAGAGGAGAAGAATGCCACGACGCCACGGGGCCGGTTTCTTGGCTCCGCGTGTAGCAAACAGCCTTGCCTTCGGCTGGTGCCAGTCTTCGCATCCTTTTTTAGTCCCGTCACTCACACTCTTCAGAATCTTCCAGCTTAAACTCTTGAGTAACTCTGGACATTGGAATTAGCTGGGAACTTGAGAACCAGATGAAGGTTGCTGCCAATAGCATGCCTTCTGTGCTTGGCATCTAATTCTGGCACTTGTTTTTAGCAGGTTTGATTGCATAATTCAGCCATTGGCTACAAAAAGTGACCACATATCCGGGCGGGAAAAGAGGATTTGGAAGCACAGGATGGAAGCTGTCTTGGGATTCAGAGGACAGGCAAGGGTCTTTGTTTTTAAAAATGTGCCTGCATTTCCAGTACTCGTGGGATTAGCGACCGTCGCTTCCTTTGGGGAGTATGGTGTGATGCTGTTGTTCGTGGTCCTTTCTACCAAGTCTCCATTTTTGTTATATCTTTTGTGCCTGAATCCCATGTTTTGCAATAGTTTCCTCTCCTGCAAAATCTGTATCAATTAAGTACAACTTAATTTGTTTTCTCACTTTTCCCTCATTAAAGAGGTGCTAGATAAACTGCTATTCAGAACTCCTGATAAGTATGAAATAATTGAAAATAGCACATGTAATTGACACCATTCCAAAATAAAGCAAATAATTTGTAGATTTCGTCCTTATACTCTCATTGTGCATCAATAATAGGATTTCTGATATACATACATACATACATGCATACATTTTGGGGGGAGATACTATTTTCACGATTTATTTTACTTCCATTTAAATTTCACCATTAAATACTGAGCGTAACTATATGCTGGCCCTGTGTTCAGATTTTTGAAGTAAAGGTAAATGGACAGCTTTAAAGGAGCACTGTATTAAACATGGTACAATATATTAAAGAGTTAGATAATCTAGGGCGTGGCATAACTCTGTCTACCTTTACACATTTAATGGCACAAGTAGACTATAGGGACAAGACAAGCGATTGGAAAAACCCGTTCAGGACTGAACTAAGAGCCCTTGGTGGCTGACAGAATCTCCCCTTGACTTCAGACTTGAGACAAACTAAGGAGTTTGTCAGTATAGAAAAACCACTGGATTCCTGATGGCAGGACGAACGGTAGCATCGGGAGAGATGTCAAGGGATGGTCTCATGCCAGTTAGGGTTGTGAGGGCCAGTCGGAAGCAAGCAGGGTGGGCAGGAGGCTGGAAATCGAGATGGATATTGCGGCTCCAGTCCAGGAGCTGTAGATCGGAACCACAGGCTGGAAAGTCAGTGTAGCGGCAGGATGGTTAGTGCACTCTTCAGAAATCCTGTTTTCCAAGCAAGTTCCTAGGATGCTTTCCTCAAACAGAGGGATTTCTGTATTTTTGAATGCACAAATATGATACTTCTTGAGAACCCTCAGCTCATTTCTAGAGGAGAGATCTTACGGTTGTGTGTTTTGTTCTCAATGTGTGGAATTTAAGTTGTAAGTGAAAAGAGCATTGTTATCAAGAGTCAGGACAGTCGTTCTAGCCCTGAACAAATATGTGATCTTGGGCAAGTCTCTTGGAGAAGAGAGATGCACAGAGAGCATTGAACTCTGTGACTTCTAAAGACTCTTCCATCATGAAAGTACAGAAATTCTTTGCATGCATCGTGCATGCCTCCTGTTTCCCTTTGCAGCATCTGGGGTTGATGAGAGCCGTCAGGAGCGCTGTGACCTTGGAGAACTGGCTCATATCACGAGAGCAGATGCCAACCCCCTCCAGTGCTCTCCCTGGGCAGATGACCCGCTCCCTATTAAAACCCCTGAATATTGACGTCACTGATAAGCACCTGCATAATTGATACTGTTGCCAGTGATCAAACGCTGAAATTACCAAAGGGTCTTGCTGGAGGAGACCCTAAGGTATTATGTTATCTAGTCCAGTTATGGCCTCCAGACCGCAAAGAGTCTGAAAAGAGTAATGGGGGTGTGTCCATGAGTCAGTTTTGATATTCCACATGCCCCATGGTAATTCTATATTTGACAACAGTATTGTAAGGTTAGTCAAGCTAGGGAAGCACGAGATTGCTCTGCTTTTGGCCGGAGTTACAAACATGAGAGTAAATCAGTTATTCCTTGTAACTGCTGTTGGGTACGCAAAACCTTTCAAACACAGTGCCTATAGCTGTGACGTGCGGTACAGTTAGCTGCTGGCCACACATGGCCGTCGAGCACCTGAAACACGGCTCATCTTCTTGAGCTTTGCTCTAAGTGTAAATGCACTCCAGACTTCCAAAACTCAGTATAAACACCTGCAATATCTCATTACTTTTTATACTGGTTACATGTTTAAATTGATAATATTTTACATAGATATATATAGGGTTAAATGAAATATTTTATTAAAAGTAATGTCAACTATTTCTTCTTACTTCTTTTTACTGTGGGGACTACAACATTGAAAATTACATCATGTGGTTTGGTTCACGTTATATTTCTGTTGGAAGCGTTGGTGAGAGACTTCTGGGTGGTGAAAAGGCCAGGACACGTTCTTCATTCTGCCCCCAAGCAAAGTGAGATCAGAGAGGTTAGACCACTTGTTCAAGATCACGCAGTGAGTTGGTAGCTAAGCTAGGATTAGGTCAGTATGTTTTCCATTACCAAAAACAGTCTAAGGGATCACAGTGATTTGTTTTACCTGGAGCCTAAAATTGCTGCTTTGAATAAAAACCAAGGCTCTTATATAGACTATTAGCAGTTTTCCAAAGCACGAGCCCTAAGTTGTATCCCTCCAGTATCAAATCCAACCAAAAATGAATTAAAGAGAAAAGAAGAAATAAGAAAAGGAAAAAGAAAAGCTTTCCCTTAAAGGACCCAGTGAGAAATCCCAGTTTTCCTTCTTGAGCAGATTTCTTTCACCCGAACACCCTGGCATGGTACATTAATTGCTGAAGAAAACCACAGTAAGAAAACATTTATAAGGAGTCCAGGCTTCATTCATCATGCTTTTCCCTTCAACACAGCAAGAATCCCTTCAACAAATACCCATTAAGAGATTAAGGCTGACCAAGAATAAATTGTTTTGGACCCCAGGCGGTTTTTTTGACATCATTTCCTCAGGATTAGGGACCCCAACGATACGTGTTTAGCATGAGGCTATGTTAATACTACATAGTGATACTCTGAAAAGTTTTTAAATAATTTTTTAAAGTATTGAACTAATAAGACTTTAATGTGATTATTTCGCCCACAAATGGGGTCTTCTTTTTTCCCTCCACGGTGTGCAACCAAACCCGGTAATTCTGTCTTTAAAAAAAAAATTGTACAAAGTGGTCCATGAAGTGTAGCAACATCATGGGCACTTGAGGAATTGTCCTTGGATGAAAAGGAAACTTAGCATCTTGTGTGGTTTGTTCTGGGTCCCTTCTCCCGGGAGCCATCATTTCTCTTCTGATAACTTTATTTGGTTTTTCTGGTTACCAGTATTGTTATGTGTGGAGTTTAAACAGCTAACAATTCTATAAGGTTAGTTACAAAAATCTTCCATGCCACCCACTTCACTGTTGCCACTCTTGATTTCCTGCTCACCAGAGGGAAACACTTTCAAATGTTTTAACTGCTTCTTTTGTCATTTACCTCCAATTCTTAAATCACTTGCTCATGTTGCTGTTTCTTTTTTTTTTTAACTTTTATTTTATATTAGAGTATATTTGATTAACAATGTTGTGATGGTTGCAGGTGGACAGCAAAGTGATTCAGTTATACATATACATGTATCTATTGTACTTCTTTATTTTTCACTTCTAGACATTATCTAATGTTATCTCATCGTGGAAGATGACAGTTTATCCTTTTTGTCCCCTACCCCAGCCCCCCACTATGTAATCATAATTTTGGATAATTTCATCCAAGTAATCATAATTTCAGATAGATCAGTATTTAGTGTTTACATCTTACGATTATATAAATGCTATTTGCATCTGACTCATATAGTCTATAAAGATTACTTTTCCTTTCCTGTAACTTTTAGTTTTCCCTGGGGTTAATAACTATGGTGTCTTTACCATGTACCTACTACTTAGTTTTTTATGTGCTTGTTGCTAATTCAGCTTGTTGCTAATTCAGACTCTCTGCCTCACCTCTCTCTCGGCTAATTCGGATGCAGTAGGTGTTACAAATCCTGAAGCAGAGCCTCTCAGAGCCTTCCACCTGCTCTGGTCTTGGCTTAGCTTGGTGCCCAGCTGCCATCTGGACCTTTCTTCACTTTACCTCTTCTTTGAGTTTGATTTTGTTTCCTGAATGCCATGCTTTTCCCTGTTTTAGTTTGTTCCCTGTTTTAATGGAGGACCATTTCCAATAGCTTCTTTCTTTTTTTTTTTTAATTAATTAATTTATTTATCTTTGGCTGTGTTGGGTCTTCGTTTCTGTGCGAGGGCTTTCTCTAGTTGCGGCAAGCGGGGGCCACTCTTCATCGCGGTGCGCGGGCCTCTCACTATCGCGGCCTCTCGTTGCGGAGCACAGGCTCCAGACGCGCAGGCTCAGTAGCTGTGGTTCACGGGCCTAGTTGCTCCGCAGCATGTGGGATCTTCCCAGACCAGGGCTCGAACCCGTGTCCCCTGCATTGGCAGGCAGATTCTCAACCACTGCGCCACCAGGGAAGCCCTCCAATAGCTTCTTGAAAGTGGAGGGTGGCCAGTAAATTTTTTGAGACCTTGCCTGTCTGAAAATATCTTTATTTTTTCCCTATCCTTGATTATTTGACTGAGTATACAGTTGCAGGCAGGAAATAATTTTCCCCCAGAATTTTGAAGGCATTGCTACATTGTATGGCCCTTCAGTGCTACTGTTGAGAAGAACATGCCATTCTGATTCTTAGTCCTTTGTGTGTAACTATTTTTGTTTGCCTGTTTGTCCTCTGGGAGCATTTTTATCCTCCAAGTTCTGAAATTTCCCTGTCATGTGCCTTGGTGTGGGTCTGTGTTAATCCGTTGGTGTTATTTCAATCTGCATGTTCATTTCCTTCTCTTCTGGGAAATTTCCTTTTCTGTTTTCTTAGCCCTCTCCCTGGAACTCCCATTATTAGGATGTTGGCCCTGTAATTTTCTCTTCTTTTCTCTTTTATTTTCCACCTGCTTATATTTTAAGCTCCTCTTTGGGAGATCCCTCCACTTTATTTCCCACTACTTCTATTGAATTTTTATTCCTGACATCACACCTTTAATATACAACTGGGTTTTTTGTTGTTGTTGTTTTTCTGGACATGTTCCTCGTTATAGCATTGTCCTTGTTTCAGAGTTGCAATATCTTCTCTTATCAAAGCATAATAATTCTTCTACTTATTTTTTCTCTTCCCTGCATTGTCTCTGTTTTCTCCACCTTGCCTTTTTCTGTTTGTTTGCTGGTTGGTTGTGTTTTGCTCTCTTTTATGCTCAAACATCTGGTGATCTCTGCTTGTCTGCTCATATTGAAGAGTTGATGGCACACTGATTGGAAATTCTACATCCATGGGTGGGCTTGTCCATGAGAAGAACCAGCCTGGGCATTTTCTTGAGATACCTTTGGTGTCATTATCTCCAGGTTTTTTGTCTTTGGCTGCTCAGATTCCCCAGAGATGGACGATGCTTCGGTAGCCATTCTAGAGCGTATAAGTCTAGCTGCCAACATCCCTGGAGTGCAGTGGGAGAAGGGGTGAGGGGAGGTCTCAGTGGTCAACATACATGCATTCTTTTAATCCTCCATATATAAACTTTCAGTTAATTCCACTTAGTCATTTTGGTGTCAGCTCTTTTGGATGTCACTGTCTATTACTGACTCTAGTGCATGAACTTGTAATCTTCTGCCAGGGTAGGGGAGGAGCAGTTACACGATGGTCCAGGATTTCAGATGTAACCGGTTGCACCAGTTCCAGAATTCTGCCCTGTACATCTGGTTATTTCACAGCTTTCCCTACTATGGTTTAGAATTCCACTTTCTTGTCTCTTCTAAGTAAATTACCGTTGGTTCATCTACTTTCAAGTTTCTGGCTTGTTTTTCTGTTTTGTACTCCACTCCCACCCCCCTTTCCTTCTTGCTCTTATCTCCTCTTCCTGGTGTCTTTGTCCTTGTGCCTTCTTAAAAATCTCTTTGCTGTTATTTTAGAGGAGTTTGGGGAAAGAGAGCAGAGCTAAAATTAACGTCTTCAAATTCAGATGAATTCTGACAATCTCTCTGCCATAGGGAGATTGTCTAAAATATATGTGTTCTTGTATATATCACACTAAACCTTCTCAGAAAGAAACTTCACTGTCAATTGAAATTATCATTACTATTGATAATTTTTTTTAAACCTTGACAAGTACAACTTGTATCACAGATGTTGCTTGTGTAGAATTTCTCTAAGGTGTTAAGGGACAGGTGTCTCTCTGTATTCCTATGTCCAGTTAATGGACACAGATTGTTACGTCTCCTTTGTTATAAGAAATCAAAGGAATAATCTGGTTAAAACCCAGTTAGTTAGATTTTTGTTCTGTTTTTACACCAGCACCCTTTAATTCAATAAAGAAATCAATATACAAATTAATAATAAACTCATTAGCATATGTAAAGCTCTTAGAACCATGACTAGCACATAGCACCATGTAAGTGTTAATTTCTACTGTTACTTTGATATACTTTTATAATACTTTTACATTTTCAAATAGTCATAGCCAGTGGTCCTCAAATCTAGCTGCACAGCCGATTCACCTGATGATCTTTTTAAAAAGATTTCATTTCCTGCCTCAGACCTACTGAATTAGAATCTTCAGGTGTGGGTTCCAAGTACATAACAAAATAGAACTCCAGTTTTCTGGGAAAGAGAGAAGTGAGACATTTTAAGAACCACTCTGGGGGAAAGGAGGAATCAGCACATCATCGATGGCTCTTATCATGTCGAGGGTGTTTTAAGAAGACAGCAAAGGAGCCCGTTCTGAGAGCTGAGACTAGAAACAAAGCATTGTATACACAACAAACAAATAAATTTGTACAACAAATAAATGTATATGTGTGTATGTGTGTGTGTTTATACAGTAAATACATACACACATGCACACAGAGCTTGGAAACCAAAGTCTTGGGCCTTTGGTTCTCCTTCTGTACAGAACATTTAGTGTGTTGGCCCCTTTCTTTATGCTGTTTCATCCCTTTGCTTAAATCAGATTATACCTGGAAAGAATTAGAAGAGGTGCTTGTGGATAGATGTGCATTTATTCCTGCTCTCCCAGTGGCAGACCCTTTTGAAGTGTTGGCCAGAGTCAGCTAAGCATTTACTTTAGACACAATCCACACTCCTGAGGGAACCCACGCGATTCTGATGGATTACATTTAAATTAATCCTTGTTCAGAGTCAGGTCTCATCTGCTAATGGGGTTCAATTTTCATTCATCTACTGTAAAACCAAATAACCCTTATGTGCAGCTGAGGGAGAAAAGGGAGGAAATTAAAAAGCCTTAGGTTTTATTTCCATCTAAGTGACTCAGAAAGCTCTAAATGGTTATTTTATTTGAGAATTAATAGTGACCCTTTGTTTAACGAAAGCAGTCAGTGTTGCAAGAATAATTTATAGAATAATAAATAGAATTATAGAACTCTATATTATATAATTATAGAATAATTAATAGAAATCATAGTTGGGGGCTGGGATGGAGGGTGCAAAATTGCAGAATAACCAGATCCATATCCACTAAATTTTTTAAGTTTATAAAATTTTTATTGTTTGACTCTAAGGAATATTCCTTTAAAATCTATCCAAAAATGTATCTTGAAATTCTATATTCTCGTGTTGGAACAGTGGAGAATAATATCAGAGCTTTGGGTGGGTAAAATAATAACAGCTAGCACCTACTGCATGCTGGCTACGTGCCAGGCACCGCCCTGAGTAATGTACATCTGCTCACTTGTTGGATCCTCTTTGGATACCACTTCGCCGTACTGCTTTGGGCTGCTCACCCCAGGTGCCTGGCCCAGGGGACACTGTGCTCCAGACTGGGCTGGGCAGGGCTGTAGAAGGTGTTTTAGAAAACGCCAAAGGAAGCCAATTGATGCCCGCTCTTCCTTTCACATGCCATCTCATTCACAACCAACAGTCACGCTCTTAAGGGACTATTAGGGCAGGTGACCTCAGAGAACTCAAGGACATTACTCAGGGTCACACAGATGGATGGTGGCAGCCAGGATTCAGTCCAAGTCGGATTCCAAAGCCAGTGGCATACCTCCCTGCCTTCGTTAATACCTTTTGCTCCAGTTTGCCTCTCAGGAGGCAGAAAAGAAAGCCAGGGATGAGTAGCTACCTCGACTCACAGTTACCTTGTGTAGCACTGCATGATTCTTCAGCCGATTTCCCAGGTATCAACCTGGATGCACGGTAAATAAAGCACGGGAAGGCACCGTCCTTCTTTTGTGTTGAGAAGAAATAACCCTCTTTTGCAGTGGCTTCAGAGAACAGGGCCCACCACCTCTGGGTTTTTTCCCTCTCCCCTTTTCTTTTTTTCCTTTATCAAAAAGATATGAATGCTGAGATCATCCCAGAGAAATCTAGAATAAATACCATGAGAAAATGGCCTCTCTGGAAGGCGTCTTGTTCTCCCGCTGTTTGTAATTGTGAAAAGCTCAGCAACTGGGCAGCTGGATGGCGATAAATATAGCCCGCAGCACTGACGCCCGCTGAATCCTGCTTTCTTAGAAGCACAATGGGAGCCCACGGAAGTCGGGGAAGGAGCAGTAAAGCCCAGTCAATCAGTCAGCCTCCCTCCCTTTCTCTCTTTTTCTCTCTCCATCCTGGACATCGGTGTGGGTGTGCGGATAGAAACGGCTCCAAGGTGCACTTAAAATAGCTCTTGGACCCGCACACTGGCTAAGCTCAAAGACAGGGGAGATGCTACCTCTAAAACCGGCCCCTGTCTGACCCTTAAGCTCAGGACGATTTCAACCATTCTGGCCCAGGGATCTCCGGAAGCACGTTCTTTTCTCCACTGCTTGGGTACAAGCAAGTTTTATAGGGTGAGCTCCGGGCATTTGGCGTCTCGCTGCTGCCTGGGTACTTAGATATCTTATTCTAACCAAACTCAGCTGTCTACAGCCTGGGGATTAAAAATAGCCTCCCGGTGCTAGCTGTGGAATTGAAGAAGATACTCAGTGAGCAGAGAGGTCAGCATTACTCAAGGCACCTGCCTCTCATACCTGTGGGTTTCATTGCACCTACGTGTTTAATCTCTTGAGATTGTTTTAGTTTTATGGGATACCCTTGCCCCTTTGTGGGGCCTGTGCAAGATTAAACAGTCATCTTAGATTTGTGGGCATCAGTATCCTTAGGAGTCTGGATTTTGGCAGGAGAGAGCCATTGTTTTACTTGGTGGTTCCCAGAAACAAATGGTGCCTCGTTATCTTCCCATGCAGACGTCAGTGGTATTTGCTATTGATGCATACATTTATTTGTTTTCTCTTTCCCATTTGGCGATGAATACTTCAAAGGAAAGAACCACGTTACCTACGTTCGTTGTAACTGCCCACAAAACTTAATTAATCATCTTACACATCTTAATGTGTTTTGTGACCGTTGAACTGACCAAAGCAACCTTTCTTTAATGTCCATGGCACTCCTCTGGAAAATGGCATAAATACTATGTTGTTTGCCTAACCTTCCATTGTTTGAGGTTCTGTGTTCACAAGTCCTCTAAGAGTAAATCAGCATGTATATGTGTGTATGTGTAAGTGTTTCATTGGATATGAGCTGCATCAATGCTTTTTTTTTTCCCTTTAATATCTACAATTGCTTCCTTCAAATTGAACCTCAGAGTGTAATATTTGTCAAAATAAAGCAGGAGTAGTTAAAGCAGAATATATTTAAAAGGTAAATTTAAACATGGATTAAATTGGAGGCAGCCCTGAAATTGAAGAGCAGGGCCTCTGTCCGTCCGCTGGTGGCTGGCATGCCCCAGGGCAGGACCTGCCTCACAAAACCTCTTGCCTGCAATTCCCCATCCTTGGAACCGGAGCCCTGTTAGCAGAAGAGCACCAGCTGTTCCGGCCTTGGTAGTGACTCATGGAGGAGGGGCACTCGCCAATGAAATCAGGCCACGACATGGGGACTTCTTAGAGCCAAAGTGAACGTCTTGAGTTACAATCGGGAGCCATTGCAGGTTATACAGAGCTGATTTCCTAAAAACCATTCACTTAGTACAGTGCCTGGCATATAGTGAGGACCCAGTAAATGTTGGCTAAGATGCAAAGAGGCCCCCAGCCCTATCTGTTAGCTCAGCTTCAGAAAGCCCAGGAAGATAACGTGGTGAACTTGATCTGAGCGGCCACAGCAAGTCCATGATGATCAGGTGACCTCGGCCACATTCTTCAGATTTTTTCCCTTTGCCTCTGAATGAAGACGACTCTTTGCACAAATAAAATGCAGACACCTCAGCCTCCAGTTCAGCTGCTGTCCTGTAAAGAAGGAAAGACATTGCGAGTGAAACTCACGTGAAAAGAACTAGTTTATGATACATTTGAGACAAGAGGGTAGATTGAGTTTGAGGCTTTTCTGCACAGAGCACAAAGGAAAGGAGAAAAACACATTGACTATGTCCTCTTCTGCTCCTTGCCCGAGATTCACATTCACCTGTTATGTGCCAGCCCCGTGACATTTGTCATTTTCCTTAGCCCTCACAACTGCCCACAAGCTGGGTGGTGTTATCCACAGTCTACAGATGAGGAAACTGAGACTTGGCGAACAAGGTCGATGACTCGTCCAGGGTCATCGAGCTAGTAAATGGCAGAATGAGTGTTTGAACCCAGACCTTCTGATTCCCAGCCCGATGAGGTGGGAATAAAAGAGTGGAAACAACTGTCCACACCTCCCAGAGTGATCACAGGCATTAAAGGTCCTGATCATCTTAAAGGTGGCACCGATTCTTATCCATCACTTACCTTTTTTTTTTTTCTTCTATATAATAAGAAAGTAAAGTCTGACACAGTTTATTAATTTGTCTGACTCAGTAAACGCCATTTTTAGGTACATCCCCTAATGAAGCCAACAGCAATCCCGTAAATTACCGTTAGATTAAGAACCACTGTGTGACCTCAGATTTGACCCCTAACCTGCTGATAACTGAGAAGCGCTGTGCGTAAGACATGCTGGAGACGCCCACAGTCAAGGCTGATGGCACTGGAGACCTGCAGTTAGACGAGGTAGGCTGACTCACAGCTTTATCGACAAACCGTGCAATTCACCTATTGAGAGTGTGCAGTTCAGTCACTTTTAGTATATTCACAGGGTTGCATCGCTTACCATTGAATCAGAGCTCTTGCTGTGTATCATCCGTGCCTGGAACCCACCAAGGACACCGAGGCTGTGCATTGACAGGCTTTCTCTCTGCAGACTTCCTTTTTCTCTTTCTTTTGTTTTAAGGAATTGAACAGCACTGAGGGATAAATCCTCGAAGTAGGGCTTTATCTCCTTCTTCTTCTTGAGAAACATTTAGACATCCTTTCTTTAGTGAAAGATCCTCTCTCCTGTAAGAACCTAGAAATCGTTCGTTGGTCCTCCACTCTGATGTTTCCAGCAAATCCAACTCATTGCATACATAAAGCTTAGTTTTTGAGAGCCTGTTCGTTCTTTCAGACACTCGTATTTTTATTCATACAAATGCCTAGCACCAGTCCACGCTCCGGGAATGTAGAAATGAAAGGATATTCTATTTCAGAAATTCAGTTTCCAAACCTCAGCTGTGCCCACAGAGTCAGGGCAAGTGGGGAAGTTTCAGTATCCGTGGGAGGAAGGCAGGCCCGACAGTCGTTGGTGAGTGTGGTAGGCAGGCCGGCTGTTCGTAGCTGGGAGCTGGGGTCTAGCATTAACTTTGGAAAAAGGTTCCAAGAGCAGATAGCAGAAACTCAGCTATAGAAGCTGGGATTCGGTCATAGGACGCTGTCCTGGAGAAGGAGCAGAATATAAAGCTGGGTGGGAAACCAAGATGAAGGACCCCATTACAGGAAAGACTTTTTTTCTGGGTGACAGCAAGCCCCAATAAAACCAGCCGTTGGGGTGCTGATTCCTTGAACCACTGGGCTCAAGCTTCCTCTTGATAAACGGCAGGTTTGGGCCTGGAGTCTGGGTGGAGCTGAACTTACAGAGAGGGGGTTAAGTAAGCCCAGCTGGAAAGGTTATAGGGCCACTGAGGCAGACCGCCAAGCATCTCACTACAGCCAAAACCCAAATAAAATAAATAGGACTGATGTTATGCGCAGAAGAAAATGGACATTCCGAGAGCGCATGACTTGAAGGAAAAGATTTCAGTTCTGTGCGTCTCGTAGACTAAAATACGAGGTTGCTTGAATGCTTGTGACACAAGATAGTTTTGTGTAGTCTGTTTATTTATTTATAGTAGAAACAAAAGAACACTCCCCTAGTTTTTCTTACCACACGAGGGTAAGATTTTAGATTATCTTTCCAACAAATACCTATCAACTATTATGTGTCAGGAACACGTCCTTTGTACTGTGATTCCAAAGACAAATAAGATAGTTCTTGCCCTCAAAGAATTTGTCTCTGCAGAAGACAGATAACTAACCAACAAATTAGAATATAGGGTGATTGGGGATGCATTTCATGTCATTGGCTCACAGAGGAGAAGCAAGTGACTTAGGAAAGGAAAAAGTGGTTAAGGTGGGGTCATGAAGGAAAGTAAAGGTAAAGACAGGTTTGGGGAAGGCAAATAGAAGTGAAGAGGCACGACTGGCTCTAGAAACTACCAGAAGCTGGTGACTGGGGGGAAGGGGAGTGGTAGAAAATAAAACTGGGAAGATAGGCCAAAGAGGCCTGCAGTGCTTAGTGGAAGAATTAAACTTTACCCCCAAAACTGTGGGCCACCATTGAAGGAGTTTAGGCAAGGAAGGGATGTGCTCCTTTGTGTGTGTTTAGAAAAACTATTTTGGGAACTATGCGAAGGATGATGGATTATAAGACAGGAGTCAGAAAGGCCAGTTAGGAGGGAAAATGATGCTGATAATTCTCAAGTACTCGCATTTTCCTCTTACCGCCCATTGGAGCTTCCAAAAATGTGGACTCAGCTACAGAGAAGTAAGACAAATGTGAAATCCTGGCTTGTGAGCCACTCAGGAAAGGGTAGACTGGGGCCCTAGAAGTGGGGGAGATCAGAAGGCTTCTGAAATGAGGAAATAAGTTATATTAGGGCACATAGGTAAGGAGATTGCAAAAATGTTTAAAATCTAAATCACTTTGTAGCCATGCTAATTATAAGAACCCAGATTTTACCCCAGTAAAATTCTGCAAAGTGCTTTGAAGTTGGTCCCCTCTCGCCACCCCCAAAAGCCAGCTTACCTTCACTCTGAGTTACAAATTAAAATTCAAGTGGTACATAGCTGTGGAAGTCATATTTACATTCTCACACATTTCAGATCTCTTGAGTTCATTTTGCTAGTTATTTGTTTTCCTTTGAGATAGGAGTCAATTCTGTCACACTTTCTTCTCCTGACAATAACTGCTTCCCTCCCCCGCCCCCTGGGGTAGCTTTCCCTCCAACCGTTTCTTGTTGTTCTTACCCAAGACCCAGTATCTGCCAAAACAAATGTATGTGAGTGATAAACGCTGAGAGGAATGTCTGTTGGACCACAGGAAATTTCCTGTTCAGGAAGAGATCTTGGGAACTTCCTGTGGAGAAGTGCATTGTGGGACTTCTGGCTGCAGGCCCTTGACCACAGCTGCAATTAACTAAAGGCAGGACGGGGCGGGGGGAGAGGAAGAAGAGGAGACAGCTACCCACAGACAATTTTATCCATGTAGCCTGAGGAGGGAATGGGTGAATACAGCTTTGAAACTTTCCAAGAGAACCCCTTCATGGCCACCCATCTTTCACAGCATCCCAGACGCTTCCTTAGGGTTCCCCCCAAAAAGCACTGTCCTGTTATGCATGCGTGTCCTCCCGTTCCCCCATCCCTGGTAAGCCTGCAGGCGATGTCTACCTCCTCTTGAGCCCCACCAACTAGTTGGAATCCCCTCATCAGCCTCAGGGCCCCCTCATGGCTACTGGTGTCCAAGCCTTGGAGCTGGTGATGTTTGTTCATCCCAAGTATTGGAAGAGAGAAGACGAGAAACTTGATTCTTGGGCTTACTTCTATTTGACTAAGAAAACACTAAAGAAATGTTACGGAATTATAGTGAAAGACTGGATAAATAAAGCCAGTTTATAAGCGCAACCAAAACCGACAAGGAGAACCCTGCGTTTTGGTTGGTTCATTCCGGTATGAAGTTCTGAAGAACGCCTCGTGGCCAGACTTCTCAGCCCCCTGAGTGGGCTGCGTGGCAGAGCTGGATCCCACTGGCAGGGAAGTTTCTGTGGCCCTGCAGAGGTAGGGTAGGCCTTGGAGCTTCAAGGCTGACAGGGCTGTGACTAGCTCCCTAGTCCCTAGCTGTAGAAAAGGGCAAGACACTTGATCTCTCTGCATTGCAGCTTCTTTGTCTAACCTGGGAAATTAAAAAAAAACAAAAAACTTTCCCCTCTCTCAGGATTGGTGTGAGAATTAAATCATGGAGAGAAAAGTGCCTAACCCAAAGCAGATGATAGCGAGAGTGTTAGACAGATTTTTCCCTCAAGTCTCTCATCATTACAAAATGGAAATTACTCAGCTTTGGTTCTGGCTCAAGGCAGAGGAAAGGCTTGGAGGGGCCTCTCAGCCTCAGCTCCGGTGATTTGCCTTCAGGGAAGTTTTTCCTAGAGCTTCTGCTTTGCACCCAAGTGCCTGTTACTTCTTTACAGCCTCCATTCACCACTGGCGTCCACCTCTGAAGGGCAGGGCTGTGTTCGAGTCTCAGAATCAGAGTCACAGCCTGGTGGTGGCTTATGTCCTCGGGGAGCTCCAGCCGGCATGGGGGAGGGGAGTGACTAGCTGAGGACTGAAAAGCAGCCCACGCCGTGTTCTGGGTCACGTACAAGTATCCTGTCCTCTGTGCATCACCTGTGTTGCCGTCCATCCCTCTCACTCTGCCCTAACGGGCACAGCCCCTGTTACTGTCCAGGGCTGGTCGCTGGACAGGAATTCATTACTGTATTCTACTTAGTTGTGTGTCCACATCCCCTGCTGGAGGGTGACTCCTCGAGGACAGGGGCCACGTCTGCCACAGGGTTTGTGCTTAATAAAGGCTTGTGAAGTGGAATCCATTCGATTTTAGGGGGACGTTCCAGGGAGGCCTTAATGATGGGGCTTAAACGAAAGACATTCGTGATAATACGTCATGAAATACCATACCAACCAGGCTGAATGTCCTTTGTTCTTATTAAAAATATGTGTCTGTGTGCTCTGCTGACTATCTGTATGTGTTGTCCTCTCTTGTCCTTTGACCTACAGGCTCCATTGTCACATTTTTAGTTTCTATTTTCATTGCCCCCTTCCTTCCGAAATTAGGTCTTTTCTCTCTCTCTCTCTGTCTCTCTCTTTCTCTCTCTTTCTCTGTCTCTGTCTCTCCCTTTTGGGGGGGGTTCCCCTCTCTTTACTCTAGAAGCTTGAAATGCAGGCCTATTTTTGCAACAGGTCTGTAAACGAAAGGCAGTGGTATTGACCCTTGACAGAATGAGCCCCCAGAATTATCTTGAAACACGAGGGTCAAATTTTTAAATGTTCTTCGAGAGTATGTGGCCAGATGTTCACCAGAGAGAATTAAAAAGCCAGAATATTGCATGGCAAACATTGTCTGAGTGTTGAGTCTGCCCTCTGAAGTAGCACAAGTATGTCATGGTTTCAAAAATAAAAGCAAAAATACAGATGAAACAAAAAATGAGCTGTATTCATTGAAAAAGTTGTCCTCATCATGTGGGATGAGTGATTTTTGCTTTACATTATTCTGAAGAGATTCCCCACATCAGAATGGCAAATATGGGAACAGAGAAACATGAATTAACTGGAAGAGAGCAAAATAGACCTCTCAACTGACTTTTCTTTTTAAAACTCTGACCTTGGCCTTTAGAAGAAAAAGGCAAAATTTTTCTCCAGAGTTATCTGATTTAGTTCAAGAGGCCACTCTCAGGTTGTGGCCTAGAGCAATTAGGCCAATTTCCTACATTTTAAGAATGTTCCTTACAGTTGGGAAAATAAAAGCTTGTTTAATGACTCTTGATGTCACCCAAACATTCAGGTATGTAATCGAATGCTCCCTTTCCGCAGCTGGTGCTCTGTTTCATTTCCATGGCCTTGACGGAGACTAGGATAAAGAATGGTCATCCCAGGGAGAGACCTCGCTATTCTGCAGATAACATACTATCATCCAGGCATTTGCTGTAGTGAAGATATTGTTATGGTAAAGCTAGTACTATCTTATATTTATGTGATACCTCATAGTTGACTCATATTAATGTATGGATTAAACTATCTCGTTTAATCGTCACAAGGCCCCTTGCTGTACAGATGGGGAAACAGACTCAGAGGTTAAGGATGGAGTTCGACCAGTAGAACCTTCACTCTGTTTCGGTCTTTTCTCTCCAAGTTCAGTCTGGCCAGGGATGAAGCTACTGACCAGGAGGTGAGAGCCAACCTGTGTCCGTTAGTAAGCGATTTCCTGACAAACCCAAGGCCAAAGGAAGTAAAAGAACTTCTTTGTTCCCCTCCATTTCTTCCCATGCTGCATGCTGTCTTCCCCTCAACCCCTGCCGCCTTCTACCCCTGTTTCACACCCACCCCCGTCTGCCCACCCTGCTTCAGCTGCCTCTGCAGGTTCTGGGGGGCAGGGGGGCTGAAGAACTCTTTGTTTGTGCAGTAAGGGCTTCCTCACAGGAAATTTCCTGTGATGGAAACTCTGGGGAAACTTCCTGTTGGTTAGGGCACTGCAGGGGTCTGATAACACGAACCACTTAAACCTCCAAACCTCAGCTGCCCAGGAGGCTGGGAAGGTCCGTCCCCACTTTCTCTAAGTCTAAGAGGGCAAGAAAGTGCAAGTGTACAGAAGCCTCAGGAGTCTCACTTGGGCGGCATTTTCCAGAAGCTCAAACTTATGATCAGCAAGTTCTCCTGGAAGATCAGCCCTCGTAGTTAAAAGGACTGCTTAGATTTCTAAAGAGACTGGTAT
The DNA here is from genome assembly GCF_028564815.1 of Eubalaena glacialis. NCBI lineage: Eukaryota > Metazoa > Chordata > Mammalia > Artiodactyla > Balaenidae > Eubalaena > Eubalaena glacialis. Next base: position 107,707,921 of record NC_083726.1, on the reverse strand, counting down.
CTGCAGGGACCTTCTGTCTGGAAGCATTGAGAGGGCCCTGGAACGTGTCTTAAGGTTCTGGGTCTGATTCTTTCAACCCATGTTTAGATACATGCCTATGACTCTTCAATGTTATGGGTTCATGAGTACTACAAACATTTCTTTTCAGCCATCACATAGAGACTGGGAGTTTTAACTGATCCTTGTCATTGGCAGACACAGTTGACTGGGTATGCGACATGGTTCTCTTAACGCCAAGTGTGAATTGTCTGGGGTATAAACCACACGATAACCAACCTTGAACCATAGCACAAAGTTCTCCGATAGGCTTTACGTTCATTTGACCTGCTCTGGACCTCTGGTGGATTATTTTGTTGTTTGCTATCATTTGGGCAAAGTTAATTATTCCTAACTCATCCCTTGGGATTGAACTGAACTTTGAATATCTCCAGTGTTGAGAATTCTGTAGGTTCCCTTAGCAACTCTCATAGCCCAGCTCATAGTTTAAAAGCTTGGTCTCCTAATTAGCCTGAATTTTCCCTGGTGACCTGTAGCCTCATTACTACTTGCCCTGCCCTTGTCATATAATAAAAATAATTGACCCCCCCGTCCTCTTTCTAGCTATTTCCATATGGTTAGACAGTTACTGGAAGGATGTCTCTTAATCACTTGATTTGCCCCAAGCCAAGTTCACTTCTCTACAAGTTTCTTAATAGGTGTTATTTCCTGGTTCAGGGGGTATTGTGGCCTTCCTTTCTTAAATGTCCTAGATTCAGTGGAAGCTTCTATGAGTCCCACCTCCCCAAACTTCTGCCACAAGCTGGGGTTCTTTCTTGCTTGCTTTATAGGAAATGATCGTTCCAGCATCAGAGGAAATCAATGAACTGGACTATTTATAGGTGGGGTTTTGTGGTTATATTCGTGCAAATTAGGGAAGCGTGAAAGAAATTATAATTAACCAGGAAGAAATTTGTTGGCTGATAAGAAGTCTGCTTGTTAGACTACTCGAAGACAGAGACCGTTGTTTATCTTTGTATACATGATATTTTTCAGTTTTTGGCATATAGTGTCAATACGTGTTTGTTGAATGAATGAATCATAAAAGTAAAAAGGGAGCAGGGTTTCGGACTTTGTTTCTAGAATGCGTAAAAGTTGTGAATTTTTTCAACTTATTTGTAAGGATAAACTGTCCTCATGAACTGAGTATTGATTTTCGAAATGGTGAATTCTCATTGTTGATGCTGCATCTAATGTACTTACAACGGCAAGGAAAAATATCTTTGTGAAAATGCCTTGGGATAAGCTTTAAATATGGAAATGCAAAACAGTGATTTAGTCGGGGGCACTTGGAAAAAGAAGAAGAATAGGGCCTGTTTGCAATGTAACTTACTGTTGGTAGTATGTATGATTTCATATTATAGACTGGGATTAACTGGAATATGTTATAAATAGTGACTGTCATTGTAAACACTAATTAGCACAATTTGTCTACATGAGAATAATTGTCATTTTCAACGTATTCTTACTTTAAAATAGATGACAGTGATGTCACAATAGCTGTAGACCAAACCAAGATATTATTATTATGTGATGATCTTCACCAAAATCGTATTAAAGTACCACAGGACTGTCTGCTAGCCTTATCTTTTCTGGAAGTCTAATTAGTGTGTTAGAAGGACCACAGGCTTTGGAGTCTCAGAACTAATGTTAGTTCTACTTTTGCTGTTCTATTCATTCTTTCAACAGATAATTTGTCGGGTGACTGCTGTCCGCTGTGATGTGCTAGGTATATATCAGTGACCAAGACAGATGCGGCCCCTGCCTGCATGTTGCTTACGGTGTAGTGGGGGAGACTGATGCTTCCCCAGGAATTAACACCAGCCACGTAGTCCATTTCCCGCACAGCTATCAGAGTAATCCGCTGTAAAATGGAAATCAAATTGTGTCATTTCACTGCTGCAAAACCTCCACTGGCTTCCAGTTACATTTAGAAACGCTGCGTGTGGACTGCCGGGCCCTGTGTGATCTGGCCCCGATTAGCCCTGTACTCCTCTCCGGTCTCATTCCGTATCACCTTTAGTTCTGCTCATTCCTCTTCAGCCATACCGGTCTTCTCGCTCCTCTTACAGCACTCTGTCCGTGCTCCCACCTCAGGGCCTTTGCACTTGCTATCTGTCTGCCTATAAGGCTGTTCCTCCAGTTATTCCCATGGCACAGTCTCTGCTCAAATATCACCTCCTTAGAGAAGCTTCCCTGACAGCTTTATCCAAAATGGCATCCCCCCCCCTTCGCTCCCCATCCCCTTTACCCTGCACTGTTTTCCTTCATAGCACTTTTCACCACTTGATTTGTTTTTTTAAATTGGATGGTGACTCTTAGGTGTCTGTTCAAAAAGGCGATTGGCAGTTCTGTGTGCACAGGTGAGGCTTGATGCCTGGCGGGTCCAACTGTAATGGTCCAATTGGATGGAAATCTGGCTGTCTCACGGCAGACTCCGGAAGTCTTTGGGGCAAGTGAGTTTGCCCCCAGAGAAATCCTGTGGTCTCTTGCTTGTAAGGAGCCAAGCTGGGGAGGGGCTTGAGCTTTTATCACTCATTATGCGGATTTCCACTGAATTCCCCTGTGTTCTCAGCCTTGGTCTCTCCTGGACCTTCTCATCCTCTGACTCAACCTGATTCCAGCCAGCAAACGTTTTGTCATCTACCAGGAGGAGTAGCTGCTGGGCTGGCGTGGCGGGGAGGAGGGATGGAGTACAGATGCCCACAGCGCCTCCCCTGCTCCCTCCTGCCTTCACAGGTACTTGGCACCTCTAGTTTCTGAGGTTTGGGGGGGCTCCGTCAGGGAAACCAGCTTGTGTCTTGCTGGCATGTCCCCTCGCAGGCAGGTAGGGTTCAGCTGTCCCACTCTACTGAGTCAGATACCAATTGTCCATCTGTTTTCCATCCTCTAAAATGTTGCATACCCCTCTCAACTACCATTGTTGCTTCTCCCATTCTGTCTCTTCACGGGTTCGTACCTTTTTTATGCTTCTGCTGCAGTTTAGTGGGACCTTGGACAGGGGCAGGGATGGACACAGGTATGACTCGGATAGTTACAACTCGAGGGTAAGTGTATCGATGCAGCCCTGCAGGAAGCTTTGAAAGCACAAAGCATGGGAACTTGGCCTAGTCCACGGCATACGTTTAGGAGGAGACTTAAAAGCTTAGCAGGAGTTAATCGGGTAGAGGAGGCGGGATTATTTCTGGGAAGGGGAGCAGGGTGTGTGAAAGCCCTGAGCCCAGAAGAGGATTTGGTCTTCAAGGAATAGAAAGACCAGCCAACTGACATTCGGTGGATTTGCCGTGGGAAACCAGATCGACACGTTACAGAACTGCGAGGGGTGAGGATGGTGAGGGAGAGTGAGGCAACGTCATGTTAAAGATTTTGGTCTTTGTCCTACAAGCAATGAGTAACCATGACTGTGTTACCTGAGTAACCTTAGACCTCGCAAAATCTTTGTTCTTCTCTTGTAAACCAGACACTTTACGTCACAGAGTTATGAGCATTAAATGATATCATGTATTTACTGTTCTACTGAGGGGCTGCAGTGATCTTTTGGGACAATGACGAGTCGCTGTAGCCCCTCAGTAGAGCAGTATAATCAAGATATCAAGTTGACGGGGCTTCCCTGGTGGCGCAGTGGTTGAGAGTCTGCCTGCCGATGCAGGGGACACGGGTTCAAGCCCTGGTCTGGGAGGATCCCACATGCCGCGGAGCGGCTGGGCCCGTGAGCCACAACTACTGAGCCTGCGCGTCTGGAGCCTGTGCTCCGCAACAAGAGAGGCCGCGATAGTGAGAGGCCCGCGCACCGCGATGAAGAGTGGCCCCCGCTTGCCACAACTAGAGAAAGCCCTCGCACAGAAACGAAGACCCAACACAGCCATAAATAAATAAAAATTTTAAAAAAATTTAAAAAATGATATCAAGTTGACGAATAATCTTTGAAATCAAGTAAGTGAAAGGTATAAAGTAAGAAACAATTGAGAGGCATCATTCTGGGACCCAAAAGTCTAATAAAAAGGAAGTTTCTGTTGTCCACACCTCAGACGAAGGTAGACTTGGAAGATGGTGGAAAGGTTAAAGGATAAGAATTCGATGGTATTCCAATTATACTGCAAAACAAATACTGCAGGAAGATTGATTAAGAAGCTTACCAATTAAAGAGAAAGACAGAGACCATATGATGTCACCTGTATGTGGAATCTAAAATAAAATCACAAATGAAGTTATCTACAAAACAGACTCACAGGGACTTCCCTGGTGGTACAATGGTCAGGAATCCACCTGCCAATGCAGGGGACACAGGTTCGATCCCTGGTCCGGGAAGGTCCCACATGCCGCGGAGCAACTAAGCCCGTGCACCACAACTACTGAGCCTGTGCTCTAGAGCCCGCGAGCCACAACTACTGAGCCCACGTGCCGCAACTACTGAAGCCCGCGTGCCTAGAGCCTGTGCTCCGCAGCAAGAGAAGCCACTGCAGTGAGAAACCCATGCACCACAACGAAGAGTAGCCCCAGCTTGCCGCAACTAGAGAAAAGCCTGTGCGCAGCAATGAAGACCCAACACAGCCAAAAATAAATTTATTTATTTATTTATTTATTTATTTATTTATTTATTTATTTATTAAAAAAAACAGGCTCACAGACATAGAGAACAGACTTGTGGTTGCCAACGGGGAGGAGAGGTGGGGGAGGGAAGGATTGGGAGTTTGGGATTAGCAGATGTAAACTATTATATAGAGCATGGATAAACAACAAGGTCTTACTGTATAACACAGGGAACTATATTCAATATCCTGTGATAAACCATAATGGAAAAGAATATGAAAAAGAATATATACATATGTATAACTGAGTCACTTTGTTGTACAGCAGAAATTAACTCAACATTGTAAATCACTATACTTCAATTAAATACATTTTAAAAAAGAGAAGTTTATCAGTTAGTAGTTGGGAACTATTAAGGAAGCAGACACCAAAGAAAGATGGGTAGCTCTATACCCCTTTGTCCTGGGCAATCAGTGTAAGTTGATAATGAAGCAGTCATCCTAGGTTTTCGTGTAAAAAAGTTTCCTAACGGTGCGCCTGGCAACATGCTAAATGCTATAGACAACAGACAGTAAAATATTAAAGTGGAGGCCCTTGTCCTCAAGGAACTTTTAAGCTTTAATATATTTTTATTTGAGTTGTAAGATAATTGCTATTTTTAAGAATTGGCCAAAGAGTTGCACTTTCAGTGCAGGGATAAATTGGCAAGTTTCAGGCCTCTGAACTTCAGGGCACACGTACGTGGTGTTCATTCTTCCAGCACCAAAGAAGCTCATAAGCTCAACTCTAGGAGCTCATCCTTTGAGCCCGGGAATCAGCCTCCACTCAAGACCTGACATTTCTGAACATGCTGAATATTCCTTAAACGAAAACAGTGACTTTTAATAGTCATTTGGTGGTGTCCCTCCCCATTCAAGTCAACAAGCAGAATTGTCACATTGACGAATGGTCTTGGTTTTGTAGAATTCTTTCTGGGTTTTAAAGATGCAGGCAGTGTCCGAGGCCCACCAGTTTCAAATCTCCAGGTAAGCTTAGGCTGTAAAGTTATCTATAAATAGACAATCTGGTTCTCATGCAACTGCTGTAATTGTGTGGCTTTTTACAGCTCAGTAGGAATTACTTGCAGTTGTAAATTGTGGTAGAAACAGGCATCTACTCAGTTTTGATCTTGAAGAATTTCAAAGAAAATAAATGCACATTGGAGAGTAGGTAGATTTTGATAGTACATTTCAAACATCACTTTTTATGAAGCACATGCAGGAGTGTGTAGTAGTAGGGAAAATTGGTAGAGTGAAGAAAAATACAGATTCACAGGGGCTTTCAAGGAACACGTGCGTGGCCAGGCTTCCGCTTAGGAAACAGTGGCTCTGGGCTGGGGTCGCTTAAGTTTGCAGGGCTCGTTAGTCATGAGCCAGGTGGGGCCTGAGGCTATCAGGTTGACAGCTGTGCTGTGAAACCTCAGAAATGAAAGTTTTTTCATGTCTGAGCCTGTTTGAAAGGTGGATGAGAAAGAAAAAAATAGTCTCATAATAAAATAATATGTAAAGACTAAGCAAATAATCCACTTTAGGTTTTACTCACTGCCAGGCAGGAACATATATTTAAAGAGGGGAGCTTTACCTGCATGTATCTATGTAAACTAGCCACATTCCCAGTGAAACATGATGCATCTGGCCAGAGGTGCCTTTGTTACTAGAGCAATGGCTGTTTGATTGAACTCACAGATTTTATTTCCTTTTGGGAAGAGAAGAATGATAGGTGGTATCCCATCACCTTTACTCTTGCCCCAAGAAGTTTTGCAAAAATAGGAATTACTTCTTGAACCAGTTATTTGACCAAAGGTACCTTAGCACATTCTTCTTAAGTAATAGGAACATATATTTTTCTCTTTCATACCCTGCAGCCCCCTTCCCCAGTGATCAGCAGCAATATACCCACCCATAAATCAGTGAAAGGATCATGAAAGAGAAACATAAAATTCACTTGAAAGAGAATACCTACAAGACATTCCTAGAATTTTCAGAATAAACCATTTCTTTTGTCAGCAAAGTTTTCAAACATTTGACAGCAAGGGCGGCGTACGTAGCTTAGTCCAAAATCTCAGCTATGGGCTTGGACCCCACAAACCATTGTTGCCATGCAAGCAACTCTAGCTTTAACGTGAATTTTGTATTTTTCTCCACAATTGTGGCCACACCACTTCCATCCATCCACCACCCATTTCCTCCATAGGATACAATAAGAAGAAAAAAGTATCTGACAAGGTATCCTAGAAAACTACATTGAAGGGGATGGTACCAGGCAACAAAGCACTAAGAGAAAAATAGTAAAAGACAGTAGGTGTGATATTGTGATTTATAATAAGAAATAAGTATTTGGTCTTCATCCCCATTTCTGGCACAGACCTAAAACCCTTGGAATTTCCTAAGTGCCCAAAGTGGCACAGTTATCTTTTGTTATGTTAATGAGGTGACTTTTGGAGGCACCTGAGGATGCAGGCAGGTTGCCAGGGGAACCAGTCATGTGATTAGAGGGTTGGAACTTTCAGTCCCACCCCCCTGACCCCCGGGGAGGGGAGGGAGGCTGGAGGTTGAATCAGTCACCGATGACCAATGATTTAATCAATCATGCCTATGTAATAAAGCCTCCATAAAAATCCAGAAGGACTGGATTCAGAGACGGTTCTGGGCTGGTGACCATGTGGAGGTACTGGGAGAATGGTGAGCTGGGAGAGGGCATGGAAGATCCCACCCTTTGCCCACACCTTGCCCTCTGTACCTCTTCCATTTGGCTGTTCCTGAGTTATAATATCCTTTTATAACAAATCAGTGATCTAGTAAGTAAAATGTTTCTTGAGTTCTGTGAGCCGCTATAGCATATTAATCGAACCCAAGGAAGGAAGAAGTGGTGGGAACTTCTGATTTATTGTTTGTTGGTTAGAAGCACGGGTGTCAGTGTGTCCTTGCGTCTGGCGTCTGAAGTTGTGGGAGAGGGAGGCAGTCGTGTGAGACTGAGCCCTCAACCTGTGGAATCGGATGCTTTCTCCAGGGAGATAGTGTCAGAATTGCTGAATTATAGGACACTATGCTGGTGTCTGAGAATTGCTTGGTGTTGTGTGGGAAGTGCCCTGCCCGCCCCCAAACAAACCCCACACATTGGAATTGGGTCACGGAACCCAAAAGGTGTACCTAGGAAAAATAAAGGAGTGCTTGGAAGAGGAAGGATGAGTAGACAAATGTGACTTCAGGGAATCAGGGATACCTGGACGACCTATTTATAATGATAGGAAGTGGGAGGAAGGAAAGGATAAGAAAGAGAAAAGAGTACAGTAAAGACATAGTGAAGGAAAGACACAAAATGAATATAGGAAAGAACCTGAAGAGATGTGAAGGAAAAGGAGAAAAGAAGATGTAGAGGGGAGGAATGAAAATATACAAGTAAAACAGGAGAAGTGCTTACTCAACTATTGACTTTCTGCTCTAAGAAGAGGAGAATGATGTGGATAATCCAAAATAATGGGTCATTTCCAAACCATTGTTATGTTTTGACTCAGTGTACATTTTTATAATTTCATTGAACTATGTATTTGTCTGTGTGTGTATTTTTAAATTTTTAAATAGAACAGAGAAGCCACGAGATGCATGGTTGATTAAGTAGCACCAGCTCCTTATCTTCAGTTTCGTGCCTTCCTGCATCCTCCTTTGGGAGGGATCAGTGTCTGCAGATGTCTCTTAGGCTATAATGAGGCCATATCCCCACCCACGCTCCGTAAAACTCATCTCAGGAATCTGGGAAAGGAATAGAGCATTTTACTTCAAGACTTCTGTGAGCTGACCCTGAGCATGGGTCATGAACCCCAACCCCCTTTTCTCCTGAGTCCTTCTGGGCTATGATGCTCCAGAGTGAGAATTCACAGAGGGGTTGAGGGGGCCACAATAGCACCAAGTTTCAAATAGAAAACCCCTGAATATAAACCCATGAGGAAAAACACGTCTTTACTCCAGAAAGAGCTCAGACTAATAATTCAAATGCATTTTTGAAGACCTAGAAAGAGCTGGGTGTAGGTATGGGGGGAGGGGTGAAGGGGGTGCATGCGTGAGTATCTGTGTCTTTGTCAGAGGCCCTACAGCTCAGAATCAAGCATCTGTGTGCCACAATCCATGGTTTCTTTTAAAATTTAAGTGTGAATTAGTATAAGAGAAGCCATACTAAAACAAAAATACCTGTTGTGTCTTGAGGTTCCAGTTGGCAAGAGCCAATCTAAAACATGGATGCCTATCAACATTAGCAAGAGCCACATATCCGATTTTACTCTGTTTCTGATTAGGATTAACCTGGAAAGCTGAATTGGGTCCATCTTTAATAATAATCTACACCTTCTGGAAAATTCAAACTTACTGTTTTCTTTTTTCTTTGCCGCTTCTTTTATAGCTTTAGAGTAGGATTCCTGGGCTTAGATGGACATTCCAGGTCATCTGGTCTACCCCTGCCTGGTATGGGTATTCCACCTGTGGCTTCATTGGGTGATGACCATCCACCTTCTGCCTGGACACTTCTGAGAGTGGGATCTCAGTGTCTCACAGGCAGTCTTGCCATTTTGAAGCAATGCCAACAGTCAGAAAGTTCTTTAAACTCTTAGTTGCATGACATTTATTAAAGCAAGTCTCATACCGCCACACATAGCAGTGGTACGGCAAATAATTGGCCCTCTATGTTTTTTTCTTCTCTGCTCATCACCCAGATACTGTTTATAACAGGATCTCAACCTCAACCAATCTTTTACTTCACACTCTGGTGGTATCTAGATTACGGGACTCCTTTAGAATCTTAACTAAAAATTGAGAAATCCTCTGTTTCCATAAATATAATGCTTGGCAGACGATAGGAAAAGGAAAGACGGTTTAGCAAAGGCTGGTGATAATTCCAAGAAGCAGTGTCTTTTGGAACATTACATGGTGACCCTGCCACTGTAGTTATCTGCTTATCTGTCTGGCTTCAGAGTTTCCATAAAAGACTTGCTGCCTTCAGAATATTTCCTGGCCCTTCCTTTAGTGCCTGGATTTCTACTCTTAGCATTTTACCCCTTGAATGTGGATTTTTGTTTAAAAAAGCCCATAGACTAGGGAGATGGCTCATTAAGCACTGGGTGGTCATTTCACTAGAACATTAATCATTTTTAGATCTCTTCCTGGAAGTGTGTTTTAATGGATGGGGGGGATGTGTACATCACTAGACACAGGTTTGGGGGAGGGGGGATGGGAAGGGAGGAAAGAAGAAAAGAAGGGTGACATTTCTGAGTGCCTGCTGAGGACCCAGCACTTTCACACGTGTAATTTTCACAGCAATCTCTGTGAGTTGAGATCTACTTTTTACAGATGAGGAAATGAAGACAGGAGATGAAGTGTCCTGCCCAGGTCATAGGCTAGTCAGGGACAGGGCTGGAACTTAAACCAGAGCTGCCTGACCCAAAGCCTGTGCTTCTCCTTATTCCATGATACCTTGTGCTGTCATTGAAAGGAAAAGGGCAAAGAATTGGGGAGCCGAGATGGAATCTGCCTGCTTCAGAATTTTGCATAAGGCTGACCTTGTCTAAAAGCATCACTTTGAAATCTGATGCACGTGGCAGTAAAAATGTCCTAATGCTGACTAATTCCAAGGCTTGGCTTTACCTAAAATTTATATAACACTGTAAAATGTTTTATGTGGAATGAGGTATTTGTTCATCAGGGACCTTTCTCCACTTGATCAGAGTACCGTTTATCATTTCCTTATTCATTATCATAGCTGGTGTCCCCATTTTGGAGAAATGGACAGTATTCACACCCCTCATGTGAATCTTGCACGAATCTTGCCTGATTACCAGAAAGCTGGTGACAATCAGCTCTGAGGTCCCCTCCACCTCTAATTCCTTGCAATATTTTGCTGCGTGCTCTCAGACTCAATCACAGTAAGCAGACTGCCTATTTTCTGCACAAGTCCCTTAGGGGAGGATACGGGAATAATTCTCAGGTACCCACCACATTAGTCACAGCCAGCAATGCAGCAAACCTCCTGTAACTCCCCTGTCACTGACACTCACTCACCTGAGGACACTTAATGCTTGTCTGGGATTATTTCGTGCCCCTCACTCCTGCACTTTTGGGAGTGCTGGGTCCCTGGTGAATTTCCCTGTTTCCCTGACCCAGGCCAGCATCAGGCTTTGAGAGGCAGGTCTGTTCCACCCCGCTCGGTATTCTTTCACAGCAACCACAAAACCACGCTTTCTCTATTAAGTACACATTCCTAGGACTATAACAAAAGGCTTCTGTGAGCCCTAGAGCAGCAGGGGAGGGTACCACACGAAGGGCCGAAGATTTAAAGGGATTCATTTCTTCCTTGCTGGAGACCGTATTGTGTTTGAATGCAGTGCGGGATCTGCTTCTCCACCACAAGGGGAAATAGAAATCTGCCCTAAAGCTGCACAGGGACCCCGACCGGTCTTTATCCTTATCAGTTAGTGATTCCCTGCCACGCAGTTGAGCGGCTGGGCTCCCTGACATTCATGAGGCCCCAGGAAGCCCGGGGTGAATGTCCTCCCTTTGCTGAGTGGCTACCCAGCCAGGCCAGTTCTGTCCCGCCAGAGCCACAGCTAAGCTGCCCTCCCGGGATGGCGAGATTCATTGTGTTAGAAGAGATACAGGAAATCAGAAATTTCCATCCTCCCCAGGCAGGGAGAACTGAATTCTACAGAGAAAGTGGCGAGTTTTGAAAAGAAAGTGTCCTCCCCTCCCCTTCTCTCTGCAGCCCACCCCCAGGGCACCCCGTCCCGCTGTTGTGCATTGCGGGGGAAACCTTCCCTGCCTGGTGGTGCCGTGGGCTTGGCCATGCTGCCACGCTCTTGCTTTTTCAGTAGCAGAGTTAATGTGGCCATGACTCAGAATGATGGGACCCCAGACGCTAAGGAAGTGAACTAAGTTCTTTTCGGCTCACAGCGGACTCGTAGTCAACAGAATAAGTTTCGTGTTCTAATGAAACAGCGCAGAAACTCTGTCCTTGGTGGCTAAGTGGTGTGTGGTGTGACTCTGACTCTCTCTCTCTCCCTCCCTCTCTCCTTCATTCCCTGCTCTCTCTCTCCTTCTTCAAGTCAGAGCTGAGAACTCTAATTCCAGTCCAAATTCCTTTAAGCAAAGGGTCCTTCTGAACATGACCTTAAAAGATTTCTTCTTGTGATGTGCCCATCCCGAGCTGCATGTTGTTCCTTGGATTTAGGAAAGACTGGAGAAATCTTCCACTCCATTTAAGGAGAGCCTGTATGGTTAGTGGATAGGGCCTTGGGCACAGAATGAACCAGTTACAATTATACAGCACCTTTCTTCCAGGGAGTACCAAGCACTTCCTTGTAAATCCTGTTCTATTCTCACAGAGCATGAGTTATTTCCTAGAAGTGATTTAGGCTCTTTTGGAAAATGTATTGATTCTCTTAACCATCATGAACCCAGTTACAGTAAAACCTCTATTATCTGATCTTCTGTGACTTCGTAAAGCTATTATTAACTGGCACATTATATATTTCACCAGTACAATGACAGCTGATATTTATAATAGTGACCCTGAACTTCTGTAAGATCCTGCATTACCCACTCAGGAATCAAAGAAAATGAAATTGTATTCAATAGAGTTTGTTATGTTGTATCTATTTTATTATATTCACATCTTTTTTTAAGGGAATCCAAGTCCACCATGAATTCCCAGAGTAGTACCAATTTTAAATATTTTATCCTTTCCTGGCATTATAAACCAAACCTTGTTAAAAAAAAAAAAAAGATTTCAATATTTTGGGTTCAAGCTACAGGTGATGACAGCTCAAACCTGACCAGGAAACAAAATTTCTTTTTCAGAGCAGGTATAGCAGATATGAAACATCATAAATATGGTCACCCAAGTATGGGAGAGATCATCCTAAACTGTCCCCACCATTACTCTCTGATATCTTAGCCCATCTCTGCTAGGTGTTCTGAGTCGTGCCAGGGTTTGACACCATCATTCAGAGACTGACAGTAGTTTTGCCTCCACGTCACAATGGCTCAGATCCATGGCCCTCCTTCTTGAGCTCTGCGCCTCTCTCTCCGGCTTTGTTGTGAGATGTGGTTTGTATCATTTTCCTTGAAGGAAACCTTATATAGAAAGGCAAGTGCGATAAACAATGAGGAGACTTTAAGAAATTAGAATTCTACAAGCATCTGGGAAAGGGGTTAATAATGACAAAAGGCACCCAAGGGGGGCTTCCCTGGTGGCGCAGTGGTTAAGAATCCGCCTGCCAATGCAAGGGACACGGGTTCGAGCCCTGGTCCGGGAAGATCCCACATGCCGTGGAGCAACTAGGCCTGTGCGCCACAACTACTGAGCCTGCGCTCTAGAGCCCGTGAGCCACAACTACTGAGCCCACGTTCCACAACTACTGAAGCCCGCACGCCTAGAACCCATGCTCCACAACAAGAGAAGCCACCGCAATGAGAAGCCCGTGCACCACAACAAAGAGTAGCCCCCGCTCACAACAACGAAGACCCAGTGCAGCCAAAAATAAATAAATAAAATAAATAAAGGATGTACCCCACTCTCCTGTGGTCCAGCAGTTCACACACTTGGCTGGAGAAGTCGAAGCATACCGTGAATAGGGTATCTGCTTATCGTTGAATGCAGCCATATCATAATGTCGAAGGACCTTCATGTCCATTGCCTCGTGTGATCTCACAACAGCCCTGCGAGGTAGGCATGATAGAAAGAGTCACTCCCATGTTACAGAGGAGAAAACATTTTCAAAGGCAGTGATGCCTTAGCTAAGTCCTATCCAAACAAGGAAGGTGACAAAGCCAGGACCAAAGCACAAGGCTTCTGATTCCTTATCCACAGTTCCCTGATGCCCATAATCCCCTGATAGAATAGGGTCACCCTTTAAGGTGACTGGTTCCCCAGGGCCTGGTTGTAAACAGGTGGATGAGTGTGGAGAGTACCTTTGAGGACATTGACCCACAGGGCCACCTCTACTTTCAGAGTTCAGCGTATGAGACGAACTCTGGACCGAGAGCCTGAGTCCTCACTTCTAATCCTGGCCCTAACCTTGAACTAGTTGGGCGACTTAGAGCAAGCCAGTCGGCCTCCTTCCCTTCTGCATGCTCAGCTGGAAATAAGAACAATAATGTCTGTACCACTGACCCACCTGGCTGTTGTGAAGGCCAAATGAGGTGTAGCCTTTGAAAGCCCTTTGTTGCCAGATGTAAGCTCACGTCTCCATTTCCCATGATTTGACTCAGAGGAAAAGGGCATCCAGGTAAAGGGTGTGATGACTTAGGTTTGAGGGTATTTGTGGACAGGATGCAACAAACAGATTCATTTGACTGGGGGCAGAGAACAGTGTTCTGGGTATAGTAGAAATGCCTGGAACCGGCAATCGTTGTAGGATCTGAAACTCAAAAATTATGCAAAAGGCAGTTCCATCACAGTTTTGTTTGTTTTTTGCACTATTCACCACCTCTGAGGATGACATGAGACACGTCTAGTCCTTCCTGGGGTGGTAATTTATGAAAGACTTCACCAAGAAGGTGACCCTTGAGAAATCTTAGCATATTTTGAAGCATGCATGGTTCACTCGGCCAAAAGCAGCAGCCCATCCCAGGCAGAGGGGGTGGCCCGCGCAAAGGCCAGAGAATGTGGCGCCTCTGGGAATCCACGCGACATGATGAGTTAGGCAGGGGCTGAGGAGGCCCGGGAAAGCTTCTGAAAATGTTTAAGCAAAGCAGTAACACAGCTCTGTGTTTTAAAAAGACCACTGCCTCAAACTCAGTGCTCAGCTACCTGACCCTTTTAGTTTTATTGGATAGAGGGCAGATCTCAAGGTGCGCAGAGGCTAATGGACAGGGCACCTCAAGTCTTCCCGGCTTCCCTGGCCCCTCTCTCCATGAGCCCACACTCAGCCATCTTCCTCTGTCTAAGCCAAAGGATGCAGGGGTGCCAGGGAGCCCCGAACTTGGTAAGGAAGGGTGGAAAGGAGTCGGTCAGCTGGAGGGTCCATACCGCAGTGGATAATTTGCTAGCATTAAGTCACTCAGATTAAACCATCTCCTGCTTTTCCTTGATATTTCTCTGGAGCAAATGGAAACTTTAATCAGACACCAACTTCTTTCCATCCTTCCATCGGACGCACAGCCCACGCAGAATTCAGACGTTCAAAGTCCCTAGCCATGGATAGCGTGTGCTGTTAGGGTTATACGCTCCAGGCTTTAGAACCACCTGGTGATGTGCTGTGAACTGAGGGTGTGGGGATCTGAACTCGGGAGTCAGGCAGTCTGGGCTCTGAGTCCTGGGCCCACCACTCAACTGGGCACAGGATCTTTGTAAGTCATTTAACCCCTCTGCCCGTGTCTGCATTTTCTCATCTGAAAAAAATGAGGACAGTAACATCCACCTTCCAGAGCTGCTGTAAGGATCAAACAGATAGATTCTCCAAAGCACCAAGTATATAGTAAAATCTCAGTTTATGCTTTTCCTTTCCATGCCAGAAGTTTTCAGTAATTATTCTCTTAAAAGCAAACAGAAGAGACCCTGCATGTGTGTGATGCCCCTACCTCTGCCATATTGTATTATGGAAGCCGAAAATATAGGAGTTAATGATGAAGTACATCAGAAAGGAAAATGTCTCTAAGATACCAAGCGAGGAAAACTTAGGAAGCAAGAAGAGCCAATGAATAACTCAACTGATTAGGGCCCAAAATGTCCTATACACTGGCCTAATATTATAACCCCCAGGTCTAATTTCTAGCTCAATGCCTACCCAGCCAATAGTAGGATTTTCTAGCCAGAAAGACAGCACTCACAGGGTATATTCAATTTTAATACACAAATCATTATTACTTGTCAAAAAGGCTTCTCGTTCTTTCCGTGGCCACAAAAGGCACACCTCAGCCTGGCACCATGCCAAGTCCAGTGCATGACCACAACCAGGGTGGGTTCCATGGTGGAGAGGGTGGTACCACATCAAACACAAGTAAGCTTGCATTCGGAGCTTATTGCCCAGTGGGGAAGAAGCATAAGCATGGATAAACCTAATTTAACACAGCTTCTGGAAGTCCTGTCTACAGCTTCAGAGTGCTCTGGAAGCAAAAAGACAGGAGAAAAGACATTTTTGGAAGAAGGCATCAGGGAAAGAATGACTTTAGTGCCAGGCCTTAAAGGAGAGGTGAGTTCCAGCAGGTAAAGCCGGAGGGAAAGCAGGGTCGGGTCAGGAGCAGCACGCCCACAAGCAGAGGGGCGCAGGGAGCGGCTGGACCGGGGCAGGTAGGAGAGAACGTCAGGTGAAAGGTCTTGGGTGGCAGCCACGTTAGGGTGCTGAACGCCTCTGTGAAGAGAGTGATTTTATTCTGTGTGTATTTGATGGGGAGCCTTGAAGGTGTTTAATCAAAGAAGCAATGGGGATGGTCCTTGAGGAGGATTTCTCTGGGAATACTGTATAGTCTCACGGCATATTTGTTGTAGTTTTGGTTTTATACCAATTGCAGTCTGGAGCTTGATGTCTCTGAGCCTACAGTCTGCATTTCCAGAAAAGACTGGGTCGGTGTGTTTCCTCCACTGGATGCTGCTTTTCGAGCCTTAGACTGTCCCCGGTCAGTGCTCTCCCGTTCCCTGCAGCTGATATGCGCTCAGGCCCCACAGTTCCTAACCTACAACCCCTCCCCCTCCTCCCCCTTCTCTCCCTCCCCCTCCTCCCCCTTCTCTCCCTCCCCCTCCTCCCCCTTCTCTCCCTCCCCCTCCTCCCCCTTCTCTCCCTCCCCCCTCCTCCCCCTTCTCTCCCTCCCCTCCTCCCCCTTCTCTCCCTCCCCCTCCCCCCTCCCCCTCCCCCTCCCCCCTCCTCCCCTCCCCTTCCCCCCATTACCCCAGCTTGTCTGCACTCAGGCCCAGCTCACTGCTCACTCCAGTCACTGCACGAGAAGTCGCCCCTCTCTGCACGTAGGGCACTTTCCCCCGAGCTCAGCTCCTGTGCCCCAGCCTCCCCAGTTGGGGATCCTCTCCCTTCTCTGCTCTCAGCCTCTTTCTCATTTGCATCTCGTTCCCTTCCATCTTGAAAGAAATCTGCCTGGATTGGACATCACTCTTCGCTACCACCCCATCTCTTTTTTCCCCCTCCCAGCCAAGTTTGTGAAAGGATTATCTACCTATACTCCTCATTTCCTCACCTCCCATGCCTGCCTCAACCCACTGTGGGCTGGTTTCCACCCCCATTACACCTCCGCTCTGGCTAGAATCACCTGATGCTAAATCCACTGGACATGCCTTGGTCCTCCTTATCTTGCCTCTCGTCATGAGTCTAACTACCTCCTGAGACTCGCTCTGTCTTGGCCTGCAAGATGCCACTCTCCCCTAGCTTGTCTCCTGCTGCCCCTTCAAGGGTACACCTTTTTAAAACAGTTTGCTCCTTAAATGTTTTCCTTAAATCTCATCTACTCCAGTAGCTTCAAGAATTATCAGTATGATGATGACTCCCAAATATCTTTTATATCTCACCTAGATTTTTCTCTTAAGTACCAGATGCATGTATACAACTGTGTGGGACTGCACCTCTCCACCTAGCTAGCCCACAGTCACCTCACATGAAACAAAATACACTTTCTCCCCATCAGTCCTCTGCAGCCTGGGATGGATGGACACCACTGTCTGGTGGCAGGAATCAGAAGCCTGGATTTTGTTGTTGACTGCTTCCTCCACATTGAGTTCACCTCCAAGTTCTGACAGTTCTACCTCCGTGATATCTTGAGCCCATTCTTTCTCCATTCCTTCTGCTTTAGTTCAGGCTAACATTATCTGTCATCTCCATTTCTACAACAGCCTTCAGACTGATCTTGTACCAGTCTGGCCCTGTTCTAATTCATCCTCCACGCTGCAGCTGGAGTGACCATTGGAAAACAAGATCTGATTATGTTACTCCCTTGTTTAAAATCCTTCAGTGACTCCAAGCAGCCTTAGGATAAAGTCTAAACTCCTTAGTACAACAGGCCCTTTCTAAAAATGGCTAACATTTATCAAGTGCCTCATCAATGCCGGGCACTGTTCTAAGAGCGTTACACACGTCCCAACATTCTGAGTGCTCACAACTCCCCTATGTGCGTCCTGTTACTACCCCAGTTTTACAGTTGAGGAAACTGTGTGATCTTGCCCAACATCACACAGCAAGTTGGGGAGCCAAGATTTAAACCCACACTGTGATACACCATCTTTTCTTCACAGGGCATAGCTTCTCATTCATTCAAAAATATTGAGCACCTGCAATGTGCCAGAAACTGAAGCATCGGGAATATAGCAGTAATTAGAACAGTTCTTTCACTGCTATCTTAGATTCTTGTAACTAATTACAGTAAAGATCAAAATATATTTAATCAGGAGTCTACCTTGGAGTCATAACAAAGGAGTTTTGCAAGCATATTCAGAGACTGGATGTCAAGATAAAATAACTTTAATGATAGTAATATTTGCTTCATTTAGTTTTCCAGAGTATAAAATTGCATTTAAAAGATTTTTAAAT
This sequence comes from Eubalaena glacialis, assembly GCF_028564815.1. Taxonomy (NCBI): domain Eukaryota; kingdom Metazoa; phylum Chordata; class Mammalia; order Artiodactyla; family Balaenidae; genus Eubalaena; species Eubalaena glacialis. The sequence continues at coordinate 107,689,806 of NC_083726.1, read as the reverse complement.
GTGCATATTCTTCAATCCAGTGAACACCAAAAAGATAAATAGCAAAGCAGGTTGAAAAAAATCCATTTACATTCTAGTGAATAAAATGAATAGTAAACAAGATAAACAGTAAAATATATAGATTTGATAGTGATAAGTGCTATGGAGAAAATAAAGCAGGAAAGATGATAAGGAAGAGTGAGAGAACAGAGATTTGTAGTTTTATATGGAATGTCTGGGGAGGACTTGAAGGAAGTGGGGATGTCTGGGAGAAGAATACTCCAGCTAAACGCACAGCAAGTACAAAGGCCCTGAGGTAGGAATGTGCCTGGTATGTGTGAGGAAAAGCAAAGGGGTCAGGGTGGGTAGAGCAGAATGAGGGAGGGGAAAGGTGGGAGGAAGCGGGCTTAGACAGGGGTTAGATCATGTGGAGCCCAAAGGTCATTTTAAGGATTTTGAGCTTAACTCTGCTTGAGAGGGGGGCCACTGGGGGATTTCGAGCAGAGGAGTGACATGTTTTAAATGGATCCTTCTGGCTGGTATATTGAGAATGGGCTGTAGGGGAACAAGGGTGGAAGCTGGGGGACAGTTTAGGCACCAGTAACAATAATCCAGGTGAGAGGTGATGGTGGGTGGCACTAAAGTGGCAGCAGCGGAGGTGACAAGAGTGGTCAGATTCTGGATACATTTTTTTTAATATTTATTTATTTATTTGGCTGCACCAGGTCTTAGTAGTGGCACGCGGGATCTTTGTTGTGGCATGCGGGATCTTTACTTGCAGCATGCGGGATCTAGCTCCCTAACCAGGGGTCGAACCCAGGCCCCCTGCATTGGGAGTGCGGAGTCCTAACCACTGGACCACCAGAGAAATCCCAGATTCTGGATACATTTTGAAGGCAGAGCCAACAGCACTTGCTGCCGGATTGGATGGCTGCAAGGTGTGGGGCGTAGGCGACAGGAAGAATAGACTTGGCATTCTCTGAGACGGAAAAGACTGGGTACAGCAGATTTAGATGGGGGACAGCAAGAGGGCGCTTTGGGACATATTAAGTCTAACATGCCTGTTAGGCATCAACATGGAGCTGCTCTATTGCTCCCTCCCCTCATTTAAACACACATTCACGAACATCTCGTGTTTTGTCCCACTGAACTACTCAAAGTTTCCCAAACTGGCTTTGCTCTGTCACATGTCCACGTTCTTGTATCCACCGTTCCCTCTGCCAGGAAAGCTGTCACCTGATCCTTCAGTTCAGTAAGTCTTCCCCAGTCTTGCACTAATGCACAGACTTGTCAATGTCTCCTTACATTCCTTTCTTCCTACCAGCATCCGTGTGTCATTCACCTCGGTGTACCCCGCACCTGACCCGAGATGCGGTGCACGGAGGGGGGCCTAATTTGTTAGATGGCTGGGTGAGTGGAGGAATAGGGGGACAGATGGACAGAGGAGCCCTCAGCACAGTTAGACAAACTGTGTTTTAATGGGAATGATGGGAATTCCCCTGGAACAGTGCCAGGTGACATCGCCCCAGACTGAAATGAAAGAAACAGCAGATGTCAGGAAGTTTCTGTGTTAATCCTGACATCTGCGTTAGAACACTCCAGCGTGGGTCCCTCTTTCCCGCACTCTCCCCACCCTCCTACCCCGGTCCTGAGTCCCGATCTCATTAATCGCAAGCCTCAGTGAACATATACCCTCCACTTTACACAGCCAGGTCTGTAGGGGAGATTTTGTTATGAAACCGGAAGAGTGTTTAACCTGATGACGGGCCGCGAGCCTGCTTCCCGCGGGCCCCCGGCTCTGCCGAAACGATCAGGCCTCATTATTTAGGAAGCTGCCTCGGCCAGGCATCACTAATTTGGACATCACTAGTTCAGATGCCTATTCATACAAATGAGCAATGACTGCAAAGTGCTTTGGTCAGTGAATTGCAAGCAGAGACAAGAGAAGGGGGTGAAGTAAAGGGAAGGCGCTAGAACATTTGAGCTTTGTTTCCTTTCCCGAAAGGACAGACATTGCTTCCTGGAAGCGGCATTTGGCAACAGGCATGGAGAATGGGAAAGATTTATTCCCCTTTGCCAAAGCTTGACAGTTCAGCTTGAGTATCTCAAATATATACATTTCTTGCAAAGTTTCCAAGGGCTGCATTAAAAAAGCCATTTTTAAAAATGATCATTCTATGGCTGCAGCCTCTGATGAGACCTGCCTGTCAGGGTTGAGTCGGGTCTTCTAAACCGACCAAACCCTAATGAGAAAGAAGGTTTTTCAAAAGCATGAAAGCTAAGTGAGAGCTGGCGGCAAACCGGCCACACCTGCAGAGGCTCTGGCATCCCACGGCTCGCTGCTTTGTGGGGCTTCTTCTGAGAGGAGCAGATGACTTGCTCCTTCTCGGGCTTCTGTGGGAAATCTGTGGCGAACACAGAACTCCATCTTTCTTGGAGCTGCAGTTTGTCACGGAGCCGGGGAAAGACTCATTTGGGGAGATCTTCACCGTTATCTAGGACTTCGGAGACGTCTGGCCTGCAGGCTGAGTCACTCAGATCTTTGTGAATTTTTTAAAATTCTGCAGTTTTTGACATCTGGCAGCCTTGACTTTTTCGTGAGAAGAAGTGTGGAAAGACAGTGAAAGGTCAGCTGTCTGTATTGTTGTCATTGTTGCTATTGTTTTAATCCCCACTAGAAATTCCTTCCCTTTGGAAGTTTTATCTTCACTGGAATAGTTCCTTAGTCCTTCCAATTAGAGAAGCCGTGTGTTCCCTGCCTTGACGTCGATGCCCACTGAGGCTCACGGACATTTTACACTGCATCTTCCCTCTGGGTTTTGTGTCTCTGCTTCCTGCACTTGGGGCTATTACCCCCTTTGGTGTGGTCAGAGGCCCCTCACATTTTTTTAAAAATTTTTGTTGGAGTACAGTTGATTTACACTGTTGTGTTAGTTGTACAGCAAAGTGAATCAGTTATACATGTACGTATATCCACTCTTTTTTAGATTCTATTCCCATATAGGCCATTAAAGAGTACTGAGTTCCCTGTGCTATACAGTAGGTCCTTATTAGTTATCTGTTTTATATACAGTAGTGTGTATATGTCCATCCCAATCTCCCAATCCGCCCCTCCTTATCCCTGGTAACTATAAGTTTTCTACATCTATAACTCTATTTCTGTTTTATAGATAAGTTCATTCGTAGCCTTTTTTTAGATTCCACATATAAACGATATCATATGATATTTGTCTTTCTCTGTCTGACTTACTTCACTCAGTATGACAATCTCTAGGTCCATCCATGTTGCTGCAAATGGCATTATTTCATTTTTTATGGCTGAGTAATATTCCATTGTATATATGTACCACACCTTCTTTATCCATTCCTCTGTTGATGGACATATAGGTTGCTTCCATGTCCTGGCTATTGTAAATAGTGCTGCAGTGAACATTGGGGTGCGTGTATCTTTTTCAATTATGGTTTTCTCCAGATATATGCCCAAGAGTGGGATTTCGGGATCACATGGTAGTTCTGTTTTTTAGTTTTTTAAGGAACCTCCATACTGTTCTCCATAGTGGCTGTACCAATTTACATTCCCACCAACAGTGTAGGAAGATTCTCTTTTCTCCATACCCTCTCCAGCATTTATTGTGTGTAGATTTTTTGATGATGGCCATTCTGACCGGTGTGAGGTGATACCTCATCGTAGTTTTGATTTGCATTTCCCTAATAATTAGTGATGTTGAGCATCTTTTCATGTGTTTTTTAGCCTTCTGTATGAGAGACCCCTCACATTAATTATCACATTTTTGCTTACTGCTACAAAACGGAGCAACAGTTCACCAAGAGACACAAGAAGATCGGTGCTCTTGTGTATGAGACACCAGAGAGATGCTGTCCCTACCAGTAGAAAGTATTCTGGGACAGAGTCTGGGAAGACAGCACGGGCAGCAGCATAGTTTTTAATCTCTTAGAACCCCCAGGTAAGAGCAGAGTAACTCAATAGCAAAACTTCAAACCCATGAACAGTGACAAAACTAGGTGACAGGATATCCCCAAGATACAATGGGGCTTTTAGATGTTAGAACAGGAAAAGCCCCAAATAGTGAGTACAGGAAAGCATAGAGGGTCAGTCTGAGAGGAATAGCTGAAAGTGGGGGTCCTTTTACTGATTCCAAGAGGGATGAGAACAGGTAGCCTGAAGGGAGGTCTAAAGGATCTAGAGCTTTTCAGCCACTGTGAGCTCTGGAACTAACCAACCAGGTCCCCCTCCAGAACGACCCTACAGTGAGAAGCTGCCCGGAGTGGAATCAAATTAAACAGGGTAGGAACAACAGAAACTTAGGGGGAAAGGTCCCCATAAGGAAACAGAACCAGGAAATTTCAGCAGTCGTATATTTGAACATGACATGAATGTAATGGAAGAGAGAGCTTTGTAAAGTTAGAATGACACCATGTTCTAAAAGTTCAGGAAAACTAATTTCACAGGGAAACAAGCAATAGAAAAGCAGTGAGTTCAAATCCCATGCAAAGTTTTTATAAGATAAAAGAAACTCAGAAGCAGAATAATATTTCTAAAGAAAGCATGCCAAAAAGACATGGCTTTGGAAAAATTCAGAACTGTGACCTATGTCCACATGAGCTGAAAGACATTAAGAAAATGATATAAAACATGGGGGAGAAAAACCAACATAAATCAGAATTAGGAAAACTTAGAAATGACATGACGGAACTCAGGAAAGAATTTTAAATGAAAAAAATGAAGTGTAAACTAGTAAGAATACAAGATGAACATATACAAAAGGTAATTTTTAAGAGAAAGGGAAGGAGACAAACTGGAACATTTTAAAAGTAAAAAAGAGATACATTTCAAGAGAAAGGGACAGATATTGACGAGGGGCAAAGTAATTTCAATATGTGATTAATAGGCGCCTGTGAAGAAGAAAAACTAATAAGCAAGCTTGGGTCTGCACCACTCCGACCTCTGCCTCTGTCCTCACGCGGCTGTCTCTGTCCTCACGCGGCTGTCTCTGTCCTCACGCGGCTGTCTCCTCTTCTGTGTCTTTCCTCCGTGTTCTCTCATGAGGACCCTTGTCATTAGACTTAAGGCCCCCAAATAATCCAGGATGAGCTCATCTCGAGATCCTTAATTACATCTGCAAAGGTCTTTTTTCAAGCAAGACCACATTTGCAGTTTCTAGGGGTTAGAACACAGACACGTCTTTTGGGGGCCACCTTTCAACCCTCTATAGCTGCTGAGCTAGCAGGTGCCAGAAACAGGATTTGAATCTCATTTTATAATAAAGTTGCGAAAGGAAAATTTTAATATTTCCAGCAAATTAGCAATTCCTGCCAAGAAACTAAAGTAGGCAGCATGCTTTATAAATAGCAGGACAGTAGGAGGTCAGCCTGCAAGCACCTGGAGACCTTGCCCTGGCCCCCACTCTGCCCAGCCTCTCAGAAGCACGTGTGCACTTTGTGAGTGAACATTCCTGGTGTCGTGAGTGAGGTGCCACTCGTTCTGTTCACAGGAGGGACCCAGGCCTCTCCGGAGCTCAGAACGCTCATGTCTCTATTGTAGCTCTCACGCCTTGTCTAGTGCAGAACTGAAAGCTCCTTGGAGAGTCAGAAGCCGTAACCCCTGCAGGTGAAAGTGTGCAAGTCTCGTTCCTTTTGGTGCCTCTAGCATCCTGCCACTGGGCTGTGGCGACCCCCACTAGCCTTAAAACTTGAGAGTTGCTCACTCTTTCCTCTGACTCATTCATCCGACTATGTAACAAAGCTAAAGTGTGAACGATGATATTGATTCCATGTGTTCCTTTGACCAGCGTTCCCTCCCACAGAGGTCTCCGTGCCTTCATCCAAAGGAGTGAATAATATATAACTTCAGACCGGATGACGGAGCCAAAGAAAAAGACATTTTGTGGCCAGGGAGGGTCCCTCGGTGCCCCTTTGACCCCCTGAGCCGGCCAGGGAGGGTCCGCTTTGGCCCCTGAGTCGGCCCAGTCACCCCACCTCCCAGCCTCTGGGGCCGGGGGTAAAGCGGAAGGTGTGTGTCCCTGCCTCTGCCTGTGTGTCCGCTGCTCTGTTAGGGGGCAAGGGCTTGGTTTGGTTTGGTTTTTAGATTTTCCTGATTCCAAGTGATCATCTTAAGCCTGGAAATCCAGGGATTAGTAACCTTCACAGCTCTGATACTGGGGAATATAACCGGTGAGAAACAAAGACTACAGCTTTTTAGGTGAATCCATCTCTGAAAGTAGATTCACATTTCCCCGTGAGTCCTCTCGGTAAAGAAGGGACGAGGGGATGAGGAGAGGAGAGTAACCTTGACACACACGTACACGCACACTCACACACACAATTATATTGAAACAGAAGTTGCTTCTCCACGTGTGATGTGTTTCGTTTCACGAGGCCTCCGCGACGCTGCTGAAGTGATTTCACCCCGCCTGTACTCACAGGCCACCTGGCCTTCCTCCCGCGGAATCAGCATCTGCTCGGACAGCCTCAGGGCCTTCGAAAACACTGGAATCCCTCCCCAAAGAGTCAGGGAAGAAAAGAAGGAAGGAGTGGGGGAGGGGGGGGTGCGTGGAATTCTCCTTCAAAGAAGACGTTTTCCAGAAAAGCACTGCTTTATTGACACAAGTGTGTTCGGTTGCTTGAACCCCTGGTGCAATCTGCCTTTTGGGCCCTGGGCACGTTGCTGAGGTCTGTGGAGTTAGCATGGTGAAAGGTAAATGCTTCTTAGAGTCTCCCCTCCACCTCCAGCCTCCTGGTCTCCTCCGAGGATGCAGTGATCATAGCGACTCTCCATCCTGAGAAAAGGCAGCCTGCTTTTTAGTTTCCTTGGAATAAAGAGAATCCGGGAGGGGAGGGACCAAGCGCAGCTGAACCACACACGGGAGAGCCCCTGCCCGTCCAGAACGAGAATGAGTTCTGCTCTTGTTACACTTTGCAAAGGAATGTTCTGCAGACTGGCAGGCACAGGAGATGATCCTGTGCGGTTTACAAGAGCAAAAGGGGACAGAAAGGATACTCATTCCCGTTTATACGGACACCCATAGTAGATCATCTGTGTTCTGTGGATCGTGCAAATCCAATAAGATCTTTAGATTCTCTGTACCCCATCCATTTCTATGGAGGATTAAAAAACCTTCTTGCACCAGCTTTCCACAACCAGTTTCCATTTGCTTGCTAAATCTATTTGAGGAACATTTCAACTCTCTTCATATCTATTTTTCCTACATACTTATTTCTTCTTAAAATTGGGCTTTTTTGTGTGCATAAATATCAGTATAGTTGAAAATAAAAACGTATCTCTCTGCCCTGCAGTTTGAGAAATTCTGCCCTTAATTGCCTCCTTCCTTTAGAAATTCGTCTTTCAAGGGTCTCTCGCTAGGTCAGCCCAGTTGCCTCACATTCATAAATTAATTTGCAGTGATTAACCTTCACCGGTATGAATAAAAACTTGCAATATGTTAGCAATGAGTTCTAAACTGCCTGAAGAGGGGACGTTTTGTCTTTAAGGTCAGGTGTGTGCCTTTCACAAGGAAATGACACCCAAGTTGGCTTTCATCACTTCATTGCCCATGCCACCCTTCCCCCCACCAATTTCAGAGTGAGAGGAGGGCAGCCTGCCTGCCTCTCTGTGCTCTTCTCCTCCCCAGAATATCAGAAGAGATGTGTGTGTGTTTCTCTCCTCAAACCTAATGTGGTTTTTGCATTATATCCCTAGACCATCTCATCAGACCTACTTGCATGAACGAGGCTAAAATCAGTTCTAAACTGATCTTCTAAGCATCCATCGATAAATTTGAGTTAGTCCACCAACTTGGACATGGCAGGCGAATATTGGTGTGCGTGGGTCTATGCATCTCCAAAGAGGGTCGGTAGCTCTCACTGAATTCTGAAAGGGGTCCATTACCTCCTGAACTTAAGAAGTACTGCTCTCAACTGCCCTATTCTCCTTTATCACGACACCATCACCGTCATCTCTCCTTTCAATGTAACTTTCGGTAAAATGTTGATATTTTGTTCGTTGTGAATGTTTGCATTTATTTTGATTTTAAAATAATGCATTACACTATCATTATTTTTTGTGATTCCTGAGTTTTCTGGCACTACCTTAAATTTTACATCCGAAGTGAGTGCCTCACTTGCCTTACCTTAATCCCAGACCTGAGTGAGCTCTTAACCCAGCCTTCCTTCCTCTGGCCTCTCACCTGCTTCCCAGCCTGCACATGGATAACGCCAGCCCCCTCCTTAAAGCCCTGTGCTGGGCTCGTACCTCCTGCTAGACCCTTCACATGGCTCCCAAGAACCCTGGTTGCAGCTTCTGAGGTTCCAGTGAGCTGCAGAAGGTATTTCAGTCTCCCAAAGACATGTGACAAAATACAACAAATCTGCCCTGCCCAACCCCCCAAAATGCACTGAGCACTTCCCGTGTACCAGGCATGGTGCAGAATCTTTATTTGGGTTATCTCACTCCATATTTAAATTTGCCCTAGGAAGTAAGTACTATTCTTGGCCCCATTTGACTGCTGGGGAAGCTGAGGTTCAGAGATGTCACTTACCCAAGGCTACTGGGCAGGTGGCTAGAACCAGTATTTGAACTCAGGACTGTTTGACTCCACAGCCCAGGTTTTTATCTAAAATATTCCATGCCTCTCTCCACGTTGGGCTTGCTGCCCAGAGGCAGAAATGAGGAGGAATGGTCCAACTCATGTTTGTGAGAATGAGTAGGAGGCCCTGGGCCAGTTTTGCTGTCAACAGGTTTGCTGATAAAAACCCCTTTGTGGCTAAAACTGAGTGAAAGCCAGAAAAGTCCACAAAATGAAGTTTATAAGGAAAAAGTTTTCTAGGGAACAGAATAGGACTTTGGATCTAAACATGAATGTGTAGTATTCTTGCTCTTGGGGTTTTAGCTGAAAAGACACCAGAATAACCTTCTAACCTCCACTTGGAAACTGAGTGCTGAGATACAGGGTAACCTTGAGGACAAAAACTAGGAAATGTTTTGGAACGTCCCCTAGTGACAGAATTTGTGTGCCGAGAGCAGTTTTGAGCAAATAACACATCCAGAGTTAGAGGCAGACCCAGAGGAACGGGAATGCCGGAGCTTGTCAGAATCTACCCAGGACTGCAGTGTGGGCCAGGGGCGCTCAGCCTATGGGGAAGGGTAAGGAGTCAGGAAAGACCCCTGGGAAGTGCTCTGGGAAGCAGCAGCTTAACAGGCTCTGATGATACTTTGTTTTATTTTGGAGCATTTATTTATCCTAAGAAACCCTGCCCACTGCACCTCCTTTGCGGAGGTCAGAAAGGGCTCCGCGCGTTCTGGATCCGCAGCTAAACCAGACCTGCAACTCAACCTGCCACAGTTGAGTTATGATTTATTATTCCTAATTCTTTTGCATTTTTACAGTGCCTTTTATAGTGCATTAAAGTGCAAGGGGCTTTTATATCCTTTATTTCCTTTGACCCAGAGGAAGTTCACTGGACATATACAGAAGACCAGGAGCTGGAGTTCTGGTCTGAGGCCCACTGTGACCTTGGGAAAGTCCCTCAACCTCTCTGAGTTTCATTTTCTTCTGCAAATACAGTTGTGCCAACCTAAGCTCCCTCACAGAATAGTCGCTGGGATGCCATGAATGTGGAAGTGTTACCACCAGGGTTCTTGGCCTCCTTAATCAATAGAAATTGATAAGAGACCAGACGAGAAATTCAGGCAAGGCTTTATTGGGGCCCCTGCTGCAGCAGTGGGGAGTGAAAACAAGTAGCAGCTTCCCTTGCTTACTCTCCGAGGGGGCAGGCGAGCTGGTTCTTTATATGGGGTGAGGGTAGGGGTGTGTCCAGGGGGTTGGGCTGGAGGGGTGGCTTAGATCGTTTGCACACCCCTTTGTGGTGTTGAGTGCGGGGGGCATGTGCAGTACCCCGCTTTTGCTCCGGACACCTTGCTTTTGCTCCTGGCTCCTCAGAAGTGGCAGTTGGGCTTTCTGGTCTTTTTGTATCTTATTGTCCGTAATTTACCCCAACTGCACATGCACGCAGTTATTTTTAGTCCCTTATAGTTTCTTTGTATTTTGTTGCTCCCTGAGACGCTTCTTCAGGTGCAAGCACTGCAGCAGTGGGTCCCAGGTCCCAACCTGTCTGAGAAGCATCTGGTAATGGCAGTGAACTGCACAGATCAGAGGTGTCCCACCTGGTGAGAATGTTGGTAGGAGAGGGTGGGAGTGACAGGCTGCAGAGCTGGCCCAAGGTGGGGTACTAGTATTGGGGTTCTTTGGCCATACAGTCTGGCATTACCAGGGGACCGTCGTGTGCCAAGCATGATGTGAGAATCGCTGAAATCGCCTTCAGCTACACACATGCACGTTTTAACTCTTAACACATGAGCCTACCAGTTAGCAATTTGATCTCCCAGAAGGTAGAAGCAGCAATGAGGGGCACTGCTAATTTGGACACATGTCTGACAAATGAGGAGGAATTGGCTGGCGAAGGAGAAATGATGGAAATTTCGGTGAGAATGAAAACATTATCTTGGAATTGGGTAGGGAATTGAAAGGCATGAGCAGATGTGTTTTCTTGCCTTGAAGAAGGGAAATGACTTAAATTGAGGGGAAGACTACCTATGGGCCCATGATCTGAAAGAGGCTAAAACCAAGTCTAGAGAATCAGGGTGCTCTTGCAAATGAAATTCTGACATATCAACTGCACAGGGCATGAGAAGGGAGGAAGACAACTAAAGAATCGGATGAGGCTGATGAGGGGACCTTCTCTGATGAGCTCAATTTTAAAATAGATCCTTTTAAATATGAAAGTAATACATGCTTAATAGAATTGGGAAATAAAAAATGAAAAGGAGATAGTAAACATCACCTGTAACTCAGTTGAGTGACAGTTGCTGTTAATATTTTTATGTTGCATTATAATATTTTTCTGTAAGTTGTTTGAGATTATAATATATATGCACACATGCTATTTTGTGATTTTCCATATGAATAGACACTCTTTATAAATATTATGTTATTGGCTGCATAATTTTCTAACCAGAGATGTTGTTTATAGTTTACTTAACTATTTCCTTATTGATGTTCCCAGTTTTTCACTATTAAAAATAACACTGCAATGAACATCTTTGTGCATGAACGATTTCTCTGTATCCTAAATTATTTTCTTAAGCTAGATTCTCAGAAGTTAACATTTACAGGGCTCTTAAACTATCACCAAGTTATTTACTAGAAAGATTATGCCAATTTATCTTCCCACTGTTTTCTGTGTGCCAGTCTAATGAGCTCAGATTTTTTAAAAGATGTATATAGTGGATGAAATAACAAGTTACTGAAAATGAAATCTTTTTAAAAACAAAAAATGAAATTTTGTCATTTACAACAGCATGATGTACCTGGAGGGCCTTATGCTAAGTGAAACAAGTCAGACAGAGAAAGACAAACACTGTATGATATCACTTATATGTGGAATCTAAAAAATACAACAAACTAGTGAATATAATAAAAAAAGAAGCAGACTCACAGATATAGAGAACAAACCAGTGGTTGCCAGTGGGGAGAGGGGAGGGGGGAGGAGAAATGTAAGGGTATGGGAAGAAGGGATACAAACTACTATGTGTAAAATAAATAAGCTACAAGGATATAGTGTACAGCACAGGGAATATAGCCAATATTTTATAACAACTGTAAGTGGAGTATAATCTTTAAAAATTGTGGATTACTATATACCTATAACGTATATAATATTATACATCAACTGTACCTCAACAACAAGACAATTTAACATATAAAGGAGAGATTTTTAGGTCTAGAATGTTAAAACTAAAAACTATGGGAGATGCTTAAGAAAGCTGTGTTTGGAGGGGCAGGAAAAGAATAAGCACGGTATCAGCATGCAGATTGGGTTGGGTGGCAAACAGAAAACAAAACTGGGCAACTTCTCTCTTTCTTCCCTCTCTTCCATCAAGGAGGGTGATTGTCAGACTGAAACAGGTAGTACGAACTGACATGAGGGAATTGAAGCCCAAGATGGGTGAATTGATTGTAAAAGTGAATCTAAGTTGTTCTAAATAAATTCAAGGCTCTTGGCCCAGACAAATGACATCCCAGAATAAAGAACTTACAAGGGTGAAAGGCCACTGACGGTGATCCCTAAGCATTGTGGGAAATGGAAGAGGCACTAAAAGAAAGAATATGAGCCGTTGTTTACCTGACAGAGTAGAAAAAGGAAAAAAGGCAATATGTACAGACTAAAAACAGCTAACCTATTATAACTTTTAGATGAAACTCAGGAGAGATTTTCAAACATATACGTTATAAGCACTTAGGAAAAAGTTATCCCTTCGGAACCAACCACCTTCTCCTTCTCTTCATCTTCTTAAATAAGGTTGCTGTAACCTTTGTAGTTATTGTATTTCTGGACATCAAGAAAGCATTTTATTTGAATTTCAGATGGTTCCATTTATGGCTGAACTGGAAAGATGTAGTCCATGTATTTACATGCATTGATAATTGAACACCTGTACCCAAATGGAGCCAATAACTGGATCAGTCTCCATCTGCAAGGAGGTGGCTGGCGTGTCACCAGAGTGCTCTCATGTCAGCCCTCACCTAATCAGCCCTTTGTCAGTAACCTGTTGAGGTGACAGGTGCTAATCAAAGCCACAGACGACATGCAGCTACAAAGTATTGATGATACTACAGATAGGTCCAAATCTGGAGGGACTGCTGCAGGCCGGGATGATGATGGAAAATAGCAAGATGAAATCTAATACGGATTAATATACATTCTTACAGTTGGGTTCCAAACAGCAGCCATATATGTGCAGGGTAGGGAGATTATAAAAATGATAATGGTAAATAACTATTAAGTGCTTTTGCTCTATGCCAAATACTGTCCTTTGTATTTTATATCATCATCATTTGTATCATCTTACTCTATCCTAGCTTTATGTCATCTGCCAATTTGACAAGCATGTCATCTATGATTCAGTGGCACTTGCTTCACAAGTTGAAAGTTGTCCCCATTCTCCAGTTGAGGCAAGTGAGACACAGAGAGGTTAAGAAACTTGTCCGAGATCACACAGCTGGGAAGTAGAGTTTCCGTGCTGGTGTTCTGTGCCTACATGTTTAACCACTGTGAAAGTTCACACAATCACTGAAACTTTTTTTTCTCTCTCTCTCTCTCTTTTTTTAAATCCTGAATTTAACTTGATGTCCTGCCAAAACACCAAATAACCTTAGACAGAGAGGCAAGGAGTCAATAAATATGGACTTCGGGCTAGACCAACTGGGTTCAAATGTTGGCTCTTCCACTGGGTATGTGACTTTGGCTGCATCACTTAACTTCTCAGTGCTCCAGTTTTCTTCTCTGTAAATGAGGATAGTGAATGTTTCTATTGTACAGGATTGCTGTGGGGATTAAATGAGTTGCATACAGAAGGCATTTAGAACAGTGCCTTTCACACAGTAAATGCTGGTAAGTGTTTGCTGTTACAGACATCCCTGGGTATCCGCATGGGGGGATTGGTTCCAGGACCCCCTCAGATACCAAAATCCACAGATGCTCAAGTCCCTTATATGAACTCGTGTAGTATTTGCATATACCCTACACACATCCTCCCATATACTTTAAATCATCTCTAGATTACTTATAATACCTAACACAGTGCAAATGCTATGTAATTTGTTGTGACTACAATGTAAACACTATGTAAATAGTTGCCAGCACACAGCAAATTCAAGTTTTGCTTTTGGGAACTTTCTGGAATTTTTTTTTCTGAGTATTTTTGATCCGCAGTTGGTTGGATGTGGAACCTCGATACGGAGGGCAACTGGAGAATCCATATGGTGGGGTGTTAAGAGTTGGGTCCTGGTTTTCAATCCCAGCACCACCATTTCCATTTACTGTGTGTGGCAGTTTTCTCCTCTACAAAACGAGAAGGAATAATCGTTGTCATCGAGACACCGTGGGAGGTTGGAAAGAGTCAGGGAACCTGGGGCAGCTTGATCCTGGTTCAGTCTCTTAACTTTTCCCAGCTTCAGCTGCCTAATGAATAAGAGGCAGTGGCAGTTGTCTTCTACGATTCTGTCCTCTAAGCCACAGAATCTGCAGCCAGTTCCTGTGTATTCAGAACGTTTAGGATAAAGGGTGTTTTTGATGAATGTTTACTATAGCAAAAGAGCTTGAATTGAGTATTATGCAAACCAGCAACATCCTCTAATGACTCTGAGCCTCTGTTTCCTCATCTGTTAAATTGAAATGAGACTAAAGTGGGTTTCACAGGGCTTTTTGGAGAATTACCTGAGGTCATACACGTGAAAACACCTTCTTAAAATGTTGTTTATTATTGCCGTTACCGGGTTATAACTTTTCCAAGAATTAGAATATAAAAAAATACTCGTAAGCACCAAACTCTATTTAAAGTAACTTAATCTGTTTTCCGTGATTCAGAGGAGCCTTCAGGAAGTTACAAAATCTCAGGGTCATTGTCGTGAGCATGGAGTAGCTCTGTAGAAAAAGGGTCCCGGCTGCTTGTATTCTTTGGGTTTTAGGATTCAAGTTAAATGGGAGCGTCTTGACCGTATTAAACCCAGAAGGGAAGAGAGATCACATACTCTAAGCCCCTCGTTTTACAGATGAAGCCACTGAACCAAAGAGAAACTGAGTGGCCGGCCCAGCATCACATGTTAATTAATGGCAGATCTGGGAATAAAATCCAGGCTCCTATCTCGCAGCATGCTTTCCGTCGTTAGTTTAAACATAACTCAAAAGGTCTGAATCGAGGCTAAGAGTGTACTGATGAATGTGGCTGCTGCTTTGAACATGGAATTGGAGAAGTATCACAAGGAAGTTTAAGGGTCTGGGTATGTCATTGAAGGGTACGGCCCCATGAACTTGACTTGACCCACTTGGGGAAAAAAGTGCGGTGGAACCCTTAGTAATTTTCTTAATCATAGCAGTTCATTTCTTCTGTGCAAAATCCTTCTCAGCTATGCTCTGAAATTAATTGGCGTTAAAAGTGCGGGTCTTAGGGTGGCTTTCACAGGCTTGGTATGTGCCCAGGGAGTAGCATAATGTAGGTATGGAATAATGGTCTCTCTGTCTTTCCTTTTTACTAGTGATCATTAACATGTATATTCTCCAACTTTGTTGCGCTAACATTGCAAGACATAACTGTAAAACAAGTTACATGTGACGCGTTCCTCCCTGGTCTTGCCCGTGTTCTGTTACACTAGCAACTGTCTACGCAGGATCGGTGTGTGCACAGCAAGTACCTGTGAGCAAGTAGCTAGTGACGGTAGAGCCTTATTCCTGGATGCGTTAAAAACAGAGTCTCGCCTACACCTCCCTCTTCTTCCCATGTATAAATCTATTTCTCCAGGGATCTACAGGGGGTTTTTTTTGCTCTGTTTTTAGTCTGTTGATAACTTGAGAAACCTCCCAGGATCAAAGTCTCGGAGGGGGAGGATTCAATTCACTCAGTCTTTTCGGAATCCCCAGTAGATGTTGAAAATCAATCTGCATTCTGAATCTGGATGGGAAATACATGGGTCAGCAGAATGTGGTGGATAAGAGCACAGACTCAGAAACCCGGTGCCCTGGGTTCGAAATCTCAGCTCCTCTTGTTTTTTTGGTCACTGTGGTCGTGTGCCTTTGGGCAAATCCCTTAAATGCACTGGGCCTTAGTTTCGTCAACTGAAACCCTCTCTCATAGGTTACTGTGAGCATGCAGTCAAATGAACTGATATTTATAAAGTGCTCAAAATGGTGCTGGGTGACTATTAAGTGAATTAAATGGTCCTGATTCGATGGGAGTGACCTCTCCATCCAAGGCTCTAACACCCAGGCCTTAGGGCCCTGAGGTTTGAGGAAAGGAGGCTTCTTTTTCCTCAATTAGAATGGCAGAGCACATCCTACACCAGGACCTTTTTATTCTATTGAATTGAAAAGGGTATAGCAGTGGGACTTGACTTTGAACACCAAAGTTTATCAGACCTCTTTCCGGCTCGGTGAGGGTGTCCGCATTCTCTCTTTGGAAGAGCGGTGATTCTGATTAGTTTATTGCCTGGCCTCCAGCAGGCAGCCTAGTCTGTCGGGGTCACTTTTGTACAACTGCTAGGATTGCCACGGTGTTCCCGGGACAGACTGTGACTCGCCAGGTCCCCTTAGCCCACAAGCATTCAGTCGGTCCCTGGTGAGGGGGTTTCCACGTGATGGCTCCGCTTGCTTCGGGGGCCGGGCTGTGGGAGAGATTAATGGGAAGTGAAAAGAGAAACAGTTGTTCTTAACCGGCAGGGCTGTTTGGAGTGTGTGGCTCTTCTTGTATTTAGGGAAAAGATTACTCATGCGTATTTTCTTCCATAGAATATAAAGAACCTCAAATTACTACTTGTGTACCCACCCCCTTCTCACCCGCCTCCCTCGCTTCAGTGTCTCCTCTGCAGAAACTTCAGCATTTTACTCTCATTTCCCCTCCCGAGCGGGATTCAGTTCTGTTTTTGCTTTGGCACTCCCTCTTCCAATAAGCTACCCCGTCCTTTTTCCTGTTTCTGACCAAGCATCTTCTGCTCTGCGGCCCTCTTGCCCCGAGGCAGTTCCTTAGGCCACGCTTGGCTGGTCCTCACATTCGTCCCCTAAGGGCTGGCTGTGCTCTTGCCCCCTGCGTGAAGGAGAAGAAGGGAAAAGTCCCTAATAACTAATCACTCTGCTGTTCCCGTTCAGAGGTGACCCCATTGACTGTAGGAAGTCAACTCTAAGGGTTTGTGTTGTTTTTTTTTAACCAGTTCAAAAGTCGAGGTCTTGCTGAACCATTTTCACACCCACACACACACACACACACACACCTCACAGTGATCCCAGATATGCATTTTCAAGGTCATTGGAAAGAGCTGGGATACCTCCTATCTCCAAGGACCTTTTTTTTTTTTAACTTTTTAAAAATGCAATTTTTTTTTGTTTTTTAATGTATTATTTATTTGGTTGCACCAGGTCTTAGTTGTAGCAGGTGGGCTTCTTAGTTGCGGCTCACGGGCTCCTTAGTTGTGGCACGTGGCCTCCTCAGTTGCAGTATGCATGTGGGATCTAGTTCCCTGACCAGGGACCGAACCCGGACCCCCTGCATTGGGAGCGTGGAGTCCCATCTACCGTACCACCAGGGAAGTCCCTAAAAATGCAACTCTTAAAGGTTACAGTTATTACCAAATATTGCCTATATTCCCCGTGTTGTACAATACATCCTTGAGCCTCTTACACCCAGTAGTTTGTACCTCCCACCGCCTGACCCCTATACTGCATCCCCCCACCAGTGGTAACCGCTAGTTCTCTGTATCTGTGAGTCTGCTTCTTTTTTGTTATATTCACTAGTTTGTTGTATTTTTTAGATGCCACATGTAAGTGATATCATTCAGTATTTGTTTTTCTCTACCTTATTTCACTTAGCATAAGGCCCTCCAAGTCCATCCATGTCCCAAGGACCTTTTTTTTTTTTTTTTTTTTAATGTTATTTTATTTTTGGCTGTGTTGGGTCTTCGTTGCTATGGGCAGGCTTTCTGTAGTTGCGGTGAGCGAGGGCTACTCTTTGTTGCAGTGCATGGGCTTCTCATTGCGGTGGCTTCTCTTGTTGTGGAGCACGGGCTCTAGGCATGCAGGCTTCAGTAGTTGTGGCACGTGGGCTCAGTTGTGGCTCGCGGGCTCAGTAGTTGTGGCTCACGGGCTCAGTAGCTGTGGTTCGCGGGCTCTAGAGCGCAGGCTCAGTAGTTGTGGCGCATGGGCTTAGTTGCTCCGCGGCATGTGGGATCTTCCCAGACCAGGGCTCGAACTCGTGTCCCCTGCATTGGCAGGTGGATTCTTAACCACTGCACCACCAGGGAAGCTGAGGGCCATTTTTAATAGGCATTGCTTCTTGGCCCAGTCAAGAGTCCAAAACAAAACCTTGAATTATTTAGTGGCTGTGTTTATTCTAAAGATCATAGAGCAGTAACATACTACACGTTATTATTTTACAATGCCCCTTTTTTCACGTGAAAAAAAAAATCATAAAACTTAAAAACCAAGGAAAAAACTCTCAATGCCCATCTCTAATTATTTCAGTGCGCATAGTGCTTTACTGGTGCCCTACACAGTGGACCAGTTTCAAAGAGACTTCCCCAGAGTCCAAGGAAGCCGGTTGCCATTCTTTAAAACTAGACTTTGCAAAGAAACCACCTGGAAGACAGAGCCAGTTGTCATGCCCAGAGGCCCTGGATCTTCTCAAGGGCATCTGAGCCATTCCATTCCCCAGTCCACCCGGGAGGAAAAGCAGCCCATCCAAATAGACCAGACAGTTCTTTGTCATGCCTGACAGAAGGATGAAAGGTGCTTCTTTCCAGGATCAAACCGAAGGACACTGTCAGAGCACACGCTTGGAGTCTCCTTAGCAAGCTGAAGTAACTAAATAGAGAGACTGAAGCTCCTCTTAGCAAACACTGATCCTGTTGTATTTGAACTATTAATTCATACGATATTTTAGAGAATAAAGCACTCTTGAGCATCTAGCTTCTTTTAACCCATCAGTTCCCAAACAGCTTGGTTTCAGGATATCTTTTGATTCTTTAAGATTATTCAAGACCCCAAATGCTCATGTGGCTTATATCTATCTATATTTACCGTATGGGAAATTAAAACTGAAAATTTTAAATATTTGTTATAATATATGTAAAAATATTGGTTAACTCACTGAAAAATAATAAGCCAAGTATATGTTAACATAAATATATATTTATGAATATATTTTCCAAAACCAAAAAAAAATTAGTGAAAGAGTGGCATTGTTTTACATTTTTTACAAGTCTCTTTAATGTCTAGCTTCATAGAAAATGGATGGATTCTCATGTCTGCTGTAATATCACATGCTGTGTAGCCTCTAGAAAATTCCACCGTATGCTCATGAAGGAATGAGAATGAAAAAGGCAAATAACCTCTTAATATTGTTATGAAAAGAGTCTTGACTTCATAGACACCCTGAAAAGGTCTTGGGAACCCTGAAGGGTCCCGGGATCACACTTTGAGAACGACTGTTCTAAACCACTTGAATGATATGTCCAAGATTTCCCACAACTGCAAACTCAAATAAAAACATAGATTCACAGTCAGGCTTCCAGACAGAGACCCAGCCCGAGCCATCCTCTCAGCCTCAGTGGCTGCCCTCCCTTTAACCCACTCCTGGTCCTACTCAGAGGACCAGAGTTCAAGTACCACCCCTACCAGGAAGTTCTGACATCAGCAAGTACAGTAAACAGGCGAAAGACCTTTCATCCTTACCTTGCCCTCTCATTCCCAGAGGCTAGCCTGATAGCTTCCCAGAGGTGAGTGAGTTGCTCTTCCTGGAAGAAGTTTCAGGGAACACTTCATTATTTGGCATCTCTGGAAGGTCAAGCCCCGCTCTGGAACATTCTCACTTTGAAAGGAGGCTGGGCTACAATCAGATCAGCTCTGATTCTGAAGTCGCCTCCAAAGCACATTGACATTTGTCATGACTCTGAGCCCCCTCAGGTGCTTCAGGCCCACTATACAGTTGCACTTTCAGGGCAGACCAGGAATCCAGACACCCCTGGAGCTGGAGCCGGGCAAGGAAGGACAGGGCTGTGAGACCTACGGTTCCTTAAAGACATAAAAAGGGATTTTTTTTTCCCCCATTTTGCCTTTAAATAAAAAGTTCATTTGATATCGCACTTTGCCACTCATGAAGCTTGAGTTTTACCTGGGATTCAGAGTGGAACCTAAGGGCTCTTCAGATATGGAGACTCAATTTCATTAACCATTCGGAAATCTTTTCCCTTTATTTCAACTGTCTAACTGACAAGACCTTTTTTTCTCTCTCTCTCTCTTTTCTTTCTGCCTTGCTGTCTCTCCAACAGGCTTGCAGCCAATGTACTGGAGCAGAGATGACGTAGCCCAGTGGCTCAAGTGGGCTGAAAATGAGTTTTCTCTAAGGCCAATTGACAGCAACACGTTTGAGATGAATGGCAAAGCTCTCCTGCTCCTGACCAAAGAGGACTTTCGCTACCGGTCTCCTCATTCAGGTGAGAGTCTGGACATGGGCTCAGCCTGGAAAGTCTGGTAGCCAGAGTTGGCCTTTGTCACCACTTACCCTCCCAAGAGATCTCCACATCAGGTCACCGTGAACGCAAGGGCAATGACCCAGCTTAGTAGAGGACAGATCCTGCTGACGTAGGTCAGTTTGAGGGGAGAAGAGAAAGAATTTCCAGGTCCAGGGGAAACTTTTAAGGTTAGGAGAAGTAACCCAGTTCAGACCTATAGACCCTGGAACTTAAGGGATCTCATTGTACCACCCAATAAGGAAGAAAATGCATTCTGGCCCTCTCTCTCTGCCTGGCTTCTGATTCTGAAGACTTTTACAAGAGATACTTGAGCGTGAGTGTAGATTGCAAACTGCTCAGTTAAAAACAGAGACAGGAAGACTTCCCTGGAGGTCCAGTGGTTAAGACTCCGCACTCCCAATGCAGGGGACGCGGGTTTGATTCCTGGTCAGGGAACTAAGATCCCACATGCCGCGTGGTGCAGCCAAAGAAAACAAAAAACAAAACAAAAACAAAAACAAAATAACAAAAGACAGCAGAGGAAGGGGAATGAGCACTGCTGAGGTAGGAGGAGTAGAAAGGAAAGAAGAATCGAGGGAACAAGAGAGAAGGGCTGGGAAAGGTGGAGATCCTAGTAGCCCAGGCAAGTTTAGAAACAAATGCCCAGGGCTTCAAGAGATTTCCTTTAGAAGTACTGAATTCTTTGAAGTAATGCATCTTGTAACTTGTAGAACCCCTGAAAAATACAAGCAACGCATCTAACTAGAAAGATTTTTCAAAATAAGGGCTCCTGAACCCACATGGGAAGGTTTCATTCAGTAAGGAGCTTTTGTATCTGCAAAGTGTATTCCTCACGTGGGTAAGGTTTCAAATATACTTTCCAACTTCATTTCTCACACTTGATGGATATTTTGATGTAGAGATTTGGGAACTCCATATGTCCAAGGGGAACTTTGGTCTCACGTTTCTGCCTCTTGAGGGCAGTTATTCAAGGACTGATGGGCCCTCCCTCTGTCAAGTCTCACCGCCAGCCCCACTTTGATGCAACTTGTCTGGCAGAGACCCTGTCTTCCTTGACTGAGGGCAGGGGTCCCGCAGGAGGTCTTGCCATACTGCCCAGCTATGTTCACCCCGATTTACTCCTGGAGGCTGGCCGGGAGTTAATACACTAGCTAACTGCCACGAGGAAACAGCCCTATCACAGAGGGTAAGATAAGGGTGTGTATGGGACGGTATCGCCCCAGCTTTTCCCAATTGCAGCAGAACCGTTTAAATGAGGAAATGATAAAGGGGAAGGTTCCCCCAGAAGTATAGATGTTAATGGAAACTTGAAAACTTATATTAAGGCTGAAAAACAGATCATTGCTATGGTTTTATAAGGGACACAAACCTACCTGAAACATTTGGTCTTCAATCATTGATTCTTTCTGTAGCCTCAGAATAAGAAAACCGTAAAACAATGATATAAATAAATAAATAAAACTAACCTAAAAGGAACCTCAATAGTTCCTTTTAATTTAATGCAGAAACACTTCCCTTTTCTGTTCCAGTGGAAACTCAAAGATTATACTCAAAGGGGCAAAGTTACCTATCTGGAGGAAAAGAGCTCTAACTCTTCAGGGTTCCGGAGAAATTACTCATGTCAGGCAAACCGGGGAAAACACAGTGATGTGTTTTAACTTGATTTGACTTAGACCTTGGGCACGCTTTCCTCCCAGAGTCTTTGTAAATCTGCCTTCCCCCGCCACCATATCTCAGGTGTTCCTTTTTGTTGCTGATTTATTTTTCTCTCCGGTGACCTCTCAACTTTCCTTGTGAAACTAGGTTCTCTCTGCTCAAAGCTGGGAGCGAAGATACACAAAACCTGTCAGTACGCCCTTGCCACTTTGTCAGGTCTTTGCCGGGTGGGCCACGTGGGAAGCTGGAGAGGAGCCTGCTGCCCCGTTGGAGCCAGGATTGCACTGAACCTGAAGGCACAGGGAGCTGGGGGAGGAGAGAGCAGAGTCGGGTGGGTCTCAAGAAAGCAGGAGTGAAGCTGGTCTGGGACATGAAGGATGGAACTGAGTGGGTGGGTCACTGGAGCAGCATTAAACTTAGTGTGTTTGGGTGGTGGTGAGGAAGCCCCCCTACGGATGGAAGAGGCAGCATTAGGCTGGTGCGATAGTCGGGACGTGGTGCCGTAGCCACGGTTAGGAGGGGGCAGTAGAAATTCATTCCGTGAGTGTTCCCTGGGCAGCTCCACACCAGAGGACAGAAGTTTGGGCTGAAGGACTTGAGGGATAGAGAGATGATTTCCAGCTGGGTTGTCCAGTGAGGCTCAGTGGTGTTGGTAGTGGAGCCGGACTTTGAAAGCTTTGAAAGGTGAGCAAGAGGTAGGTAAGGAAAGGTCTGGAGGCCAGTTTGTGTGGAGGAGGAACTCAGAGAGGAGGCCACATGAGCTAGACACTGTTCATCGTCACTCATCACCGCCCCCCTCGCTTGTCCGCTTGCCTCTTCATGTTTCAAGTTCTGCTACTTTCTCCAGGAATGCTTTCCCTGGCTCCCATCCCTGCATCCCTGATTCCACCCCACCTTCCTTTCCTCCACCTCTCCCCGCCGCAGTCTGGGTGACGTGCTGGTCCTCTTTTACCTCAGAGCATTTCCTAATTCTGTCATGGCCCCTGACACACACACACACACACACACACACCCGAGTCACACACTGTGTTACACGTGATTGTTTTCTATTCCGTATCCTCTCCCAGAGTAGAGAGTTCAGTTTGGACAGGGCTATGTCCTGTTAAGCTGCCATGTCTCCAGCATCTAGCGCAGCATTCAGTCAGCACTCAATAAATATTGGTTGAATTATGACCCAACCTGAGAGTATCTTAAAGCCCAGGTTAAGGAGATTGGATGTTATTTTGCAGCTAATGGGAAACCACTGAAAGGTTTTGATCAGGAGAATGATATGATTGGAGCTCTCCCTTTGGTATAGACATTTGCCATCAGTGCATAGGGTGGATTTATTGGGTCACTAAAAGCAGGGAAGCTAGATACAGTGCTATTGCTACGGTCCTCATGCAAGATGCTGAAGTCCAGAATAGGATCAGTGACACCAAAATAATAATACTTCCGGCATTTTGGCCAAGCGATGCCAGGACATCCAGGAAGATGCGTCCTGTTCTGAAGAATCTGAGACAGGAACCAGGCCAAGGTGGGGATAATCATTTTGAGTATCATCCCCATTACATCAAGCTGAGAATAAAGATAAATTTATGCTGTAGGTAATTTAATTAAGGCATCAACCAGAAAGCCATGGACAGAATATCAAGGTGGAACCTGCCAGTAGGGGCTATAAGAAAACTTATCACAAACAGGGGAGAATTGTCAGAGGGATTGGAAGACAGAACTAAGTAGGAGTTGAGAAGACCCCTCCCATGAAGTAGCCAGCCAGCAGGGTGATGAGGGCATGATTTACCTTCTCACATTCTCCTAAGACAGAGACAAGGTATAAATAGAAAACCTTTTTCTCTCTCAGGTGTAACATTTGGTACTGCTTCTTCTGACATGGGCTTTGCTTTTGCATTTGGTGTAGATGTCGTGAGGCCCAGGTTTTACACATGGCTCTTCCGCAGATCACATCACCCCATTTGCCCTTATTTTCCTCATCCATAAAATGGGATTTTCAGCAAGGGGATCCTAAACTCCCTTCAACTCTGAACAGGTCAACCCAACTTCAACCACTGAAAGTGTTAAGCTTCCAGTAAACATTACAACTTCCTACCTACAGGCAGTAAATAAATATTCAAGGCCTTGGTCTCCTTCGACCTGTATACCTTGTAAAACCTAGACTTCACCCGGTTTTTTCCTGTCTTTCCTTGGATCTTTTTTGCTGCCTACGACAAAGCAGCAGCTTCTCACTAGTCATGGGGCTGCTAGAATGAAGCAAAAGTACCTGGTGGCCGGCCCATCACCATGAATGGATGTTTATAGCTTCTCCCAGCCACGTTTCCTGCCTGGCCTCACCCAGACTTCTGCTTTCTGTGTTTGGAAATAACATTCCTTGACACTACTCATTCCAAATGTAGAGAGGAGAGAACGGGAGCTCAGTGAATTATAATTACTTGAACTATTGAGGTACCTTAAGTCAAATACGGTAGCCTCTCTGAACTCCACATTCTTTGACCAATTTAACAAACTACATTTACCCTGTCCACCTCCAGGACAAAGGTCCTCCCTTATCAACCACTAGAATAAAATAGGGAATGTACTAGAATGTACTTCAAAATATCATCTCCAAACAGAAGCTGTCAAGGTTGAATATAAATGGGATCTATTTTTTGAAATAATCTCTCAATCAGAGGATACAACAGGATGACATATTTATGACATTCTCAAAGTTAAGGAAAAAATGTAAAGGAATCTCAGCTTTATAAAATGTCACCCGGACAGGGTAATTTTACCTAGTCCTTGAGCGACTAGGTAGTTACCATATTAAATGGTCTGGGATGATTTAAATTCAAAGGAATTTCATTGAATTTTATGAATTCAATGAATGTCTTGCAATGAATAACTCTAATGTGTTTCTTGACCACTTTGAGACTGTGAAAACATATTAATAAGACGGAACAGACAAGTTAGCACTGATACTAACTTTTATGTAGAGTTATTCAGGTGGAACGTATTTATGTATCCATTATTTAAATGAACAAAAAGTTATTAATTTAATTCATGTTAGACTTTCTATCAATGCTAAAAAAAAAAAAAGCGAAAAGCAAAACAAACATATTTTCAAAGTTCCTTCAAGTCAATTCAGCAAAAAGTGAATTGGGGTTTTACTAAGTAAATCAGTTTTTACCGTACTGGGGTGTGATGTTACAAACCTCTCCAACCCACCAGAACCTTTGACTTCGGAAATATGCTTTGCTTGTGATCTTCAAATATAGTAAAATTTCTTTGAAATTTCTTTAAACTGAAAATACCGGTCTTTATCTACATATAGTTCCTTGGAAACCAACTTGCCTATTAATCTATTAAGCAATGGTGGGTGGTTGGCTGAATTTAGTAGCTGAATCAACTGGCTGTTTTAGACTCAAGTCGCAGGGTCTGAGGGCGTGGGTCACAGGGGAATGTTAGCCCTGAAGTGTGGGAGTTCCAGCAGACATGACCCTTGACTGAAGACACCCAGAGTGGCTTTTTTCTTCCCTTGCTGTGTCTTTGAGCAAAACAAGCCAAAAATATGTGTATTACCCATCAGAGAAATGCTTAGGTAAGTCAATTACAGGAAAGTCACTGAATTTCTTAGCACTGAGGTTATCCCATCAGTGAAATGGTGGTGATAACTGATCTTTCTGCCGTACAGAGTCATATTTTAACATGTAAAACATACAACATGTCCTTTAATTAACAGTGCATACTTGTGTCACGGTATTTGTATTTTCTCACAAGCTTATTCTTTGCTTTATCTTACCTTATATTCTGTATCCAGGTAAAGGCAGTTGTCTTACTAGATTTCTTTTCTAAGTGATTTATTCTCCTCTTAAATATAATATTCAAATTTTCCCACAACCTGCTCCCTTTTTTTCCCCAGGATCTCTGTGTCCAAGACATAGATATCAACTGAATTTCACATATTTGTTCCTAAGTAAAAGAGTAAGTTTATTTTTACGGTCACAGAAGGCACTCCGCATTAAATTAAAATGTTTGTAACTCAAGCAGCCTACAAAAATGGATTGAATGGAATGCTTGGAAACTAAGATAGAGCAGAGTTGGAAAGCCAAGCCATCCCATGATGGGGAATGTTTGTTAGGCCACCAGTGGGATCCCCCAGGCCTGTGTCTGCGTTGGTGTTTTCACTGTGGAATTTATGATGAAACTGAAGGAACCGAGGCCTCGGACTTCATTTTGAAACTGTCACAGGCAGAGAGGACCAGCAGAGAGAGTTTTCTGACAAATCTGAAAAGTGTCCCTCCCACACCGTGCATGCTTTCATTTATTTATTTATTTTCTAAAGAATTGGTCAGAAGGAAACTAAAATCTCTGAATAAAAACGGAAGAGAGAGAAAGAGAAAAGAGAACAGTTTGCAAATGTAAGAATGTGTTACTTTAGATGATCTTCGTAGGAGGAGGTGTACATAGTAAATCATCACCAGAAAAATGCAAATTTTCAATAATGTGACGATTCTGCTTTAAACCTACTGAACCCAAGAAGTTAAACGATGTGAAACGCCTGGGGGAGAGGCTCTGGGTAGTCTTGAAGATGACGCTCTGCACTGGTCCCAGCCTTCTGCAGAACAAACAGTGTATAATAAGAACTTGAAAACTAATCACACGCTTTCACTGATAACACCGTTTTAGGAAAATATTTGAAGGAAACAATCCAATAGAGGGACAAAAAAGATGCCCTTAGCAATTCTATTTATAATGGTAAAAACTGGAAATGCCCAAGCCACCCCCAATAGGAGACTTGCTAAAAAAAATGTGGAGAATATAAATATAGAGGAATACGCTGTAGCTTTATGGCCATTCATTGAGTCACTTATTATTTCTTCAGTAGATCATACAGGGCCTTGCAGATCATGTTCAGCACTTTACATGTTATTTTAAAGACAGGTAGAAGCCATTCAGGGTCTGAAGCAGAGATTGGCATGATGAAGTACAGAGGTGAGAAGTAGGGTGTAGGGCCGTCGACTTGGCTGGCAGGTAGGCGCAACGGCGGTGACTTAAACTAAGATGGGCCAGCAGAGAAAAGGGGGTGATTTAAGCAATATTTAGAAGGCAGAGTCTCTAAGTCTTGGTGACCGATTAGATGTTGTATAAGAGGGAGAGAGGCGTTAAGGGTGAGTGCCGAGTTTCTGGCCCAATCAGCTGGGCGTTTACTGCACTAGGAAACACCACATGGGTTGTAAAGGCGTTTATGTCGAACACATAAGATGCGTGGTGCCCAGGTGACATGCAAGAGGACATGTGTAGGAGGTAAGTGAAGGTTCTGGAGTTGAGGAGATAGGTCTGGCTGGAGTAGATTTAGCGTAGACAAGCTGATTGCAGCCATGGGAGGGGATGAGATTACCCAGGGAGAAAGATGATGAGAGATCTGGGAGCCTTTAAGGTTGGGGAAGGGGGGAGAGCAGAAAACCAGGAGACGGAGGAATGTCTGAAGCCGAGGGGTGTTCTAAGGGGGGGGGCAGTGACTAGTGGTGATGATGTTGCCGAGAGGCAGCAAGTCCTCAAGTCCCATTGCCCTTTGGGTTTGATGACAGGGAGGTGACCTCAGCAAGAGCGCTTTGGAGAGAGGGTTGGAGTGGAGACCGAAGGGCCCTGAGGGGTGGACGGAGAGGGTGTGGTGATAACAGAGTTGGGCAGCTCCTCAGGGAGTTTGGCTGCCATGGGAGGGGAGAATCAGGAGCAGCACCTGGAGGGGAAGATGAGGACAGAGGGGTGTGTGTGTGTGTGTGTGTGTGTGTGTGTGTGTGTGTGTGTGTAGAAGACAGGAAACGCTTGAAGCTGCTTAAATGCTGAAGGAAAAAACCCTATAGAAAGAAGTTGAAGGTGAACTGTGAACTAGAAGGAAAGAGAAAGAAACCATGAACTAGAAATATCTGTATGAAATGATGTCAACTGGAAAAAAATTCCATTCTTGTGAATGTGACTTTATGAAACTTACGCATGTCCTTTAAAGACAAAAGTGTTGAAGCAGAGCAAATAGTTTCCAGTTTTTTTGGAGACACGTCTGTTAATAATTATCATAATCACAAGGGGTACCATCTCCTGAGCACACAGGAGGGCAGACGTGTGGCTGGCGCTTGTTCACATTATCTCATTTAATCCTCTTAACAGCCCTGCCGAGTCTGGGCATTTTTCTCATTTGAGACAAAAGAATATTTAACTAAGCCTTGAACTAAGGCTCAAAGAGAAAAGCAGTTTGCCTCAGGGCACGCAGCTGTTGAATAGAGGAACCAGGATTCAAACCTGGGACTTCCTTGCTCCAGAGCCCAAGCTCTTTCTTCTGACAGTAAAGAAACTTTGTTATAAAGCAGAAACTAACACACCATTGTAAAGCAATTATACCCCAATAAAGATGTTTAAAAAAAAAAAAAAAAGTAAAGAAACTTAGATATGTTTAACCCCCTAAACAGCATCCTTACGTTCTTGGTCTTCAGACACTAGTCTTTGCTAAGGCAACTTGCAGCAGTTTGATTCACTCTCGCTACTGTTCGTTTTAAACAAATTGCAAATAAAATAATAGAATTTAGGATTCTCGAAGTAGTTGCCTGGCTTTTAACATCAAGATCAGTGATACAAAATTGTATGTGTGTTTAGTTTGTGGGTTTCTCTTGTGTGTGTGTGCGTGCGTGCGTGCACCTAGGAGTATATCTAGGGTTTTTGGTACCTGAAATTTATAATTTGAGGGCACATAGTTCTAGGTTTCCTTTCATGGGACTATACAAATAAAGGCCCCTGAAATTCACTAGCTTCGAGGCAAATCCACTTGTGCACATGCCTATGGGTACATGAACCATGTGTGTATGCCTGAAGATATATGGAGAAACCAACAAAAGCTGTTATCCCTTAAACAATAGCCTTGGTTTCATTGCTTAGTACAATAGGAGCATCTTTTATGGTTAGTACTAGTTATTTCTTTTCTGGGAAGACAGAGAAGATTTATCAAGAGTCGAACAGGCCAAGAGTTTTTTGAACAGTGCCTTTGAATTCAGGCCGGTGGTCATTAGCTTAGTTAGATATATATAGTGCTATGGCTCATGCTGTTTATACAGCAGGCAAATAAATGTAACTTCTTTTTAAATCTGTTCTTTATTCCAGAGATCTTTTTGTTAAGATCACTTTTGAGATGTGATCTCCTGTGTATAAGAAGATTTTAAGAATGTAGCAAGAAAACTGACTGGGTATCGGAGGAATCGGGGGCCAATGGAGATGGAAGAGGATGGAGGTGGGGGGGGAAGCATCTTTATTTATTTAGGAAACTGTTGTAGATGGGACACATGTTCTGTGCGGCTCCAGAAACCAAAACTAAGAACCGAGGTACATGAGATTGCAGAGGAGGCCAGATTCCAACTCAACAGAAGAACTTTCTGTCGACTAGAGCTGTCCAGAAATGGTTTGCTTATGTTGTGGCCGGCTACCCATCACAGAAGTACTCAGCCAAAGCTACTTCTTGGCAGGGGAAGAGGAGGCAGGGGACTTTTACCGATCACAAGTTTGAGTCCATCTAGGAAACCTATAGAATCCTCTCTAAGATTCCAAGCCGTTACCAGGCACACACTATTCCTGCCAATCATACACACATGGCACGCATGGTGGGTTGGTTTTTCCCCCAGAGTAGCGATGCATTTGTGCTAAGCCAGCCACATTCCCCAACTGAGCTCCTAGTTGCCGCGGAAACATGTCTGTGGATGGACTGGTCCAATTGTGGCCATACTCTGCAGTCTTAGAATTAAGTTTTTTCTTGACCCAGGACCTTGGGCCCAGGCTCCCGCCCATTAGCCAGCTATCACAGGTGGCACTTATGAGCGTTACCTTACTAGTTCTTGTGGTTGAGTTAAGGAACTGGCAGAGCTCTGCCTGACCGGCCCCTCTCCAGCTCTCTCCTGCTCGCTCAGAGAGGAGCCTTCTCTGCTGGGCTCCCTTTGCCAGCTTTGGGATGAGAGGCTGGGGAGAGGCAGTCCAGAAGGCCTGGGCGAGTATGGGGCAGAGCACATATCAGCCCCGCTGCAGGCTTAGCCCAGTGGGGGAATGGCCTCACTTCACCTTGCCCTTTCTGAAGGGGGAACATAACACTGACCATGACCCAGACACTCTTCCTTTGTTCTCCTGACACCTCCCTCGGGGTCTACCGGTCTGTCCTAAACCACTTGAATGATATCCATAATAATAGCAGGAACAGCGGTGGTCACACGACAGCTGGTGTTTGCTGAGTTCTCACTGCCCGATGCTGTGATGAGCTTATTACACGCTTACCTCATCCGGTCCTCACAGGCATCCTGGGAGGTAGATACTGCTAATATCGCCATTTTCCAGATGAGGAACTGAGGCCTGGAGAAGGTAAAGGGCATCCAGTTTGTCGCCTCGCTTTCTCTGTGCACGTAGAGAAATGGAAACGGAAAAGAAAGTGACCTGCCCGCTCTCCAGCCACCATACCCAGAGCTCCTCCAGCCCCCCGAGTGACCTCCAAGGAGGGACCATGTGTGACGTGCACCAGGCCCTGCTTCACGACATCCTCTTCTGAGGGAGATGTTTGCATTTCGCAGAGAAGTTCAGGGACCTGCTCAAGGTCGCCTGATGCAGAGGAGCAGGTGCTCCAGCCCTGGCTGCCGGGGCCCTCCCCTCACACCAGCCCGCATCCAAACCAGCAGAGTCCAACACCCACACACACACTACGTCTGTATTTCCTGGCCTCCCCTTCCAAAGTGGGTACGCTAATAACTGACCATGTTTGTTAGTATCATCAGGAACACATTTTTGTTCAGTGTTTTCGTTTTCCTCTGCAGCTACTACCGGTATAAGGCATTGCTCAAACCCACAGGATAGAACCCAGCGTTGTGAGGCCGTGTAAATTCGGAAAAGTTCAGGAAGACATTTACACTAAACCAAGACACAAAATGTTGATTAGGGACTTATTTTTGTAAGCGATTAAAATATGAATCATTAAAATAGGACTGTATTTCAGGCTCTGTATCCTCGTCTCATCAGAGACAGCATCACCATGACTACTGGATTTGAATTAGATGAGCTCCAAAGCCTTCCCAGCTCCAAAGGCAGTCATGTGTCACGGGTCTGCCTTACACAGAACGTTTTTAAGACTGGTTCAGAGCACCTCTGAGGCTCCTCGCCCGTTTCACTAAAAGGAAATACGCAAGTGACATGGGGTCTTCAGTTCTTAGGAGTCTTTTGCTCTATTTGATCACAGTAGTAAACAGTGGCAGTAAGTTATATTAATAATGACCAAAATTCAAAGGTAGAGGAAGGAACAGAATCAAAGGAAAGACACCAGGGCATCTCGGGAATCGCTTAGGACGGGGTATCGTGGAACTTTATTTGGTACCAATAGAAAAGGCGCAGAAGTTTGCAGAAACAAAGGAATTCATTTGGAGTGTTTCTCACATCCAGGCTGAGTTGAAGAGGAAAAAAAAATAATTTAGCAATAGCCCAAAATATGCAGTTAAATTAAGTTGTTAATTAAAGTATCTGTTAAAAGTGGCTAAAATTAGACACAAAAGCCCACTCTTTGGTACAATTGTTGACTGCATATCTGTATGTGGAAGGGCGTGGGGGACAGTTAGAAAAGCCTGTGGTATTTTAAAGATTAATCACCCACCCCTAAGGGGTTTTGAGGCGCCCACCTGCATTTTTTAACTTGGATCTAAGTCAGAGGGGAGGGACAAGACCATGACAGCTTTTTTGGCTAATTAACAACTCAGTGGACACTTCAAATACCAAATAGAACAGAAGGCCCCCAGTTCAGACCCTACCATCCTCTGCGAGGTGCTGACATCTAAAGATGACTTTCTAGAGACTGTGGAACCTTGGAGCAATGCCTGTGTGTATTTTTAGAGGGAAGCATCCCAGAACATGCCAGTTCCTTATAGGGTATCTTTAATAGTTAGCATCTCTGACCGGACTTGTGAATTTCTTTTTCACGTTTATTCTTTTCCTGCCTGGGATTGGGGTAGATCAGAAAGACATGTTTTTCTCTATTGGGAAGATTTCTATGAAGAATCCATGAGTTGTCATTGAAACATTAAAACTTTTCATCCTTAATGACTTTGTAATTCTTCTTTGAATAATCTGAAATGCAAGTAAAGACAGATGTGAAAAGGATGTTTTTTTATAAAAATTGTAGCAATAAATTGGGACAATTTAAGTTTCTAATAAACTCTGGTACATCCCTGTGACAGGCTGTTATAAGGCAGCTACTAAAGCAGTTAAATAATGTGGAGGGAAAAAGAGATACTAAACTATGATAAGCCTGATTCTAATTCTATAACCATATAATACCGTAGATAGTATTAACAGGCTTATGTCTCTTAGGGATAGGATTATAGGTGATTTTTGTTTCTTTCTATCTTCTTGCATTTTTTATACTTTTTTTTGTATATGACTTTCATAATCAAAAAAGTTCAAAAAAACCTGCATGGCTCTGACCTGAGTTTCAGTGCCACATCCTGTCCCCTATAAGCTCCGTGTGGATAGGTGGCAGACCTGTCTTCCTCACCATTGTGTCCTTAGGACAGTGCCAGGCGCAAAGTCAAAGCTCAGCAAATAGTTGTTGAACAAAACACTCCCATTTCCCTATTTTTCTTCCCTTTTTCTGTCCAGGTGATGTGCTCTATGAACTCCTTCAGCATATTCTGAAGCAGAGGAAACCTCGGATTCTTTTCTCACCGTTCTTCCACCCCGGAAACTCGATACACACGCAGCCGGAAGTCATCCTGCATCAGAACCACGAAGAAGGTACCCAGGAGGCTTCTCTCTCCTTGCCTAAGACATAGTCAAATCCCAGAGGTTCCACTGTTCCTTTGATAAGTCGGTCTTATTCATGTGATTCATTTTTCATTCAACAAGCATTTGTGGGGTACTGATTTTGTTTGAGACCCTGGGGGAAATGCTGAGATGAATAAGATTGTGCAACTCACAATCTAGGAGAGGAAATAGGATAGATACACGTGTAAGTATCAAAGAATAATTATAACTATAAAGAGACAGTGGAAGGGGAGATTACAGCCAGTACAGGCAGCAGGCTCAGCTTCAGGAAGGAGGTGGGTCTGTAGGATTCTGTGAAGGTCTGATAAGCAGGAATGAAGTGGAGAACGTCCCAGGAGGACCCAGGATGGAGGGAGTCCTTGGAATAGAGAGCAACCCATGACTTGGGTTATGGAGCTTACCTTTCTTTTCCCCCTACCTTTGATTATGAAAAACTTCAAACAGACCCCAAATAGAATAAACTAACTAAAGCCCTGTGATCCATCCCCTCCCCCTACTTCAACAGTGATCAACAGGGACTTCCCCGGCGGTCCAGTGGTTAAGACTCCACCTTCCAATGCAGGGGGCGCGGGTTCGAGCCCTGGTGGGGGAACTAAGGTCCCACGTGCCATGGGGTGCAACCAAACATTCAAAACCAAACAAACAAAAAACCAAACAAACAATGATCCACTTTCTGCTGTTGCAGAACTAGTCCAAGGAGGTAAGATTAGAATCAGGACGTGGAGGACTTTGATTTCCGGGCTGTGGAGGAAAACAGTGGGGAGTGAAGACTTGAGCAGAGGGTAACCGAAGCGGGAGGAAGAAAAGAGACCCAAACCCTGTGAACTCTGCGGGGCACCAAGGAGGTCTAGTATTGCAGCACCAGAGGCAGCGTCTTGCAATGTGCTCACTGTGAGTGCTTAGTTCAGGTGTGCCAAGCACTGGTGAGTTACAGTGGTCCCAATCGAAGCGGTGGTAGAAAGCACAACAAAAGACCAGAATCGAATTGTGGCCCCGGGCAGAGTTCCACAGCAGGTGTTTGGGTACAGAAATAGGCTATAAGAATCTGACTTTGCCCCCTGTTCTGTTGAACAGCGATGCACCGTGCCTCTGGGGAGCATTTCGTCCACGTCCTCCTGCCCAGATTGGGGACACAACGTAATTCTTTTAAACTTGTCCTTCAGACCAGATTATGAGGGGCCTACACCCCTGGGGTTTTTTCAGGGGCATTTCCTTCAGCTGATTGAACATCCCCCAGAGCAGGACTATTTTTGTTTTGTTGTTGGCAGATTTAAAAATGAGACGTTATGTGTTTCCCTAATCAACACGTCACAGAACAGAGCCTGGCTTCAGGCACCCGATGACGGGCATCTCCTCCCGGTGCCCAGCATCTCACAGCAGGTCCCCTTGCCTCCATGATGGAGAGTAAGCGAGCGCTTCTTGCAGTCTCCCCACCTGTGCCTCTCATCCCGTCTTCCTCTAGCTTTACCTCTGCTGAATTTAGCAGCTGCCCCCCACCCCAGTTGGGTTTCTCCGTTCTCTTACCCTTCCTGCCCTGTGCGTTTCCTGTTTGCGTAATAGCCAACAGCTACTCCAGAGAAGAGGAGGTGGGTTTACTGAAGCTTTAGGATTAGGGCAGGAATTAGATTGCCTAGCCTGCCTCTTCACATACAAAAGGTGTGTGATGGACTGTTTTGTTTTGTTTTGTTTTTCACCCTCTCTCTTTTTCTCATTATTTAAAAAAAAAAAAAAAATCCCATTTGGAATTTCTATTTCCCCGTTTATCCTCAGCTGTGATGGGAGGCTGATGGTCTCACCTCATGACAACTCCTTCCTTCTCTCCCCTTGGCCTGATCTGACTCCCAAGTAGGTGTGTCTGTTGTTGTCCTCGTGGGCAGGAGCGACTCAGCAGAAAACGCAGGCCGCTCTCAGAGACCCTCCCACCGAGGAAATACGCACGCGCCACCACAAACCCCCTAAAGAGCTGCGCTCTCAAGTGCAGTGTTGTTGGCCGTGGTGAGCCCAGTAGGTAAAAGGATGGAGTGAATGAGGCCAAGGTCAAGGGCTGCATCACCCTGTGGATCAGGTAGCTCTGCTTCAGACCTGCTCTTAAAAGTAGCGCGTTCTCAGAGGCGGTTCCTTCAAGCTGTCCGCCAGAAAGCACCATCCTGCTATGCGCCCTTGCTCCTCTGCCTGCTCTCACGTGAGCAGGTGGGCACACAGAAGGGAGCATGGGTCTTTGTCAGGTGGGATCACGTGAGAAGAGCTGTGCCGGGCACGGAGGTGATAACGAAGAGGCTGCTGGCCCCCGGACCTCCAGATATATGGGTGCCTTTGGTGACTAAGGGACCAACTAGAGAGGTGGATGGATCAGTATGAGGTCCCCACCTCCAACCACCTTTCCCTTCTCCTCCATCAAAAAGAATATATTTACAGCTTAACATGAATTATCTCTAGGATCAATACGGTTATATCGTGAATGGTAACACATTAATATGGGCATTTGTTAATATACAGAGAGCTCTGATCCTGGGGGGGAAAAAAAAGTTTGTTAAGTGAAATCATAAACATCCAGTATTACATCCCCAGTGATTTATGCTACCTAACTGGGGATACAGTACAATGTAAGAGTATATCGCTCTTGACTCGGCCCAGAGCTCAGAATGGAAGGAGAATGGGCCATTCCAGAGAGGGCCCACTCAGCCCCTCAACAGGCTGGCACAGGGAGGCGTGCAGAGTGACGTACAAACACAAAGCTTCATTCAGCGCCCCGTGACTTCACCTCATCACTGCCACCGACTTGACCAATTCAGACATTCATAATTTCACAATGGGAATTTATATCACAGGACAAACATATCTTGTGTAATCCAGCAACAGTTGCCTGCAAATATCCCCTATGAGTGCATTACATTGAAACCTCACCTTCCGTACTGGCAGCCACGTGGCAGTGCCAGCAGCTTGGAGGTCATTGTTAGCTCAGAGGCTCCCTTCCAGGCTCTGATGGGAGAGAAGGGTGATCATACTAATTCAAACCCTTTATTTTGTAAACATTCATTATCTCTAAAAGTGTGTCATGCCTTGGGTGAAGCAGTACTCAGATTACCACCTAGGTAATCTAGGAGAACCAGCATTTCTACTCTTCCCTTACTTAGTTATGGGAGGGGAAGGCAATATTATATAATTACGATAACCTTATAACTTTTCATCCATACCCAGACACTTATGCTAGTGAAATGGGACTCTAGTAAGTGAGCTAGGACAATAGGCATCAACCAGGACCATCCCTGACAAACGGGGACACATGGTCAGCTTAGATTAAATGTCCTGATCTGGACATCAGGAAACCAAGTTCTAATCCTCTCTTCTGCCAGAACAGTCATAAGGGCTCAGTTTCTCATTTCTCTGGCCCTTAGGAACCCCAGTTATAAGACAGGAAATACCACCAAATGGTATCAGATCTTAGAGCTCTTAAATCCTAAGGACTGAGTCTCCCTGGGTGATATGAAGATGAATAAGACACATTCTCTACTTTCAGGGTCGTAGGCAACTAAAATCCACAAAAGTACAGCAGTGTCCTGTCTGGTGATGCTCAGAAAAGTTGAACATCTATTCTCGTTTATCTCACCTTATCAAGAACTGCTGATAACATTACCCCTCTTAGTAGTCAAACCAAGAGTAGCATCATTCACTTGCTTCACAGTGAAAATCTCATTTTAAATAGATTCCTTTTCTTTGATTATTGATTACCCATCTTGTCTGCATGTTATGAATTAGTTAGGTATAACGTAGATAGCTATGTAAGAAGGAGACTACTTCTTTCACCAAAACCAGGAGGCAAAACATCTTTAGAAATTTCAGACCAGCAGATGGTTATAAAATAAATTTATTTTGTCACACACAGTTGTGATATCAACTTCTTTTGATACTTTGGGTTCCGAAGTCAGTGACTTTTGGCTCCCATGGAATATTTAAGAAGAAAAGCTTGGTGCCAAAGTATACATTCGATTGCCACTGGTCCTTTGGTGTTAGAACTACTTGAATGAGTGATTCCCTAAAAGTTCATTGAGCAATTAAAATATGCTTCTAGTCTAGGCTGGTCTCCGAATGGGGTCAGCTTTGCAGAGTCACCCCTGTCGGACCGGACATGCACAAGTCTCCAGGGAGGAGGAACAGGATCTGTGTTTCTCAAATGTCCTCATCCCATGATCTCTTTGGGGGACCCGCCTATAATTTCGACCCTTCAGTCCACCCTCTCTTATGCCCCCATCTAAGAGACTGGGAGGTGATTTTTTTTTTTTTTTTTGGCCATGCCACGTGGCTTGCAGGATCATAGTTGCCTGACCAGGGATCGAACCCGGGCCCCAGCAGTGAAAGTGCCGAGTCCTAACCACTGGACCGCCAGGGAATTGGGAGGTGATTTTTAATCACTTGAATTTGAAACTATTCCCACATGCTGTGCTGTGATTGTTTCTGTAGCAGTAGACACAGTTCTAAGGTGAAAGTTCTGCTCTGGGGCAGCTCTCTGTCACCAGGTGGATATGGAAATTGCAAGTGAGGACGAGAAATTTCAGATGTCGAAATGCTGTCGTTCTCAGTTCTCCTTACAAGTAGCCCATGGTCATGGCCCAGATAGTAGCGGGAAATCATTTCTTCATGGAGGGTGGGGAGGGTGGCCTGTATTCTGGGATGGCCCACAGAAATTTTATTTATATGATTGCTTTACTGGGGGAAATATTTCCCCTTCTTCCTCCCCCTGCCCACCAAATACAAGTGCCAGAGACTGCTTTGGAGGAAGGAAATCTTATACAATTTTAATGAGATAATTCAACGAGATGAGGTACATGAATCTACCTCATAATAACAAAATAAGAGCTAAGGGGTCCTTTATGGGGTCCTCGTTGTGTGCCAGGCCCTGTTCTAAGCTTTTACATGTTTAAATCATTTAATCTTCACAACCACCCCATAAAGAAGGTAATATTATTTCCACTTTGTAGATGAGGAAATTGAGGCTAAGAGCAGTAAAGTACCCTGCCTCCAAATCACATAACTATGTAGTGGCAAAGCTAAGACCTAACCCCAGGTCCACTTGGTTCCAATGCCGGTGTTCATTCCACTGCAGCATGAATGAGCTGACCGAAATAATGTTTTTATTAATTTTGTGTGTTTGCAAGCACCCTGAAAATAGGGCAAATGATTAAACGATGAGTAGAAGAACCATGGAGATTAGGATGCCGAGACAGGTCCAATATACTGTATATTGTACTAGGGTCCAATACACTGGCAGGTCCCCGCACACCTGCTTGTAATGTTTCTGCTTCATAGTACAGATCTTCCCAGACTTAGGATGGGGATACAGCCAGATGAACCCATCTTAAGTTGAAAATATCCTAAGTTGAAAATGCATTTAATACCCCTAACCTACCAAACAGCACAGCTTAGCCCACCTACCTTAAACATGCTCAGAACACTTACATTAGCCTGCAGTTGGGCAAAATCATCTAACGCAAAGCCGATTTTATAATTAAGTGTTGACTACCTCATGTAATTTATTGAACACTGCACGGCAAGTGAAAGACAGAATGGTTGTCTGGGTACAGGATGGTATCCGTTGTTCACCCTCGTGATCGCGTGGCAGACTGGGAGCTGTGCTCACTGCCGCTGCCCAGCGTCACGAGGAGTATCATCCTGCATATCACTAGCCCCAGAAAGAGATCGAAATTCAAAATTTGAAGTACCGTTTCTACCTAACGCGTATCACTTTGCCACCACTGTAAAGTCGAAAAATCGCTAAGTCGAACCATCATAAGTCGGGGACCATCTGTACTTGAAACTGTCAAATGAAAACCAAAAACTGTCAGAGATAACTTTTGAGACCCCAGTGTATGTCTTCAGTTAATGATATTAAAAACTCATACTAAATTGGACTGAATTAACCTGTTTGGATCGTTGACTGCCCCAGGATGAATGGACTTATTAGCAGGACAGAGATCTCCCGGCCTGGGAGAAATGTGGGTTCTGAGTCAGGCAGTGGCCTCTGAGAACAGAAGCCCTGGCTCTCATACCCCTGGACCAGCCCCTTGTGCGGTGGCTCCTTGAGAGCTGGCCCCACAGGACAGCTGCTGAGCAGGCACCAGGGTAGATGAGGCTTCCAGCTGCCCAGGACACATCCTATTACCCGCTGTTGTAAAAACCACCCCGATTTTCTAGTCTTGCTGGAATCGTATTCGTGACTGAAGTGTCAAGGAGGCCATTGGCCCGGGTTTGACATCTTTGTTATACACGTTAACCGTGCAGCACATGGTAGAGCCGGAGAGCGTGATGGTGTGTGTGTGGATCCAGACCACCTGGGTTCAAATCCCAGCTCCCAGTTCACCAGCTGTGTGACCTGAGGCAAGTTCCTTAGCTTCCTTGTGTGTCTGTTTTCATCTGTAAAAGAAGGAGAATAGCAGTACCTATCGAATACGATTGATGTAAGAAAGGGTCAAGTTCATATGGGAAATGCCCTCAGAGCAGCGTCTGTCACATAGCAAGCGCTCGATAAACGCTATTCATTATTACTATTTGCTGTTTCTTAGCACTATTTGGTTCAGGTTTTTTCTTCTTTTCTTTAAACTTAAAAAAAGCTGAATTGTGATAAAATACACATAACATCATCTTAACCATTTGTAGGTGTACAATTCTGTAGTGTTAGGTATATTCACATTGTTGTGCAATGTTTTTTTTTTTCTTACCTCCAATTCCAATTTTCTGTTTTTTAATTATTTTTTTATTGAAGTATAGTTGATATACAATATTGTGTTAGCTTCAGGTATACAGCAAAGTGATTCAGTTATATATCAATACACACACATAGATATATTCTTTTTCAGATTCTTTTCCCATATAGGTTATTACAAAATACTGAATATAGTTCCCTGTGCTATTCCAATTCCAATTTTCTTAAGCAGTCCCGTTACTGCAATGGCATGTGCTTTGTGCAAACACCGGGTTTCTGCATCCGGACATAGGAAAGGCCTGTTGTCCACCCATGCCATTATCCTAGGACTTCTTCATGGGTTAACGGGGCACCACCTGTTGCATGATTTCTCTGGGAAAATACATTTAGAGGGCAAACCTTAATTCAGGATACAGCCTGTTTGAAAAATAAGCAGTGCCTACACTTTGTGTTACCTGCGGTACCTGGCACATGATAGGTCCTCCACAACCCTTTGGAACCTTTCTATTAATCTGGCTGTCTCCTCTCACCCTTAAGAACTCTAAGATTAACCTTTCTTGTGCCCCTTTCATCCCTGTGACTCTTGAATCTGGCAGGAGGTAACGAGGTCCCACCAGAACTTCCTGTTGTCCCCAGTGTCAGAGCCCACGAGCACCAGCTGACACTTTCCCCCGCACTCGG
The DNA here is from genome assembly GCF_028564815.1 of Eubalaena glacialis. Taxonomy (NCBI): domain Eukaryota; kingdom Metazoa; phylum Chordata; class Mammalia; order Artiodactyla; family Balaenidae; genus Eubalaena; species Eubalaena glacialis. The sequence continues at coordinate 107,649,903 of NC_083726.1, read as the reverse complement.
CCTCGTTCCCCTCTCCTTTACCCTCCTCTCCTCTCCTCTCCAGGGCCTCTTCTTCCTGCTTTGCCTCCTATATGTCATGGTCTAGGGCAGCATGACCTTTCACCCTCTGACCTGGTCCCCGGTGGAGCGTTTGGTTGTGATGGGAGCGCACGGAGGCCCGGGGTGGTGCATGGAGCCACTTTTCATCCGGATCATCAGCCTCCTTCTGGGGGGACCCGTGCACCTTCCTTGCCTCCTCTGGCTTCCTCCAGGGGTATGGAGGCTGCCCTTAGTCCAGGGGCTAGCTTGCTCTATTGAGCTAAAAGTTTTAGGGGCAAGAGGTTCCTAATAGACATGAATAATTCTCCCAAGGTAACCAGGAAGTCTACAAGAGATTTCCTCTTAGCCCTCAGGAAATGCCACCTGATTCCTTTGAGATAAGAGGGCTGGGGGTGGTGGGTTCAACTCCAGAGAAGGAAGCCCTCCACTCTTTCCCCTCTCCTGCCTTCCTCTGCCTGACCTTTGTGCCGCCCTGGCCCCCTCCCTATAAATGATTCACAGCGTTTACCTCCAAAGGGCAAATTGGCTCATCTGCAACTTCATCCCTTGATTTCTTCGTTCACTTCTTTTGTGGGCCTTTCCTGAGACTGAGGGAGACTCCTCTACACCACATGGGAAGAGCAGAGCCAGCGTCCGGCCGGGAGCACAAAGCCTCATCTACGGCTGGTGTAGACTCGCCCACACCGTCTGCGCTAAACCACCGGCAGAGGTGGCCTGTTGGAGGCTGTCCCGCCCCCAGTGATGAAGATTAAGCCTCAGAGTCCTGAAAGTCACCTGTTGTGTTTCTTTCAGCCCCTTTCACCCAAATGCTTATAAAATTCTAGATGCTTCCTTAGGATTTATTGTGTATGATCTCAGACGTCTTTGAGTCTTACACTCCAAGCTAGGGCAGTTTTCTTCTCAGGCCCTGCAAGGGAATTCAGTGACAACTGAATGTGACAAGGGAGTTGAGTGAGATGGAAACACTGAAATGGGCAGGCAAAGGGTCAGTGGAAAATCTTGACTGAAAGTCTTGGCTGAACCTCTTGGAAAGGCGGTAGTAGGGATAGTTTTCTAGGGCTGCCACACACTGGGTGGCGTAAACAACAGAAATGTATTGTCTCACAGTTCTGGAGGCTGGAAGTCCAAGATCAAGGTCTCGGCAGGATGGGTTCCTTCTGAGGCTGTGAGGGAACATCTGTGTTAGGTTTCTCTCCCAGCTTCTGGTGGTTTGCTGGCAATCTTTGGAGATCCTCGGCTTGTAGATCTTGCGTGGCCTACCCCTGTGTGCCTTGACTCTTAATTCAGCACCTATAGCCTTTTGTCGTTTTTTGATATGTCTGCCTTCTCCATTAGACTATGGTACCCTTGAGAGCAAGGACCGCGTTTCCTTCTCTGCATATTCTGCCTCTGAGACACTACTTCACATATGGTTGGCATCGCTGAAAGTTCTTTGCTTCAATGCATATTGTAATGACTGTGTGACAAAACACTCCTCTCCAGTTGTGCAGCGTGTGCATGTCTGTGTGTCCAAATTCCCCTGTTCACAAGGTCACCAGTCATTTTGGAATAGAGGCCCATGCTACTCCAGTATGACCTCACCTTACCCAATTACATTTGCAATGACCCTTTTCCCAAATAGGATCACATTCTGAGGTTCTGGGGGTTGGGACTTCAACATATGAATTTTGGGGTGGGGGGCACACAAGTCAACTCGTAACAGGGAGTGACAGAACCTGAGTATGTATATGAAATCTATTTTGAATTCCATCTCAAGATCTAGAGCCTTTAATTTTTGTATAGGTCTTTATATCATTCATGGTTCCTACTAATCTTTTACAAAATTGTGCTGGGAAATGGTGTTTTCATGGGGAAAAATGTGGATCACAGTGTACTGAGGATGATGAGTGAGAGTTACCTGCTGGGCCTGTTGAATTGCATCTCCGTCTCTTATTATCATCCATGGCCTTAGGGGAAGCATGATGGGGAAGTGTGATCCTGGTGTGTGAGACGTAAACTTGATCTTAGCGTTTGCTCTACCCTGGAAATTTCCTAGTCAAAAACCAAGACTTTAACCAAAGGCAGAGTTTTGCTTTGTTTTTTAGGTCTACTAGTTATTCATTATATAATGTGATTAAGTTGGGTTGAATTCTAATGAATTCTAAATAGAGAAACTTTCCTAATAAGTAACAGGAAAGAGGATGAGAAAAGAAATCAGACCTTTTTTTGTGATCATCACATTTAAAGTCCTAATTTATTGGGGGCTGTTTGGTAGTGAGAAGAAGGGATTATTTGTGTCTAAAGGAGATCTACAAAGAGAAAGGTTTGGGATCAGAAAGTACTTTCAACCAGAATGAGGTCCCTACCACTCCTGGGTACCTTCCCCGCGCCCCCCCCCTTCTAAGCCCACACTGACCAATTACATGTGGCTTTTCCTCTCTCTTCCTTGTGCGTTTCCCTCCCATAGCAAGACCTTCAGACCAAGGGCAATGTGGATAATTTCCCAGTTTTCCAGCTGGGCAGTTCACCAAGAACAAACCCAGACATCAAGGCCAGACCAAAAAAACATCTTCTTGTTTTAGACAGAAGACTCCTACATCTGGGGGATTTAATGCACCCACTGTCCGCTTAGTGCATTTCCTGTGTCCGGAGCTTCTCTGCCTGGCGGCTCTGGTCTCATAAGTTTCCATACCCTGCTGCCAACTTATAATAACAGAGGCAGCAGGCAGCAGGGTAGCAACGTCAGAGCCCGCTCCATACGTGGCCACATGCTTCGCAAACTGAAACAAAGCTTGGAAGGGCGCGTTGCAGACCTTTCAGCCTTGACAGTGGTGTGCCCAGACCACCAGGAGCCTGGAATTAAATACCCTCAGTTCCAGTTCTCCACCATTAACGTTATCAACTTCATCAAGTACTTCCTCCTTCAGTGGTGTCTGCAGAGAAATAAATAAATCAAGCCCATCCAAGTCCTGTTCCTGCCCAGATCCGGAGTCAAAAGTAAAATCTGAGTTGGATTATCCGGAGCACTGTCTCCGTCCTTCATTGTTCCCCAAATCTGGGCAGGAACAGAGAGTGAAATCTCTCCAGGACATTACATCAGTTCCTCTTTTACCCTTGGCACAGAAGTTCTTCCTCTCATAGTTCTCCCAGACTTCCTAAGGCTTGCCCTGAGTGCACACCCATCCACTGAGCCTTGACGCCCAGGACATCAAAGAAGACCTGCAGGTAACCAGGCTACTGGCCAACGCCTGTGTCTGTTTTAAAGTTTGTAAGACGGGAAATGGATTCAGGAAATAGGATTTCTCAGTACATGGTCTTCATCATCCTGAAGTATTTTTAATTCTTAATAAGCTTTTAAGGAAAGGGAGGCATTCTGTAAATGGCATTTAGAAGAAAATAAGTGAAACTTCAAAATGCAACTGTCTTAAATATCGCTTACAATGATCATGTTCTGTGACATAAAAAGTGAACCATGGACAAAAGATAAATTCATTTTTGTGGATGGCAGAATTGAGATCTGTATTAGCTATGAAAAGAAAACTTGCCTCATCCCCAAAACATTGTAGATCATTTCTATCATACTAATAATTTCGGCCATTAAAGTTAACCCCATGGGCCTAATCAGTATCCTGTAAGCATTATTTGCATTGAGGTTAAAGTGAGGAAGTTGACTTGTCATCCCAACCTGTATGTTTGCAAGGTTGATTAAGCACTTTAATTCTGATTATAAAATCATAATCACAGAGCCATCACATCACCTGAAAACTAATAGTTCCTCAATATTATCAGATATTTTATTACTGTTTACATTTTTCCAGCTATCTCATAAATGTTTTTTTTAATTTATTTTTATTTATTTATTTATTTATTTATTTATTTATTTATTTATTTATGGCTGTGTTGGGTCTTTGTTGCTGCATGTGGACTTTCTCTAGTTGTGGCAAGCAGGGGCTACTCTTTGCTGCGGTGTGCGGGCTTCTCATTGCGGTGGCTTCTCTTGTTGCGGAGCATGGGCTCTAGGCGTGCGGGCTTCAGTAGTTGTGGCTCACGGGCTCTAGAGTGCAGGCTCAGTAGTTGTGGTGCACAGGCTTAGCTGTTCCGCGGCATGTGGGATCTTCCCGGACCAGGGCTCGAACCCGTGTCCCCTGCATTGGCAGGCAGATTCTTAACCACTGCACCACCAGGGAAGCCCTCATAAATGTGTTTGCAGTTTGTTCAAATCATAATCCAAGCAAGGGTCTGTCTCTACTTCACAAATGGTTGATGTGTCTCTTAAGTCTCTTTCAATCTACAGGTCTCCATTCATATCTTTTTTGTGTACATGCTTGCACACTCTCTAGGTGTTTAAAAAAGAAGTTAGCCATAATTAGTATAACTTTTCCCCTGTATGTGGTGTAACTTTTCTTTCCCTTTTGGTTGCTTTCAAAATTTTCTGTTTATTCTTGGTTTTCAGCAGTTCGACTCTGTGCCTGAATGTAGCTTTCATTGTATTTATCCTGCTTGGAATTTGCCGAGCTTCTTGGATCTTTAAGTTTGTATATTGTTGTTGCTGTTGTTGTTAACAAATTTGAGGACAACTTGGCCATTATTTCTTCGATTTTTTTTTTTTGTTTTGGCCCCATTCTTTCTGTTTTCTCCTCTTTTACAATGTTATAGTGACTGTGCAGGAAAATCATCTTATTTTCTTAGATGATCACACAAGTACTTAGGATAGGGTATCACAATCTCTAATTTTCACCTTCTCAAACTACAATTACATTTCTTTTAGACCATTTAATATTGTTCCACAGGTCACTGAAGTTCTATTTCTTTCTTTTTAATTTTTATTGATCTGTTTTCAAATTTACTAACCCTTTCTTCTATTATCTCCCATCTGCTATTAAGTCTCTCCAGTCCAATATTTCAAGTACTGTATTTTTCAGTTCAAAACCCTTTTTGATCGTTTCCATTTCTTTTCTGATAGTCTCCATCTGTTATCACTCATTATGACCATCATTTTCTTTAAGTGCTTGAACTTATTTATAATAGCTACTTTAAAGTTCTTTTTTGCTCATTCCAACATCTAGATTATCTCAAGAGTCTACTTCTATTGACTGCCATCCCTCTTGAATATGGGTCACATTTTTCTGTTCCTTCACATGTCTAGAAAATCTTTATCGGACACTGAATATTACATATAACATATTGTAGAGACTCTGGATTATGTTATATTCCTCTGAAGAGTGTTGATTTTTCTGCTAGCAAGCAGTTAAATAACTAGCCAGTCACGCTGAATTTGTGGAGGCTTGGTCTTATATTTGGTTAGGGAAGATTTATTTCAGTTTTGCCTTTAGCCCTCAGGCAAATCCCTTTGTCCTAGAGCATAGTCCTTACTCCTAAGGTGTGGCCATTCTGGGGTAATAAGCAGCCTGAGGTGTTTTCAGAGCCTTCCTTGATAGAGCCCCAACTCTGAACTCTGTCTCCAATACCATGGCCAGCAGCTGAGATTTCTGCTCGTATCTTTGAACTGTACAGCTATTACCTTTCACTGAGCTCCTTGGAGTTCCCCCTGCACATTGCGGTTCAGGGGCACGTGTTAAGGATTTGAGGGAATTTTATGTGCCAGTTAGTGGCTACTCCCTCTGAGGGTCCCTCCTTTATGGAATTTGTTTTCTCCATTTTTTTGCCCTTCTGGCAGCTTCATACTCTACTCCCTGGCATCTCAAGCAACTTTGTTCTTTTTCTAGCTGCCTCACACTACATGGACTGGGAAGGACCCTCAGAGTGACAGCTGTATAAATTTGGATCTTACTCTGGGCAGTTCCTTTCTTGCAAGAGTAAAATCCCCTTCAGTTTCCAGTACCCTCAATAACTTTTATAAATATATTTTATCCAGATTCTATCATTGCTATATGTAGGAAAGTTAGTCTGATACAAGCCACTCTGCCATTACTGAAACTGGAATCCCCTTCTCCTTTGAGAAAAATGGTAGCATACCATAAATATTTCACCTTGCTTTGCTCATCTAGCCATAGAGCCTAGAGACCAGTCCTTAGCAAAATATTTAGTTATTCCTCATTCCATTTTATAGCTGCATAGTCCTCCATCATTTAGAGATATACCATCATTTGTTAAACCAGTCTCCTATTGATAGGTGTTCCAATGTTTAAGCACTTTTAAATTCATGGCAGCATGTTATATAGTGGTTACAAAATAAGCCCTTTGCCTTCAGGCAGATGATCTTTTAATTATCATGAACAGTATTTCTTTTGTTCACTGTCTCATATGATTTGTGAGATCTAGTGGAGTCCCCATTTTCCTGTTAACCCTATATAAAACTTTAAGAAACCACCACCTTTGTCTCTGTGTACTAACCCTATCAGATTCCCAGATCCCCTTTACATGTTCTTCATATAGATGTTGTCGTAACGGATAAAGGAGATATCTTTGACTTGCTTTACTTAGAACCATGGACAAGTCTTTGACCAGAACAGTCCAAGTATGCACATCCTTTTGGTGAGACAGCTCTGGGAACAGATGTGGCCAGAGAAACCTCATTAAGATGCAAACTCCATTTTTGTAGGCACATTTTTGTTCTTCCAACCCTTAGCAGGACTCCTAAGGCCACGTACGTGCTGGTCCCTCCCTCAACCCAGCCCATGGAGCTACTTCTGCTGCTGAGCTGTGTACACTTTTTTTTTATATATAAATTTATTTATTTTATTTATTTTTGGCTCGCACAGGCTTTCTCTAGTTGCAGAGAGCAGGGGCTACTCTTCATTGCAGTGCGCGGGCTTCTCATTGCGGTGCACGTGCTTCTCATTGCAGTGGCTTCTCTTGTTGCGGAGCACGGGCTCTAGGTGTGCAGGCTTCAGTAGTTGTGGCACACGGGCTCAGTAGTTGTGGCTTGCGGGCTGTAGAGCGCAGGCTCAGTAGTTGTGGCGCACGGGCTTAGTTGCTCCGCGGCATGTGGGATCTTCCCCGATCAGGGATCGAACCCATGTCCCCTGCATTGGCAGGCGGATTCTTAACCACTGTGCCACCAGGGAAGTCCCTGAGCTGTGTACACTTCTGATGTCGTCCTTCCTCAGATGTCTCCAGCTTGAAAGTTCAGGTGGGATGGGGTGGAGGTATTGTCAGGGGTCCATCCCTCCTTCTTACTGAACTCTGTGTGACTGTGCACTCGGAAACAAAATGATCCTCAGTGTTCTCTCAAGTACAAGATTGTTATTATGTAAATTAGGCCCACTGTGCATGCTTAGAGCAGGTTTTGATGTGACTTTCCCCCCTAGTTTCTACATAGCAGAGAAGTAGATATTCTAATGGGTACATAAGGTTCTAGAATCTTACTGGAATCTAACTGGCTGGGTGACCTTGGGTAAGTTGCTTAACTCCTTTATGCCTCCATTTTCTCTCCTGTTAAATAGGAGTAATCGTAGTTAGTATCTTCTGCTTAGGTGTGTTATAAATTGTAAACAATATAATCCAGTACGTAGGATATATAGTAATTGCTTTATTATTATCATCATCATTATCATTAATACCAACAACTCCTGGAGGTAGAGAATATGAAAGTTGGGTTATGAAAAGTCAGTGAAAGCATTTAGAGAAAAACCCTTAAGGACCCCAAAAGCCATGTCGAAGAGTCGAGTAACAAAAAGATAAAGAATGAACGTGTGGCTTCCTTGTGTTTATAAGCCACTAGTAGGTGATTAATGGAATGTTCGTAGACAGTTTTTGCTTGTCCGTTGGCAGGAAAAGAATTTCGAGTACGTGCACTTTAATTTTTTTAAAGCGGTGAAAAAGACCCTGCATCCCGGGAAGAAGGGCGCTCCGGCACGCTCACGTGCTCCACGGTTGCCACCTTTAGGACCGCAGTGAGGTCCCTCCCCTGACCATGCATCAGGGTCTCTGATTGTCCTTCCCTCTGCTCCACAGATAACTGTGTCCAGAGGACCCCGAGGCCGTCGGTGGAGAATGTACACCACAACCCCCCCACCATTGAACTGTTGCACCGTTCCAGGTCACCCGTCACGACAAACCACCGGCCTTCTCCCGACCCCGAGCAGCGGCCCCTCCGGTCCCCCCTGGACAACATGATCCGCCGCCTCTCCCCGGCCGAGAGGGCCCAGGGGCCGAGGCTCCACCAGGAGAACAACCACCAGGAGTCCTACCCCCTGTCAGTGTCTCCCATGGAGAATAATCACTGCCCGCCATCCTCCGAGCCCCACCAGAAGCCCGCCAGCCCCCGGCAGGAGAGCACGCGGGTGATCCAGCTGATGCCCAGCCCCATCATGCACCCTCTGATTCTCAACCCCCGGCACTCCGTGGATTTCAAGCAGTCCCGGCTCTCCGAGGACGGGCTGCACCGGGAAGGGAAACCCATCAACCTCTCCCATCGGGAAGACCTGGCGTACATGAACCACATCATGGTCTCCGTCTCCCCGCCCGAGGAGCACGCCATGCCCATCGGGAGGATAGCAGGTACGTGAGCGCTGCCCTTGCCGCACTCCAGCCTCGAGCTTCCTTGGAGCCTCACACTGTCCCAATTAGGCGCCCTCCGAGGCTCTGGGAGGCCAAGTGGAGGCTTCTGCCTGCAGGAGGCGAAATCCTTAAGGGGCTAGTTAATGAGCCACGGGGCTGGAAGGGTTAGGAGCCTCGGAAGCGTTAAGAAACAAATGTCCTCCGTCCAGCTTACAAGGAGAGTCACATCAGAATCGTGGCTGAGCAAAAAAACAAAGGTTTGATTTCAAACCTTAAAGGTTTATGAGCACGTTAATGGCCCTGTCCCGAAGTTTCCAGCGGCTAATTAACGAGCAGACACAGCATGAAGAAGCTTTGTCTCAGATTCAGGCTTGTAATTCCATCCTCTGGGCAGCAACTCCACGTAGCCTTCACCTTGGGAGGGGGTAGGAGAGAAAAGCAGGATTAGGGTGTTGGAGTCTGGTGCTGCTGTGTCATTTGGACAGAGGAAACCACTCCCGAATTCTTTCCCTTCTATGCTGACAAGCCCAAATTTACTCCCCTAAGACGAGAAACCAGTGGAAACCAGTGAAAAAAATCACCACATTGTATATTTGCTAGCTCGCCCATAATTTACGTGAAGTCATTCTCCAGGAGCTTATAATCCTCTAACCTCTTGGAAAAGTTAACTCTTTTCCTGGAGCTTCTCTCCGCTCACCAGATACTTTCGGAGCACGGGCTGTGCACAGATAAATGCACTGGGAAGTAGGGGACACGGAGCTGATATAACACTTATTATTTCCTCAGGGGATTTAAATTTTACTAGGAGAGACAGATGTGAAAATCACTAAGCTCCAAGGCAGAAGGAAATAAGCCCTCTGCCCCGTCCAGTCAATGTACAAGCATTTATTGAGTGCTTACCGTATGTGAGGATAATTCAGTGCCGTGGAAGCAGCGCAGAGAGAAGGGGTATTTTGCCTGGAGGAACTGAGGAAGGGCGGTAGCTCGATGCTGAAGGTGATTATGGGTCCAGTAATGGGAAGGAGACAGGAGAGAGGTCAGAACCATTCAGGGAAAGGTGAGACGTGCCCCTTCCTCCTTGGGCTGATGCCGCAGGAGCGAGGTCCAGCTGAAGCTCGGGATGGAGCAGTGCTCACGACACCATGACGACACGGGTCCTAAGGCTGCTTTACTTCTGCCTTGACTCGTCCCTTTTTTATTTAAGTCATTTGTTTCTAAATTCTTCTCTGGTCCCAAGGGCACCTCCAATGTCACCTCAATTTTATCAGTATAAATAATTTACATAAGGAATGTTGAATCAAGACAATCAAATGGCCAAGAACTATGACGTGTTTCAAAAACACTATGAAAAATGAAATGATGTATGCTTGGAATGTGATCCAAAAGCGTCCCACAGGGTTGGGAGCGAGGAACGGGTGAGGTGTACATAAAATAGGGTTAGTCACAAGCTGATGGCTGTACGGCTGGGTGTTGGGTGCACCGGGGTTTACATTATTGTTCCGTCTACTTTTACATAAAGGTTTTTTTAATAATGGAAGAAAGAGAAACCATGAAAAGAAAGGACAGGGATAAGGTAGCAAAGAGCTTATTTGGCAAAGCGTGTGAATTTCCCCAGATAATTGGAGAAAGAGGAAGGGGTCAGTATATTCCTGTGAATGATATAAATGACCTGTCTTGGCCTTTCTAGGCTTTCCTTCTTGTCTGTATATGCCCTGCTTGTCTTGTTTCTCGCATGGTCTGTGCAACAGTTCTGGACATTTTGTGGATACTTTCTACTTGTTTATAATCCTCAGGATAGCTCTTCGAGGTAGCCTATCATTGCTCTATTCATTTTATATGGAAGGGTCGTTTGCAGGGGAAACCACAGAGGAAACTGAACGGCAGAGCAGCAGAGGTCACACAGGGGCTGACGGATGAGGCTGCAGGACAGCCCTTGCCGTGCCGTTGGCTACTGTCTCTTGGGCTGCCCTTGCTACCCCTGCGTTCCTAATCACGACCTGTCTCGTCCACCTCCTCTGTGACGTTGTCTTTGCCACAGACTTCTTAGGAATCCAAGATAAGCCCCATGTATCAAGTTAAATTGTTTAGGCTTAGAGCTGTTTTTCCCTTGTTTAGGAGGTCTGGAAATTTTTTAATATGGCTCTCTTAAAAATTGTGCTACTCTATTGGTATATTCAAAAGTTCCATAATCTCCGTATGTCTGTATTCACTAGTTTAACCAGATCCAGGATTAGCTAATGTAACCAAAAGGCACTGTTTTTCTCAAGGGTGAAACGAGAGGGAAGTCTATGATCTAACATGTGGTCTTGATCCTGTGACCCTCTGAGCAGTGCTCATGACACTTCCAGGCTTCTTTGTTTCTCATCTGGGGTGTCCCTGTCTCTCCACTCCAGCCCTTTGGAGTCTTTTTGGACTACTCAGAGCCTCGTGGAATTGATTCTTCATTTACTGGAAGTCGAATTCATTGGGTGACTCATATGTACAATGTAAAGTTCTGTCATTACTGAACAGCCATAAAAGTCCTTCAGATCTCTATAAAGCAGCTTTTAGATGGGAAAACGTAGCTTTTCAGATGAGCCCAGAGGGCACTGAAGGTGCTGCTGTGTGTCACACTGACAAATACCATCGTTGGAGGACGTGGATAAGAACACCACTTATGCATGTGGATCAAAAAGTAAATCACGTATCATTTGCTCCGGTACTCCTGGGCGTATGCCTTTGGACACCTTCCGTGTTTGCAGCACTGTTCTGCATTCATGGGGGTGGAATGTTCCGGGAGATGTAAGACACAGTCTTTGTCGTGAAAGAGCTGACGACAGTGGGCTGGAAGTGCAGCTTGTGGTGTCTTCCAGGGGCTCCGGTTAAGTGCTGTAGGAGGCTGCAGTAGAGGTGTCAGGAAGGCTTCCTGGAGGGGCCGGCTTTTAGGTGGGCTTAGATGAATGCTTAGAATATGGACAAGTGGAGGTTAAAGAAAAAGAGGTCATTCCAGATGGAGAAAACCCCAAAACAACGTAAGGCCTAGTATATTTGTTCTATTTCAGATAGAAAGGTAAACTCAAGAATCCAGGTTCATTAAAAAAAATCCACCATATTTTTAGCAATTCTTTCTTTTCTTCACACTTTAATATCTATGAAATTGGGAGGCATCGTACAATTAAGAGGTCCCATGCAAAATTATGATAGTTCACTTAGGTATTTACCTGGTGGAAAAACTAAAATATTCAATAAAAGAAATCCAGGAGGTAGTTGACAGTTTAAATACAAACCACAAATTAGATCAATTGAAATAGAAACATATAGCTTATTTTGAAAGGTGTTGCTTGTTTTTCAAAGAATAAGAAGGACTGTCATTGAGTTTAACAAGTTGGAATGGCTGGCATTTGTGGGAGAGAGTTTAACGTACGACAGAGTGAGAGAAGATTCCTGGGTTCTGTTTTTTTATTGAACAGCCAGTGGTTATGTGCAACACTGAGCAAGTTGCTTCCTTCTGTGCTGTTTTCTATTTATTGTCCTCAGGAAAGGACTGCTTGGTGGCAGGGGGATGGGGGAGCATCTGTCACCTCCTAACATCTTCTCAGCCCACAAACGTTTTTTACTGGCCTGTGTCTCGCCAACCTGTTTCATAGCCAACGAGTGGTACTGGCGGTGAGCGCCGTAAATTGAAGAAGGGTAGCCCAGGTGATGCTGTGTTTTCAGTATATATTGAAAATCATTCTTAGAACTTGGTGATTTCAAAGCTAGAAGGGTCTTTTACAGACCCATCTTTCACAGATGAAGACACGTCTAGTGTTCAGCCTCCAGCTTCAACCACTGTTCTTTCCAGCACACTTGTTTCCTTGGGACCGGGGACTGGAAATGCAGGCCTGTGGGCCAAATCAGCCACCGCCTGTTTTTGTAAATCAAATTTCACTGGCACACGGCCACACCCACTCACTCAGTATTGTCTGTGGCTGCTCTGGCAGGGCTGAGGAGTTGCAGCAGAGATTAGACTAAAATATTTACTGATTGGCCTTTTACAGAAAAGGTCCGCTGCTCCCTGGTCTACGCAACTGTCTGCTTGTATGTTCAGGATGCTTTGGAATCACAGGTGTAGAAAACGCCGTCCCTGCTCTCAAGGAATGACTCGCACCTCAGAGAATGAGGCATGCCTAAGACATGTGGAGGGAACAGTGGCAAGTGATGTAGGGAAGGAGCTAAGTTCTAGATGGCAGGCTGATGGCTGAGTAGCCCAGAGTAGTTAGAATAACATCATTAACATACGTAAAATACAGCTGAGGAAAATAAAGTGTAGCTCTGCATACTTGAACGATGTAAAGGTGATTCATTCAAAAATTAACACGTATCTCTATGTGCCAGGCATTTTTCTAGGTGATAGGGTGCAGCCTCTCTAAATGCCAAATGTTGTGTCTTTGCTGGCATAAGGCAATAATCCCTCTTACTTTATGCCATCAGACAAAGTAAGCTCCCTGCTTTGGTTTTAACTATAGACAGCTCAGTTTTAAAAGAAAAAAACTGAAGTCATTTTGGCTTTCTCTTAAACTTCTTCAATTCCATTAAAACCTGAGTTACCAGACTTCCTATCTGCGTGTCCCTTCCTTGGACTTAATCCAAAACTCTGCTAAAGGGAGCAAGGTTCATTGGGAACCTGGTTTACAATCCATTCGCAGCCGTTCATCTGCTCCGCAGAAGTGGGGACTTTAAGAGGGCTGTACAGATTTGGTTGTTCAGAGTCCATGCACCACCCAAAAAGAGAGTATTTCTTTTCTTGTGCTCATCTCACAACTTTTGCCGAAGTCTCTTGATTTTCTTTGCAAACGTGAACTACTTCACGGTCTGTGAGGCTATCATTGGTGAGTTGATCTTAAAGCAGATAAAACAGAGAGTCCCACACCCCACCCCCACCCTGTACCCTTCACTTGCAACCCTCTGATAACGCTTGGCCTGGCAGTCTTTCAGATCTGCAAAGAGACTTAAAAAAAATATGTGTATTCTCTCTCAGGGTTACATTTTTAATAGAAACAAAAGGATTCTCATCAAGGAGACACTGAGTCTCCCGTATCACTTATTTGTCACCTGGCTAGTGCACTGTACTCTCCTGATTTGGCTTTATTGACTGGATGAGTTCTGTGTGCACAGAAATTCAATCCTGGGAGCCTCTGATCTGACATCAGATGAAGGCACCTAAGCCTGAGACTCCAGGGCCAGCAGCTCGGGGCTCATCCTCAGGGCTCCCAGGCCGGGGGAAGCCACACTGCACCCTGCCCTCTTGTTTCCGTCTCTGCTTCTTCCCCAGTGGTATCTGGTGGTGACATTGTTTCCAATGAGGCACGTGGACTTTTATTCTCTTGTATAAGTGAGCCTTGGGAGCAGCCCTGAAGGGAAGAAGACATCATAAAAGAGAAGCCTAAATGGACTGTGTGAAAGTGATGGAGGGCAGTGTCATCCCCAGGGCCTTTGCAGTAAGGTGTGGTGGTGTGCATGCGTGTGTGCGCCTCTGTACCCACACAGGCGTGTAAATATTGTGTTTGGAAAAAAGGACAGGATCGTGGGATGTCTCCATAAGCCCAGGGGGCTTGGGGTTTTAGTACCAGCTGGCAGAGCTGTGTCCTCCCATGCTATCTCAGGCAGAGAACCCTCTATGGCTCCCGGCCCAGGGCCTTCATCCACAGCCGGTGGGAGGGTTCCTGGGGTAGCACTGTGGGCCTGTGGGAAAGCATGGACTCTGGAGTCAGCAAGATTAGAATCTAGCCCTTGTCTCCCAAGCAGAGGTATTTAAGGTCCCTGAAGCCTGGTTTCCTTATCCATAATAATGATAATACTAATACTCATTTCTGGGCACTTTTGAGCACTAAAGAGACAATATTGCAAACATTAGCACAAGCAGGTTAATTTCTAAGGGTTAGTTCGCGTCCCTCCTCTGCGCCCTTTCTCTTTGCTCTGCTCCAGGGCTGCAGAGAGGAGAGAGCCGCGGTTATGGCCAGCAACACTGCCCACCAGAGCGGGTGCAGGGCCTTAACCCAGAAGGCCTGTGTCTGGGCATTTGTTCTAAGTGATGTTGGCCTGAAAAGTGCACCCCTTCAGGGAACCCTAGTTTCCTTATTTCCTTGGAGATGAACTTCTTCACTCCCTCTCACCTCCTGTGAGGCTTTGCCCGCTGTCTGTATTTAGAGGAGACCCTTGGAGAGGACAGAGTCCTTCACCCGGACAGGAATATCCCAAGGTGCCAGACTTCTCACACTCTGGCTGAGTCACTGCACTTTATTTTTCATTGTGAGCCACTGAGAAATCAAGAAGAGAAGGAAAGTTTCAGGACAGCTTTTTTAAAAGATAAAACAGTCCCAGCACGGTAACTGGGTAGAAAATAATAGAAGGGGATTGAGGAGACTGGAAATTCCAGTTTGTTTAAGGGTGTGCATTTCTGTAACAGCGTCCCTATGTCCCAGCAGTCCCTGGCTGCAAATTCCCAGGCTGCCTCCACGCCTGAGGGAGGAGGGGTACGTCTTACTGGGTTTTAGCTGGGGGCTTGATCTCTGCGTTTCCCAGCCTCACTCCACACCTCCTGCAACCAAAGGTGAAAAGGGTCAGCGGTGTTTGCAGCTGCGGTCCCTCTGCCCCGATGAAGCCAGGAAGCATAGATCTGTATTCTCTGCCTCAGCTTCTCCCTCTCCCAGCTTGCTGCTGTGCACATATGGCTTCTGTTTTCCTAAGCCACAGCAAAGCACAAGCAAGCACCCATTGTAAACACACCTCTGCGTATCAACACAGGGTTGGCTGCACTGGATTTATCAGCTTTCTGCTTCTAGGTAATGGCTGATCTAGAATTGAGGAGGAAAACAAAAAAACAAAAAAAAAAACTGCAGATAGCCCCACTGCGTGTTGTAAAACCCGTGCTTCCATAAGCAGGGTTTCTCAAGCTGGGCGCTCTTGATATTTGGGCCAAATAATTCTTCGTTGCCGGGGAGGAGTTCTTTTGTGCATTATAAGATTTTTAGCAGCATCCCTGGCCTCTACTCACTGGATGCTAATAGCATCCTCCACCCCAGCTGTGACAACCAAAATTGTCACAAACATTGTAGAATACCACCTAGGAGGCAAGATTGCCCCTAGTTTAGAACCATTGCTATAAAGCAGAGAAGCAACTTTTTATTTTGGGTGTTACTGACCCATTTTGTTGCTGAACCTGAAATAAATTTATTAGTTTTTCATAATAAATTTAAAGCAATGAAACAGGAACGCTAGGCCTCTCCTTGTTGGTGATTACATCCACAGAACTCCAGTTTACAGACCTTCATTTAAAATTCCATTTGGGCAGTTAAAACAACATAAAATTACTTTCTTAGATGCTTTCCCGAAATTTGAATTTCGGGAAATTCAAATAACTTGTCAATAACTCGACTTGCCCACTCAGATCTTTTAAACATCAGTTTTGTCTAGCATGGTTTTCTAAGTTTTTTTTTTTCCCTTTAGAAACCATGTTGGTTATGTGTGAATTGCCCATCTTTTTACAGTCTCTGTTCAATAAGCTTGTACAATGAGTCTCTGGTAAGAGACTGGCGTGGGAGGGAAAATATTTCTCCCTAACCACAGGAAGGGATATTTTTTTTTTTTTTAACAATGCCTTTTAACTGTGGATGCCCAGGGTACCTCACCCAGCAGGAAAGAGAGAGAATTCTCTTTCTGCAATTGGAAAATAGCACTTCACTCGAGCTAAACCCTTTCATGAGCTTCCTCTCATGGAAGAGACAATCCAAATCATGAACATTTGTTTAAAATTCCCACATGCCTTGACAGAGAAGGCCCTTTAGTTTAAGAGACATGCACCTAAAATCAGTGAAGACCTTGTGATAATAAGATATTTTTCACACACATGTTCAAGTGTTTTGTAATGGGGTGAACTTTTGGTGCATTTTATTATATAGTATTAAGCATTTTTATCAATGATCAGAAAACACTATCTGTGCAGACACGGATGGATTTTGACAAAGCTGAAAATCTGCTGGTGGGTCATGGCAACAGCCTCCAGAGGACCTAGGAACTAAAAAGGATCTGCCTTTTATTTAACTAAAATCTTAAAAAACAAAAATAACTCAGATGGCTTGAACTTCGATTGGAAAAAAAAAAAGAAAGAAAAAAAAAAAGTTGCGTGGTCAGGCAGCTTTTTTTTTTTTTTTTTATCATCTGGCATAATTTTTAACTAAAGAAACAAAAGAATCAGTAGTGTTATAAAAAGCCACTTATACTCTGAGCTTGAAACAACTACTTTATGCCACAAAA
This sequence comes from Eubalaena glacialis, assembly GCF_028564815.1. Taxonomy (NCBI): domain Eukaryota; kingdom Metazoa; phylum Chordata; class Mammalia; order Artiodactyla; family Balaenidae; genus Eubalaena; species Eubalaena glacialis. The sequence continues at coordinate 107,633,148 of NC_083726.1, read as the reverse complement.
TTCCTGTTGCTACCTCTGTTAGTGACTGAGTAATTCAATATGTCTTGAATGTCAATATATTTTTATTACTCAGCTAAAGTTGGCTTCGCTGGATTAAATGTCATTTAAAATGATCAATTGGCCCCTTGTTTGGGGTTATTTTCACATTGATGAAAGGGAAAAGTTTGCAAGATACTAGTGTTCCGGCAACTCATAGGTAAAGTCTGTTCTTTGGTAAGCCCTGCCCTTCATTTACCAACCAAACACAGATCACATTCTAGATTTTTTTCAGTAAATGATTTACGACATAAAGGTCTCAGTTCGATGCCTCTGAAGAACCAGCATGGTAGGTACCCAGCGCTGGTTAAGCCCTTACTTTGAGAAACGGTAACATGGTTTTAAATGGAAACCATTTTTTAAGTGCGAACCAACGGAAAATGGTTCGCACTTCACCATTTTATGAGACACAGAATGTCCAAAGCAGTAAAAGAGAAGCCACAGAAACAATGAAAGTGAAAATCCCTTAGCAGATGGTGTTAAGACAACATTCACTTTACATTTTAGCTCCAGGAAGTCTCAGAGGTGAGGGACTGCCAATATATTGCTCACCTTCCGGTGGGCAGAAGTTCCTTCTATCAAACTGCGAAAGACAACCAGATCAGTTTTTTTAATTATTAAATCGTGTTCAAATGATTCACTCTAGAGACTCACACTGCCAATCCAGATGCATCCAAAAGGTGTCATGAAGCCTCTTGGTGGTAAAAATGATTGTAACCCTGTCAGGAAACATGGAGAAGCTGTTACACCTTTGTTCCTCCTAGTAGACTGGCATTTTGTGTGATAATATTTGGTTTTGCCAGATGGTTTCTACTTGGAAGAGCTTGTGGGAAATTAAAATGCATCTGCCATTTGACAGTAAGACAAAAACTGGACAATTCAACCGCATCTCAGTTCTCTATTTTTCCACCTGTACTAAAAACGATGTAAGACAAGGAGGTGGCAGAGAGGGAGAAAGAGACTGCCTACTTCACTGCTTTGCCTACAGTCGCCCTCTTACAAGTGCCTTAAAAATGAGCTCGATTAGTCTCAGTCTGCGACGGTGTGTGGCACTCACCTCTCAAGGTACTTCCTGATGCTGGGATTGGGCCCCTTGCTGTCTCCCTGCTCCTCAGTGCCCCCTTCTGGCAACCAAGAGGGCAGCGGCAGGCAGGGGTGGTAATAGAATCTCTGGTCAGCTTCTCTTAGCGTAGGGTTGAAACTCCAGGAGTCATCCTTCTAAGAAGGACACCACGGGTCCTTTTCTGAAACAGAAGAAACCACACATCACATTAATTTCTAGACACAGAGATCAATCGGGGGAAAAAAGGATACAGTAAGGGGTACTGAAGATGTATGGTCATTTTAAGTTTCGTGGTAGTTCCTTAAAAGATTAAGCCTCCTGGAAAATGCCACATTTTATGCCAGTTCCTTCTGCTGTTCAGAGAGAAAGCTGGATTGCACGAAGGACACACTCAGAGTTAAAGCTTGCTTGGAAAAGTCCTTGACTAATAGATACCTGTTAACCCGCTTCTCTGAGAACAGACGTCTCAGCGGGACGTGTGGCACGGCACGGGCTCCAGACTCCGACATGTGTCACTCGCGAGCTGTGCCTTGGAGCCAATGACCAAGCCCGCTGAGCCCCAGCTTCCTTGGCCATAAAATAGGAATAGCAACAGCGCTGGCCTCCATCAGGTGCCCTAAGGGTCAGAGGCAAGCCGGCTGGTAGAACACACAGCCCGGTGCCTGCAAATAGCACCCAGTAATCGCTGTTGTTATTGTTTTCCTTACTTTCTCTTCACTCACATCATCACTCGTACAGTAATCCCGGAGAGAGTCGACGTTGTCATTCCCCTTTCGTAAAGGAGGAAACGGAACCTCAGGGAGATTTAAGAAACTTGCCCAAGGTGACCTGACTCGATTCCTCTTGTAAATATGTGCCAGAGGAGGGTGTGTTGCTTTCTCTGGGAGGTGAATGTTTGGCTCGCTCTGAAATAGTCCAGGTTGGGATTGGACATTCCCCACCCAGGTGTGCCAGGCCTCACCCAACATAAGGAAGTAAGGAAATCGGCACCTTGCGGTGCGGGAGCCCCAGAGTTCAAATCCCAGTGACCTCGGGCATGAGAGGATTAGAAAGGATGCAGTGTGTAAAGTAAGGATTAGAAATAATGCTTGCAAAGTGCAGAACACATACATACACGGTGTTCAACAAAATTAATGGTTTACGACCAGCCATGCTGGCTCGTGCTCATCAAAGCTCCCAGAAACAACAGTGCACACCTGGGGGTCTCTTATTCTCATCTGGAGGCCAGTCCTGCATCAACTAGACTTCGAAAGTCCACATCTGCTGCCATCCACCTATCAAGGCTGTGCTAGGGGCCCCGCCACACCCGGTTCTGGCACTAATCCAGAAGGCACTAGAACAGGGCAAAGGTGTGCAGCCTGCATCTTCTCTTTCAATTTGCCAACCCACAGCCAAAAGTCAAGGCCTAGCCCAGCGCCTGGCCTGTACAAAGAAAGATCTGTTGCCTGACCAAGTGATCCAACATCAGTTTTGCACATGGAGAAAGGGATTTTCTGCACTGGGTTCCTTTCTACACAGATTCCATTATAATAAAACAATTTTTAAAACCTCCAAAGTAGCTATAACGAGACTATCTGTATTCTTTCTAAAGACCATGCTGGCCATGGTTCGCACAGTCACAGTGGGAAACAGGAACGTGGGTTTTCTTCTCCCACAGCTTTTCACGCATCGTGCTGCTTTTTCTGCCATTTTTAAGCCGACCTCAATCGTCACGTCTTCATCCGTCGAGTGTCACCCTCCAAAGTAACCTTAGCCCACCATGGACACCACATGGCTCTCTCTGAACCCGAGCGCTCTCTCTGCCCTTTTACCTGCCAGCCAGTCTTCAGCCCAATTCATCTGCAGTTAGAGCTTGTTCTGTCTCTCGTGTGGGCTCTGCTCAAGTTCAGGTCATTGGTCATGACCGTGGACCAGTCCCTTCCTCTCTCCGGGTCTCTGTGTCCTCATCTGAGGGGGGAAGTTCTGGGCCCGGACCGTCCTGAAGGCCTCCATGGGTCAAAGGTCGCCATCTCGCAGGTGTCTCCGTGCCTTGCTCTCCTCGCTATAAGACGAGGATGCGTCTTTGTTTTAGTTTTGGCCGCGTGGCTTGCGGGACCTTATTTCCCCAACCAGGGATCAAACCCAGGCCCTCAGCAGTGAAAGTAAGTGCGGCATCCTAACCTCCGGACCGCCAGGGAATTCCCAAAACGAGGAAGTTAGACAGTCCATCCAAAGTAGGCAAAAGCGGTTACTCGATTATTTTCTGATTCTTTCTCTTAGTACTTCAACAAGCAACCTTGTCAACGGTGTTTTCTTGCCCTTTTCCTCTGTAGACTGTAGACTGCTTTGGGATTACGTCTATCAGTTGCTTTCTGACAGCCGGTACGAAAACTTCATCCGATGGGAGGACAAAGAATCCAAAATATTCCGGATAGTGGATCCCAATGGACTGGCTCGACTGTGGGGAAACCATAAGGTAAAAGGGCATCAGATATTCGTTCTATAAAGTAGGGCCAAAATCTAGTCTTCATCCCTGGGTTGGAGGATAATTGCCTGTCTTCTGCTTCCTGTCTGCCCGTAATTATTTAGTTTATTCCTCACTGGACGAACAATTAGTTGCAAAGGGGAGGAAATAATTAAAGATGCCCCTTTCCATTTGTTCCTTGTGCCAGGTGCCAGTTAAGTCTCCCGGTCTGATAGGCCTCATTACGAGTAACCATCACTCCCCTGCCTCGGCCTGGTCCTGCCACCCACGCCATCGTTAGGTTCTGGGTACCAGGGATGCACTGTGGCACTCTGTGACTCACAAGGGGGCTTTGGGAAGTGTCGCTTCTGTTCCGCTGGGTTAGAAACTTCCATGGTCGCAAAAGCCCAGTTCTACATGGAAAATGCTTATCCTCTGACTTTAAAGCATCTCCTTGAAAAGCAAACAGTGCAAGAAGTCTGATTGCCCCTGCAGTTTTCCACCTTGGGAAGAGGGAATCGAATTCAAAAGATAAAGTCTTTTATAGTTAGGAAAACCATTAAAGTGCATAGATGTAAAAAGTGGGTAAAACAACCTTGACGTCCACTGATGGATGAATGGATAAAGAAACCATGCTATATACACACAATGGAATATTCTTCAGCCTTAAAAAAAAAAAATGAGATTCTGCAGCGTGTGGCAACATGGATGAACCTTGAAGACATGATGCTGAGCGAAAGAAGCCAGTCACAGAAAGACGAATACTGCCTGATTCCACTTACTCAAAGTTAGATCTAAAATAAGCAAATTCATCGGGTCCAGGAGTGGACTGGTGTTGCCAGGGGTAGGGGATGGGGGGGGAGATGGGGAGTTACTAATCAAGGGGCATAAAGTTTCCATTGAACAAGATGAGTAAGTTCTAGAGACCTGCTGTGGGACACTGTACCTGTAGTTAACCCTGTATTAAGTGCTGTACTATGCACTTAAAAATTTAAGAGGGTAGATCTCATGGTCAGTGTTCTTATCACAGTAAAATAAAGTAAAATAAACAGAGCAAAGAGTTCCCCTGCCAAAAAAAAAAAAAAAAGAAAAGAAAATTAAGATAAATCTGTATTCCTACTTAAAAAAAAAATGAGTCGGCAAGATCCAGGCCTGACCACAGACAGGTAGCCATGGGGCAGAGGTGGCAAGGCACCAGGAAGGCCCAACTCCAGATCCGCCGAAGGAGAGGCAGGCCACAGGGGAGACGCCGCTGGGCTCTGCCCTGGCTGCAGCCTTGGAGGCTGCAGCCCATGCTCTGGCCCCGCTGAGGAGGGCCTGCCAGAGGCTGTCGTGACCAAATATGGCCAGACCCCACTGACACCCTCCACCCTGTGAGTCACTGAGAAAAATCGCTCTGCAGCTCGCACAGGGTGCCCTCACCCCAGGGCTCGGAACCACTGTATTCTTGCTTCCATGACAGGAATTTAAACAAAAAAATCTCTTCCTTAAAAATGACAAACCAGAAACACAAGCTTGAGAAAGGTCACTGTAAAAATAAAAAAATTTTTTGGAAAAAAGGAAGAGAAATTCTCTGTGGGTCAGAAGGTGAAGTATGCCCCCCAGAGAGGGGGACGCGCAGGAAATTCCTCGGGCGCAGCAGAGCGCAGGCCTGGGAGAGGAAGTCGGGGAGGCCACTGCGGGATGCGCTTTGTTAGCTAGACTCACCTTAGGAGAAACCTCAGCGAGGACGTCTGTGAAAAAGCCCAGGGGTGGGCGTGGCAGGGAGCAGATTAGCAGGTGGCTTTCCCGACTGGCGGGGCCACAGAAGCAGCTGAAGAGCTGGATTTGAATAGCTCCTGCAGCGTCTTTTCTGAGGTTCATTTCATTGTGTCTTTGTGCTTTTTTCCCTCTCTTCCGCCTTCGAACAAACAGAACAGAACAAACATGACCTATGAGAAAATGTCCAGAGCCCTGCGCCACTACTACAAACTAAACATTATCAGGAAGGAGCCAGGACAAAGGCTTTTGTTCAGGTAGCACTTCCTTTTTCTCCTTTCCTTCTTCTGGGAGGATATTGTTTTCTTCAAATAAGAGGGAGGAGGGAGGCTGTTAAGACCTCTACCTGCCTGTCTGATCCTCAAAGCCGTCACGTGCTACACATTCGATACCAGGTGGTGGTTTGTTAGAATTTAAGGGGAAAAAAAAATTTTTTTTCCACTTATGTCTAACCTAGAGTAAAGCCAAAAACTAAATAAGCCCAATCTGACTCACCTTTCAAATAATGCAATGATCAAACAGTATTATCTGGCATTTATATCTATGGTAGTTAAAGGGAGCAATCAGAGGACCCAATGGCAAAGGAACTAAACAAACCTAGACCTCCAGGTTGCCAAGCCTGGACCAGTGTTTGTCCTGGCCCGTTAGTGAATCATGACATAGATTTAATGAGTCTAATTTTTTTTAATGAAATAGAACAGAATTGAATAGGAAAGGATAGAGTTGAAAATATCAGACTGTATCACATGAATTAAGAGTGACTGTTGATTCATGAAAACTGTGATTCAGGGGGGTGTGTGTGTGTGTGTGTGTGTGTGTGTGTGTGTGTCATGATGTAAAATATATTTATGACAATGCATTGTAAAAGTCTGAAAGCTGCTGCAGTAGACATTCCTCTTTCCAGAATTCCTCCCAGCTAATGAGTTCCAACCATTTAACCTACCACATAGATTGTGATTCCTAGGCAAGAGAGGAGAAACAATTAGAAGAGGAAAAAGAAGGGATCTAAAGGACCAATCAGGAGAGGTAGACATAGCCCTCTGACACTGGTGGTAATTGACGTGGTGAGACCAAGTGAAGCTTGGGAGAAGGTGGGATTGACAAACACGACCTCAGGTTCTGTGTTTTGGCAGGTGGGACAGAGGAGGGTTACAGATGGGGCTAGAGATGTGGATTTGGGTAGAAAGTGACAAAATGACACTGTGTATGAGCAGACGCGCTCACTGGGGTAAGTACTTACTGGAAAGAGCAGAGAACCTGGGCCTAAGGATTGGGAAGGTGTGGTAATGTGGGAGCAGTAAAAAAAAAACAATTGCGATCTTCAAAAGAAACAGAGAAGGCTTTTCAAGAGCTGGAAACAGAGTAGAATAAAGTGGAAAAAGAACCCTCCTTTCTCCGGCTCTGCTGATGCCTCCTTTTCATTCTTCACCCTAAACTTAGTCCTTGGCTTCTGTTCTTCCCACTCTATACTTTTTCCCTGGATGGATGGATCCCGTTACACAGCTTCAGTTATCACCTCCGTGAATGGGCTCTCAAATCTCTACATGCAGCTCTAAAATCTCCCTGAAATTCCAAATCTTAATTTCCAAGAGCTTCTTATAGGACATGTCCACTGAAATATCACATTAGTATCTCAGACATGAAATGTTCAAGACAGGCCTTCTTCCCATACTGGAAATCTACCCACCCCCAGAATTCATGTTACATCAGCAGTGGCATCACCGTTGTTTAAGTAACCAAACTTGACACTAGCGTTATCTTTGACTCCTCTTACATCTGAGTCATCATTGTGCTGGACAGTCCATTGGCTCTTCAGCACCATTCCCACTCCAGTCTATGTTGCAGGGGCTAGAATCCTGGGAACCACATTTCCCAAGATTTCTTACCAGCAGGCTCCAGGTTGGAATCTACCAATGGCAAGTACTCTCACGAGACCTGGAAGATGAAAGCAAGGCAGAAGCATTATTATGGCTTCCCTGGCAGTGGAGGCTGATGTCTATCTAGACTTCATGACTGAAACCTAGATTAATTCAGCAATCTCTGCCTCTGGTCCATTCTCCTGCCTCCCAAATTCATAATACACACTGCCAGCTGCCCTCCAACACTAATAGGCTTCCCTATGCCAGAAATGTGTATCACTTTAACTTTTGCTTTTTTAACATATATACCCCCCAGGTCTACCTCAAGTCTGCTACCCTTTATGAGACCTTCTTCAACTGCTCAGACACGCACAGATACCTTCTTCCATCATCTGTTGGGTTTCCTTGGCCCTAAACCACATCGTGATTTACATTTTTAATAGTTGTATATATGAAGTCCTTCTCCCCAACAAGTAGGTCATAAGCTCCTAGAAGGTAGAGGGTTATATTTTATATACATAGTTCTGTTTTATACCTTATGGAGGCTTTTGATAAATGTTTCTGGGCAGGCCTGGTGTGGAATATCAGAAACTTAATATGGAAAAGCCGTCAAAAGAGGATAGGGGTAGTTATATACATAGTTCTGTTTTATACCTTATGGAGGCTTTTGATAAATGTTTCTGGGCAGGCCTGGTGTGGAATATCAGAAACTTAATATGGAAAAGCCGTCAAAAGAGGATAGGGGTAGTTCGGAGGGCCAAATATAGCACATCTGTGGACTCAGCCTGGAGGGGATTATTAGTGACTTCAGATGTTGAGGGAGAAGTGTTCGCTCCAGGATAAAAGTGGAAGACAGGCTGCAGATGCTACGGAACAGACTGCTTGAAAAAAATCAGCAATAATGGGCAGAAAAGAAAAGTAGTCGTAGGGGGAAGGTTCACAGGCTTCCAACAGTGATTGCAACAAGATAAAAGGAAAGAAGAGTGCTATTTGTGAGGAGAGATTAGTCATTTTTGAGGACATGAATGTCGGAAGCCAGACTCGCCCCAAAATGAAGGCTTCTCGGTATAAAACCCAGTGTGTAATCAAGTGAAGTGTTAAACTGGAGGGACTCTTGGAGATTTCGGTATGGATGATGAGACAGAGCTCAGTAAGTAGGGCTCAGATAGTGGAAGGAGTCAAGAGGGTTCCAAATAAGGGCAAAGCTAAAGGTTTGGAGGATGGCATGAGCTGTGATTTATGTAAAAAGAACTGGCGAGACTGGAGTGAAGGGTTCATGCTAGTAAACAGTGGAAAACAGGAGTTTCCGGGTTGAGATGACAGAGGGGCCCGAGGGGCAGGCCAGAGAGTGGATCCTTGACTTGATAAGTGGTCGTCACAGGATTTTTCTTTTTTGGCCATGCCACAAGGCATGTGGGATCTTAGTTCCCCAACCAGGGATCAAACCCATGCCCCCTGCATTGGAAGTGCAGAGTCTTAACCACTGGACCGCCAGGGAAGTCCCTCATCATAGGCTTTTGAACATGAAGTGATGAGAGAAAATGTATGTTTTAAGACAGGTCATGTGGTACCGGGCAGAGGGAGGGAACGGTGTGGAGGCTGTGGAAAGGGCCCTCCCACCATAAGGACAGAACGTTTGCAGGCAGGCACCCTTCCTGAACCATGTAAATCATGGTCACAACATGGCACTGATGTAATTTCCAGATGAACCCAGCGACCAAGAAGATGAGGCTTGCTGTATGCACCTAGCTGCAAAGGAAGACAGAATAAAGGGGATGACTGGCTAGCATTTGGGGTGGTGCAGTGCTAACATTGAAAAAGATTCTTTCTTTTGGCCTTTCTAACTTCCAGAAGCTCCACTATCTTGCCCTATCCCCCCGATTTTCCATCTAGCATTTCATTGTATCCTTCGCATTAGATTCAAGTTTTGAATACCATTCCTTAGGCTCACAGTCTGGGATGGAAATGGATAGACAGCGCTCACGGGTCTTTGTAAAATCTAACCCTCTGAGAATCAGAACTGTAGATACGTGCGCTGTCCCAGGGCCCCCTCGCGTGGTCACGCAGGAATGCATTACACAGCTCCGTCTTCTTCACAGTCATCCTAGACTTTTGTTTATCATTATTTTGCTAACTTTCAGGCAGTCAGAGGAAGGGGTAACTTTTTCTATATTGTGCTAAGTTAGCATTATGACCAGGTTCAGTAGCTCTCCAGCTATGTTAAGGCGATGGGAACTCTCTTTTTAGAGTTCAAGGTGAAGACAACTTTAGGAAATTGTAACCTCTTCACGCCACCATTTCCTCTTCCAAAGGTTTATGAAAACCCCGGATGAAATCATGAGTGGCCGAACAGACCGTCTGGAGCATCTTGAGTCCCAGGAGCTGGATGAACAAATATACCAAGAAGATGAGTGTTGAAGGAACCAGCCCCCGGCTCAGCGGGCCAGTAGCCAAGGGCGCCCTGCCCGCCAGAATGGCTGGGGCGTGATGGAGCGGAAGGGAAGAGACCCGGACGTGGCAGTGACAATTCTCTCGCCCAGCGTGAGGGACCCCGGAGCACCTTAGACAAACCACTCAGCAAAGGCGGCGCTGGAATTCTGGCCAAGGGCACCAGCCTGGGACTCATGTTCACGGTTCCTTCTCGTTTGGAATCTCTGTCTGTAATTCCTCCCCTACCCCGTTCCACCTATTGTTAAGTTTCATGGTGTTTTTGTTTTTGTTCTTTTTTAAGACCATGCAGTTTGACTTTTCATCATTCATATAGGGGAAGACATCGAGGTTGTTTTCCTATGGAAATATATATCTATTATATATATATATATTTTTTGCAAATCTCACAAAGTGCAGAAGCCCAACTGGTCAGGAGAGAGAACACTTGCAAAAGGGTTCAGGTTCCTCTTGATCCTGCCACATGGATCAAGTTTGTTCCTGTTGCTGTTGGGTCTTGGCTGGAAAAAAAAAAAAAAAAAGAAAAAGAAAGATGCTTTTAAAAAAGATAAAGTGAAAAGGAGAGCTCTCCTCTTCTCTCTCTGGCTCTCTTTCCTTCCCTGCCCCGTCCCATCCTCCCTCCTCACCTGCTGTTGAACTTCAGGTGCCTTTCAGCAGAGTTCAGCCTCTTTGGAGAGTCTTGGGAATTGTTGGCACCTAAACGGAATCAGTGGTCTGGGTGCTTTATAGCCGGCACCACAGAAATCAAACCCATATCCCAGCATTTGGCTACCTATCGGAGGGAGGCCAAAACATCACGGAGGCTGCTGCCTTCCGGAAAGGTGAATGCTAGTCCGACAGGCTTCCCCTGACACAGTTGTGAGAACCGCGGGGCTTGGTGGTTCCACAGAGCATAAGATAAGCCTGGAAGGCTGTCCGGGTTATTTGGAAGCCCCAGCATCTTGGGATTAGTTTGCAAGTGCTGCGAAGTGGGAAAAAAAATGAAAAAACAACACACAGGCCTGATGGTCCAGGTGACAGATCTTCTGCAGTGGGGTATGAATTATTCCAAAGTAGGTTATGGAGGGTCATCTCTGCTCCATCCCAAAGGCCATCGTGCAGTCAGTTTCATACCCTCACCTAAATTTTTTTCAATTCCCAGCCTTTTTTTTTTTTTTTAAAGCTTCCTGGTCCCCGCAGGACACCGGGCATTTGAGAGGGAGGATCCCGGAGTGTGTAGTCTCAGTTGTTACTGGTGTTTGCCACGCCTGGGCAGACGGGAAATTCCTCAGATACCTTACTTTTCCCCTCTTCTTTCCTAGCTGTGTTTCAGAATGGACCCATGTGTGGCTCTTTTTCACCTCAAAATAAGGTCAATAGTATCTTATAAAATGAGGAAGGTGCCACCCCTTAGTACTTTTGATGATTGATAGCATATTTTTAGAAAGCTGTTGCAGTTTTGGGGGGTTTTTTTTTTTTCCTTTTCAATAGCCATCTAAATCAACTCTTCCAATACAGGCTCGGAATCCAATATTAGGAGTACAGTCGTCTTTTACTCACGAAGATTAGACCTCCCTTGCAAAGCACCCCATCCTCGTTTCTCTCCGCTTCCTCTGCTCAGTTGGGTGAGCATCTCGTGGTCCCCCGGGTACGTGTCTGCACTGTCGCCAGCACTTCCATGTGAAGCCACCAGATGCCCAGGCATGTCCTCAGGCCATTTCCGAGTGAGGCAGGCAGGCGGGGGTTGTGGTCACACGGGCAGGAGGCATTCTCCACCCCTCCCCCAGCCCCAGCCTCACTGACGAGGACACCAGCCTGCGGGTAGGGAGGGACAAATAGGCTGACTATCGCTCAAGGACACTGGAAACGCTCCTGCCTCTCATCCGACCACAGACAGATGCGCAGGGGTGGCCGGCCTCCTCCCACCCTCACACGCTCCCCCCACTCTACCTTCCAGAAGGTCGGGTTTGCGGTGAGGTCAGGGACCTTCTGTGTGTCCCCTGATGAAGGGTTTGGGTTCAGTCTGCTCGAACGGGGATGAAATCCAGCTGGATCCCAGCATGCTACAGATGTCTTTCAAGAGCATTCTCTAGCACACAGTGATAATCTTCCAGCCTCTGAGATGACTGATGTGGGCTCTCAAGTGGAGAGATTAAGCCAAATACCTGGTGTGTTGTGAAGCCATTGAGTTGCAGGGCTGGAGAGAAAGGGTGGATCTTTACTGAGGCTCTCTTTGTGTGACCTAAAACCAGAGACCCGGGCATGATGTCGCTCTTCCCTAAGATTAGAGCATCTCATTCCGTTCACCCAGGTTTAAGGACTTGGGCTCTTATTGTCCAAAGAATCTTACAGTTGAATTATGGAGGGGAAATTCCCCTTTGCCCCCCGGATTTCTGTATTTAAAGCAATATCCTGTAAGAGTCTGTAAGACTTAGGCTGACACCTTCAGCCACTTGAAGAAACAGAGGGTGTCAATTCCAATGCAGTCTCTACGGTCCCTCCAGATATTACCGTTACTGGTTTTCTGTTCACTCCCTTAATGGCAAAGGTTCTTCTCATTGGTTCTTTGAGAGAATACCTGAGCGATGCTGATACCAGGGATACAGCATTTACACACTGCAGACCTGAAAGATTTCAGGTTCAATTTAGGCAACTTTGATGGAGCACCTGCTAGACACCCTGAGAGATTCCCAAGAATCGGGCACAATCCTTGCCCTCCGAGAGCGTATCTCCTACCTGCAGAATCTATCTAGCATGAAATTTCTCACTTCAACACTAAGCACTAGGGGTGACGAAAATTTCACCTGGGACCAAACTAAAAGTACGTCCATGATCTGAATAGTTGGCCTTTCCCTGCTGCCATCGTGGGCGGTCTTGGCTTGCAAAATGAGAAACTGGGACAGGAAAACGCATAAGAATGCTGCAGGGGAGCAGACTTGCCTCCAGCTGGGTCCGAGGCAGACAGACTCGCTTGTACCTTGAAATTCTCTAGCATCTACTCTTCCCTGCACCTTGAGGTAACCAGGGTGCTTCCTCTCCATCAGAAGAAAGCAGTGGCAATTGGCTGGACGGGCTACGTGGAAGTAATGTTAACTCTAAGATCTTTCTGTCCCGAGGCAGCTTTGTCTTGCCTAAGGTATAGCATCACCGATGTTCCAAATCCTTTGGGGGTGGGGGGGGGGAGCGGGGGTATCCCCACGGGAAAAGAGGAGTGACAACTGATGGATTTTTTCTCTTTTCAGCAGTATGTTTGGAACCCCCTGCTCCATCATCTTCTTACACTAAAACCTTGTCCAAGTGCGAATGTAGATTTAGCGGAAACTTAAATGGCTTTGACGGGATGTACCTAAATGCCTAAGTAACCACACCTCCTCCGCCATTCACTGCCTAGGATCCAGCTCTGAATACATGTCTGAAACATTAGCTCCCCTTTTGAAGAAGGGAAATCTGAGTATCACAGAGGTCCTGTGACCTGTCTTAGGAGCAGACGGCATGCCAGGGACAGAATTAGGATTGGGATCCAGCCCGGCCATACCCCCATCTGACCCATTCCCACACAGGAAGCTGAAGATAAAAATTGGGGGAAATACACAAAGAACAAAAGGCAGTTTCTTTGCCCAAGCATTCAGTGCTAGTTAGTTTTCACCCACTCAGCCTGTTCCTCTTCTGAGCGGTAATGAAGGGAGTGAGCCAAGGAGCCACGGGGGTGACCATGGTCCCTGCCTGCCTAAAAACCACAGAAGACTAGCCTGATACTCTTAGGGCCCCATCTGCATCAACACTAAACAACGACAAACTCCCCGAATCTTTCACACATGCCAAGTGAACATTCTTGAAGATTTCTCTTTGTGACTGCAACCACCTGCAAACCAGGACGAATCTAGATTTTTTTTTTTAATTTCTAATCTCTTGTTGTTCATGAGGTGTGGGGTTTATAAGGGACTGAATCAAATGAATGTAACAAAAAAGAAAAACAAAAAAAAAGCCTTTTCTCAGGGCCAGTGAATTGCAAATAATTTTTAAAGAAAAGCCTATAATTGCATCATCTCAATAAATTTTTTATAAAAAAAAAAAATCCAAGTCTCTGTTTTTAATAATATGAAATGGAGTCAGACAGGCAAGGTGGTCCAATGAGGTAAATCCTGTCTCCACTCAATTACGGTGTAAAGTGCAGTCATGGTTTTTCACTGGCAGGAAGCCTCTGTCACAGAGCAGTTTGCAGGCAATCTTTAGACAAGTGGCACCAGAAAGGTCAGAGCAGCTGCCACAAGTGGAGAAATTTGCCAGCAGGAACCTCAGTCAGAGATGGCTTGGGTCCTGCGCTGTGCCGAAGATTATCAGGTTGCTGCGGACTCACCTGACTCCAAGAGTTAAAGGACCCTAGGTCTTCCCACAATAGAACTCCTCCTCAACTGTGCTGAAATCATGGGTGTGCGCGTATAGGTGATGAGGGCATGAATGTGACTACACCCAGGGCTACAATGACCTGGAAGGTCATCCATCACACAGCTCAGAGCCAGCCCCGCACTCAGAATGTCTCAGCCACACTGGCCAGTGGAGTCACCTGCCCACCAGTAGGCACTTATGATCCCAACATCAAACATCCTGCAGTCGACCAGAACTATCTACCTGCCATCAGTGGTGGGTAGAAAGAGAAGAATGGAAAAGGAAGCAATTTATTTTGCTTGTAAGCAACTCCGATATAGGTTTGGGAAGCAGAAGTTTGGAATCAATGGTCTCTGAAAGTGTTGTGAGATTATTTCTATATTTAAATTGTCCCAGGTATTCTGTCGCCCATGACCTTGACTTACTGAAACTTGGCCCCATAGTCTGTTATCGTCAGAGCACAGTATCAAGTAATAGGGGTCTAAGTATTTCCTAAGGTGCTAATAATGCATCTGAAGCTACTATTTCTATAACCAGCATCAGTATCCCCTGGGAACTGCTAGAAATGCAAATAAAAGTTCCCGCCCCATCAACTGAATCAAAAACTTTGGGACTGGGGCTTAGTAATCTCGTCTGCCAAGCTCTCTGGGTGATTCTGATGCATGCTAAAGTCTGGGAGCCACTGCTAGCATTGATTTGTTCATCATAGTATGAAAAAGAGTGTGTGGTGATTTAAAGTAAATACACAAAATAATCGATGACAACTAATTTGCATTAATGTTACTCATAATATGCTGCATTTTCCCTAATACTAGACATACTGTGGAAGGAGGCTAAATGGACAGAATCACATAACAAAGTCCTCTTCTTGCTTCCTCCAAACCTTTTAAGCCATCTGTTTGCTATAAAGATGAGCTATTTTAAAGGTAACTCTAACAGCTGACCTGCCCTTGTAAATCAGAGCACGGCAATTCATTCCCTTCTATCCACTTATCTGCCTAACTAGACTAATCGAAAAAGAAAAGGATCATTCTCACTGCCCTTGGCTGGCTGTCCCTGGAATTATTAAGCAGAGCCCAGGTGACCACTTAGCCAGGGTTTTTGCAAGAGACTTCAGAACCACCGGACCAGACCGGCGCTTCTCAAACCTGAAAGTGCTTCAAATCACCTGGGGGTTCTGGGTAAAAAGCAGATTTTGCCAGTAAGGTCACTACCTTAGGAAACAGAGGCGGAAGATCTTCTCTTCTTCTCTCCTCTCCGGGCGAGGCTTGAGGTTCGGCATTTTCCCCAAAAGCTCCCCAGGGATGCTCATGCTGGTCCTCAGACCACACTTTGAGTAGCAAGAGACCAGTCATCTCCCATCAGCCCTGAGATTCTGAACCTAAGGCGACACTGAGCTAGCCTCTCTCTGGTGTACTCCTTTGCCAATTCCTCCCCTAGAATCGTCCCCAGGGCCAATCCTGCTCTGCAAGGAAGTCTGCTTGTTCTCCTTTTAGGGCAGCAACAACAGGAAACACCATGAGCAAAAGTCTCTGCTGAGTGAAGGAATAACTATTCACATACTGGACCTTAACACACAGGTGCACATAACCAGATGCTTCATGGTCACCATCATTAAGGGGGGAAGAATTCCTGGCATCACTGCCTCTTTTAGCCTCTGGAAAGACCAATCTTGAGTAGTGTGAGCAGACAGAAAGCTGACGATGCCATTCTTGTTCCAAAAGATGCTCTATTCAAACTGCCCAAGACATTGACATTAAAAGCAGACAATCTTGGGGCAGTGTCCTCACTGTCGGTACTTACAGATTCACCTTTTTTATAAGGACCTCATTCCTGCTAGATTGATGAGGTAGATCTCTGCTAGTAAAAGCCACCACATAAATTCTGCCAAATCTCTTTGAAGGCAGTAGAAGACTACTCTCTCTCTCTCCCCAAACCCTCTTAGCAACACTCTTCTGGAGTCTTCTGAGGGTCCCTGTGCCTGTCCCCTCAACCAGTTTTGGTCATGAGATCCCATGTCAGACCACCTGAGTTGGCCTTTGCCTCCTTCCATGGCCTGGGAGCACTACACACTCCCTCCTCGGTGTCCCAACGGCAAGCACTCTGTAAATCCAACTAGATGCCTGTCCGCCATGGATTGCTCACCGCCCCCATCCCTACTGGAGCTCTCAGAGGGGAAGAGAGTGTTTTATGTGCTTTTATATGACCAGCCCCTCGCGTGGTGCCTGGTACATGTGTATCTGAATAAGTGTTTTGAATGAGGGAGTAGAGCCAAAGAGTTCACTTGAGTTAGACAAAGATTTCTTAGATATGACCCCAAAAACACAATTCAAAAAAGAAAAAAATTGTTGACAAATTGGACTTTATCAAAATTAAAACTTGCTCTTCAAAGGTCACCGTTAAGGGACTTCCCTGGTGGCGCAGTGGTTAAGAATCCACCTGCCAATGCAGGGGACATGGGTTCGAGCCCTGGACCGGGAAGATCCCACATGCCGCGGAGCAACTAAGCCCGTGCACCACAACTACTGAGCCTGCGCTCTAGAGCCCGCGAGCCACAACTACTGAGCCCACACGCCTAGAGCCCGATGCTCCGCAACAAGAGAAGCCACCGCAATGAGAAGCCCGCCCACCGCAACGAAGAGCAGCCCCCGCTCGCTGCAACTAGAGAAAGCCCGCGCGCAGCAACGAAGACCCAACGCAGCCAAAAATAAATTAATTAATTTTAAAAAAAATCACCGTTAAGTGAAAAGAAAATGAAAAGACAAGCTACAGACTGGGAGAAAACACGACTCTTGCATACAAAATAAATTCACTGCATGCATTGAACATATCGACATTTTTACTTTATCTAAAGCTACCTTAAAAGACAGTTATCTTTCCATTCATAACCAGGTAGTGTTAGTCACTCACACATAAAAGACAGAGATATATTACATGTCTACTGAAATGAAACCATCTTCCAAACGTGTTTTAAAATTATTTCTTCTGTCTGTCATGTTGGCAAAACACTTTTCACTGTTCTGTAATTCATATTCCCTCTTCGCTTTCCTTTTGCAAATCTCTGAAATAGGCAGCCTCTTGGGAGGCATATTAAAGGGCTTTAAAATGAGTTAATAAAATAAATTCCTCATTCCTGGTAAACAGCATTACGCGCTGAATCTTTGGTCTCAGAACTTGAGCCTATTGCAATTATAGGCAAAGAGATATTTCTAGACAGTGGGCCTCAGGGCTGCAGGAACAGCCTGCAAAATCAACAAGGAGTGACCAGCCGTGCCAGGAGCAAAACAGCATCAGAGATAGGGCATTACCAGCAAGGATGTTGGTTTTGTCCACCTGAGGATCCTGTCTACTTGGGCGTCAATGCCCAACCTTCATCTTGCCAGTCACATCAGGAATTCTAGATAGAGACCTGGGTTCACTGGTACCAAGTTTCTGATTGAGTCCGTTCTTATTTTGTATCCCTTACGTAGACTGGTCCCCAGCACAGCTGGCTGGAGAGAGCCACAGAGCAGTGTTGAAACAAGTGCAGTCAGAACACCTGCCTTGAATCCCACCCACGCTTCCTCTCACTTGCTGTCTGACGTCGGGCAACTGGCTTAACCTCGCTGCGCCTCTGTGTCCTCACATGTGAAATGGGGTTGATGATCATAGCAGCACCCACTTCAAAAGGATGGCTGTGAGGAGTAGGTGAGTTATCACGGGAAGGGCTTAGAAAAGTACCATACGTGGCACATTAAATATTACCTGTTATTATTTTTGTACTTCACTCTGGATCTACTGAGCCACCAACAGCAGCTCACCCCGAGCGCCTCTGCTTTTATCAGTTCTACACATCGGGATTCCCCAAAAAGACACCTTCTGAGAAAGTTTCCACCGCTCTTGTTTCATTTGAGTTTGGAGACCGTGGAACAAGTACAACCCCGTCGCTTATACAGATGAGGGGTCCGAGCCCAGCCAGGTGACGGGCTGCCCAAGCCCCTCACGCCCCGGGGGTGTCTGAACCAGGGTCCCCAGCCCAGCATTCTCTGTGGACCATGTTCTCAGCCTCATAGAGCCCCTGAGCACTCGGTGAAACTTATTTGTGGCGTTGGACTCGACTCAAGGGAAATACTGCCTCAGTTCAGGTTTACTGAGGATATTTTGATCTGGTTTTGTTCCAGTTCAATAGCTTTAGGATATGTGTAGGTTTTGTTCTATCTTAAATTACTTTGTGAGGTTCCTTGATTTTGTTTTCTCCTTCTTGTTAAGGAAGTCTCTACTCAGCCCACATGTGCACAAAACAGTGCTACGTGGGTTCAGTCTGGGGACTGGGAAATTAGAACATTACTTTTGAGGAGAGCCCCGAACACGGGGAAAGCCACATCACAAAGCCCTAGAAGTCTGGGTGTTCTGGAGATCCAGCTGTGAGACACCCGGACTATCTTGCTCACGGCTGGACTCCTGCTTTTCTGTTAGAAAGGGGAAACATGCACGTGACCAGGTGAGAATCTCCTCTTTCCAGAGATGTGTGGAAAAATAGGGGGAACAGCAGCTGTACTGGATTCTAAACCCATCTAACCACTGTCTCAAGCAATTCACTGAAGGTCTGAGCCTTTGTTTCCTGGAGAGTTATTTTCCTCAATGCACCACTGCAATGATTCAATGAAGAAAATGTGTAACGATCCTGACACGTCCATGTTAGTTCCCTTCTCTCTTTCCTGCCTGCCAAACCCTCCCCTCAACCCAGGTCCACACTGCCGTGCCAGTACTAAATGTCTGTAATTCTGATTCTATAGAATTCCAAGTGGGAAAATCACCCAATGACGACCGCTGAGGGATGTTAGACCTTTAGTTTCTAGTCAACTGAATTACCATGTGCCCCTTTCGAGACACACATGGCCCTAAGTCAAGACCTTCACCAAAATGAGGTAGATTACCTTGCAACACAACCTGGGAAGTCAGACATCCTTCCTCTGCCAGCCTCCTAATGGAGAAGCCTCCCCCAGGACTAGAAATCTGCAAGCTCCTCCGCTCCCCCAGCCTCTTCCTCCTAGTAAAATCCTGTAGAGACCATTTGCATCCGCTTGGAGCAGGTTAGTCAAATCAGCAGATGAATACAAACTCTCTGAGGAATTTGAAATCTGCTTTGGGCAATTCAGTTTGGAGCTCTTTCCTTTCCTTTCTCTAATAGCCCCCAATCCAGTTCCCTGCCTGAGAAAAACCCAGGAGAAGATGGAAAACTCCAGTGATGGCTTTCCCCAAGTCCATCCCCCCAGGTAGAAAGATTTTCTATTGAAAGGGAAATTTGGATTTTGGTTTAGCCTACTTAAGTGTAATTAGGGTTTTAGACACTCAAATATAGCTCCCTTGTTGGGGGATGCTTCATTCTCTCCTTCTGCTGCCAACGTTCAACACCATGGTCATCTTCAAATATTGCCCCAGCGCCCATGATGACATGGCACCTGGCCACGTGCAAGGGAAAGCCACCCTTGAGGACCGCTGAGTCCCTTCCCATGAAGGGTGTGGACTGACTCATTCAACATGAATGTAGGAAGAGGTGCAACTTTAGGGACTCCTGAACCTTGTCCTGCCACTTGGTTGAGAAGTTGGCCATGAAGAATACCCGATTCAATGAAACAACCTAAATGTCCATCGATAGATGAATGGATAAAGAAGATGTGGTGTGTGTGTGTGTGTGTGTGTGTGTATACACACATATACATACAATGGACTACTACTCAGCCATAAAAAAGAATGAAATAATGCCATTTGCAGCAACATGGATGGACCTAGAGATTATCATACTAAACGAAGTAAGTCAGAAAGACAGATACCATATGATATCACTTATATGTGGAATCTAAAATATGACACAAATGAACTTATCTATGAAACAGAAACAGACTCACAGACACAGAGAACAACCTGTGGTTGCCAAGGGGGAGGGGGCAGGGGAGGGATGGATTGGGAGTTTGGGATTAGCAGGTGCAAACTATTATATAGAGAACGGATAAACAACAAGGTCTTACTGTATAGCACAGGGAAGTATATTCAATATCCTGTAATAAACCATAATGGAAAAGAAAAAAATAAAATTTTTTTTAAAAAAGGGGGAAAAAAAAAGAATACCCAGTTCAGTTCTATGCTTACCTACAAAGGCTTCTTCCATTTCAGACACATAAGGTGGCTTAACCAGCAGTCAAGGAGGAATTACACCAATGTAAAATAATGATATGGTATCATGATGCAGCGGCTCCTTGAGTGTCCCTCCCTTTATAATTTTGGGTGCCAACCTTTGGATGGGCTCGGACTTGCCAAAGCACACCTCCTACTGGGTGCTCCACACAGGAACCCTGTTCTTGGGACACGGCTCAGGCATAGTTCTAACAGTTCCAGCCCAACAGCCTCAGCCCAGTCAACTTCAAATTATTTTGAAAAATGCCTGCTCTTTGTTTTTGGAACATTTTTTGAAGGAGCTCCAGGTTCCTCGGGTGGTATGTGGCTTCTGAGATGGACCAGTAAGCTTCTTCAAAACAGTAAGATCAGGGTGGTCTCCTGAAAAGAGCACAGGCTTTGGTATCAGACAGAGCCGAGTTTGGAACCTGGCTCTACCCCCTGCAGCAATGTGACCCTGTAAAAATTATTCATTTTGAGTAGCCATTTCCTTTTCTACAGTTCTGAAGGGTTTCTTTGAAATGTAGAGAAAATGCATGTAAAAAGTGCCTGGTACATTGTGGGTGTTCAATAAATGATACAATTATTCAACTGGGTGGGTCCTTTCTCCAGAAAGTGGATGGATAGGTAGATAGATATGCAGTCTTCTGTCCGGAAGTCTTACCTTCCACTCATCAAATCATACCTACCTTTTCTCTTCATATTTTATTCTTTTTTCCACTCATTAGTCAAGGGAAAAAAATTTATAAGAAACAACTTCAGTATGGAGGCTGTTCTAGATCTATCTTTTTCCAAATGAACTGACCTCTTTCCCCATTAACAATGTATATGGTGAGGCTGAGAAGCATTTTTGATTCCCAAGTAAAAATCTTTATACTTACCCTAGAACTTACAAGGACTGTTTGCATGTGCTATATCTATAAATCCTTATTACAAACCCATGAAAAAGATTTTCTCTCTCACTTTAAGGAAAACGAAACAAACTCAAGAGATGGTGGGTTACTTGGTGAAGTTCACATAGATTGAAGCAGGAGAGCTTGGTTTCAAACCAAGATCTTCCGATTTGTTTTTTCACGTTCTATGTTATCCAGGAAAGGAAACTCTTCAAACCACTGTCAGCCTTTGACACAGATCCCTCTTGATTTGGCTATTAGAGAACTCTTAAGGAGTGAACACAGGACAAGTAAGTCTAGCTGGAGGGAGGAGTTGGACATGGCCGTGACGTAGAATTTGGAGTCCTGAGAACTCAGTGAAGGTGCCTCTGGTGTCTGTTGAGGCAGCAAGGAATAATATGAGAACACTGGATGTGGGGCACCAAAGAAAGGAAATGGATCGGAAAGACTTATGGAAGAATACTGAAAATAAACTTCCTCTAAGTCGTCATTTCACCTTGGGCCAGCCTCATCTCTCTTTTTCACTATCCTGACTTCACAAACTTCACCAAGTTTTTCCATGGCCTTTTCTCAGGAAGGAGAGGGTGTGGTGAAGGGATTAAGGAGGAAAACCCTGGTGAACTCAGCAGGCAGAGGTGGAGTACAAGGCCAGGATCAGAGCTGTGTGCATCACCCGGGTAGCTGAAAGGAGTAAAAGCCCAATTCAAGAATATAAGCACTGAGGGTATTTGAAGAGCAAGGAGCAGGTAGCTGGATATGGGGTGAGAATCAGGAGATATACAGAAGCAGCTTCTAAAGGTAAGGATGCTCAAAACCGTAAGTGTCAGAGGATAATAAGAGAGGAGGGTTGTATGTGTGTGTTTGTATGTACTTGCATGTGCTTGTGTGTGCATGTGTGTGTGAACAACTGATAATATTGCTATAGCAGTTCCAAACCCCCCTCCCACTAGTGTTTATATGTCACTAAAAGTACAGTTTGAGTCATAGGGACATATCAATAGAATATTAGAACTAGAAGGAATCTTACATAATTTTACGTAAATTGGAGCTCAAAGGAATTAATGACTGACCTGAAGTCACATAGCTACCCTGTGGCATAGCTAGCATGCTTCTGTATGGTTCACTGGCTTTGGCACAAAGAGTCAGGAAAACACCTAGGCAAGGAATTAAAAAAAAAAAAAAAAAAAAAAAAACAGTCCTCAAAAGCTACCAACCAACAGCATAAACATGAAGGCAAAAGAAGAGAGGAAAATTTTCTGGAAAGCACACATTCAGATATGAAAAGTCCCATACTTGAGAAGACAATTTAGTCTTAGGAAAAACAGATTCTGAAAGCAGAAAAAGAAAAAGATATTGTTTCAGAAGGAAATGCAAAAAAAACCATACAAAATATTAATTTTATGGACAGCTTGGTGCCAAAGTGTTATAATAAAGTGCATGGCAGAAGTATTTGATTTTGCATGAAGAAATACAAGGAACTGGTTTGTGTGGGAGGAAAGAGGCTTGGATGCTCACTGCAATTTAAGTTTAAAAAGAGGATGAATAAACCTAGTTTATTAGCTGAAAGTTTGCAATTGGGTGTTCCAATAAAGTGGCTTCCCGTAGGCTTCTCAGCAATTTATAAATACACCTGGACAGTTTCAGAAACAAGGAGTCCACTGAGGCTATAAACTAGGCCTTGGTTTTCATTCTTGTTCCAGAAACTGTTAGGTAGACTAGTGGCTAAAATGGCAAAACTTTGAATGAATTGAGGTTAGAGCAAAAGTTTTAGCATCATAGTGTGGGGTAACATACAGAAATGTAATACATATGACAACTAAAGCAAGAATGATAGCAGGGAAGGTGATAAATGTACCTATATGGTTACCAGGTTCTTACATTTTATATGAAGCAATACAATAGTAACTCTAGGACTCTAAAAAACTTAGGGATAAATATTGTAATGTCTAAGCAATCACTTTAAAACGCTAATAGGCTAATAGATGAATTAAAATGGAATTGTTAAAAATATTCATTTAACCCAAAAGAAACCAGGGAAGGAGTAATAGAACAGATGTGACAAATAGAAAACAAAGAATAGAATGTAGACAATCAAACTGATAACTACACTAAATGTGAAAGGACTAAACACTCCAAATAAAAGGCAGAGATTGTCAGAATGGCTAAAAAGGCAAGACTCAAGTATATGCTGTCTATAAGAAACACACTTGAAATATAAGGACACAGGCAGGTTAAAAATAAATGGATAGAAAAATATGCCATGCAAACAGCAAGCATAAGAAGGCTGAAGTGGCTATGTTAATATTAGACAAAGTAGACTTTAAGGCAAATATCAATAGTATTACTGGAGATAAACAAAATGGGAACTTCTGAAAATAGGCATTAGTTTGCTGACTATAGAACTAAAGAGTCAAAAAGATCAAAGTACAAGATGTACTCAAAAGACTAACATAACCTTGATACTAAAACCATATAAGGATGATACAAAAATGGAAATTATGGAACAATCTCACTCATCAGATAGATATCAAAATCCAAAATCCAGCAAATAATAACACTTATATAGGCTCTGGAAGGTATTATGAAATAGCCCAAACCATCACACTTTGAAAAAGAGCAAAACAATTCACTGTTGCTCTTCATAATACTAAAATATTTACACCTGACTGAGATGCAAACAAATTTATGATGGGCAGCGCTTATGGTCCTGGAGACACCCAGCTTTCAGATTTTATACTTCAGGAGAGAATTGGCCCTATGCAAATTTGTAAATAGGTAAATTTTGCCTTTGGAACCTACTCTGCTCCTTTCCCTACCCTTAGCAGATGATCTCACCTTGAATGGTCCTACTACCTTTCCCTCTGGGGAAAGGCTTTGGGGTTGGGGTAAGCTATTCACTAGCTGTATAAACTCTCTATAAAATAATGGTAATACCCAGTTCCTTTAGTTGTTGTGATATGACTAAATGAAATAATGAATGGTAGATGTCTACTATAGCACTTGGAAAATAGTAGGAATTCAATCTTTTTTTTTTTTTTTTTTGTAGAATGAAGGTTTTGCTCTGTGTTCTAGGATGGCTGATTTTTTCAGGAGCACAGAGAGGGATGATGGGAAATATTGCCCCTGAATAAAACCTCAACAAGTTACACAAAGAGCAATAAATCAACCAGATTATGAACCATACTTTGAGGGTAAAGTATTAATTAAGGGCTTAATTTTATTTATTCCCAAACAGTATGAATTGCTTTTGGTCAGTCCTTTTTCTCACCTATAAACAACCTCTTTTATAAATCTTAGCTACTTATATCCAATAAATGATCTCATTAAATCCCTTCTCTTAATGACTCAATAAAATTTATTAGATTAAATGAATCAAATGTAAACATATTGCTTTTAAAGGATATCTCTGCCATTCCTTGGTCCATCTAAGTGAGTATCATTAAGTCCACACCAAAGCCATCTAACACTTGACATCTTAGTTCAAAGTTCAGAGTCAGACAGGTAGTATCCAAAAGCAGAACCAGATTTCTCTACTCAAAAGGAGGAGCTCTGTCCTATTTCATAACTAAATAAAGTACACTGACACTCTGTGAACCCTCCATGCCTAGCTCTCTATGTTCAATTCTGTAGTGAGGGGGAAATAATAGAGTGACTTGGAAGCATCTGGAATAGCTAAGACATTCATCATGAGAGTCCATTACCGGGATAAGGTGTATATCACCTCACAGAAAGCTATCGCCCCATCTCTTCTTATAGCTCTTTCCACTATATTGGGCACTCCATAAAAGTGCATCAGCCAGAAAGAAGACTATCTTTTTTTTAAAAAAACACATCCAGAAACTAGATTCCAAACCACAACTAGCCCAAAATTAGCTCTGATAAATAGTGATTAGTTGACTAACTATGTGAATATACTGGTTTCCAATAATGATTTTTTGGATTCTGACTTGATGTGTAATTATTTATGCATGTCTTTGCTGCTGCCCATCCCACCGCAAATTTCTTAAGCTCCAGGAAGGCAGAAACATAATTGACTCATGTTATCTATGCTTTATTACTCTCGTAGCTGGGAAATATTTTCAGGGAAGAAGGATCAAGACCAAGCGGTCCCTGTGGGAGCTCTGGAGAGTGAACTGGGGCAGAAAGGCTGATCTGGTCATCCAAAGCCAAGAACTGGGGTGGAGGGGGTTGAGTAGAGGGGAAGTGCCTCAAGATGAGAAAGCTGAGTGGGGCTCTCAAAAGATTCAGGCTCTTCCAACCACCACAGGATTCCTGCTTATTCCTTCCTTACTTTTAAGGCAGTCCTGCCTGGTTGGAAGAAGGGAACAGCCAGCAGTTTGAGGAAATGGGAAAACAAAATCAGCCCCAACAAAGTAAAGAGATCCCATTAGACCCAAGACCATCTCTTAGTGAAACAATAAATATTCAAAAGATTGAAGAGATCAAATGTAAACACATTGCTTTTAAAGATACTTTTGTCATTCCTTGATCCATCTAAGAGTTCCTTGGGCCTTCCATTGGCAAGGTTCACCTGTGTGGTACCTAAAAAAAGGTAAAGAGTTGACAATGCATTCTAAACAATTTTGACCTTTTCCTGGTTGTACCCCATCCAGTCAAGTTGCCCAGACACTGGTTAGACTGACTGGCTTAGCAATGACTAGAGTCAGTCCTACTAGCTTGGTAGAACCTATAACCCCACAGCCATCTTTGTTTCTCCCTGTCATAAACTATATCCTTTTATCCCCCTTTAAAAACAGAGATGGAGTAACAGGTATAAATGCTATGATGGAATCCAGCTCAAGTGGCAATAATCTATCCAGCTTTGAGGAAACATCTGTGCATGGTTTGGCCAGTCTCTGCCTCTGAAACTAACCTAGGGCTTTTACTATGAGTCACCTACTGCAATCTCCTTTCAGACTCCACCTTGCTTCTCTACTTGCTCCTGGGGTCTGACTCCTTGCAACCAGTCTTCCTTTGGGGTAACCCCCAGCCTCTGCCAAGCTTTACCCATGCCAATGGGGCAAAATTCCTAGCCCCAACTACACACAGACTCAGCCCAGATTCCACCCAAGCCCTCAGCTGAGACACTCCCCAGGCAATAAAAATAAAAAATAAAAAAGAGGGACTTCCCTGGAGGCACAGTGGTTAAGAATCTGCCTGCTAATGCAGGGGACACGGGTTCGATTCCTAGTCCGGGAAGATCCCACATGCCACGGAGCAGCTAAGCCCGTGCGCCACAACTACTGAGCCTGTGCTCTAGAGCCCGCGAGCCACAACTACTGAAGCCCGCGCACCTAGAGCCCGTGCTCCGCAACAAGAGAAGCCACCACAATGAGAAGCCCGCGCACCGCAACAAAGAGTAGCCCCCGCTTGCTGCAACTAGAGAAAGCCCACGCACAGCAACAAAGACCCAACACAACCAAAAAGAAATGACTAAAATAAAATAAATAAAATTTTTAAAATAAATAAAAATAAAAAAGATATAATGAGCTGTATCTAAATGCAGCCCCTATGAAGTTCTTTGTGGTAATTTCATCTTCCAACAGGCAGGCAAGGGCTTTGCTCCTTCACGCAAATCACCAACTAAAGTTTAGCTGTCAGGGTAGCCAGCCCATTCTCACCTTTGCCAAAACATAAATCTGTGACAGAGGGATTTCTAGGAAGTAGAAGATCAGAGAATGTGCTTCTTTCTTCTAGACACATATATTCCCTAGGTCAAATAGGGAAATAACTCAAGGAGAATATTCTTACTCTCTTCCCCAACTCATATTTGTAAAATTCTCTACTGGATTCTCTGTAGCCCTAGTGAAACCCAAAACTAGAATATTTAACAAAATCCCCAACCTTATCCAATTTTCAATATTTCTAGAATTCAAAATTTTGTTTAATCAAGAAATAATTCATTTGTCAGGCATATTGGTGATATGAAATGTAAATACAAGTTTCAGAAAACTGAAATTACTATTTTAAGACCTGAATAACCTATTTTTGTCTTTGTTTTAATATACTTTATTTTTTAAGAGCCATTTTAGGTTCACAGCAAAACTGAGCAGAAGATACAGAGATTTCCCACACACCCCCTGCCTCTACACATCCACAGCCTCCCCATTATCCACATGCCCCACAAGAGTGGTACATTTGCCACAACTGATGAATTGATACTGACACTTCATTATCACCCAAAGTCCCTAGTTTACATTATGATTCACTCTTGGTGTTGCACATTCTATGATATTTTGGACAAATATATCAGGACATGTAGCCACCATTTTAACATCACACAGAATAGTTTCATTGCCCTAAAAAATCTCTGTGCTCTGTCTATTCATCCCTTCCTCCCTATAACCCCTGGCAACCACTGATCTTTTAACTGTCTCCATAGTTTTGTCTTTCCCAGAATGTTATGTAGTTGGAATCATACAGTACATAGCCTTTTCACTTGGTAATATGCATTTAAGGTTTCACCATGTCTTTTCATGGCTTGATAAATCATTTTCAGTGCTGAATAATATTCCATTGTCTGGACGAAACAGTTTATCCATTCACCTACTGGAGAACATCTTGGTTGCTTCCAAGTTTTGGCAATTATGAATAAAGCTGCTATAAACATCTGTATGCAAGTTTTTGTGTGGACATAAGTTTTCAGTTCATTTGGGTAAATATCGTGAAGCATGACTGCTGGATCATATGGTAAGACTATGTTTAGTTTTGTAAGACACTGCCAATCTGTTGTGCAAAGTAGCTGTACCATTTTGTATGCCCATGTTCCTCAGCAATGAATGAGAGTTCCTATTGCTCCATATCCTTGTCAGCATTCTGTTGTTAGTGGTCTGGATTTTGGCCATTGTAACGGGTGTGTAGTGATACTTCATTATTGTTTTAATTTGCACTTCCCTAATGACATATGCTGTGGAGCATCTTTTCATGCGCTTGTCATCTGCATATCCTTTTTTTTTTTTTTTTGGCTGCACCATGCAGCTTGTGGAATCTTAGTTCCCCGACCAGGGATTGAACCCAGGCCCTCGGCAGGGAATGTGTGGTGTCCTAACCACTGGATTTGACTCATTTTTTAATTGAGCTGTTTTCTTATTGTTGAGTTTTAAGAGTTATTTGCATATTTTGGAGGACAGTCCTTTATCAGATATAACTTTCGCAAATGTTTTCTCCTGTTACTCTGTGGATTGTCTTTTTGTTCTGTTGACAGTGTCTTTCATAGGATGGAATTTAATTTTAAGTAGTCCAACTTATCAATTCCTCCTTTCATGGACTGTGCTTTTGGTATTGTATCTAAAAAGTCATCACCAAACCCAAGGTCATCCTGTGTTAGATTTTCTCCTGTGTCATCTTCTAGAAGTTTTATAGTTTTGCATCTTACATTTAGGTATATGATCCATTTTGAGTTAATTTTTGTGAAGCATGTAAGGTCTGTTTAGATGCATTTTTTTCTTTTTGCATGTGGATGTCCAGTTGTTTCAGCACCATTTGTTCAAAAGCTTATCTTTGCTCCATTATATTGCCTTTGCTCCTCTGTAAAGATCAGTTGACTATATTATGTGGGTCTATTTCTGGGCTCTCTATTCTGTTCCACTGACCTATTTGTTCTTTTGCCAATAACACACTACCTTTTTTTAAAAAATAAATTTATTTGTTTATTTATTTTTGGCTGTGGTGGGTCTTCGTTACTGCCTGCGGGCTTTCTCTAGTTGCGGTGAGTGGGGGCTACTCTTCGTTGCGGTGAGTGGGGGCTACTCTTCGTTGCGGTGCATGGGCCTCTCATTGCAGTGGCTTCTCTTGTTGTGGAGCACGGGCTCTAGAGCGCAGGCTCAGTAGTTGTGGCGCACGGGCTTAGTTGCTCTGCGGCATGTGGGATCTTCCCAGACCAGGGCTCGAACACGTGTTCCCTCCATTGGCAGGCAGATTCTTAACCACTGCACCACCAGGGAAGTCCTAACACACTATCATGATTATTGTAGCTTTATAGTAAGTCTTGAAGTCAGGTAGTATCAGTCCTCCAACTTCCTTCTTCAATATTGCGTTGGCTGAATGACTTTAATAAATTTTAAGTCTTTATTTTTTTGGATAGAAGTTTTATCACTGTTATAGCTCCTTGGTTTATTAAATATTTAGACAGTTTAATTTTTTGCTGACTCAAGAACTTGTGTGTTATTGTTTGCCCACACACAAAATGACTCCAGATTACATTATACTTTGGTGATTCTGCTATTTCCATAACCTCTACTCTGTTTCTCATCCCTTCAGTTCCCATCCATACTTTCTCCTTCATATTCAATACCACCTATTATGTGGGCATAAATTGAGGTTTCCACAGGAACTATGTTTTACACTCAATTTTATGATGAATGGTCTGAGAGATGCTGAGAGGAACTTTGTGTTCCTTCTGTGGAGTGAATTACTCTCCCGCAGAAGCTGTAGATTCAGAAGCCTGATCTGGGCTGCCACAGTACCCTGAATCCTTATCTCAAGATGTGAGTCACAATTCTGATACAACTATAATAATGACAACTATAATTTGCAGGTAAATACTAAGTTCATCTTTCTTTTTCAAAAACTCAATTCTGGGAATTTTTCCTTATCCCTTCCCCTTTCCCTCACTTCACTTTTTCAAAAATAAGCAACGTGAGTGCTCTCAGAAACTTTGAAATTATATAATAGATGCCACTATTAACAGTCACCAAAACCTGCATCTGTCAGTGATACATTCCTCCCCAAATCCCCCATCCAGACACCTGCAGGTTACTTTTCAATGTTTCTTTGCATCTAGAGATATGGGAAGGACTGTAGCTTGGGAAGAATTACACAGTTCAGGGATTAGAATTGATCTAATGAAAGTTGATAAGACTTGTTTGCCTGGGGTCATTGAGTTGTAGCCAAGCCAGCTCAATGAATCCAGTTTCTAGCTTATCACTTTTCACCCTTCATCAAGAGTAGGCACTGGAGAGACAGCTGAATCCACAAAGCCAGTATTGTCAATTGTGATTAAAAGAAGTGTGGGATTCACTTTCTCTAACACAAGGGGGAAACCAAAGCTGACTCAACTAAGAGGAGGGCAAGAGGAGTCCTGGCCAGTGTCACCTCACCTGGAGAGGGAATCCAGAGAAGACTGGGGTTTCCATTGTACAGTGTTTGGGGAATGCTAGAGGAACAGGGCTCTCATTGTTCCAATTCCAGCATTTAACTACCAAAGATGAGAGCTTCCTTTCTACTTATTACCTATGGTCCAGAGTTGCTGGGAGAGGTAATCAGACCATACTGTAACATCCTTTGAACTCCCTGGAGAGCTTAAGCAACAGTAAAGCATGTGGGATCCTTATCAACATTAACTCTCTTGGGTCCTCCTCTCCCATCTTTGTTACCTGGGCACAGTCACTCAACTTGGTTCAGTCATTCATTCTTTGCTGCTGCTGTCTGTATCAAGTCCATTAAAAAGCTCATTCCAGGAAGTAGAAAATAATGTAAAAACCTGTGTCAGCCTCCAAAGTGTCAAAGCACAACTTGGGGGCTTTAACATGAGCTCGATCTCTTTCCAAATACCAGATCAAAGACAGTACACATTGATTCTGCAAACTTAAAACCATCAAAAGAGGCCTTGGTCTTCAGGTAGCATTACTGCATCTACTTTAACCTTCCCCAGAAAGAAAAACACTAATATTTTCTCTAGATTCTCCACATTCTTTTCCTTCACTAATTTCAAATCAGGAGTTTTATTATTTTTCACATCAAAAAGGAGGCTTTACAAAAGTGTCTACAGTTAAGGATGTTAACAAAAAAAGCAAACATGAATGGAAACGTTACTTTTTTTTTTTTTAAACAAAATGTATTCCTTTCCAGGAAGATCTGAACAGTGCAGGTATGTGGAAGAACATGGAGTTATTTCAAAATGTACCATGTTGGATTTAACCTTTAATTATGAGCAGCAATTCAGTGTGACGATTAAGTACCGGAGCAATACAACAATACATCCCATTTGCCAGTAAATAAAACATGTTTTACTGCAACATGCTCCATTCTGAAAACATTCCTCTGACCCTCTTATAAACTTAATAATCACACTACTGTCTGGATAAGATTTTTTGTCTCACTAATTTTTCCCCCATACTGCTTGGAATATCTCCCATCTGGTCAATAAATCTAAAATTCGGGGACTTATCTTAATTTTCTAAAATAAGGTTTCTAAAAAGGCATCCATCAAAAACTCTTATAATAGGGATAGATGGATACTTCCTTGACATTACATATGAATATATACACACACACATTACAAATATATAGAACAAGTGTAAACACATTACATACATACATATATATGTTTATATATGGTCTCTGATAAATTCATAAATAAGACAAGGCTGTCTATCACTATTTCTATTTCTGTTTAACATTACTCTGTAAGTATTATTCAAATGAATTAGACAAGAAGGAAAAAATGACAAGTGTAACCTTTGGTGATACTACAATGTTTTCTTGGAGAACACACAAAAATTCACTGAAAATTATTATAAACAATAAGAAATTGGTCAAGATGGCAGTGTGGGAAGACATAGAGTTAGCGTCTCCCAACAACTAGGGTGCCTGCTGGCCACTGGTGCAGGACTCTGACGCCCAAGGAGACGGGAGGAACCCCAAAGTGAACCGGCAGCTTGCAGGATCCTGGTTCACGAGCCCAGGGTCAGGCCGAAGCTCCTGCAGTGGGAGCTCTGAGTCCAAACAACTGGACTAACAGAGAACCTCAGATCCCAGGGAATATTCATCGGAGTGAGGTCTCACGGAGTTCCTCATCTCAGCACCAAGACCCAGCTCTACCCAATAGCCTACAAACTGCAGTGTTGGAAGCCTCAGGCCAAACAACCAGTAAAACAGGAACACAATCCCACTCAAAAAAAAAAAAAAAAAAGAGACAGCAAAAAAATATGTCACAGAAGAAGGAGCAAGGTAAAAACCTACAAGACCAAATAAATGAAGAGGAAATAGGCAATCTACCAGAAAAAGAATTCAGAGTAATGATAGTAAAGATGATCCAAAATCTCGGAAATACAATGGAGGCACAGATTGAGAAAATACAAGAAATGTTTAACAAACATATAGAAGAACTAAAGAACAAACAAACAGAGATGAACAACACAATAACTGAAATGAAAAAGACACTAGAAGGAATCAATAACAGAGTAACTGAGGCAGAAGAATGAATAAGTGAGCTGGAAGACAAAATGGTGGAAATAACTGCCGAGGAGCAGAATAAAGAAAAAGAATGAAAAGAATTGAAGACATATCAGAGACCTTTGGAACAACAATAAACGCACCAACATTCAAATTATAGAGGTCCCAGAAGAAGAAGAGAAAAAGAAAGGGTCTGAGAAAATACTTGAAGAGATTATAGTTGAAAACTTCCCTAACACGGGAAAGAAAATAGTCACCCAAGTACAGGAAGCACAGAGAGTCCCATACAGGATAAACCCTAGGAAAAACACACCAAGACACATATTAATCCAACAAACAAAAATTAAATTCAAAGAAAAAATATTAAAAACAGCAAGGGAAAAACAAAAAATAACATACAAAGGAATCCCCATAAGGTTATCAGCTGATTTTTCAGGGGAAAATCTGCAGGCCAGAAGGGAGTGGCAGGATATACTTAAAGTGATGAAAGGGAAAACCTACAACCAAGATTACTCTACCCAGCAAGGATCTCATTCAGATTCGATGGAGAAGTCAAAACTTTTCAGACAAGCAAAAGCTAAGAGAATTCAGCACCACCAAACCAGCTTTACAACAAATGCTAAAGAAACTTCTCTAAGCAGGAAACACAAGAGAAGAAAAGACCCACAAAAACAAACCCAAAACAATTTAGAAAATGGTAATAGGAACATACACATCGAATAATAACCTTGAATGTAAATGGATTAAATGCCCCAACCAAAAGACACAGACTGGCTGAATGGATACAAAAACAAGACCCATATATATGCTGTCAACAGGAGACCCACTTCAGACCTAGGGACACATACAGACTGAAAGTGAGGGGATGGAAAAAGATATTCCATGCAAATGGAAATCAAAAGAAAGCTGGAGTAGCAATCCTCGTATCAGATAAGATAGACTTTAAAATAAAGACTGTTACAAGAGATAAGGAGGGACACTACATAATGATCAAGGGATCAATCCAAGAAGAAGATATAACAATTATAAATGTTATGCACCCAAAAAAGTAGCACCTCAATACATAAGGCAAATGCTAACAACCATGAAAGCAGAAATCGACAGTAACATAAAAATAGTAGGGGACTTTAACAGCCCACTTACACCAATGGACAGATCATCCAAACAGAAAATAAATAAGGAAACACAAGCTTTAAATGACACAACACACCAGATAGATCTAATTGATATTTATAGAACATTCCACCCAAAAGTGGCAGAATACACTTTCTTCTCAAGTGCACATGGAACATTTTCCAGGATAGATCACATCTTGGGTCACAAATCAAGCCTCGGAAAATTTAAGAAAATGGAAATCTTATCACGCAACTTTTCTGACCACAACACTATGAGATTGGAAATCAATTACAGGAAAAAAAACTGTAAAAAACACAAATACATGGAGGCTAAACAGTGCGCTACTAAATAACCAAGAGATCACTGAAAAAATCAAAGAAGAAATTTAAAAATACATAGAAACAAATGACAATGAAAACACGATAACCCAAAACCTATGGGACGCAGCAAAAGCAGTTCTAAGAGGGAAGTTTATAGCAATACAATCTCACCTCAAGAAACAAGAAAAATCTCAAATAAACAATCTAACCCTACACTTAGAACAACTAGAGAACGAAGAACAAAGAAAACCCAAAGTCAGTAGAAGGAAAGAAATCATAAAGATCAGAGCAGAAACAAATGAAATAGAAACAAAGAAAACAATAGCAATATCAATAAAACTAAAAGCTGGTTCTTTGAGAAGATAAACAAAATTGATAAACCCTTGGCTAGACTCATCAAGAAAAAAAGGGAGAGGATGCAAATCAATAAAATTAGAAATTGAAAAGGAGAAACCACAACTGACACTGCAGAAATACAAAGGATTATAAGAGACTACTACAAACAACTATATGCCAATAAAATGGATAACCACGAAGAAATGGACAAATTCTTGGAAAGATACAATTTTCCAAGACTGAACCAGGAAGAATTAGAAAATATATACAGACCTATCACAAGTAATGAAATTGAAACCGTAATTAAAAATCTTCCAACAAACAAAAGTCCAGGACCAGATGGCTTCACAGGCGAATTCTATCAAACATTTAGAGAAGAGCTAACACCAATCCTTCTCCAACTCTTCCAAAAAATTGCAGAGGTAGAAACACTCCCAAATTCATTCTACAAAGCCATCATCACCCTGATACCAAAACCAGAAAAAGATATCACAAAAAAAGAAAATTATAGACCAATATCACTGATGAACATAGATGCAAAAATCCTGAACAAAATACTAGCAAACAGAATCCAACAGCACATTAAAAGGATCATACACCATGATCAAGTGGGATTTATCCCAGGGATGCAAAGATTCTTCAGTATACCCAAATCAATCAATGTGATACACCACATTAACAAATCAAGGAATAAAAACCATATGATCATCTCAATAGATGCAGGAAAAGCTTTTGACAAAATTCAACACCCATTTATGATAAAAACTCTCCAGAAAATGGGCATAGAGGGAACCTACCTCAACATAATAAAGGCCATGTATGACAAACCCACAGCAAGCATCACACTCAATGGTGAAAACCTGAAAGCATTTCCACTAAGATCAGGAACAAGACAAGGATGTCCACTCTTGCCACTCTTATTCAACATAGTTTTGGAAGTCCCAGCCACAGCAATCAGAGAAGAAAAAGAAATAAAAGGAATACAAAAGGAAATTGGAAAAGAAGAAGTAAAACTGTCACTGTTTGCAGATGACATGATACTTTACATAGAAAATCCTAAAGATGCCACCAGAAAACTACTAGAACTCATCAATGAATTTGGTAAGGTTGCAGGATACAAAATTAATGCACAGAAATCTCTGGCATTCCTATACACCAACAACAAAAAAATCAGAGAAATTAAGGAAACACTCCCATTTACCACTGCAACAAAAAGAATAAAATACCTGGGAATAAACCTGCCTAAGGAGGCAAAAGACTTGTACTCAGAAAACTATAAAACACTGATGAAAGAAATCAAAAATGACATAAACAGATGGAGAAATAGACCATGTTCTTGGATTGGAAGAATCAATATTGTGAAAATGACTAAACTACCCAAAGCAATCTACAGATTCAATGCAGTCTCTATCAAACTACCAATGGCACTCTTCACAGAATTAGAACAAAGAATTTTACAATTCGTATGGAAACACAAAAGACTCCAAATAGCCAAAGTAATCTTGAGAAAGAAAAACGGAGTGGGAGGAATCAAGCTCCCTGACTTTAAACTATACCACAAAGCTATAGTAATCAAGACAGTATGGTCCTGGCACAAAAACAGAAATATAGATAAATGGTACAGGATAGAATGCCCAGAGATAAACCAACACACATATGGGCACCTAATTTATGACAAAGGAGACAAGAACATACAACGGAGAAAAGACAGCCTCTTCAATAAGTGGTGCTGGGAAAACTGGACAGTTACACGTAAAAGAATGAAATTAGGACACTCCCTAACACCATACACAAAAATAAACTCCAAATGGATTAAAGACTTAAATGTAAGACCAGATACTATAAAAACTCTTACAGGAAAACACAGGGAAAACACTCTTTAACATAAACCACAGCAAGATCTTTTTTGACCCACCTCCTAGAGTAACAGAAATAAAACCAAAAATGAATAAACGGGACTTAATTAAACTTAAAATCTTTTGCACAGCAAAGGAAACCATAAACAAGACAAAAAGACAACCCTCAGAATGGGAGAAAATATTTGCAAATGAAACAACAGACAAAGGATTAATCTCCAAAATATACAAACAGCTCATGGGGCTCAATATCAAAAAAAAACAAACAATCCAGTTAAAAACTGGGCAGAAGACCTAAATAGACATTTCACCAAGGAAGACATACAGGTGGCCAAGAGGCACATGAAAAGATGCTCAACATCACTAATTATTAGAGAAATGCAAATCAAAATTACAATGAGGTATCACCTCACGCTGGTCAGAATGGCCATTATTAAAAAATCTAGAAACAATAAATGCTGGAAAGGGTGTGGTGAAAGGCGAACCCTCCTGCACTGTTGGTGGGAATGTGAATTGATACAACCACTATGGAAAACAGTATAGAGGTTCCTTAAGAAACTAAAAATAGAACTACCATATGACCCAGCAATCCCACTACTGGGCATATACCTGAGAAAACCATAATTCAAAAAGAGACATGTACCACAATGTTCATTGCAGCACTATTTACAATAGCCAGGACATGGAACCAACCTAAATGTCCATCGACAGATGAATGGATAAAGAAGATGTGGCACATATATACAATGGAATATTACTCAGCCATAAAAAAGAAAGGAAATTGAGTTATTTGTAGTGAGGTGGATGGACCTACAGTCTGTCATACAGAGTGAAGTAAGTCAGAAAGAGAAAAACAAATACCATATGCTAACGCATGTATATGGAATCTAAAAAAAAAAAAATGGTATTGATGAACCTAGTTGCAGGGCAGGAATAAAGAGGTAGACATAGAAAATGGACTTGAGGACATGGAGTGGGAGGGCAAAGCTGGGGCGAAGTGAGAGTAGCATCAACATATATACACTACCGAATGTAAAATAGTTGGCTGGTGGGAAGCAGCAGCATAGCACAGGGAGATCGGCTTGGTGCTTTGCGATGACCTAGAGGTGTGGGATAGGGAGGATGGCAGGGAGGCTCAAGAGGCAGGGGATATGGGGACATGTGTATGTATATGGCTGATTCGCTTTGTTGTGCAACAGAAACTAACTCAGTATTGTGAAGCAATTATACTCCAATAAAGATCTATTAAAAAAATAAGAAATTAGGGGCTTCCCTGGTGGTGCAGTGGTTGAGAATCTGCCTGCTAATGCAGGGGACACGGGTTCGAGCCCTGGTCTGGGAAGATCACACATGCCGCGGAGCAACTAGGCCCGTGAGCCACAACTACTGAGCCTGCGCATCTGGAGCCTGTGCTCCACAACAAGAGTGGCTGCGATAGTGAGAGGCCCGCGCACCACAATGAAGAGTGGCCCCTGCTTGCCACAACTAGAGAAAGCCCTCGCACAGAAATGAAGACCCAACACAGCCAAAAATAAATAAATAAATAAATTTTAAAAATTAAAAAATTAAAATATAAGAAATTAAAGCTGTCTACATACAAAATTAAAATTTTAAAAGCAAAGTCTGTATATAAATAACATCTGCTTAGAATTTATAATGGAAGAAATGATTCCACTCACAATGGAAGCAAAAGATAACACACCTAGGAATAACTCTAAAAAAATTAGCAAGAAAATTTTAAAATGCTACTGAGGGAATCCTCCAAATCTTACATAAATAAAAAGTGATGTGTTCTTAGACAGGAAGACTCAACATCACAAAGATGTCAATTCTTCCTAAATTAATCTAAACTGTATGTCATCCTCGTAAAATCAACAGAATTTTTTTTGAACTATACAAAGTGATTCTAATGTTCATTTGGAGAATAAACACACAAGAACTGCCAGGATAACTCTGGAGGGAAAAATAGTGAAAGAAATCTATTCTCCCAAATTTTAGCTAATTAAAATATTATGGTACTGGTACATAAATACATCAATAGAACAGACTAGAAAATCAAGAAACTGACTCAAATTCATATAGGAATTTTGTATAAGATAAAGGTAGAATTTTAAACCAGTGAAAGCAAAATGATTATTCAGTAAATAGTGTTAAGACAACCGAGTTGTCATCTCACGAAAAAATTATACATGTATTCCAAAATTAGTAAAATAAAAACCAAATGAATCAAAGATCGAAATGCTTTTAAGCCCTAAAAGCATTAGAAGAAAACATGGGGAAATAGTTTTTTATAATCTTGAAGTGAGGAAAGCCTTTTCTAACGTGCCAAAAGGTGTGAATCATTTGTCCATCATATCCATTATCCACTCCCCCACTTCTTCCCAGGTAAATAAAACCCCAGTTCTTTTCAGGGTGGCAATAGCCTCAACTCCCAAAGATGGGTCATGATGGCAGTCTTGTTCTCCACTCTCCCAGACTCCCTTACAGCTGTAGGGGTTGTGTGACTTGGTTTTGGTCATTGAGACTTAAATGAAAATCTGCTGGGAAATGTTCTTGTTTTCCCAATAAAAATAAAACACGCTGGCACCCTAAAGAGATCATCTTCGAACCAGAAGGGAAAGACCAAGAAAGTAAAATAAGAGACATTGGTCCTGAAAAGGTTGAACAGCTGAACCAATGCTAACAACCATCTATATCTCTAGACTTCTCACCATGAGACACACACACACATACACACACACACACACACACACACCCTATTTACTTGAGCCACTGTATTTAGATTTTGGTTTCCTGCAGTTGTGCAATACTTGCAATCCTAATTGACATGCTAAGAATGCCATGAAACTCAGAAACCTTAAAGTAAAGCCTGAGCAATTTGACAACATGCAAATATTAAAATTCTTTGATAAAAAAAAATACCAGAAGAAAAAAAAACTGTGATGAGATTTTAACTTTACAGTCAAAGGGTTAATATCTTTACTATATAAAGGGGTCAACAAATAAAAACACCATTGTCCAGTAGGAAAATGGGCAAGAGATAGAAACAGTGTTCATCAAAAAAGGAATACACATGGTCTTAATTGTATGAAAAGATCTTCAACTTCACTCATAATAAAATAATAGAAATTTAATAATAGGAAAAAGAATTCTACCTCAAGACTGTAACACAGAAACGCTGAATGAGTTTCCAGACTGTTCGCCTGCATTGTGGACTTAGAACTTGCCACAGCTGTGGCTCCACAGTTGTGAGGACGTGGCCAAGATGGTGGAGTAGGAAGATCCTGAGCTCACCTCCTCGCGTGGGCACACCAAAATTACAACTATTTACAGAGCAACTATTGATGAGAAAGACCAGAAGACTGGCAGAAAAGATCTTCTACAACAAAAGATATAAACAAGGAACCACGAGACTGGTAGGAGGGGCGGAGACACAGTAAAGTCAAATCCCATACCCCTGGGTGGTTGACCCACAAACAGTAGGATAATTACAATTGCAGAGATTCTCTCCAAGGAGAGAGAGGTCCCAGCCCCACACTGGGCTCCTGCACCAGGAAGACAATCCCCGGAATGCCCAGTTTTAAGGACAATGAGGCTTACTTTCAGGAGAGTCAGAGGGAAATAGAGACTCCACTCTTAAAGGACACACACACAAGACTTCACACACTCTGGGACCCAGGGCAGGAGTAATATGAAAGGAGCCTGGGTCAGATGTACCTGCTGACCTTGGAAAGCCTCCCGGTGAGGCAGGAGGCAACTGGAACTCACCTTGGGAACACAGACTCTGGCAACAGCCATTTCTGGGAGCTCATGCTACCACATGGACACCAGTGCTGTCAAGTGTCATTTTGGAATCCTCCCAGGACCCAGCCCTGAACAACAGCCTGTCAGCACCAGTACTGAGATACCTCAGGCCAAGCAACTAGCCAAGCAGAGACACAGCCCTATCCACCAGTAGGCCTGCTACCTTGAGGCCCCCTGAGCCCACAGCTGCTCCGGGACCCAGCCCTGTCCATGAGAGGGTCCAAGACCCGGCCCCTCACACCAGTGCATTGGCACTAACCCCAGGACCTCCTGGGCTTCAGCCCCACCCACCAGCAGACAGACACCAGCTCTGGGACTCCCAGGCCCTTTAGCCAGAGACCCCAGGACCTGATTATATCCACCAGTAGACTGGCACTAGCCCCAGAACCTGGCTTCATCCACCAGCAGGCAGGCACCAGCCCCAGGATCCCCTAGGCCCTAGCCCTACCAACCAGCAGGCCAACACCCAGCCCCAGGCCACCACAGCCCTGCAGCATGCCTTGTCAGGACACAGCCAACCCACCAGCAGGCTGGCACCAGCCCCAGGATCCCCTAGGCCCCAGCCCTACCAACCAGCAGGCCAACACCCAGCTCAGGGAAACCTTGGGCCCCTCAGCCAGCAGCCCTGGGATCCAAACCCACCACCCACCAGTGGACCAATACGAGCTTTGGGATACCCTAAACCCCGCAGCAAGCCACGTCAGGAACCAGCCTGTACACAAGAGGGCCGACACCATTCCTGGGACCTGCAGGGCCTTGTAGCCAGGACACAGCTCTGCCCACCAGTGGGTAAGCACTAACCCCAGGAACACCTGTGCCCTGACCTAGCCCACCAGCAGGTTTCCAGCAGCCATGGGACCCCCTGGGCCCTGGCCCCACCAACAAGGAGGTCAACACCAGTCCCACTCACCAATGGGCCAGCATCAGCTTTGGGATACCTCAAACCCCACAGCCAGTCATGTCAGGAACCAGTCCCACAACCACCAGCAGGGCAGCATTAGCCCCAGGTCTTCCCTGGGCTCCACAGCTAGCCACCTCATGACCCAGCCCCACCATCCAGTGGTTGACAGCTTCTGTACAAGGCAGGGCCTGGCAACCAGCTAGACTGGGGACCACCCATGCCTACCAGACCACCCACAGTAGTCAGCCTGTCACAACAGAAAGACCCATGCAGCTCTCATAGAAGGCACCAATAGAGCATATAGCTCTGGTGACCAGAGGGGAGTGTGCTGCTGGGGTGCACAGGACATCTAATACAAAAGGCCACTTCTCCACGGTCAGGAAATGTAACCAACCAACCAACCGAACACATAGAAATAAAAACAGAAAATTAGGCAAAATGAGGCAAAA
Source organism: Eubalaena glacialis (assembly GCF_028564815.1). Lineage (NCBI taxonomy): Eukaryota > Metazoa > Chordata > Mammalia > Artiodactyla > Balaenidae > Eubalaena > Eubalaena glacialis. The sequence continues at coordinate 107,592,173 of NC_083726.1, read as the reverse complement.
GAGGATTATGTTCCAAATGAAAGAACAAGATAAAATCCCAGAAGAACTAGCTCAAGTGCAGATAAGTAATCTACCCAATAAAGAATTCAAGGTAATGATCATAACGAAGCTCAAAGAACTTGGGAGAAGAATGGATGAACACAGTGAGAAGTTTACCAAAGAGTTAAGAAAAATCGAACAGAGCTAAAGAATACAATAACTGAAATAAACATATGCTAGAAGGAATCAACAGTAAATTCGATGATACAGAGGAATGAATCAGTGAGCTAGAAGACAGAGTAGTGGAAATCACTGAAGTTGAATGGAGAGAAAAAATAAAAAGAAATGAGGATAGTTTAAGAGACCTTGGGGACAACATCAAGCATACTAACATTCTCATGATAGGGGTACCAGAAGGAGAAGAGAGAGAGAAAGGGGCAGAGAAGACATAATAGCTGAAAACTTCTCTAACCTGGGACAGGAAACAACATCCAGCTACAGGAAGCACAGAGAGTCCCAAACAGAATCAACCCAGAGAGGATCACACCAAGACACACTGTAATTAAAATGGAAAAAATTAAAGATAGAGAATATTAAAAGCAGCAATGGAAAAGCAACAAGTTACATACAAGGGAACTCCCATAAGGCTATTAGCTGACTTTTCAGCAGAAATTCTGCAGGCCAAAAGGGAGTGGTACAATATATTAAAGTGATGAATGGGAAAAGCTTACTATCAAGAATGCTCTACCCAGTGAGGCTCTCATTCAGATTTGATGGAGAAATCAAAAGCTTTACAGACAAGCAAAAGCTAAGAGAATTGATCACTACCAGACCAGCTTTGCAACAAACGCTAAAAGAACTCCTCTTGGCAGGAAAGAGACCAGCAACTTAAAACAACCTTGTACATATATAAATTGCTATATCAAAACCTCACGGGAACATCAAATCCCAAAATGACAACAGATACACAAAAAGGAAAAAGCAAAGCAACCCAAACACGACACTAAAGATGGTCATCAAACAAGACAAGAGAACAAAAGAGTAAGGAAAGAAAAAAGACCTACAAAAAAGCAAACCCAAAACAATTAAGAAAATGGCAACAGAAACATACATATTGATAATTACCTTAAATGTAAATGGTTTAAATGCCCCAACCAAAAGACACAGACTAGCTGAATGGATACAAAAACAAGACCCATACATACGCAGTCTACAAGAGACGCACTTCAGATCTAGGAACACATACAGACTGAAAGTGAGGGGATGGAAGAAGGTATTCCATGCAAATGGAAATCAAAAGAAAGCTGGAGTAGCAATACTCCTATCAGACAAAATAGACTTTAAAATAAAGACTGTTATAAGAGACAAAGAAGGACACTGCATAATGATCAAGGGATCAATCCAAGAAGAAGATATAACAATTGTAAATATATATACACCAACATAAGAGCACCTCAATATATAAGGCAAATACTAACAGCCATAAAGGGAGAAACCAACAGTAACACAATAATAGTGGGGGACTTTAACACCCCACTTTCATCAATGGACAGATCATCCAGACAGAAAATCAATAAGGAAACACAGGCCTTAAATGACACATTAAACCAGATGGACTTAATTGACATTTATAGAGCATTTCATCCCAAAACAGCAGAGTACACATTCTTCTCAAGTGCACACGGAACATTCTCCAGGATTGACCACTTGCTGGGATACAAAGCAAGCCTTGGTAAATTTAAGAAATTTGAAATCATATCAGGCATCTTTTCCGACCACAACACTGTAAGATTAGAAATAAACTACAAGAAAAAAACTGTAAAAAAAACACAAGCACGTGGAGGCTAAATAACATGCTACTAAACAACCAATGGATCACTGAAGAAATCAAAGAGGAAATCAAAAAAAGCCAAGAGACAAATGAAAATGAAAGCACAACGATCCAAAACCTATGGGATGCAGCAAAAGCAGTTCTAAGAGGGAAGTTTATAGCAATAAAATCTTACCTCAGGAAACAAGAAAAATCTCAAATAAACAACCTAACCTTACACCTAAAGCAACAAGAGAAAGAAGAACAAATAAAACCTAAAGTTAGTAGAAGGAAAGAAATCATAAAGATCAGAGCAGAAATAAATGAAATAGAGACAAAGAAGACAATAGCAAAGATCAATGAAAGTAAAAGCTGGTTCTTTGAAAAGATAAACAAAATTGATAAACCTTTAGCAAGACTCATCAAGAAAAAAAGGGACAGGACTCAAATCAATAAAATTAGAAATGCAAACGGAGAACTTACAACTGACACCACAGAAATACAAAGGATTATAAGAGACTACTGCAAGCAACTGTATGCCAATAAAATGGACAACCTGGAAAAAATGGACAAATTCTTAGAAAGGTATAATCTCCCAAGACTGAACCAGGAAGAAATAGAAAATATGAATAAACCAATCATAAGCACTGAAATTGAAACTGTGATTTAAAAACTCCCAACAAACAAAAGTCCAGGACCTGTTGGCTTCACAGGTGAATTCTATCAAACATTTAGAGAAGGGCTAACACCTATCCTTCTGAAACTGTTCCAAAAAAATTGCAGAGAAAGGAAAACTCCCAAACTCATTCTATGAGGCCACCATCACCCTGATACCAAAACCAGACAAAGATGTCACAAAAAAAGAAAATTACAGGCCAATATCACTGATGAACACAGACGCAAAAATCCTCCACAAAATACTATCAATCGAATCCAACAATACGTTAAAAGGATCATACACCATGATCAAGTGGGATTTATCCCAGAGATGCAAGGATATTTCAGTATCCACAAATCAAACAGTGTGATACACCACATCAACAAATTGAAGAATAAAAATCATACGATTATCTCAATAGATGCAGAAAAAGCTTTTGACAAAATTCAACACCTATTTATGATAAAAACTCTACAGAAAGTGGGCATAGAGGGAACCTACCTCAACATAATAAAGGCCATATATGACAAACCCACAGCTAACATCATACTTAACAGTGAAAAGCTAAAAGTATTTCCTCTAAGATCAGGAACGAGACAAGGATGTCCATTCTCGCCACTTTTATTCAACATAGTTTTGGAAGTCCTAGCTACAGCAATCAGAGAAGAAAAAGAAATAAAAGGAATCCAAGTTGGAAAAGAAGTTAAACTGTCACTGTTTGCAGATGGCATGATACTATACATGGAAAATCCTAAAGATGCTACTAGGAAACTAGAGCTCATCCATGAATTTGGTAAAGCTGCAGCTTACAAAATTAATACATAGAAATCTGTTGCATTTCTATACACTAACAACAAAAGATCAGAAAGAAAAATTCAAGAAACAATCCCATTTACCATCGCATCAAAAAGAATAAAATACCTAGGAATAAACCTACCTAAGGAGGCAAAAGACCTGTACTCCAAAAACTATAAGATGCTGATGAAAGAAATCGAAGATGACACAAAGAGATGGGATGATATACCATGTTCTTGGATTGGAAAAATCAATGACTATACTACCCAAGGCAATCTACAGATTCAATGCAATCCCTATCAAATTACCAATGGCATTTTTCACAGAACTAGAACAAAAAAATCTTAAAATTTGTATGGAGACACAAAAGACCCTGAATAGCCAAAGCAATCTTGAGAAAGAAAAATGGAGCTGGAGGAATCAGGCTCCCTGACTTCAGACTATACTACAAAGCTATAGTCATCAAAACAGTATGATACTGGCACAAAATCAGACATATAGATCAATGGAACAGGATAGAAAGCCCAGAAATAAACCCACACACCTATGGTAGATTAATCTATGACAAAGGAGGCAAGACTACACAATGGAAGAAAGACAGTCTCTTCAATGAATGGTGCTGGGAAAACTGGACAGCGACATGTCAAAAAATGAAATTAGAACATCCTTTAACACCATACACAAAAACAAACTCACGATGGATTAAAGACCTAAATGTGAGACTGTACACCTTATAACTCTTAGAGGCGAACATAAGCAGGACACTCTCTGACATAAATCATGGCAATATCTTTTTCGATCCATCTCCCATAGTAATGGAAATAAAAACAAAAAATAAACAAACAGGACCTAATTAAACTCAAAAGCTTTTGCACCACAAAGGAAACCATAAACAAAACAAAAAGACAACCCACAGATTGGGAGAAAATATTTGCAAATGTGACCGACATGAGATTAATCTCCAAAATTTACAAACAGCACATATGGCTTAATATCATTAAAACAAACAACCCAATCAAAAAATGGGCAGAAGACCTAAATAGACATTTCTCTAAAGAAGACATACAGATGGCCAAGAAGCACATGAAAAGATGTTCAACATTGCTAATTATTAGACAAATGCAAATCAAAACTACAATGAGATATCACCTCATACCAGTCAGAATGGCTATCATCAAAAAATTCACAAACAACAAATGCTGGAGAGGGTGTGGAGAGAAGGGAACCCTCCTACACTGTTGGTATGAAGGTAAATTGGTACAGGCACTATGGAGAACAGTATGGAGGTTCCTTTAAAAACTAAAAATAGAGCTACCATATGATCCAGCAATCCCACTCCTGGGCATATATCTGGAGAAAAACATGGTTCAAAAGGATAAATGCACCCCAGTGTTCATTGCAGCACTGTTTACAATAGCCAAGACATGGAAGCAACCTAAATGTCCATCAACAGACAAATGGATAAAGAAGATTTGGTATATATACACAATGGAATATTACTCGACCATTAAAAGGAATGAAATAATGCCATTTGCAGCAACATGGATGGACCTGGAGATTATCAGGCTAAGTGAAGTAAGTCAGACAAAGACAAATATCATGTGATATTGTGTATATGTGGAATCTAAAAATAAAAAATGATACAAATGAAATTATTTACAAAACAGAAACAGACTCACAGACTTAGAGATTGAATTTATGGTTATGGGGGGGGGAGGGATAGATTCTGAGTTTGGGACTGACATGTACACACTGCTATATTTAAAATGGATAACCAACAAGGATCTACTGTATAACACAGGGAACTCTGCTCAATATTATGTAACAACCTAAATGGGAAAGAAATTTGAAAAAGAATAGATACATGTATAACTGAATCACTTTGCTGTACACCTGAAACTATCACAACATTGTTAATCAACTATATACTCCAATATAAAATAAAATGTTTTTTAAAAAAGCAGAATACACATTCAAGTGCACATGGAACATTCTCCAAGATAGAGAACATGCTAGACCACAAAAGAAGTCTCAATAAATTTAAGAAAACTGAAATCATATCAAGCATCTTCTCCAACCACAACACTATGAGACTAGAAATGAATTACACGGAAAAAGCTGCAAAAAAATGCAAACACATGGAGGCTAAATATGCTACTAAACAACCAATGAATTACTGAAGAAATCAAAGAAGAAATTTAAAAACAGCTAGAAACAAATGAAAATGTAAACAGAATGATCCAAAAATCAATAGGACGTAGCAAAAGCAGTTCTAAGAGGGAAGTTTATAGCAATACAAGCCTACCTCAGGAAACAAGAAAGATCTCAAATAAACAACCTAACCTTAAACCTAAAGGTACTAGGAAAAAGAAAACAAGCAATACCCAAAGTTAGTAGAAGGAAAGAAATCAAAGATTAGAGCAGAAATAAATGAAATAGAGTACAACAAATAATAGAAAAGATCAACAAAACTAAGAGTTGGTTCTTTGAAAAGATAAACAAAAAAGATAAACCTTTAGCCAGACTCATGTTTTTTTTTTAAAAAGAGGACCCAAATAAAGATAATCAGAAATTTTAAAAAGTTACATCCAACACTACAGAAATACAAAGGATAATAAGCGACTACTACAAACAATTATATGCCAATAAAATGGACAACTTAGAAGAAATGGGTAAATTCCTAGAAATGTACAATCTCCAAAGACTGAACCAGGAAGAAGAATATGAACAGGGAAATATCAGGAGTGTAATCAAATCAGCAATTTTTAAAACTCCCAACAAACCAACCCCAGGACAAGATGGCTTTGCAGGTGAATTCTACCAAACATTTAGAGGACAGTTAACACCTATCCTGAAACTATTCCCAAAAATCGCAGAGGAAGGAACACTTCTGATCTCATTCTATGAGACCAGCATCATCCTTATACCAAAACCAGACAAAGATATCACAAAAAAGAATATTAAAGGCCAATATCACTGATGAACATAGATACAGAAATCCTCTACAAAATATTAGCAAACTGAATCCAACAGTACATTAAAAGGATCATACACCATGAGCAAGTCTCCCAGGGAGACAGGATGGTTCAATATCCACAACTCAATGTGATACACCCTATTAACAAACTGAAGAATAAAAACCATATGATCATCTCAATATATGCAGAAAAGGCTTGACAAAATTCAACATCCATTTATGATAAAAAGAAAAACCTCTCCACAAAGTGGGTATAGAGGGACCATACCTCAACATAATAAAGGTCATACATGATAAGACCACAGTTAACAGCATATTTGCCACTTTTATTCAACATAGTATTGGAAATCCTAGCAACAGCAATCAAGAAATAAAAGGAATCCAATTTGGAAGAGAGGAAGTAAAACTGTCACTGTTTACAGGTGACATGATACTGCACATAGAAAATCCTCAAGATGCCACCAAAAAAACTACTAGAGCTCATCAATGAATTTGACAAAGTTGCAGGATACAAAATTAATATACAGAAATCTGCAAATCTATACACTAACAATAAGCTATCAGAGAAATTAAGAAAACAATCCCATTTACAATTGCATCGAAAAGAATAAAATACCTAGGAGTAAACTAACTAAGGCGGTAAAAGACCTGTACTCAGAAAACTACAAGACACTGATGAAAGAAACTGAAGATGACACAAATAGATGGAAATATTTACCATGCTCATGGATTGGAAGGATTGATATTGTTAAAATTACCATACTACCCAAGGCAATCTACAGATTCAGTGCAATCCCTATCAAAATTCCAATGGCGGGGCTTCCCTGGCCATTGAGACCCTGTGCTTCCACTGCAGGGGGTGCAAGTTCGATCCCTGGTCGGGGAACTAAGATCCTGCATGTCACATGGTGTGACCAAAAAAAAAAAAAAAAAAAAAAACCCAATGGCATTTTTCACAGAATTAGAACAAAATATTCTAAAATTTGTATGGAAAACATAAAAGATCCCAAATAGCCAAAACAATCTTGAGAAAGAAGAATAAAGCTGGAGGTATCATGCTCCCTAACTTCAGACTATACTACAAAGCTACAGTCATCAAAAACAGCATGGTCCTGACACAAAAGCAGACACATATATCAGTGGAACAGAACAGAGAGCCCAGAAATGAACCATGCTTATATGGACACAATCTATGACAAAGGAGGCAAGAATATATAATGGGGAAAAAAATAACCTCTTCTATGAATGCTGTTGGGAAAATCAGAGAACTGCATGCAAAAGAATCAAACTGGACTACTCTATCAAATCACGCACAAAAATAAATTCAAAATGGGTTAAAGACATAAATGTAAGACCAGAAACCATAAAACTTCTTGAAGAAAACATAGGCAGTACACTCTTTGATATTGTTCTTAATTTTGGGACATGTCTCCTCAGGCAACAGAAATAAAAGCAAAGACAAATGGGACCACATCAAACTAAGAAGCTTTTGCACTATGAAGGAAACTACCAACAAAACGAAAAGGCCACCTACTGAATGAGAGAAGATATTTGCAAATGGATCTATCTGATAAAGGGTTAATATTCAAAATACACAAATAACTCATACAATTCAACATCCAAAAAAAAAAAAAAGAAAAACTCAGTGAAAACATGGGCAGAGGATCTGAAGAGACAGTTTTCCAAAGAAGACATAAATATGGCCAATGGGCACATGAAAAGATGTTCAGCATCACTAATCATCAGGGAAATGCAAATCAAAACTACAATGAGATATCACCTTACACCTGTCAGAATAGCTATTATCAAAAAGACAATAAATGACAAGTGTTGGTGAGGATGTGGAGAAAAAGGAACCCTCATGCACTCTCAGTAAGAATGTAAATTGGTACAGTCACTGTGAAAAACAGTATGGAGGTTCTTCAAAAAATATAAAATAGAACTATCATAGGATCCAGCAATTCTCCTTTTGGGTTTTATCTAAAGAAAACAAAACACTAATTAGAAAAGTTATATGCACCCCTATGTTCATTGTAGCATTATTTATAATAGCCACAATATGAAAGCAACCCAAGTGCCCATCAAGAGATGAATGGATAAAGAAGATGTATGTATGTGTACACACACACACACACAACACTGGAATATTACTCAGCCATAAAAATGAAATCTTGCCATTTATGACAACATGTATGGACTTAGAGTGTATTATGCTAAGTGAAATAAATCAGACAGAGAAAGACAAATATTGTAAGAGTTCACTTATATGTGGAATCTAAAAACAGAACAATTGAAGAAGCATAACAAACAGAGTTGTAGTTACAGAGAACAAACAGGTGGTTGCCAGAGGGGAGGTAGGGGGTGGGGAAACAGGTGACAGAGGTTGAGATACAAACTTCCAGCAGCAAAATAAATGAGTCATGGGTATGAAATGTACAGTGTGGGAAATACAGTCAATAATTATGTAATATCTTTGCATGGTGACATATTGTAGCTAGACCTATCCCAAGACTTATTGTGGTGATCATTTTGACAAGTATAGAAATACCACATCACTATGCTGTGTACCAGGAACTAACATAGTGTTATAGATCAATTATACTTCAAAAACAATAAGACAAACCAACTCATAGAAACAGATATCAGATTTGCGGTTACCAGAAGCATAGGGTGGGGTAGGGGGAATTGGATGAAGGCAGTCAAAAGGTACAAATTTCCAGTTACAAGAAAAATAAATACTAGGGATGTAATGAACAACATGATAAATATACTTAACACCACTGTATGTCATATGTGAAAGTTGTTGAGAGTAAACTCTAAAAGTTCTCTCATCATAAGAAAAAAAATGTTCAATTTCTTTAATTTTGCATCTATGTAAGATGATGGATGTTCCCTAAATTACATCATTTCATGATGTAAGTCAAATCTTTATGCTGTACAGCTTAAACTTATCACAGTGTTGTACGTCAATTCTCTCTCAAAACTGGAAGAAGAAATAAAAATAAAAACCAAAATAAATAATAAAATAATTTAAACTGCACTAACATGTCATTCTTATCAATTTATTTGGCAGAGATTTAAAACAAAGTTTGACAAAACAAGGTATTTTTGAGGAAACTAAATTTCTATTAGGAGAGGAAAACAGAATAACCCCCATGGAGAGCAATTAGTCAATGTCACAAAAATTACAAATGTCACTCCAGCAATTGCTACCTGTTTATAAAACTAGAGGATTGAAAACAATTTAGACGTCCATCAATAGAGAACTCGTTAAATTATGAAATATTTATATAATAAAATAGTATGCATCCTTATAAAGGAATGAAGAAACTCTATATGTGTAGTTGAAGAATCTTCAAGATATGCCGTTAAATGACAAAAATCAAAGTGCAGAACAAGTGTGTGGTGTATAACCATTTATACTAAAAATATATTTTAAATATGTGATTTTATATTCATAAAATACCTTTGATAGAACACACAAGAAACTGGTAATGGTGGTTGTCTCTGAGAAGGGGAACAGAATAGCTGGGTGTTCCAGTTATCTATAACCTAAAGCTTAGCAGCACAAAACCACATCTATTTTATCACACTCACAGATTCTGTGGGTCAAGAATTTGGCTAGGGCACAGTGCAGGGGATGGGGGTGACTTATCTCTGGTCATTGATGTCTGGAGCTCCAGCTGTGAAGAACTGATTGGCAGCATGTGACTCAAATGGCCGGAACCTGACACACCTGAAGACTCTTCACTCCCCTGTCTGGCACTCAGGCTGCCGTGACTCAGCTGGCATTGTTAACCAGGGTGCCTACAAGCAATCTCTCCAAGTGACTGTAGCTTCCTCACAGCATGGCGGCCTCAGAGTAATTAGACCTCCTATGTGGCAACTCAGGGCTCCAAGGGCAAGTGTTCCAACAAGCAAGGCACATGCTGCATGGCCTTTAATGACTAGCCTCCAAAATCATATCCACTGTCCTCTACTGGCTGAAGAAGTTACAAACCTGCTCAGATTCAAGAAGCAGGGATACAGAAATTGAAGAACATCAACTGATAATAGTAGTTATCTCTAGGGAGCAGAATTTAGGGGAGTTTTTAATGTTCTTCTTGTTGTTTACCTTTATTTCCTAATTTCTTTAAATAAGCAAGTACTACCTGTGTTATAAGTGTTTTAGAAAAATCATGGATCTATTGTAAGACTCTCTTGTGTGTGGTACAGCAAAACCATATTTCCCATGCATTTTCCTTGTGAGTTTGAAGTAGTGACAAAGTACAGGGATACCTCCATACATATTTTCCATAAACTCTCTCTACACCAGGATGCATCACCTAAGAAGCATTATAGTTACATACGACCACATGAGCGAATACATTTTATCCATTTGTAGCATGTTCACTTTGCAGAATCAAGTTCCACAGGCACAGAAAGACAGTTTCAATGGACTTTATCTGGACCTTATCCAGCTGTGTGGCATGGCTCTGCGGAACCTACATCCCAAGTCCTTGTCACATGGGTGTGAAGCAAGCCGAGGACAACAAGGGGCTGGCCTGCCTTTGTCCTCTTGCCTGGCTGTCACACCTTTAGAAGCAGCTTTTCTCCCTCTGCCTCTCCTTCTATATTTCTTCTTCCCTCCCCACACATGCACCTTCCCTAGATGTCTTTTTTTTTTTCTTTAATCTATTCCCTCTCTAGCCCTCTCTACCCTCTCCTTTTCTCCCCACACCACACCCACCTTCATAAGGACTAGACAAAAACCCCATGTAAGGGCGGGCAAGGCAGTGGAGGGGAAAGGGGAAAACAGCCTCAATCAACAAAACAGGTTTACAGGGCTCTGTCACCTTATCTCAGCTACCTGTTTTGGGTGGGGTTTTTTTTCCCCCCATATCACTCTGTTTTATTTCATCAGTGGTCTTACCTGATACTTTCTAATTTCCTTTGTTTTTTTATTGTGGTGAAACATATATACCATGAAACGTACCATTTTAACCATTTTGAAGTGTACAGTGGCATTTTAGTGCATTCACATGGTTGTGCAACCATCACCAACATCCGTATTTGGAACTTTTTCATCATCCAAAACAAACTCTGTGCCCATTAAACACGAACTCCCCATACCTCACTCCCTGCCCCTGGCAACTACTCTTTCTACTTTCGGTATCTACGAATTGGACTATGCTAGGTATTTCATATAAGTGGAATTATATGGTAATTGTCCTATTTGTGTCTGGCTTGTTTCACTTAACATAATGTCTTCAAAGTTGATCCATGTTGTAGCATGTGTCAGAATCTCTTTCCTTCTCAAGGCCAAATAATATTCCATTGTTGGTACATACTGTGTTTGGTTTATCCATTCATCTCTCAGTGGACACTTGGGTTCTCAGCAATCAGTTTTTTCCAAACAAAGTGAGGATACCCTCCCTCCGCAGATCCTTCATTCCTGGTCCGCAGGCTCCCTGCACCCCTGCTGGGGCGCCTCAGAATTGGGTCCTGTGCCCTCCTCTCACCTCTTTCTATACTCTCCCGAATGACAGCATCTATTTCCACGGTCTGAAACACCCTCTAGTGCTGATGACTTCAGGCACATCTGTCCAAATGAAACTTCTCTCAGAGCCCCAAACCTTCCACCCACCTCTCTACCTCACAGCTCTATTTATGCATATCTCATCATTTATGCATATCTCATCATGTGTTCCAAACTGGATTTCTTGATTTTTCCTCACCCCTCCATCCTCAGGACAAAAGTGACCAGAACCCTTCCGTAAATCAGCCAGGAGACTAGAGGTTTAGCCTTCAGAGAAACTAAAGCTTGCCACCTCTGGACACCAGCCACAGAGGAGAGCGAGAGTAAGATTCAGATCTGAAAATAAGGTAATTACGAGAAAGTCTGTATGTGCTATGGTAGGAAGCAGACCCAGCCCCCTTCCCCCTGCCATGCTCCCAGAACAATAAGAGTCAAAGAGACTGGAATCTTCTTCCCTAGAGAAACTGAGAGGCCCCACAGAAACAATCTTCAGACACTGACACTGGGCCAGTTCACTGTCTGTTTCCTCTCCTGAGAGGCCTCCTGGTCACCAAGAACAAAGCAGCCACACACACGAAGCTTTAATCCATGCACTGGGGTCTCTCTCTTGAATGTCAATAAACAGCCAAGGATCAACAGACATTTAAAGAAAATAGCAATGCACCAATATTATCTAGAAATTTAGAGAGAACACCAAGAAAATAGCTAAGAGAGTTAAAGATGGTTTCCTCTGGGGAGCAAAACTGAAATAGGAAGAGACTGGCACTTTCAGTTGTACTTTTTTTTCTTTTTTTAGTATTGTTTGATTTTTAAATGTGTATATTTTAATAAAAATAATTTAAAAAAAGAAAACAGGAGTACCACCACCTACCTAGCTGCTCAAGACTGGAGAAGTCTAGAAATTATCTCTGATTCCTGTCTTTATCTCCTCCCATAATATTTATTCTATCACTAAGACCCATCTACTTCACATCCTAAGTAGTTCTTGATCCATTTGTTTCCTTCCATCTTTGTCACCACCATCCTCAAACAAGCCACCACTACCTGTCCCCAGTTACACACAGTTCTTTACTGGTCTCTTTTCCAACCCTGCCCCCCTCCAATTTATTCTCCTCAGGGGACTAAAAGTGATTTTCTTAAAAGGTCACAGGTCACATAAAACCCAACAATGTCTTCCCATTACCCTCAGAATGGAATACAAACTCCAACAGTAACCCCAAAGGCTGCTTGATCTGACCCCTACCTTCCTCTTCATCTACAGCTTGCTTTGTTCCACTCTCTTCCTTGTTCATTAAGCTCCAGCCTCACTATTTTCCTTTCCTTCAATTTCTTTTATTTTGTAATTTATTTTTAAGATTTTTTTTTGATGTGGACCATTTTTTTTTAAGTCTTTATTGAATTTGTTACAATGCTGCTTCTGCTTTATGTTTTTTGGTTTTTTGGCCATGAGGCATGCGGGATCTTAGCTCCCCGACCAGGGATTGAAGCCACACCCCCTGCATTGGAAAGCGAAGTCTTAACCACTGACTGCCAGGGAAGTCCCTCCTTCAATTTCTTTTAAAAAGCCAACATCTTCGCTGTTGCAGGCCTTTGCATCTTCTCTTCCATATCCATGGAGAGCTTTCATCCTACTCTTCATTTGGCTGGTCCCTTCCTGTCCTTCAGGTCTCAGTATAAATATCACCTCCCCAGGGAGGTCTTCCCTGACCAACCTGGCAAAAATGAGTCACGCATACCATTCTCCAATTCATCCTCTTATTGCTTCCTTCGCAACATTTTTAAACTATTTTTATTTGTTTCTACTCATTTGCTTTATTGTTCTGCTCCCTCCATGAAGGCAAGAACCATGCCCTACCTCTAGTACCTGGCACAGTAGCTGTTTGAATAAATTACACCCTAAACTGAATGTAAATCTCAATGTGCATCTCTCCACGCAGTTTTCCAGGTTGTGCTATTCTTCAGAGTGAGCACAGCCACCTTGGTTAAAGGTGAAAGGAGTATGACAACACATGCTCCCTACTGTGTGACACAGCATCAGCGCCACTCCAAATTGCTAAGACAGCTCCCTATTTATATTGGAGGAAGCAGAGAATAGGAAAAACACACATACAAATTGATTCAGGGGGTGGGGAGAGTACTATTTTTTTTAATGGCTCAATAAATCTTTCTTAGATAATAGGGAGGAGCCCCTATCTTGAGGGGCTTTGGGGAGTGGGAGTCAAATGCCGATTTTCATTCAAGTCGCATTAGTATGGGTGATATGACAGCTTAGTACTTAATCGTTATGATGACTATTAAAATTGTAATAATGTGATTTTATTATTTATTAGAAGACCAGGAACTCAGAGGACGAAAGGGGATAGATAGGTGAATTACCCTCAACTGTGCTCTTCAGACATTTTTAGTTATATCTAAACCATATCTTCATCAAAAAGATCTGCAGTTAGGATAGTGCTGGTGACAAGATGTTTGTACTTTGTCTAACTTGGAAAGAAATATCTATTTTTTTACCTTAAAATAAAAACCATGTCACCCCTATAAGCCATCCTGTGCAAAATCATGGCGAGTCATTTCAGGCACTATTGGACACATACTTGAAAAGAGAGATGTATACTCTGCTGATGTTGAAATCTGAAATCACACAATCTTCTCTCCTACTTACCATGGGGCAGCAGCTCAAGTGCTACCTTGAGGGGAAAAGAAAGATCAAATGATTCCTCAACATCCCTTCCAGCTCTAAGATTCAATAATTGTATGATTCATGATTTGCTGAAGGAAATTAGCTTAGGAGACTGGATGGTGGTAAGCCGTGAAACCCTCATAAGCCTGGTCATAACTACTGAGCTGCTAAATCTATACATTAGCATCCTAGAAAAAGGAAAAGCCAGAGGAGAAAATATCAAATTTTCTATCAGCAGAAACCAGGAGGAATGAAATTCTACTTATCATTTATTTTGCTCATTAAGCAAAACTTCTTTTAGCACTCATTATATAACGGGCACAGTGCGTGAAATGAGGGGCAGATACATTTTTTTTAAATCCATATGCTCTAAGAGTAGTGGAGTTAGACTCAAAAGTAAACAATTGTAGCACAATCTGGTGAATGCTAATTGTTGGCATCAGAGCTGCAAAATGCTATAGGAACCCAGAGGGATGAGTAGCTCTATTGAGAAAGAGAAGAAAGACTTTATTAAGGAGATGATATTTGAACTGGGCTTTGAAGAATGAGTAGAAGTTTTCTCATGAAGAAGGTAAAGGGGATTCCAAAAAGAAGGAATTGAAAACAAAAATGTAGACATGAAAGAGCATGACAGGAAAAGAAAAAGAATATATCTGGAGTGAGTAGAGCAGGGGTACATAGGGATACAAGACTAAAATCAATGCAAACAGGGAACTGATCATTAAGGATTTTGTATGACATGCTAAAATCTTACATTTTTCCTACAAACAGTGTATATGATTGAATGACTTTTACCAGGAGTGCTTCATGATCAGATTGCTCTTGTTAAAAGAAATCCCTAGTGGGACTGTAGAAAATTAAAAGAGAACAAAGTCAAGGAAAGCAGTCAGGAGGCCACTGTAATAATCTAGTCAAGAAATAAGGGCCTACCAGGCCAGAGGGAGTAGCATGATATATTTAAAGTGCTGAAAGGGAAACACCTCTTAACTCAATATTCTACCCAGCAACATTATCATTTAGAATTGAAGGAGAGATAAAGAACTTCTCAGACAAGCAAACACTAAAAGAATTCATCAATGCTAAACTGACCGTAAAAAAAGTGTTAAAGAGCCTTCTGCAAGTGGAAGAGAAAGGCTATAACAAGAAGTAAAAATTTATAGAAAAGGAAAAATTCCCACTAGTAAAGGCAAATATATGGTAAAGGCTAGGGATCAACCACTTAATAAGCTAGATCAAAAATTAAAGGACAAAAATCAAAAAATTAACTATACTAGACAGTTGAGGGACAAACATGATGTAAGACATGTCATAAAAACACAAAACGTGGAGGAGGGGAGTAAAAATGGAGCTCATTTAGAATGTGTTTTGACTTAAATGACTATCAGTTTAAAACAAGTGGATATAGAAGTCAACATATATGAACCCCATGGTAAGCACAAATCAAAAACCTACAATAGATATACAAAAAATAGAAAGGAACACAAGCATATCACTAAAGAAAATCATCAAACCACCAGGGAGGAAACTAGAAAGAAGAATAGAGAAGAACTACAAAAACAACCAGAAAACAAGTAACAAAATGGCAATGAATACATACCCATCAATAATCACTTTAAATGTCAATGGACTAAATGCTCCAATCAAAAGACATAGGGTGACTGATTGGATTAAAAAAAACAAGGCCAGTCTATATGCTGCGTATAAGAAACTTACTTCAGAGCTAAAGATACACAGGGTGAAACTGAATGAGGGGATGGAAAAAGATAGTTCATGCATATGGAAATAAGGAAACAGGGGTAGCAATACTCAGATAAAGTAGACATTAAAACAAAGCCTATAACAAAAGACAAATAAGGGTATTATATAATAATAAAGAGGTCAGTACAAGAGAATATAACATTTTTAACATATATGCACCTAATATAGGAGGTCCTAAATATATAAAGCAAAGGGAGTAATTGACAACAATTTGATAATAGTAGGGGACTTTAACACCCCACTTGCATCAATGGACAGATCATTCAGACAGAAAATCAATAAGGAAACAGTGGTCTTAAATGACACATTAAGCAAGTTGGACTTAATAGATGTCTATAGAACATTCCATCCAAAAACAGCAGAATACATATTTCTTTTCAAGTTCACATGGAACATTCTTCAGGATAGATAATATGCTAGGCCACAAAACAAGTCTCAACAAATAAAAGAAGAGAAATTATATCAAGCATTTTTTCCAACCACAACAGTATGAAACTAGAAATCAACTACAGAAAAAACAGGAAAAGAACACACACCTGCAGACTAAACAACATGATACTTAAAAAACAAAAAACAAAAAAACCCACAATGGATCAATGAAGAAATCAAAGAGGAAATCAGAAAACACCTTGAGACAAATGAGAAATAAAAACACAGCTTTCCAAAAACTGTGGGATGCCACAAAAGCAGTTCTAAGAGGGAAGTATATAGCAATACAGGCTTTCCTCAAGAAAAAAGAAAAATCTCAAGTAAGCAACCTAACCTACCATCTAAAGGAATTAAAAAAAGAAGAACAAATAAACCCAACATCAGCAGAAGGAAGGAAATAATAATGATCAGAGAGGAAAATAAAATAGAGACCAAGAAAACAATAGAAAAGATCAATGAAACCAAGAGCCAGTTTTTTGAAAAAATAAATGAAATTGATATGTCTTTAGCCAGGCTCATTAAGAAAAAAACAAGAGAGGACCTGAACAAAAAAGAACTGAAAGAGGAGAAATTACAACCAATACAAAAAAATCATAATACTATGAACAGTTATATTTCAACAAATTGGAAAACCCAGAAGAAATGGATAAATTTCTAGAAACAAACTATCTTCCAAGACTAAATCAGGAAGAAATAGACAGTTTGAACAGACCTATTACTAGTAGTGAAATTGAATTAGTAATCAAAAAACTCCCAGCAAACAAAAGTCCAGGACTGGATGCTTTCATGGAGGAATTCTACCAAACATAAAAAGAAAAGCTATTTTTGGAACCAAGATGGCAGAGTAGGACGTGCTCTCACTCCCTCTTGCGAGAACACCAGAATCACAACTAGCTGCTGGACAATCATCGACGGGAAGACACTGGAACTCACCAAAAAAGATACCCCACATCCAAAGACAAAGGAGAAGCCACAATGAGACGGTAGGAGGGGCGCAATCAGAGTAAAATCAAATCCCATAACTGCTGGGTGGGTGACTCACAGACTGGCGAGCACTTATACCACAGAAGTCCACCCACTGGAGTGAACGTTCTGAGCCCCACGTCAGGCTTCCCAACCTGGGGGTCCGGCAACAGGAGGAGGAATTCATAGAGAATCAGACTTTTAAGCCTAGTGGGAATTGATTGCAGGACTTCGACAGGACTGGGGGAAACAGAGACCCCACTCTTGGAGGGCGCACACAAAATAGTATGTGCATCGGGACCCAGGGGAAGGCGCAGTGACCCCGGGGGAGACTGAACCAGACCTACCTGCTAGTGTTGGGGGTCTCCTGCAGAGGCAGGTGGTGGCTCTGTTTCACCGTGGGGACAAGGACACTGGCAGCAGAAGTTCTGGGAAGTACTCCTTGGCGTGAGCCCTCCCAGAGTCTGTCATTAGCCTCACCAAAGAGCCCAGGTAGGCTCCAGTGTTGGGTTGCCTCAGGCAAAACAACCAACAGGGAGGGAACCCAGCCCCACCCATCAAGAGTCAAGTGGATTAAAGTTTTACGGAGCTCTGACCGCCACAGCAACAGTCAGCTCTACCCACCACCAGAGCCTCCCATCAAGCCTCTTAGATAGCCTCAACCACCAGAGGGCAGACAGCAGAAGCAAGAAAAACTACAATCCTGCAGCCTGTGGAAGAAAAACCACATTCACAGAAAGACAGACAAGATGAAAAGGCAGAGGGCTATATACCAGATGAAGGAACAAGATAAAACTCCAGAAAAACAACTAAATGAAGTGGAGATAGGCAACCATCCAGGAAAAGAATTCAGAATAATGATAGTGAAGATGATCCAGGACCTCGGAATAAGAATGGAGGCAAAGATCGAGAAGATGCAAGAAATGTTTAACAAAGACCTAGAAGAATTAAAGAACAAACAAACAGAGATGAACAACACAATAACTGAAATGAAAACTACACTAGAAGGAATCAATAGCAGAATAACTGAGGCAGAAGAATGGATAAGTGACCTGGAAGACAGAATGGTGAAATTCACGGCTGTGGAACTGACTAAAGAAAAAAGAATGAAAAGAAATGAAGACAGCCTAAGAGACCTCTGGGACAACATTAATCACAAGAACATTCGCATTGGAGGGGTCCCAGAAGGAGAAGAGAGAGAGAAACGACCAGAGAAAATATTTGAAGAGATTATAGTCGAAAACTTCCCTAACATGGGAAAGGAAATAGCCACCCAAGTCCAGGAAGCGCAGAGAGTCCCATACAGGATAAACCCAAGGAGAAGCACGCCGAGACACATAGTAATCAAATTGGCAAAAATTAAAGACAAAGAAAAATTATTGAAAGCAGCAAGGGAAAAACGACAACTAACATACAAGGGAACTCCCATAAGGTTAACAGCTGATTTCTCAGCAGAAACTCTACAAGTCAGAAGGGAGCGGCATGATATACTTAAAGTGATGAAAGGGAAGAACCTACAACCAAGATTACTCTACCTGGCAAGGATCTCATTTAGATTTGATGGAGAAATCAAAAGCTTTACAGACAAGCAAAAGCTAAGCGAATTCAGCACCACCAAACCAGCTCTACAACAAATGCTAAAGGAACTTCTCTAAGTGGGAAACACAAGAGAACAAAAGGACCTACAAAAACAAATCCAAAACAATTAAGAAAATGGTCATAGGAACATACATATCGATAATTACCTTAAACGTGAATGGATTAAATGTTCCAACCAAAAGACACAGGCTTGTTGAATGGATACAAAAACAAGACCCATATATATGCTATCTACAAGAGACCCACTTCAGACCTAGGGACACATACAGACTGAAAGTGAGGGGATGGAAAAAGATATTCCATGCAAATGGAAATCAAAAGAAAGCTGGAGTAGCTATACTCATATCAGATAAAATAGACTTTAAAATAAAGAATGTTACAAGAGACAAGGAAGGACACTACATAATGATCAAGGGATCAATCTAAGAAGATATAGCAATTATAAATATATATGCACCCAACACAGGAGCACCTCAATACATAAGGCAACTGCTAACAGCTATAAAAGAGGAAATCGACAGTAACACAATAATAGTGGGGGACTTTAACACCTCACTTACACCAATGGACAGATCATCCAAAATGAAAATAAACAAGGAAACAGAAGCTTTAAATGACACAATAGACCAGATAGATTTAACTGATATTCATAGGACATTCAATCCCAAAACAGCAGATTACACTTTCTTCTCAAGTGCGCATGGAACATTCTCCAGGATAGATCACATCTTGGGTCACAAATCAAGCCTCAGTAAATTTAAGAAAATTGAAATCATATCAAGCATCTTTTCTGACCACAACGCTATGGAATTAGATATGAATTACAGGGAAAAAAACGTAAAAAACACAAACACATGGAGGCTAAACAACATGTTACTAAATAACCAAGAGATCACTGAAGAAATCAAAGAGGAAATCAAAAAATACCTGGAAACAAATGACAGTGAAAACACGACGATCCAAAACCTATGGGATGCAGCAAAAACCGTTCTAAGAGGGAAGTTTATAGCTATACAAGCCTACCTAAAGAAACAAGAAAAATCTCAAGTAAACAATCTAACCTTACACCTAAAGAAACTAGAGAAAGAAGAACAAACAAAACCCAAAGTCAGCAGAAGGAAAGAAATCATAAAGATCAGAGCGGAAATAAATGAAATAGAAACAAAGAAAACAATAGCAAAGATCAATAAAACTAAAAGCTGGTTCTTTGAGAAGATAAACAAAATTGATAAGCCATTAGCCAGACTCATCAAGAAAAAGAGGGAGAGGACTCAAATCAATAAAATTAGACATGAAAAAGTAGAAGTTACAACAAACACCGCAGAAATACAAAGCATCCTAAGAGACTACTACAAGCAACTCTATGCCAATAAAATGGATAACCTGGAAGAAATGCACAAATTCTTAGAAAGGTATAACCTTCCAAGACTGAACCAGGAAGAAACAGAAAATATGAACAGACCAATCACAAGTAATGAAATTGAAACGGTGATTAAAAATCTTCCAATCACAGCAAGATCCTTTTTGACCCAGGTCCTAGAGAAATGGAAATAAAAACACAAATAAACAAATGGGACCTAATGAAACTGAAAAGCTTTTGCACAGCAAAGGAAACCATAAACAAGACCAAAAGACAACCCTCAGAATGGGAGAAAATATTTGCAAATGAAGCAACGGACAAAGGATTAATCTCCAAGATTTACAAGCAGCTCATGCAGCTCAATAACAAAAAAACAAACAACCCAATCCAAAATGGGCAGAAGACCTAAATAGACATTTCTCCAAAGAAGATATACAGATTGCCAACAGACACATGAAAGAATGCTCAACATCATTAATCATTAGAGAAATGCAAATCAAAACTACAATGAGGTATCATCTCACACCGGTCAGAATGGCCATCATCAAAAAATCTAGAAACAATAAATGCTGGAGAGGGTGTGGAGAAAAGGGAACACTCTTGCACTGTTGGTGGGAATGTACATTGATACAGCCACTATGGAGAACGGTATGGAGGTTCCTTAAAAAACTAAAACTAGAACTACCATACGACCCAGCAATCCCACTACTGGGCATATACCCTGAGAAAACCATAATTCAAAAAGAGTCATGTACCAAAATATTCATTGCAGCTCTGTTTACAATAGCCAGGACATGGAAGCAACCTAGGTGTCCATCATCGGATGAATGGATAAAGAAGATGTGGCACATATATACAATGGAATATTACTCAGCCATAAAAAGAAATGAAATGGAGGTATTTGTAATGAGGTGGATGGAGTTAGAGTCTGTCATACAGAGTGAAGTAAGTCAGAAAGAGAAAAAGAAATACAGTATGCTAACACATATATATGGAATCTAAGGAAAAAAAAAAAAAAAGGTCATGAAGAACCTAGTGGCAAGATGGGAATGAAGACACAGACCTACTAGAGAATGGACTTGAGGATATGGGGAGGGGGAGGGGTGAGATGTGACAGGGTGAGAGAGTGTCATGGACATATATACACTACCAAATGTGGGATAGATAGCTAGCGGGAAGCAGCCGCATAGCACAGGGAGATCAGCTCGGTGCTTTGTGACTGCCTAGAGGGGTGGGATAGGGAGGGTGGGAGGGAGGGAGATGCAAGAGGGAAGAGATATGAGAACACATGTATATGTATAACTGATTCACTTTGTTATAAAGCAGAAGCTAACACACCATTGTGAAGCAATTATACTTCAATAAAGAGGTTTAAAAAAAAATAAAAATAAATAAAAATAAATTAAAAAAAAAAACAAAAAACTTCCAACAAACAAAAGTCCAGGACCAGATGGCTTCACAGGTGAATTCTATCAAACATTTAGAGAAGAGCTAACACCCATCCTTCTCAAACTCTTCCAAAAAATTGCAGAGGAAGGAACATTCCCAAACTCATTCTATGAGGCCACTATCACCCTGATACCCAAACCAGACAAAGATACTACAAAAAAAGAAAATTACAGACCAATATCACTGATGAATATAGATGCAAAAATCCTCAACAAAATACTAGCAAACAGAATCCAACAACACATTAAAAGGATCATACACCATGATCAAGTGGGATTTATCCCAGGGATGCAAGGATTCTTCAATATAGGCAAATCAATCAATGTGATACACCATATTAACAAATTGAAGAATAAAAACCATATGATCATCTCAATAGCTGCAGAAAAAGCTTCTGACAAAATTCAACACCTATTTATGATAAAAACTCTCCAGAAAGTGGGCATAGAGGGAATCTACCTCAACATAATAAAGGCCATATATGACAAACCCACAGCAAACATCATTCTCAATGGTGAAAAACTGAAAGCATTTCCTCTGAGATCAGGAACGAGACAAGGATGTCCACTCTCACCACTATTATTCAACATAATTTTGGAAGTCCTAGACACGGCAATTAGAGAAGAAAAAGAAATAAAAGGAATACAAATTGGAAAAGAAGAAGTAAAACTGTCACTGTTTGCAGATGACATGATACTATACATAGAGAATCCTAAAGATGCCACCAGAAAACTACTACAGCTAATCAATGAATTTGGTAAAGTTGCAGGATACAAAATTAATGCACAGAAATCTCTTGCATTCCTATACACTAATGATGAAAAATCTGAAAGAGAAATTATGGAAACATTCCCATTTACCATTGCAACAAAAAGAATAAAATACCTAGGAATAAACCTACCTAGGGAGACAAAAGACCTATATGCAGAAAACTAAAAGACACTGATGAAAGAAATTAAGGATGATACCAACAGATGGAGAGATATACCATGTTCTTGGATTGGAAGAATCAATATTGTGAAAATGACTATACTACCCAAAGCAATCTACAGATTCAATGCAATCCCTATCAAATTACCAATGGCATTTTTTACGGAACTAGAACAAATCATCTTAAAATTTGTATGGAGACATAAAAGACCCCGAGTAGCCAAAGCAGTCTTGAGGGAAAAAAACGGAGCTGGAGGAATCAGACTCCCTGACTTCAGACTATACTACAAAGCTACAGTAATCAAGACAATATGGTACCTGCACAAAAACAGAAATATAGATCAATGGAACAGGATAGAAAGCCCAGAGATAAACCCACGCACCTATGGTCAACTAATCTATGACAAAGGAGGCAAGGATATACAATGGAGAAAAGACAGTCTCTTCAATAAGTGGTGCTGAGAAAACTGGACAGCTACATGTAAAAGAATGAAATTAGAATACTCCCTAACACCATACACAAAAATAAACTCAAAATGGATTCGAGACCTAAATGTAAGACCAGAAACTATAAAACTCTTAGAGGAAAACATAGGAAGAACACTCTCTGACATAAATCACAGCAAGATCTTTTTGGATCCACCTCCTAGAGTAATGGAAATAAAAACAAAAATAAACAAATGGGACCTAATGAAACTTCAAAGCTTTTGCACAGCAAAGGAAACCATAAACAAGACAAAAAGACAACCCTCAGAATGGGAGAAAATATTTGCAAATGAATCAATGGACAAGGGATTAATCTCCAAAATATATAAACAGCTCATTCAGCTCAATATTAAAGAAACAAACAACCCAATCCAAAAATGGGCAGAAAACCTAAATAGACATTTCTCCAAAGAAGACATACAGATGGCCAAGAAGCACATGAAAAGATGCTCAACATCACTAATTATTAGAGAAATGCAAATCAAAACTACAATGAGGTATCACCTCACACCAATTAGAATGGGCATCATCAGAAAATCTACAAACAACAAATGCTGGAGAGGGTGTGGAGAAAAGGGAACCCTCTTGCACTGTTGGTGGGAATGTAAACTGATACAGCCACTATGGAGAACAATATGGAGGTTCCTTAAAAAACTAAAAATAGAATTACCATATGATCCAGCAATCCCACTACTGGGCATATACCCAGAGAAAACCGTAATTCAAAAAGACACATGCACCCCAATGTTCACTGCAGCACTATTTACAATAGCCAGGTCATGGAAGCAACCTAAATGCCCATCGACAGACGAATGGATAAAGAAGTTGTGGTACATATATACAATGGAATATTACTCAGCCATAAAAAGGAACGAAATTGAGTCATTTGTTGAGACGTGGATGGATCTAGAGACTGTCATACAGAGTGAAGTAAGTCAGAAAGAGAAAAACAAATATCGTATATTAACGCATGTATGTGGAACCTAGAAAAATGGTACAGATAAACTGGTTTGCAGGGCAGAAGTTGAGACACAGATGTAGAGAACAAACGTATGGACACCAAGGGGGGAAAACCGCGGTGGGGTGGGGATGGTGGTGTGCTGAATTGGGTGATTGGGATTGACATGTATACACTGATGTGTATAAAATTGATGACTGATTAAAAAAAAAAAAAGAAGAAGAGCTATTATGTATCCTTCTCAAACTATCCCAGAAAATTGAAGAGGAGGGAACACTCCCATATTCATTCTACAAGGCAACCATTACCCTTTGTCTGGATACTAAAACCAGATAAAGACACTCCAAAAAAAAAAAAGGAAATATACAGGCCAATATCACTGATGAATATAGATAAAAAATTTCTCAACAAAATATTAGCAAACCAAGTTACAGAATATATAAAAAGGATCAAATACCACGATCAAGTGGGATTTATCCCATGGATGCAAGGGTGGTTCAATATCCTCAAAATCAATGTGATATACATTAACAGAAGAAGTATAAAAGTCACATGATCATCAACAGACACAGAAAAAGCATTTAACAAAATTCAAGATTAATACAGGGCTACTGGTGCCCGAGGTAGAGGCAGTGGCACTGGAGTTGGTTGGAGGCAGTGGCAGATTTATGGCTTAAACAACTTCCAGGGAAGAAGGCCAGTGCAGCTACTGTTGCAACCCAAGATTTTGATCCACATCCATAGATTGGAATATTGGTGGGCCAGCCATTGTCAGACATCTCACTGAGGACAGATGAGGAAACTGAAGCTTGGTGAAGTTATGAAACTTGTCCAAAGTCACACAGCTTGTAAAGGGCACAGTCAAGATTCAGAGCCAGGCTCTTGGTGCTTCAGCCAGGCGTCAGGGCTGTGCTTCTGAGGTGGGAGAGCCAGGTTCAGGACACTGGTCCACAAGAGACCTCCCAGCTCCACGTAATATCAAACGGCGAAAATCTCCCAGAGATCTCCATCTCAACGTCAAGACCCAGCTCCACTCAACGACCAGCAAGCTACAGTGCTGGACACCCTATGCCAAACAACTAGCAAGACAGGAACACAACCCCACCCATTAGCAGAGAGGCTGCCTAAAATCATAATAAGGCCACAGACACCCCAAAACACACCACCAGACATGGTCCTGCCCACCAGAAAGACAAGACCCAGCCTCATCCACCAGAACACAAGCACTAGTCCCCTCCACCTGGAAGCCTACACAACCCACTGAACCAACCTTAGCCACTGGGGACAGACACCAAAAACAATGGGAACTACGAACCTGCAGCCTGCGAAAAGGAGACCCCAAACACGGTAAGTTAAGCAAAATGAGAAGACAGAGAAACACATAGCGGATGAAGGAGCAAGGCAAAAACCCACCAGACCTAACAAATGAAGAGGAAATAGGCAGTCTACCTGAAAAAGAATTCAGAATAATGATAGTAAAGATGATCCAAAATCTTGGAAATAGAATGGAGAAAATACAAGAAACGTTTAAGAAGAACCTAGAAGAATTAAAGAGCAAACAAACAGTGACGAACAACACAATAAATGAAATTAAAAATTCTCTAGAAGGGATCAATAGCAGAATAACTGAGGCAGAAGAAAGGATAAGTGACCTGGAAGATAAAAGCGTGGAAATAACTACTGCAGAGCAGAATAAAGAAAAAAGAATGAAAAGAATTGAGGACAGTCTCAGAGACCTCTGGGACAACATTAAACGCACCAACATTCGAATTATAGGGGTCCCAGAAGAAGAAGAGAAAAAGAAAGGGACTGAGAAAATATTTGAAGAGATTATAGTCAAAAACTTCCCTAATATGGGAAAGGAAACAGTTAATCAAGTCCAGGAAGCACAGAGAGTCCCAAACAGGATAAATCCAAGGAGAAACACGCCAAGACACATATTAATCAAACTATCAAAAATTAAATACAAAGAAAAAATATTAAAAGCAGCAAGGGAAAAACAACAAATAACACACAAGGGAATCCCCATAAGGTTAACAGCTGATGTTTCAGCAGAAATTCTGCAAGCCAGAAGGGAGTGGCAGGACATATTTAAAGTGATGAAGGAGAAAAACCTACAACCAAGATTACTCTACCCAGCAAGGATCTCATTCAGATTTGATAAAGAAACTAAAACCTTTACAGACAAGCAAAAGCTAAGAGAATTCAGCACCACCAAACGAGCTTTACAACAAATGCTAAAGGTACTTCTCTAGGCAGGAAACACAAGAGAAGGAAAAGACCTACAATAACAAACCCAAAACAATTAAGAAAATGGTAATAGGAACATACATGTTGATAATTACCTTAAATGTAAATGGATTAAATGCTCCATCCACAAGACACAGACTGACTGAATGGATACAAAAACAAGACCTGTATATATGCTGTCTACAAGAGACCTACTTCAGACCTAGGGACACATACAGACTGAAAGTGAGGGGATGGAAAAAGATATTCCATGCAAATAAAAATCAAAAGAAAGCTGGAGTAGCAATTCTCATATCAGACAAAATAGACTTTAAAACAAAGACTACTATAAGAGACAAAGACGGACAGTACATAATGATCAAGGGATCAATCCAAGAAGAAGATATAACAATTGTAAATATTTATGCACCCAACATAGGAGCACCTCAATACATAAGGCAACTGCTGAGAGCCATAAAAGGGGAAATCAACAGTAACACAATCATAGTAGGGGACTTTAACACCCCACTTTCAACAATGGACAGATCATCCAAAATGAAAATAAATAAGGAAACACAAGCTTTAAATGATACATTAAACAACATGGACTTAATTGATATTTATAGGACATTCCATCGAAAACCAACAAAATACACATTCTTCTCAAGTGCTCATGGAACATTCTCCAGGATAGATCATATCTTGGGTCACAAATCAAGCCTTGGTAAATATAAGAAAATTGAAATCATATCAAGTATCTTTTCCGACCACAATGCTATGAGACTAGATATCAATTACAGGGAAAAAATCTGTAAAAAATACAAACACATGGAGGCTAAACAATACACTACTTAATAACCAAGAGATCACTGAAGAAATCAAAGAGGAAATCAAAAAATACCTAGAAACAAATGACAATGAAAACACGATGACCCAAAACCTATGGGATGCAGCAAAAGCAGTTCTAAGAGGGAAGTTTACAGCAATACAATCCTACCTTTAGAAACAAGAAGTATCTCAAATAAACAACCTAACCTTACACCTAAAGCAATTAGAGAAAGAAGAACAAAAAAAGCCTGAAGTTAGCAGAAGGCAAGAAATCATAAAGATCGGATCAGAAATAAATGAAAAAGAAATGAAGGAAACGATAGCAAAGATCAATAAAACTAAAAGCTGGTTCTTTAATAAACAAAATTGATAAACCATTAGCCAGACTCATCAAGAAAAAAAGGGAGAAGACTCAAATCAATAGATTTAGAAATGAAAAAGGAGAAGTAACAACTGACACTGCAGATATACAAAGGATCATGAAAGATTACTACAAACAACTCTATGCCAATAAAATGGACAACCTGGAAGAAATGGACAAATTCTTAGAAATGCACAACCTTCCGAGACTGAACCAGGAAGAAATAGAAAATATGACCAGACCAATTACAAGCACTGAAATTGAAACTGTGATTATAAATCTTCCAACAAACAAAAGCCCAGGACCAGATGGCTTCACAGGCAAATTCTATCAAACATTTAGAGAAGAGCTAACACCTATCTTTCTCAAACTCTTCCAAAATATAGCAGAGGGAAGAACACTCCCAAACTCATTCTATGAGGTCACCATCACCCTGATATCACAACCAGACAAAGATGTCACACAGAAAACTACAGACCAATATCACTGATGAACATAGATGCAAAAATCCTCAACAAAATACTAGTAAACAGAATCTAACAGCACATTAAAAGGATCATACACCATGATCAAGTGGGGTTTATCCCAGGAATGCAAGGATTCTTCAGTATACGCAAATCAATCAATGTGATACACCATATTAACAAATTGAAGGAGAAAAACCATATGATCATCTCAATAGATGCAGAAAAAGCTTTGGACAAAATTCAACACTGATTTATGATAAAAACTCTCCAGAAAGTAGGCATAGAGGGAACTTTCCTCAACATAATAAAGGCCATATATGACAAATCCACAGCCAACATCATCCTCAATGGTGAAAAACTGAAAGCATTTCTACTAAGATCAGGAACAAGACAAGGTTGCCCAGTCTCACCACTATTATTCAACATAGTTTTGTAAGTCCTAGTCACGGCAATCAGAGAAGAAAAAGAAATAAAAGGAATCCAAATTGGAAAAGAAGAAGTAAAGCTGTCACTATTTGCAGATGACATGATACTATACATAAAGAATCCTAAAGATGCTACCAGAAAACTACTAGAGCTAATCAATGAATTTGGTAAAGTTGCAGGATACAAAATTAATGCACAGAAATCTCTTGCATTTCTGTACACTAATGATGAAAAATCTGAAAGTGAAATTAAGAAAACGCTCCCATTTACCACTGCAGCAAAAAGAATAAAATACCTAGGAATAAACCTACCTAAGGAGACAAAAGACCTGTATGCAGAAAATTATAAGACACTGATGAAAGAAATTAAAGATGATACAAACAGATGGAGAGATATACCATGTTCTTGGATTGGAAGAATCAACATTGTGAAAATGACTCTGCTACCCAAAGCAATCTACAGATTCAATGCAATCCCTATCAAACTACCACTGGCATTTTTCACAGAACTAGAACAAAAAATTTCACAATTTGTATGGAAACACAAAAGACCCCGAATAGCCAAAGCAATCTTGAGAACGAAAAATGGAGCTGGAGGAATCAGGCTCCCTGACTTCAGACTATATTACAAAGCTACAGTAATCAAGACAGTTTGGTACTGGCACAAAAACAGAAATATAGATCAATGGAACAGGATAGAAAGCCCAGAGATAAGCCCACGCACATATGGTCACCTTATCTTTGATAAAGGAGGCAAGCATATACAGTGGAGAAAAGACAGCCTCTTCAATAAGTGGTGCTGGGAAAATTGGACAGGTACATGTAAAAGTATGAAATTAGAACACTCCCTGACACCATACACAAAAATAAACTCAAAATGGATTAAAGACCTAAGTGTAAGGCCAGACACTATCAAACTCTTAGAGGAAAACATAGGCAGAACACTCTATGACATAAATCACAGCAAGATCCTTTTTGACCCAGCTCCTAGAGAAATGGAAATAAAAACACAAATAAACAAATGGGACCTAATGAAACTTAAAAGCTTTTGCACAGCAAAGGAAACCATAAACAAGACCAAAAGACAACCCTCAGAATGGGAGAAAATATTTGCAAATGAAGCAACGGACAAAGGATTAATCTCCAAAATTTACAAGCAGCTCATGCAGCTCAATATCAAAAAAAACAACCCAATCCAAAAATGGGCAGAAGACCTAAATAGACATTTCTCCAAAAGAAGATATACAGATTGCCAACAAACACATGAAAGAATGCTCAACATCATTAATCATTAGAGAAATGCAAATCAAAATGAGATACTCTCACACCAGTCAGAATGGCCATCATCAAAAAATCTACAAACAATAAATGCTGGAGAGGGTGTGTAGAAAAGGGAACCCTCTTGCACTGTTGGTGGGAATGTAAATTGATACAGCCATTATGGAGAACAGTATGGAGGTTCCTTAAGAAACTAAAAATAGAACTACCATACGACCCAGCAATCCCACTCCTGGGCATATACCCTGAGAAAACCATAATTCAAAGAGAATCATGTACCACATTGTTCACTGCAGCTCTATTTACAATAGCCAGGACATGGAAGCAACCGAAGTGTCCATCAACAGATGAATGGATAAAGAAGGTGTGGCACATATATACAATGGAATATTACTCAGCCATAAATAGAAACGAAACTGAGTTATTTGTAGTGAGGTGGATGGACCTAAAGTCTGTCATTCAGAGTGAAGTAAGTTAGAAAGAGAAAAACAAATATTGTATGGTAACACATATATATGGAATCTGGAAAAAAAAAAAAAAAAAGGTCATGAAGAACCTAAGGGCAAGATGGAATAAAGACACAGATCTACTAGAGAATGGACTTGAGGATACGGGGAGGGGGAAGGGTAAGCTGGGACAAAGTGAGAGAGTGGCATGGACATATATACACTACCAAATGTAAAATAGATAGCTAGTGGGAAGCAGTCGCATAGCACAGGGAGATCAGCTTGGTGCTTTGTGACCACCTAGAGGGGTGGGATAGGGAGAGTGGGAGGGAGGGAGATGCAAGAGGGAAGAGATATGGGGACATATGTATATGTATAACTGATTCACTTTGTTATAAAGCAGAAACTAACACACCATTGTAAAGCAATTATACTCCAATAAAGATGTTTTAAAAAAAAAGATTAACATAAAGAAATATGTTGCTTTTCTATACACTAATAATGAACTATCAGAAAGAGAAAGCAAGAAAACAATCTCATTTAAAATCGCATCAAAAAGAATAAAATACCTAGGAATAAACTTTACCAAGGAGGTGAGAGACCTATGCTCTGAACACTATAAGACACTGATGAAAGAAACTGATGACAATATAAAGAAATGGCAAGATACCCCATGTTCTTGTACTTAAAAATACTGTAAAAATGGCCATACTATCCAAAGTAACCTACAGATTTAATGCAATCCCTATCAAAATACCCATGACATATTTTTCTAGAACTAGAACAAATAATCCTAAAATTCATATGGAACCACAAAAGACCCTGAATTGCCAAAGCAATCTTGAGAAAAAAGAACAAAGCTGGAGGTATCACCCTCCCAAGTCTTCCCACTATACTACAAAGCTACAGTAATAAAAACAGTATGGTACTGGCACAAAAACAGACGCATATCAATGGAACAGAATAGAGAGTCCACAAATAAACCCACGCACCTATGGTCAATTAATCTACAACAAAAGAGGCAGAAATACACAATGGAAAAAACAGTATCTTCAATAAGTAGTGCTGGGAAAACTCAACTTTACATTCACCTGTAAAAGAATGAATTAGAACATTTTCTCACACCATATCTAAAAATAAACTCAAAATGGATTAAAGACCTAAATGTAAGACCAGAAACCATAAAACTCCCAGAAAAAAACATAAGCTATATGCTGTTTGACATAAATAACAGCAATATTTCTTTAGATCAGTCTCCTCAGGCAAAGGAAACAAAATAAACAAATGGGACCTAATTTAAAGCTTTTGCACAGCAAAGGAAAGCATCAACAAAATGAAAAGACACCTATTATACAGGAGAAAATATTTGCAAATGATATGACCGACAAGGGGTTAATATCTAAAATATACGAACATCTCATATAATTCAATATCAAAGAAAAAAACAACCCAATTTAAAAATGGGAAGAAGACTTGAATAGACATTTTTCCAAAGAAGACAACAGACAGCCAGCAGTCACATGAAAAGATGCTCAACATCACTAATCAGAGAAATGAAAATCAAAACCACAATGAGATATCACCTCATACCTGTCAGAATGGCTATCATCAAAAAGAACAGAAATAACAAATGTTGGCAAGGATGCGAAGAAAAGGGAACCTTAGTACACTGTTGGTTCAAATGCAAATTGGTGTAGCCACTATGGAAAACAGTATGGAGGTTTCTCAAAAAACTAAAAATAGAACTAGTATACAATCCAGTAATTCCACTCCAGGGTATATATATCCAAAGAAAATGAAAACACTAATTTGAAAAGATACATGCACCCCAATGTTCATAGCAGCATTATTTACAATAGCCAAGATATGGAAGCAACCTAAGCATCCATCAACAGATGAGAGGATAAAGAAGATGCAAGATACACACACACAAAACAGAATATTACTCAGTCATTAAAAATAATGAAATTTTGCCATTTGCAACAACATGGATGGACCTGGAGGGTATTATGCTCAGTGAAATAAGTCAAACAGAGAAAGACAAATGCTGTATGTTATCACTTACATGTGGAATCTAAAAAATAAAACAAATGAATGAATATAAAACAGAAACAGACTCACAGATACAGAGAAAAAACTAGTGGTTACCAGTGGGGAGAGGGAAGGTGGAGAGGCAAGAAAGGGGGAGGGGATTAAGAGACACAAACTACTATGTGTAAAATAAATAAGCTACAAGAATATATTGTATAGCACAGGGAATATAGCCAATATTTTATAATAACTTTAAATGTAGTATAATCTATAAAAATACGGAATCACTTTTTTACACCTGAAATTAATATACACTGTAAATCAACTATACTCCAATTTTTTAAAAAAAGAAAGAAGGGCCTGCCTTAGCACATGAAAATATGATCAACTTCACTATAATGAGAGAAATTCAAACTTCTACAACTTCAAACTAAACTCACAATGAGTACCATTTCTCATGGCAAAAATTCAAATTCCTGAGAACACCCTCAGTTGGTGAAGCCATGGGAAAGCAGACCTAGTATGCCACATATTGTTTAAGAATGAAGGGAAAATAAAAATGAGTATACATATTTGCTTATTTTTACAAAAAAGAAACACAAAAATATAAATCAGAAATAAATGCAATGGTTACCAAGAAAGAGTGGAAGAGAATGAAGTATAAGGTATAAGAATAAGAGTGATAGGCATAGAGATTTTTTTAAAGTAGAGCCTAAAATTGAATGCAAATATCAAAAAGTAACCTTAGGAACAAGGAAAGGATGTCCCTCCCACCATTGTTTTTCAACATCATTCTGGAAGTTTAGCTAATGCAATAAGACAAGGAAAGAAAAGATAGACATATTTGAAAGGAAGAAATTAAACTGTCTTTGCTCACAGATAACAAGATCATCTATGTAGAAAATCCAAAAGAATCAACCAAAAACTTCTGGAACTAACAAGTGATTACAGCAAGGTTGCAGGATACAAGGTTAACATTAAAAAGTCAATCAATTTTCTATATAAAAGCAATGAACAAGTAGAATTTGATATTAAAAATGCATTACCATTTATATTAGCACCCTCCAAAAAAGAAATCTTAGTTAGATCAATGGAATAGAATAGAGAGCCTAGAAACTGACCCACATAATTAGGCAACTGATCTTTAAAAGAAGCAAAGGTAATACAATGGAGCAATGATAGTTTTTTCAACAAATGGTGCTGGAACAACTAAACATCCTCATGGGAGAAAAAAGAAAAAGAAAAAAGAATCTAGACATAAACCTTACACCCTTCATGAAAACTAACTCAATATAGATCACAGATGTAAATGTAAAACACAAAACTATAAAACTCTTAGAAGATAACATAGGAGAAAACCTGGATGACCTTAGGTACAATGATGACTTTTTAGACACAGCACCAAAGGCATGACCCATGAAAGAAAGAATAAGTTGGACTTCGTTAATATTAAAAAATTCTTCTATGTGAAAAAAAGTCAAGAGAACGAGAAGACAAGTCACAGACTGGGAGGAGAAAATGTTTGCAAAAGACACCTCTAAAAAAAGACTGTTATCCAAAATATACAAAGAACTTTAAAAATTCAACAATAGGAAAACAACTTGATTTTAAAATGGGCAAAAGACTTGAACAGACACCTCACCGAAGAAGATATATAGATGGCAAATAAGCATATGAAAACAGAAATATAGATCAATGGAACAGGATAGAAAGCCCAGAAATAAACCCATGTACCTATGGTCAATCACTCTATGACAAAGGAGAAGACTTAAATAGACATTTCTCCAAAGAAGACATACAGATGGCGAAGAGGCACATGAAAAGATGTTCAACATCCCTAATTATTAGAGAAATACAAATCAAAACTACAATGAGATATCACCTCACACCAGTCAGAATGACTATCATCAAAAAATCTACAAACAATAAATGCTGGAGAGGGTGTGGAGAAAAGGGAACCCTCCTACATTGTTGGTGGGAATGTAAATTGGTACAGCCACTATGGAGAACAGTATGGAGGTTCCTTTAAAAACTAAAAATAGAGCTACCATATGATCCAGCAATCCCACTCCTGGGCATACATCTGGAGAAAAACATGGTTCAAAAGGATAAATGCACCCCAGTGTTCATTGCAGCACTGTTTACAATAGCCAAGACATGGAAGCAACCTAAATGTCCATCGACAGACGATTGGATAAAGAAGATGTGATACATATATACAATGGAATATTACTCAGCCATAAAAAATGAAATAATGTCATTTGCAGCAGCATGGATGGACCTGGAAACTATCATACAAAGTGACATAAGTCAGACAGAGAAAGACAACTATATGATACCGCTTATATGCGGAATCTAAAAAAAAAGGAATGATACAAATGAACTTATTTACAAAACAGAAACAGACTCACAGACTTAGAGAAGGAACTTATGGTTACCGGGGGGACAGGTGGTAGGGAGGGATAGATTGGGAGTTGGGGATTGACATGTACACACTGCTATATTTAAAACAGATAACCAACAAGGACCTACTGTATAGCACAGGGAACTCTGCTCAATATTCTGTAATAACCTAAATGGGAAAGCAATTTGAAAAAGAATAGATATATGTATATGTATAACTGAATCACTTATACTGTACACCTGAAACTAACACTACGTCGTTAATCCACTATACTCCAATATAAAATAAAAAAGTTTTTAAAAGATGTTCAACATCATATATCATGAGAGAATTGCGTATTAAAACAACGAGATACCTGTACACACTTACTAGAAGAGACAAAATCCAAAACACTGATAACACCAAACACTGGCAAGGATGCAGGGCAGTAGGACCTCCCATTCACTGGTGGTGGGAATGCAAAATGGTATGATCACTTTGGAAGATAATTGGGCGGTTTCTTACAAAGCTAAACACAGTCTTGCCATAAGGACAGGGATTATCAGTAGATGCTGAAACCACCAGGATATCCACATCATCCCAAAGTATTACCCACAGATTGCTTAATAATTACAAAGAGGGGGTACTTTTGCAATTGAAAGATATGACTGATATTTTCTTTCTCTCCTCTAGGGTTTTCTTTTTCTAGGATGCTAACCAAACTTACTATCTGTGGTGGCTTTGTGCTGTGTCAGTTTAGCTAAGCTGGAGCCACGTTCCCCAGAATTCCCTTCCTATATGTCCTGGAGTAGAGCTGGTCACAAGAGAAATTTGTGAGTGCTTTAGAAGGTGGACATGAAGCAGCACAGTCAATGAAAAATGTTGGGGTTTTTTTAGGGTTGAAATACTTCTGAGTTAAGAGCCATTCAACCCACGTGCTCCTCCATCTAATCCTCACCGCTTCCATTTCTGGGATGTGAGGCTAATGATCTGGCTCAGGGAGAAGAAGAGGATTCGTTTGGTTTTTTAATTTTCCTCCTTAACTTCTCTCATCATACTACAGACTGTCCTGGAAACCATAAAAAGAAAAAAATCCACCACTACTGGATACCTCAACCTCACCCACATGTGGAATCTGGGGATTACATAAAGCCCCTGTGTGTTTTGGCATGAAGAAAGCAGCTCATTTGAATATCTGTGACATCAATGGAACAGACACTAATTAGACAGATGGACGGTGGCATTTTTAGTATAACATGCCCTATAAGCCTGCAGAAAAATCACTCGGCCCACCATGATGTTAGTGACTCATGGGTGTTAATAGTGACAGTTCATAACTCTACTGAGAATACAGCCAATTTCTGCTTATCCACAAATAGATTATTACTTTGCCAAGTATTTGCACAGCAATCTGTTCCAGCCTAGGCTACCAGAGTCGGCCCCAGTTTGGGTGGAGCGAGGGCCGTATAAGGGAACGTGGAGAGCACGGGCAGGAGAAGAACATAGAGTGAAGGGTAAGGGAGTATTTTTTTACCCCAACATGTGTCTGACTATAGGCTAAGGTGAAATGTTAGTCATCTGTGTCACCAGATATTTACTGAGTATTTAATATGGTTGGAACACTGTGGAAGCCAGTAGGGATTCAAAGCTATAAAATAAGATCATTACTTCAGGAATCTTACACTAGGGTTTATGATACAAACCATAAACAGAAAAATCGTATGCATCAATGTTCATCAAGATGCTCAAGTGTGTGATGCAACCAGTAGAGAGCAGAGGAGATATTCACTATGCAGATCTGAAAGATGAGTCACAGGGCTGAGGGAATTCTCCAGGGAGAAAGAAGAAAGAAAGAGAAGCAGGAAATATTTATTAAGTGTCTATCTACTAATGATGCTACTAATAGCTACCATTTGGGGGCATTTAATAAATGCCAACTGCTTCATCTGTGCTCCCTCATTTAACTTTGCCAACATTGTGTGATCAAGTGAATTGCTATTCCTCTATGATAGTTAACCAAGTGCGGTCTCAGATAAATAATTACCCCCAAGGTCACACAATCTGTAAACAACCAAGCAGAGCTCACATACAGGTTGGTCTGACTCAGAATTCATGCTTTTTCTGTTTCGTGGTCTGGACTCACTCTTCCGTGCCTTTCCACAGTAGCAATGTGTCATATATGTCATGTGTGACTCCCGTGGCCTCTGCCTTCAAGGAGAAAGTCATGAGCACAAGATGGTGGGGGACAAGAAAATGCCAAACCAAGGGGTGATTGATGCCCAAATGTATGGGAGAGATCATCTGTGCTGGGAGAGGAGAGCTTGAGGGGGCTGATGGTGCCATGGGGAGGGGATGCCCTTCTTAAAGCATCAGGTCCCTCTAGCTGTCTCCATGGAGCCCTGCCAGTGCTCCCAGGCAAATTCTGGTGTAAAAAGAATCATAAACTGCAACAACAGCCCCTCAAGAGTCTCTTTATCTGATGCTGCACAATGGGGCACCCTGAATATGCTTCAGCAGACACATGGCCCATGGGTGGCCTGACTGGGCCAGTAGATTATGGACATAAGACACAGTTGCCATTCCCAAGGCCTAGCCTCCCATCTGAGTGATGGCAGCTCTCCAGGGACACAGGACATTCCCCATGACTATAATGGGCCTCACGAGTGTCAATATTTGCAGAGTAACTCAAGGGACAACACATGGATGGATTGAACCAGAAAGTGGCCACTTTGGACTTCCCTGGTGGCACAGTGGTTAAGAATCTGCCTGCCAATGCAGGGGACACTGGTTCGAGCCCTGGTCCAGGAAGATCCCACATGTCGCAGAGCAACTGAGCCCGTGTGCCACAACTACTGAGCCTGAGCTCTACAGCCCGCGAGCCACAACTACTGGGCCCACGTGCTGCAACTACTGAAGCCTGCGCGCCTAGAGCCCGTGCTCCACAACGAGAAGCCACCGCAATGAGAAGCCCGCGCACCACAATGAAGAGTAGTCCCCCCTCGCTGCAACTAGAGTAAGCCCGCGCACAGCAACGAAGACCCAACGCAGCCAAAAATAAATAAATAAATTTATTTTAAAAAAAAAAACAACTGGCCACTTCCCAGCCTTCACTTTGAAGTCTCTGCCCCAGGAAAGGAGGAGCCATTCAGGGAAAGTGGTGTAACTCCCCAGCGAAAGGTGAGTAATAAACAGCAGGAGTTCAGTAAAGTTTAGCATTTCTGTCTCAGGATAAAATAAATCCACTCCCTTACCCCTAGACTGTAATTTTCTTCTGTATAATTTTTCCAGCAGTACTCGGCAGGTTTGTGAGTCACCAGCGCATAGTCATTAGCTGTGAAAACAACAGCCGGTGGTACTTAGAATCCAGAGGGAAGAGAACTGGGCAAGAAAAACCCTGGGGATACCGACACATAAGGGTGTGATGTGAAGAGGAGCCCATGAACTCGACATGATCATGGGCCTACATAAAGAACCAGGACTTCAGTATCCAGGTATCCTGGGAGCCCCAAAGGGTCAGAGATAGCAGGAAAATCCAGGAAGAAAACAAAAAAAAAATGGCCCTTAAGGAATCCTTCTACACTGCAGATGGGAATATAAATTGGTGCAGCCACTATGGAAAACAGTATGGAGGATCCTTAAACTAAAAATGGAGCTACCACGTGATCCAGCAAACTACCATATGATCCAGCAATCCCACTCCTAGGCATATATCTGGAGAAAAACATGGTTCAAAAGGATAAATGCACCCCAGTGTTCATTGCAGCACTGTTTACAATAGCCAAGGCATGGAAGCAACCTAAATGTCCATCGACAGATGAATGGAGAAGTGTGGTGTATATCAGAGGTCCCCAACCCCTGGGCCACAGACAGGTACTGGTCCACGGCCTGTCAGGAACTGGGCCGCACAGCAGGAGGTGAGCAGCAGGCGAGCAGGCTAAGCTTCATCTGCTGTTCCCCATCGCTCACATTACCACCTGAAGCGTTCCCCTCTCCCCGTCCATGGAAGAACTGTCTTCCACGAAACTGGTCCCTGGTGCCAAAAAGGTTGGGGACCGCTCGTGTATATATATATATATATATATATATACACACACACACACACACACACACACACATACACATGATGGACTATTACTCAGCCATAAAAAAGAACGAAATATTGCCTTTGCAGCAACATGGATGGACCTAGAGATTATCATACTAAGTCAGACAAACACAGACAAATATCATATGATATCACTTATATGTGGAATCTAAAAAATAATACAAATGAATTTATTTACAAAAACAGAAACAGACTCACAGACAGAAAACAAAATTATGGATAAATCAGTGGGGGGATAAATTAGGAGTATGGGATTAACAGATACACACCACTACATATAAAACAAACAGCAAGGAGTCACTATATAGCCCAGGGCACTATATTCAATATCTTGTAAAAACCTATAATGAAAAAGAATCTGAAAAAAGTATATAAATATATATAACTGAATCACTTTGCTGTACACTTGACACTAACACATTGTGAATCAACTATCCTTCAATAAAAAAATATTGGTCCTTATGTTTGATACGTAGCTCATGATTGATCTCAGCATGAGAGTTTTGGTAGTTTGATGGGGTTTGGAAGACAGACTGAGGTGGAATAAAGGGCAAAAGGAGGTGAGGAAGCAGAGACCGAGAGGTGAGTTTTCAGAGGAGTTTGAATATGCTAGCAGAAGAGGGTGAAGGGAGGATATATTTTTCCAAGATGGAAATATTAGAGTATTATGAGCGGGTTCAGGGGAAGGATCCAGTGGGGAATGAGAAGTGATAACGGGGTGGAGGAGCTGATGGACAGACACTAGTAGACATTATAGAGAAAGAGTCTGGAACTGTGCTCTTCATCCAGACTCAAGGTTTTCTCAAGAATCCATAATCCACTGAAACTGTTTTCTTTGATTTCCCTTTTTGACCTGTTCAAGGACGAGAGGCCCAGACTGGCCATCTTTGCTGGCTGCCAGCTAATGCGTTTACCCCCAACAAAAGTGCAGACAAGATTTACTGTGTACAGACAGTCCATAGTGTTTCCTCACCCCCCTACTCACATCTAAATCCTTACATCAGCTTGAGAACACATAAGCAACCAAGTCACATATGAAATAATTAATCAATATGCAAACTAACTAAATGTTTTTGAGTTATTTTTTAAGAAGGGAAAGAAAGGCAGAAGATGCAAGAGCAAATGGTGATGATGATGAAGCAAGGTCCGGAGAAGGCGGAGGAGATTGGGTCAGAGGTACCGTGTGAGGTTGCCTGTAAGTAGAAGGGGTGCCCTACATTCTGACCCTTAAGGAAATGTAGGGAGGGTGCATAAGGTTGGCAGGGGCTGTGGAGGGGGTGAGGGGTGAATAGAACAGAAAGTTAAAGGGCTGTCTGCTAAGAGCGAAGAGGCCACATATGTAGGGGATGGTGAAAGTTTTAAATTGCTACTGAAGAGAATGGGAGATGGGCATGACAGGAGAAAGAAAAGGACTGCCTGGATATCCACAGTGACCCAGTTGAGGTTGAGACACAAATGACAGTTTGCACAGCTCTGTGATTTCCTCCCACAAAGTGCTGAGCTGCCCAGGTGTAGAGAGAAAGGAGAGTGGGGCAGGTATTTTGTTGGGTGGGTACAGAGGAAAGATGGTGGGGGGAGGCAAGGACATCAAGAAGAGAGAAGCTCAGATGATCACAGGACTTGGGAAGGGAAGGGCGAGAGGCAAAGAGGATACCTAGGGTGGGCAGCGTTCCAGTTAGAAGAGAATCCGCTTCAGCTGGCTTAAACAGAGAGCGATATAGACAACTCAAGAAATCACTTGAGTGGTGCACA
Source organism: Eubalaena glacialis (assembly GCF_028564815.1). Lineage (NCBI taxonomy): Eukaryota > Metazoa > Chordata > Mammalia > Artiodactyla > Balaenidae > Eubalaena > Eubalaena glacialis. The sequence goes on along the minus strand of NC_083726.1, from coordinate 107,551,519 downwards.
GAAACAGCCTCTGGCTGGGCGCCCAGGAATGAGTCTCTCCAACACACCCCAGGACTGGTCCATCAGAGGGGCCGAGCCTCTGCCGTAATCACAAAGCTTTAGCTCCGAGGCCGCCACCACAGCTGCCAGCTATACAACTAAACGCCCTCAGCTGTCCTGCTCCCAGGAAGACAGGGGCTCCTGCTTGACCATCTCTGTATAACTCAGTTTTGAGTCAAAGTCTCTTGTAGGTGCATTAAGTTGGTGGAACTAAACCATGTATCTGCCCCTGGAAACAAGGGAGGCTGAGAACTTAACTCTGTGTGTGTGCGTGTGTGTTTTTTCTCCCTCCGCATCCCCCGTTGCAAAGTTGGTATTTGCACCGTGGAGAAAGCGTGCAAGAAATATAGGAAGAGTAGTAGCCATCCACCATAGGGTGTATCAAGGCTGCTGCAGCCTACACGGTGCCTCTGTGAACATTTTTTTCAATGCCCTGCTGGGCCCATGCGACCCTGTGGGCACATGACTGGCAAGGTCTGTCCTTTATAAGACAAAGGTGCTCCTTCTCCCGGGGGACACCGCCCTGCGCCCGGGCGCGGCTTCCAGAGCAAAGTAGAGGCTGGGCTTCAGCCCCCCTCCCCCACCCCCCTCCATCACCACCCCGGCCTCCTCAGGTGGCAGATTCTGTGCAGAATGCAAAGGACACAACTGTCTGTGACAACCCTGGGGCTTACTGACTCGCGAGAAATCTTACAGGAGCCAAGGAGTCTCCACAAAGTCAAAGCACGTGTGTAGTGGGAAGGAGGTTACAGGGGGCCAGAGGGATGGGCGTTATGGTCACAGCATGAAACACAGGAGTCGGGGAGTTCTCAGTGTAGGAATAACAAGTTCCTGAGGGAGGTAAAGTGCAGGGGAGCTAAGGAGACCTTGACACTGAGGAAGCTGTTTGATAGAGCATCTCTGTGGACGTTAAAAAACGGGTTGGAGGAAGAAGAGGGAAATCAGACTCCACAGTCTCTGTGAGAGAGTTACAGGGTGACAGTGGGTGACAGCACCCAGCAGTGGCCTCAACAGGAAGGACTTCACACAAGGGCAGAAGCGGCAGCAGGGAGCAAACAAACCAACACAAAAATCCCAGCTTTCCTCTCCTCGCCCCCTATGCATTCATTTAAGCAAATACTTAGTGAATTTCCACGTCTTAGTCAGCTCCGGCCGCCATAACAAAATACCACAGACTGGGTGGCTTAAACAACAGAAATGTACTACGCACAGTTCTGGAGGTCCGGCTGCAAGTCCAAGATCAAGGAGCCAGCGTGGTCAGGTTCCGGAGAGAGCCCCACTCCTGGCTTGCAGACGCCTGCCTTCTCCCTGCTTCCTTTCATGGTGGAGGGAGAGGAGAGAGGTTCTCAGGTGTCTCTTCTTATAAGGACGCTAATCCCCTCACGAGGGCCTCACCTTCATGACCTCATCTAACCCTGATCACCTCTGAAAGATCCCACCTCCTAATACCATTATACTGGGGGTTAGGGCTTCAGTATATCAATTTGTGGGGGGACACAACTCAGTCCACAGCACTCCACTATTTGTGAACAAAGTCCCTATCCTCATGGAGTTTACATACTCATGGAGGAAGGCAGGCACTATACAAAAAAATAAATAAATATATATTATGTTAGGGTAATAGTGCTATAAAACAGTTAGTTCAGTGGGGAGAGGGAGAGCCAGGGCGTTACAGTGTATAGAGCAGATATGGAAGAAGAAGGGAGTGAGACGTCGAGTATCTGGCGGAAGAGCATTATAACCTGTGGGAGCAGCAAGTGCAAAGGTCCTGAGGCAGGACCAGGTTTGACTCAAGAAAATGGAGAGGAGAGAGGGAGAAAGAGGACAGTGATAGGGTTTGTTGTCGTTGGGGTGTAATGGGGGCAAATCACATAGGGACACAGTAAGGACTTCAGCTTTTACTCTGAGTGAGCTGCAAAGCCACCACAGGTTAATGAGGAGAAAAGTGACACGATCCAGAAATGGGAGAATGGAAAACCTACCGTGGAGAAAGTTACATGTGTAGTGTTCCTTAGAGGAAAGGCAGGTTGCAAGGAAGAGAGGGGGTGGAAGAAGAGTGGTCTGAGGGAGATGAGCACCCAGAGGTGAGGGTTCACAGGGTCCAGCGGACTCAGAGGTTGGGAGGGACGGGTGAGGGAGCACAGGGCAGCAGAGACGTGAGAGAGAGGGCAGAGGTGGAAAGATGCCTGGGATATCCAGGATTAAAGGAGTGAGAGGCAGCGCCAGACCGAGATGCTTTGAGGCAGGATGGGGCCAGGAGTAGGAGCCCCAGGGAGATACCAGGGATCTGCGGAGGGCAGAAAAGACTACCCTATGGAGACGGGTTCTGGGCAAGGGCTGTGGTAGAACGTGGAAGCCACCAGGAGCAGTTCGCACAAGGCTTCAGGATGTTTGGGGGGACATGGGGGGGGAGGCCTCCCAAAGGTGCAGAATGGTGCCCTCGGTCGCAGGAGGAGTGCGAGAGACTGTCTGGCCAAGATCTATCTCGTGGTAAATTTGGGGAGGTGGGAAGTAGGAAAAAAGGAAACCTGGAAAGCTGTTCAGCCCAGGAAAACTCCCCCACCCCGTGATGACTGGCGAGCAGGGAGGAAGAGCGCGGGGGAGAGAGATGCTGAGCCAGGAAGGGAAAGGGGGAAGTGAAAGGCTGCAACCTGGGACACTTCCTCCTCGCCGGCTTCGCCCTCCCGCTGACCTGGGCCAGCCGGGGACGCACAGGGAGGAGGCCACAGATTGTGGAGGAGAAAAGCCAGAGTCGATCTAATCAAGGACCACTCTCCAGAGCTTCATTTGCAATTCAGTTGTTCCTTTGGCAAAAGGCCCCGTGCAGCTGTTCCACCCAGACAGCCTCTGCCAGGTGAACTGGGGGTGCGAGATGCCTCCCAGCTGCCGGCCTGATGGCTGCAGAACGAAGCTCCCCCCAACAGCTTTCCCAACTCCAGGTTCTCGGGCCGAGTTGCACTGGGCAGCAGGTGAGGGAGGAGGCCCAGGTCAAGCAGGGAGCTCTGGCTCACCTTTCCTTTCCTGGCTGAAACAAGACACAGAGCGCTCTCTGATCTGAGCCCTCTGCCAGTTCTGGAAGGGCTGGGTTTGTCACAACTCGAAAAAAGAGCAGGAGGTTACTTAGCTATGGATGAGTAATAATTGGGCACTTGTCTAACAGCTACTGTACTGATGAATAATTAAATTTTTTATTACAATTGAGAGAGAAGCACTCTGCCCACATGGATGGTCTGTCAGCTGCCAGGGGAAATGCAGGTAATGAAAGAGTACCTTCCGGGGCCTGAAATCATGGTCATTGTTGTGTTTAAGATGGTTGGGATCTTAGGAAAAGCTATAAGTGAAGCAGACCCAAACACTCTCTTCCTTTATACTCCTTTTCAGGATCTAATAAGATAAATCAACTGGAGTAGGACTTGGGCATGCAAATGGCTGGAAGTGAAAACCAGGAGGCAACAGAGATAAAGGGAAATAGGTAATAACTCAGCTATACAAATACTGTTATATCATAGCCAATGATGAAGACTTTGATGATGGTGGAGAGGGCACAGCTGGAGTATAATGGGAGACATACTGAACTCTGGAGTAAGAACACCCCAGTTCTGACTTGGCTACTTCTTGCCTGTGACCTTGGGCAAACTCACTTCACCACCACAAACCTCCCTTTCTGTATCTATAAAATGGGGATAATACTACTTACTCCTTGTGTTATCCTGAGGGTTTAACAAGGTAGTGTTAATGGGAGTATTTGGTGATTATAAAGACAGCAAATGCAAGTAATTAGCTTAAAAACCAGAATTAAAGGCAGCTGAGTCCAATCAGCATAAGAGTTGGGATAGGTTGAGTGAATCAGGATTCAGAAATAATGGAAGAGAAAATCTGTAGTATTTGGATTGGATATGAAATTACCAATGGAATTCTATAGGGTTCAACTTAAATGCATTAAAAAAGGTAAATACATTCCTCTAGTCGTTAAATGGCATTTTATCTTTCTCTAGTTTGTCAACAGGACAGAACACTTAAAGGGGGACCACTAAATGTTCATTACATTTATGAGAGAGTGCCTATAGAATTCACACATCCACCAATATATTCACACAGTGGGAAGTGACCATGGGCAGAAGGGACTATTTTTGTTAAACGTATAAAAGCTGAACACTGACTATACGTGATCTCCTTTAATCCTCACAACACAGAATGAAACTAAGGCTCGGAGGGGCTTAGGTAACAAGACCAAGGCTACCAATGCATAGAGCCACGATAAGAAGCTTATTTATCTCTTAAAAGCCATCAAAACATTCACTACACTACTCTCCTTCTTCGTAGTTCATGTGCAGATGCACCATCTACATTTAACATGGTCCCTTTCCCTTATAATCTACTTGGAGAGTTGAGAGTGCAACAGATTAATTCAGCAAGTATTTGTTGGGTTCCTTTGTTCAAAGCGCTGGGGATCCGTAAAGGAGAGAGACGAAGCCCTGTCCTTGGGAGCAACTATGAGGCGAGGGCCACGTGTGTGGCGTAGACCCAGTGCTGGAGACCTTGCCGGCCCCTCACTAGGTCTTGGTGGTGAACCCTTATTGCTAGTAGGTGTCCATGGATGCAGCGACCACCCAAGCAGCCCTCACCAGACTTGAGCATCCAGAAACTGGCAGACAGCGGGCAGGCCAGCATGGAAATGGACAGAACAGGGATGTGAAGTCCAGTTCTGGCTTCACCATTACTAGGCCTGTGACCTCCTGTCCGTCCCTCACCCACTAAAATCAGTTGCCGTGTTTGTAAATGGGGATATTGTTGAGTAGAGAGGGGCTGGTGAGACATAGTCCAAAAGTGCCTGGGAAATAATACTAAATAAAAGTTCACTTTTATTATCACTTTATGTTTCTGTTCATCAAACCCAGGACAGTTTGTGTTCTCAGCCATCTGTGGGGCTTCATCAAATACAACCTTCAAATATTCCAAACTGCTCCCCTGTAGCAGGAGGGAGTGTCTACTCCATGGGGAGTGGTTGCAGAAGGGCCAGAAATATGAGGCATCTTTCCAGGCCGGCTCCTTCCTTCCACCTCTTCTTGGGCGTAGATCCATGTAACACATGCTGGAAGCTTGGGTGATTGCAATTAACAAAGAGTCAGGTGGGAAGAGGAGGAATTTCTAAAACTTTTGTTAGCAATGCTGAAGTATATACAATAAAATACTACTCAGCCATAAAAAAGAATGAAATAATGCCATTTACAGCAACATGGATGCAACTAGAGATTATCATACTAAGTGAAGTAAGTCAGAAAGAGAAAGACAAATACCATATGATATCACTTGTATGTGGAATCTAAAATATGACACAAATGATCCGATCTACAAAACAGAAACAGACTCATGGACATAGAGAACAGACTAGTGGCTGCCAAGGGGGAGGGGGTTGGGGGAGGGATGGAGTGGGAGTTTGGGGTTAGCAGATGTAAGCTTTTATGTATAGAATGGATAAACAGCAAGGTCCTACTGTACAGCACAGGGAACTATATTCAGTATTCTACAATAAACCATAGTGGAAAAGAAAAAGAATATAAAGAATAAGATACACTACCAAATGTAAAATAGATAGCTAGTGGGAAGCAGCCGCATAGCACAGGGAGATCAGCTCGGTGCTTTGTGACCACCTAGAGGGGTGGGATGGGGAGGGTGGGAGGGAGACGCAAGAGGGAGGAGATACGGGGATATATGTATATGTATAGCTGATTCACTTTTTATACAGCAGAAACTAACACACCATTGTAAAGCAATTATACTCCAATAAAGATGTTAAAATATATATATATAATGTAAAGAATATAAAGAATATAAAAAATGAATATATATATGTATAACTGAGTCACTTTGCCGTACAGCAGAAATTAACACAACATTATAAATCAACTATACTTCAATTTAAAAAAAGAAAGAAATGCTGAAGTATTTAGCTACACTCCTCTGACGCCCAGGAGCTGCCATCCTCCTGTGACTCTGCCCTGACTCTGTGTCTGAACGACTGTGTTTGACCACTAAGCTCCATGGCTCGGGAACGATGCCTCATCTCACAGAACAACAAAGCAGCTGCCGTCCCACCATCTGAATGGGCCTGGACATCTGGCTCCAAAGGGCTCCATCCTGAGCAATCCTCAAGCAAAATATTCCAACCTTCCACGTGGACTCAGGCCAGCTTCTCTACAACTTCCATTGGTCCAGTAGATATACCACATTTATATCAGACCTTCAGAAAATACAAGCGGCCCAAAGAGAGGAACAGGTACCTCTACTCTCCCTTGCAGATCCTCCTCCTAATCTACCCCACACAGATGTTCTAGTCTGTTTCCTGACTTGTTTTGAAAAGTCAGGTCCTCTGACTCACATCTTGATCGATTATAAAAGACTTTCCCCAGGGCACTGCTTGTCCTGGGCCCCCTCATCTGATCCCCTGGGAGTCACATAATCCTCCTATCATTGCAGTATCCAGCCCATGGACACTACAGAACACTCGAGGCAAAGGCCAACAAAAGTGACTGTGAACATTGAAGAAAGACAGCTGTGGCTGCTTCTCAATGCTTATTAGGGACAAAATAAAACCCACAATGATAAACTTTCCATTTCCCAGTGGTGGGTTCATGTGGCTCAGTCCAGGCAACAGCTTATAGCTTTAGCTTCTCTCCAAAATTATTTGTGCAAACGTGTCAACATTGCTCTAAAGGTAGAGGTATACTCTATGGACGTGAACTGGCATCAGAAAGTCACCCCCTCTTCTCATGATCACCTCCATCTGCCAGAACACTCCCCCACGGTGGGAAGGGAGATGGTAGAGAGCCGAACAGCAACTAGTTAATAATCCTTTCACTCCACACATTTGCATGGAATGAACTTTTTGTTTTGATTAAGGGACTGGGGGGTGGGGGGGAAAGACCTTAAGAAATCATAACCTATCCCCCATATATTCTGGTAGCTCTATATTTGATATTTTCCAAGTGGGAGAGAATTCTTTATTGTTGTTGATGATGATGATATTTTTGTGTTGGCTCATTTTACATTATCTAGTATTGCAATGTAAAGAGCAAAGTACAGACTATAATAAATCAAATATCTGTGTATCCACCACCTAGCTTTCACATTATTAACAAGTTACCATATTTTTTTCAGTTTTTTTTATAAAGGAAGAAAGCATTTGGGACTTCCCTGGTGGTCCAGTGGTAAAGAATCCACCTTCCAATGCAAGGGACTCAGGTTCGATCCCTGGTCAGGGAACTAAGATCCCACATGCCGCAGGGCAACTAAGCCCACGCACCACCACTACTGAGCTTGCGCGCCTCAACGAGAGAGCCCACATGCCACAAACTACAGAGCCCACGCACTCTAGAGACTGCATGTCACAACTAGAGAGAGAAAAAAACCCTGCACACCACAACTAGAGAGAAATCCATGTGCCGCAATGAAGAACCCATGCGGCACAACTAAGACCCAACGCAGCCAAAAAAATAAGGAAAATAAATAAATAAAAATTTTAAAAATCGTTTAAAAACAGAAAGCATTTAGATACACATAATGCTCTCCTAATGTTCTTCCCTGATCCCACGTACTTCCTTCCACTCTAGCAGGTAACCCTTGGCCTGAGGTGAATGGTATCAGTCCCATGAAGACTTTTAAAAAATATTTACTGCATTTATACTCATAAAGCAATGATAGGATTTGGGGGAATATTTTACATTTTTAATAAAATTATATCATGGACTTCCCTGGTGGCGCAGTGGTTAAGAATCCGCCTGCCAATGCAGGGGACACGGGTTCGAGCCCTGGTCCGGGAAGATCCCACATGCTGCGGAGCAACTAAGCCCCAGAGCCACAACTACTGAGCCCGCACACCTAGAGCCCATGCTCCACAACAAGAGAAGCCACCGCAATGAGAAGCCTGCACACCACAACGAAGAGTAGCCCCCGCTCGCCGCAACTAGAGAAAGCCCGTGTGCAGCAATGAAGACCCAACGCAGCCAAAAATAAATAAATTTATTTTAAAAAGACATATTTCTTTAAAAAATAAAAATAAAATTATATCATACTGTATGTTCTATTCTGTACTTACTTTTTTCACTGCTCATTATGCTTTTGAGATACATGCATAACAGTCCCTGCAACTCTGAATCATACATCCCAACTGCTACTACTTCTATCTTTAAAAAAGAAAACTTTCATTGACTTTGCCAGCCACTTGTTTCCCTGTTTTTTGCTCTCTTCACCCTTTTGGCAATAAAATTCCCTGAGAGTGTTGTCTACACTCGCTGACTCTAAGTTTTCTCTCAAACTCTCTCAACCCACTGCAGTCAGGCCCCCTCGACTCCACTAGCAAAAGACCTGGGTGTGACAGCTAAAAATCCTTCCTCTCTAGAGTGGCTGCATTGCTTCATGAACGGCCGACGAGAAGCCTCACGTCTCAGCTCCTGGCGGTGGCTTCTGTAGTGGCCCCACGGCTTTAGAGAACCTTCTTCAGCTTCTCTGTCTGGAACTTTAGGACCTGGGGCCAAGCACCCTCACAGACTGGCTCACCTCAAGAGGTGATGGCAATTCTGCTGCCTCTGCCGCTGTGTGATAGTCTTCAGAACACTGCACACGTGAAGATGCTGAATCTAGAAGTCCATTCCGACAGCTTCTAAGGACGTGCAGAAACATTGAGTTTTTTCTTCCCTTGTGGACACTGTCACGTGAGAGATGGACAAAGAGCCTCTCTCCAGGACCCCCTACCTTCCATGGCTCTTGACTTCCACTCAGGCAACCAGCGAAGGCCCCTAGTGGCTAGTAGGATAGAGGCCCACATGTGGGCCAAGAAGCATTTTCAGCCCACCTCTTCCATTCCTGAAAACATACTTTGTTGCAGTTTGCAGTAAGGATCTATGAATGCAGGCTTAGATCCCCATCAGGAAGAGGACTTGGAGCTCATGAAGGAGCAAGGATGCACTGTTCTCAGAGCATCTCACCTGTGAAAGGACACCTTTATCATCCATGCATATGCTACCACGACCTTCTCTGCCCACCCCACTTGTGGAGAAAGGTGGACTCATACACCAAGATGCCTAACTATACTTATAAATTGCCTAGATGCACTAGTCAGACTCACGGTGCTGACAAGGCAATTTCATTCTTTTTCTTTTCTTTTTTTTTTGTCCTGTTCAATTACTTTGCATCTCAATTTATACTGAGATATGGGTGGATATGCATGAGTTCCCAAAGTCCCAGTGTCCTGCTCAGGAAATGCTGTAGAAAAACAAAACGGACATTATAAATATTCTCACCAAACCCCAGCTCTAAGAAACAAATCACCTGTGCAGAGAAAACTGCAAATAGATGCTGCTTATCCTGCCAATATATTTCATAGACTAATTTTTGTTTTGCATTATGCTTTTCATACAACGCACCCTAAAAAGATTTTTACCATGAACTGTGTAAATGTGGTAAGGATTGCGGAGAGAGGAAAATAACAAGAGATACAGAGACAAAGAACAATTTGAACCAAAGATTTTGGAAAGAAGGGTTATTGGGGACAAATAAAACATTTTAAAAGTGGGTGTTGCATAATTAAATAATCAGAGAAATAATTCAAGACAAGTAAATTGGCTTTCTTCTCCTTTCTTGACATTTCTTGTCTTGAGTTATTTCTCCCTTGGGTAAGACAGCCAGGGTTTGACTCTTGGCTCTCTCACTATCTGTGACCTTGGGCAATTTATTTTACCTCCATAATACTCAGCCTTGTTATCTGTAAAATAAAAGATAATTACAGCACCCATCTTTTTGGGTAGCTATGAGTATTAGATTGAATGAAGCACATTGCCTGGCACATAGAACATATTCAATACATGTCAGCTGGTAATATTATTAATACTCCCTTCATAAATTTCTCAGTATTCATTTCCTCCCATTTTAACCCCCCTTGACCCCTCATCCACTCCGTCTGCCTTCAGCCTCCCACCTCGTCCCTGCTTTCATTCCCACTTCTTTGAACCACGCTGACAAGTCCCTTCACGATCTTTCTCAATCTATCCTTCCAGCCCCAGATACTTCCCTCGCTCTATAAACATCCTCTGTGCTGACAACACAGAACTCTTCCCAGGTCCCAGTGATGGCAGCTCTTTCGTGTTTCTCTGTCCTTACTTCCTTTGTGCTCTTTTCCTGGAATGCCCTTCTCCTCTCGTTGTCTGACTCAAGACAATCAGTCCTCTCTCCATGGCTCTTTGAACCCACCTCTGATACTGCACTTGTCTCTTTGTATTGCCAAGTTTGTTTATGAAATACACTTCTTACCCATATTGTGAGCAGTATATCTATATATAGATCAAGATAGATAGATAGATAGATAGATAGATAGATAGATAGATAGATAGGTAGATAGATAGATAGGCAGGCACAGATTGATAGAGAGAGAGAGAGATAGGTAGGTAGGTAGATAACTACATATATTAATCTATGCATCTCCACCTAGTAGGTACTTAGACACGCTTACAGGATGATTGAGTGAGCAGGCTATTTCTTCTGAGCTGTTCTGGTCTTGCTAGGTCACTTGGAAGAACTTCCAGGGACACCAGATCAATGCTGTTTTTGCTTGCCACCTACAAAACCCAAAGTATGTAAGACCCTCAGGTCACTGAGGCAAATTTTCCAGTTCGAAAACACCAAGCCTGCATTTGACTCTCATGTGAAGGCGAGTCTCTTCTGAAGATAAAATGGAGATGAGGGGTGAGATTCTTCCAAGGACCCAATTTCCCTGTGAGATCCTCTGGTGACTTAAAAAGCATCCTGGAAAGAATTACGTGGCACTTGCCTCACCCATCCCAGGCTGTGATAAGATCAAGCTCTTGGTGGCTCATACTGTGAGTCTCTTCTGTCCCCACTGTTTTGGGAGGGGGAACATTAGAGCAGAGATTCCCTGGGAGACCTGGAAGATTCCTCATCATCTCACTATAGCTGATGGGAACCCAGAAATGATTCACAGCTGAAGCCACTGTCCCAGATCAATACATTTCATGGCCATTTAAACTGGAAACCAGACAGCCATCTGGATACAACCCATCCATATTTTTGTGAAGTTGTAAATACACTGTAAGAGGAGTCCAGTAAAATCCTACTATAATGTTGGTGCTGGGAGCCATGAAGAGTACCCCCCTTGATAGACATTCCCTGATCTAGAGAAAGACACACTGTCTACAGAGTCCAGCATCCTGGGGGAAAGGATGCCACCGGCTAGAAAAGTAAACCCAAGGGAGAGAGAGAGGCGCGTCCCAGTAGATTTTTTGCCTTTTTTTTTTTTTTTTTTTTGGTTGTTTGCTTTGTTCTATTTTGTTTTACTATAATTCAGTTCTACTGGTAGCTAAGTAGGACTTTTACATGATGGGGCACAATTTCCCTGAGTTTCAGTAAAAGACGTGTTAAAAACGATGGCCTCCATGGCAGGCTCAGAAATAATGGGTCAGTATGTGAAAAAAACAGAAATGGTAAGTGACCCTCCCAAGGTCTGGTTAGTGGTGGAGTGTGGACCAGAGTCCAGGCGTCCTGACCACTCACCACCAGTCCTCCTTCCCCTGGACAAAATCCCTTCTAGGTCAGAGCAGGGAACCCAGGAATGGCATCGCAGGTTGGGGGACAGGCAGAAAGGGCAGAGAGGGCAGCAAGATAGCCAGTTCCAGCCCAAACTCCAACAGTCTGGGTTCAAAAATCCAGCTCTGTTTCTTAACAGCTGTGAGACGTTGGGTCCATTTACTTAATTTCCCTGTGCCTCTATTTCCCTATCTGGAAAGTGGGCCGATGGTAATATGGGTCACTCCAAGGACAGAATGACACATTAAAGCTTTTGGGAAGAGGGCCTGGCACGCAGTGAGGAGGATGCTAGCTGTTATTACTCTGATTGTGGCTTCTTTCCAAGCCTTCTTCGACTGGGGAGAGCCTGGCTCTCACCTACTCCTTTGATCGCGGCCGTGAATTTGCTCTGGCACCAGCACTCCCAAAGTGGAATCCTCTATTAACTTCCCCAGGCCCGTGACCCACCTCTGCTTGGAAACTTTTCAGGGGCTGCTTACTTACTACTTCTTTAGAGGGTCCCTTCCACTGCTGGATAACTGCACTACTTAGAAAGATCCCTCTGGCATTGGGATAACATCTGATCTGCTTCTCCATAGCCTCTCCTTGTTGGTCCTTTTTTTTTTTTAGCCAGGGATTGAACCTGGTCCCTCAGCAGTGAAAGCACCGAGTCCTAACTACTGGACCACCAGGGAGTTCCCCTCCTGTTGGTCTTAACGCTACTACCTTGCTTCTCATACTAAGATAAATGTTCCCCCATGACACTTGGTGATGGGTTGGGGATGTGTAAACCCATACAGTAAATATGGCATGTTTTCCTGATGAACCAAATTGAAATGAAGACTTATGCGGGGCGGGGGGGGGGGGGGATTTTAAACTTTACCTTGAATGTCTTTGCATTTTAAAAGATTTTCTAGTCTAAAATACTTTTCATTCAAACCAACAAGCATATTTTTGTGGATAAATATAAAGTTCAAATAATTTCTTTTTCAGATCTGACACAAAATTTTGCTTCTGGCAGCTCTGCCCCAGACCACTCAGGAGTATCTATTCACTTGCCTTTGACATTGGGAATTTCTAGAGGGAAGAGCCTGAGACATGCTGCTCTATTGAGCAGAGCTACAAAGAACCAGTCTAATTCCTCTCCCACAGGACCGCCCGGTGAAGTTTTCATAAGATCTTACAGTTGGAAAGAGACTCAGAAGTAGTCTAAATGCATCTCCCTTCTGCAGCAGGCCTAACAGATGGTCAGCCAGCCTCTCCTGGATCAGGCTCAGAGCAGAGACCACATGGTAATCGTTGCCATCCCATCGCTGGCCAGCTCGAATTGTTAGAATGTTCTTTTCTTAAGCTAAGTGACATGCACAAAGGCCCTGGGATGAGCCAGACCTTAGCTGGACTTCAGGATGAGTCACTTAACCTCATTGGGCCTCAGCTTCCTCAGCTATAAAATGGGATTAATGGTGTTAGCTACACCACAGGGATACTTAGAAGTGAAAACGCACATTAATCACTTAGCATTCTATCTGACACATTAAAGGATTCAATAAATGTACACCGGGACTTCCCTGGTGGTGCAGTGGTTAAGAATCCGCCTGCCAATGCAGGGGACACGTGTTCGAGCCCTGGTCCAGGAAGATCCCACATGCCACAGAGCAACTAAGCCCGCGAGCCACAGCTACTGAGCCCACGTGCCACAACTGCTGAAGCCTGCTTGACCTAGAGCCCGTGCTCCGCAACAAGAGAAGCCACCACAGTGAGAAGCCCGCGCATCGCAACAAAGAGTAGCCCCCGCTCGCCACAACTAGAGAAAGCCCGCGCACAGCAACGGAGACCCAATGCAGCCAAAAAAAGAAAAAATAATTATATATATATATAAATGTGCACCATCATCTCCATCCCCATTTCCCTAAGAGCTTCCACCAGCTAAAGTTCCAGAGCTTGCTTGTGATGCCTCTGTTCCAAAACCATGTTTTAGATATTTGGTAACAGTTCACGTACTCTCCCCCAGCTGTGCCTAAAAAAGCATTTTCCCTCGGTTAAATATAACGCCACCTTCCTCAACAGAATAACATTCAGATGCTTCAGTTAATGTCTCTTTTTTCAGAAAGCCACTTGAAAGTGTATTAAAAGATTCTTATGGATAGACTGGAGAAATGGTAGAAGACAAAAAGTGCCGTGGAGAAAAAAATAAAAGAGCAGAGTAAAGGAGGTGGAAGAAGCTAGGATGGGGGGCGAGGGGAGGTGCAATTTAAAATATGTGGTCAGGTAGCTCAAAAGCTCAAAGGACTGGGCTTTCTCATAAAGTCTGATTGGAGAACAGGGCTTGGATCAAAGTTCAGGGGGGCATCTCACTCCTTCTCTGAGTTGCAAACAGACATCTGAGCACAGCGCTGGCCCTATTTACCCACCGCGCAGCAGTTGAAAACAGGAAGGGACCGAGCAGGGGTCCAGCTGGGGCAGCCTAAGGCCCCTTGCTGTCCTGCTCACTGCGTGTGGCTGCACGATGCCAGCCTCTGAGCCTTGGAGGAGAGAGCCAGGAAAGCGGGAGGTGGGGCACAAGGCCCTCATCTTTACATCATGCCTTGGCCCCTACAAATCAGCTCAATGGGTGTGTCAGGCTCGCAGCCATTCATTCAGTTAACTCATCCTCCGGAAGAGAGGTGCAACCAAGGTGTTACGGACTGAATTGTGTCCCCCTAATAGTCATGTTGAAGCCCCTACCGCCAGTGTGACTGTATTTGGAGATGGAGGTGGTTAAATGAGGTCATGGGGGGAGGGGGGTTATCCGATAGAAATGATGCTCTTATAAGAAGAGGAAAAGACACAAGAGTTCTCTGCCCCCTCCCATACACCGCAGAGAAAAGGCCACAACAAGAGGGCAGCCGTCTACAAGCCAGGAAGAGAGTTCTCCCCAGGAACCGAATCAGCCAGCACCTGGATCAAGGACGTCCAGCCTCCAGAACCGTGAGAAAATGAATTTCTGTTGTCTAAGCTGCACAGTCTGTAGTATTTTGTTATGGTAGCCCGAGCTGACAGATACACAAGGCAGGGCAGATCCCCAGCACTGTGATATTGTTAGTGGGAGCTTCTTCCTTTACGGGCAGAGAAAGAACATGGGGAGAGAAGAGATCCCCACCAGAGGCAGAGTCTTAAAATAATTCAGCGGTGTAATTATGAAACATAAGAATGGAAAATAAGGCAAAATTTAAATAGAAAGTTATTATGCCCTAGCTACGTGTTCAACATGTTAATTTATTCTTGGAAAAGGAGAAAGTGAAAGAAAGCCTTGAACAGGTGAAAGAGTGAAGAAAGAAAACATTCACAGAGGGAAAGGAGAAAACTCGAAGAAGTTAGAAGTACTCTTTAAACCCACACTCAGATGCTGCAAATCCTAACTGAAAGTTTTTGAAAAGTATTAACTGAATGCCTGATGTATTCAGGGTGCTGAGCTAAGTGTGGAAGATGCTGTTAAAGAGTAGGATACCCATCCTGCCTTCTAGAAACTTAAGTTTTACAATGCAAATCCCTTCCTTCCTTCCTTCCTCCCTCCCTCCCTTCCTTCCTCTCTCCCTTCCTTCCTTTCTTCCTTTCTTCCTGTCTTCCTTCATAATTTACCAAACATTGAGCCGGACCTTTGCTAGAGAGCGCAAAAGGTTTATAAAGATAAGTTATAGGTCATACTTTTGAGGTATTCAAAGTCTCAAAACAAAAACAAAAACAAGTTAAAAATAGAATCAGTCTGTGGAAGGGCCACAAGCTTCACAGAGATGAAGAAATTTAAAAGATAACTTCCACTTCCTGAGATGGGGCCAGAGAAGAAGAATATTCTGAGCAGAGGAGATGCCTGAGCCCCAGCCCAGAGAGGCCTGGACACACAGTAATCTTCTGAGAAGTCAAGTCCCGTCCTGGGACTGGGTGGAAGGGGATGACACCTCAGTGAAAGTTTCCTCTCTGCCTTCAAAACGCTTCTGAGATATGATTTTTGCCTTGAATTACTAACCTGATAAAACATCCAAAAATAGCTATCTTGCTAAAAATAGCCAAGTCCCCCTCCCTCCCCCTCCACCAGCTTCTCCAAAGCTGCCTGTGGTGCCTCTGCCCTACACGAACTCCCATCACTTCCCGAGTTCATGACTGATGGCATAAGCAGAGAGGAGCCAGAGGGAAATCAGCTTAGTTTCTCTGCTCTGCTTTTTAGTACCTTTTTTAATTACAGTTTTTCCAGATCTTTAAGCCTCCTATTCCTGCTATATCCCTAACATCTACTCCTTAAGTTACTCCTTTTAAGTGCTGAGCACTTGTCATATATTTTTTAAACCGGTTATTATTCTATTTACAGACGAGAAAACTGAAGCTCACAGAGGTTGTATCACTTGCCTAAGGTTATAAAAGTAGCTAATGGTGGAAATTTAAAACCAAGTCCATCTGACTGTATAGCTGTGGTTCTCAAAGTGTGGGCCCTGGACCAGCAGCACCTCCTGGGAACTCATCACAGACCCACTGAATCGGAAATGGTGTACGGGTGAGGGGGTCAGGCCCAGCCATCTGTGTTCTAGCAAAGCCCATGAGGTGATGCTAATAACACTAACGACTGAGAACCTTCGCTTGAAGCGTGTAACCTTAACCTATTGCTCATCCCCACGTTCCTGCTACCCATGTGCAAAAAATCACCTTGGGGGAATCATCCAGAAAAACAGATTGTTTTCACTTCTCCACCTAGATGCTTCCAAGGAATGAAAGGTTACACTTCACTCTAGACTCTAAACTTGACCGCCATCTCAGTTGGCTACCCCAGATTCGTTATCAGACCAATCGGTTAATTGTTTAGTGTGGAAATGTGTATTCCCATCCTGCAAGGAATTCCAGGACACTAGCTACTCAGGAAGAGGGAAATCGCAGCTTAGCTATGGAATCCAACTTGGTATCAAGTTTCCTTTGTCAGCACAACCCAACCCTCAGGAGACTAACGGCTCATTCTCGGCACTACCCCAGAGACGCAGCTCCGACTACTGCCCCCGGTCAGTGTTTATTGATTGAGTACTCCTCCATGTCAGGTCCCCCGCTAAGCACTTGAGATGCTTTATCTCAATTCATTCTTTTTTCAAAAATTTTTATTGGAGTATAATTGATTTCCAATGTTGTATTAGTTGCAGGGGTACAGCAAAGTGAATCAGTTACACATATACATATAGCCATTCTTTTTTAGATTCCTTTCCCATATAGGCCATTACAGAGCACTTAGTAGAGTTCCCTGTGCTATACAGCGGGTTCTTATTAGCTATCTATTTTATATATAGTAGTGTGTAACTGTCAGTCCCAATCTACCAACCTATCCCTCCCCCGCCTTACCCCCTGGTAACCGTAAGCTTGTTTTCTACATCTGTGATTCTGCTTCTGTTTTGTAAATCAGTTCACTTGCCACAGCCTAAGATACAGGAACTATTATCAGCCCCATTTCAAAATCGAAGAAACCAAGACACAGAAAGATTAAGTAATTTGACTAAGGCCACCAGCTAATAAACTGTTGAGCTGAGACTCCAACTCAATTTCTGTCCCCCATGCTCTACTGCCTGTCTTGAACAAGTCCTCGTTCTTGGTACGCTTCAGGCATAACCTCTGCATTTCCACTTGAGAGTCCTCTTTGCAGCCAGGGGATCCAGTTTCCTGCTCTACCAGATTCTTCTCTGGCACCACTTTCCCAGCCGTCTTCCATCTCCCTCCCCACCTGGGTGACGCTCCATCTGGACCTGCTTCCTGCTTGCTAGCCTTTCACCCCCTGGTCACTTCACCTTCCTTCAGACCAGTTTAATCTCCTCTATGTGCAGCTCAGCAGGGCATACATTCTAGCTTCTGCCAGTTCCCAGTTTCTAAGGCAATTTTTTCTTATCTTACCATCTCTGCTTTGACCAGACACTTGGTACAACTTCAAACATTGTCGCCTGTTGTCTGGCTGCCTAACGAGAACTCTTGGCCCACTTTGAAGCCAGCTTTCTTGAAGCCACTGTCATATTTAGCACCCTTAATATAGACTTTGTCTACCACAGAGTGGGGTGTACTGAGAAGATAGATAAGCCTCTGTGAGGAGGTTATTTCTCTGCTTGTGATTTCTAGCCTGGTGGTGGAACCAATACTGAGTCTGGTGATATAAGCTGAAATGCAAAAAAAAAAAAAAAAAAAAAAAAATGGGGCCTGCAGCTCCTCAGACTTGGCCACTGACAGTTCACCAGAAGCATTGCTAACAAAGTAGGGGGGAGGCCCCCTGGAGGGTCCTTTCCTCCCAGAATGATTGGGGGATAGGCCAGCTCAACCTTATAGGCAAACAGGAAACTCTACCCACAAACAAAAGGAAAAAGGAAGCTTCCAGATTCCTGTTCCAAGTAGCCTCCTGAGAAGGACTTTATCTTTGGGGAAAATTTTGCTGAAGGAAATTTGAACTGAAGTTGAGAGTTTCCTTTGTTAAGAAAAGCAAATAACATGAAAAGGGAGAGAAGCAATGAGACAAAAGATTGGTCATCACAGATATAGATCTAATCTCTGGGATAAAATAAGCTGGAAAGAACCTAGCCTTAAATACACAGAGAGGGGAGGCAGGGGTGAAAGGTAGTGGGTAGGCATGAGCCAAGGCTCAATATGGGATGAGCCTGACCTCCGAGAGGAGTAGTGAGGACACCTGACCAACCAGAGAGAACAGTATAGAATCAGGCCTGCAGGGGCAGATCTCCGCCATGTAGTGCCAGGATGGAGTGTTTACTAAACCCATGGGCCATAGAGAGTTCTGGCTCCAAGCATCTAGGAAATGAGATCATCATAGCATATTAATAATAACAGTCAACGTTTTAAAACATGTACTAGAATCTTCTTGAGCCTTTTGTATGTATTAACTCATTTAAACCTTCCAATAATGGTATGAAATAGATACCATTATTATCACTCCCCTTTATAGAACACAGAAAGTTTGGCTATCTTTCTCAAGGTGACAGTGTGCAAGGCTCAGGGCAGGATTTGAATGCAGGCCATCTGCTTCAAGGTCCCTACTCTTGACCACCATACTTGACTGCTAAGCAGTCCACAAAATTAGTAAAGTATATTTTCTTCTCTCTGTTAAGAAGAATATAGGCGACTCCTGGAATGGCAGCAAGCTATAGCAGAAAGAAACCTGGGTTGGAATCTGAACTCTACAACTAGACCTTAGATCTTGAACCTTATAGGGTTGTTTTAAGTATGAATGAGATCATGCATGACTCTGGCACATAGGAGATGCTAAGTAAATCATTACACTAGCTGGTATTCCTTGATGATTCTCAGGTGCCAGGAAATTTTTTTTCAAAGGCTTAATAAAATATGTATTTATTGTTCATAACAAAACCCAATGTGGATGTTTCTGGATGGGTAGCTTTCTTGATCACTCTCTTCCAATTAGTGACACAGGGATCCACATTCTTTCCATTTTGCAATGGAATGGTCTTCTGTAAAAAGTCTCCATGGTTTCACATTCTAGAAGGGAGTTGACTCAATTCTCATTTCTGTTTAAGGAAGGAACTGAAATCTCTTCTTCCTGATGAATCCAGGAGCCACAAAGCCTGTTAGTCTCTTGCACGTTGGTGGGTCAGGAATGTGGGAAGGGCTTGGCTGCATTCCTCTCTGATGGAACTGTAGATACACGACTTCTGAATTGAATTCAACGGGAGCAGATGAGCTTTATACCTGTTACACTTCAGGGCATGAAAAATGGTTCTGTTCAGCATCTTGGGGAACTTCTCAAAACCCTACACTAGTAATACTTGCTTGAGCCCCATATTTAAGAAATTCTCATGTCCTCTTTTAGTCATATCTTAATGAATGAAATAGATTCAAAAGGTTACAGTCATAAAGCAACTTTCTTCTTTCTCCCACTGTCCCTCTGTGGGTTCTTTCTCTGGCACTAGTTGAGATTTCAGACAGATCTAGGAGCTCTTCTGGTCCTTCCTAGGCATATGGGTCATTTCCAGTCACAAAACAGCCTCACTTCAGTATTTAAATATCCAGGCCACGGTAATAATCAAAATACTGAACTTTTATCTATATATTAGTCTCTCCCCTTCCAGCAGGGCAGTACTTCAGGGCACTGAGTGTTTGCCTACAGGCAGGGAGCGCTGCATTGACATCTTCCTCCCTGTCTCCCCCCTGGACCCGCTGCTGCTTTGACCAGCTGCTGCTTTGACCCCTTCCGGTCAGATTCAGGGAAGGCAGAGATTGGAGGAAAAGAGCATCTGTCTTATATGGCTGGGACTAGCAGAACCTGGGGTCAGGGCCACGGGGCCTGGCACACATGCAAAGCTGACCCTTGTGTGGGTGGCCATTGCAGGTGGCTAAGGGAACCTCCCACTCAGTTACCTTAACACCACGGTGGCCATATGTCCTGTTTGCAGGGACAGTTCCAGTTCAAGCCTGTTGCCCCAGCATCTTGGGTAATAGCACCCCCTTTCCTTCTCAAAAAGTGGCCCCGTTGTGATAAAAAGTTAAATAATCATCCTACTTAACACAAATGGGCATGTTTCAACTTCCCCCTGACCTGTGGGCTCCCAGCAGTCCACTCTACTGGTCACTGCATCCCTCCAGGGAGAACTGTGGACAAAGTCCTTTCAAGAAATCTCCAGGCTGGCTCGCCACACACATGGCTCACATCTGGTGTCCATGGAAATGGATCCCCTTCCTCACGTGGTCTAAGAAATGCAGCTCACAACTACTGCAGCTCCCTTTCTCTGTTGTCATTTCTCTCCCACCTCAGGACCGACTATCCCTTCCCCCACATGTCCTCACACTCCTCCCACTCCAGAGGCTATACAGAAGCTGCCCTGAAGCCCCTCTCACTTGCCTAAAGTGAAAAGGAAGGCCCCCATTCCTCGCCCCTGTGGTGGGAGGGGGCATAGCACTCTAACAGCTGCCTCCAGAGGAATCCTCACTCCAGGCTCTCCATTTCTACTCTTTTTAAAGGTTGCAGGTGGGTGACTATTAATGCTAGCGGATCTGGCTTTACCATTTCTCAGCATGTCTTGAAAAGGGATACAACTTCATATTCTTTTACAACATGGAGTTACTTAGCACCTATTGTAATATTCTCAGACTTTAGGGACTCTGCCCATCTCCTAAGCAACAAGAGAGTTGAATTTAACATCTAGTTATGTCTGATTTAATAAAGAAGTAAGGAAAAAAAAACATCACCCAGCTCTACTGAACTCTACCAAAAAAGGTGATTCTTGTAGCAGGCTGTGGCCCGAAGCCACAGCAGCTGCCAGAAATGCAATGTGGACAGCGCAGGGAAGGAGAACAGCAACTGCAGGATCCCCACCACCAAGAAGAGGAGACAGAACTTACCAGGGTGGCCTTGGTCACTTTCCTTATTTACTTTTTTTTTTTTAATTTAACATCTTTATTAGAGTATAATTGCTTTACAATGGTGTGTTAGTTTCTGCTTTATAACATAGTGAATCAGCTACACATTTACATATATCCCCATATCTCCTCCCTCTTGTGTCTCCCTCCCACCCTCCTTATCCCACCCCTCTAGGTGGTCACAAAGCACCGAGCTGATATCCCTGTGCTATGCGCTGCTTCCCACTAGCTATCTATTTTACATTTTCCTTACCTACTTCTTGAAGGTGCTAGTGCATGTAATAGAATCTGAAAACATGAAACATGCCCATGGCGTTCCATACCTGGAAAAAAGGGTCTGTGCAAACTTTATCTCAGCTTTGAACATGTGAACAGAAAATCCACCCTAGACCTACCGCTCTAACTGGGGACAGCTGGCTGCATTGCTAACTGAGGCATGCACAGAGGTGTCAGCGTCGCTGGTTTGGTTTTCAGTCCTCTGTCCAATCCAAAGAATAGAGAAGGGAGTAGAGGGAGGATTCCTCCTCTTTGTGTCTACAGGGGGGTCACAGTGGTCCCCTTGAAAGCTGAAGATGGAAATCTAAGAGCACGGCCTTACGGAGGAATCACTGTGCTGTCTCCATTTTTCCTGCGAGGAACCTGAGAGGCCTTGTGGGTATGCCCAAGCCATGGGCTGTATCAGTGGCTTAGCCAGGAATGATCTCCATGTCCTGATCGCTACACAACTCAAGCTCTGTAGAACAGAGTGTCTTCAGAAACAAAGAAAAGCTTTTTAGGGTAATCCCACCTTTTCCCACAAGCCATGTTTTTATAGGAGGTTTTTGTTTTTTCCCAGCAGCAAGGTAAAGCAAGCAATGGAACTAAGTTGTTCTCAGATCAATGAGTCCGCTGTGTGCTTCAGAGAGTAAAAGCGTTTCTGTTGTTGTTGCTTTTTTTTCTCTTTCGATGCTGGTTTGGAGCAGGAATTAAACTTGGCCATGGGCTATGAGGAAAAAGAAATGGAGAGACAAAGCTTCTCTTTCTTTGGTTGAGATTTAGATTTCCATAAAAATCTATAGGTTTATAACTAAAATGGTTACTAAATATGTATTCACTTATACACGCATACTCTTTCAATCCTCCTTCCTGCTTCCCTCCCCTAACTCCTCACAGTAGCACCAGCCAAGCTCCAGGACACTAGAATAGCCTTTATTAATAAGGTGCTAAAGTATTACGTGCCTAACCTAGCTTGATTATCTTGCCAATAGAAACAGATGCAAGGTTATTGAGGTGCTATCAAATGCTGGCGAAGAAAGGGAGATTCAAAAGTTCACACATAACATGAACAAAGCTTCACATCAAATTCTAGAATGCCCTGATCTACTTATGAATTGAGGAAGGAAGCGGAGTTGTTTATTTCATTATTTCTTCTCTGCTCACAGACAATTTGGGTAGATTCTACTCTCAACCCTGAGCTAGTTTAAGAGTAACTGGAGCTGAGACAATTCAATGTGAAAGAATAGTCCTTTCACCAAATGGCACTGGGACAACTGGATATCCACATGCAAAAGAATGAAGTTGGACCCCTATATTAGTCAACTCAGGCCACCATGACAAAATACCAAGACTGGGTGGCTCGAACCACAGAAATATATTTTCTGTTTTGGAGGCTATAAGTCCAAGATCAGGATGCCATCATGGTCGAATTCTGGCGAGAGCTCTTTTCCTGGCTTGCAGAAGGCTGCCTTCTCACTGTGTCCTCACATAGTGAGTAAAGAGGAGAGAGAGAGAGAGAGATGTCTCTCCCTCTTCTTATAAGGCCACAGTCCTACTGGACTAGGGCCCCACCCTTATAACTTCATTTAACCTTAATTACCTCCTAAAGACCCTATCTCCAGATTGGGGGTTAGGGCAACATATGAATTGGGGGTGGGGGGGGACACAATTCAGTCCATTACAACCCCTTCCTCACACTGTACACAAAAATGAATTCAAAATAGATCAGAGACCTAAATGTAAGAGCAAAACTATAAAACTTTCAGAAGAAAATATAGGAATAAATCTTTATGACCTCAAGTTAGGAAAAAACCTGCTTAGAAATGACACCAAAAGGACAAGTGACAAAAGAAAAAAATAGATACATGGGACTACATCAAAATTTAAAACTTTTGTGCAATGGACACCATCAAAACAGTGAAAAGACAGCCCACAAAATGAGAGAGACATTTGCAAATCATATACCTGATAAGAGACTTGTATCTAGAACATATAAAGAACTCTCATAACTCAATAATAAAAAGGCAAATAACCCAATTAAAACATAGGCAAAGAATCTAAATAGACATTTCTCCAAAGAAGATACATGTATAAAGAACTCTCACAACTCAATAATAAAAAGGCAAATAATCCAATTAAAATATAGACAAAGGATCTAAACAGACATTTCTCCAAAGAAGATACAAAAATGGCCAAGAAGCAGGTGAAAAAAATGTTCCTCATCACTAAACAGGAAAATGCAAATGAAAACCACTATGAGATACCATCTCACATCCACTAGGATGGCTACAGTGAGAAAGATGGATAACAACAAGTGTTGGCTACAATGTGGAGCAATCAGAACCTTCATACATGACTGACGGGGATACAGAATGGTGCAGTTACTTTCGAAAACAGTCCAGCAGTTCCTCAAAAAGTTAAACACAGAGTTATCATATGAACCAGCAATTTCACTCCTAGGTACCTACCCAAGAGAAATGAAAACATACATTCACACAAAAACTTGTACACAATGTTCATAGCAGCATTATTTATAATAGCCAAAAAGTGGAAACAATCCAAATGTCCATCAACTGATGAATAGATAAATAAAATGTGGTAAATCTATACAATAGAATATTATATGGCAATGAAAAGACTGAAGTAATGATACCTGCTACCACATGGATGAAACTTGAAAACACACTGACTCAGGACTTCCCTGGTGGTTCAGTGGTTAAGAATCCACCTGCCAATGCAGGGGACACAGCTTCGAGCCCTGGTCCGGGAAGATCCCACATGCCACAGAGCAACTAAGCCCGTGCGCCACAACTACGAGCCTGTGCTCTAGAGCCTGCGAGTCACAACTACTGAGCCCATGTGCCACAACTACCGAGGCCCGCGTGCCTAGAGCCCATCCTCCGCAACAAGAAAAGCCACCACAATGAGAAGCCCACGCACCGCAACGAAGAGTAGCCCTACTCACCCCAACTAGAGAAAGCCGGCACACAGCAACGAAGACCCAATGCAGCCAAAAATTAATTAAGTAATTAATTAAAAAAATAATACACTGACTTAAAGAAGCCAGTCACAAAAGCTACACACTGAATGAGTTAATTTATATGAAATATCCAGAGTAGGCAAATCTACAGAGACAGAAAGTAGATTAATGGGTTACCTAGGGCAGGGTGAGGTGTACATATACATATACACCCAACTTGAAGAACTACTTTACCTAAGATTTGAAACAAAGAAATTTAAGAGAAAAATAGAGGGGTGTGACCCAACATATGGGATTTTATTCATTCTTGAAAAAGCATCAAAATGTCTGAAAGCTAGAAAATTGAATTAGGGAACAATATACTCAGGAAAATGAAACCAGAGTTCAGATTATGTTAAGCCGAGCAAAGGAAAGCGCTGATCTTGTTTAAAGGGGTGAGAGCACAGGGATATGGCTTTGACCGTGCTCTGAATAACGCATTAGGAAGGAAATGGAACCCACACAGACAGTCATGCCTTCCTTCCCTGGAAGTGACCTCACCTCTAATATGTGACTATAAAGAACAACAACACACTCTTTTTCCTGATGGTAAAAGTAATATATTTAAGATAGTAGAAAAAGTACAGAGAGAGGAAAAAGATCACTCGATCTTGTACTGATATCTGGCAGATTCTCTCCTATGCATGTTGCTTCACAGAGTCAAACTGATACAATACATAGAATTTTGTATCCTTATTTTACATTTACAATCAACATTTCCATTATTTAAAACTCCCATAAGTATCACTTTCAATCAGAAGAATGAACCGTCATTTATGTAACTAATTTCCTAATACGAGAAATTTATCTTTTCAATCTTATACTATTATTAAAAACAAAATGAAGCAAAGGAAATTTTGAGCATAGATTTTTGGCCATATTTCAAATTATTTCCCTGGAATATAAACAATTTTATAGTCAAAAGGTGTGAAACTGTTTAATGACTCTCACAGTACTTATCAAAAGTGTAACATAAACTAATCTATAAACAACAGTATGTTAACAAGCCCATCTCACTACACAGTATGAGGACTTTTAAAAGTAACTCACAGTCCCTTTCTAGGAAAGAATTCTCATCACAGCGTTATTGAAGATAGCGAAAATTGGAGGAAAAACAAATATCCAACAACAGTGGAAAAGTTAAATAGATCATGGTGGATGATTTTTCAGTAATTAAAATCCAGTGTTTTCAAAGAATATGAAATGGCAAAGAAAAGTGATTTCTACAAAAATTTTTAAACGAAATGACATGTATGCCAAATACCAAATTGTTGGTGCGGTCAGGTAACACAAAAGCACACCAGCAGTGACTATGTCTGGTTTGTGGGAGCACAGGTGATTTTGTTTGTTTGTATATTTCTACATTTT
Source organism: Eubalaena glacialis (assembly GCF_028564815.1). Classification (NCBI taxonomy): domain Eukaryota; kingdom Metazoa; phylum Chordata; class Mammalia; order Artiodactyla; family Balaenidae; genus Eubalaena; species Eubalaena glacialis. The sequence continues at coordinate 107,525,889 of NC_083726.1, read as the reverse complement.
CCTAACTACCTAAAACTGACAATGCATTATTTTTATAATTTTTTAAAGTTCATTGATTTAAAACATTAGCCCCATAAGTAAATTCACGTTCAGTGTGTCTTCTGCAGAGAAAAGGTAGAAAAGGCAAAAAACATATGTGTACCATTGAAAGCCAGTGGGGAGAGGTCTCGCTGCTCTGGTTTCTAGCTCCAGCCCTACTGCTTCCTGGGTGTGCTTTGTGCTGAGAACTCATTTCCTCGTTATTATAGGGAGCAGTCTGATGACTTCCACGTGCTCTTTCTGAGTCTGCATCCTCGAGAGCACCCCCTGGGACCGTGTTCCAGCCATCTAACGGGCATTAACAACTGATTGCACACGAGGCAAGCATCCAAGCAAGTTCTGCGTTTCTTGCCAAGCACAGAAGGAGAAGGTGAATCTGGATAACGCTTGCACTTTGGAATCTAAACACAATCCTGTCTTCAATGAAATCCGCCAGATTGCAAAACTCTCGGACAGAAAGCAAAGTACATCCAATATCCCTGCCACCATGTCTGTGAGTTTTCCAGTACCATTTCCTCCCATCACCTCTGACTTGTCCAGCAGCCTGCTGGATGTTAGAGCAAAGTTAAAATGAAAGGAACAAAGTCCTCCAAAAAACAGTAGGGTTGACAAAAAGTCCAGAGTCAATGGTATAGTCTGGGCTTCCTGGCTTGTAAGCTGTTCATAATGACTCACTCACCGGTCAGGCGTTGACAGCAAACTGAATTTCTCTAGACCTTGGGCTAGAATGTTAGTAACATATTCCTTAATTTAAGGAGCTCAAATGATGCTGGAATGCATTTATAATCAGGTAGGGAAAGCTATATTTGCCCTGGATGGGAAGTCGGATTACCCATATTCTCTTCTTTCCAGGTTATCACCACAATATGATACAATATGATATGGATGGTTTGGACATACTTACCACGTGCAAGCAGCCAGAAATCCCTTTTCAGCCAGCAGGGACTCAGGTGGGTCTGTTTAGCAGACTTAGACCAGTGTAACAACCAAAAATAGTCTCAATAAAGCTACATAATAAACCACCCCCAAACTCAGTGGCTTCAGACAACTAGGGTTTAGTCTCCTACTCACGAGCCTGCAAGATTGACTGTGCTTTGGCTAGTCCAGGCTGGGGAGCTCCGCTTCGGATGGCAGTTCAGCTGCACTTGGCTCCAGACTGTAGACTGGGCTGTAGGCATGTATGTTTATTCTGGGGCCCAGGCTGATGGGGCAACAGCTGCCTGGAGGAAGCTCTTCTCATGGGGGGTCACGGATGTACCAAAACTGCAGCCCGAATGCACAGGCTCTTTTCAAGCCTCTGTCATCCCCCATCCACTAATATTCTCTTTGGCCAAACCCAAAGTTGAGGGGCAGGACATATATTCCACCCACCATGAGGCCATAACAAGGGCGTTGATGAATAACTCTCTTTGAGTGCTGTGAAGAATTGAGAATAGTAATTTGATTTTCCACAGCGGTGATTAAATCTCCACATATCAATCAGCTCTTCCTCCTCTGGCTACTGCTGGTTTTCTCCTCTAGTTTCCCAGGCAATGTCTGTACCCCTACAGGTGAGCCAAATTTCCAAGAGGTCAGGATTATCCACCCAAATGGAGAAGGGCCAACTTGCCTTTTGGAAGGTTCTGCCCAACCTGCCATGTATCAAGACAGCTTCGTGATTGGAAAGGGACACGAATATGCAAAATAACAGAGTAGAAAGAACTTAGAGCCAAAAAAGAGTAAGGGGAAGAAGTAGATTCAGCAATTTGAACTAGAAATGAAGTTCAAATTAATTTCAACCAAAACATCCCAGGAAACAGAGGTTCTCCTGAATCCCTTTTTCCTATTTTTGCTATTTTATCACAGAGGCAATAAATGTTCATTGTGGGAAAAAATCTGTTTGCTGACCAGAAAACACAATCATCCATATTTCTATCACCCATAGTTGGCCACTGTTCAAATTTTTTATACATGGACAAGTACAGAGCATTGGAAACCAAGGTGACAGTACCAAAAAAATGTGGTGAAAATATTAAGGCCCTGGGTCCAGGCCACATGGACACCAGAAATTCTTCTTATTCCCCCAACTACACATGCCTAGGTGAATCCTCTCTTAATTTTTTCTTTGCAAAAACGGGGTCATCTAACATATAGTTTTAACCTGTTTCACATATCAGAATAGTTTTTCATATCAACAAAGATGTATCTACATCATCATTTTATGTTTTTTTTATTGAAGTATAGTTGATTTACAATGTTGTGTTAGTTTCTGCTGTACAGCAAAGTGATTCAGTTATACATATGTGTACATTCTTTTTTGTATTCTTTTCCATTATGGTTTTAAATGCTGCCTTATATTTCATTTGTGAATTACTATAAATTATCAAATCTCCATTGAAGGAAATTTAGGTTATTTCCAATTTTTCAGAATTACTTTCTGCATGCATAATAACCCACATCACTTCATATACAAATTAAGGCATTTATTTTCATTTTCAAATCTAAGCAATCTAAGAAGTGCCTTTATTGACAATAAATAGAAACCACCCTTGGGGGTGTTAGAATGTGGGCAGTAAGAAAGGAAATAGCGTGGTTGAGTGCAGATTAGTCATTTTTGAAAGAGCACATATGTATATTTCACATATTGATGGCAATCCACTCAAAAGTTTAGAGGGCAGCTTAAGTTTTGAATCCGCGTTAAGCACTCCTAAATTCAGATGTTCATCTCAGCCTCTTGGGTCTGCCCACCAGTTTGGAGACAAAACAAGGCCAAGCTTTCTGGCGGCCTCTCGGCAATCCTGCCCTTGGGGTCATTTCTGGAAGGGCAAAGGAGCCCCATGGACTCTTGGGCCACGAGGACAGAAACGTCACCCAGCTCCTCAGCCCATCTCCATCACAACAGCAGGTCAGAGTAGCCTGGTCATTATTACATTGGTCAGGAATAGCTCAAAGCCTGGATAAAGCTGGCTGATTACAAGCAAAGTCAGGCATTCAAGGGAAGACTTTGGAAGGAAATAAGCCAACAGAACAGCATCAGAAACTGAGGGAACATTTCTTCTCCAACTCTACTCCCCAAGAGCTATCAAGGTGGCACAGTCTAAAGTAGGCGTTGAAATTATTACTGCCATGGCAAAGTGTTTTGGGGCACCAGGAGGATTTATTCTTTTCCCTCAACCCTGCTTTCCCCCAGAGTTATTTTCACCCTTCCCATGGTAAACCGAGATTGTCCAGCATGTTTACGTGAATACACATGTTTATTCAAAAGATTGCAGTGCCATTCAGAGACAAGAAAGCACAACTCTCCCATTAGTGTATTTTATAACCTTAGATCAATGCTGTGACCTTCTTATTTTGAAATGTGGGCTCAAACTAATAGATTTATAGAATGTTAGAGCTTATGAGGACCACAGAGGTTTTGTCCAATACCCTCATCCTTTGGTGAGCAAATGAAGGCCTCAGAGAGGGGGAGGGACCTTCCTATGACCCCACAGAGTTGGTGGCAGCGCCCAAGAGTCTTGGCCCCCAAACACTCTGTCCAGACGCCAAGATGATTCTCTCGCCAATGCCTCACAGCGGTAACAGCCTTTTTGCCTGAATGCCTCCCGGGTGTGTCATGAAGACGAATTACTCTCTGGCTGTATGGTTCTTGAGTCCTTTGGATAAACTTGCTGCATGTCAGTGTGCCTGGCAGGCCCCCATGGAAAGTAAAGCTGGGAAGAAATGAAGCAGCCCACCTTGGCAAAAACCACTGACAGAACACTTATCCCCAATCCTCAGCTCTCTAGATACCCTAGCAGGTAAACTACAGAGAGTTAAATCTCATCTATCAGTTAGGATAAAAGAACAATTTAATTTCAACCCATCCACTTTACAGGAATAGAACACAAGCTACAAGGCAGCAAGAACAAAAGGAACAGACCAGATACATAGATTTTTCAGAAATGTTAAGCCACGGAAGAACAAAAAAATTTTTTCTTCAAAGAAAATTTGGGGGCAGGGGATTGAAATACATGCAAAGCTTATTTTTAGGGCCCTTTACAGATATAAAGTCATGCTGTTCGTTTAGGAACATAAAAATGCATTATGTATAACTTGTTTCACTCATAAAATTACCATGTTTTGTATATTGATATATTTAGACATCGAGAGAACTGAAAAAAGAGTTTTTATCATTTCTTTCCTGGTTGTTTTCTTGGGCGAAAGGGAGTTATGGGTTTTTTTAAGTCCTCAGTGGGAAAACTTTTCAGAATTTTCAGAAACTTTTCAGAAAATTTATAGATTTTAGAGGGAATTTACTTCCCCTAAATCGACTAGCTCAAGTCTTTTAAGTTCTCAAGTTGTTGAAATCACATGTGTTCAACCAACTTCCTCTATCCAGGCAAGAGATTAGCACAACCCGGTTTAGTGATGCTGAACTATCGTGGAACTTCAGAAAGTCCATTTTAGAAGTCCCACAAATTTGGAATTCGCTTTGCCCTCCAAGGCAAATCTCCTCTCTTCTTTCTACTGCAGCACTACCCAGAGCACATTTCTAGAAATGAGCAGGAGAGACCATAAGTCATTTAGTTTAGACCTGACATGAGCACACATCCTCTCTATATGAGGTCTACAAATGGCTGACTGTCCCTTGCTTCTCCCATTGTCAACGGTCCAAGACCTAGTTGTTATACTTTATGATCTGCATTTACATGTGGGTGATTATCTGATCAACTTCTGTCTTCCTCACTAGAAGGAGGTGTCATCCTGGCAGGAACCAAAAGTTCTTGCTGACTATTCTGTCCTCAACACCTATCAGAGATAGGAAGATAGCAGTAAATGTGTGCCATCTCTTGAGACAGCTCTTACTATTAGAGTTTCCCTCTTTATATTGAACTTGTATTACTCTTCCTATATCTTTAACTCACTGGCTGGATTCTGCCCTTCTGGTCCATCCAGACTTCACAAGATAGAACTTCAAATGTGTGAAAACATTGTGTCATCATCAACTCTTCTTTCCTCTAATCTAAACATCCTCAGTTTCTTCAGCTGTTCCATATGATTTTTTTAGTTCCTTTGTTATCTTGGATGTTATCATATCACTGCTCTGGTTCTAAAGACCCACACAGCTAACAGGGAAGGAAGGGGAGCAGTTATTGGAATGGAGGTGACTGACATATTAAATGCTCCCCCTTCAAAAACAGTTTCAAGGTCCAGGACTAGACTGGAACTCTGTAATATTCTTCCCCAGAAAGCTGATTGGTGACCAAGACTGCTGGTTGACCCTCAATATACATTCTTGTCTTCCTCTATGGCAATAGAACCCCTGATTTTCAGCTGGACAAACAGCTGCCTACAATAAAGGCTATGTTCCTCAGCCTCTCATGCAGCTAAGTGTTGCCATGTGAAAAAGTTCTTGTCAATGGAACGAGTAGGAATGTATTGGACAGGCTTTAAGAACCTTCCCTAAGAGGTAGCATACCTGCACCCTTTGTCCAGCTTCTTTATATTTCTTTTATTCCTTTTTCTAGAATCTGAATGCAACCATCTTAGACTATGAGCCCAAGGACACACACGGCTGAGAAACAAGGTAGAGAGATTCTGGATCCCTGACACCTAGGAATGTCCTGGACTGAGATTTTTATGTCTAAAAGAGAAATAAACAGCTATTGTGTTTAAACCACTGTTACTCTGGGTTTTCTGTCACACACAGCCAAAGCTAATCCTAACGGATAGTCTGTTGCTCTGTCTTCAACCTTATTCAAGTAGTTTTGTTACTGAAGCAGAACTAGTGTAATTAGACATGACCTTGCAAGCTGAGAACTCTCCCAGCACTTGCTACTTCCATGGGCGATGGTGGAGAGGGACACATAGGGTATGACATGCTCTCTCAGAGGGTGTCTATGGCTTGACTGGAAAGAGCTTCCAAGAGCTGACTCTCTGCCCAGTAAAAAAAAAAAAAAAAATTACAAAGAAAAATAAAGGAAGAGGAGCCAGCGTACACGAGGAAGTGTAGACGATAATTCGCAACAGAGGATATACTATTTTTCTTCTTCCCCTTCCATCAAAGTTTTCAGATCTAATGGTTGATTTCAAAGTTACTTAACGAGTCAACAACACAGCCTACAGACAGAGATGCTCACATGGAAGTCACTGAGAAGATGAGGGGCAGGAGTGCCACACTGCTGGGTGTGCCACTGAGGTCAGGGCCAATGTCAGCTTAGAAGATGCCCCACCTTTGTGGGTAGAGGTGATGGGCCCTCTGAAGACTGGAATTTCAGCTTCCATGTGCCATTTCCTGACTTAATGGCAGTTATTTGGTATTTCTTGTTAAAATTATACTTCTATTACAAAACCATAAAAATGGTAAAAGTATTAGCAAGACACAGATTATGGCAGCTCCATATTTTAAAATATTCCCAGCTATTATGCTTCCATTCAGGATGTAGAAATTCACGAGATCATTGTTCCCCACTAATGCTGAGAACAAGCTAGAGAAGCTACTAATCATCATTTTAAAACTCATCTGAATGCTGAGGACACGAAGAAATCTAAACAAAGTAAATTCCAGAAAGTGATAAACACCTCGTAGGAGAGAAGAGACTATGGCTGCTTTCATCCCTGGCAGAGTGAAAAGGAGGAATAGACAGATAGGGAGAAACCAGCCAAACTTTTCATAAACTCCTAGTTCTGTGTGGACGAGCATGACAGATTAGAATACCAATGAGCTCCAGCCACAGGGCAAGGTGACACCCTGTTCTCCACAGGTCTTCGCTGAGTGTGTGGCGATAGGCAAAAAGCTGGAGGCAATGGGACTTCCCTGGCAGTCCAGTGGTTAAGACTGCCAGGGGCCGGGGTTCAATCCCTGGCCGGGGAACTAAGATCCCACATGCCGTGCAGTGCGGCAAAAAAAAAAATTGCTGGAGGCAAGGCACCAGACCTGAGAGAGATTCACACACCAGCCCGACCTCCTTCCCCAGCAAGACGCACAGAGCCTTCTCCTAGTGCAAGGCAGCACCTGCTAAAGGCCGAGAGCAGAGCTGGAGAGCTGAAGGAAGGCACCCAATCCACTTCACCAAGAGCTCTGAGGGCAGCAACTCTCTCAAGGCTGAAGGTGAGGCTAGAGAGCGGGAAGAGACCCCTCCTGAGTTCTCCAGGCCTTCGCTGGTTGTAAGGCAGAGTCTCTCAAAGGCTGGGACAGCAGGACAGCAGAAAGGAATACTTCAGAGACACCTGAGTCTTACCAACTATATACCTCAGTAGCCTTCCAGAGGCCGGGGAAGCACAGGAGAGCTGAGAGGAATCCCTGCAAAATACTCTGAGTCTTCACTGCTTGCACTGCCATGGGGAGGGGAGCCGCGTAGAGACAGAGCTCCTGAGAAACTGAAAGCCAGAGGAATAGAGAGCAAAGAAAACTCCCAGACATGCAAAAAGTTGGTAGCTAACTAGAAAATATGAGAAGAACAGGAATCTACCAGTGCTTACAGCCCAAGCATCTCTGAAAGGGAAGTCCTGTTCCTGCTCTGATCCTGAAGGTAATGGTGAATTGAGCCTAACTAAACTACAACAAAGCCTAGCCCCAGTTCAGCCACAGAGCAGATCCACTCAGCCCCTCTAGTGGTGTGACCAAAAAAAAAGGAGTGTACCTTTTTCTGGAGGTAAATATCATTTATTTTCATCTACTGCTCTTTGGCACACAAAGTCCAGCATACAATTAAAATTTATAAGACTTGTGAAGAAACAAGAAAATGTGACCCATGGTCAAGAGAGGAAACAGTCAAAAGAAACAGACCCAGAGATGGATTCCCAGGTGTTGGAATGGTCAGATATGGACATCAAAAGAATTATGACAACATATTAAGGAATGTTGCAGGAAAGTTGGGCAACAAGAGTGAACAGTTGGTGAATTTCAGCAGAGAGATGAAATTTTTTTTTTTTAAAAGAACCAAGTGGAAAGGCTGGAAATGAGTAAATAAATATTAATATCTGAAATTAAGAATTCATTCAGTGGGCTTAAAAATAATCCCAGGGTTGCTCAAATGAAAAGAATATGCTGCTAGGGCAACAATGCATGAAACTAACTTGGGTCTACCGGAAAGGAGATGTATCTAAATGCTTTGCCTCCATTCTTTTTTGTGGCAAGTTGAAGCCGTGAAAAGTGCTAAGGTGTATCCCTAACTCAATCAGCCACTTTAGAAAAATTTGTTCTAGCAAGTTCCTGATATAGCCAGAAAAAAACAAGAGTCAATATAAACTATAGACAGAGATGAAAATTATTGGAATGATTTTTATATTAGGATATTCATGCTTATGTCCTGTTTTTCTTAAGGAAAGTTTCAAATCCCATTAGATGGCCAGGAACCATAGTGTTAGATGCTAGGGTAGGTTATGAAGGAGGGTTGTGTACAGTAACTCCTTATTCTACTTCTCTTCCCACTACCTAACCACCCACATCCAATCTGGGCGGGTTTGCTCCTCTTTGGTTGAATTAAGGGGCAGGAAGAGCAAGCAAAGCAACAGGCTTCCACACACGAAAGCTAGTGACTGAGCAAAACCACCAGGAAAGTGACTACTACCATCTCCTAGTCCAGGATTGCTTCCAAGCTGCCACACTGACAGGCAGGACAGACGGAGCGACATGGCTTTCTGGATTATCTGTGCTGCTTCACCCACACTAACAGGAGAAATAACCACATACACCACATCCGAGAAGCTGCCGAGTTTGCAATATCAGTGCAACACCTCCTTTCAGCCATGACTTGAACACTGTCCCACGCAATCTACATCACTGGCTCCAACACAAAACTCCCCCCAAAGTCCATCCCGTGCTCACATTTCTCTAGGGTCACAAGCAATCTTTATGCAAATTGCAATCTTTACCTTTTTTTATCACTCCGTTTCTCCAAGCATCTTGAATGTTATTATTGATCAGGTCATATTCCCCTAATTTCACTCATTTTATCTTATTTGTACCAAAAGCATAATATGTGAAATATTCCCAAATGGGCATAGCCATATTATAGAACCTCTTGAAAAACACATTTTCCATATATATTACTTAACCAAACAACTTAATACCACATACATCAAATTTAAGACACCGTCAATTATAAGGTGCACCATTATTTTAGTACCATAACATACACATAATGTATTAAGAACAGTCATGTTCACACAGCCTCTTGTTATCTCAAAATCTGGGATTTGCCTATTCCTCCTGCCTTAGGCTGCATTGTTCAGTGTGCAATAATGTAGTCACAGTGTAAATCTTTCTGAAGACATTTTAAATAGCAATTAAATTCAACATTTGTACTCCTAAGAGTGAGCGTAACCCAAGTGAAGTGGGGACATTGTGGAAAGTTATGAACAAGCTCACACATGTGCAGACAACAACATTCTGGCTGCTGCCTGGCAGGCAGTGTTTGTGAGACACCATTGCTTACGAAACCCTTGCTGACGTCAGGGAGGTTAAGTGGAGCCCCAAAATGTGCATTTTAGAATCACTACAATATGAACATTAAATTTCCCTCCTGATGAGTACTACCCATCACTCCTTCATCTGATATATGCATCTTTCTATATGCCTTTCATAGCTATGAAAAGGATCCCACATTTGAATTTCCCTTTCTCTTCTGATCAGTATACCCATTTAGAGTTCTCTCCTTTAGTGGTGATATTTTAAAACAAGGAGTAAAATATGTGTAGAAGACAGTCGGGAAGCATATCCCCCAAAATATAAATAGTTATCTGTGGGTGGTTGTCTATGAGTGGTGTGAAAATGGGTGACATGTATAGTCTTCTTTTGGTTTACTGTATTTAATAATGGTCTATAAAAAACTAATATTACCTGGGTAATTTTTAAATTATCTGGAACATAATTTTTTTAAACTATCTTTTGACAAAAGATAAAGGTAAACAAAATCAAAATCAAATGATAGCTGGGAATGAATATCTGCAACACATAACAACTAATATCCAACTCAATACAACAGAATGGACAATTCACACAAGAGGAAATCCAAATGGCCAATGAACATATGAAAAGATGCTCATCCTCATTGGTAGGTAAGGAAATGCAAATTAAAGCAGTAAGGAGATGCCATTTTTTCCTACCCCTCAGATTGACAAAAAAAATTTTTAACATTTTTAAATTCAAAACCTATAGCATTCTGTGCTAGCAAGCACTCTCACACGTTGCTATTAGAACAGGAATTGCTACACTTTCTTGGACAGCAGGCTGGGCATAGCTACTAAAAATTCAAATACAAATAACCTTTGACCCAGTAACCCCATTTCAAGGAATAGGTCCTATGGGGGAAAAAAGCACTAGTTCATAATGATACACTTAAAGAGTATTTATTGCAGCATTATTCCTAAAGGTGAAAACCTGGAAACTTTCTGAATATCCATCAAATGGACATTAAGTAGATTTTGGTACATCTATACCATGGATTACTGTGAAGCTATTAAAAAGAATGACTTAGCTATTTTGATCTGGAGGGATATCCATAGAAAATTGTTATGTGAGAAAAACAGGTTGCATAAAACTGTATACAGTGTGAGTCCAATTTTAAAAAGTCAAAATAATATCTATTTGCATTAACTTGGGAAAGATGTGAAAAGATACACAATAGGTCATTATCCTTGGTTACCCTAGAGGAACAAGACATAGGGATGCAGAAATCATGAGAAAGATGTCTAATTTTTTTTCCTTCTTTCTTCGTATTATTTTACTTGTTACAGAGAACATATGTGAATTCTCTATTTTTAGAAATGGAATTTAATGAGAGATTTTAAAAATTGAAGAATATGCACCACGCATTCTTATCTCTCTGGAACGACAGACTCAGGATTAGGTCTCCCTCCAAGTGACAGAATGAATTCATCCTCCACTGGAATGATTATAGCCCATATGTCTCCTCAGGTAGCCTGATTCTCTGGTTGATCTTTTAATGTATGAATAGTTTTACACTTTTATTTATTGAAAAAAGTGATAGTGTAGTCACTCCATCATGAGGCTAACTGGACATAGCATCTCTGCCTAAATCATACTATGCCATCATATGCATCCCAATAATTCCAGGAACGGTGTTTTATGGTTCCGTGAGAAGGAATCCGTGGCAAGAAGTAGGGGATGTTCCTGAAAGTGAACATGGGACCAAGATCTGAGACCCATTCAAATAGGATCTCTTTGGTTCCCTTCATTCCAGCCCCACTCTCGTTTACATTAGCCGCCACCGTAGTTCAGTTGAATCAGACAGCTGTACAATTGATAAGGATTTAAAGTGTTACCCATGTTTGTCGGCTGTGCTTCCGCATAGCTCTTCTGAAGATGCCAACCGCCACCTTGTGCCCATTAGTGGGAAAGGCCCTGACAGTTGTCATAACCATCCAGTGGAACTTGGCATCAAGAACCTAATTAAGACATAATCAATCAATCCAGCAATCCCACTCCTGGGCATATATCCAGACAAAACTATAATTCAAAAAGACACATGCACCCCTATGTTCATAGCAGCACTATTCACAATAGCCAAGACATGGAAACAACCTAAATGTCCATCGACAGATGAATGGATAAAGAAGATGTGGTGTATATATATATATATGTATATATATATATATATATATATACACACACACACACACACACACACACACACACACACACAATGGAATACTACTCAGCCATAAAAAAGGACAAAATAATGCCATTTGCAGCAACACGGATGCAACTAGAGATTATCATACTAAGTGAAGTAAGTCAGAAAGAGAAAGACAAATACCATATGATATAACTTATACGTGGAATCTAATATATTACACAAATGAACTTATCTACAAAACAGACTCATGGACATAGAGAACAGACTGGTGGTTGCCAAGGGGTAGGGGGTTGGCGGAGGGATGGAGTGTGAGGTTGGGGTTAGCAGATGTAAGCTTTTATATATAGAATGGATAAGCAACGAGGTCCTACTGTTTAGCACAGGGAACTATAGTCAATATCCTGTGATAAGCCGTAATGGAAAATAATATAAAAAAAGAATGTATATATGTGTATAACTGAATCACTTTGCTGTACAGCAGATATTAACACAACATTGTTAATCAACTATACTTCAATTAAAAAAAAAAAAAAAAGATTCGGGACTTCCCTGGTGGCGCAGTGGTTAGGAATCCGCCTGCTAATGCAGGGGACACAGGTTCGAGCCCTGGTCTGGGAAGATCCCACATGCCTTGGAGCAACTAAGCCCGTGTGCCAGAACTACTGAGCTTGTGCTCTAGAGCCCGCGCTCTAAAGCCCGCGAGCCACAACTACCCAGCCCGCACACCTAGAGCCGGTGCTCCACAACAAGAGAAGCCACCGCAATGAGAAGCCCGTATACCTCAACGAAGAGTAGCCCCGCTCGCCACAACTAGAGAAAGCCCACGCGCAGCAATGAAGACCCAATGCAGCCAAAGTAAATAAATTTATTAAAAAAAAAAATTTCAAAAAAACAAAAGATAATCAATGAAGAGAAACTCTAATTGCAGTCTGCCCAGTCTTTATGTGAAAAAAACATGTGGGTCAAACCTCTCTCAAAACTATGGTATCTTGGGGAAAAACAGTGACATTCTTCTACTTGTTCCTTTCTTGGGAGTAAGGAACAAAAATTACTTTCCTCTGCTTTTCAGTAATAACCAAATCAAATGGCCTGAGGCATTCTGATAGCTGACCAGGAAGGGGACCATTGCCAGATTTCTAGTTGATAAAGTCAACTGTGTTGTGGCTCCCATGCCTTTCCTCTGGGGACAGAGACAGAGAAAAGAAAAGGCACAGACCTTTACTGGTCTGGGAATGGTCAGATGCTAAAATAGGGGCCTCTGATGGGCCACCAAGCCCTTCTGGGAGGCGAAGATCATTTGAACACTAATTTTTCTTATATGCCTGATAGTTCGGGAAGATCCTGGGGCCCATACTTTCCCCAAGCTTCGGCAGTGCATATAAAATTGCTGTTTATACCAACTCTCTCCTCTGGGCAGTGTCTCCTGAAGAGAGGAGAGGGAGGGTGGAGTCAGCCCGGGTGCCAACCAGCCTTCGGGAGGGACCCCATACACCCCCTTCTATCCCAGGTGCTCTGAACTTAGACAAGAAACTCAGAGGGCCCAAAGAACAGCAGGGGCCTAGAATGTGTTCACATGCAAAGTGGACAGCTGTGGTTTGCATCCCTAACATTCATTTCCTCTTCTGCAACAGCCCTGAGTTTTTGTCTGGGGACCCACCTCTCCTTCACTCTTAGTCAATCAAAGCATTGCATTCTCTGACCGCAAAGAACATAAAATCCAACAGCACCCATGAGATGAAATGGGACTTTTGCTGGGACTCTAGAAAAGGGGCCTGATGTATTTTCCCCTGAGATTTGAAGGTGAGAAGAGGTGAGGTCTGGAGCTACACAGCCGTCATGTCCCCGAAGGGAGCGCCTCGGAGCATGAGGCTTGATGAAGGTGGGCAGATTCAGAGTGTACACAGGGAGAAAGGGGGTGTGACGACAGCAGTGTGAAACAGGATGCCCCTTAAGCCTGGGACTATCACATCGGTAATAAATTCCCTTTTTGCTTAAGCCATTTGGGGTATGATTGTCTTTGTCACTTGCAACAGAAGCCTCCTGGCTCACAAGACATGAGGTGGCAAAAAGCCCGGGTCAATATGAGGACAGCCACATGATCCCTTTGTTGCATTTTAAATTCCCACTCATTGTGCTTACAATTCACACACCTGCGGAAGGTGTGACATTCTCACCTGGCCAAGGGGTTCCTTCCAGTTTGGTTAAACCTGCTGTAGGAGACATTTATTTTCCTGAACAAGAAATGCTGGTGGGAAGTCAAAAGCGTTGCTTACTGTCACTTTAATTTTATCCTTATTAATAGTAATTACAACGCATCTCTCAATATTCAGCTATCATTCCATTGATCCAACACTGGCAGGAAGTAGAGCGTTTTGCTGAGTCATCCACATTCTCCTATGGCCCCACGGTGACAATGACACACTCTTGCACAATAGTTTATCCAAATCCTCCCCAGTCCTCCTATGTGGTTTAATTAAATTGGCCACTCTACACTAGCCACATTTGAAAGATAGGATATTGAGTATTATAAACAAAAAGGGGAAATAGAGAAAAAGTATCACTCTATTCTCTCATTCCAGGTCCCAAGGCAGGATATTCTTCCAAACTAGTGTTCCTCGCTCAGGATAAATGAGGCATGAAGTTGTTAATGACACCTCTCAAATTATGACTTGGCTATTGACAGGCCTCTATTTTTATTTCTTTATTTTTTTGCTTGCCTGCCTTTTTTTATGGAGGAAGTTATAAACATCAAGTTGGGTCTTAAAGTATCATCCAACCAAAACACAATGTGCACCTAAGCACTCACCTGACCAGGGCTCACAGGGAGCTCCCACCCCATCCTAGCAGCTAAGAGATGGCCAGCTTCTGGAGGGTCCCTCTCTCCACGACCATGATATCAGAATGGGGGCTGGCCTTTCATTGGCTGGTTTCTTCTTAACATTCAATCAGAGGAATTGAGAACTAACTGTGATTGGCTGCACTGGTTTACTGTACCAAGGTTCCTATATCTTCAGGAAGAAGATTTTTGGAGGAGTGGGGTCTCAGTAAGTAGGACAAATTAACTGCAAAATGAGCCACCATTAATGTCAAAACCAGATCTTACTTCCTATCAACATCAAACATGATCAAGGTGGCTCTCCCCTCACCTTTCTCCAAGGGCAGAAGTCTAATAACAATATTTTGTGGGAAATTCCAGGTCTAACATACCTAAACCCTCCCAAACTGATACTTGTGTTCCTTCGTCCTTACTTCTCAAGGTGAGACAATTACAAACAGAGCTTAAAGAGATCTCACGGGCACCGGCAGGATGGAAGGTGAGGACGCACAACGCGACGATGCAAAGAGACACCAGGTTCTTTCCCACTTGGTCCCAGTGCATCCTACCAGCTTTAACTGCAGAAGAGTGTGCTCTGACGGGTCCAACTCGCCTCTTCCTGTGAGGAGAGGATGGCTTGCAGTTGAACCTGTGATCACCCTCCAGGACAGCACATCAAAAGAATGAATCCAAAAAAGTGACATAAAGGAAAATAATCAAAGAAATACTAACAAAACAATCCAAGAAATTAGAGCCAGTGAGCATCATACACAGAGAACTAAAACAGAGTCCTTTCCAAAATCAGGACCCATTGCATCAGTAAAATATATCTTCTTGTTAAAAAAAAAAATTTGAGGGGATCAGAACTAAGATATTCTCTTTAAACTCTATAATCAGTTCAAGGACTCTGGCTCTATTTCTTGGTGATGTCCGTTAATATGTGTGTGTGTGTGTGTGTGTGTGTGTGTGTGTGTGTGACACATACAGCACTGGCAATACAAGCAAACAGGCCGAGGTAGAAACTGAGAATTCTGAGATAAGTGAATCTTACATCATTTTTTTTCATTTGGAAAATAATGATTAAATTAACAAAACACAGCAAAAGTATGAAAATATATCTGATGTGTTTTAAAACCAAAACATTTTTAACAACCACAAATATTCTGGATTACACAAATATGGAATTTATTATGCTCTTCATCATATTATTTTATAAGATTTATGTAATATTTATCCAAAAAAGTATGTACTATACTATCCCCATTTTTTTGTTGAGAGGGAAATTAGTGATAAGAAGTTGCATGGCCAATTCAAACCCAGGCCTTTCTGACTCCAAAATTCATGGTCTTTTCAAAATGTTTCAATCTGCTTGAGAAAAACCCAGCCCCATTACTGATGGTCCCTTGAAGAAGGAAGGAGTCTTCTCTTAGCTGGGGCTCCCCACCAACCATCAACAAGACCACACTTCCCTGGTGGCGCAGTGGTTAAGAATCCACCTGCCAATGCAGGGGACACGGGTTCGATCCCTGGTCCAGAAAGATCCCACATGCCGCGGAGCAACTAAGCCCGTGCCCCACATCTACTGAGCCTGCGCTCTAGAGCCCGAGAGCCACAACTACTGAGCTTGTGCTCTAGAGCCCGAGAGCCACAACTACTGAGCTTGCGCTCTAGAGCCCGAGAGCCACAACTACTGAGCCCACGTGCCTAGAGCCCGTGCTCCGCAACAAGAGGAGCCACAGCAATGAGAAGCCCTCATGCCGCATCAAAGAGTAGCCCCCGCTCGCCGCAACTAAAGAAAGCCCGCGCGCAGCAACGAAGACCCAACACAGCCAATCAATCAATCAATCAAGACCACACTGACTGCAATGCTGTCAGCCCCACGTGCAGCTGCAGGAGGAACCCTGGTCCTGCCCCCACCTTGAATATACTCCAGCCTAACCAGCCTCTTGTGGTTCCTGCATTCCTCCATGACTTCCTGCCCAGCCGGTCTTTTCCATGGTATCTGCCTCGTCTCCAAAGCATCTTTATTACTCTCTAAGGAGAATCCACCTTGTTCCGTCGTGGCTCGGTCTTCCTCATGTTGGGTTTCCCATCCTGATACTCCCTGTCCTTGGGCTGGTTTGACAAGGTAGTAGCAACTACAACCCAAATTAGCTGCCCCCGCCTCCATTAAATCTTCACATTCATCAGCAATACCCACCAAATCCCACCTGCCCTCGAATGACCTTCCCAAGGTACATGCTGGCTCAATCTGGGAGCTTGGTTAAAGTCATAATTCAACAAGTTTCCTCCCGCCCTCCAACAGTCAAAGATGTTTTGGAATGTTTTAATAAAACAAATGAGAAATTACAGGCTTCTGATGAAAGTTTAATAAATTTTTAGAGAACTATGAGAACATTCAGACTAAAACAATAATGAAATGTAAAATAAAAACAGTAAAGATGAGTAATAAAATCAATAGGTATCATCCTATCATCAAGAAGCAAATTGTAATGAAAAAATAAAATAAAATTAGATCACACCAATGGCAGTAATTAATTCATTAAGAGCAAGAGAAGGGATACATTTCAAATAGAAGTAATGATAAGCAATAAGCTTTTAGATCATTTGATAATCCAATTAATGAGGAGAAGTGAATCATAGGAATGCATTGAGAAAAGATGTAAATTTCTTGCTGATCTGACAGAAAATACTGCTATGGATGAAGGTAACATAAAATTCATAACATGCCAGGAAAACGAGGACATGGGTGTCATCAATTCAAAGAGTATTTAAGATAGAAATTCACAAGAAAATCTCAAACCTCCTGAAATCTTAGAGCTCCTCTATGAAACAAACATGATAGTGGTTTGATTAGATTTGACAATTCTAAACATTTTCTTGGCATTACCAATTATGAAGCTGGAAAAAAATTTCCTAAATTCTCTGTAATAAAAATAAATATTTCATCAACTATGCTAGGTAAATAACTGAATAATCTTCTTTCTATAGAAAATATCACAAAACTGCTGTCAGATAAAACCACAATCAAACAGTATGTTGCTAAAATAACTTCTAAAATAATGTCGGGACTTCCCTGGAGGTGCAGTGGTTAAAAATCCCCGCTTCCACTGCAGGGGACACAAGTTCGATCCCTGGTCGGGGAACTAAGATCCCACATGCTGCACGTGCCAAAAAAAAATAAAAATAAAATAAAACTTTGCCTTAAAAAAAATAAAATAATGTTATAAAGGTGTGCTCAGTAGTTAGCTAATAAAAATAATATATCATGATTTCTGTTCTCATTATAAATAAATATTAACTTTTCATACCTAATTTTGCATTCTTTTACTTAAAGAGGGCTCCAAAAATTGTCAAAGTTTCAGCCCTATAAACCCTGGATCCATCCTCACAATGAGATCTTAGATTTGCCCCTCCCTCCTCACTGTAACTCAGGGCTGACCCTCTTCCAGACAGCCAGTGGCCAGGACAGAACCAGAGCAGGATGAATAGAAATTCTACCAGCTGTGCTCTTCTCCTTAAAAGTCAGACAAATTCATTCACCAATAAGCATAAAGCCCCATGAAAATGCAGAGCACTGTACTCAAGATTCCAGGGACTGCTGTTTTCACCAAATCACCTATGAACGCCACACAGATATAACAGCTAGATAGGAAAAAAAGCTATTTTTTAAATTATTCATATATTCAAATTTTAAATAATAATATTATTATATTTTGTTTTTTCAAAAGCAAATATTTCGCTGGCATAAGTAAGCAGAGTAAACACATTCCCTGCCTGATGAAAACACAGGTGACTGAGTGGATTTACATACTTGAGGAAGGCCTGGCAATCTTCTCACTCTAATTTGAAAGATGTTATTTATTTGGACTGTGGTCTCCTTTCTAAGAAAAAGCTCTTTGTGTCTTGAACAAGCATTTGTTGATACATTAGACAAACCAAAACAAACTAAAACTAAGACTGTTTCACTACAAAAGAGTTATCCTTTAATTTCATTATTTCCTTGATTCTCGTTTGCCTATGGTTACATCTCAGGAATTGTCTATTTCATTAAAATAAAAATACAGGGACTTCCCTGGTGGCGCAATGGATAAGACTCTGAGCTCCCAATGCGGGGGGCCCGGATTCGATTCCTGGTCAGGGAAATAGATCCCACATGCATGCTGCAACTAAGAGTTCACATGCCACAACTAAGGAGCCCACCTGCCACAACTAAGACCCGGTACAACCAAATAAATAAATAAATATTTTTAAAAAATAAATAAATAAAATAAAAATACAAAGCTTTACCCCAAAAATGTAATTTTATAATTATTTCATTGACGTGTTTTTCACATCAATTCAAGTCAGCAAACACTGCTTGCGAGCCTTCCAGTGGGTCAGGTACTATCTGGGCCCTGGGACATACAGAGATGAAGATTAAGGATGCTTTCTGCAAACATGCCTCAAAGTGATAAATGCTGTTCTGGTGATAAGATCAAAATGTTGGGAGAACAGAGAGGAAGGAGCAATTAATGCTGCCTGGGCCAACTGGGAAAAGAGAAGTGGATTCAAAGTGAGGTTTGTGGCTTCCAAGAGCTCTGGGTGTCTACTCGGGACAGTGAGAAGCTGAGGGGCAGGGCTCCGGGGCTCCCACTGTCGCTTCAACCCGCGTATATCTCCTTCCATCTGATTTCTCCGCTGGAAGTCTGCATTAGACTTCTTTGACAAAATGCTTCTCTTTCGAAAAATAATCTTTTTTAATTACGAAAACAAGATGCCCTTTGATCTGAGCTTTGAAGGTTATAGAATCTATCCAACTAGAGATCAAATGCAGTGGTTTCAGCTCTGTTCAGATGTTAAAATTCCCAAACCTACATATTTAACCCTACCCTTTCTCCTAGCTCTATTTTTCTCCTTCTCCAATCTGTCCTCTAACCTCTATAGCACATCTTAGAACTATCGATGGCTCCCCACTGCCTACTAGATAAAGTCCAGTCTCCCTGACATGGCCTACAAAATCCTCCCTAATCGGGCTCCAAATGCCATCCATCACCCATTTTCTCCACTTACCCAAAGATATTGCTGGAGACAGCTCTCCATGGGTCTTTGACATTTCTGTACTTCTTGCAAACAGAGGCACTCACAAATTTTGTCCCAGAGTATCTTTCCAAGAATGTCTGTATAGTGAGCAGCTTTGGAAAACAGAGAGAGTGACTCTCTCCAGAATGCAGGGAAAGTCTGTTTGCTTTCCAGTAAAGATATTATCTACCTCCAGGACAAATTTTGGGCAGGTTGGCTTACAGTCCACTATAAAAGACTGGGGTTTCCTAAGCTTGAGGTTACTCAGCTGTGACACACCCACTGGGTGCAGCATCCATCTGGGCCTGGTGGAAGTGCAAAGCTACCACATGCCCAGAAGGAACGAGAGTTGGGCTACTGCTACGTATACCTGGTGACTACCCGAGAACATTGGTCTCCATCCGCATGAAATGACTGGTCTTCATGCAAACCTGCTAAGCTCTCTCATGCCTGTGTGTTTGGATTCGCAATTTCTTCTTCTCAGAATGAGCTGCTTCTCCTTATTTCTTCACCGCTTCTCACACTTCTTATTACCTGGAAAATTCCTACTATTTTTCAACACCCAGCCTAAATACTTCCTCTTTTTTGATGCTTTTCCTGACCACCCCTCACCCAGAAAAACCCCTCTCTTCCTTACGCTTCCCTAGCAGTCTGTATATAGTTGTATCAGGGTAATGAACTCACTGCTTCATACTGGCTCATGAATTTGATGTCTTCCATAAACCAAGATCTCCTGAGGAGAGAGGATGGAGATGGGCCCATGATTTTTTTTACATTTATTCAAATCTAATACTATTTTGATTAAAATATTTCCAAGAACTTCTACTCCTTAAGATTAAAAACAAAAACAAAATCTTTAACACACCTACAAAGCCCACAAAATCTGGCCACCTCCAGCCTTCAAACCCCACATCTTTGCCTCTGCCTGAAATCCCCTCATTCCCCACCCCCTGCCTCATCTAATTAACCCCGCCTCATCCTTCAGATCTGAGCAGAAGCATCGCTTCCTCGGGGAAGTCTTCCTGCCACCCACCCCCAGCCTAGGTCGAATCCACCCATTATAAGGCCTCATGGTGCTGTGGACTTCCCCATCACAGCACTCAGCATAGCTGGTATTTTACAGTTATTTGTCTGACCATTTTACTGTGTTTCACCCACACTTGACCTGAAGATGTAAGTTCACGAGGGCATGAATCTTATCTATTTTTGCCCACCATTTGATCTCTAGAACTTTTGGTATATTGTCTGTCACATCGTAGGACTCAATAAATGTAAGGTGAATGCATAAGTGAACGAATGAATATAATGACTCAACGTATGTGCGTTGGATTGAAAAATTCTAAGTAGGGGGGACAAGAGTAAAGAAAAAAAAGAGGCACATGGCCTGCAGGACAAACTTTTCTGAACAACAGGAAGAGCAAGGGAGGCAAACCAAACTTTCTATAAACCTTCCAGTGTTTCATCTCAGTTTAGAATCTGAATTCTGAAAAATCAGCTCAGCAGACGCTGGATTTCCAAGAGAGTTTAAGGATATAATCTCATCATTTTGCAACCTCTGTCTCTAGGTGTAATTTACACCTAATTCTTTAAACAAAAAGAGACCTTCGAAGCCTGTTACTAACATTATCTAACATTTATTTGATGATTTACCACTTACAAAGCATTTTCCCTTACACTGTTATATTTTACACTAAACAACCCTGATGATCAAGATTAAAGTCGTAGATGACTTTGACATCTTTACAGAATAATTTCTGGATATATTTGTGGAATAACTATATGACAGGTAAGGCAGAAGAGAGACCCCCAAAAGGCAAGAAAAGTAGATGGCAGAGGTACAGGGAGGGAGACCAGAAGACAAGGAATCGAAAGGAGTGGTAACAGGAGAAAGGCTATAACCTACGAGTCATGCAGGAATGGCCCATGCAGTGGACTGAATGTTTGTGTCCCCTTGAAATTCTTAGGTTGAAAAGCTAACCCCCAATGTGATAGTATTAGGAAGTGGAGTCTTTGGGAGATAGTTAGGTCATGAGGGTGGACCCTCATGAATGAGGTTAGTGCACTTATAAAAGGGACCCCAGAGAGCTCTCTCTCCCTCTTTCTGCCCTTTGAGAACACAGAGGGAAGGCTACAATATGGAATCCAGAATCAGGCTCTCACTAGAACCTGATCAAGCTGGCACCCTGATCTTGGACTTCCAGCCTCCAGAACTGTGAGAAATAAATGTTCATTGTTTAAGCCACCTAGTCTATGGTATAATTTGTTATAGCAGCCTGAACTAAGACAGCCCACAAAGCAGGGAAGAGAGGGCGGTGATCTTTGAAGTTGGTATCAATGAGTTGTAGCGGGTGGAGACACCTGTGCGGGATAAGAAATGAGTAGGCGTCTTTAGAGGGGGCAAGTTCCTGGGGCAGGAAAGATAAAGAGCCTGTAGGGCGCCTACAGGGACACCAACTTGTCAACAGGAATGTAAAAGATATTTTTAGGTGTGCATGCCATTAAAAGATTTCTTATATGGGTAGATGGGGGTTGCAAGGTTTTACTTAAGAGTTATAAAATGGAGATTAGGTAATAGGTCACAGAAAATGGGAATTACTTATTATTGTTTGTCTTAGGGATTCCGCCAGTATCTGGGGTTGGGCTAGTTGGGGAAATGAGCACCCTGAGTGTGTGTGGGCAGGGAGGGAAGTGGGGGGCAGAGGATACAACAGAATCTGAACAGGCTGGCAAGCTGCAAAGTAGACAATAAATGCCCGACTCATTTCACAGTTACACGCCCTCCCCTGATGCTCCCAGGAGCTCTGAGCCACTTGTGGAAGACTTGAGTAGACTCCGGAGCCCAGGCTGCCAGCAGAGGCCCACCCAGTCCTGGCTGGCATGGAGGCAAGCCTACTCACTCAGTGGAGAGGCTCCTGCACGGCTGGCCCAGAGAACAGCACGACTTTACAGCCCATGGCCCATGGCAAACACCAGGACGTCATCCTTGACTTTTCTCTCATTTTCCCCCCACGTCAAATTGATTCTATGCTCTTACATCCCTCAAATCCACTCACCTCTCACCATGCCCCGAACCTCTAACATAGTTCAGGAAACTGGCGTTGAAGCGCGTTCAAACGTCCTCCCGCCATCCACCTCGTTCCCTTCCCATCCGTTTCTCATATTGCAAAACTGATCCGAGCCCCTCCTCTGACTATTACGCTTCGGGAGCTCCTCTGACCCTCAGGATAAAGTCCAAACTTCCCAATGTTGCCTTCCATACCCTCGGTGAGCTGCCCTCTGGTCCCACCTCCAGCTCCAGGACCGGCCCCGCACCCGGCTTTTGCAGCCGTACTGAACTACTTGAATCCCACCTGAGTGCCTTGCTCTTTTTCGCTCCCAGACTCGAAAAACGCTTCTTGCTTTCCTCTTAACCACACTGCCACTCAGTCCTGATTTCACCTGGTTAATTCCTACTCTGGGCATCTCAGCTGTGATGTTTCCCACTTCACAAAATCTCCCCAACTCTTTCTGGCCTGCTCAAGTTGCCCTATCTGTGTGCTCCCACAGTTACTTGTATTTGCCCAAATCAGAGCATATAATGCTCTGTGTTGTCGAGGTTTTTTTAGCTTATGTGTATCTCCATCTAGATCAGTGGCTCTCTGCTCGGACTCCATGTTAAAATCACCTAGGGACCTTATAAAAAAAAAAAATCACGAATGCCAATTAAACAAGAAGCTCTTAAGGTGGGTCTGGACATAGGTGTTTCGTAAGTTTCCCCCAAATAATTCTAGCGGGTAGCACCCACCAGAGCAGACATTAGTAGGTAAGCACCACTGAGAAGACTGCAATCCCCTGAGCTCAGAGCACATGACAGATCCGCCTCTGCTCGCCAGCGTCCAGCAGAGGAGACAGCTCTCAGTGTCTGTCACCTAAACGAATCGCTGATCACTCCACTTTGGTCTGCAGGGTGAGAGCTCTGCTGAGAGGGCATGGAGAAGAGATGGGTCTTGGAGGAGAACCTTCCCCTGGGGAAGATCGGAGGGAGTCTCACCCTCAAGTGAGCCCGGGTGGAAAGCAGTCTCTCTGGCTCGTTCTCGTACAAAATCACCCAGCTGGAGTTGCGGCTATGGCTCCTGGGGGTGTGACACTCATGTGCAAGTCTGTCCCATGAGGAAAGCTTTGAGGTCAAAAGGCAACTTATTTCCCTGCACGGAGGGAAGTGCGCATTTGGAGGGACAGATTTACTTTTCAGAGCTCTTTAGATTGCATAACCTCTTCAGAGCAAGTACACAGATGGGTGAACTGAAGCGCCGAGGCTGAGGGGCCCTCACCGCCATCCTCTCTAGAACAATGCAGAGCAGAAATCAACAGGTGACTTGCCAAGAGCCCTCAGTTCCATGGCGGGGGCACAGAGCCCGACTTTCCTGTCTGCCAAAGCAGGGCCGTCCAGTGTGCTGTCCGGCCTCCTGGTGGTGATGGAGACACATCTGCAGGGCAGGAATCTACGCGGAAGGCGGCAGAGAGCCGGAGGAGGGAGAGGAGTTTGCACCTGAGTGACTCTTCATAAAAACGCGATGCTGTTGCTTCCTCCTAAGAGAAGGGAGGCACCTGGAGGTTGTATCAGAGACCCTGGGGCCCTAACTAATACGGGAAGACAGGCATCCTGGCCAACAACACACTGACTGGTCTCCTCCACCCTACTCCACGGGGGGTGGGGGGGGCACAGCTAGGATCCTGGGGCACCTGATTCCCTGCTCAACGGGTACGGCAGAGGCTGGGCAAGCAGGTGGCACCAGGGCCGTGCTTACGACTAGATGACTAGCCATCCTAGGGCAGGATGGCTTTGGCAACGACACACCTGGGTTCAACTCCTGCCTGGCTATGGCCCTGACCAGCTCTAGCCCTTGAGCCAGTAAAGATCATGAATCTGGACTATTTACCACGCAACAATGTCAGCGTTTATTACTGTTGTTGTTGCTGTTATTTCTGTTTTCACAGGGAATCCACTTTGCAGCTGCACTGAAAACCCCTCGTATCAAAAGGGCAACATCACCAATAAAAATGGAGAAGAACCCAGTGACTTAGGGAAACTGCAAGTGAAACCAAACGCAATGTCTCCCTGTGGTTTGTGGTGTGGAACACTCTTGCTTCGCTGATTGTCTGGGCGGAGGTCAATGACCCTCTGAGGACCATCCTCCACTTAGCAACAGGCGGGGCTCCATTCTAAGTCTCACCCCGCCCAGGTGGCCCCAGGCTCAGCCAACCCCGGCTGATGCTGTGGCTCAGAGCGCCTGGGACCGCGGGCATCCACACTCATTTCCTGCCTGCCTGTCCCCACACGCAATGGCTCCTGAAAAAGGGGAACCAAGGGCTGTCCAGAATCCTTTCCACACTTGACAACAGTTGGGTTCCCATTCTGAGCAGCAAGACCCTGAACGTTCTCCTGCCATTCCTGTTCACGGTCAGTCGGCAGGGAAGCAAGCAGACCGAGGGGGACGTGAGCCTCCCGCAACTGAGGCAATCAGGAAAAGAGACCGTGCGCCTTTAAGATGAAGGTGGTGGGCAGCCATCCATCTTCCCTAAATACAGACTTGCCTTGTTCTTCCATTTCTGGCTGAGTGATAAAAACGTTAAATGTCATTTCCTGTATCAGTGGTTAACCACTAGATGCTGGATCAGAGATTTACCAGAAGTGCTGAAGTTAAGGAAAAACAAAAACCTGCTGTTTTCAATAACCCTTTCTTGTACCCTGTGGGAACTATTTAACCTTTGCGGGGGGCAGCGGAGGGTGGTGGTGCAAGCGGGGGACAGGAGGGGTTGCTGGATTTGGCCTGAGCAATAAATTTCGGATTAGATTTGCCAAAGACTTCCTTGTGCTACATACGGGAAGTGAAGCAAGGCATGATTTCACCATCCTACATCCCTCCCCAGGGAATGAGCAAGTGTGCAGGGAAAGTGGGCGAAGACAGAAGTAAAAATCTTCCATGTGCCTTCAGTGCCCACCTCCCTCTCAGGAGATCCGCGGTTGTTTGGTTTTTTTCACCCGATGTTTTTGTGGAGGACTGTGGCTCTGGCTATTTGCTTCCCCAGCTTCCTGCAGCATCATCTGGTGACAAGGAAGCATCCCAGCATCCCAGGGAAGAGCAGTGCCCCCAGGATACTTCTGCATATGAGCAGCTGTGGTCTTAGGGATGGAGAGCCCAGCTTGATCCTTTGTTGTATCTTCTTGGATTTCTCCATCAGCTTCTGCATTCAGTGAATTAAGTGCACGGAAAGTAAAGCGGGGGAGGCCCGGCTCAGCCCCACAAAGACGTGGCTGGACAACCCACAGCTTTGCTCAGAGCCACTCTACTCTGCTGGGCACTTACTGCCCTGGGGTGACCTCCATGGGGACAACACACAAAGCTGCCCTGGGCTCCTCCCTGCTGCCCTCCAGGCCACAGGCACCCCTCTCGGTCTGGGCAGAAAAGACTAAAGAGTTACACTTTGTGCCAGCAAATGCATTTCCTACCCAATGCCACCTAGAATGTTCTGTGCGCACACCAAGCACTCCCAGCACGTCATGTCCATCCTGGGACTAAAGGGATTCAGAGGAGGAGGACTTTCGCTATTAAAACTAGGAAAGTCCCTGGCGACCCGGAATGAGTTGGCCACCCCAAGAGACAAGTGTGTGACAGGCAAATAGACCTTCTGCTTCCAAGCTGAAGCTAAACATTTAGAAAGGGATCCAGCCAGGTCAAATGGAAGAGGGGCGTCACAGTGCAGGAGTTCCTTGGGGAAAATGACATGGGCACTGCTCCCCCACTACTCCCACCCAGCACATCCTAGAAGACGCCCTCTCCTAATTCAGCAGTTATCAGTGGAAATCTGAAATCAAAGTCAGAATTGGAAGGGAAAAGATGGTGAGGCAAAATATATTCCACCAAAGTTCTTGCAAGTCTGGGAAACTCAAACCTATCTTCCTTCTCGTAATCTTGGGTAACAGCACCCTCACTCCCAGGTGCTCAAGATACAAAACTTAGAGTGCTGACTGTCTCCTCACTCTATCTCAGTCCCACTCTCGTGTTTTCAACAAGCCCTGATTTTCCTCCCACCTATTTTCTCGCCTCTCTACTCCCGCCGCTGCTGCCTGAGCTCAGCTTCCCACTCCGTCCCCCCAACCTCGATTTCATCTGCTCCCTGACCTGTCCGATGCTGCCTCCCCTTTTTTAAATTAAATTCAAGGAACATTTATTGAGTACCTAGATCAGAAGGATGCCATCGATGTCACTTATATGGATTTCATATGACTTTGGACAACATTTCTCACGGGCACTTTTTTAAGTAATATCACCCACAATGTCGTCTCAACAGAAAATCTCCCTGATGTTTCCAGGCAAAGCTGAGCCCTTTCTCCCAGCATCCTGGTTCGTTCATATCGCCCTTGAGCCCTCATCACGTTGCTGCGATTACCGGTTTATATTTCCATCTTGTCTACTAGCTATGAACCCCTGGTGTCTTATTTGTTTCCCCAGGGTCGATCCCAGACCTTGATAGATAGTAGCCATTAAATAAGTATAGAAGGGGGCTTCCCTGGTAGCGCGGTGGTTAAGAATCCGCCTGCCAATGCAGGAGACACGGGTTCGAGCCCTGGTCTGGGATGATGCCACATGCCACAGAGCAACTAAGCCTGTGCGCCACAACTACTGAGCCCACATGCCACAACTACTGAAGCCCACGCGCCTAGAGCCCATGCTCCCAACAAGAGAAGCCACCGCGATGAGAAGCCTGCGCACTGCAACAAAGAGTAGCCCCCACTCACCGCAACCAGAGAAAAGCCCACGTGCAACAACAAAGACCCAACGCAGCCAAAAATAAAATAAATAAAATTTAAAAATAATAATAATAATAAGTATAGAAGATGAGATGGTCGGAGTTAAGAAGGGAAAATATTGTCTGGGTGTTCTTATTATACTTAGGTGGATGTATAGCCATTTGAACATATAAAATTCAAAGGCTCCTGATCATGGTTAGATCAACCTGGTAGTCTCTATTAGAGACCCAAAGATCTCACTCTACCCTGAGCCCCATCCTAACCAATGTTTTTATAAACATCCTGGATGAAGATATAAAAGGATTTAAAACAGATTAGCAGAGAAACCAACGCTGGGAGGTACCACTAATATGTAGGATGTTAGAATTAATGTTGCAAAATTATCTCGGCTTAGTAGATCAATAGACCAAAACTAAGAAGATAAAAATTCACACGAATAAATGTAAATGCCACCTTGGTAGTGACCCTATGCACCAGTCGATGATGGGGATCTGCTTTAGCAGCAGCTCAGATGAAAAACTTCCAGCGATTCTCACAGGCTTTGAGCTAGAAGAGAACCCAGCGACGATCCAATATGGAGGCTCTCAAGGTTTTTTTTTTTAAATAATAGGACGTTGTCATCAGTTAGAATGTCACACAGAGGCCAAGGAATGAAATGTTTCAAAGGTACCTCTCTGAGGAGGAGTAGACAAGTAGGCAGTCACCTCTCGCCCTCATCTTATCAAGCCCCTGAGGCATCTTCCCAAGATTCTGAGCTCTGCTGAGCACTGTTTGCAACAACTGATCCGAATTGGTCTCTTTGCTCAAAGGTAGAGACTTGGTAAATTGTACACAGCTAGTTAGTGTCTGAACTCCTTCAATCCCTCAGCCAGCTTTATTTTCATTTTATTTTTTATCTACTGTTTGTGTCCCTCCCTGGCACTGTTATCCATTTGCCTGTTTGTTCATCCCCTGCCCCCTCGCCGGCGGGCCGTTGTCTGTTTTGCTCACCGTGACCCCTGTGCATGGTACACAGTGGGAGTGAACACTTGCTGGGAAAACGAAGGAAAGAGCTGGAGAAGAGCCCGCATGTCTTGACTCCCAACCTAGTATTGCTCTCCCAGTAGTGTGACTGTCCCAAACGGCAACAACACAAGGCAAGGTCACGTTAGGCTGCATTAGAAGATGCTTGTCCTAAATAAGGATGAAAGGGCCCCACTGCACTCTTCATTGTTCAAGCCATGTCTGCAATCCGGTGATAAGTTCTGGAAGCGCCATCAAAGAAAAGCAGAAAGGAAAGCCCATGTGGCGGGGTGACATATAAATAATATATGGGAGGCTAACTTTGTGCCAGGCATAGTACACATTCACGTCATTTAATCATCACAATTATGCTATAAAGTAATTATTACATTCCCTTTACATCCAAGGAAACAGAGACTCAGCAAGCTTAAGTAATTTCTCCCCAGTCACACAGCTAAAGGCCCAGGATTCAAACCACTGGCAGAGCTTGTGTTCCTTCTATTTCATCAAGATGCCTCTTGGAGGAGGTCCCCAAAAGGGAAAGCTGAGTGTGGAGGGTCTAGAAATCTTGAAAATTGGATGCTCAGCCTGGAGAAACCCGGGCATGCGTGCCAGGCCGGTGGGGCATGAGGGGAAGATGGCAGCAGTCACCAAAGACAGGAGGGAAGTACTGAGACTCAATGCCACCTGTCAGGGGAGGTGGAGAGGAGATTCCTGGATGGGTAGAAAGCTGGTCCAAATAGTTCTAAAATCTGTGTGTTTTGGACTGGCTGCTCCTTGGGGGGTAGAGACAGTGCCCTGTGCCCATTACATACACTCGCACCATCCTTCCATCCCCGTATCTGATATGCTGTCGGTCCTCAAAAGCTATCTGGGGGGTTTATCTTCCTTCGAGAGTGAATACTGAGCAGCAGCCGTGTGCCCACAGGTTATAGTTGGAATTATTTTCACAGCTGCTTGGCTTCTGTGATTAAAGAAACGGCCCCAGGTGGAGAGGCCTGTCCTGGAGTAAACAGGCATCAGGCACAGATCATAGTCACAGGATAGTGGGAACCAAGGGGCAAGGCTGGGGTCCAAGTCAGAGACCTGAGCACCGGGGCTGGGAGGAGTTCGGTGACAGGACCCCTCTCCCCATGGGGCCAGCACCTAATCCAGCGCTCTGTTCCAGGCTGCGGGCCTAAACTCCTGAATCTGGTCTAACACATGAAGGCCAAGAGCAGAAGAGGGGACTCGGGAGAGCATGTCCTTTCCCCCGCTAAAGTCTACTAAGACCCTTCCCAGAGGTTGGTCCTTGTCCCAAACCCACAAGAAAATCTGCCGCGAGCCTGAGCTTTTAGAGACTCGAAGGTGACTACAACAATGTGCTGGCTCAACTCTTGGTCAATCAAAGTGTAATCACGACGACTAAGGAAAGGTTTTCTGCTCTAATTCAAAAAGATACATGCACCCCAATGTTCATAGCAGCAGTATTTACAATAGCCAAGACATGGAAGCAACCTGAGTGTCCACTGACAGAGGAATGGATAAAGAAGATGTGGTACATATATACAATGGAATACTACTCTGGCATAAAAAAGAATGAAATACTACCATTTGCAGCAACATGGATAGACCTAGAGATATCATACTAAGTGAAGTAAGTCAGAAAGAGAGAGACAAAATATTATATGGTATCACTTATATGTGGAATCTAAAATATGATCCAAGGGACTTCTCTGGTGGTCCAGTGGTTAAGACTCTGAGCTCCAATGCAAGGGGCCAGGGTTCAATCCCTGGTTGGGGAACTAGGTCCCACACACCACAACTAAGAGCCCGCATGCCGCAACTAAAGATCCTGCACGCGACAACGAAGATCCCTCGTGCCACAACTGAGACCTGGCTCAGCCAAATAAATAAATAAATAAAATATTAAATATGATAAAAATGAACTTATTTACAAAATAGAAACAGGCTCACAGACAAAGAAAACAAACTTATGGTTACCAAAGGAGAAAGGGGGTAGGAGAGGGATGAATTCGGAGCTTGGGATTAGCAGACACAAACTACCCTATACAAAACAGATAAACAACGAGGACCTACTGTATAACACAGGGAACTATATTCAATATCCTGTCATAAGCCATAATGGAAAAGAATATGAAAAGGAATGTATATACGTGTAACTGAATCACTTTTCCGTGTACCGGAAACTAACACATCATCGTAAATCAACTATACTTAATTTTTTTAAAAAGATAGCTAACAGAAATGGTTTTCTGTTCCATGTCCTGTGTCACCTTCCTCCCACTTTCCCTGCCCTCTACTGAGGCACCTTTCCTGAGAGCCCAGGGTTTCGAGCCACACCCTCCTTGAATACACTTCCCTGTGGCTGAATCCACCCAGACAGCAAGGGGAAGGACCAGACAGAGAATTCACATGGAGAACTGATGCTGAGGGGGAGGTGGGAAGACCCCGTAGGCAAAGGCATTGCCGTGTCTAGAATGTGAGAGCCACAAGGACCTTCCAGAGTCATCTGGTCCAGGGACTAGCAAACTCTTCTATAAAAGGCCAGAGGGTAGACACTCTGGACCTTGCGGGCCACGTGTGGCTCTGCCACAACTGCTCACTCCACCATGAAACACCAAAGCAGCCATAGACAATACGTAAAGGAATGGACACGGCTGTGTTCTGTGTTTATTTAGGGACACCGAATTTTGAATTTCAGATAATTTTCACATGTCATGAAACTGTCTTTAAAAAAATATTTTTCAATTATTTGAAAACGTAAAAGCCATTCTTAGTTCACAAAAACAAGAAGTGAGCTGGATTTAGCCTTTGAGCCACAGTTTGGCAATCCCTGCCCTAGTCCAAGCCCTCCTGAGACATGACTGCAGGGCAGCGTAAGATGAGAATCCACATATGTGACTCTTCTGCTGTGCTCTGTCCCTGCAGAACGATGTTTCATCTGCCTCCCTTCCCTTGAACACCAAGTGCCTCTACTGCAAGGGTGGCAGCCTGGTCCCACCCTGCTTGCTGTCACATCTGGTAAGAACTTCTGGACATGACAGGCTCCATCTCTGTCCCGTTTCTATACTCCTTCACGGGATAACTTGGGGCAGGTCAATCCCCCTCCCTGGACCCTAACGGAAAGTGCAAACACGGGAACTCAACGCGGTCATCTCTGAGAGCGTGTTCCCTGCCAGCCGTCCTCCGTCCCACATCCCAGCCCAGCTCTCAGCCTCTCCCTGTCCTGGGACGTTTCAGTGCCGGGACACCTGGCACCCTACCAGTTGGCCCTGCCTGCCGCCCTCACCAGCAACCGTTGGAGCCACGGGTTCTATGTCACCAGAGGATGACTGCTGGGCAGGAAAACTTGAAATGGAAGCAGATGAAGTGTCTATTTTCATGCAGATGAAGCCATGGGAGGATACGTGATTCATGTGTGGAGTGCTTTCTGAAGAGCATGTTTCTTTCATTTTCTGGAAGACAGAAAGTTGGCTTCCCCTGGGGTGGCTGGTGAGAATGACATGTGGGGTTTCCTCTTTTAAAGGGGGATTTGGTTTGGTTTTTGTTGACGTTGTTTGGTTGGTTTCTTAGCTTTTGTTGTGTTGTGATTTGTTTTCATGAGGAGTTGGAGATGGAGGATCAAGAGAGAATGTCTTCTTGGGGGAGAAAAAGCACAGCCCATGTACAGTACCTCCAGGGTCACACAGAGAAGGTCAAGGTGGCTCCAAGTCATAGAGTCACATGCCTCGGGACCTGCCAAACACCAGAAGCCTCAGATAGGAAATTAGCAACAGTTTGCCATCTGGGTCTTGTGCAATTGCCATCTAAAGATTCGGAAGGGAAAGGCGGGAGTCCTGGTATGGAGACCTGGGCCTGTCCCTGCCATCACATTAAAGAATGTGGCCATTCTGCTGAAGCAGTTCCCTCTAGTCATGCCAGGTAACAATGGCCCAGGGCCTGGGCACTATCCAGCCCAGAGCAGCGCTCAGCATTGGCTCCCTCTGCTACTCTCTCCCAGGGCATCCAACACTGAAAGTGGGTGGAGACCTTGAATTAGGTATCAGGTCACTAGATCTTCTCAGGAAGCTCTAGGGGCCTCTAGGAACTTGAATAGAAGCCCCTCCAAAGAATTCCACTGAATCCTGCATTCCCCTCAGCTAGCAGTGTGCTGGTAAAAGTTTAACAACCAGCTATCCAGGGAAAAAAAGGCCCTGATTTACAACAGTTGCCAATTCCCATGGTGTAAATACTCCCATCTTGGCCAATTTCAAAACTGCCAGTGTGATGTCCACTGGCTCACGAAAGTTCTGAAGATAAACGTTCAGCCCCTGCACGCTGGGATGAACCAGCTCCAGCCCACCACTGCCCCTCGCCCGTCGGAGTCCAAGGAAAGAGCAAGAATCAGAACGGTCTGCCCAGGCATCAAAATGAACGGGGAATCCGTGGTGAAGCCCAGGCTTTCTGAGCCTGAACCACATCACAGTGGAGGGACTCTGGTGGGGGCAGGAGGGGCTGGCTAAGTAGAGGCCCCCAAACGCCCACAGGTAGGAGGGAGTGAGGGAGCTGGGATAAACGTTAGAAGCCGCAGAGGCACCAACCTCTGTGTGGTCCACACACACACAAATACAGAAAACGGGGAGGGATTTAGCCACCTCCTCTTCCTGTTTCCTGAGTATGTCTCTGTCTCAGTCCATCACTTTCCAGGTAAAGTCTTACTAAAGGATGTGAGGAAGCAGCCACCCTAGATCCCTTCAGGGAAGACAGGCGCCCTGCCTTTAGAAGGTACTAAGAAGAGATGGTGGCTGACATCGCAGCATCTGTCCCCTGAACACAGAGGCCGCTCTGTCTCCCCGGCCAGGCCCAGGTTCCATGACAGATGGAATCATGCTGCCCGCCCCCGTGCCCCGACTGCTGCAACCCCCTCATCCTGCCCCCCAGCCTCCCTGCCTACAAGTCCCGCCCAATACACTTCTTCTGGGTTGACGGAGGAAAACCTGACCTCCTCCAGCTCCTTAGATTTCCCTACAGTCCACACAAACTCACTTGTTAAAAGAGTATCCAAGGATTTGTGGACAAATGGAGGCCCCCTCCCTTGGGCAGCTTCAGTTTAACGGGAATTCTGGGATTAGGACCGAACAGTAACTCACTTATGAAAGATCCTATTCTGTGTTCCTCTCTCCTCACCCAGCGTCTGACACCCACAAAGAAGTCCTCCCGGCCAGCTTCCCTGCCCCTCGCTTTCAGAACCTACTCAACAGTCCAGAGCCGCTCACACAATCCTCCGAGCCCCTCCTGCTCCTTGCCTGGGAGGCAGGAGCCCCGGGCTCCCTTCCTACCTCTGCTGCTAATCGCCTTCAAGCCCCATTTAACCTCTCTCGACTAGCTTCCTTATCTGTTACATATCTATGGTTGGATTTTAAAACAGTACAGTTCCATACAAATTTTATAGAAAAATAAGGTTTATGTGGAACTTTAAAAATGACCAAATACCTTTCACTTAATCATCACACAAAAAAAACATAAGTAGTAACATTAGACATAATGTTGTAATAAGTGACAGAAGTAGTAATATTAGGTAATATGGAAAACTGAGGCACAGAGAGAGGTTGGGAAACATACCCAAGGTTATGTGGATAGGAGGTACCCCAATCAGAGTCAAGCTCATTCCTCCAAGCAGACCCCTGAGAGCGAGGGGCTACAACTAGGGCCTCACATCAGAGCCCCACAGCTTATCCCCTGGGTATGACACAGCCCGTGGTTAACATTCATGTCCCTTTAGCTCACGCCCATCAAATTGCATTCAGACTGATTCCATCCCCAGGCTGGATGACTAATGTGAATACGCTCAACATCAACTCTGGAAAACTAGGTCCGTCCTAAGCAAAGCTGGTGTGTGGGTGCCGCCACCTTCAGTGAGTCTGCCTACCTCTTGTCCACAATTTCACATCTATTCCTAACGCTCTTCATTGTCTTAACACTGGCCTTGCCCTTCCAAAAGAAAACACTTCCATCAAAAAGCTTTAAATTATATCCCCTCCCTACCTCCTGCCATAAAACAAGGGCTGACATGCATCGCTCCACAAAAAGGTCAAGAAACAGGTACCCCTCCCACTTGAAATATATATTTCCTTTACTTCTTTAGACATAGTTCTCACTCTTCTGTCCTGTGCTGCCCTGTCTACCACAGGGTTGAATTTTTCCACCTGTCCTGAGTCCTTTATTGCTATAATCATTCTTTATCATTGTCTATGGAATGTCCTGGATGCCATTCATCCCCCCCACCCACGACCAAGTCAGCTAAGGCAAGAGGAAGAAACAAAAAGGAGCTTCAATTACTACCATTTACATAGCACTCTGTCATAACAATAGCCTCCCAAAGCCCTCACTGAGTTATGAGAACAATCCAATGCAGTAGGCATTGTTATACTCATTTTTACAGATGAGGACACAGAGGTTCAAAGACTTTATGGATCATTCAGCTACTAAGTAGAAGAGCCAGAATGAGAATCCGTGTTCATCGGACTCCAAAGGCAATGGCATAACCGGGGTACTCCCTAAGAAATGATCTAATAAGCAGTTTCAGGAATATTTGCCTTTTAACAGCAGTGTCTTAAAACCAGAGCCTAACAACCCAGCCAGCAATGCTCTGAGGGGCAGGCCGTAGCCAGCAATGGCTGATGCAATCATACAAAGAACCCAGTGGGTCTGAAACGTGGGAGCCTCTCACTACACCAATTAGACAGTCACCAGTTCTGCTGACCATAAAACCAACCATAAATGTAAACAATAAGTCCCAATCCCATGGGTCTGGAGACTGAAAAGATGAGGCCCCCAAACTTAAAGAAGTTCTGAATCAGAAATGGGGGCACATATCCATATGCCAAAGTCTCAGCTTTCATCCACATAACATAGGGAATTGGACATAATAAGAGGTTCACCAAGGCTGCCCAGACTCTGGCAACAGCAGTCAGGTTGTGCTTTCTAAAGTCTCCTGTGGTCTGAGACCTGTGGTAGAGAAACTGATTTTCAATTTGTTTTGGATGAACTCAAAGTACAAACTTGCAGACCTTCCTAGAAATGAATAGTAAGAAGTGTGAAGTAAGTTCAGATCACCAGAGAACTCTGATTTATTTTAGAGACTTTTTCAGTAAAAAGGGGTCAGGGTACTATAGGAAATTTCTGGTGCTTCCACTGGGCAGGTCCCATCTATAGGCCTTGTTCACAAATACATTATGACTCAGTTAATGAGACTTAGTGAGTTATTAACCATCTTGTAGAGCTAATAATGGTTGACCATTATAGGGCTTAGACTGGGGAAGTATGAAATTGAGCTGCTATCAGAAAAGCGTGAGATATTTTCCTAGGCTTTTTGTATAGGATAAAGACCCGCAAAAGAAGAAGCTCAAGAAATCATTTGAGTGTAATGTGAAGGTGTATTCTCAAGGTGTTGAGAATACAACTATCGCTACCTAATGTGTGGCCTTTGTTGAAGAATGGCTAGGCAGACTGTCTGGGAGCAGGTCATAAAAACATGGAGGCTGGACCAGCTGGGCTGGGTTCAAAGGTGCAAAATGAAAGGTGAGCCGGGAACACCTGCTCAAATGGATTCAAGGAAGCTACCTGGGACTGGGAGGGAAGGGAAGGGGGTTAGTAGAGCTTCCGGAATAAAGGGGGGAAATGAAGAGGATTGATTTCAGCTGGTGATGGAGAAAAAGGGGGAAAGGAAAACCAAGAAAGAAGCCAGGGTGTGGTGATCGGCGCCCTGAGAAGACATCTAGGAAAAGACAGCTTCTAATGAGAAAAGGTGCCTAAGTGGATAAGCCTAACTCCAGGGGGAAAGTTCTATAAAGTGCATGAAAGAGGAAAATAGAGGAGGAGAAATAGCTATTGAAAGAGACAGAGAAGCCTGGCCAACTCACTGTGGATGGATCCCAAGTCCTGGAGGAATGGGCAGAAAAAAAGGAGACAAAGGAAAAGAAATTTAGAAGGAGGCTTTGAAGGCTAATTAAATTTTCACCAAAAGAGGACAGTAAATAATTCAATGTAAAAGCATAAAATTACCACTAAAAAGAAGGCAAGAGTTACCACTTAACAGGCTCTAGGGAAAGATAAACTGGGCATAAATTTGTGCAGGAAGTAGTCTGGATATTACCTGTTTGGAGCAGATTATTCTCCAGGAATATGGAGAAGAACTGGATCTGTGAGTTTCCTTACCAGACAGTTGAAGAGAGTGAGATTTTTATTTATAGTTTATAATGGGAACTTTCCAAAGATTTGTAGGATCTGGATCTGATGATACATAATGATGCTTTTTAATTAAAGAAGCATTCAATTTGCTTCATGGATATGCACATCTCCCCCAAAAGAAATCCTTATAACCCCCCCAAAGAAATTTGAAAAAGAAAAGCCATACATAAAACATCACTCATTTTCTAAACACCACAAGAAGAGTATGGTGGCGGGAGGGAGGAAAGGAAGATTTCTACCAATTCTTGAGAAAAGAATGAAATG
This sequence comes from Eubalaena glacialis, assembly GCF_028564815.1. Lineage (NCBI taxonomy): Eukaryota > Metazoa > Chordata > Mammalia > Artiodactyla > Balaenidae > Eubalaena > Eubalaena glacialis. The sequence continues at coordinate 107,489,123 of NC_083726.1, read as the reverse complement.
AGAGAGCTAAGAAAAGTGCCCCAACAAACCAAATAACCCAGGTTGTTAAGTGCATAGAATTGAAAGATGTTTGTTTAAACACACTCTCCCACAGTTGGCCACATGATTACCAAAACAGAAACTGAGCCAGGTGGGTTGACATTATTTATGCACAAGAAAGAATAGAGGTGGTGACATGTAACGTGACTAATGCCCCCATTTTTATTTTGTGAAGGTAATAGCCAAACTCTGCTTCTCAAAAACTAGAAGTTTGGCAGAGGCATAAAGAAGGGGGTAAATTCCTGATGGAACAAGAAGAGATTAAAAACAAACAAGGAGCGATCAAGGAGAGGGCAGGCCTCTGATCTTCCCAGGCTGGCAGGGGTGGGTGTGTTAAAAAATGATATGATACGAGGAACTGCTCAAGGACAATGGCCATGAAACCAAGGGTTTTAAAGAGAAAACCAGACTCCCTCAAGTAGAAGCAATAAACAGAGAGGCCAGGATGAAGCAACTGAAATCGAAATGATGACATTTAAAGTACCACAGAGAGGTTTCTAGAGGAGTTTGTACCAAGAAGGAAATGAGGAAAAACAGAGAAAGATACAGCAAAAAGTAAAGAAACTGAATACAAAATTCTAGAGTGTGCTAGAAATGTAAGGGAAAAAAGAGTAATGGTAAAATGAAGAGAGTGAATTGGATAGATTTTAGTGGCATGATTGAAATGGATAATAAGGGGATCTTTATGAAATTGTTTCTAGGAGAAGAAAGGTACAGAAAGAAAAGACAGTGGGCTTATTCCAGTATGCCAAGAATAATAAAGAAATGTATGAATCATCAGCCAACAACCCATATCCAACAAGAACCATGTTCAAGCAGTGCCTGGAGAGGCAGCCAGGCTCTGTGGCCTCCCTCAGACTTGGGCTTCTCCCTCTGACTCCTAAGGACTTGGGCTCCTCACCTGGACCTCCTTGAGCACCTGTTTTCAATGACATGTGGGGAGAGGGTGAAAAGATGAATGAAAAGAAACTCATTTCTCCTTTGGTTCAGTCAAAATTTATAAAGAGATGTTTATATAGTGCTTGATACAGAGAAACTACAAAAATAAATAAGAACCATGACTAGATATTCTGACATCAATAGAAGCAGAAAGGGGAGGATGGATATTTAAGATATAGAATTTGCTAGATAAGGTGGAGCAAAGCTGAAAGCCATGAAAACGAAAGACAGTGTGAAATGATAGAACTGAAGATGTAAAGGTAGACAAGAGACTGCTGTATAGTCTCTTTAAAGAGGAAAAAGACAGAAAAGGAAAAGTGATACAAAAAGGGGAAGTGATGTGGAGAGCCCTGCTCTAGAACCAGGCAAGCATGGGCTCTGATCTGAGTCCCAGCCCTTACCCAGCTAGCTCTGGTGTGACCTTAAGCAAGGTCGGCTATGGACTCTAAGCCTCTGGTTGCTTGACTCTAAAAGAGACTAATTATGTCTAACTACAGAGTAACTTCTGCTGTCACCATGACAGAGTAAGGATATCGGGCTCACCCTCCCACCATAAACAACAATAAAACTAGACAAAATATATGAAACAACTGTTTTCAGGTGCAAAACTACAGATGGTGGAGGGATGGGAACCTTGAGAGAAGAAAAACAGAAGAGGTGAAATCCACATTTACTCTGGCCTTCTGCCTGGGGGCTTTCCAAACCACAGCACAGGGAAGTAGAACCCAAACCAAGGCGGGAGGAAAAGGAGACCAAGTGTTAGGGCTACAAAGGGGCTGAAATTAGCAAGGATGGTACTAGAGGAGGGAGCTGCACAGAGAAGAAATCCTGAGTCTTTCACTGCAAACAAAGCTGCACATGTGCAGGGTGAAATGCCAGGGCCTAGGAAAGAATAGGTCCTGAACAGAGACTCCAGAGATCACATGGTTGGGGAGACACTGATGTTCTCAGTGGCCATAAGGGAGAGAGTTTGATGAACACTTTGGACATTCAACTGAGATCCAGGAAAGGCCACTAGGACTTGGGCCACCTGGCCCTGGGGCAGGAGGCACTGGACCCACCATAACAAAGCCAAAGGCTGACACTCAGCAGTATCAAGCTGACCCACCAGTGAATCAGCTGCCACCAAAATAAAGTCAATACTCTTGAAAGGATGATAATAAAATCCAATAGAAAATTATGACATGTCACAAAGAGGAAAGAAAGCAGTCAATAGAAGGAGTCCTGGAGGTGATACAGATGGAATTAGCAGACAAGGACTTTAAAATGAATAGGATAAATATGTTCAAGAATTTCAAGGGAAAAAATAGACATAAGGAATGAATAGATGGATAATCTTATCAGAGAATAGAAACTATGAAAAAGAACCAAATGGGAACTATAAAATTCAAAAATATACAATAACTGCAACACCTCACAGGATGGGCTTAACAGCAGATTGGACACTACAAAAGAAAAGATCAGTAAACTTGAAGACAGAATAATAGGAAGTATCCAGTTTGAAGCACACAGAGAAAAAAGAACTGAAAAAAGAACAGAGCTTCAGTTATATGTGCGACAATATTAATCAGGTTATATATACGTGTGTGTATATATATATATATATATACACATGAAGTCTCAGAAGGAAAGCAAAGAATAAATGAGGAATTGGGGCAGAATAAATATTTCACAAAAGGAATGACTTCCAAATGTGATGAAAAACACCAATCCACAGATCCAAGAACCTCAATGTATCTTCAGTGAGACAAACTAAGAAAACCACATCTAAGCATGTCATAGTCAAATGGCTGGAAAACAAAGATAAAGAGAAAATCTTAAAAGCATCCTGGGGACAGAAAAAAAAAACCACCTTACTACAGGGGAACAATAATAAGAATTATTACCGACTTCTCATCAGCATCAGTGCAAGCCAGAAGACAGTGGGAGGATATCTTAAAGCTGTGAGAGGGTAAAAACTGTTAATCTGGAATTCTATATCCAGTGAAAATATCTTCCAAAAATGAAGGCAAAATAAAGACATGTTCAGATAAACAAAAACTAAAAGAATTTATCACCAGAAGAACTGTACAATAAAAAATGTTAAAGGGAGAGAATTCTCTGGTGGTCCAGTGGTTAGGACTTGGTGCTTTCACTGCTGTGGGCTGGTTCAATCCCTGGTCGGGGAACTAAGATCCCACAAGCCGTGCAGCGAGGCCAAAACAAAAAAAGAACAAAAAAACAAACATAAAAAAAAATGTTACAGGGAATCCTTCGGGCCAAAGAGAAATGATACCAGGTAGAAATGCACATCTACAATACACGATCTACAAAAAACATAATCTACAAAAAAAAGAGTGCTGAAAATGGCAAATACACAGGGTAGATATAAAATGCTTTTTTTTCTCCTTTTTGATTTATTTAAAATACATTGACTGTTTAAAGCAAAAATAATGACAATGTGTTTCTGGGTTTATAATATATGTGGAAGTAAAAGGTATAATAACAATATCACAGAGGACAGGAGAGGGACAAATGGAAGCATACTGTTGGAAGGTTCTTATATTTCATGTGAAGTCTCATTAATCCAAGTCAGACTATGACAAACTAACGATGCATATTTTCAGCAATCACTTAAGTCAACAAAACAGTCATAACTAAAAAGCCAATAGAGGCGATAAAACGGAATACTAACAAATACTTCATTAATCCAAAAGGAGACAGGAGAGGGGGGAAAGGAACAAAAAATAGATGGATACAATCAACAACAAATGGCAACATGGTAGAATTAGACTGAACCTAATTTACAGATCTGTTGTGAAAATAAAATGGAAGCATGAAAGTGGAACTCGGCATCAAGCTGCCCTCATAACAAATATGAGGTTTCAACAGTGGGCTTTGGGATGGAGGGGAGGAGGGTAACAACAAAGGAAGTAGAAAAGTAGGCCTGGGGGATGTGAAAACTCTAAAAGAAGAAGAAGCAGGCCCTAAGTGGCCATGCTACTTCTCACACTGATTTTTCTGGACACACACGGCCATGAACCACTCGCACGGATGGGGCAAGGAGCTGGCTGATTGGGTGCCATTTTCATGGCTTTATGGGCCAGTGGCATGAACTTGGCTTGGAATCTACCCCCGTGGGAGGGGAAGCTGAGCTGGTCTGCAGGGCCCTTGTTGGAGGGGTACAGAAAGCAGGAGACAAGGGTCTAAATCTACCTGCTCAAATGAACAGCTAGTGGGATGAGAGCGCCCTGCTGGAGAGAAAAGGAAAAGGCTCTGTCCACTGAAAAGACTGTGGAAAAAGATGGCAGAAGACAACAAAGGCAGCAGATCTAGGGAGAAAAATGATATGCAAACACACGACATAGGAAGCGTGTAGCTGTAAAATTAGAATTTGACAAGGTGTTTAATAGGCAAAAGAGCAATTAAAACAGGGTTCATGTGTGGACAAACTGTGGGTTATTTAACTCATGAAGGCTCTAGAAATGGAGACACAACAACATCTCAACTAAATGTGTCATCTCAGTGCTTGTAGGTAATCAGCAAAGAGATGTGGCCAAGTGTGATTCAGCATAGTTCACGCATTTACTGAGGACTTTCCGACACCAGGCTGTTGTGTGTCAGGAGCTGGAGGATAAAGATTACTAAGACCATGTCCCTGCCTTCAAGAAATACCCAGGTCTCAGGGGGGAAAGACGCATAGAAACCAATCGAACGGTAGGGTGGCTTTGGTCCTTGTAACCCTCTGCCACTTAACAGCTGTGTGGCTGTGGCCAAATCACTTAACCTCAGTTTTCTCATCCATAAAATGGGGATAATAATAACTACCAGGCCAGAATGTTGTGAAGATCATTGTGTCCATGAGTTAGAAAGCGCCTAGCGCACTGCCTGGCCTATAGTAATTCAATGACTCAACTTGAGAGCAGGACACATGTTAGAATGTGGGTGGCAAGGAGAGGCCTCATCCCCCTCAGTATCCTGATTCCCCCCAGGAGAAGATGTCCACCTATTCCTGAGAAGGAATGAGAAGGGTGCATGGGTAAAATAAACTTTGAGAATCACTGTGTAAGCATCTAATTCAATTCAATACTTACAAAGATCCTACTGTGTGCCAGGTTCATCAAAAAACTAGTTAGCATTATTTCAACACAGTGATAGAGGGATGCATAAAATGCTAAGAGAGTACAAAGAGACGGCCCCCAGCCTGGGGTGGGGTAAGACCCACAGACCTTGGCTGTTAGCCAGGCAAACAAGGGTGAGAACTGAAATGCGGAAGCATGACTGTGTTGCAGGGAACTACAATCCAAGCTTTAAATGGTCAGCAAATTGCATGTCTGGAGAGGTAGACAAGGGCAAGTTCATGAAAGACATGCCGAGAAACTCACCCTATCCTGGGGAAGGTGAGTGCCGTGGACAGTGTGAAAGGGAGGCCCAGGGTTCGAGCTGTGCTCCAGGAAAGCAGGTCCCAAGCTGAATGTAATGAGAGCACAGCTAGCCTCAGAGAGCCCGGCTTCAAGAGAAATTCCTCAAGGGCAGGGTCATACCTCACTCAGCTTTGCTTCCCAGGCACCCACCAGAGTCTGACCCACAGAAGGCACTCAGCTGAACAGAATCAAAATTAATAAACTTCCTTATCCAGACCTTTTGCACTTTAAACCTTACCTCCAACTATGGGATTCACTCCATCACAGTTTTATTAAGCCCCCTGAGGGGTACACCCACAAGTGGGGAGGGAAGATATGAAAGCAAATAATTACAATACAGTGAAATAAAGGTTAAAATTCAAGTGCGTGCAAAGTACTTTAGGAGATAGAAAAAGGATCAATTCACTGTCAGGGGAAGCCAGGAAGTTTCCACTATGGAAGGAATATTTGAACTGGGTTTTGAGGGAAACACAGGAGTTCAGTAGTCAGTGACATGCGAGTGTTCCAGCCTGAAGATGGGCAGAGGGAGGGAGATGTGAGAGAGAGCTAGAAGTGTTCTAGGATGGGTGATCAGTACTTCCACTCACTGGGGATTAGGTATAAGAACACAATGAGAGGAGAGCCTAGAACAATGGGTTTCCAACCTGGGCTGCTCATCAGAAACACCTGGGGAGTGTATAACCCTCCAATGCCCTAACCACCTTCCAAACCAATTTAATCAAGATCTCGGGCTGGGAGCCAGTCATGGGGATTTTTTCAAAGCTCTCAACGTGATTCAACGCGCCAAGTTTCAGAATCACTAGTCTAGAAAGAAGACAGAAAGATTTGCAGCATCCCTGGAGGTCAGGCCCTCCTGGTGCCCCCCCCCCGGCCCCCGCGAAAAAAGACCTGCCAAAGCACGGCCACGGGCTTCCTCCTGCTACTCCTTTCCCCCCACCAGCTCTCTGTTCTGAAAAAGAGGTTCTCGAAGTGTGGTCCCCAGACCAGCATCAGCCTCCCAGGGGAACCAGGTAAAAATGCCACGTTTCCAACTGCCCCTGAGACTGAATAAACCAGAAAGGGGGGCCCAGCAATCTGGCTTCATAAGCCCCCCAGGTGGTTCTGATGCGTGCTAAGTGTGAGAACCACTGCTCTGGGACACTGATTCTTCCAAAGCTGCAGCCAAGCAGCATCTAGGTGTGGCTCTGCAGGTGTCGGGGCTATGCCCCCAGAACCTGGTGGAGGCTCCGCTTAATCAGCAGAGATGCTGGGAGCTGACCTGGGCGCCATCACAGAGGCCTGGGGTCGAAGGGGCCAGAGGGCGGATAGCCAGTTGTTTTCTGCGGTACCAGGAAAAGGCTTTAGGGTAGGGAGGCATGGGGTTTTGCTTATTTTCTCCTTTTAATACAAAGTGGCCCCGTGTAAGCAAACTTTCAAGATATTTTAAATCAGGACTGGCAGGAAAACCCACGATGTCGATGGGCATGGATTTACCATATGCATTTTTCCTTTGGAGGAAAGCAGTAGGTTAAGGTGCTGCAAGGTCTTATGAGGCAGAGGGGTGAGAAGGAAGAAAGGACACGGCTGGTTCTCTGTTTCGTCTTTGCCCTCCTCCCAACCCCTAACCCGGCTGAGAATTCACAATTCCTGGGAGGAAAATAAAATAAAGGAAGCAACAGAGGAAATGAGTTTTCCGTATAGAAATGGAAATTGCCTTTCCCCTTAAGGTCAGACAGTCAGACGTAAAGGAGTACACCTTGCAGAACAACCCCAGGCTTTCTTGCTGCTGGAGACTTGAGAAGTCAGCCAGCTTCTCATTTACTCAGTGAATTCAAAGAACACTAGTGGATTCTCTGCCACACAGTTAAAGAGGGCAAGTGCTTTGGGGTTTTTTACCATCTCCTTTCAGCTCCTCTGCCCCAAGCTGCAGTACTGGAACTACCTGTGCTTTTTTTTTTTTCCTGCTTGGGTAAATCAAATGCCCCAGACTGGGGAAAAAAAAATTGTTAGGTTTGACAGCGAGTGTGTAGCGCCACCTGGTGACCACTACTTATCAAAACAGCTTTCATCCTGGTTCTGTTGTTTCTATCAAAGGCTACATCTTCCAGACAGGTATACATTCAGATCTCATGCCTGGCCTACTTTCCCGTGGCAATTTCAACCTTGGCTGAAAATCTCCTGTCTTTTCACAGACACAAAACAACATAAACAAGCAACAGAGTTTTCTCTCTCAAGTATTTTAAGTCTTCTAAGGTACAAATTAACTGATTGACAAATGAAACCAAGAAAGAAATTTCTGGCTGTACCTATAAATCATGACAGGTTTTCAGGGATACTTTCTCCCTCATCATGATTCCTGGGGTCCCAGCAAAAAGGAAAGCTGAAGTACCCTTGACACTACACTATCCGGATTTCAAGTTTCTGAAGCAATATATGTTTTTTTTTTTTTAATTGAGGTATAATTTACATATAACATTATACTAGTTTCAGGTGTACAACATAATGCTTCGATATTTGTATACACAGCAAAATGATCACAATAAGTCTAGTTAACATCCGGCACCACCTATAGTATGGTGTTTGGTGACTGAAGCACTATTTGGGGCTGGGCGGGAAAGATGGTCTGCAGAGCTATTGTAGGTAGTGGAACTTGCAGACAAATAGGCATCAGGAGAAATCAGTCCTAGTGTTGGCACTGCTGCTAATCCACTGTGTGACTTTGCACAGGATACTTAATCTATTTGGAAACTTAGTGTCCCAGACGTGTTACCCTCCTATTTCCACATGATTTTAAAAGATGTTGCCTTCCAAAATGCATCTCTAAAAAAGTAACTAGTAACTTTTCTATCTTTAATAATCAGATGTATAAATGTCGACCGGAGCTTCTGATCATCATAAAGTAACCAGAGTTACCGTAATAACTTTACATCCCAGACAGAAGTGAAGACACTAGATCCCTCCTTATCCTGATCCCTGGTACATGTATGATTTCTTTTAGGCTTTTAGAATATTGAAACTAACTCACAGACCTTAGTTATAACTTTCCCAGGCCCTAAAGGCTGGGGAATCCCAATTTGGGAACCAACACTGGATAATCTTGAAGGTAACTTGAGTTCTTATGAACTAACACAAGGGAAGAATGGAAGGCTGTGGTGTGTGTGTACAGGTAGCATCCTGATTTAAGAAACATCATTACAAGGAGTTGACATTTAAGAAATACCAGCTCTGTGCCATTTTTCAATACAGAATGCCCATTGGTCCCCAAAATAACCTCTAAAGTAGCCATGCAGATGAGGAAATAAGCACAGAGAAGTCAAATTGCCTGCACCATACAACTGGGATCAGAACCAGGTCTGTATGATTTCAGAGCACACAACCTTTTGAAATAGCCAACTTTTAAAATAAAACATGGCAATTCTCAAGTACAAACCAACAGCCCCAACTTAAACCACTTTGTTGAATGGATACCCTATAGGTATTACTATGTTTCCACAAGTTCCCATCTTCTTAAAATGGAACATTTCTGGTTTAGCATTTATTGACAAACCTCTTGAATATCTACACAATGTTAATTCTTTTTACTATACAATTGTTTATTGTAGTAAAGCCAATTTCCTGACCTCCAGTCCATTTATCTGAAAACAAACTGTGAAGTACTTCCATTCTACATCCTGCTGATTTTTAGTTACTTGGGCTCATGTGTTATTTCAAGATATGAAAGCTCAGTTCTGGAATATTTTCTTCTATTATTCCTTTGATAATTTTTTGTACAGTTATCTCTGTTTTCTCTTTCTGAAATTTCTAACAGTTGAATATTGGACCACTTGAATAGATACTCTAGTTTTTTAACTTTTCTCTTTGTATTAGGGAATATGGTTCAGCTAGGAATAGAAGAATATCCAATTAAACGGTAACTTAAATTGCGTTTGTCTGGGTTTTCCCCACACAAGAAGTCAAGAGGTAGCTGGATTGGTATTATTTCAGAGGCTCAAGAATGTCAGAGCAGCAAAGATCTCTGGAACTCTCTTGGCCTCTCACCCACGACCACAAGATAACTGCTGCAGCTCCAGCCATCACATCCATATTTATAAGGAATAAGGAGGAAGCGGAAAGAAGCAGAAAGTGTTGCATCTGTAGCAAGGAACTGAAGGCTTTCCAGAAATCCATCCCCTGCAGACTTCAACTTTTGACTCATTGAGCAGAAATGCGTCAAAAGCCAAATCTAATTATAGTGCAGTCTAGAAAGGGAAGTTTAGTATCCCACCCCCAACAGTGAGGGTAGAAAAAAGAAAGGGGGGTTGTAAAGGAGAAATGTACCAACCTGGTATCCCATTTTCCAGTCTTTTCTTTTTTACTACTTTATACAAGAATTCCTCAATTTCATCTTCCATACTCTGTTAAATTTTTTATTTCTACTCTTATCATTTTAGTTTCCAGAAGCTCTTTCTTGTTTTCTGACATTCCTTTATTTTGTTGTTTTAATGGCATCCATTCTCATTTCATGGCTGCAATATCTTCTCATCTCTCTAAAGATACCTTACTTTTACTTTTTCTTTAAATGCTTTTCCTCTTCCTTACGATATTTTCTTTCTCTTTAAACTGATAGTTTCCACACAAACACACTTTGATCTCTGTCTTTTATTTTGGTGGTATCTCCCAAGAGTCTGATGATCCTCGGCTATTGATTTATGCTCAAAAATCAGACACAAAGAAGTTGCTTGGAGAGCCTGTGTAATTAGTCAAAATTGTCACCTGGCAGCCTGCAGAGCGATCAGGTGTTGAGCCACTCTGTCATTAGGGGGACACACCCCCTCCCAATTGTCATTACGTATGAGTATTTCCCCTGGGGCAATGGAATTTTTCCATAGACTTCACTCTGGTCTTCTCCAATCTGATGGAGTTGGGGAACTGGGTCTGAGTCATAAGCCTGGCGCCATAGTCGGAGCAGGGAGGCTGAGGGGAGCACACCAGCCAGCATGTCCCAGAGCCAGAGACTCTGGTCAGTTTCTCCTGAAAAGGAACTCTGTGTTCTACACCGATTAGGGAGAGGTTATCCCATACTGGTGTGGGTCAGAGGTATAACAGGTCCTTAGAGAAACTTTAAAACCATCTCCCTCTCCTCAGCCCCATGACTCACCGTTGCCCCCTCCACTGTCATAGTGTCTCCAATTCCTGAAGTTTTCAGGGGTTCTGGTGAACAAATTTGCTGTTCATCAGTCTTCCTTTCCACAGGCACTTGGGTTTTAGCCACCTCTGCTCTAAGTCAGTTACCATCCTTCAAAACACTTTTCATCTCTCAGATGTGATCACATCTCTTCCCTACTCTTATCTCCCCTCCAATTCTCTTTGTCCTTATGCATTTATGCCTTTTATTCCCTCACTGTAATTTTGGATGGGGTAAGGGGAGGGGAGGGAGAGCTCAGATGTATGCCCGTGTTTAATCTGCCATGCTTAACTGGAAGTCTGAATATATATATATTTTTTAATTTCTCAAATTTCATAGCACATTTTTAAAAAACCATATAACTATTTACTATGAATGTGGCACCGGTCTCCAGTCTAATATGCCTTAGCATGTTTATAGGTTTATACGAGACTGAAAAAGTTTGACCAACACTATTCTGAAAACTACATTTGGTTAGTAATCTCTCTGGATTCTCCAAAGTAAATAATTTGTTAAAGAGGAAGAAGAGGAGGGACTTCCCTGGTGGCGCATTGGTTAAGAATCCGCCTGCCAATTCACGGGTTCAATCCCTGGTCCAGGAAGATCCCACATGCCACAGAGCAACTAAGCCCGTGTGCCACAACTACTGAGCCTGCGCTCTAGAGCCCACAAGCCACAACTACTGAGCCCATGTGCTGCAACTACTGAAGCCCGCGTGCTCTAGGGCCCATGTGCTGCAATAACCAAGCCCACGTGCTGCAACTACTGAAGCACGTGTGCCTAGAGCCCGTGCTCTGCAACAAGAGAAGCCACCACAATGAGAAGCCCACGTACTGCAATGAAGAGTAGCCCCCGCTCGCCGCAACTAGAGAAAGCCCGTGCTCAGCAATGAAGACCCAACCAGCCAAAAATAAAATAAATTTTTTTTAAATAAAAAAATTTAATTTAATTTTTAAAAAAAGAAGAAGAGGAAACAAATCCAGATTGTGTTTCTGTTTTATAAGTCAAAGGTAGAGTGGGTTTTGAGAAGCAAACTCAGATCTTCCAATATTACAAGATCTGGAGGTCAGGATAAAGTGAGCTAGGCTTGTACATCACAGAAATAGCTGAACACCTATTAAAAATGTGATTTCCAAACTGTGAAAACCAAACTGTGAAATTTTATGAACAACTTCAAGATAATTAAACAAAAGAAAATGCATTTTCAGAAGCTAAGATACACGGAGGAAAAAAGAGCTAGGTAAACTATATGGAGAATATTAATGCACCTAGGGCTTACCTCCTAAGAATGGCTTGTGAAGCATACCTTTTGATCCAACAAATCTAATTCTGGGGATTTGTTTTACAGAGACGGTTGACCAAGTGTTCAATTATAGTCATTCAAGGATGTTTATTTTGGAGTATTTTAAATAATAACACAAAATGGAAACATCCTATAGATCCTTCAATAAGGCCCATGAGACCCAGAGGTCCGGTGGCCCCAGGAATGATACCTGAATCATGAGTATAAACCAAAGGACAATAAACCTGGGCGGCCAAGGGAGGGCCAGAGTTCAGCACCAGCAGGGTTTATGGTACAGCAATGAGTGAGGTCTCACTGGGCTGTGCAAGACCCATTGAACAGCAGTGCTTCAGGGCTGTGGGTGCTCAGTCTCTCCAACTCTCTGCCTGGTGTTTGGAAACCACACTGACCTCTTTAGACTGAATAGCTCCCTGGTACAGACCATGTGAGGAGCTGGGACTTCCTCCTGCACCTGGCAGTAAGAGGAGCCTCTCCCTTCCCTGCTCATATCAGAGGAGGCCTAGTGAAGAGTCAGGAATTTCACCATTGCCCAAAGGTTATGAGACCACGTCCACCATGGTGTCTGTGGAGGCTACATAGAATGTCAAGGACCCATGGGACAATAATGAAAGACCTAATATTCACGTCTTTGGAGTCCCAGAAGGAGAGAAGAAAGAAGGCAGAGCTAAAATAGTATTATCACAGAAATAATGGTTGAAAACTTTCCAAATTTGCCAAAAGACATAAAGCTAGCTTTCAAAAAGCTGAGTGAAACTCAAACAGAATAAACCCAAAGAAATCCACACCAAGACATAGCACAGTTAAATTTCCAAAAACTGAAGACAAAGAAAATCTTGAAATCGGTCAGAGAAAAACAGGGACAAAACAATTAGAATGGAGTAGATTTCTCATCAGAAACCATGGATGCTGAAAGGAAGTGGCAAAATATCTTTCAAGTGCTGGAAGAAAAGTACTGTCAACCCAGAATCTTATACCCAGAAAAAAATACTTCCAAGAATAAGGGGAAATCAAGATATTCTCAGATGAAGAAAAACTAAAAGAATCTGTTACCAGAAAACTAAGAGAATTTGTTAGCCTAAAAGAATGGCTAAAGGAAGTTCTCCAAATGGTAAGGAAATGGTAAGAGAAAGAACCTTGGAATATCATGAAGCAAGGAAGAGCGTACACAGTAAGCAAAAATATGGGCAAATACAATAGATTTTCCTTCTCTTTTTGAGTTTTCAAAATTATGTTTGATGATTGAAGCAAAATTTATTTATAACACTTAACACTATCTGATGTAGTTCTCAATGTGCTTGAGGAAACATTGAAAACAATTATACTATAAATAGGGAAGATAAAGAGATGTAAAGGGGGGAAAGATTTCTATGCTTCACAGAAACTGATAAAATAATGATACCAGTTGACTATGATAAGTTACATATATATAATGTAATACCTAGAGCAACCACTAAAAAAGCTATACAAAGAGATACATTTAAAAACACTATAGGTAAATCAAATTGTAAAAATGTTTCACCCAAAGGAAGGCAGGAAAAAGTAAACAGAGAAACAAAAAGCAGGAAACAAACAGAAAACAAAACCAAAATGTCAAACCAAAATTGACAAACCTCTAGCAAAGCTAACAAAGAAAAGGAGGGAGAAGACACAAATTACCAATGAATGAGACAGAGGATATCACCACAGATCCTGCAGACATCAAGAATAATGAAGGATTGAAACTGTGATTAAAAATCTTCCAACACACAAAAGCCCAGGACCAGATGGCTTCACAGGCGAATTCTATCAAACATTTAGAGAAGAGCTAACACCTATCCTTCTCAAACTCTTCCAAAATATTGCAGAGGGAGGAACACTCCCAAACTCATTCTATGAGGCCACCATCACCCTGATACCAAAACCAGACAAAGATGTCACAAAGAAAGAAAACTACAGGCCAATATCACTGATGAACATAGATGCAAAAATTCTCAACAAAATACTAGCAAACAGAATCCAACAGCACATTAAAAGGATTATACACCATGATCAAGTGGGGTTTATTCCAGGAATGCAAGGATTCTTCAATATATGCAAATCAATCAACGTGATACATCATATTAACAAATTGAAGGAGAAAAACCATATGATCATCTCAATAGATGCAGAGAAAGCTTTCGACAAAATTCAACACCCATTTATGATAAAAGCCCTGCAGAAAGTAGGCATAGAGGGAACTTTCCTCAGCATAATAAAGGCCATATATGACAAACCCACAGCCAACATTGTCCTCGATGGTGAAAAACTGAAACCATTTCCACTAAGATCAGGAACAAGACAAGGTTGCCCACTGTCACCACTATTATTCAACATAGTTTTGGAAGTGTTAGCCACAGCAATCAGAGAAGAAAAAGAAATAAAAGGAATCCAAATTGGAAAAGAAGAAGTAAAGCTGTCACTGTTTGCAGATGACATGATACTATACATAGAGAATCCTAAAGATGCTACCAGAAAACTACTAGAGCTAATCAATGAATTTGGTAAAGTAGCAGGATACACAATTAATGCACAGAAATCTCTTGCATTCCTATATACTAATGATGAAAAATCTGAAAGTGAAATTAAGAAAACACTCCCATTTACCATTGTAACAAAAAGAATAAAATATCTAGGAATAAACCTACCTAAGGAGACAAAAGACCTGTATGCAGAAAATTATAGGACACTGATGAAAGAAATTAAAGATGATACAAATAGATGGAGAGATATACCATGTTCTTGGATTGGAAGAATCAACATTGTGAAAATGACTCTACTACCCAAAGCAATCTACAGATTCAATGCAATCCCTATCAAACTACCACTGGCATTTTTCACAGAACTAGAACAAAAAATTTCACAATTTGTATGGAAACACAAAAGACCCCGAATAGCCAAAGCAATCTTGAGAACGAAAAATGGAGCTGGAGAAATCAGGCTCCCTGACTTCAGACTATATTACAAAGCTACAGTAATCAAGACAGTTTGGTACTGGCACAAAAACAGAAATATAGATCAATGGAACAGGATAGAAAGCCCAGAGATAAACCCACGCACATATGGTCACCTTATCTTTGATAAAGGAGGCAAGCATATACAGTGGAGAAAAGACAGCCTCTTCAATAAGTGGTGCTGGGAAAATTGGACAGGTACATGTAAAAGTATGAAATTAGAACACTCCCTGACACCATACACAAAAATAAACTCAAAATGGATTAAAGACCTAAGTGTAAGGCCAGACACTATCAAACTCTTAGAGGAAAACATAGGCAGAACACTCTATGACATAAATCACAGCAAGATCCTTTTTGACCCAGCTCCTAGAGAAATGGAAATAAAAACACAAATAAACAAATGGGACCTAATGAAACTTAAAAGCTTTTGCACAGCAAAGGAAACCATAAACAAGACCAAAAGACAACCCTCAGAATGGGAGAAAATATTTGCAAATGAAGCAACGGACAAAGGATTAATCTCCAAGATTTACAAGCAGCTCATGCAGCTCAATAACAAAAAAACAAACAACCCAATCCAAAAATGGGCAGAAGACCTAAATAGACATTTCTCCAAAGAAGATATACAGATGGCCAACAGACACATGAAAGAATGCTCAACATCATTAATCATTAGAGAAATGCAAATCAAAACTACAATGAGGTATCATCTCACACCGGTCAGAATGGCCATCATCAAAAAATCTAGAAACAATAAATGCTGGAGAGGGTGTGGAGAAAAGGGAACACTCTTGCACTGTTGGTGGGAATGTACATTGATACAGCCACTATGGAGAACAGTATGGAGGTTCCTTAAAAAACTAAAAATAGAACTACCATACGACCCAGCAATCCCACTACTGGGCATATACCCTGAGAAAACCATAATTCAGAAAGAGTCATGTACCAAAATATTCATTGCAGCTCTATTTACAATAGCCAGGACATGGAAGCAACCTAGGTGTCCATCATTGGATGAATGGATAAAGAAGATGTGGCACATATATATAATGGAATATTACTCAGCCATAAAAAGAAATGAAATGGAGGTATTTGTAATGAGGTGGATGGAGTTAGAGTCTGTCATTCAGAGTGAAGTAAGTCAGAAAGAGAAAAACAAATACTGTATGCTAACACATATATATGGAATCTAAGGAAAAAAAAAAAAAAAGGTCATGAAGAACCTAGTGGCAAGACGGGAATAAAGACACAGACCTACTAGTGAATGGACTTGAGAATATGGGGAGGGGGAGGGGTGAGATGTGACAGGGTGAGAGAGTGTCATGGACATATATACACTACCAAATGTAAAATAGATAGCTAGTGGGAAGCAGCCGCATAGCATAGGGAGATCAGCTCGGTGCTTTGTGACCACCTGGAGGGGTGGGATAGGGAGGGTGGGAGGGAGGGAGATGCAAGAGGGAAGAGATATGGGAACATATGTATATGTATAACTGATTCACTTTGTTATAAAGCAGAAACTAACACACCATTGTAAAGCAATTATACTTCAATAAAGATGTTTAAAAAAAAAAATGAATAATGAAGGAATTCTACAAGCAACTCTACACCCATAAATTTGAAAACACTGATGAAATGGAACAAATCCTATAAACAAACAAACAGACAAATAAATAAACAACTGCAATTCACCCAATATGAAATAGGTCATTTGAATAGCTTTATGACTATTAAGAAAATTAAATTCATAATTTTAGAACTCCCAAAGAAGAAATCTCCAGGCCCAAATGTTTTCACTAGACAATCTACCAAATGTTTAAAGAATTAATAATACCAATTCTACACAATCTCTTCTAGAGCAAAGAGGAGGGAACACTTCCCAATTCATTTGATTTATACCAAACCAGACAAAGGCAGAAAACTACAGACCAATACCCCTCTTGAGTACAGATACAAAAATCCTTAACAAAATATCAGCAAATAGAATTCAGCAATACACAAAATGAATTACACACCATGACCAAGTAGGGTTTATTCCAGGGATGCAAGGCTGTTTTAATATTCAAAATCAATCAATTTGATCAATCATATTAACAGGCTACAGAAGAAAAATCACATGATCATATTAATTGATTGTATCAATGTTAATATCCTGGTAATGATACTGTACTACAGTTTTGCATGATGTTACCATAGAGGAAAACTGCATAAAGAGTGTACGAGATCTCTTTTTATTATTTCTTATAAGTGTATGTGAATCTACAATTACCTCCAAATAAAAAGTTTAATTTTTAAAAACTCATGACATACCAAAAAAACCACAACACCTTATTTTTCACAAATATGCAACGTTCAGCTGACGTAGGCCAGGTGGCTCTGTTGATCTTGGCTGGCCTCACTCATGTGCATGGGGTTCAAATGACCTAGGCTGGGTCCCTCTGAGTCAACTGGGGAACTTGGCTCTGATCCATGTAGCTCTCATCCTTGGCAGGCAGGCCTGGACAAGTTCTCCTGGCTACTGCAGAAGTGCACAAGAAAGCAAGCTCTAATGGATACACCTCTCTGAAGCCTGGGCTTCAGTCATGGCTTTTGCGTCATGACTGAAGCAAGTCCCATGACTGAGTCCAGACTCCAGGGACAGAGCAGATCATTCTACTACTCATGGGAGGGTGCTGCCGAGTTACAGGCATGGACACAGGGAGCAGTGAAAAGCTGGGGCTGTGATGGACTCGACCTCACCATCCTTGATCACCTCGAGGATTAAAAACACCTACTGCTACTCTTCCTTCTCAGAGGCAGGCCATGGTTACTCTCCACTGTTTCAAGGATCATACAACAGGATCTAAGTGTTCCTTTGCCGAAGACGAGTCACAAGGGAAGAAATATATGATGTCTAACAATTTCCTACACTGAGCCAAGCTGCCTCTAGGCTGTCCTGCTGCTCCTTATCACCACCTTCCCCAGCCCTGACCCAATCTTTATTCCACTGCTGCCCCATCTCTGATTCTCTTCTCACCCCTTCAATCTTCTACATTGAAGTTTCTTTCCTGGCACTCACCAGACTTTTTTTTATTAGATCTCTGTCCAAAGTCACTGAGATCAGTTCTTTTGGTCTCCATGTTCTCATCTGTAAAGGGTGGATAATAGCAGTACCTACACTGCTCCATCACAGTGTCCACGTGAGGATGAAACAATTTAACTCACGTAATGAGTTTACACTGCCTGGTGCATAGTAATCCCTCAATAAATTGTACTGTGTGTTTGTGGTTTTTTTGGTTTGGTTTTTTTTTAATTTATTTATTTATGGCTGTGTTGGGTCTTCGTTTCTGTGCGAGGGCTTTCTCTAGTTGCAGCAAGTGGGGGCCACTCTTCATCGCGGTGCATGGGTCTCTCACTATCGCGGCCTCTCTTGTTGCGGAGCACAGGCTCCAGACGCGTAGGCTCAGTAATTGTGGCTCACGGGCCTAGTTGCTCCGCGGCATGTGGGATCCTCCCAGACCAGGACTCGAACCCGTGTCCCCTGCATTGGCAAGCAGATTCTCAACCACTGCGCCACCTGTTTTTTTTTTAATATGGAGGTGGGAGGCATGCTCAGTCTAACTGCAGACAGTTAAAGGAAACCAAGCATTCTAAGTTGGAACTCTGAGAATATTTTCCCATAGAAACACTGTTCTATACTGTGATGGTATTCTACATCACAATTATCACTCCTAAGGATTCCATGGTGCCAGTGCTTCAGCTTAATCCTATAAGTTAAATGGGCTCTCCTGGACTGGCCTGGCAAAACTAACCACCACGAAGAACATTACTGTAAGAGAAAAATGTGAGTTCTAAATAAGTCCCTTACAAATGAACTCTTGAAATAGAAACCACTCTTAAGTTTGGTGTTGTCTAGAATTGAATGTTGTGAAGGAAGATGCTTTGGAGACTGTAAATGTGTCAGGCTGATGAAGGGTAGACAGTCTGCTGACCTGATTTCCCTGAGCAAGATCCTTAGGAGTGGGACCGATGGCAGAGATGCTCAGGGCCAAGGGTGAGAAGCAAAACTGTGTTGTGAAGAAAACTAGGTAGACCCTGGGGGTGGGGTCGGATAATGGGAGGTCACAATCTATACCTGGATATACAGAGGCTGTGGAGATGTCTTGGAAAGGAGCCTCAAAAACAGAAAACAGGGTCTTGAGAGCAATGCCAGAGGGGTAGGTATATACTTGCTGGTGGGGAGACTGTGAAAAAAGAAAGGTTTTAACCAGAAACTTATAGGAATATATCTAGGATCCAAACAGAAAAAGAACAGCTAGACCCATCATTTGAAAATGAAATGCAGGGAATTCCCTGGCAGTCCAGTGGTTAGGACTCTGCGCTTCCACTGCCAGGGGCCCAGGTTCGATCACTGGTTGGGGAACTAAGATCCTGCAAGCCACATGCAGCCAAAAGGGAAAAAAAATGAAAGAAAAAAAAAAGAAAATGAAATGGAACGGCCAGAACAAATATAAGAACTATAGCTCCAAGGCTATACATTACACAACCTTAATAACCAAGTCAGAGATCATTTCAGGATGGCCTAATGTATGCAAAGCACCACGTGTGCTAAGTGGGATCCTAAAGTGAATAAACATCTCCTTGTTCTTCAGGCAAACAGGGTGAAGACAGAGGCATGGACAATGGACTCTAATACAAGAAGACTGATAAGTACTATAATCAATGCTCAAAACTTGCTATGGTGTAGCTAAGGGGAGAGAGGAGGCTAATTCAATTTGGGGGGGGATCTGGAAAGGCTTCTAAGAAGAGGTGGGATTTGAGTTGGAGTTTGAAAGACTTTGACAGCAGAGGTGGGGAAGGAGGCAGGTGGTGAGTGGACAGAGCACAGGATATGGACTTGAGGGGCTTGGTTCTTAACTTCCTATTTGACCTTGAGCATATTTAAAATGAGGGCACTGAACGCATTGATCTCTGAAGTCTAGTAGTAGAGACCCAAAAGGGTATGAGTTTGAGCATTCCAGTTTAGGCAAGAGTCCAGAAGTGTCCTGAAGCCCCTCCTGTATCAAAGGAGTGTAACTTGTGTTTGGGGGAGGGGTGGGGGGAGAGGAGGAGGATAATTCATTCAATATTCTGCCCAGTGCACTGATGCAGCACCCAGCACCATTCTGCTCACGTCATTTTGGGAAACTGACAATGCCCTTCTTAGAATGGTGATGATGCCACCACCACTGCCATCACCACCACCAACAACAACAACAACAACACTTCTTTGGCGATTACTATGAGCCAGACTTTTTTAGAATCACTTCACATATTTACATTGACATCCCATTGAATCCTCATACCAGCCCTAAGAGATAGGTACAAATTTTATTATTCCTATTTTACAGGTGATAAAGCAGAGGCACAGAGAGGTTAGACAACTTACCCAAGTTCACAGAGCTAGTCTTATGGCAGAGCTGGGATTTGAACTCTTGCGCTCTGGCTTCCCGCTTTACTTCTTCAATAAAAACACAAGGGCAGAACTGACCCCAGCTCTGCAGGCCTGTTCTGACTCCCTGGAATCCTTTGTTCTTGCAGCTGTCCTCAGAGGTCTGCTCTCAATGTTCCTACAAACCTCCAACAAGACAAATGTTATTCTCTGTTCTGCAACTTTTTATCTCTATATGAATGGAAAAGTGTTATATCTTTAAAGGTCAGAGCCTTGAGAACAGGGCTATTATGCATATTTCAGGCTCTAGGCAACATTCTTTTACAAGGGTGCAGAGCCAGCATGACTAAGCACAGGCAACAGAGCACAAGGGTTAGAACTAAAGGAATGGATCCAATATGGAGTCAGATCTGTTCTTCTCTGTTACAATGGTGGTTCTGGGTCTCCCTACCCAGAACCTGAGATTTACTTAAAGCTGCTCAACACACCTCTGTCGTCTCTTTATCTAAAGCTCCAACTTCTCACTGTCACTTCCAACTGAGACTGTTTTCCTTTGTACAGAAGACAGGACTCAAATTGAATCAGAGTGGTTCTGTTTTCTTTCTGCCTTCTGTTGTTGTAACTGAATCTGAAAAATCCCTTCTTTTGTCATTTACATTTTCAAGAACCTCAGCTCAGTCTGACATTTACTCCAGACCTATTCTATTTTTGGGTATTTGCTTTTTGTCACAGTCCTTGACAAAGACTCTCCTTGACCAAACTTTAGTCAGGCCCCTCTGAGCCCAGCTAGGCTCCCATCCTTGGGCATATTGTCCAAGAGCCCAGTTTTAGCAAGAATCCTGCTAAGTTCGTTTAGACAGAATCTCCCACCCTGATGTCTGATCAAATTCTTCATCCCCAGTAATTCCTCAGGTAATATCTGGTCACCTGGCTTGCCTTCAGCAAGAATCCCATCAGGCCAGTTTTGCAGAATCCCCGCTTACCCCTAAAGCTTCCTTAGTAATTTTCCATCCGCTCCCCTCCCCTGCTCCTTGGCTATGAATTCCCACTTTTCCTTATTGTATTCACAGCTAAGCCAAGTCTCTCTCCCCTACTGCAAAGCCCCACTGAAGTAGTCCCTATACCTATCACAATAGCCCTGATCACAATAGTGCCTTAGCGTTTTAACAAGTGACAAAATAAGTTTTTCTTTTACACCTCCTCGGGACATCTTTTGTACATGTACTTTTAAGTCCAAGAACTTCCTTTTAGCCTCAAAATCAAGTGCTTTTTTTGTTTCCTTCTTCAGATCACTCTCTCCTACCCTTCATTTAGTATGAGGCAGAATCAGTCTTCAACTCCAAACTGCCTTTGGAGCCTAAGCCTTTAACTACTGTGCTATATTATACCTATATTATCTGCAAATGTGTTAATAACTAAGTCATTGATTAAAACACAACCACTGGCACTTCCCTGGTGGTGCAGTGGTTAAGAATCTGCCTGCCAATGCAGGGGACTATGCGTTCGGGCCCTGGTCTGGGAAGATCCCACATGCCACGGAGCAACTAAGCCCGTGCGCCACAACTACTGAGCCTGCGCTCTAGAGCCCACGAGCCACAACTACTGAAGCCTGCACGCCTAAAGCCCGTGCTCCGCAACAAGTGAAGCCACCACAGTGAGTAGCCCGCACAACTAGAGAAAGTCTGCACGGAGCAACGAAGACCCAACGCAGCCAAAAATAAATAAATAAATAAAATTAAATTAAAAAAAAAAAAAAAAAAACACAACCACTAACAGAACCTTGAGATCTCTACCCACCTGCCTCTCAATTAAGCAGACAATCAAAGAAGAGCCTGAAGGGAACATGAAGTCCAGAGATTTTAGGTAATTTAATCAGTGTTAGGAGATAATTTCTTTAAAGGTAGAATCGTGACTCTGTCAAAGATAAACAAAGCTAGTTAAAGTAGTAAGGACAGATTTTAATCAGTAATATACTACTGCAATAAAGAAAAGTGTCCGGCATGAACTGAATTTGGATTTGTGCGCTTTGCAGGGAGAATGAGGGAATAAGGAAGGAGTGACTGGGGACTCAGTAGAGTCAGGGGAAGGATAAATTACAAAAAGCAGGAAGGGGAGGTTGGTCTGCCTGAAACCATCTGGGTTTGTTGGGCTTCTCTCCTCCAGAGACTGGGAAACAGGGACCCTATATTCAGGTGTTGGCTGGAACAAACAGTAAATTATGTTGGCAGTCTTGAGTTTTTTCAGGCAGGCACTTTAAGGTGTATGTGTGGGGGCCGGGCATTGGGTTGGGTCGGCCTAGGGAGGTAGCTGTGGGCTGTTAGTGTTTTGCTCAAGTCTTTAAAGGACAAGGTTGCGCCTAGTCAAGAAAGGGCTCAGAGGCACACAGCTAGAGTTTGATCAAGGAGAGAATCTTTGCCAACTCCCAGATAACAAAAAGGAACACGTGTCAAACATTTTATCTAACTCATTAATTAATAGTAGAACCAGTATAATATTACAACTGCTCAAAGGAGAACTCAAACTACTGCACACTTATAGGCAGATAAGAAATGCTGAAATCATTTTACAAATAGAGGCAAAACTGGAAAAACTAGTCCATACCCACAGGACAATAAACAGTTGCATTCACAAGAGACAATTTGCATTTTTATGAAAGGAATTATTTGCATTACTATCCGTTTCTTATAATCCAGTTTCTGCCTGTATAGACTTGTAAAAGAGCCCAATCAAAAGCTGACAAAGGTGCACATTTCTATAAAATCAAGTAATCCCCAAGGGTTCCAGGATTTCATTGAAAGGATATCCAGTAATCCCTTTTGCCCATTTCCAAACATTCCGGTTCTTCCCCACATCAAGGTCAAATAGTAGTAAAAGTAAGCTCAGAAAATCAAAAGTTGTTACCAGATTAATACAGACTGTTATAACTATAAGATGTTTTATAAAACCTCATGGTAACCACAAATCAAAAACCTATAGTAGATACACAAAAGATAAAGAGAAAGGAATCAAAGCATACCACTACAGGAAACCATCAAATCACAATGGAAGAGACAAAGCGAGAAATAAATGAACAAAGAACTACAAAACAGAAAACAATGAACAAAATGGTAATAATAAGTCCATATCTATCAATAATTCTTTAAATGGACTAAATTATTGAATCAAAAGACACAGAGTGGCTGAATGGATTAAATAAACAAGACCTAACTATATCCTGCCTACAAGACTCACTTTAGCTTTAAGGGCACACACAGATTGAAAGTAAAGGAATAGGAAAAGATATTCCAAGCAAATAGAAACCAAAAGAAAGCAGGGGTAACTATACCTATATCAGACAAAATAGACTTTAAGCCAAAAACTGTAGCTAGAGATAAAAAGGTCATTATATAATGATAAAGGGGTCAATTCATCAAGAGGATATAGCAATTGTGAATATTTATGAACCCAATGTCGGAGGGCCTAATACATAAAGTAAATATTAACAGATCTGAAGGGAGAAATAGACAGCAATACAGTAATGGTAGAGGACTTCAATACCCCACTTTCAACAATGACTAGATTATCCTGAAAGAAAACCAGTAAGAAAAGTTTGGACTTCAACTTTATGCATTAGATCAGGTGAACTTAACAGACATATATATAACGTTCCATCCAAAAGCAGCAAAATATACATTCTTCTCAAGAGCACATGGAACATTCTCCAGGAGAGATCATATATTAGGTCACAAAACAGTCTTAATAAAGTTAAGAAGACTGAAATCATATCCAGCATCTTTTTCCAACCACAATTACATGAAACTAGAAATCAATTACAAGAAGAAAACTGGAAAATTCACAAATATGTGGAGGTTAAACAACATGCTCCTGAACAACCAATGAGTCAAAGAAGATATCAAAAGGGAAATCAAAAGATGTCTTGTGTGGTTACAGATGGCCAACAGGCACATGAAAAGATGCTCAACATTGCTAATTATTAGAGAAATGCAAATCAAAACTACAATGAGGTACCACCTCACACCAGTCAGAATGGCCATTATTAAAAAGTCTACAAATAACACACGCTGGAGAGGGTGTGCAGAAAAGGGAACCCTCCTACACTGTTCGTGGGAATGTAAGTTGGTGCAGCCACTGTGGAAAACAGTACAAAGGTTCCTCAGAAAACTAAAAGTAGAATTACCATATGACCCAGCAATCCCACTCACTCCTGGGCATATACCCAGGCAAAACTATAATTCAAAAAGATATATGCACCACTATGTTCCTAGCAGCACTATTCACAATAGCCAAGACATGGAAATAACCTAAATGTCCATTGACAGATGAATTGATAAAGGAGATGAGGTACAGATATACAATGGAATACTACTCAGCCATAAAAAGGATGAAATAATACCATCTGCAGCAACATGGATGCAACTAGAGATTTAGTAAGTGAGGTAAGTCAGAAAGAGAAAGATAAATACCATATGATATCACTTATATGTGGAATCTAAAATACGACACAAATGAACTTATCTACAAAATAGACTCACAGACATAAAGAACAGACAGGTGGTTGCCAAGGGGGAGGGGGGTGAGGAAGAGATGGATTGGGAGTTTGGGGTTAGTAGACGCAAACTATTATATATAGAATGGATAAACAACAAGGTCCTACTGTATAGCACAGGGAACTGTATTCAATATCCTGTGATAAACCATAGTGGAAAAGAATATGAAAAAGAATGTACGTATGTGTGTAAGTGAATCACTTTGCTGTACAGCAGAAATGAACACAACACTGTAAATCAACCACACTTCAATAAAATAACATTTTAAATAAATAAATAAATAAAACATACATCACACACACAAAAACACTGCAATGTTTAAGATGTAGATTAGGTGGTGAAAGCAGAAAGCTCTCTGCTTGCAGAGAAATGCTGAGTTAATTCAGAGTTAAGAAGACTTCAGACAGCGTGTGGAGTTTGTAGATGTTATTTCCTAGGGTTAGATCTGCTGAGGTTCTACTGTCTTTGCTGCTGTGGCCATAGCCTTAATGCAGTTGGGATAGGTACAAGCAACTGAAGCCATTTGCCTACTGTAATAGGCAATAGGCCTGTGTTTATTGCTCTGTTCTTGTGTGAGCATTCCCAGGGCTTGTTTATCTTTTTCATGTACAAATAAGGTGAAAGTTTTTGAATCATTAGGTAGCCCTAGGGCAGGTGGCTCTTGTGGTGCTATTTTTAGTCTCATGCAGGCCTGTTCGAGTTTATCTTCCCAGCAAAAGGGTTTGGGAACTGAAATTTTAGTAAGTTCATAAAGTAGGGACGCGAATAGAGAAAAATTAGGAACCCAAAGTCTGTATAACCAGCTAGGCCTAGAAATCCACAAAGCTCTTTCTTAGTTGTAGGCCTAGGAAATTCTTCAATTAACTTAATTCTTTCTGGAGATACCTGGATGCCTTCAGCGCTTAGGTTCTGACCTACGTCATGAACAGTGTCCAAAAATAATTGGAATTCTGTTTAGAGACTTTATGTCCTTTTTCAGCTAAGTGTTGCAGCAAATAAATGGAATCTTTTACGGGTGCCTCTTTGGTAACTGAGCGCGGCAAGAGGTCACCCACATATCGTAAAAGGGTCGATTTCCCGGGGGAACTGGAGGGTGCTTAGACCTTGACGGAGTACTTGGGAGAAATAAGAAGGGGCCTCAGTGAACCTTTGGGGCATGACTGTCCAGGTATATTGTTGATTATTCCAAGTAAAGGTGAATAAATATTGACTGCAGGGTCTCCAGGGATGCTGACAAAGGCTGAACAGAAGTCTATAGCACTGAACCATCTTAAATCTGGCAGAGCTTGTGTCAAAAGGGTTTGGAACAACTGGGAAACAGGGAATGACTGTCTTGTTACTAGCTCTTAAGTCTTTGATAAATCACCATGCCCTCCCATCAGGTTTCCGGACTGGCGAGATCAGTGCATTACAGGGTACAGGGAAGGACTAATTCCTGGGCAATTAGGTCTTTTGTTATTGACGTGAGGCCTTGTACGGCTTCAGGCTTTAATGGATATTGAGGCCATTTACGAAGAGGTTTAGTCACATCTATCTGAATTTTTATAGGCTCTGCATTTTTTATTTTCCCAGTATTAGTAGTAGCCTACTGATTTTCAGGCACCTCGGTTACATTAGGGGATCTTTGTTGGAATCCTTCTATATCAAAGACAGATTGTAAAAACCATCAGAGATCAGGTTCGGGTTGATCAGGAAATTCTAAGGTGAGCAAAACATATTAGCTCTTTTAATTTAGAAAAGAGATCTCTGCCTAATAGATTCACTGGGGCTGGGTCACATAGCAAAAAAGAATGCTTTTCGGTAAAAGGTCCCAGAGCCATTTGTACTGGTTGAGATAGAAATTCTTCCTGAATTTTATTAGATACCCCCTCTATGGAAAACTTTTTTTCATTCTAAGAGATTTCTGAGAGTGGGATTTAAAGTAGAAAGTATAGCCCTGGTATCTACCAGAATTTGGTAAGATTTTCCATTAATTTTCATTTTAATTTCCTCTTGGCTATTTAAGAGTAGCAGTTTACCTGAGGGTCCCTCAGAGCTGCATCAGTCCTGGGAGCGGCCATATGGGGGCCCTCCCTTGGGGGCATTTGAGTGGATATTGAGGAATTTGCATAGGATCTTTGAGGACAATCTTTTTTCCAGTGCCCCAGTTGATTACAAAGGAAACATCAATCCTTGGGCCATGTTTTGATGGTGGACCCCTAGGAAGGTGCAGTGTGGGGAAACCAGGTATTATTTTAGGTCTCTGGCCTTGGAGCTATTGTAGCTGTAAGGCCATAGATTGAAGGACCTTTATGATGTTGGTCCAAAGTCCTTTCAAAGTGTTCAGCAGGAAAAGATGAGTTTTCACATAACGAAGGACAGAGGGGAGAAGTGGGAGGCATGCATCAGTCTTACAGTCTATTGTTTGGGGTACCTCGTACCTCTTGTGTCATTTATTTTTCCTTAGCCTTCCATAACAAGTTTTCTAATGAAGCTATTTTGGAATCTTGAAGCCTTTGGGGAGCTCTGCAGACCAATTAAAGCAAGTATCCTGTTCTGCTTAATTCAGAAAACCATAGTTTCAAGCGCACTTCTTAAATGAAGGACCATGTCTAATTGGAACATTCCCCAGACTGGCCATTGTAATCCTAGGTTGTTTTTAGTAAGATTTTGCCATTTTTGTAGATAGTTTCGGGGACCATAATTTTTAAACATAAAATAAGCAGATGTGCCAGAAGGTGGCGTGCTTGACTCTTTAGAATTTAAGAATCCCCTAAACTAAGCCTTTGGGTTTTTTAAACCTAAAGGGATGCACCGCTGGGCTGGGGATTGTGTGTGTTTTGCAGTGCACCTTGTTGCACGGAAGTTTTCTTGAGGTTGGCGGGTTACCTACTGTCGATCTAACCTGTTCCGTGGTCAACTTGTCTCAACACTGGAGTCTTTGATTTAGCTGTCGATCACTCTAACAGCCTTTATATGCTTAACCTGCACCCACCAATTTTTGCAGCTTTTTGGCCTCTGAGATCCCCACTAGCAATAGCCTTTATTTACATAAAACGAGACAAAGGTGCACTTTGACACACCAGCAGTGACCAAGAGATGCTACTGTGACCTGGCCAAGAGAAGGTCTGTGCATCCCAACAATTTCTGTGGAACCTTGGCCTGGGGAAAGGATTGAACCAACAGTGGGGACTCAACGAGTGCAGGCTGTGGCCTGGGGCCTCTATATGAACAGAATCAAGGGCTGGGGTTTTTCTATTTAAAACCTGGGAATTGTCTGAAAGGCTAAGGGCTTAGCTCAGTTGGCTCTCAGCAGAACCATCTACCAGCATAAGCTGACCTGCCCTGTAAGCCAAAAAGATCGGGAGCTCGATGCAAAGAAAGTTCAGAACCAAGAGGGAACTTATTACCCACAGCCCTCGGAAAGGGCAAGAAAGACAGTGAATTCCAAAAGGGGCTCATGGGTACATCACCTGTGTTTTTCATTGTCCCCGAAGCCATTAGAAGTCTCCTTCAGTCCCTCTGCTGCCACCAAACCTGCTGAATAACAAAAACTCAACTGAGTGAATCTTAAAGATCTAATTGGCTTTATTGAATGATTCATGAATCGGACAGCATTCCATCTAAAAGTGAAGAGGGACTTTGTTGAGCTGCAGAAAATGAAAGGTTTGTAAAGGCAGAGAGGGAGCAGGAAAAAAAGGAAATTATTAGCAAAGATGCATTGTTTTAGGCAAGGCCACCCTCCTGAAGGGAACGGAAGCGTCTGTCCACAGATTTCCCAGGACTGCCCAGGAAATTCCAGGTTAGCTAGAATCACATTCCTGGGGAAGGTTGAAACTGTAATTAGCTTAGGCATCAAGTCTTGGTCTGCTGCCATGGGACCACAAGTGACTCCATTCGGGGCCTGTTGTTTCCTTTTTAACAAGGGGCAGAGGTCGTTTGGTCCACCTGATTGCAGGGGTGCATCCTGGTACATGCATGATTGGGGACAGCGTGAAGAGAAAGGGCAGTGGGCCGGGCAGACACCTGAAGGGTAGCAAGGTATTATTGTCATGGAAGGAAGGAAATACACCAAATTTTTAACAATATTTATCACTGGATGACTGGATCATGGTGGTCTTTATTTTATGTATGCTATTTTATGTTTTACAAATTTTCTACAACACAACGTGTATTTTTACTTTTTTAATTTTTATTTATTTTTTGGCTGCACCACGTGGCTTGTGGGATCTTAGTTCCCCGACCAGGGATTGAACCCATGCCCTTGGCAGTGAAAACGCAGAGCCCCAACCACTGGACCGCCAGGGAATTCCCACAATGTGTATTTTTAGGATCAGGAGAAAAGTGGGTTTTGTTTTGTCTTTTAATATATAACACGTATTGAGTCCTGTCTCTGTTATGTGCCAGCTTGTTGGGTGTGGGAGATGCAAAGCTGAATGATTAATGGACATTCTCTGTCTTCAATGAGCCTGACTACCTGTGCCGACTGCCCCTTTCTTGTGTTTATACTTACCTGCCAAGACCTCGCGAGATTCTAAATGGTTTCTGCCCCCAGTGTCATTAAGTTATGTAGCTCTGAACTCCAGTAACAACTGTAGTCCAAACTATGAGATTTAGTTGTGATTATATGTATTTGTTAGTTCTTAAATTGTTTCGAATGAATGTATCTCTTCTTCCGAAAAAAGACTGTAAGTTTTTTTTTTAAGACCAAACAGTCTTAATATTTCTTTAATATCCCTCAAGTTGACTAGACTGGTATTCGTTATGAGTAATAAATATGAGTTTGCTGGTTAAAATTCACTTCGAGTCACCAAAGAACTAACTTTCCCATAACTGCCATTATTTGTCTCTCATGGATCTGTTTACCTAATATTTAAATGGCCAGTTCTTCCCCCACTTTTATGAAATTAGCCTTAATTCCCCTTTCACCATGCACACTTCCTTCATCTTCACATTTTGACTAGCCAGCGCTCATGGTTTTATGAGCATAAGTGTCTATTTCAGTTAAGAATCTGGATAGACCGCAAAATCATGTTTCTTTTTTCCTATACATAGGGAATTCTATCCCTAAAATTGTGACATATGGTCTTTAAATGAGTTTTTGTGGCTTTTACTATGGCTGGGGTTACATTCCGTTTTGAAAGCTTTTCCCGTAGTTCCATCTGAATACAGTCTTTGAATCTCATGGGAGAGGTAACATTGATATAGTGTGAAGCCAGAAAGACTAAGATTTGGATCTCAGCTCAACTGATGGGGGGGCCACTTCCGCACCGATACCTTACCTCTCTGGGCCTCAGTTTCCTTGTATGGAAAATGGGAATCATAACACCTGCCTCTTGATGTGAAGATTAAACATGTGTGCCATACCTGTCACAGAGGTGATCAGTCAACATTCGCTAAACTGATGAAAGGGAAAGAAAGTAAAGTACTATCAGGAAAACACCCTCATAATTGTCCGTGTCCCAAACGGCAGTGAGAGTCCCTGGTAAAGGATGCAGAACTCCTTTTAGAGTCAAATTACTTGGGCAAAGGTCAGCCCCTCCTTCTGTTAAAAAGCTGGGGGCAGGGCTTAGCAAGGAAGTGATTTCCTTCCCTAAGCCTCCTTTCAGCCTTAGTCCCAACCTGAAGAGGCTACACCCGGGTGGAGTCTTACATCACAAGAGCCTTCCAAAATGAGGAGCCAAGAAGACTTGGCCAAAGTTTCCTCTTAAGTTTCGTGGAGAGAGACTCAGGTATAGAAATATCCCTACTGCCACCTGACCTGAAGCAGGAGAAACTGCTGACAGCTCGGAGACCAGGTAACACTAGGAGACACCAGTCTTCATGTTCAGCCTTCCCAGCAGGGCACAGGGGACTTCAGTCCTGGTTTTGCTCATGAGGCAATCTAACTGGGGGTTAGTAAACCTAACGTTTACTGCATTTATTTACAAGTTCTGATCATGTAAGTCTCAGGAAGCAAAACTAAGAATCTAAAACTGAAAGCTAGCATCTAGTTTATTAGGGGTTTCCAGAAAATGGAGAAGTATTTAGGTTTCCCTTTCATTTCTCCTTTGCTCCAGAAGGTTTGGGAGAGTTCAGTTAAGAATACATAACTGGCCGAATCATTGTTAACATTATGCAGGTCTGTCTCATTGAGTATGTAGCAAGGTATGTGATAGTGTGACAGAAGCCCATGGAAATGCCAGCTCCCTCCCCCAGAGCAGAAATGGGCTGAGGACAAGAGTCCCTGGCTTTGAGCCCTGAGTACCTGTGGGCACTTGGGCACAAGATCTAGTCCCGGCAGACCCCCTAGAGACTTCCCTGAGTACAGGGCGCAGGTGAAATGGGGAATACTCCCCCTAGGAGGCTCCCTCCTGAGTTCCCTGCCTGCTCTGTTCTGTAATCATCAGAGCCTGAGTCTTTGTGTTTAATAAGACCTGAGGCTCTCTCTGTTTAGCTTCTATTGTAGGAATTTAAGACATTTTACCTCATTCCTCATTTCACCCTTAGGATTAAAGACCGCAGGGGAGGAGGGATGAAGACACCATAAGGTGAAGTTCAGGGAAGGAAAGGGAAGGGTGGACCGCCTCTGAAGGGCATAAGGGGGCAGAGGGTGCAGAAGGAGAGGCCCAAGGCAACCAGACAAAACTCAGCTCATAATCTGGCCTGGGAACATCCCTCTGGGATGAGTGTCCTCACCCATGTCCTATACTCGGGCCTTGTCTGTGCGTCCAGAGTGATGGTAGTCAGCTCTCTGGAGAGCCTGTTGCTAAGGGGTCCTCCACGCCCCTCACCCCTGGTACAGACCGGAGCAGAGCTCCGTCCAGGGCAGAGTTCCGTCCAGCTTCCTGGGGCCCTGGTGGCCACAGCCTCTGTGCATGCATGAGGGCTGTTTGCTCCGTGACCTGCCACAGGAAGGGAAGGAAAATCTAACCTCAACCAATGAATCCAGAACTAGAAAAATCCCTGAAGTGTGTCCTGTGATCTTGGAGGTCAGATGCTGCTCTGCAGGCCAAGCAGCGCTGCTCTGTGGTGCTCCCCAGAGACTAGCCACCGGGGTCTCGGAGGACTTTGGCCATTTAGGGGGTTGGGGGGAAGGAACCCTTCGAGAGGGAAGAGAGGTCAACAAAAGACCCTGTGTAACCTTGCTTTCGGGGAGTAGGTCTGTGAGAGTTTGCTGTAGATATGCAAGAGGGTATGTAAATACTGGATCCAAAGGGTAGGGCTGTGTGCACTGAGTCACTGAATTACAACGAGCCTCACAGGGCTTATTCTTTTCCACTCCAGGCTCTGAACCTACATTCTGGGGCCTCACCCAGGGCTTCATTTCCATCAACATAGGCAAAAAACTTACCTGTACGTTTCCATTAACCCAGAAGTTGGGCTGCTTCTACTTCGAACCCGAACAGCTGAGAGCAGAACGGCTGCAGTGGTAATAAAGTAACTCACTGCTGCTTTAAAATAAGACTTCGTCATCACTTTAACAGCTCTCCCGTCATTCCCAGTGAGGATAAGTAGGAAATATACCCTACGCTTGTTAAGTGCCTTGAAAGTGTCTGAACTCATCCTTTGACACAGCTGCAAGCGCTCGCCGGGGCTGGTCAAGGTCCCCTGGGTCCCGGGGGCTGCCTGAGCACTGCCCTGCCCTCTGCTTCTCTCTCGCCCTTGGCCTTGCCTCCTGGTTGGGCCCTCAGCTCCTTTCTAGCCTGGGAGACGGCAAAAATCTCTTCTTTCACGAAGTGGAAGCGCTCTGTGCTCCATCTTGACCTCTGCTTTCCCCCCTTTTCGGATGTTGCTCCTGAATCAGCAATTAGCAAACTCGTTTCTTAAAGAAGTCGGACCCTTCCTCTCTCTCCAAGAGCAGCGCCACACACACACACACACACACACACACACACACACACGTCCATACACACACAATTTTAAAGTCTTCACACTGCATTAGAAAGGTTTGGTTGGTTGGGTTGGCTTTAACTGACACGGTTTCTCCGGAGCGTAGTCCTGTGGCTGGGAGAGGGCTCCCCCGCTACCAAGGGCACGGCTCCTGGAGGACCCGCGGGTACCTCCTACCTACGGGGCGCCCTGAGCTGCCCAACTCAAAAGGATGCTCGGAATTAAAACCCGCCTAAACGCCCTCCCGGCGCCTTCCAGCGCTGCTCTCGGCCCGAGCTCGGCCACTTCCGCGCCGAGTCGGCGGCGCCCGAGTTCCGACCGCGTGTCCCGCTCTTTCTCTCGCGTGACCAGCTCTTTCTCTCGCGTGACCCGCTCTTTCTCTCGCGTGACCCGCTCTTTCTCTCGCGTGACTCGGGTCGCTCAGGCTCCACCCCGGGTCCACTTCCCTCGCTTCCAGGAACGTGAGGTCTCAGTTATTCTAAGCAGCACGTTTTATTCACCGAGTTGCCAGATGTGCATAAAAATACAAGAGGCCCTGTTCGGTATGAATTTCAGATAAACAACAGATACTGTGTTTTAGTGTAAGCATGTCCCATACAATACTTGGGACACACTTACACTAAAAAGTTATTTGTTATTTACCTGACATTCAAATTGACTAGCATATTTTATCTGGCAGCTCTATATCATGTTTCTTTCATTCATCAAATATTTCCCGAGAGCTTATCAGGTGTCAGGCATTATACGAGGTGCTGGGAAAGCCAGCCAAGTCCCAGGCTTCATATCTTACAAGTATGTATACTTTATGCACACACACCCATACACACATACTCTCTCTCTATATATATATATAGTTTCCTGTAGTCATATATATGTAGTCATATATATATATATATATATAGTCATACTATAGTCGTATATATATATGACTATAGGAAACTACAGGAAACAAGTGTGAATTTTGTGCTAAACCAAATATTTCCATGTCATTAGTTTTCTTAATTGCTGCTTTTGATGAATTTTCTTTTATAAACATATTAAAGCTTACAAAAAAGGCAACCTATTAAAATAGTTGTTTTTTTTTTTTTTTTTTTTTTGGCTGTGCCGCAGGATGGCATGCGGGATCTTAGTTCCCCAACCAGGGATCAACCAAAGCCCCCTGCAGTGGAGGCGCGCAGTATTAACCACTGGAATAGCAGAGAAGTCCCCAATGTTAATGAATAAAGACGCTAATATTTATTGAGCATTTAACATCTACCATGCACTATTTTAAGTGATTTACACGTGCTAATTTTTTTTTTTGCCCACATACCTATGTGATGGGGGGGTTGTTTTATGGGGTTTTTTTTAATGCTTCTTTTTTTTTTTGGCTGTGTTGGGTCTTCGTTTCTGTGCGAGGGCTTTCTCTAGTTGTGGCGAGCGGCGGCCACTCTTCATTACGGTGCGCGGGCCTCTCACTATCGCGGCCTCTCTTGTTGTGGAGCACAGGCTCCAGATGCACAGGCTCAGTAGTTGTGGCTCACAGGCTGAGTTGCTCCGCGGCATGTGGGATCTTCCCAGACCAGGGCTCGAAACCGTGTCCCCTGCATTGGCAGGCAGATTCTCAACCACTGCGCCACCAAGGAAGCCCTGTTTTATGGGTTTTTAAAAAAATTTTTATTGAGGTATAGTTGATGTATAATATTACATAAGCTTCAGATATATAACATAGTTATTCACAATTTTTAAAGGTTATACTCCAGTTATAGTTATTATAAAATACTGGCTATATTCCTTGTGCTGTACAATATATCCTTGTAGCTTATTTATTTTATACCTAATAGTTTGTACCTCTTAATCCCCTACCCCAATCTTGCCCCTTCCCCTTTTCCCCTCCCCACTGGTAGCCACTAGTTTCTTATCTATATTTGTGAGTCTGTTCCTTTTTTGTTATATTCATTAGTTTGTTGCATTTTTAAGATTCCACATATAAGCGGTATCATACAGTATTTGTCTTTCTCTGTCTGACTTATTTCACTTAGTATATCCTCCATGCTGTTGCAAATGGCCAAATTTCATCCTTTTTTGTGACTGAGTAGTATTCCATTGTGTGTGTGTGTGTGTGTGTGTGTGTGTGTGTACTACACATACCACATCTTCTTTATCCATTCATCTGTTCATGGACACTTAGTTTGCTTCCATATCTTGGCAATTGTAAATAATGCTGCTATGAACATTGTGGTGCATGTATCTTTTTGAATTAGTGTTTTTGGTTTTTTCAGATATATACCCAGCAAGGCAATTGCCGGGTCATATGGTAGATCTAT
Organism: Eubalaena glacialis; assembly: GCF_028564815.1. NCBI lineage: Eukaryota > Metazoa > Chordata > Mammalia > Artiodactyla > Balaenidae > Eubalaena > Eubalaena glacialis. The sequence continues at coordinate 107,454,210 of NC_083726.1, read as the reverse complement.
TTTTAGTTTTTTGAGAAACCTCCATACTGTTTTCCACAGTGGTTGCACCAATTTACATTCACACCAACAGTGTATGAGAGTTCCCTTTTCTTGACAGCCTTGTCAACTTATGTTATTTGTAGACTTTTTGAAGATAGCCACTCTGACAGGTAAGAGGTCACGTCTCATTGTGGTTTTGATTTGCATTTCTCTGATGATAACGATGATGAGCATCTTTTCCTGTGCCTGTTGGCCATCTGTATTTCTTCTTTGGAAAAATGTCTATTCAGGTCTTCTGTCCACTTTTTAATTGGGTTGTTTGTTTTTTTGATATTGAGTTGAAATGAGCTGTTAATCCTGTATGGGACTCTCTGCACTTCCTGGACTAGGATGTCTGTTTCCTTTCCCAGAGTAGGGAAGTTTTCAGCTGTTATGCCTTCAAATACGTTCTCAGCTCCTTTCTCTCTCTCTTCTCCATCTGGGACCCCTATAATGAAAATATTTGTGTGCTTGATGCTATCCCAGAGGTCTCTTAAACTGTGCTCATTTCTTTTAATTCTTTTTTCTTTTCTTCTGTGCAGCATCAGTGATTTCCACTACTCTGTCTTCCAGCTCGCTGATCCATTCCTCTGTATCACCTAGTCTACTGTTGGTTCCTTCTAGTGTATTTTTCATTTCAATTATTGTATTCTTCATCTCTGTTTGGGTCTTTATATTTTCTAACTCTTTGTTAAAAACTTCTAACTTCTCACTCTCCATTCATTCTTCTCCCGAGTTCTTTAATCATCTTCATGATCACTACCCTGAACTCTTTCTTGGGTAGATTGCCTATCTCCACGTCACTCGGTTCGTCTGGGACTTTGTCATTCCTTTGTTTGGAACATGTTCCTCTGTTGCCTCAGTTTGCCTGACTTGCTGTTTTTATTTCTCTGTATCTGGTAGGTTGGTTACATTTCCTGATCTTGGAGAAGTGACCCTGTGAAGGAGACATCCTCTGCATCCCATCAGTGCACTCCCTTTTCATCACTAGAGCTATATGCTCCAGGGGTGCCCCCTATGTGGGTTGCATGGGCCCTTCTGTTGTGTGGGCTGACTACTGTGGGTGGTCTTGTAGGCTTGATTGGCCCCTGGTCCAGTTGGATGCCAGGCCCTGCCTTATGCGGAGGCTGCCAGCTGCTGGTTGGCAGGGCCAGGTCACAAGGTGGCTGACCGCAGAACCCCGGGGTGGGGAGGGGGCAGGGCTAAGGCTGAATTACTGGAGGATGGAGTCAGGGTCCAGGAGACCCTGGGGCTATTGCCTTCCCGTTGGTGGGTGAAACAATGTCCTGGGGCTAGTGCCGGCCTACTGGTGGGCAGAGTCAAGTCCTGGGGTCTGGTTGTAGGGCCCAGGGGTCCTAGACCTGGTGGATGGGCCCAGTTCCTGACACAGTTGGCTGCAGGGTCCGGGGTGTCCCAAAGCTTGCATTGGCCTGTTAGTGGGTAGGGCCAGGGCCCAGCTAGTTCCAGGGCTGGTGCTGGCCTGCTAGTGGGTGGGCTGTGTCCACAGGCTGCAGGGCTGTGGTTGTGTTGTGGCTGGTGTCTGCCCACTGGCGGGTGAGGCTGGTCCTGAGCTTAGAGCAGGCTCGCTGGAAGGTGGGGTCAGGGCCCAGGGGGTTGTGGGGTCTCTGGCTGGAGAGCCCTGGGGGTCCTGGGTCTAGTGCCTGCGCACTGGTGTATGGGGCGGGGTCCTGGGCCCTCTGGTGGGCAGGGCTGTGTCCAGGGGCAGCTGTGGACTCAGGGGGTCTTAAGGCAGCCTGTCTGCTGATGGGTGGCGCTGTGTGTATGCCCACTTAGTTGCTCAGCCTGAGGTGTCCCAGCCCTGGCGCCTACAGGGTGCTGGGCCACTGCGAGGCTAATCCCCGAGGCTAATAAGCTAGAGGGAGGATTCCAGAATGGGGCGGGCCAGCACCAGCATCCAGATAGTAGAAGGAACTCCCAAGAATGGCTGCCACCAGTGTCCATGTCCCCAGGGTGAGCGGCAGGTGCCTCCTGCCTCTCCAGGAGACTCTCCAAAGTCAGTAGGTACGTCTGACCCAGGCTCCTTTCAAATGACAGCTTCTGCTCTGGGTCCCAGAGCGTGTGAGATTTTGTGCGTGCCCTTTAAGAGCAAAATCTCTGTTTGCCCCAAACCTCTCCCTCCTTTGAAGAACCTCTGCAGCTGTAATTGTTCTCCTGTTTGTGGGTCACCCACCCAGGGGTATGGGACTTGACTTCATCACAACTTTGCTCCTCTGGCTCGTTTTGCTGTGGTTCCTTCTTTCTATCTTTAGTTGTAGAAGATCTTTTCTGGTAGGTTCTGGTCTTTTTTATCGATGGTTGTTTGGCAAATAGTTGTGATTTTGGTGTGCCCTTGAGAGGAGGTGACCTCAGGGTCTTTCTACTCCACCATCTTGGCTGATCTCCTGCCAGGGTCATTGTTTTGTTTTGTTTTGTTTTACCCCATTTTACAGATGAAAAAAATGAAGGCAGAAATAAGTTAAGGTATGTAGCCAGTCACACAGCTAGTAAGCCGATGACCCAGGATTTGAACTAGGTTAGCTGTCTCAAGAGACCAGCCCATTAACCACTACTCTGTACAGACCAACACTTGAAGTATAGTTTGCAAGGGATTTTCACAGCTTGTAATTTAATCCTTCTATGGTTAGCGAGTTCAAACAATATGAATCGCATCTTGTAAATGGAAAAACTACACCTCGCTGGAGGCTACATGATCTGCCTCAGCGCCCTTGCCAATAAGTATGAAAAGCAGCTCTTCCACCACCTTTTCACCCCACATGCTACACTCTCCCCGTTCCGCCACCTGAAAACCCCTTGCAGCTTCTCTAGAACAGTGTGGCCCTAAGTGGGTTTCATAAATATTTTTTTAAATCAAATACTTGTTCAAACACTTAAATGCTATTCTAAATGCTTTACAAATATTAACTCATTTAATCTGTGTAACAGAAGGAAACAGGTACTATTCTCATCCCCATTTTATTATTTTTTTTTTAAAGATTTTTTTTGATGTGGACCATTTTCAAAGTCTTTATTGAATTTGCTACAATATTGCTTCTGTTGTTTCTACGTTTTGGTTTTTTTGGCCACGAGGCATGTGGGATCTTAGCTCCCTGACCAGGGATCGAACCTGTACCCCATGCATTGGAAGGCGAAATCTTAACCACTGGACTGCCAGGGAAGTCCCTTCGTCCCCGTTTTAAACATGAGGAAACTGAAGCCTGGAGAGTATGTCACATAACTGCTAACGGCAGAGCCAGGATTGGAACCCAGACAGTCTGTCTCAGAATAGGAAAAAGTCCACAGTTCATTGCCAAGTGCCTTTCTGCCCCAGGCATTACTGTAGGAGCTGGACACCCAGCAGAGAAAAAACAGCACACGAACATGCCTGTCCTCATGGCACTTACATTCCATTGTGGAAAAGAGAATGAAGTCTAGATAAACTGGAAGACCTGGGAAGGATCCTCATGGGTGTGACCGAAACTGGGCCCCAAGAGGGGAAGAATGGTTGACCTGTGAGAATGGGGCGAGGAGGGGGGCGCAGGCAGAGCGAGGTGAGGGCAGAGATGCTGAAGGGATTCCAGACAGCAGAAGGTTCCCTGCAGCGCATAATGGGCGCGTGACATCGGGAGTAGGTGAGGGAAGGAAGATAGTCCAAGCCCCGGAATAGGACAGGCGTGGGACGAAAGGGAGGGAGGAGGACCCAGTGGTGGTGACCCCCAGTCTACACCACGCCCCTCAAGCACTGCTCACGCTCAGTTACCCGAGGCAGGTCTGTGGGGCTTTGGAGTCGTGCAGATACATCTGTGTGTGCAGTAGGTGTCTCAGGTTTTGCAGCCCTGCCCTTGGCCACCCTGGCAGATCACTTCTGCCCCCTCCATCTGCACCTGATGTTCTGGCACAGCCCCTGCATCTCCCTGCTGGCATCACTTCCTTCAGAACTGCTTTCTCGAGGCCTGGCCACAGAGTGCTTCCTGGATGAACAGCTTCCTATCATCCAGTGTGAGGCTCTTCCAAAAAAAGATAGGAAACAACAATGGAAACAGGAAGCATCGGCAGGCCTGCAGGGGAGATGTCTCAGCCCTCACACCTCCTTCAAATAGTAATAGAATCAGAGGGGAAAGTTAGAGAACATTCGCTGTGAAATCAGAGGACCAAAAGAATTGAGAGACTTGCCCAAGCACTTTGCAAGTTATAAACTGAGCCAACCCTGGACCATCGGCCTCCAGACACACAGTCGAATTGATCTGAACCACGTCACACTGCCTCAAACCCCATCTGCGGTCATGTCCCAATTCTTTATCAGTTGGTCCTGGTGTGAGAGGGGACAGTGGAAAGAAAAGGAGAGACATGCCAGCCGATCCCATTAATATCACTACAGCTATTTATTATCACACCAGTTCACATGCCAAAAGACACTCTTAAAGTTGGACCATTAAGGGAAGGGTCCATGATTAAGAGCCACATCAAGGACAGAGTCAGAGGGCCTGGGATGACAGTTGTACTAAAAAAAAAATAGCTACCGTTTTTGAGCCAGGTTCTGTGTTGGGGCTTCTCATGCATTACATTGTACCCTCACAATACCCCTGCAAGATGACTATTATTATTTTCAATTTACCTAAAGGAAGCTCAGGTTCAGAGAGGTGAAGTAACTTGCCCCAGGTCACACAGCTAGTCGGTGGTATGGCCAGGATTGGAACTCAGGACTGTTCGACTGAGAAGCCCAAGCTGGTTTCCAGCACACGCACTGTCTGTGAAATTTTAATCCAATGACAGTTGGTAGATCTGGGCTCTCTGGCATCTGGGACAAAAAGGAAACCATAGTCCTTAAGATACAACCAAAGAAAGCAAAGTAGATCAGAAAGAAATGATTTCCTAGCAGACAACCATTTAAGGAATTATTTCATGAAAGCTTAAATTGAACACAATCAGTTAATTACATCTATCTGGTTATTCATATGGAAATAAAGATGAAACTTCCATCCCTGTCATTTTAGTGCTTGTATTGATCTTTCTAAAACATGTCTGTGGTCACATCACTCTCCCGCTCCAGACTTTGAAAAGCTCTCCATTGCCTCCATCAGTGCACTTCAAACTTGTAAAAAAAAAAAAAAAAAAAAGCAGGATTTTTTTCTTCAGATAAAATCTTACATGGAATGCTAAATATGGCAAGGAATAGAAGCAAACCTTTCCAAGCTAAAGCAGTGAGTAAAGGAAGAATGGAGAGAGGCCAGGGAGGGCCAGGGACCCCAGACAGTTCCCTCCCCTGAGCTGGCCTCTCCCCTTGCCCAGCTACCCTCTCCCAAGAAGACTTTTAACTGCCCTCCACAGTCTAGGGCCCCTTCTGAAATGTACTGATCTACAGACATGAGAAAATGCAAAGCTTTCAGCCTGACCTTCCAAGGCCCCCATCACCTGGCCCTGACTGCCACTTCACCGTGGTCCCTCCACATCCTTAGCCCCAGCTCTCCACAAAGCACAGGTTTATGCTCCACCAGATCTCTCTCCACTCTTCAAACACATCCTAAGTTCACCCAGCGCCTGCCCTCTGCCCAGCCTGTTCTAAGGCCCAGTAGCCAGCCACCCATCCAAACACTTTCTTTCCTTCAAGGAGCCTGCACTTGCCCTCTGTTCGCGGCTGTCTTTCCTCCCCACCTCCCGCGCTGGCTCTTGCATCTCTGTTCGAGCTCCGAGCTTGCCCTCTTTGTCTGGAGTTATCTATGTACAAGTCTCATCTCTGTTAAGATGGAACTTTCAGAACCAACCCTGGCTTTTCCATCTCGGATGACCCCCTGCCCCCCAGCACAAAGATAATAGGTGCTGAATAAATGCTTATTGAGTTTCACCCCGTCTCTCCCGACCTACAAAGAGTAGGTGGCCGCCAGGTAGATGGACGCGTGTGGACTTTGTCGTTGCAGCCCTGCCATGTGCACCACTAGCGCCTGCGACCTGGAGGAGATCCCCCTGGATGATGATGACCCAGACAGCATGGAATTCAAAATCCTGGAGTTCTACGTCAAACACCACGTCTTCAAGAACACCTCTGCTGTCTTCTCACGAAAGCTCCCGAGAACAAGAAGTTTGTCCCAGAAAGGACCGGAGAGTTGGCCGGCAAACGAAGGACCGTGGACTTGCAGAAATTCCCAATCCAGGGAGAAGGTCATAAACGTTGCCAAGAAAAAGTCGTCTTGGAGAACACTCTTTGGAGTAGCAGAGAAGGAGGAAGGCTCTCAGAGCTCGCCTCCGGAGTTCCGTTTGGAGGGGCGAAGTGCGGTGGGACCTCAGAGGGGTCCTCACGGTCCGCAATGGCCGAGGTCCCTCTCCAACGTGGAACAGCACTTAGAGCGTGAAGGTAGGCTTTTGGGGATTCTTTCTCTTCCGCAGCCATGTCTTTCCCTTCTTTGTGCGCCTGGGGGCTCACCTCCTCCCAGCTGGTAATGGGGCCTTACGCAGGGCACTCTTTGAACCTCAGCTTCCCAACCTATTAATACTCAATTCTAATTGCCCTGCTTTTCTCAAGACTGAGAAGAAAGGAAGAGGATGGCCGTGAAGGGTGACGGGACTGGTTTCTGGCTCCACCGTCTATAATTAAACTTGCTGCCCAAATTCCTAATCCTCAGTGCCAGAGACCAATATAAGATAAATAGCCCCAGCTGGGCTCAGCCCGCTCTTCTTCCTGAGGGAAGTCAACTCCCCTCTCTGGGCCTCTGTGTTTCCATCTGTACACTGGCCTCTGAAGGTGGATGGAAAGATCAGATAGCTGTACACAAAAATACTTTTCAAAGTACAAGCCACTCACAAAACAACCAAGAAGCATTTTGACAAAATCTTCCTTCAGTGGTACAAAACACACTGTATTGAACAAACATTTTCATGAAAGGCCTTATCAGAATTGCCCTTCATCCACAAACCCTGGCATAACCATCTTCTTCCCCTCCAACAATACCTTGTGCCCAATGCCCAGATTTTAAAAGAAACCCCCCTCCTGCTGGGCTGATTGGCCTGTGTAACTTGTCAATAATTAGTCAACAGGTGGCAGTAATGTCTCAATTTTTAAACATTGTGATGGCTGTCTTACTTAGAGAATCAGCCCGCACAATGACACCTTTAGATCATTCACTGTGATCAAGGAAACTTCCATTTCCTATTAGACTTATAGAATTTTAGGAGAGAGGAAGTTAGGGTCGGGATTACCTGGGGAACTCCTCCTTCCCCCAGGGGTACAGCAGGCTGCTTCTACTGGGGGTGGTATCTGAGCTCTGGAGCAAACAGAATAGTTTGGGGGCACCTCAATAGGCTTTTCTGCTTGTCCTGTTCTTTGGAGTTTGCCAGGAAACAGAAGATTTTACAGACTTTAACCTTCTGGCTTTCCTGAGAAAAATGATGTTCTGTATTTCAATATTACTGAAGTGTCATTCGACCTTTTTTATTTTCTAAAATTTCCAGATCTCTGTGTAGATATATAGATATCCCTACAAAAGTAGAAATGGTTACCTCCTAAGGAAGCTTAGCTTTAAAGATTTAAGTACTGTTGTTCCTCCCTTCTCACCTTCCTCTCTCCTTGCTTTCTTGTTTAGTTAATTATGTGGGTAGTTAGTTGGTTTTATGTTGGGTGTGACCCAAGAGGGACTCACGTTCTATTTCTATTTTGCCACATGTAAATCAGAGCTCAGCAGTTGGCGTCCCCTGGGTTCTTTTAACTAAAGGTCGCAATTTAGCCTGTGCTGCCATTTCCAGGACTCAGACACCAGGCTGGAGTGAGAACTATGAGGTTATGTCCCAAGACCAAAGTCTCATAGTGAGAGGCCTTGGAATGTAGAAAAATGCATGTCAATACCAATTTTAGTAACACCAACCCGGGTTTTTTTGTGAATCTTTTTTTCTCCACAGCTATGATTCGCTACAACTTCAGTAACATACAGATTATTTTTCTCTCCCATAAAAGAAAACCACAGTTTGGCAGCCCAGGCTTGATCTACCAGTTCCACAGTCTTTAAGGATTCCTATTCTGCCATCCCTCAGCTAGTTGCTTCCAACCTCAAAGTCACCTTAAAACCCAACGTGGCTGTTGGGATTCCAGCCATCATGTCTACATTCCAAGCAGGAAGAAAGAGGAAGCAAGGGAAGGACCAAAGTGTATCACCTTCCTAGATAATTCAGCTCCCTTTCAGAGAGCTTTCTTAAAACTGTACCCAACTTCTTACATCTCAGTGGCTACTCCTTACTGCAGACGAGGCTGGGAAATGTAGTGTTGTCAGCTTCCCCTGGCATTTCAGGGATCTGTTACTAAGGAAGAAAAAGAAAATGGATACTGGGTAGGAAATAGCAGTCTCGACCATATGGAATTCTCTCCCAAACGCCCTGCCTCTTCTCTTTAAAACAAATGCCTCAAGCCCAGTGCCTTCCCAACCCCGCTCTCTCCTGCTCTCCTTAATCCCACAATGAGCCCCCAGAATAAACTCAAAAGGATGGGCAGCCTTTCTGTTCTCTCTCCATGCCCATCCAATGTTCCCTTGCCTATCAGATAGGACCAACTCTGATGAGAAGGGAATTTTTTTTTTCCAGTTTTTAAAATTAAGGTATTAGAATGGGAATCTTAACTAGAGCTAATTCATCTGAGTCAAAATGAGGTTGCTTATAGTTTTTCCTGCACATATTTCACCTGCATCCCTCCAATCCGCAGAAACAGATACACATACACAGGTTAGTCAGCTTGGGTACCTCCACATCTGCTGGGGGTCTTGTGATTGCCCTGCCACATGGCGGGGGCTGGGGGATGGGGAGGGACAACCTCGGGGGCCCTCATCTGCCTCCTTTGAGGGCAAGGTGGGCGCAGTGTGACTTCCGTGGAAGAGAGCGTGTTAATCACCCTGCAGGCTGCACAAGGTTGCAGAGAGGAAAGCATGTGGAAGCTTTCCTCTCCCGTCTCCTGCGGACACAAGGGAAGGCTCCCACTGGTTTTGGGATCCAGCCTCTTGCCACCTCCTTCCGTGGGTGGCCAGCATTCACGAGGAAGCCGGTTGGGCTGCAGTAAGGTGATTTAAAAGTGGAAAGTACTTTTGGTTGGGTTATTAAAATGGGAAGGAAAAGCACTGATCCTTCTCTCCTTGACCTCTCCAATTCTTCTCTCTCTAATCCACTCCTGATCTGTTTTTGAACCCTATGGATGGAGCATCATGAAAAATGTGGCTTTTTAAGGAAGCCATTATGCCTTTTTTTAAAGGCAGGCATTGTGGACAGAGCGTCAGTTCCCATGGCCTTTCAGTGAATGCCCAGGGGGGTGAAGGGAAAGCACCAGAGCTCCATGTGATGGGCGAATCCAGGGAGAGAGGATCAGGAATCACCTTGGCAGCTCCTTAGGAGGTCAAACCCTGCTTTTCATGTGACACAATCCCTCCCCGGACCCAGGCCTTGCCTGTCTTATCTATCCTGATTGACAAGGTCCGGGTGTTCCCCTGGGCACACCAACCTTCTGGCCAAAACCCCATTCTGTTACTTTCGTCAAGTCTTATGAATTAAATACTGTTGTTCTTAAACATTGCATGATACGACTGCTCAGTATCAAAGGCAGAACTTGTACAAGCTTCTAAAAGTTAAGAACTTAGTGATGGATTAACAATGTAAATGTTACTCCCAAATAACTCAGCAGTACTGCCTGCCCTCCCAACCCGACCCCATCCCCTACCAGGGGCAAAGTCGACTTGTCCTTCACAGGCTATGACATTCAGGGGGCCACTGCCATTTAAACCTTAATGTCCCCAAATGCTTTATCCTCTAGTTGCATGTGCAAATTCATGACATAAGGCTTTTCCTGGATTATAAACTCTTGAAGGTCATGGGTTAGACTTTATGCATCCTTGTTTACCTATCAGCATTTTTCGCATGTTTCCCACTAGACGTGGAGGAGAGAGAAGACACGTGACCATGCAAGCAAGGGGAGTTCAGTGTTCACTTGATAATGAGTCATGAATATGGCCTGAGAGCAGGGATATTTCTCTTTCCTCCGTGACAACCCCCAAAGGCTTGTCACACTGCTGAATGCCCTCCTATGTACATAGGGGCCAGCTCTCCAAGATATAAAGGATGTCCAAAAAAAAAAGAATAAAAATAAAAGCATAATGAGCATTCCCTCAAGCAAAGAACTAAGCACTCCCTTTTGTGTTTCCTCCCTTGCAAAGGGGCAAGGGGACCCTAATTTTGCAAGACTTCAAAAAGAGGGTGCAGAGGGGCAATTGTTTCGAGGTGGCAATCATTCCTGTGTGTGCGCCTCCTCCATCCCAGCCTCTGCCAGGCAACTGCCAGCGCTTTCGGAAGAATGGACTCCCCTCCACGCACACTCCCGGCTGTTTCCTTTCGCTCCAGGCTGGTGTTTTCATTTCGGGCAACTGTGCATACCAATGAGCTAGACGAAGTTCTGGGAAGGGCCTGTCAGCACCATTTTGTCTTGTTTCAGCCGTGGACCCCAAAGTTGTTTCCATTGCCAACCGAGTTGCTGAAATCGTTTATTCCTGGCCGCCGCCAGAAGAGCTCCACAGCCCGGGAGGAAGCTTCAAGTCCAGAAGGATTGTGACACGCCACGGTCTCCAGAACCAGGGCTTCCAGCCTCGAGCTGCAAGTGGGAAGAGAGGTAAACTTCCCTTCTGAGTGTTTGCACTGGGCTGCCTGTCTGCCAGGCAGAGGTCTACAGCATTTATGTACTTATTCAGCGCAGGGCTCTGCAACTTAGGAATCTCTGCTAACCTGGCCTCAGGGCACGACAGCAACGTGCTGGAGGCACTGACCTTTAGCTTGAGAGACCAGCCCAAGCCAAGGCGAGTGTGCCAGCAGCTGGAAGCCACAGGCCAAACTCACTGCTAAGTCCAAAGAAAAGTCTCCTACTGAGGGGCAGGAGGAAGTACAAAGCGTGCACTCAACCTTGTCCACAGGGGGAAATGCATGTTAGATTTCATCACATTAGCGATGGCCAAGGACCAGTGTACTCGAGCAAGAGCACAGGGTATAGGTGGAGCATCGCCCGGGCATTTAAGATACTGCCTTGGGCTCCTGTGAAAAAGCAGGGGGTTGTCAGGTACCAGGCCTAGGGCAAAACGTGAAGCAGAACTGAGAAGTAGTGATCAGACTGGGTCAGTTGTCACCAAACTATAGCAATAGCTAGGACTGTGGATCGCATCCAACTTGCAGGAATTCTAGAGTTGAGGGAAGCAGGACCAAGTGCCACAAGAAGAGAAGTTCAGTCTGGCCATTCCCTCATTAATGACTGCCCTGCCCGTGGTTCTCTTTCCCAAACGCCAGTGGATGATGAGGGGCCGAGCTGGCTCCTGAGTTTGCAGTACGCCAAAACAGAAGGCAAAAGATTTATCTGCCAAGGTGGTGTCTCCCAACCCCAGAAGCAAAGTGGTGAGTCTGTCCACCCCGTACTGTGCTGCTGGGACCACAAACTACCAAAGGGGCTTAGAGAGCGAAGCGCTGGGGAAGGAGGACCCCTCTGATAGCAAAAAAACAAAGTGTTCCCACTTTATTGCTATCTCATGTGTGTCTGGGCCTCGTAAAGCAATACCCCTAAACCAAGCAAAAGCTCAGGCTCTCATCCTTTGTGCGCATGAGAAATTCAGGCTGCTGTTCTAGCGACTTTCCTGGAGAGAGGCGGCAGCGTCAGATAAAAACTACACATGGGCAGTGGAAGCATGCAGTCCTTCTTTTCCCAGGTGACTTGGGTCTCAGACTTCCTACCACCTTGCCCTTCACTCGACCTTGTGGGATGAATTTCCTGGCCTCTCCTCCCCTCTCCCTCTGGGACAAACATGAGGACTCCATGACTTCAGAGACTGCGCCATAAGGAAAAAGTGCCGTCTCTGTTTGGATTCCGCTCTATAGCAATGACCGTTTTCCTACTGTTTCATGTTAGCACATTTTGAGACAAGAAAAATCAGACTCTACCTTCCCCGTTCCAACACACACACCAGCTGGAACCACCTCTCTCTCCCCGTCTGCCATGTTAGCCTTTGGGGAGGGAGACCTTATTCCTTTGATTTACTTATACTCCACCTTGTTGTAAAGACCCAGCACACAAAGTACACATTTTAGTAAGATAAATCAAATTTGAAAGATACTGTAAAAAGAAAACAGTAGGAAAATAGGTGGGTTTAGGAATGAGTTTAATTCCCCCAATGCAGGAAGGCTATACCCACCTCTTAGGAGGCCACAGTTTGGCTCTACACTTTCTAGCAGCTAACACAAAGGGGTAAGATGATCCAGTAGGGATTTATGGTGTCTACATGGAAAAAGGACCATCTGCTCAGGACAAACCCAAAGTCCGACAGAAACTGCTCCTAAATATCTTTAGAGATAAGCTCATGTATCTTCAACAACATTTTTACAGTAAATAAAGTGATGAGTTTCATGGTGAGAACTGTGGGAGTGCTGGGGGAAGAAAGAGAGGAAAGGAGGGGACTGTGGGAGAGGGTGTCTGGAATGGTTTGGGCCTGATCAGAAGAGGCAAGGTAAGATTTACTTTGCTGAGAATTATGAAGGGCATGTCTTCCTCAATCCCTAACCAGGCTACAAGCATTGTCCCTGGAAACATTTAAGATTGTTTTTTCTTAAAAGAAATAACTGGAATTTTCCCCTGGCAGATGGAAAAGACCAAATAATAGCCAGAATCGTTGAGCTCCTGAAATATTCGGGGGATCAGTTGGAAAGAGAGGTAGGGAGCTTCTTGAACTAACGAGTTTTCTTTCTGTGCCCGCGCGCTGGTACCCAGGAATGGAACTGTACTGCTGTTTGTACTCCTTTTCAAAGTTCTGGTTTCCACTTAGTCCTAAATTTTATTTCCCTTGGACTCAAAACTCTTCATGCTGGCAGCCTCTCAAAAATGAATCACTTTGGAAAACATAAGTAAACCTTCTGGAGCCTCCTTGGAATTTTTGGAAATGAAAAAAGTAACTTTGTTTTTGCAGGAAAAAGACACCAATAAATTAAAATTTGCTGAATAGAATTATGAATCTAGTTCCCCATGTAACTGATCCTCAGGGAAGTTTAGACTCTTGCATTTGCCCTGCAGCCTGGATATCTGTGTCCCACAGCTGCTCCAAGTCTGGAGTCTTGTCTGAAATCTCCCCCCTAGAAAGGCCGGACTGTTCTCTCTCAGCAATTCGGCCAGGGGGTTAGGTTAGTGTTAACTCGGAGAACTCTGAGTTTCCTGCCATTTAGAAGTTGAGACCAGTCATTCCCATCAGGAACGTGTAGGAGTTGCCTTCAGGTAAAGAGGTAGTGAGCAGGCCCCCCTGTAGTCAGGGCTTCTGAAGGGATCTTGTCCGTGTCTGCCACCCACTGACGGCTGCGTAGTCTCCAGCGTCTGTCCATCTGCAGGAGGGGGAAACAGCACTCACTGGCCAGCCAGCCACCCCACTCTCAGCATGCTCGACGCCTTTGTCACAGGTGTGCCCAGAGGATGGTGACCAGGACAAGGAAGGGCAGATGAGGTGGTGCAGGACGAGAAACACTGAGAAGACCAGGGGTATCAGACCAAAGAAAAGAGAAGGGGGTATGGGAGCTTCAGGGCCACAGTACGGGGCAGACAGGGGTGCAGAGGAAGGAGAAAACAGAAGAGGGCACATGGTTTAAGGACATCCCTGTGTTTCTCCAGAACTAACGTCAATAGATAGGAGTTACAGGGCAATTGATTTCTCCCCACTTTAAGAATGAACTTTCTAGCACTCAGGGCTGTCCATCAAAGCCAAGGGCTGCCTTGTGAAGAAAAGATCTTCCTGTCTCTAGAAGAATTCCAAGTAGATGCCACTAACCAGCCCACAGTTCAGTATTTCAACTAGAAAGGATCTGACAGGTGTGCTCAAGGATTCCTTACAGCTCAAAGTGGCCGTGGCTCTCACGGCAGTCTCCTTCCCGGCCTCCCCCCGGGCAGGGACTTGCAGTAGGTCAGGGAGGCCAGGGACGGGGGCGTGGTATGAAGGTTGACCCTTCTGGTTATGAAGAGAGATGCTTTCCTTTTCACCCCACAAATTACCACTTTAAAAACCTCACTTCGCCTGACGCACTCTCTTGATGATTTGGGGGCAATCATTTACATTATTTCTGTAGAAAACATGGTGGTGGTTCTCTTTATGTGGTTCCCCAGTAGCGGACTCTGGTGGGAACACACCGAAGCTCTACTCATGCTCTGTGGGTGTAAGTTCCCCACAGAATGGCACAGTGACAGTGAGGAGGGGACCTGCCATGTCTGCAGTGTCTGCAAAGCCACTCATCCCCGAGGGCACCTGTGGGCTCCTCCTGCACCTCCCTGAGATGCCAGAAAGCCAGGTGCAGGCCCAAGGGGCAGGGGGGCAGAGTGGGTACCCTGTGGAAGGCATTTGATTCTTTTACTGTTCTGGCATGGTCCTGGATTCCAGCCACCCACTGGAGGTTTCGAGTCTACCTTCTTCCACTGAGTCATGACTAAGAGGAATCCATCCTTGGTGTCGAGGATGTTTCTGCTTCAGATTTATAATTCAAATAGGCCCCCGTGTCTCCTGGAAGTTGGGAGGAGGTGGGCTGGGCTCAGATAAAGGACACGGCTCCACTAAAAATCTTTATGTCGCATCTGACTCATCCCCAGAGTGCCCCTTTTAGAAACAATCTTGGTTGAAAACCTGCTCAGCTTATCATTCCTCAAGGACAGAACTAGTTGATTTTCAAATAAACATACAGTCCTTGATGATTGAGAAATTTCTGTTTTCACATGACAACCATCACTTTACAGACATTGCAAGGAGGGCCTTAGATGAGGATGATGTATGCTTTATGACACAAGCCCTGATTTTTTCACAAGCAGAGGCAGGGACTTCCCTGGTGGTCCAGTGGTTAGGACACTGCGTTTCCACCACAGGGGGCACGGGTTCGATCCCTGGTCGGGGAACCAAGATCCCGCATGCCTTGCGGCATGGCCAAAAAAAAAAAAAAAAAAAAGCATCTCGCATCTTGAAGCATCCTGGACAAATGCTAACACTTTGAAGGTACTTTCCGCCATGTTGAGCACAACACAAAGTGTCTTACTCAATTACCCTGTAGTACAGGTACTGTCATCCCAGTTTAGAGATGACAAAACTGAAACCGAGAGGTTAAGTAAGTTCTCCAAGATTGCACAGCTAGTAAGAGGTGGAGCAGGAGGGTTTGAGCCAAGACAGTTCTCCAAGATTGCACAGCTAGTAAGAGGTGGAGCAGGAGGGTTTGAGCCAAGACAGTGATTTCCAGGCTTCAGATTCTGCCCATTACACAACCTCTAACAAAGCACTTTGCACTGGGTTACAACCGTCAGTAGACTGTGAGCTCTTTGAGTGAGGGGCTGAGTCTTAATTGTCCACAGTACCACCTGTCGGGTACTCAGCGCTCAGGAAACATTTGTTGGATGTCGAATGAATGGGCTGTTCAGTTTGTATTTGTCCCCATGAAAGGAATTCACAGAGAAGGTCCATGCCCAATCCGGTCCTGCAGGACATGGTACCACGATTGAGACCAGAATTGAGGGTTCTCCATTGGGTGTTTCAGTTGCCCAGTGTTGAGTGGGAGAGTTTGCCTGCCCGGGCCAGGCTGCTGTACTGAGTGCTTCTCCTCTTGCACACAGTTGAAGAGAGACAAGGCTTTGATGAACAGCTTCCAGGATGGGCTGTCCTACCCTGTTTTCAAGACCATCACAGACCAGTTCCTAAGCGGTGTGGACACCAGGGGAGAATCAGAGGTCAAAGCTCAGGGCTTTAAGGCTGCTCTTGCAATAGATGTCATGGCCAAGCTCACAGGTATCGACAACCACCCCATGAACAGGGTGCTGGGCTTTGGAACCAAGTACCTGAAGGAGAACTTCTCGCCCTGGATCCAGCAGCACGGTGGCTGGGTAAGTGTATCCTATTTAAAAATAAATCTTCCCAGAACTCAGAGGAGATGGGATGGAAAGGGGTTTTTTTGGTTTGTTTTTTGTTTTTTTAAGTGAAGGGAACACATCTTTGAAGCAGTTCTCATGGGTTTCGGACACTTGAGTGGCAAGAGATTTATTCCATTGATGGGAACATATTTTTTAGTGATTATCTTCATTATCAATAAATATTTACTGAGCTCCCAAAGGGTATGTAGGGTATGTGTGTGGGGGGAGAGGGACTGGTCAGATAGAACAGGAAATGAAGAGATGTTGATATAAAATGTTTGGATAGACAGAATTTCTGTTTTCACAAATTTTGCAGGCAACGGAAATCTAGCAGTGAGACGAGGAGAGGCAGATAGTTCCTTAGTCTCTCAGATGCTGATGGGGTGTGGGTGTAATTCTCACGCAGAGGTTCAGGGCTTATGACATTTTGTCATTGCTGCTTGGACCCAGCCATTGTGACAGGGACATTTCGATAACTGAAGAGCAGTTAAATTTTCATCTATTTTTAATTACCTGCTATCAGGCAAAACAGACCTCTCTACCCCGATTCCTCACCTCAGCCCCTCTCCCATCCTTTTCCCTTGAGATTTCCATAAAACTGCCATGGTCAAATGGCCTCATAACAGTAACCTTTTCAAAATGCTTTATCCCATCCAGAACTCTAAATCTCACTACAGTTAAGTCCCCTACGTACGAACGAGTTCTGAGAGCGTGTTTGTAAGTCCGATTTGTTCATAAGTCCAACAAAGTTAGCCTAGATACCCAGCTAACACAATCAGCTATAAAGTACTGTACTGTAAAAGGTTTATAATACTTTTCACACAAATAATACATGATACAAAAAGTCAAGAAAGCATCTTGAGTCTTACAGTACAGTACCTTGAAAAGTACAGTAATACAGTATAACCGCTGGCATACAGGGGCTGGCATCGAGTGAAAAGGCAAGAAGAGTTACTGACTGGAGGAGGGAGTGGAGGTAGAGCTGAATAGGAGATGGAGGGCAAGCTGCACTTTCACTCATGCCCGACACTGATGGCACAGGTTCTGGTTCCTTGCTGGAACCAGATGCACGTTTGCATCTTTTAAAGTTCGCAACTTGAAGGTTCGTATGTAGGGGACTTACTGTAGGCCTAGGGCATGTTTGTCTGTTCAAGCCCTTCCTAGGAGGCCATACACTATCATTAGTCCTCTTTCCACTAGAGTGGTCCAGGGGCCAGGAGGAGGTTTGAGTCTGCTCTGGACATGGCCCTGGGGCCTCCAAACAGGCTTAGTGTCTTGGCTACCAGACGGAAAGTACAGCTGATCATGCCTAAGGGGATGAAGTGCCCGCCATGGTCTCCAGTGGCTACCCATTAAGCTACCCAGACTTCTTTCCTATTTTCCACTTTTGCACCAGATATGATAGCCCTTAAGTGGCTAATCTGAACAAGGCTCTTAGGTATTCTAAATTCAAGCTGCCTTAACTCACGCTAAGAGGAGGACAGAATCCTCGACATCACTTCAGCTTTAACTGCTCTTCCTTCCAGGACCCCCTCAATTCCCTCTTCTGCCCCAGAGCCCTTCCTGACTACTCCGGCTCAAGACTCTTACCAGCCTCTGACCTTTTACAACACTTCACGTTTGCATTATGATTATATACAGGAAATTACCGTCATTGTTGGTCTTGTTAATATATTTTTCCAGCGAGATTATAAGTATCAATTGGGCTTACAGGCCTGTTCTCAAAAGTCTATTTAGTTAATTAATGTAGCTGAAATGCCAAAAGTGTTCTATGAAAAACTGTGTTTCTACACCAAAAGCACAAGCGACAAAAGAAAAAATAAACTGGACTACATCAAAATTAAAAATATTTCTGCTTCAAAGGATACCATCAAGAAGGTAAAGAGACAACCCAGAGAATGGGAAAAAATATTTGCAAATTATATATCTGATAAGGGACTTGTATTCAGAATATGTAATAAATTCTTACAAGTCAACAATAAAAGACAAAAAGCCCCACAATTTTTTAAATGGGCAATCGATTTGAATAGACATTTCTTCAAAGAAGATATACAAATGGCCAATGAGCACATGAAAAGATCCTTGCTTGCCATCTTCATTTCAACATTAGGGAAACGCAAATCAAAACCACAATGAGATACCCACTAGCATGGCTAAAATAAAAAAGACAAGTGTCAGTGAGGATGTGGAGAAATTTGAATCCTTATACATTGCTGGTTGCACTCTAAAATGGTCCGGCCCCTTTGGAAAACAATTTGGCAGTTCCCCAAAAGGTCTATACCCAAGAAAACTGAAAACAAGTGTTCACATAAAAACTTGTACATGAATGTTCATAGCAGCATCATTAGTCATAATGGCCCAAAAGTGGAAACAACAAAGAAGTTTATCCATGATGAATAATGAATGGAAAAACCCAATGTGGAATATCCATACAGTAGAATAATATTTAGCCATAAAAAGGAATGAAGTATGGACAGGTGGATGAACCTTGAAAACATTAGGCACAGTGAAAGAAGTCAGACAGAAGGGCCATATATTGTATGATTCCATTTATATGAAATGTCCAGAATAGACAAATTCATAGAGACAGTGGTTTCCTAGGGCTTCGGGGAGAGAGAATGGGGTGTGACTGCTAATGGACACAGAGGTTCTTTTTGTGGTGATGAAAATGTTCTATAAATCAGATAGAAGTGATGGTTGCACAACTTCGTGAATATACTAAAAGCCACTGAATTATGTACTTTAAGAGGTGAGTTTTATGGTATATTTAAAAGAAAATCCGTTATGAAAAAGAGTGGTTCTAATTCTAGTAAGCAAATAAAAAGAGGAAAGAAAAAAGAATACAAAAAGTTTTATTAGTTTTTAATTTGGCTGCTAGTGCTAGAGTGAAAAACAGTTCCAATCAGAGAAAACAGATGTATTTTTTTGGGGTAGAAATAATAAAGGGAATTTTCAAAGGCTTTAGAATTTTGTGGCACTAGTTCTTTAGCACTTGTATTTTCAATTCAAAATTTATTAGTTTACTTTTCCAGGTCATCATAAATCTTAATCTTAAGTCTTGGCCACAGTTAGGTTTAATTTGGAGCACGTAGCTAGAAATTAGGAGGGAAGAAAAAGAATAAGAGGGAAAGGACTAATTTTTTCCAAAGTTGCAGAGACAGAGTTGCAAAAAATAAAGGATGCTGCTGTAAGAATATTTATGAGTTGATATGAACTATGAAAGTGTGGAGGAGATGTGGATTGAGACGGGTGCTCAGTCTCCCTGAACAGGAAAGAGATGAATCTGGGTGGCAAGCCTTCCATTGCTCCAGGGATTTTAGTGGCTCTCTGGAGGGTCCTTGTAGTGTGGTGCGGAAGGAGAAAAACTATTCCTAGGCACACGTTTTCCAGGAGCTCAGGGTTCCTAATTATCTTAGTCGTCCACATTTCATAGGAGTGCATCTTATCTTCCCAATGGAACTGCAAATCTGTGAGGGCAGAATTATGTATTTCATGCCCCTTTTTCTCTGTCATAGCTTCCATTACTTTTACATACGTCATAGATGTTCAGCCAATACTTGTAGAATAATGAGTCGATCAAATGAATGAATAGCGACTCTATCTACAAAGCATGCCAAACAAGCCACCATTTGATTTTAATTTATTCCTTGGCCTTTTTGCTTCACTTGAAGCACCATTCACATCGTTACCCTGTGGTCCTGCAACCTCACCCCTTCTACAGCACTTTGAAAGGAGAGGTTTGCAACCTCCATAGTCATCAACCTTTCAGTATCTACTCTTCGAATTTAACCATAGAATCAAAGACTTTTCCCATCTAGTCAGTTAGCCCTGGGTGTGTAACATAAGTCTTTAGCTGATAAAGTTTTCCTTTCAGGCATACCAAGGATGCCAGTCACCTTTCCAAACCCTCCCCCAATCTTAACATGGTCTCCAAGCCTTGGGTCATGCGTGGGATAAGAAAGCAGAGTTAACAGGCATATGTTTTCACTTCAACAGTGAATCAAACTTGGAATTTTAAGAATCTATTTCTCTTTTTCCCCCCCTCTAGGAAAAAGTACTTGGGATATCACATGAAGAAGTAGACTGAAACATCAGAGGATTTGTAATCTGGAATACTCATGGTCCAACTCTGGTCTTGTGTACATCAGTCTTAGCACAGACTACGGGAGAAAACAAAAATGGACAAGGCAGATGGACCATCAAAATCTGCAAAACCATTATTCCTGCAAATCAAGAGGCATCAGGAGAGGCCTTGAAATCTCCGGCTCATAGAATCTAGTAGCATGGCCCTCGGCATCCATGTTTTCAGGTCTCCATTGAGTGTGTAAGGAAGTCTAGAAAGACGAGTGGTAATTTTCCATTCAAATGCTTAGAACAGAAGCCATCACCCTGCCTCTGCCAGCCACTTGAGTGAAAGTGTGTGACAGATGTTTGTTGACCTCATGAGGGTGAAATGATAAATGGTGCATGTGCTTACTCTTTGGTTTCCAGTACTATTTATTTTTCAAACTTCACTTGAGATGGCCTGACAATGACATTGTTTCAAGCCTACCTTCAGGCCAATGTGGCTGTTTGTGTTGGTAGACAGAGCTCAAAGAGACTCCTGAGTTTACTGCTGTATCCACTAGCCTGGGGAGAGACAGCCGTATCTGCTTTTTGACTCACTTCTCTTGGAGAGTTCTTTGGCAGTTTGAAAAACTTCCATTTGGCAGAAAACAACTATTCCTGTCACCCTCAACTATCTCAGTGACCCCACCTCTACTTCTCGAGGTTTCTAGGCCTTTGTTATTTTTTGCGGTAATGATTAGTGGTTGGTAAAATAAATATGCGGAAAGATAACTGTCAAAAGAGTATGTTTATGGTTAAAATAAACAGTAAGTAAGAGTATACGATTTCTGTGAGGATCATATAAGTTAATTTATATCAAGCGCTTAGAACAGTGCTTGGTATTTAGTGCTGTATTCACTTATGTCCACTATTATGTGCTGCCCTCAGCTAAGCTGAAAACTTCCTCTGCTTTCAAAGCAGTCACTGATAGTTTTTCTGAAATTGATACTGTTCAGAATGATACTGTTTTTCTGAAATTGATACTGTTTTTAGTAAGTGAAGTATGTTCCATAGTAGGTGTTTAAGACACAAAACAATTTTTAAAAATACTATCAAATTAGAGTCTTACAAATTTCTGGCTCCCTAGCACCCAGCATGTAGCCTGATGTAAAGTAGGGGTTTAACAGACCTTTGATGAACAAATAAATGAATGAGTTTATCAGACATATTTTCAGCTTCAAGGGAAAATTGGAGCTATCTATTATCACATGCTTCACTACTCTACTCTGGATTAAAATGAGTTATTCTCTTTTACCTTCTTCCCCCTACATTGAAACTCACAAATTTTAGGGCTAAAGGAGTTTCCTTTTACATATGGAGACACTAGAGACCACCTCCTCTCCATTCCAAACTATTTGCAGTTCCCCAAATGTATTACGTAACCTTGTACTTCTGAGCCTCATAACATTTTCTTCACTTGGACTATTCTTATCTGTCGGTCCTCTTTCCCCCGTTTCCCCTAATCCAACTAATTCTAGCCCATTTTTGCAAATCCATTCTTTCATTTTCTCCAGGAAGCATTTGCTAACCCTCCTTGGGCCACCATGAGACTATATTTGGATGCCTTTCCTCATAAGGACGTTCCATATCACCCTGTATAGAGACATTATACCTAATACATTGTATCATAAAAATGAGTCTTTTGCACTGGATTATAAATTATTTTGTAAACAACTATTATGTCTAATTTAACTTTGTATACCTAATGCCTGGCATATTTTTAGTGCACATTTGCAGAATCACACCCTAGCCTCACCGCTATAACCTGTAAATCAGTAAGGCTGGAGCATGGCCCAAGATATGTGTAGTTTTAACAAGTTCTCCAAGTGTTCCAATATCATCTGCAGCTTCTAGACAAGATGAAGTACTAGTAACTGAATTTAATCTCCTGCTAAAAACAACTGAAACACAGATGAAATATATATATAAAAAAACCAGTTATCAACACATTGTGCATCAGGTAATGAAGGACTGGTCCCTGAGAGATGAGAAAAAAAGTGAGCCCAACGATTGCCGTAGATTACTGCAGGTAGAGTTTCCAGGCCACGCTGCAAGGAAGGGAGCCCACACAGGGCTCAGCACTCTCCCTGAAGAGAGGAGATACAGCCTGAGAGTCCAGGAAGGCCAAGGCAGCTAAAGTTTGTAGGGCAAATGGAGAGAAGAAAATGGCACATCAAGCTCCAGAGATCTGCAGACAGTTCCCCTCAAGTTTTCAGATGAATACTCATCAACGCGTGCATATCAAGAAGTTACCCAAGGCTTGGGAAAGAAACGCTTGAAAATATTAAGTGACATACTCTTCCAGGCTCACACAGGGCTGGGAGCAGTGCCTATTTCCACTAACCAGAATGGAAAAACCTCAAAATCCACATGGCAATAGGCAGAACACACAGAAGAATTTTGCCTCAGTAGTGGGAAAAAATTAGCCCTAGACTAAACATACTTCTGGTTCTCTCCAACAAAAGCAAAAAGCAAGTACCAAAAGGACTAAGCTGTTATCAAGTAATTTAGCTGTGTTCCAGAACAAAGCTCAAGAATCTTTAAAGGATCACAAGACTATCCAACACCCAACAGGTAACATTCACAGTCAGCATCCAATAAAAAAAATTACAAGGTGTGTAAAGAAGCAGGAAAATTAGACCCATAATGAGAAAATTAAAAAAAAAAACAAAAACAGAGATGATACAGCTGATATACTTATTCTACAAGGACATTGAAACCATCTTTATTGTATTCCATATGTTCAATGAGCCAGAGGAAAGACTGAACATGTGAAGTACACAGAACCTCACACAGAAATTATAAATATGACTCAAATCAAACTCCTAGAGAAGAAATCTATAACTCTGAGATGAAAAATATACTGGATCGGATTAACAGCAGACTAGACATTGTAGAAGAATAGATAAGTAAACCTGAAGACATACGAATAGATTCAAAATAAAACACAGAGAAATAAGACTGGGGGAAAAAACAACAGAACAACAGTGACTTGGGAAATGACTTCTACCAGCCTAATATATGTGTAATTGGAGTGAGAATTTTCCAAATTTGATGAAAACTATAAATCTACAGAACCAAGAAACTCAATGAATGCCGAACACAAAAACACGTAGAAAACTAAGGCACGTCATAAATTGCTCAAAAGCAGTGATGATGAAAAAAAATCTTAAAAGTAGCCAGAGAGGGCTTCCCTGGTGGCGCAGTGGTTGAGAGTCTGCCTGCCAATGCAGGGGACATGGGTTCGAGCCCTGGTCTGGGAAGATCCCACATGCCGCGGAGCAACTGGGCCCGTGAGCCACAACTACTGAGCCTGTGCGTCTGGAACCTGTGCTCTGCAACAAGAGAGGCCGCGATAGTGAGAGGCCCGCGCACCGTGATGAAGAGTGGCCCCCGCTTGCCACAACTAGAGAAAGCCCTTGCACAGAAACGAAGACCCAACACAACTAAAAATAAACAAATAAATAAATAATAAAAATAAAGGAATTCCTTAAAAAAAAAAAAAAAGTAGCCAGAGAAAAAGGCACATTACATACAGAGAAACAAAAATAAAAATGACAGCAAACTTTTCTTGGGAAACAATACAAGACAGAAGAAGAGTATTAACTTTAAAGTATGAAAAGAAAAGAAAACCTGTCAGCACAGAATTCTATACTCAACAAAAAGATGATTTTAAAAAGGAAGGTGAAATAAAGACTTTTTTGATAAGTACAAAAAAAAAAGAATTCCTCACCAGCAGAACTGAACTATAAAAACTGTTAAAGGAAGTCCTTTAGGCAGAAGGAAAATTATATCAAATAGACATCTATATCTACAGAAAAGAGTGAGCACTGGAAATGATAAATACAATAAAATACTCTTATTTGAATCTCTTTAAAAGATAATGGACCATTTAAAGGAAAAATAATTGTAGGGTTTATAATATGTAGAATAAAATGTGTGACAATAAGTACAGGGCTGGGAAGAGAGAGA
Source organism: Eubalaena glacialis (assembly GCF_028564815.1). Lineage (NCBI taxonomy): Eukaryota > Metazoa > Chordata > Mammalia > Artiodactyla > Balaenidae > Eubalaena > Eubalaena glacialis. Next base: position 107,430,209 of record NC_083726.1, on the reverse strand, counting down.
CGGAAATATAATTGTAAGATTCCATACTATATGTGAAGTGTATAATTTCACTTGAAAGTAGACTGTGGTAATTTTAAAATACATACTATACAACTAAAAAAAAATCACTAAAACATATACACACATATACACTTACACAAGACTCACAGCTAATAAGCTGACAAAGGTGATAATATGTAATCATAAAAAATAATCCAAAAATAAAGCAGAAAAGGAGGAAAAAGGGAACAAAGGACAAATAAGACAAAAAGAAAACAAACAGCAGGTGTTGGAATATTAAACCAAACGATATCAATAATCACAATAAATGAAAATGGTCTAAACATCCCAATTAAAAGGCAGAGATTACTAGATTAGATAAAAAATCCAGACCTAGCTATATGCAGCCTACATAAAACAGCTTTAAATACAAAGACATGATTATGTTAAAAGTAAAAGAAGGTAAAAAGAAATACCGTGATAACCCTAATCAAAAGAAAGATGGAATAACTATATTAATATCAGTCAAAGTAGATTTCAGAGCAAAGAATGTTAATATTAGTGTTAATTAGCATTAATACAATTTAATAATAATAAAGGGGTCAATTCATCAAGAGGACCTAACAATTGTAATGTTTATGTTCTTCTAGTGTGTGTGTTTTTTCCCCACACCACCAAGAATTCTCCAACACCAGCTGGGTATCCCACAATTCAACTCAATTCTGACACTATCTACCCACGTCAGATCCCACAGGTTAAGGGCTCAGCTCCAGGAGACTGGCTCCCCAACAACACACACTTCAGATGCCAATCGCAAGTCCAGACTGTCACCTGGGCTTCTAACCAACAGGCTATAATCAGAAGTTTCTATGACCCCTTCCTTGGGTTCAATTAACTTGCTAGAACAGCTCACAAAGCTGAGAAACATTCTACTTACTAGATTACTAGCTTATTATAAAAGGATATAACTCAGGATATAAGCCAGATGAAAAGATGCATAGGGCTAGGTACGGCTGCAGAGCTTCCATGCCCTATCCAGGAGCACCACTCTCCCAGCACTTTCATATGTTCATCAACCAGAAGCTCTCTCAACCCTGTCCTTTTGGGTTTTTATGGAGGCTTCATTACAGAGTCACGATTGATTGAATCACTGGTCATTAGCAACTGATTCAACCTCCAGCCCCCCTCCTCTTCCTGGAGGTCAAGGGTTGGAACTTCCAGTCCCACCCCTCTAAGCAGATAGATGGTTCCCCTGAAAACAAGCCCCCATCCAAGGTTACCTAGGGGCTTTCCAAAATTAACCATATTAACAAAAAGATACCTTTATAGCTCTCACCACTAAGAAAATTCCAAAGATTTTAGAAGCTCTGTACCAGGAACAGGGACAAAGATCAAATATATATTTATTATTATAAAACATAGCATCACAGCTTCAAATACACAAAGCAAATCACAGTATTAAACAACTTCAAAATACACAAAGCAAAAACTGATAGAATTCCAAGGAGCTATAGACAAATTCACAATTATAGTTGGGGATTTCAATCTCTCTCAATAGTTAATAGAACAAGTAAACAGAAAAGCAGTAAGGATATGGTAGACTTCAACACTACCAACCCACTTGATCTAATTGACATCACAGGGCTTCCCTGGTGGCACAGTGGTTAAGAATCCGCCTGCCAATGCAAAGGACACAGGTTCGAGCCCTGGTCTGGGAAGATCCCACATGCCACAGAGCAACTAAGCCCATGTGCCACAACTATTGAGCCTGAGCTCTAGAGCCTGTGAGCCACAACTACTGAAGCCCATGAGCCTAGAGCCCGTGCTCCTCAACAAAAGAAGCCATCGCAATGAGAAGCCCTCGCACCACAACTAAGAGTAGCCCCTGCTAGCTGCAACTAGAGAAAGCCTGAGCGCAGCAACGAAGACCCAACACAGCCATAAATAAATAAATAGATAGATAAATAGATAGACAGATAGATAAATAGATAAATAGATAAATAAATAAATAAAATCGAACTGACATCACAGCCATCATGTCCAGCAATAGTAGAAAGCACATTCTTTTCAGCTGCACATGGAACATTTACAAAGTAAAACTATATTCTGGGTCATAAAACAAATCTTAATACATTTAAAAGGATTCAGATCATACAAAATATGTTTGCTGATCACAATGAAATTAAATTATAAATCAGTAACAGAAAGATATCTAGAAAACCCCTCAAATGTTTGGAAACTAAATAAGCCATGTCTAAATCACCCATGGGTCAAAGAAAAAATCTAAACTTAAAATAAAAGCACAACATACCAGAATTTATGAGAGCCACTAATGTACTACTTAAGGGGAAATTTATAAGACTAAACACCTATATTCAAAGGAATGGTCATTAACTGATGACTTCAGCCTGTACCTTAAATTACAAAAAGCAAATGCAGAGTAGGCATAAGTGGGGAGGGGAATCAAATAGAAAACAGAAAAATAGTGGAAAATCTATGAAACCAAAAAGTGGTTTGTTGAGCAGTACAATAAAACCTCTAATCTGACTGATCAGGAGAAGAGGCACAAATTACCAATATCAGGAACAAGAGAGGTGACATCATTATAGGTTCTACAGATATTAAAAGGAAAATAAGAATATGATACAAAACTTTATGCCAAGAATCTGACAACTTACATGAAATGAACAACTTTCTTGAAAGACAGAAACTACCAAAGTTCACTCAAGAAAAACATAATGTAAAATTTTACATTTCCAAAATGGAAAACATTTTGGCAGTTTCTTATAAAGCTAAACAAACATCTATGAGACGACCCAACCATTTCACTCTTAGGAATTTACTCAAAGCAAATGAATTTGGTCCAAAACTTGTACCAAATGAAGTAACTATTTGTGAAAGCTCTAAAGAGAAAACAACCCAAATGTTCATCAACAAATGGATAAACAAATTGTGGTGTATCCATACAATGGAATACTATTCAATTAAAAACATAATGAACTATTGGTATATCCTGTAACATGGATGAATCTCTAAGTGAAAGATGTCAGACCAAAGCCGGGGGGTGGGGAGCCCACCACATAGTGTATAGGCTTATTCATAAAAAATTCTACAAAATGCAAACTAATCTATTGTGACAGAAAGCAGATCACTGGTTGCTTGGAAACAGGGAGGGATGGAAAAAAGGAATTACAAAGAGACGTTGAGTGTTTGGGGGTGATGGAACTATTCATTACCTTGTCACTGTATACTTTAAATACATACAGTTTATTGTATGCCAATTATACCTCAATAAAGCTGTTATAATTTTTTTAAATGAAGGCAAAATGAAAACATTTTCAATCAAAAGTAGGATTTGTTATGAGCAGACAAACAGTATAAGATATACCAAAGGAAATTCTTCAGCTTGCAGGAAAATTATACCAAACAGAAACTCAGACATATACAAAGGAATAAAGAGCACCAAAAAACAATAAATATGTGGGTAAGTTAAAATATTTTTCTCATCTTTAAATTTTTTAAAAAGGTAACTGTTTAAAGCAAACAAACAAAGAAACAAGACAAAAAAACCTCGGCGTATCATGAAATAACATTCAGAAGCAAAATACGTGATAATAAAAACACAAAGGACTGGAAGGGGAGAAGGAAATAGACTGTTGTAAGGTTCTTATATGCAAAGTGGTGTATAATTTCAAGCTAGACTTAACAAGGTAAAGAGGCATACTGTAAATCATACAGCAATGACCATATATGAGCAAAGCTAACAAGTCAATAGTGGAAGTAAAATGGAATACTAAAAGATACTCAAGAGAAGAGAATAAAGAACAGTTGCAACAAAAAGAAAATAGTAAGATGGTAGATGAACCGAATCACAGCAATGATTACATTTATGGAAATAGCTAAACATTCCAAATCAAAGGCAAAAACAGAATCAATAAAAATGAAGACCCAACTGTACTGTTTTATATCTAAACATGAAAGAGAAGTTAAAAGTAAAAGAACAGAAAAATATATGCAAAATTAATACGAAAGCTGGAATGGGTATATTAATATCAGTCAATGTAGACTTCAGATCAAGGAATATAGGGACAAAGAGGGACATTATGTAATAATAAAATTATTTTAAAATTTTTTATTAAGATTAAGAAGATATAATATAATAATCCTAAATTATACAGAACTCATAATAAAGTAAAAACTGACAAAACAATTATAGTTGTAGATTTCAACACTCTTCTCTTGGTAACTGAAATAGATAGAAAATCAGTAAAGACATAAAAGACTTGAACAACAATATAAACCAAACTGACCTAATTGATCTTTATAGAAAACTGCATCCAACAACTGAAGACTACTACTTAAGCATCCATAAAACATTCAATATTATAGATAATCTGGCCTACTGACTATGTCTCAATGAATTTAGAAGGATTAAAATCATACAGAGTATCTATGACCGCTATGGAATTAAATCTAAAAAAAAAAAATCTGGAAAATCCCCAAATATTTATAAATTAAACACACTTTTATGTAATCCATGGTTCAAAGAAGAAATCACAAGCAAAACTGGAAAATGTTTTGAAATGAATGATAATGAATGTATCAAAATTTGTGGGGTGCAGTTAATGCATGCTTAGAGGGAAATATATAGCTTTAAATACTTGTATCAGAAAAGAAAGGTCTAAAATCAGTGATTTAGGTTTCCATCTTAAGCAGCTAGCAAGCTTCACCCAAGTAAGTAAAAGGAAGGAAATAATGAGTAAAAAACAGTAAAATAGAAAATGGACATACAATAGAGAAAAATAAATTAGAACAAGAGCTGATTTTTTGAAATCTTCACTTTGACCAAGATAGGATACAAATATCAATGTCAGAAGTGAAAAGAGACATTAAAAGGATAAGGGATGCACTTTATGCCGATAAATTGAAAACAATTAAAAAAGACAAATTCCTTTGAAAGACATAGTTTTATCACTGAACTATTGTTTATGCTATCATTACTTTTCTTGTTTGACTGCTTTTCCTTTGTTTCTGCATTCCTTCACTTCCTTAATTAGTTAACTAGTTGAGTCTGCTCTTTGGAACTCAGGGAAGCCCTAGGTGACCACAGCCTTTTTCTACAAACAAGAAACAGGGGACACAGAGGGGCTTTTGTTAATACCTGGGAAGGCCCTGCAGGGTCCTGCTTGGTTTCAACCCCCCCTTTTCTTTGATATTCCTTAATCCTGAGGAGAACAGGGCAGGACAAGAACAGGGATAAAGTTTTGGATAGAGAGGTTAATCATAAACTCAGCAGGGGAACTCGGTTTTAGGGGAACTTGGTTTTAATCTCCACTCTTGTTCTAACTTTCCCCAAAGCTTTGAGGGAATGGTGTGATGACTCCTCTGGCTACTTCCTGATGAAACAGGGTTTGGTCCTGCCTCAATTTGGGGAATGGACAGCAAATTGGAAATATTCCCAAGTCCCAGGTTTTGGATTTAAATCTTGCATGATTAACGTCTTAGTCCCTTGGTCCACCATTTTGGTGCAACAGACAAAATTAGAAGTAGGAGGAGGAGTAACAATTCAAAATTTAATAAACCTTGGAAAATAGATTGCATTCCCGAAGAATTCAGGAGAATAACTCCAAAAACCTGGACCTGCACTTCTGGGGAGACTTACAGCCAGGTAGCCAGTTGCCTAGTTTTATCTAAGTAAATTTTAACTTCTGATTGGCATTTATACATCTCCCTTTTCTGCTAAAATCCAATCTAAAGCAATTTTATTGCCCAGTACTATTCTGGCTAAAGAATCTAGTGCTTTCCGTTGGGAGGCTATGGCTTGAGCTGTCTCATTTGTTACTATTCCCAAAGTAAGAAAAATTTTATTATAAGAGGAGAACTTTTGAGACCATAAGGTTGCAAGTGGAAGCTTCCAGCAGACACTGTTTTGAGAATGGTTAGTGGCATCTCCAAGCCCGACACAGTTCAGAAAATTCAAGTTCTCATCAATACAGGAACCTGTCTGCAATCACATTCAAAATGGCCACCCAGCTCTACCTTGGATGCCTGAACCACAACCACACCATTTTGACTTTCAAATGAATTCCCCTTCTCAATGGCCAAAGCAGATGTACAATGCATGCTTGATAGGCCATAAAACAGGCCACTCTGGTCAGCATAAAGTTCAAGTTGAATCATGTATAAGCCAGAATGACTTTCCCATTCCTCAATATGTGAAGATTTCTTCCATCGTTTCCCCTTTTGTTTGCAAATCTTTTGATAGATCAAAATATTTGTCCCTCAGTGCCAGGGTGGTTGCTGCCTGCCCTGGGTTCATAATGTTCCTCAGGGCTAGGCCTCCTCTATAAATATATATACATACATACATACATACACGCACACGCACACGCCTAGTTATCCACGTTGGGGGAAAATTAATCACACATAGTGAAACAGCAAAACATGGAAAAACATTTTATAGGCTATACTTTTTTTCAATTATAATGAATTATAACACAAACATTGTACATGTGCTTTTAGCAGACTTGCAGTGAAACAAGTCTTGAGTAGTTATACTCTGTGACAACTTCACTAGATAATTTTCCTACCATTCTAAACATTGAGAGCAACAGTATGGTTAGAAGTAAAACAATAACTTTCAATGTTGATAGAGAGACACACCTGGTAAACAGTTCAATTAAATTAGTGGAATTGGTCTCACAGGCCTGGTCCAGATTGTTGGGTCAGCTGCCTACCATTGCCATTGTCTTCTTCTCATCCTGGTGTGGGTTTGGGTTTTGGGGTCAGCAGTCCTTTCTATAGACGAGTCCAATGCAGAGGCCCTTCTTAACTGGGAAAAACATGAATTCAAGAGACATTCTCTTTAGTTTTGCTGTGCATGAGCTAGTTAAGAGTACCTGGTAATGAATGGTACCAGGTACTTTTATCTAGGAGACAGTCCTTTAAATGATGCCTTTTTCAGTATTTATAATCTCCTTGTTGCAGGTCATGGGGCATCTGATCTTCATCCAAAGATAGAATGTTGTGATAAGCTTCAGAAACAAAGTGTCCTTTAAATAATTCAGTTAAACTTTACAATTATGTAACATAACAACAAGAAACTATTTGGGAGGTGAGTCTTAGACGGTGAATACAGACCTCAATGAACAAAACCAGAATTTAATATCTACAGAAACATAATCTTTTTCTCACTAAAAAAAAATTTGTCTGCAAAATAAGTCTGGTTTCAATAAACTTGGTCTGATTATTTACATAGCTATAATTGATCACATTGGTTTTCTTTAATTGGCTGTGCTGGAACTTTAAAAGGTCTCTTAAGGCCAGAAAACCTGTGCCAAGGGCTTGTCAGATTCCACCTATGATATCTATAGATTTGGGTGAATCCCTCTCTTCTTGAAGTTCCCAAAATATCTTGAGATTCCTGCATCAGTCAGGAGGTGGCCTTCCTTATTCATCTGATAAGGCTGCTGGGAAACTACAAGTTTCCAATTTCTGAAGGATTCAGGTAGAGAGGAAAGATAAAATTAGATAGAAAAGAAAAGAAAAAAGATAAATGTTTCAATCCTACCTACAAAGGTATAATTTACCAAGTTATTACAAGCCATAATTAGTTTGAGGGGAAAGGTTTCCTTCTATCTGGAAAACACAGATTAAAAGCCAGTAATATTTCAGACAAAACCCATAAAAATTATAACCACGTTCACCAGATCATTCAGTCCTATGTAACTAATCCTTGTGTTAACAGTTTTATGAAGCCATCACATTTTCCATTAGAATTCTTTAATTTCTTACCCAGTTCAGCGGTATGACCTGAACATTATCAAAAACCTGTACTTGTCAAAAAGTCCTCTCTATGAATCTTCTTGAAGAGGAAGCATTTTTTTGGTAAAAACATCAGAGTACAACGATAACTGTCTATAAATGACAAAGACTTTAAAAGGCACAGTTAAACACATGATTACATTGCAATGGACAAAGAAATTCGGTTACTGCTGTGACAGACAACATTTTAAGATAACAACTAGAATTATGACTGATAACATTATACCAGAACATACCAGATTTTTAAAAATTTCATATAGCTTCTAAAACCTTTATATTAAGGGCATTTGCCCATACACTATAAACTAAGAAAATTTATTACCAATCACTTGACAATGTTTCCCAAGTAATTTAACATACCAAATAATCCTAATTATTTTAATATTGCTCTCTGAGATGCCTTAGGGTTTCTCTGAAGTATTCCAAAATTAGCTGGAGATCAAAAGTACTTTAATTAGAATTTGATATTAGAAAAGTTTGTCAAAAATATAAAAAAGTTTCAAAACACCTGGTCAAATAGGATCATAGGTCACTGTGAAACAATACTTACTTACTTAACCAAAGTGACAATAAGAGATTTTAAGAGCAAATACAGAAAGTATAAATTACTTAAAAAGTTAAGAAACTTTACAATCTATTATCAAAAGCTGATCAATATTCCAATAAAACTTTGTTCCCTTAACAGAAAGAGAAAACCCAATTCAAGTTTTACACTGCTTTACCTTCAATCTTAAACTTTACTCAGTTAAATTCATTCTAATCTTAGTCCGGACCACACACAAAATTCCTTTTAAAGATTCTTTTTTGTTTTCATAAATCTACAACTTTCTATATCAATATTAGTTTATCCCTTATTTTCTTTCCCATTGGGAAATAATCAGCTTTAGGAAAAAATTACTTTTTCCCTTAAAAAAATGCATTTCAATTTCTCATACATTCTTTTACTGAAAACACACCTCCTACTTTCCTTGCATACTGAAATGTTTCCTTTATTATTTTAGTAGCTTTATATACATATATATTACAAATTTTAACCATCAAAAACCTTAATCTCTAGTGAAAACCAAGAAGTAAGCAATTGTGAACATACCAGCATTTCCTGACTGGCCAACTTATGAATATATTCTATAACCTCTAGAAATATACATCTCCTCATATTATAATTTCTTTCCTCACTGTGGTACAAGACATGTGTCTAATAAACCCAAACATCTTTAGTTTTTCTCTCACAAGAAGACAAAAGTAGGTAAACTTAGACTTGTTTAACAATTAATGTTCCAGTATTTTATCTTATTTGAAATGACCTAGATATTCAATAAATTTTCATCATTTAACTTAATTTAGCAAAACTCTATAAAGAGTTTTAAGTTACCGACACCTGGGGAGATGATTTTTAAGTAGACATTCACAAAACATAATTATTCCCAAAGAGTTGATCCAAAAAAACTACTACCTCATTTACATTTACTTTACTTAAAAGTTTCATTGGGGCTTCCCTGGTAGCGCAGTGGTTGAGAGTCTGCCTGCTAATGCAGGGGACACGGGTTCGGGCACTGGTTCTGGGAAGATCCCACATGCCGCGGAGCGACTAGGCCCGTGAGCCACAATTACTGAGCCTGCGCTCCGCAACAAAAGAGGCCGCGACAGTGAGAGGCCCGCGCACCGCGATGAAGAGTGGCCCCCACTTGCCGCAACTAGAGAAAGCCCTCGCACAGAAACGAAGACCCAACACAGCCATAAATAAATAAATAAAAAAGATAAAAATACGTTTAAAAAAAAAGAAAAAGTTTCATCATATCAAGTTATTTTCTTTCCTGACAAATTTTGTAACAGGAATAACAAAATCTTATTGGCTCTCAGTAAACCTAGGTATAATAAAAGTATTCTACTTAATGTTGATGACTCAAAAGACATGCCTATATTAAACCAATAAACTTTAACTTTAATACCAAAAATTAATTTAATACTAAATATTTCCCAGATCATGTGAACCTAAAATTCATCAGGTTAGTTTCTAAGTTTGAAAATTTATGTAAGTGCTTACTTTCCTTTAAGCCAATTAAATAGAGATCATTTACAAATTAATTTTCGTAATATCATCCAGAGGTAAAAACATATCATCTCTATAATGTACACAGACATACATACATCCATATAAACAGACCTCATTGTTTCCTGCTTGAGTTAAAAATCTTTTTCCTTTTTTTTTTTTCTTTAGTCTCAGGAATTGGAGATGGTCAGATAAAAGTTTCTGAGAGCCCAATTAGAACATTTATATCTCAAAGGCACAAGGAGAAAAATGCAAGTTCCTCCTAGAAAGCCTGCTTCCTCTAACAGGATATGCAAAAAAAAAAAAAATTTAGAATGTCAAAAGAGCTCCATCCTCATCATTTTTCTCTGGAGTCTAAAAGAACACCGTGGTCACCCGAACTGAGGGTGGTCTAATTTTGTAGGATGCATCCTAAAGGTCTGTTTTTAGGAAATGAACTTTTGTTTCTCATGTCCACCAATTGAAACACTGCACCTTCTTTAACACAAATATACACTCACACACACACCCTCAAAATATAAGCCAAACCAGTTCGAAAAGGCTCAAAGCCAAACCAATTCCAAAAGGCTTACTTTGATACAACAGTATAAAAAGGCTTTGCATAAGGAATTTCATACCATTTTCCTTCCCTTTTACAAAACAGTTCTACTTGAAAGATAATGTTATAAATTAGAGAGCCATTAGGGCCCACTGTTCTCCAGATCATAAGGAGCAATGAGGCCAAGCAGTATTAAAATGAAACACTTTTTTCTTTCATGGATGCATAACTGAAGATCTCCCAGTTTTGCAAAACAGACCCTAAGGGTCTACAAGATATAATAGAGTTCTGGTTACCCATCATTAATTATCCATGGCTGGTACTGTCAGACATTCCCCAGGCTGTGTGCCAAAAGAAACAAACCAATGCAATGGGGTCTCTTAAGGTCACACTTCCCTAACTTGAGAGTGAGGAGTCTCCTCTTACTGTCCCAGATGGTGGTGTATGAGTCCTGGTCCAAACGGGAGATTCCCAGGTACAGCCCCAGGTGGTGCTAAATGGCCAGAGAGACTCCTCAGGCCAAAAGGGAAAATCCAATAAAAGCAGTGCTCTGCTCAATCACTGGAGTCAAATGACCAAGTCCCAAACCCAAAAGGAAACTTCCAGTCAAGGTAACACAATAGGGAAGAATACCCTGGTATCATCACACACAAGAATCCTCTACTTACCAGGTACCTCAACCTTCAAATGCCTTGTTTCCTTTACCACAAATATCAAAAGCGCTGTGTGTCAACAACACCCAGTCAGTGGCAAGCCTCAGGGCTGTCCTCGAGACAAATGTGCTCAGGCAGCTGCTGGACAGAATGAGAGCCACCACAAGCCAGGGTTTGATGTGCCACAGGTTGAGACACCCACGTGGGATGATGAGTCGCTTTGTGGTCACCAAATCCAACTAGGGTCTGCTGGTAAAGCCAATCTACTGACACCAGGTTGTGGTGAAGCAAAGTACAGCATTTATTTGCAGGGTATCGAGCAAGGGGAACAGGCAGTTCATGCTCAAAAGATCCAAACTCCCTGATGGCTTTCAGTGAAGGGTTACTAAAGGCAACATTTGGGATGAAAGATGCAAGGTGCATGATTTCTTCCAATTAGTTGATGGTGAGGTAAGAGTGGTGTTTCTGAAATCTTAATCATCAACCTTCTGATTCCAATCTTCTGAGGTCTACATACTTGTGGTCTGCATGATGTCACCATCCTCCAGGCAGGGAAGGGTATCTTAGTTTTGCTGAACAACTCAAAGATATGTATCAGATTGTTATGTATATCCTTTGAGGAGGAACTAGGACTGTCTTTTATCACTGAACTACTGTTTAAACTATTATTACTTTTCTTGTTTGCTTTACCTTTGTTTCTGTATGCCCTCACTTCCCTAGTTAACTACTTGTGCCCACTTTTTGGAACTCAGGGAAGGCCTAGGAGACTAAAGCCTTTTGCTACAAACAAGAAACAGAGAACACGGAGGGGCTTTGGTACCTGGGAAGGCCCTGCAGGGTTCTGCTCAGTTTCAATCCCGCCTTTTCTTTGACACTCCTCAATACTGAGGAGAACAGGGGCAAGACAAGAAAGGGAATAACGTTTTAGATAGAGAGGTTAATCGAACTCGGCAGGGGAACTTGGTTTTATAATTACTGGACAAAATGCAAGCATCTTGAGGACCATACAATTAGGTAATCGTAGCGCGGAAGCTTTTGGTAGGATAATCAAGTCAAAAAGCTCCCTTTGATTATCAAAAGATAATCACTTTTGTCTGCCATACAGCTTTTACGGTATGATAGGCCTTGTGTTGTCTCTCTTTTGAGAGCTATAAATTCCTTTGGAATGCAGAGCAAGACCAGAGAAGGGGCCAGGAGGAAGGAGGCATTAAACAGGGATCTACACAGAACAGGATGCTACATAGCTGTTTGGCCTCCCTGTAATACTATTCATTGCCTAGAATGCTTTATGTACAAGTAGCTCTCTGGAACAGGTAGTAGAACTGGCTGATTGAAGAGTCAAGGTTCAGAAAACTATTAGAGACGAATATCAACAAATACAGAGAATAAATGACTTCAGACATGTCTTGGCAATTAATTAAAATGGAACAGAGATTACAGTCTAAATCTCAATTCAGTGTCCTTTTCCCTGCATCCACTGCCAACTGTCTCTGATCAAAATTTTACACTGGAATTTTCATACTCTAATTGGGCACTTCCTGTCAAGGTTGGTCATTAGTCAGTTGATTCTTTTGTGGAAAAAAATGGGATACTTCCCACAGCACCTGGTGCACAGTAAATGCCAGTTAAATGTTAACAAATGTTATCCTTTATTTTTAGCCTCTTTATTGGGGAAGATTGGCTTTATATGGTAATTAAATCTGAATTTACAAATGCAAATCTCAGGTAGAAATTTTTCTGGGGTGGAAGATGGATTGTGCAGACTGCACAATGGTACAAATGAATAGATCCAAAGGTCTGAAACCAGTATAGGGGAGGAAAAATATCTTCTAAGTTCTTTACTGGGACTGCTGTAACGAAAGAGATTAAGAATAGAAAAGCATACAAATGTGTTTGTTTTACGTGACATGGGAGCCCTCACAAGGAAATGAAGATCCAAAAGATGGTTAAACCTGTTCTTTCACTGGGTTTGATGAAGAGTGGAAAGTCATGGAAAGATATGATAGGGCAGAGTATAAGCTAAGTGTAGTAAACTGGGAGAACTCAGCAATGCCTGTTCAGATTCCTCAGTGTGTCTTTCTTTCGGGTAGAGGGAGGGCACCTTTCACATGATGGTTTATACCTGCTTCACAGGAAGGTCAGAGAGTCCTTCCTGAACATCCCATTTCTCAAATTCCTTCAGCTTAAAATATTCAACATGCCAAGGTGCCATATTTTGGGGTAGTGTGTCCTGAACCCTGTGAATACTAATTCATCCTTTGATTTAAATTTACAGAAATAATGCAATCACATACAAGCAAGGCAAAGAATTAAAATTAAAAAGATTGTAAAACCTTAGCTGAAAACCTATCTGGGGAAAGAAGAACCCAGAACAACTCACTGTATTCCCTACTCATTTTTTTAACGGAAGTATAGTTGATTTACAATATTATATTAGTTTCAGGTGTATGACATAGTGATGAAATATTTTAAAAATTATAACCCATTTAAAGTTATTATAAAATATTGGCTATATTCCCTGTGCTATACAATATATCCTTGCAGCTTATTTATTTTATACATAGTGATTTGTATCCCTTAATCCCCTCCCCCTACCTTGCCCCTCCCCCTTTCCCTCTCCCTACTGGTAACCACTAGTTTGCTCTCTATATCTGTAAGTCTGTTTCTTTTTTTTGTTATATTCATTTGTCTCATATTTTAGATTCCCACATATAAGTTATAACATACATTATTTGTCACTCTCTGAGCATAATACCTTCCCTCCAGGTCCATCCATATTGTTGCAAATGGCAAAATTTCATTGTTTTTTATGGCTGAGTAATATTCCCTTGTGTGTGTGTGTCTGTGTGTGTATACACACACTACATCTTCTTTATCCATTCACTTGTTGGAAACTTACACTGCTTCTGTATCTTGGCTACTGTAAATAATGCTGCTATGAACACCGGGCTGTATGTATCTTTTTGAATTAGTCTTTTCACTGCTTTCCTTATTCTACAGCACGCCTTTAAGATCAGGCAAACCAACCATAGTTCTGCCTTTCCTTTCTTTGACTCAACTGGCAACAGCACAACTTACATGATTTTTGTTTTCCCTCCAGAGAAAGAATGCAAGGGGTCAGCAAAGAAGCCAAGGTAAGCTCATTTTTTCAAAAGCATCTACTAAGGAAAGACTTTTACATTAAAACTAGGTTTCCACTAAAAGCAGAATTACCATATGATCCAGCAATCCCACTCCTGGGCATATATTCAGACAAACCTATAATTCAAAAAGATACATGCCCCTCTATGTTCATAGTGGCACTATTCACAATAGCCAAGACATGGAAACAACCTAAATGTCCATCGACAGATGAATGGATAAAGAAGATGTGGTACATATATACAGTGGAATACTACTCAGCCATAAAAAAGAACAAAATAATGCCATTTGCAGCAACATGGATGCAACTAAAGATTATCATACTAAGTAACGTAAGTCAGAGAGAGAAAGACAAATACCATATGGTATCACTTATATATGGAATCTAAAATATGACACAAATGAACCTATCTATGAAACAGAAACAGAATCACGGACATAGAGAACAGACTGGTGGTTGCCGGGGGGAGGGGATTGGGGGAAGGATCGAGTGGGAGGTTGGGGTGAGCAGATGTAGGCTTTTATATACAGAATGGATAAACAACAAGGTCCTGGGCTTCCCTGGTGGCGCAGTGGTTAAGAATCCGCCTGCCAATGCAGGGGACATGGGCTTGATCCCTGGTCCAGGAAGATCCCACGTGCCATGGAGCAACTGAGCCTGCGCTCTAGAGCCAGCGAGCCACAACTACTGAAGTCCACGTGCCTAGAGCCCATGCTCCTCAGCAAGAGAAGCCACCGTAATGAGAAGCCCACGCACTGCAACAAAGAGTAGCCCCTGCTTGCCGAAACTAGAGAAAGCCTGCACACAGCAACGAAGACCCAACACAGCCAAAAATAAAAAATAAATAAAATAAATGAAAACAAACAAAAAGAAAAAACAAGGTCCTACTGTATAGCACAGAGAACTATATTCAATATCCTATGATAAACCATAATGGAAAAGAATACTAAAAAAAAAAGAATATAATCACTTTGCTGTACAGCAGAAATTAACACAACACTGTTAATCAACCATACTTCAATTTTAAAATATACTGATTAAGGAAAAAAAAAAACCACTTGGTTTCCATTTAACCACCCGATGTTTGAACTCAACTACTGCCTAATAAAAAAGCAGCTTCCTCTCTTCCTATCAAATAGTAATCTCAGACTAAAGCAGGGATCCGGTAGTTTTGAGTTCTCAATGGTTTTTGCATCCACCCTTCTGAGTTCTTAGATGAGACTCCTACAATAAAAGACAGATTTATAAGGGGAAAAAAAAAAAGACCAGAAGTTTATTAACATGTATACCTTAGGTATACATAGGAGATACCCAGAGAAAAATGAGTAACTCCCTAAGGTGGTTTAGAATTCAGGCTTAAATACCATTTTAACAGGGAAAGGAGTGAGGATGTAGGCCTCTTACGGGATTATTAGGAAAGATGAATAGGCCTTTAAGAGAATACATAGGAGACATGATAGTTTGTGACAAAGTTTGTTTTTTGGCCAACGTGTCCACTTCTAGTCTCCTCTCCCATGACATCAATCTTCCCTGGTTGATAAAACTCTCAGGGAAGGGAATTATGATTCATGACAATTGTGTTGCTTTTAGATGATCTGTCTTTAGGCAGATAAGGGGAATTCAGAGACAGCTTTTCTCTGCATATGCTGGTTTTTAAGTACCTACAGATCAAAATAATCAAGATGCCAAAGTGGCATATTTTGCAGTGGTATATTCTGCTACCCTTCAATATCATATCATATTGGGCTCTGCACCAGGAAAAGCAAGTTCATTTTTAAAGATAATTTGGAGGAGGAGAAGGGGGTGGCTCAGAGGCCACATCAGGACTCCTTCCAGGAGTTTATAAAAACAAGAGCAGTCAGAAGCACAAATTGTGAAACTGAGCAGGATCCTGTGGGGCCCTCCTGAGCACAAAAGCCCTCCTGTCTCCTGTTTCTTGTTTGTAGAAAAAGGCTTTAGTCTCCTATGCCTTCCCATAGTTCCTACTAATTAGGGAAGAGAGGGAGTTCAGAAACAAAGGAAAAGCAGTTAAGCAAGAAAAGTAATGATAATAGTTCAGTGGTAAAACAGAATCCTAGTTCCTTCTCAAGGGATATACCTAACAACCTGATGCATATCTTTGAGCTGTTCTGTAGAAACTAAGATTCCCAGCCCCCCAACCCAAGTAGAGAATGGTGACTACATGCTAACCACAAGCATGTAGAACCCAGACTGGCTAGAACCACAAGGTTAATGATAAAGATTCCTGTGATAAACACCACTCTGTTACCTTACCACCAACCGATCAGAAGAAAGTCATGCACCTTGCAGCTCTTACCCCAAATACTGCCTTTAAAAAAACTCTTTCCTGAAAGCTATCAGGGAGTTTGGGTCGTTTGAGCACGAACTGCCCATTCTTCTTGCTTGGCACCCTGCAAATAAATGCTGTACTTTCCTTCACCACAACCCGGTATCAGTAGATTGGCTTTGCTGTGCAGTGGGTAAGCAGACCCAACTTTTCCTTATTCTGTTCCCAATCACAGGTATTGTCAGCATTGCACTAAGCAACAGCCCTTCTCAAACCTTTCTTCCAAAGTTGTATTTTATTTGAAATGCAAACAATAAAGGTGGGTTTTGTTGTGTCTGAAACACAACATTCATATATCATAGCAAAGCACAATCAACTGTTTTAATTTCTTGCTGAAGAAATGACACTTGTATTTTCCACCATTTTATTATAAAAATCAACATTTCATTTGTTACAACTCAACTTATTGTAATAATCAAAAAGGGGATTTATACAAGGTATTTTTATACAGTTTAAAATTAAAGCACTTATTTTACAAAAAGGGGGAAGTGAATAGTGGACAAGGGCTGACCAAATGTTGGTCATTAAAATATAAATACATCCTTGCAAAGCACCATCGTACCAAAGTCCATGAACAAGAAACACCAGCTGACTTCAAGACAATGACGAAGATTAAAGCTTAAGAAAAAATTTAAAAACACAGAGGATAAAACATCTGAAAGCAGCACCAGATCCTTCACTTGCAAATAAGGCTAGTCCAGCTTAAGCGTCTCAGTATCCTCTTTACTCTTATTATAATAAAATGTCCTCAACTAAGCCCAGATACTTAATTTCATGTAATGTTAGGTTTAATCAGACTTTCTTTGCTTTATTTTCTTTTTAATATTCATATTTAGGCATTGATATTTAGAGAGTCATACACATAGAGATCTATCTATCTATATATTTATCTATACCCCTGCCCTTATATTTGACTTAAAAAATTTTTTTAATAATTAAAAAAAATTCTTTCTTTTAAAAAAAGAATGGACAGTTAAGCAAAAGCACATTGTATAATTCTTTGGTGTTAACTACTGGGCAAACCCTAAGTAATGGGAAATCTAAAAGTTAGTTTTTGTTAGGGCTATATTCCACTTCTGAGTACAAGATATCACTTAGTTTATAATTCTACCTGTAAAGTCATGATGTTTTTTTCAACAATAACTTAAGAATGGTTTAAGAATGCCTTATGAAAAAAAAAACCAAAACCAAAACCAAAAAACCAGTAAAGTTTACTTTGACTGAAGAAGGATGAGGTCAGTAATTTCATTCTAAATCATCTAGATTAACCAAAGAATCTACCTCCCTCTCCGCTCAGGTATAGGCTTAGTTTAACAAAAGGCAGAATCCAATCAAACAAATATCCTGAGTATATGGTTCACAATTTAAAAAATCTTTTAAAATTATAACAGTAAAATGTTACGCTTTAGGGTCCAAAGTCCTTTAAAAGTTTGAGAATTTCAAAAGCCAAATTTTGAGCCTATTGTGAAATGATGCAATCCCAGAAGTCAGAAACCAACCATATGCTACTAGTACTCTGTAAAATCATCTGTTATTTCTCTTGGTTCATTTTAGGTTTGCGATAAGGAAAGGGGTACCAAATAAAATTAAATTTCTTGAGTTTAAGAATTCTGAGAACATGTTTTAAACAATGCTTGATTACGAACTTCTTTAAGACTCAGTCCATGTCTACACTTAGTGTACAGTCTCATTTATTGATGCTCAAACATTTGTCAGCCATCTGATAATCACATACTCATACCCACACTCCAGACATACTATTCATGTCATTATTCAGAATGAAGTACTGCGCTTATTAAAAGTTTGACATACTTGGGGGGCGTGAAAAGGCCAAGATTTTTGTTTCTGAATCTTGTTAGATGTGTAATGGTAATAACCAACATGCTGCTTTTATGGCATGCAAATCAATGAAGTGGCAAGTTTCCCCCTGCAAGAGATAAAGCAATTTTAAAAACTACACTTTTAAGAATCTAGTCGAGGCACAGAACTTGACAGAGAAACAATAGCAGCAGACCTATCGCAGAGCCAGGTTTGCTTGCTTAAGGCAAGCCTTTCTTTTGTACCAAAAGTAAATAGTCTCTATACTATGATTACTGCTATCAGGTCACATAAATATACACAGTTCATTAACAGATAAGTCACAGCTACTAACCCTACATGAAGTATTCTTCACCAATGAGCTTTTACAGCAAAACAAAAAAATTTTCCCTCCAAACTAATTGCTACCTAGTAAGGATGGTGGCTATTTTTATACCTTAACAATGTCTTAATATCAAATGAGTTGGCTGTATACAAATGATTGACTTTGGAGTATTTTTAAATAATGAAAATATACAATCCTCAATCATCTTAAAATTTTACTGCTCAAAAGCCCCCACCCCCAATTATTGGCCTATATTAGATGAAAATGTACTGTAAAGACTTCATTTCTAAATACATATCAACCCTTTAGAATAGTTGTTCTCAAACTTATTGAAGGGTCAGATAAGCTCTTGGTGGTACATCACAAAGTATTTTTATATTAAAATTAAAATAATGATAATTTTCTGCTAAACATATAATATCTCATGATATGCTAGTTAGAAGAGTTATATAGCAAGTGTCAGAGGCATAACAAAATTTCCTGAAAGAAAAATTAATATTGAGAAAATTCTATGCCTTAACTGTTTTTTACATTGTGAATATGCCATTATCTGATATAAGCAGCAAAATCCTTTGGGCCACTGTTCAGAAAACCAGGGCTCTGCAGGAGCCAAGTTCAAGATTATAAAAGTTCAGAATTATAAAAGACCACTTCAGTGAAGAATAGCTTACTATAGGGCACAGAAAGCATGCTATGCTGAAGTTCAATTCTCACATAATTTTAATGACATCAGTAAGTGGGCATACTTCACGCCATACAATCACAATGAATACTTCTGCATTTAAGGAATATAATGAAATTTTATTCATTGCCCCCCAGCATGGATAATGAATCTAGCAATACTCCAAATTCAAAACACTTTTTCCCTTTTTCCCCTGATTTGTGCGCTCATATATTTTTATCTTCCAATTAAAGATCTTGTGTTTAATAATCAAGATAGTCTACTTTTAAGCTTAACTGTCCATATAATCTGAGGGTCAATAAATCTTTCCTGAATTTTGACAATTCTCTCATTGAAAGGTACTCCCCAAAATGTTAAGAATCCATCTCAAATACCAAGAAAGAGGATTCTGAGATTAAGCTGAACTGCCTTCAAATAATTTCAAACAAATTGGCACACAAATTAGTATTTTGCAAGAAGAGGCCATTGCCATCGCAGTACAAGCACTTGAACTGAGATATAACAAGGCAATATTCTTCTTAGTTCATTATAGTGCAAGTTTCCACATGGGAAGCCCACCAGATAAAGATGCACATTAAAAAATGTAAACATACAGAATTCTCAAATTTTAAGTGATACCCAGTTATTGCTAACCTTTCCATCTTCATTTGAGCATCAAGTGCCCTTGTGTGTCACAGAACGCAGCTTCAATGTCCATTTTGTTAGAACTTGGGCACTTTGTTCCATCAACAGGAAGAGTTAACACTCGTCTGACTGAAATGCAAGATACTAATGGATTACCATTTATTTATACGCAAAATCAAGTGCACCTGATTCATATAAGGTACTCCCAATAATCTAAGCATTACTCTGAAACCGTGTTTTTTTCTCTTTAAAAAGATTACTTAGGTATATTTTTAAATTGCTTAAACAGTTAGTTCACCTCTACCAAAATTCTGAATTCTTTCTTCCACTGTTTTCTCTTCGGTCCTGAAATCCAGAGAGGCCTCAACAAAACAGAATTTAAAAAAAAAAAAAAAAATCATTCGATAACAACTGACCAACATCTGTTAAGGTAAAAATACATTAGTTTAAAAACACATTCAACTTTAGCAGAGAAATTCTGGAAACATGTAAAAAGCAGGAAACCAACTTCTGGCAAGGTGGCAGAGCAGTGCTAGAATCATTCCACAGGTCAGCCCTGATAGCTGAAGATGAAGCAGCCCCAGTACCACACAGGTCAGGCAGATTACATAAGAGCCTTCCAATATTCCCCTCCACCCAAGTTCTGACAGCTGAGAAGTTAATAGTTTGCCTTCTCATGTAATCCATATTGTTAAATTTGTTAAATCGTCTTAATCCATCATGGAATAAGAGAGAAGACACATAAAAAATATATGAGGTGATTATAAGAATAATTCATGGATAATTTGAAAACAATCTAACATTCACATTAGGTAACAGGAAGATATTAAACTCATGTCACACATTAGAAGAGGTATGTATGTAGAGATCATTCTGAGAAAAATTGGCCTAAAGAACATGAAAATGTCACCAACAGTTAATAAAGGGAAAACCCAACAATAACAAAAAATTCTCTTTTTAAATAGATTGTCTCTAACCGGAACATATTTAAATGTTTTACTAGGAAAGATACATATAAAAATGATTTCATATTGTGATATTATATGCTGAAAGTACTGCAAGGATATATGATTAATTTACAACAAAAACTTAATGGTTAAATTTGTAACTCTTAAACATTGTCTATATGTGTTGTAAAAAGACATTTTAATGAGCATTAAAACAATCTTGAAAGTAAAGAGGAGCAATAACATGTCTAACCTTTGATCATTATGCGAACACAGCAGTCCAAATGAAGAGCTAAGCTGACTGGGGTATGGAGCTAGTAGAAATATTAAAATGAAACCTTAATTTAGAAAATTCCATTTTATCAATCCTCAGATAAAAAACTGTGAATAAATTATGGCATTTTGGCAAAATACCCTACAATACTGCTAGGGGAGGAAGCAAGGTGAAAACACCCAGGGAAAAAAATTAATATATGACAGAGGGGTGAGTTTTAAGGTAGGGACAGAAGACTTGCACAACAAACAGCCCCATAGCATCTTACCAGACAGCTGATCTCTCCCACAACAGCAGCACCCCAAATGGATTTTTATAAATATCTATTTTTCTCGATAAAATTGTTGGATTCCTAGAGAAAACAAAGCCCTTTATCCAAAGTTAGTGTTAATTCTTTTTTTTTTTTTCCTTTCATTTCTTAAACCTGCTGCCCTTCAAATGTTAGTTAACATGAAGGCCATCTGGCTACTTCCAAGTATCTATAGTTTGCTGCTCTGAGATGGACTTTTTTTTCTTTTCTTTTCTTTTTTTTTTTTTTTTGGTATCAATAAAGCCCAGACATTCCTGGTCAGTGATGCCTTTATTATTCCTGCTTCCTTTGTACTCAGTCACTTCACTGGGTTTAAGGCATGCTTTGTGTATTTAGTTTGCAAAAATAAAACTTTTAGTACAAATTTATTTTTTATACAAATTTTTATGGCACAAGCAGCAAATGTGCTGTTTTAAGAAAATATATAAATATCTTTTCCTTCTGTACAAATATCTCCAGTATGCCCTACCCCATTTATAATTTTTATCTGTACATGGTCTGCCTCACCCTTCTCGAAGAGCTCCCCCCCCCCTCCAGATCCCAACCGCATTCGTGTTTACACTTCCGTGTGGGAGGCAGTCAGAGGAGGAGGGCCCCTCCTCAGGAGGAGTCCGTACAGGGAGAGGGCGGCGGTGGGTAGAGGTGATGAGGGTAGCTCCTCTCTGTGTATGGAGAAGGCGGGCAGCTTTCATAGTTCTCTTCTGCCGACAAGTACTGGCTTCGGGGCGTGGGAGGCGGAGGCACAGGCTCTGAGTCATAGTTCAAGTCACTAGTGTAGCCCTTGGCTGTGGCCACTGAGGTCATTATTCTCCGGCTGGGAGCGTAGTCACTGTCACAAACATCTGTGCTGCAGGGTGTGGTGGGCGGTGCAAAGTGCCGGTAACTGTGCGGCCTGTAGCTGGCAGAGGGAGAAAACCAGGAGAGGCTGAGTCAGGGTTATGGAGAGGTGGTTTTCTCTATCAGAATACAGAGGTATTAAACGCAAACCTCACCTGCAAGACAATAAGCTACCACAATTTAAGGCTGCACCAACCAAGAGGCAGTTTTCAATGGCAGATTGGAGGAGGAAGATAGCATGTGTTTCATATTTGTAGACAAAATGTCATTAGAGGCAATTAAAAGTGGACAGAATGGGAATGCAGAGGTGAACCCATTCTAGCCTCTGGGTGTGCGCTTGTATCTTTAAGTTACCCTGTATCATAGAATAAAAATGAACTATTCAAAGTTGTATTTAATGGTAATCTTTGGAAAATCTCTCAGTTATACATTTTGGATTTAGTCTATATAGTGGACCTCACCAATTTCTGCCTCTCCATGATCTGTGAGAGGAATGGGTCTTTATTATCTTACATTACTCAAACATGTTAGCATTCTCTCAATACTCCTTAAATGATCTATGATTTACCTGATGAATAATTTAATGATGTCTGAAGACTTCACTGTCTCTTTACAACTCAAATACTGTACAAGCCAGGCTGAATTTTGGTAGACAGCCTAAGGAGCTTATCTATCCCATTATTATTACTATCAGCAAAGGGAAATTGCTGTGGTTGGGGGAAGAAGTGTTGATTCCCTGTATGTAGACAAGCATGTTGTCATAAGAGTGGCTCTAACTGAACATCAAAATGATAAATTCTAGGTATCCATACAGGACCAGTGAATTTTCTAATATGTATTTCAGAGTCCTAATTTATTTTTTACACTTTTTAAGCTACCTTTTCAAGTAATCTATAGCTGTTAAGTCAAGTTTGTAGCGTGGCTAACTAAAGAAAAAGGCACTGGAAAGAGAGAAATGTACTAGTGAAAATAAGAGCCGACAAATTGCTGGCTTTTCTATCATTTCTACTTCTATCTGTAACTTCTTATACCATTCATAGTCTAAGTATAGTAAAGCTGATCTTATTTCATATTTACCTCAATCAAGATTTATTTATATGCTTTCCCATCAGACAAAATGACTGCAAGAGTAGGGCAAGAGCAAGTGTAAAACTGAAGTAACGATTTATAAAATACCTAGCGATACAGAGTGCCAGATAACACCTCAGGATAAAAGCCATGTGAGGCCAAGCCCTCAGTGGTATGAAAAGAAATGGCTGCAAAAGACCAAAAGTTACATGACCTGCCAAGCAGGTTCTCAAGCATTTTACCACCAGTACTGACATGATGTCATAGTATTTTTTAGGTCTTATCTTTCTGTCCAATCAGGTGGCGAGCCTTGGAGAAATTTCTTGGCTCTACATTTAAAAGGCCCAAATTCCATTTTCATGGGAGAAAAAAAAAAAAGAGGAGAGAACGACAGGAAATAGAATTAACAAAATTCTTTTAAGTTCCACAAACTTTAAGTTAGACAAAAATTTCAACAAATGATAAAAAGTTTCACTCTGAAGAAATAAACTGGGCTTAATTTGAGATGTGGGAAATGGTTAAATAAGAATTGTTTTTGATGCAATTATGTTTACTTGAACCAAACAGTGTTTTATTCAATTTAAGGAAATTAATTTTTTAAAAGTAAAATTTTAGGTCTTTCCTTTTTCCAATTTGCAGGTTTCTGCCTTTCTATTTGGCTTTTTAGAACAAACCTGTGGTAGGGAAAGCAACATTTACAATAAAACATAAAAACAATCAGTTCAGAGCCAAGCCTATCTTATCCATAAACTGAAATGAGAATTGTGAATGAGATACTATAAACAATTTCCACTTGCTTTCTACACATCTATAAGGTTATATATCAGGGCAATCTGACTGGAATGCTAGAAAACACCTGATCTCGAAGATAACAGGCACTTGAGGGATGCCAATAAACACTGGGCACTAAGTGAAGAGAGAGTGTAAGTTTTTGACTTTCTGCTGGCCTCTCAAATAAGACGAAAGACGACACACTAGGACTTAACTTGCTCATCCCTATGCTCTACAGCCTCACGAAGCAGCACAAAGGCATAATCCCCCCATTTCTGGCTTACAAACACATTTCAGTTATTTTAGTGAGTCATGATTTATTCCATGCAACTATATGAGAAACTTTTCATTCCAGATTGTAATAACATATGTAAGCAAGAGGTGAACTTAAGCTTCTCTCAACTTTTCTCAAATTCTGTTCCCTTAATACTCCTGCTGTTTTAGAGTTCTCGTAACACTCCCAACCTTAGTTTTATCCCAATATTCCACTGAAGACTATCAATCAAACCTAACCTCAGCAGTAACTTATTTTGCAATCAAGTCACTTTGGGGGGTAACTTCCTTAGAATACTGCCAAAGCCTGGGGGCTCTACCTTAATACTTTAAAAGACAGCATTTTTGACTCTCTTTAAAAAATGTATAGTGCCCTGAAGACCCGAACAGACATTTCTCCAAAGAGGAAATGCAGATGGCCAACAGGCACATGAAAAGATGCTTGATATTGCTATCATCAGCAAAATGCAAATCATAACCACAATGAGGTATCACTTCACACCTGTCAGAAGGGCTATCATCAAAAAGAACAAAAATAACAAATGTTGGCAGGATGTAGAGAAAAGGGAACCCTTGTATACTGTTAGTGGGAATGCAAATTGATGCAGCCACTGTGGAAAACAGTATGCAGGTTTCTCAAAAAACTAAAATAGAACTATCATATGACCCAGCAATTCCACTCCTGGGTATATATCTGAAAAAATGGAAACACTAATTCGAAAAGATATGTGCACCCCAATGTTCCCAGCAGCATTATTACAATTGCCAAGATATGGAAGCAACCTAAGTGTCCATCAACACATGAATGGATAAAGAAGATGTGGTACACACACACACACACACACACACACACAACGGAATACTATTCAGCCATAAAAAAGAAAGAAATTTTGCCATTTGCAATAACATGGATGGACTTGGAGGGTATTGAGCTAAGTGAAATAAGTCAGAGAAAGACAAATACTGTATGATATCAATTATATGTGGAATTTAAAAAATACAACAAACTAGTGAATATAACAAAAAAGAAGCAGGCCCACAGATACAGAGAACAAACTAGTGGTTACTACTGGGGAGAGAGAAGTGGGGAGGGGCAATTTAGGGGCAGGGGAATAAGAGGCATAATCTTTTAGGTATAAAATAAGCTACAAGGATATATTGTACAACACAGGGAATAGCCAATATTTTATAATAACTATAAATGGAGTATAACCCCTAAAAATTGTGAATCACTATACTGTACACCTGTAACTTATATAGTATTGTACATCAACTATACTTCAATTTTAAAAAAGTATAATGCCCTGAAAGAAAAGGATTTGTGGTAGGGGCAATATCAGCATTACCAAGACAAGATGCCTGTTCTCTCTTGGTGACCATCATCTACTCATTCAGGGCTACAGCAAACTCACAACTAGAACACTTGCTTCTAATAAATACTGCGATTTATGCTGGAGGAGGATGTATATTACCTGTAGGACCTATGAGTGGAAGGACTGTTTGAAGAATAACCAAATTCCATAGTGTAATGTGATCGCTCTGTGGCCGGGGATGGCGGAGGGTTCAAAATCTAAAAGGAAAAATAATCAAATTATTGAAATAAGAATAGCCTATTCCAGACAGAGACTATTAGCCTTTTTTCAACTTCTTTTCCTTCATCTCTGTTCATATTCCTTTCCATTACACTAGTAGCACAATCCTGTTTCAAAGAATTGACCTAAAATAGTACTTCAGGACTGTGGCTCTCCACCCCCCAAGACACAATTTCATTACGGCTGAATAGCACCAGGTGATGAGAAGGAAATCTGTAATCTACAAGTCACTGGTTTAAGTGTAGCACAACTGGGTTCTGAGTTTTTAAAATTATAAATGTTTAGAGAAAAATTACTGACTTAGGAGAAATACCAGGTGTGCTTCTTCTCTTGGGAGGTCATGGAATGAAGGTCCTTAGCCTCTCAGGAGGTACTATTCAATAGTTCTACTTTTACCCAGTATATGAAATTAATGTCAGTGTTTTCAAATATGCTGGTTGCTACACAGTAAACTTAAAGAAAGATTTCTAAGTGCTCACGTGGTGGTAATTCCTTTGAGCCTTATATACCTAAATTCTATACTAAAAAACTTTTTATATTACCATCACTGAGTACCCACATTTAAATAAATTAAAAATCTAAGATCCTGTTTATCTTAGTATTCAAAGTGAACAAAGGAAAACAGACTGCTTACTGCAGGGAAGTAAGTGCCTTTGGTGCTTGAAGAACTACTCGACGATGCTCCTGTGACATGAGCTCGGTCATAAGGGGGTCCACTGCTTCCCCCCATGATACTGAGGGAGCTTATCATTGATTTACCTCGAGACATTCCTAAAATGAAGGAGGATAATACTGAAGTTGAATAAGATGTATAAAAATGCATGAAATAATTTTATTCAGTACTAGAATTACAAATACCAATAGTCAAATAGTTTGGCTTTAAAACAATTTATGCCCTCTTTTCCCAATAATAATTGAAAACACTTAATGGAAAAGAGAAACAAATGTTCCCTAGAAGTGGACACTTCCATTGAGAGCTGGCCTAGAACAAGGCCATGAATAGCTCCCAGCCCTTCCTCTTCCCCAGAATGGAAGCAGAGCTCTTCAAACTGAGAGGTTTTCAACCTCTTAGAGGATCTAAGAAAGAAAGAACTGTGGAGAGTGGAGGCTGCAAAGCAGAGCAGACTAAGTAATAGATCTCAAAAGAAAACTAAACCCATTTTTAAGGGCATAAATTCACTGCATGGAAGATTATTGCTTTATCTACTGGATGCAAATGTTGTTGGAATCACAACTACAATGCTAAAGAAGAAATTCCATTTTTTCAAAGTGACTTCCCAGATTCCACTAACAAAGTTAGGTATGGTAACAAGGAATCATTAACAGTGTTAAAAATCACATGTTTCCTTAGAATTAACATCCAGAATAAGTTCTTATTTTCACAGGGCTCTTGGCCTGGTATCTCTTTCTCCATATTTATTACAAGAAAGGTTTCTTTTCACTGAGGGTACCAAAATGCATTGAAAAGAAAGCTGGGGCTTCCCTGGTGGTGCAGTGATTGAGAATCCGCCTGCCAATGCAGGGGACACGGGTTCGAGCCCTGGCCCGGGAGGATCCCACATGCCACGGAGCAGATAGGCCTATGCGCCACAGCTACTGAGCCTGTGCTCTGGAGTCCGCGAGCCACAACTACTGAAGCCCGCGCGCCTAGAGCCCGTGCTCCACAGCGGGAGAGGCCACCGCAATGAGAAGCCCGCGCGCAGCAACGAAGAGTGGCCCCTGCTCGCCGCAACTAGAGAAAGCCCACTCGCAGCAACAAAGACACAACGAAGCCAAAAATAAATAAATTTATTAAAAAAAAAAAAAAAAAAAGAAAAGCAAGCTGTATGCCCCTAGAGCAATATGGTCTCTCCCACGTATAGAACATCTGGCAACTTGGCTATGTTTGAACAAACCCTACTCCCACTGTCATCACCTAAGTTAGGAGAAAACATAAGACGATATATACCTCCCTGCTCTCACTCAGGTATTTCTAAATCTCTGTTTGCTGAAAAGGAATCTTCATCCATTTTTTGGCCTCCTTTAATTCCTGGGCTCAGTAGTACTGAGGTCTCTTGGTAGTGAACCTCAAGAATTGTGGTTTATGACTCTTTTCACCAAATGACCAGTTGATTCATTTTCAGTAGAGCACATCCAGAAACGCAGTATATGCAGTAAATGTATTATATATAAATGCTTGTATGTACATATATTTGCTTTATATCCTTTGGCAATTTCTACCAAACCATACCTAAGGACTTCTGTGTAAAGAGAAGGTGCTAAAAGTAAAAGAGAACATTTGTTCTTATAATTGTTTAAACCCAAAGCAGTCTACGTTGAAATAGACTGTAGGCAGTATTCTGTTTCCATAATGGAAACGTGGCAATCTTGCCAGGACCCAAGACTTGATTCTCAATGGATCAGTCTCAGCTCACCTGGAAGAGATCCTGACAAAGAGCTTGGGTGTGGCACATAACCAAGGGGCACAGAAGCTGGTCCATGAACTACATAGTCATTAGTCATGGTTTCCCCATCGCCCTTCATACGTGGACACAACATCCTCTGGCAAATAAAGTATATGGTTCCAGACACAAAAATGGTAACAATTACTCCAATAACTGAACCAACTGTATTGGTGGCCTGTGGTGCTGGCTCCTCAGTTGGATCTAAAATGGGAACGCAGTACAGTTATATAATGGAAAAACAACTGTAGGTTCAAAATAGTAATTAAAAAGAGGGCTTACAAGCAGAATGTGAGGCTAATGAAGACAACTCATAAACACTTTTCTCTTTTATGAATACATATCCATCATGCCCCATGGATATATACATAAACGTCATTGTTAGGAATCAAAACGAATTATCCTTAAGTGAAAACAGACATAGAACAATACATTGGGAAGTATAATTGTAAATCAGTAACAAAAATGTTAATTATAGATTTAAACATCATTAAGAAGCTTAAAACCACATATATAGATAAAATCTATCCTACTTCATTCTGTATATCATAAAAATCAATAAGGTTACTTTGGAATTTCAGAGAAAATTTTAGGGTCAGAAGGGATGGACCTGGAAAAGTCATCAAATGTTTTACCTGGAATGGTAAAGAAGCCAAAATCAGCTCTGAGCTTGATTTTAGGTCTGAAAAGTGACATTTAGGCCTGGTGAAGAGAAAGTAGAAGCTACAGATGAGCGTTAGCTCTCAGGCCCAATATACTGCTGCCTTAAGGGTGAGTCTAGTTGCCTGAGGGCAAGGAATATAAGGTCTCTGATACTTGAGTACCTGAGGACTCAGAAAGAAAAGCCAGAGCATGAGATGCCCATGGCATCTATCTTCATGGAATCCCTGAGCTATCTGAGGCTTTAGAAGCAGAGGGCATCAATATTAGAGGTAGAGGGAAACAGCAAAAGGGCTCATCAGATTCAGAGCATTACTCTTCTATTCAGAAGGAAAATCTTTCCATTCTGAATAGTCAGACTATATTTCACAATTGCAGATCCTTTAAAAACCTCCCTTCTGCTTCATCTTGCCTCAAAAGCGCCCATCCACACAGCTAACTCACCCTATGATTAAATCCAAGAAATGAGAGAAAACAACATCACTAAGTTACATAATATGTAGGGACTGTCAGTCCCATATTACCACCTATGGACTCGGAGGCACAGACTCCTTAGTCCTTGTGAGCAACAGACCATCTTTCTCATTCTTTTTCAGCGCACTGGCATTCCTCTCTAACGCCAACCTTCAAGAAAGAACATTTACACTCACCATCTCCAATTCTTAGTCTCTGGGTCACATCTTAACTCACTGAAATTAGACTTCTGTCCTCATCACCACAATGAAACTAGTCTGCAAAGGTCAAAGTTCTCCTATTTGCCATAGTCAATAAACTCTTCTTCTGACATTTCTATGCATTCGATATTGCTGACTCCTGTTTTCTTCTCAAAAATGCCTGATCCTCCCAAGGTACCACTCTCTCAGTTTTACCATCTGATTATTTGTTCTGTTTCCTCTTGTTGGCTTCATTCTCTTCTGTCTGCCTCAAGTGCAGGTGCTTCCCAGAGTTCTGTCTACCACCTGCTATTTTCCTCCGCTGCTTACTCTCCCTAGGAGATTTCGTCTACTGCCTCAGCTGTAATTAACATTAATAAACTAAAAAGCCCATCTCTCTCTCTTGAGCTTCAATGCTACATAATCCAAACTGAACTCGTAGTCACCATCATTTGTCAATGTTTCCTAGATTCCAGGGGTAAGGTAGATCATAAATAAATGATGGCACCTGTAGCAAATTAAAGGAATTTAAATTAAATTTAAAACAAAAATAAACTAATTAAAAATCTACATCAGCTAAACATGACTTCCACAGTCAAGATACAAAACGATACTTGGGTTCTTAGTCTCTGCCATATATTCTAGTTTATGACTCCAGTCACTCAATGAGGTAGCCTGTGAGTCAACCTAGACTTATCAACTCTAAGTGGTTACCAAACCCTTTTTATTCTATTTCTGGAATAACTTTGAAACCTATCCCCTCCCTCCTTTCCACCACCACTGCTCCCCTTGATTTAGACCTCCACCGTCTTCTGCTGGAACTACAATAGCCTCCAAAGCATTTTAAAATTATAGGCTGCAAGTCATTAGATGGTAAAAACAACTTAGTGGGTTGAAACCAGCATTTTGAAACAGAAAACTTCAGAATGCGTTCCACACAATATAGGTAAATATTGTTGTATGACACTTTCATTTGTGTGTACTCACATCTTTGTATTCTTCTTGATGTGGTCAAAAAATTTTCAAATCTAAAACCAATCTAAAAAATTTCCCTGCCATAATCTTATCACCTCCAATGCATCTGCTTTACAGCTTTCACAATTATGTAGCCATGCCAGTCCTTCACTTAAGTTTTTCAATGGCTCACCATTATTCTGGAATACTGTCTAGACTCTTTAGAGGAAAAGCAAAATCCTTCGTGATCTCACCTTTACATATGCTATCTCCAGCTGACACCCCTCAAGACAGGAGCCTGTATTTTGGCAGTCCAGTTTACATGTAACTTCTCAAAGGTGCTTGTTTCACTCTGGTTTTGAGCAGGACAGGACAGTCCCTCTGCCTGGAATGCAATCTCTCCACTTATCCGCATAAGTAACACTATTCACTGACCAACACCCACCAACCTTATGCACCATTTTTCTAAGACGTTTTCCCTGATGAACCCCATCTTCATTCCTAAAGATATGACTACTCTCTTCTTTGTGCTAATCCTTGTATAGAGTTCTATTATAGCACATTTAATATCACTTATCACACTCCTTTATCAAGTATCTACTATGAGCCAAACTGTATGTTTTATATACATTAAATCATTTAATTTTCTCACAACAGCCACGCTAAATATTATCTTCATTTTAAAGATGGAGAAACTGAGGCCTAACAAGAGCAAATAAATGCTGGTAAGCGGTGAAGTTGGAATTCAAATCCATCTCTGCCTGGCTTTAAAATCCCTCTTATTACTACTACCTCCAACCACAGAGGACTTTGAGAACCTTGGTACAGGTACCATGCATCCTCAGCACACAGTAGGTATTCAGCACATGCTTGCTGAATAAATGAATAGTTTCCAAAAATTTTAGTGAGTCTCCCATTTGAATTTTGTAAAAATACCAGCTTAAAGTCTTTGTTAAGATTAAAGAGCTTTAAAATGAGTTCTGTCTAAACTCCACAAAACCAGGGTAGGTAGACCTGGCTTGTGTTGAATTCCATTCAGAACTGTTTGTCAATTTGGGATATATTTTATGTTAGGACATTAGTCAATAGTTATGAACCCTGAAGAAATACAGGTTATTTAGCCTAAGGTCTCTAGACCTAGGGGTGTATGGTGGCTCAAGTATCCTCAGGCTGCATTTTAAGGAAGCTCTTAAAGTCACTGAGAGACTGGTAGAAGATTACCCAGAAAAAAAAAGGGAGATTTTAAACAAAGGGACCAATGTTCAGAAACTCTTAAGTTTAGACCACTGATTGATTTCTACATATCTAAACTGAGAATTTCCTAACTTTAGTTTTGGCAAAACAATATTCTTTTCTGATGCTTTACTAAATGTTTCTGTGAAGATTTTTGTACATAAGAAAACTACTGCCTTTAAGAAATTATTAAATATAAAATGTAAGAAATCCCTGGTACAAATAACTAACTTAATAACTTGTTTCTTAATAAGGAAGTACTGGTTGTTAAGTGAACCTCACACATAAAGAAAAGTACTTGAAAAATTCTCCCTTAAGAGTAATAAACAAGGTTTTAGTCATACTTACAACAATCCAGTTCATCTGATTTGTCGCTGCAATCTAAATTATGATCACATTTCTTGTGTTTTCCAATGCACTGACCATTGGCGCAGCGGAATTGATCAATTAAACAAAGCACTGAGGAAAAAAATGCAAATAGTTTTCTTATTTTTGCTACCATGTAAAGGTAAACTCTGGCAAAAGTCAAAAAGTGCTTTCTGGGTGCAAATGAAAAACAAATTAGACTTTTAGAGAAAACTTACAAATTATTCTCTGGGGATTTCAACTGGTCGAGAGAAAAGAGAAGACAAAGGAATCCAGCACAAAATTTCCTATTTTGTCCGTTACTAAATTTCATCTTTCACTAATAATTCTGTCAAGAATTAAAGAATTCTACATGCATTTCTGGACACTAAAAATTTCCAGAGAATTTGTTTTTATCGTGGTTGTTTTTTACTGTGTTAAAGGTTAGCAGATAAAAGAAGAAAATATGAAATTATTTTATGTTGTAATAAATAAATCCACTAACTGAGCGCTCACTGGAAACAAGGACTAGTTTTACATACTGAAGGTCTAATGTTTTGGCCTCATTTCTCAACTTGCAAAGCTTATTAACGTGTATAAACCTTACGCATGTTAAGTGAATTAAAACAATTTAGAACATGCTACTATGTTTAGAAATAATAAAGTCAAATACACTTGAAAAACCCCAAATCTACCACTGAATGAGCCAAAGCAATACTCTGAATTTCAAACAACTTAATTGAAAAAGGACTCCATAACCAGGCCTAGGGATTTCGGATACCTTCACAGCTCTTCTCATCTGACTTATCCTGGCAGTTGGCATCTCCATTGCATCTCAGGGCACCATCAATACACTGCCCACTGGCACACTGGAACTGGGACTCTGAGCACACAGGACAATTGAGCTCATCACTGTGATCTTCACACTCAGTAAACCCATCGCACCGCCAAGCCACAGGGATACAGTCAATTTCTCCCGTGAAACAAGTAAACTGCTGAGGAGAACATGTTGGGGGTTCTTCAAATGAACAAGGGGGAGGGGAGTGACAAAAACACAATCATTGTCACACAGAGGTACAAACATTTACCCCTGAGTGAAGCCCATTTAATAATTAGCATGTACAAAACACTTTATAATAGATAAAATGTGTAAAGTGTCTCACCGAATCAGAGAAGAAATATAATTCTGACAGTACTTCATTTAGACTCACTAACTTGCAAAACTATTAAGGCAGAAGTTTTCTCATATACTATAATTCAAGTAGGATTACTGTATTTGCAATCCGTTATAATCTCACACATAACCCTAGGAATCATCACTATAATCATCGACCTCCAAA
This sequence comes from Eubalaena glacialis, assembly GCF_028564815.1. Lineage (NCBI taxonomy): Eukaryota > Metazoa > Chordata > Mammalia > Artiodactyla > Balaenidae > Eubalaena > Eubalaena glacialis. Next base: position 107,396,529 of record NC_083726.1, on the reverse strand, counting down.
TATTTTAAAGTTACCTTAGAATTCATTACTTTTCTAGCCCTGAGGTTCTCAAATAATGGTCCACAAACCCCTGGGGGTTCCTAACCTGCGACCTCTTTCAGGGAATTGACAAAAACTATTTTATAATAATATTAACATGTCACTTGCACTGGTGCCACAAAAGAAATGGTGGGTAAAACTCTTGGCACCTTAGCAGATTCAAGGCAATGGCACCAAACTGTACTAGTAGTCAATGCATTCTACATAGTCACATACATACGGGGTGGGGGGCATTGGGGAAGCCAGTTTCATTTAAGAATGTTCTTGATGAATCAATAAAAATATTAATTACATTAAAATCAATTCTTTGAGTACATGTCTCCTCAATACTGTCTGACAAAATGGGAAGCATGTATAAAGCTCGCGTTGCATACCTCAGCATGATGGTTTCTTAAGGGAAAGCATTCTGAGCTATAAACGCAACCTAAAATGGGACACCCTTCTGATGTGAAAGAACAACTGACAGATAAACTATCGATATTTGCACTTGGGTATTTGGCAGGAAGTTTTTAAAAAATGAACCAGTGAGTCAATTATTTCAAGGAAAACAATAGCAAATCATAACACTGTACTTCTGTGGCAAATTATAACACTGGAACTTTCAATCAGAAATTATAATTTTGGAAGACCTATATCCAAAACTGTAAACTTGACAGACTCCTAGTACTTAAATATTTTTATGATGAGATTGGTGGTAATATTAATGTTATTTTTTTCGATACTGTATAATGAAACGCATCAAAATCTGAAGATCTGGGAATTTCTGAATGGAATTCTAATATTTCCAAATGACCAAGGCATAAGGTTACAAAATACTGCATGGGTAAAATATCCATTCTGAGCACAAGATAAATTAACAGATTTCAACATAAGAGACTATGAAAAGTGAACTGATATGGTTTCAAATTCCACATTACAACTAAACCTATAGAAAACAACCACTTGTCAAGATTTGGTGTAGAATTCAAGATAAATGTACATAATTATTTGAAAAGGCTATGTTACAGTCCTCCATTTTCCTCATATCTGTATGAGGCCAAATTTCTTCATGTAGTTCAACAAAACTACATACTACAACAGACTGAATGCAGAAGTAGACATGAGAATCTAGCCCAACATTAAAGAGATTTACAAAAATGTAAAAATAATGCCATATTTCTCACTAAAATTATTTTGCTTTAGAAAATACAGTTAATTTTCTTAACAGTTTTAACTTGAGAACATGTAAAGGTTTATTATTGCTATTTTTTAACAAATATTTTTTAAAGTTCTTGGTTTCAAATCCTACTAAGGTAAATACAGATAAATATAACCTATGCAAACAAAAGCTCTCCTCATCAGTTCTTTAAAATGTAAAAATATGCTGAGACCAGTTTGAGAACTGTCATTCAATCTGAATTTCTTTGTTTTGCAAATGAAGAAACTGAGGTTCAGAGAGGCTAAGTGATCACCAAGGTCAAAGAGCTTCCTATGAACAAGAGTGATTAAAAAAAAAAAGAGGACTAGAAGGGCAGTCTCCTTACTTTTAGCCCATTGCCTTTACTACTGTATCACAGGCCCACTGACTCCTTTTAAAAACTTGTCTGTTAGTAAATTCTCTAGAGAACACAACTTTATTATATGACTATGGATCAGAAAACCTTTTATCCTTAAAATAGAGAATATTGGATAGAGAATAGAGATTACAAGTGAACACTTTACATGGAGAATTTGAGGGATTTTTTTAGAGGAAATTTGAGCCTATTATGTATAGAGCACTGAAACAGATCACATGGAGAATAAAAACACATAAAATATGGTCCATGTCCTTAAAGAGCTTTTAATTTGGTTGGGGCTAGGAACACACTAATGAATATAAAACAAATGATTATGTAACTCCGAGCTGCATGGTGCTAACAAGTGCTACAATTCAGAAAAAGGGACAACAGTAACAGCTAGTGAGGGTTTCAAAGACCATGAGGAAGACTCATCAGCTGCACCTTGAAAATGAGAGATTGAGAATGCGCAGGCAAGAAGAAAAATACATCCCTGAAATACCACAAGAAAATCCGCAGAAGCAAAACAAAACAGAACATGTCACAGTGATGTCAAACTCCAAACAGCCACACAGAAATAAAGTGAGCAGATTGGGCAGAAATACAAATGAGATGGGTTGGTAAAATAGGCTGAAATGAAAACACATCTTGAAGGTCAAGCAGAGGAATTAGGATTCTGTATTTCATTTACCTCCATTGTAAAATCAATGTTAAGTCACAAGAAAAATCTTGTATAAAAACATCCACTGCAGTTTCACTCTTAGTAACAAAAACTGAAAACAATTAAAATGTCCCTCAACACAAGAATAATAAACTGTGGCTTATTTATACAATGAAACATACTACGTAGCAATAAAAAGATAAAAATGACTGATGCACTCCACTATAAGGATGAATCTCAAAAATATTATATTAAGCAAGAGAATCCAGACATAGAGTACGTACGTCATGATTCCTTATATAAAGTTCAAGAACAGGCAAAGCTAAACTATGAGGATGAAAATCAAAAAAGTGGTTACTTCTGGAAGAGAACTGGCTGCTAGGACACACGGAACTTTTCTTAATGAAAACACCGTATGTCTAGATTTGGGTGTTGGTAACACCATTGTACACATTTGTTAAAAACTATGCATTTAATAAAACTATGCATTTAATATATACATTAAAAACAATCACTAAATGTGAAGGAAAAAAACACTGGTCTTTTACAGGACATTTTCTAAATGAAAGGTGATATCTTTGATTCAGTTTTACCTACGTTATCATTACATAAAGGCATATTTTTCTAGGATTTGCCTTATTAGAGCAATAATCTGGCACCCTGACATGGAAACACTTGTTTTTGTTTTTTTTTTAATTGTGGTAAAATATATGTAACAAGTTTACCACTTTAGCCATTTTAAAATATACAGTTCAGTGGCATTAAATATATTCACATTGTTGTGTAATGCCTGCTATTTTGGGGAGAGATACTTCAAGTACCAGAGCTTAACTTTTACTATGCACATATCTGATCTCCCCGACTAAACTGTATGCTCTGTGTCAAAGATCTGCAAATCTTCTGCAGTCCAAACAGAGTGCCTCATAGCTGCTACTCAATACATGTTACTTATTTTTTAAAAAAAACTTAAAGGAAAGTTAGAAGAATAAAATATTCTTATAATACCATCTTATCAATAATTTTTATATTTTGAGTGTAAGCCCTTTCAATCTTTGTTCACAGAAATACGTTTTTTACGTAATTCTCATCATAGTAGAAAACGCAATTTTAATATTTTTTTTCCACTTGCCCCAAATTTTGGCTACATTTTTACATCAGCTTATGCTCATAATGTTTAACAGCTATATAAACTCAGTTATTTTACTAACTTTCCTATCATTAGAAATTGTTTTTAAATTTCTGTCACTGTAGAGAATAGTCTTTTTCCTTCAGTTGAATTAACTTAGAATCATCCCCGAGAGGAGAATTTCTGAATTAAGGGAATAAATATTATAATGGCATTTGAAGCTACCATACTTTGCTTTAACAAAGGAATATACCAATCTGTTATGGTCCCGTGAGTGACTGAACCAATTTCACTACAACATTATTACTACTCAGTGATATCTTTAAAAAAATTTTTTTTTTTTTTTTGGCTAGGTAAGTAAGAGAAACAACAGGGAACTGCTGACAGAACTGAACAAAAGAGTATTATTTTCACTGGTCACACTCCCAGCAATGACATATAAACTGACAGAATCTAGGATTCAGTGGATGGAGACTATAGGAGGTAGAATTAATTCACCTTGTTACCCTTTGGGGTGGGAAAAGCTACTTTTTTATTAGGAAATAGACTCATTCACAGTTATGAGTTTCCCCTTTTGCCTTAGTCCCAGGGTTAGGTTACACCTATCACTTGTCATGATGAATTCACTCTTAGAATAATCCAAAAGCCTAGTATAGTGCAGAAAATGAAATATAAGTGAGCAATCAAGTTAGGAGAAAGCAATTTCACTGTCAAATCAAAGAATGCTAGACTAAGTTTTGGAACATGATTGGCATTTAGACTTTCAGAAAAAAATAATAACATATTTACCTCCACATAGTAGCTCATCTTGAAGCAGAACCAAGTGCATGGGGCAGGAGCACCTTGTAGTACCATCTCCCTTTACAAGACAAATATGTGAACAGCCACCATTATCCTGAGTACAAGGGTGTTGTCCTGCAAAGAGAAGAGAGAAGAGAGAAGAAAAGAGAAGAAGAGCAGAGAAGAGAAGAGAAAAAAGAAAGGAAAGAAAAAGAAAGAACGGAAAAAGAAAAGGAAGGGAGGGAGGAAGAAGGAAGAACAGCCCAGCCAAAATCAATTATTTTTGAGTTACCAACAAAACCAAATGTAAAATCCCTTTGAATTTTATTTCCACACAATATAATTTCTCACCCCATCCCGACACAATCTACAAGGAGGACAACAATTTAAAACACAAAATACTTATAGCTAACCACTGTCTTTACATATTTATACATAAAATATTTTACAGTATTTAAAGTAAGGTAACGGTACAGCTCATGTTAATTTTTGTGACTAAGAAAAGCTGATTATTCAAACTAAAAAAATTGCTAGGGAGAATGCTGAAACTTGGATTTTATTCTCTTTAAAATATAAAAACTCTTCTAAAGATTTTTAACTCTGAAATTCTACCTTTCTGAGAGATAAGATGATTTCACTCAAAAAGTATACTCCAATGAGGAACCTGCTGAAAATTAGAGTTGTTAGAAGAAAAAACAAGTTCACGTGAATCTAACCACCCAGAGACAATCAAAATTATTTGCTTGGTCAACTGCAAAAGAACTTGCAATGTTACAAATGTTTAATTTCCTCATATTTGGGTTAAATTAAATAAATACACTGTCAGGCACATTTCAAAGTCTGTCTCATAAGTTGTATTTAATGAAATCATTGTTTTGACTTTTCTACTTAGCTCGTGTCAAAAGCAACTTGACAGCTGTCATCCCAGTAGCCACCCATTTATTATGTGACTCTTTTCTCAGTAACACATCAATCCTGCTTCAGTGTGTGTTGATGAGACTGAGGGAGCCAGCTCTGTACAAATGAGCAGATGTGTGATACTACACATATGTGTAGTATCACACAAAGCAGACACCCCAGTCCTTGTATTAAGATGTACAACCTATACAGCACTTTCTCAACCTTTTAATTCATGACACTTTTCATAAACAGCAATCCCATTTTCTTTAACGTTATTAGAAATTTGAAAAAAAAAGTTTTTCTAAATATAAAACCATATTTAAATGTTAAATTTTAAAGATATTCCCCCTGAAATTCTGAAAACCTTCACTGAGATTTTTCTGCAATAAAATGTTCGTATCAACTGAATAAATAACTTAGCCATTATATCATCTCTACCTTATTTCTGTTAAATATTCAGCATGAATTATATGTCATAACATAGGATGACAACAATTCTAACTTTCTAAATCTCAAATACCTCCTAACTTAACTTCTAAGTTCATGAACACTGACAAGACAATGAAGACTTGAACAAGCTACGGTGCTCTCATTCCTCTTCCCTCCTTTCATACTCCAATTCATTTCTGAAGCATTGTGCCAAGAAGTTAAGGAGTTTCAATACTTCTCTCATTAGTCCTCCATTTAACATTTGCATTCCTGATATACTGTATAAGACCTGTAGTAGTGATTGCTAGGAAGGCACATTTGATGACAGACACATATTAACAAGAGTTAATAGTATTACATAAACACACGTTAACTAGGCCAAGATGACTAGTCATTTTCAAAAGTTTTCAGTAAGATAAAAAAATAATTTATGGCCACTTTTCTAAACTAGAATTGAAAAACTTATCCAAGAGGGGAAAAAACAAGCTCTTATTAAACACAGTCTTCACTAAGTTTACACACTAATTTTTAGTTTGTTTTGCTTTTGCTTAAGAATAGGTTTATTTCCATGATAAGTCATCATTATATAAATGTAACTTTTGCTTTTGTTGAAACCATGGGGATGTACATGGAACAAAAGAAATATATGCTGTATACCAATATTCTTAAAAGGGCTGAAGGAGAGAAAGAAAAAACATGACAAGCAGAGTCCTTGCTATACCTGGGGAAATTTTTGAAAATGAGCAATACCATTCCTTTCCCCCACTCCTGTTTCATGAGGAAAAGGTATTTCATATGAAAAAGCTCCCAGGTGAATATAAGGCTTTAAAAACATGAAGAGTTAAAAAAAAAAAAAAAGGCAAAACTAAAAGTGTATGAAAATCTTAAAGATAAAGAAATAAGAAGACACAAAACAACATCTTAATTTTATATCATTTCTTACAACAAACATGAATCTTGCGATTAGCAGTACACCACCAACACTTACTATATTCCTGAAGATTCAGCTCCTTTACAGCATGAATGTCACTAAGCTGGGCAATTCGAGCCTGGACTTTGGTTCTACCCTCTCGACCTGTCATGTCAATTTTTTCAATCATCTGCTGCTGCTTATCAATCCAATAGAGCCAGTTTTCAAACACAGTTAGTCCCACAGGCTGCAGAATGTTGGAGTCTTCTAATACTATCCGGTTGGCACCTTGGAAAGGAGAACATTCAACAGAAATGATGCATGTGGGTCAAGTCATACATTCAACAGCTATTTACTGAAAACCAGTTAGATTTTTAAAGTACTGAAAAGGAAAATATGATAAGCTCTCTACCAGAAAACTTAAAAATCATTCTGAGAAGAAAAGATATATACATACCAGAAAACAGGTTAACAGACTAGACATCCAAGTGCAATCAAGAGCAAATAAGCGTCCAATACAGAGTAGATACTAAGTTCATAGAGATGTAGAAAAGAACTTGAGTCCCTTTCAAAAATTTTTTAAAGCACAGTCCATCTTTCAAATTAAGTCTTATCAAACTCTCTAACATGTATAACACACAAAAACAGTACTTCTCTGGATGAAGCAGTGGTGGTGGGCCGAGAGCTCTGTGTTCTCGGCTTCTCCCACCTGCCGAGCACACCCAAGGCGTCTGTGAAGAACACCACCCTCCCCCACCGGGCCACTCAGAACACAGGAAAAAGGACTCAAAGGTTACCTGGTTCAAGCTTCACCTCAAAATAAGATTTCTACAACACCCCAGACACAGAGCCATCCAGACTCTGAAGAGGCAGTCTATTCTACTGCTGAATTAGGATAAAGTTCTTTCACATAGTGTGCTGAAATCTGTGCCCCACTGCCCACCCCCATAGCTTCTCCCTCATTCAGAAAGAATAAAATACATTAATTCCTTCTCTCTTCCTCCTAATCATCCTTCAAATATCTATAGAACTTTTCCCTGGTCCTAAGTGTTTGATCAAAGAAAGACATTAGCTTAATACTTTGGAAATATCAGGGAAAGTTCCAGGAAAGAGGCAAGCATAAAGCTAAGTTTTAATAAATGGAGAAAAGTGGGGAGGTATTACAGATGAGAAGGCACCACCTAAGTCAACATTCAGATTCATGGTGGGTTAAACACAGTCTACTTAAGCTCCCTCCTAAAAATCTACTAAAACGATGGTAAAAAATGAAGGCATAAACCCATAAGGACAAATGGGACAGAAGAGTGGAAAAGCGATATAAAATTTACAAGTTGGAGAACAGACAGACAACAGATCAAGAATTTTAGCCTCCTATGAATCTCGTTTCAAGAAGCTAATAGAGGATGTGATCTATCACGAAAAAGGAATTAACGAAAGAAACGGAATCTGGGAAACAGCAGGTTCAGCACCAAGGAGACTGGCAAGTACATTCCCAGGATAACGGTGAAAGAAAGTTGGCCTAGAAAGCAAGCAAATCCAGACTGGAGCAAGATGACAAAGAAATTCAGGAGGTACGTCTTCAGTTAAAAAGAAAAAAAGATGGATTGCTTGATGCATCTGCATATACTGAAACAATATTTACATTAGATAAGATTAATTTCAGAGAGAAAAAAAGCTACAGAAGGAAATGTAGCTGATGGTAATATTTTCATAGCCATAAATAACAAATAATTATGAACTTAAAAATTATGATATAACTAAGCTGGGAGGATGGGAGGAGAGTTCATATAGGTATGTTAGGGATATATGGTTTAAGACAGCAAAATCATTATCTTCCATTAAAAGAAGTCAAATTGTGGTATCTAAAAATTAAAAATCATGAAGCAGCAGTTTTAAACAAGTTATTTTAAACTATCAGAGATGCCTCTGAGAGTAGGAACTGAGAGGAGGAAGGAGTAGAGCAGTAGACTTGGTTTTTGTAGGCCAATTAGAACCATTTGATTTCTATATCTACATGTATTACTTTGATGAAAATTAAAATTAAATTTAAAACTGTAACACTAAGAGTGATTAAAAAAAGATTAGTTGGTGGTATTGGAAGGATGGCCTCAATTGGACAACTGGGGAAAATAAGAGGTCAACAGTGTTGCTGGAGGCCCAGATCTACTGATTTACTCTGATGGCAGTTATAAAACTCTGGAATCAGCAATGAAAAGACATATTTATTCAACAATCTAAGCATATACTAAATGCAGTCCAGTATAAAAGCTCTGTAGGAGGCTAAAAATACTAAGTAGAAAGATATCCCATGAAAAAAGTATATGATTATCTGTGAATATATAAGGAAGGGGGGAAAAAAAACCTACCATTATACTAATCTTTTTCACAAAACGTAAAAAAAGGAAACATTTCTTTTTATGAGGCCAATGTAACCTTGATAGCAAGATGCCAACAAGTACATTATAAGAAAGGAAAATTATGGGGTAATCTTTCCCATGAACACAGATGTAAAAATCTTAAACAAAACATGAGCAAATCAAATCCAGCAATATGTAAAAGGGATAATGTATCATACCAAGTTTGATTTATTCTAGCAAACTAAGAACAGAAGAGAATTTCCTTAATCTGCTTTTTAAAAGTTATCTACAGAAAAACCTTAGCAAACATAAAACCTAATCAAGAAGTATTGAATGCTTCCCCCAAATAATGAAAAGCAAAAACAAAATGAAACAAAAAAAATCTAAGGATTCTATTATTTTATTCAATATTGTACTGGGGGGTCCCAGTCAGTGTAATAAGGCAACAAAGAAAAAGGACTGGAAAAGAAAAAATAAAACTCTCCTCATTTGTAGACAAATGATTCTGTAACATAGAAAATTCTAATTTAGCAAGGTCCCTGGGAACAAGCACAATGTACCAGACTGGGGAAGAAGGGAAAAACTGTATTTCTATATTCCAGCCACAACCAGAAAATGAAATATTAAATATTCAGACTACTCTTTACCACTAGCATTCAAAAGCATTAAATACCAAGGAATAATTCCAATGAAAGACAGGCAAGACCTCTACACAGAAAACTACAAAACACTGAGGGAAATTAAAGTTCTAAATAAATGAGGGATATACCATGTTCATGGTTTAGAATCTAGACTAATATTATAAAGATAACAATTCTCCCTAAATTAATCTATAAATTCAAAGCAAACCAGACAGAATTCTAGTAGGTTTTTGCTTTTTGGTGGAAACTCAGAGGCTGATTCTAAAATGTATATGGAAATGCAAAGTGTCAACAATAGCCACGGTAATCTTGAAGAAATACTAAAGATGTACACTGCCAGATAAATTTGTTATAAAGTTTTAATAATTAAGACAATATATTATGTAAGACAAAATGACCAAGGGAAGATTAGAGTCCAGGCACAAAGTTACACTAATATAATCACTTCATTTATAACAAAGGTGACAGGAGAGAACAGTGGGGAAAGGATGGTCTTCTCAAAAGAAACAGTGTTGAATCAAATAGTAATGTGGAAAATAAAATAAAACTTAACCCCTGTCTACACCATACACAAAAATAAATTCCAAATTGATTAGAGATCTAAAATAAGAAAAGTTAAACAAAAACATTTTAGGAAAAAACACAAGAAAATATCTTTGTGACTATGCAGAAGTCAAAGACTTCTTAAATATAACATAAAAGGCACTAATCATAAAGGGAAAAATTAATAAACTTTACTACAATAAAAATAACTTCTTTTTCATCTAAAGACACCACTGGGAGAGTGTAAAGGTAAATCACAAACTGAAAGATTTATGTAATACATATCTTTCTCTATAGAGGAAAGTATGAAGGCATACCAAAAATTATTAAAGAAGACTTTTAAATGGAAGGATACCTCACAGTCATGAATGAAAAGACTGAATTCCTTAAACATAACAACTCTCCTCCAATATGTATGTAACTTGATAATGGATTAACATCCTGAATAAAGAATTACTAGAAATCAGTAATAGAAAAATGGGCAAAAACTACGAATTGTAATTCACAGATGAAACATGAATGACCAATAAATTAACCTCAAATTCAAATAGAGAAATGCATATTTTATTAATAATGAGATATACCTTTAAAACTATTGGATTGGTAAAAACTCAGAAGTCTAAAAGTACCAAGTACTGGAGGAGAAACTCATATACTTCTGGTGGGGATTCTAAACTGATATAATCACTTTGGAGAGCAATCTGAATAGACATATTCAAGTTGAATATATACATACCGCATTACATAGCAATCCCACTACTAAGTTTAGGCCACAGAGAAATACTCAAATATGTACATAAGAATATACACTGCAGCACTGCTTTTAATGGCAAAAAATTGGAAATAGCAGTTTAGATAGCAGAATAGAGAAACTGTAGGATGATCATACAATGAAATACTATTTAGCATTGAAAATAACTGACATAGATTTGTGGATCAAGAGGGATCATCTCAAAACCATGATATATCTGAAAAAAGCAAGTGACAAAAGAATACATGAGACTATTTATACTAATTTTAAAAAGTGAAAAAAAGCTTAAATGTATGTGTGAGTGTACATGGTAGAAAATACACACACAGAGAGAGAGAGAGAGAGAGAGAGAGAGAGAGAGAGAGAGAGAGAGAGAGAAAGCAAAACATGCATGGCAGAGAAACACATCAAAAGTTACCTCTGAGGAAAGAGGGAGGAAAACAGAATTGGGGAGGGATACACAAGGGCTTCAAATTCTCCCTAATATTTTTTTTTTTCATGAGAGAGAAGGAGGAAGAGAGGTTCAAAAGCAAATATGGCCAAACACTAAGATTTTTTTTTAACATCTTTATTAGAGTATAATTGCTTTACAATGGTGTGTTAGTTTCTGCTTTATACCAAAATGAATCAGTTATACATATACCTATGTCCCCATATCTCTTCCCTCTTGCATCTCCCTCCCTCGCATCCTCCCTATCCCACCCCTCTAGGTGGTCACAAAGCACTGAGCTGATCTCCCTGTGCTATGCGGCTGCTTCCCACTAGTTATCTATTTTATGTTTGGTAGTGTATATATGTCCATGCCACTCTCTCACTTTGTCCCAGCTTACACTTAACCCTCCCTGTATCCTCAAGTCCATTCTCTAGTAGGTCAGCATCTTTATTCCTGTCTTGCCCCTAGGTTCTTCTGACCATTTTTTTTTCTTTTTTTTTTTAGATTCCATATATGTGTTAGCATACGGTATTTGTTTTTCTCTTTCTGACTTACTTCACCTCTATGACAGTCTCTAGGTCTATCCACCTCACTATAAATAACTCAGTTTCGTTCCTTTTTATGGCTGAGTACTATTCCATTGTATATAGGTGCCACATCTTCTTTATCCATTCATCTGTCGATGGACACTTAGGTTGCTTCCATGTCCTGGCTATTGTAAATAGAGCTGCAATGAACATTGTGGTACATGACTCTTTTTGAATTATGGTTTTCTCCAGATATATGCCCAAGAGTGGGATTTCTGGATCACATGGTAGTTCTGTTTTTTAGTTTTTTAAGGAACCTCCATACTGTTCTCCATAGTGGCTGTATCAATTTACATTCCCACCAACAGTGCAAGAGCATTCCCTTTTCTCCACACCCTCTCCAGCATTTATTGTTTGTAGATTTTTTGATGATGGCCATTCTGACTGGTGTGAGATGGTATCTTATTTTGATTTGCATTTCTCTAATGATTAATGATGTTGAGCATTCTTTCATGTGTTTGTTGGCAATCTGTACATCTTCTTTGGAGAAATGTCTATTTAGGTCTTCTGCCCAGTTTTGGATTGGGTTGTTTGTTTTTTTGATATTGAGCTGCATGAGCTGCTTGTATGTTTTGGAGATTAACCCTTTGTCAGTTGCTTCGTTTGCACATATTTTCTCCCATTCTGAGGGTTGTCTTTTCGTCTTGTTTATGGTTTCCTTTGCTGTGCAAAAGCTTTGAAGTTTCATTAGGTCCCATTTGTTTATTTTTGTTTTTATTTCCATTTCTCTAGGAGGTGGGTCAAAAAGGATCTTTCTGTGATTTATGTCATAGAGTGTTCTGCCTATGTTTTCCTCTAAGAGTTTGATGGTGTCTGGTATACATTTAGGTCTTTAATCCATTTTGAGTTTATTTTTGTGTATGGTGTTAGGGAGTGTTCTAATTTCATTCTTTTACATGTAGCTGTCCAGTTTTCCCAGCACCACTTATTGAAGAGGCTGTCTTTTCTCCACTGTATATTCTTGCCTCCTTTGTCATAGATTAGTTGACCATATGTGCGTGGGTTTATTTCTGGGCTTTCTATCCTGTTCCATTGATCTATATTTCTGTTTCTGTGCCAGTACCATACTGTCTTGATTACTGTAGCTTTGTAGTATAGTCTGAAGTCAGGGAGCCTGATTCCTCCAGCTCCGATTTTCTTTCTCAAGATTGCTTTGGCTATTTGGGGTCTTTTGTGTTTCCATACAAATTGTGAAATTTTTTGTTCTAGTTCTGTGAAAAATGTCATTGGTAGTTTGATAGGGATTGCATTGAATCTGTAGATTGCTTTGGGTAGTAGAGTCATTTTCACAATGTTGATTCTTCCAATCCAAGAACATGGTATATCTCTCCATCTATTTGTATCATCTTTAATTCCTTTCATCAGTGTCTTATAATTTTCTGCATACAGGTCTTTTGTCTCCTTAGGTAGGTTTATTCCTAGGTATTTTATTCTTTTTGCTGCAGTGGTAAATGGGAGTGTTTTCTTAATTTCACCTTCAGATTTTTCATCATTAGTGTATAGGAATGCAAGAGATTTCTGTGCATTAATTTTGTGTCCTGCTACTTTACCAAATTCATTGATTAGCTCTAGTAGTTTTCTGGTAGCATCTTTAGGATTCTCTATGTTTGGTATCATGTCATCTGCAAACAGTTACAGCTTTACTTCTTCTTTTCCGATTTGGATTCCTTTTATTTCTTTTTCTTCTCTGACTGCTGTGGCTAAAACTTCCAAAACTCTGTTGAATAACAGTGGTGAGAGTGGGCAACCTTGTCTTGTTCCTGATCTTAGTGGAAATGGTTTCAGTTTTTCACCACTGAGGACCATGTTGGCTGTGGGTTTGTCATATATGGCCTTTATTATGTTGAGGTAAGTTACCTCTATGCCTACTTTCTGGAGGGTTTTTATCATAAATGGGTGTTGAATTTTGTCGAAAGCTTTCTCTGCATCTATTGAGATGATCATATGGTTTTTCTCCTTCAATTTGTTAATATGGTGTATCACGCTGATTGATTTGCGCATATTGAAGAATCCTTGCCTTCCTGGGATAAACCCCACTTGATCATAGTGCATGATCCTTTTAATGTGCTGTTGGATTCTGTTTGCTACTATTTTGTTAAGGATTTTTGCATCTATGTTCATCAGTGATACTGGCCTATAGTTTTCTTTCTTTGTGACATCTTTGTCTGATTTTGGTATCAGGGTGATGGTGGCCTCATAGAATGAGTTTGGGAGTGTTTCTCCCTCTGCTATATTTTAGAAGAGTTTGAGAAGGATAGGTGTTAGCTCTTCTCTAAATGTTTGATAGAATTCGCCTGTGAAGCCATCTGGTCCTGGGCTTTTGTTCGTTGCAAGATTTTTAATCACAGCTTCAATTTCAGTGCTTGTGATTGGTCTGTTCATATTTTCTATTTCTTCCTGGTTCAGGCTCAGAAGGTTGTGCATTTCTAAGAATTTATCCATTTCTTCCAGGTTGTCCATTTTATTGGCGTAGAGTTGCTTGTAGTAATCTCTCATGATCCTTTGTATTTCTGCAGTGTCAGTTGTTACTTCTCCTTTTTCATTTCTAATCCTACTGATTTGAGTCTTCGCCTTTTTTCTTGGTAAGTCTGGCTAATGGTTTATCAATTTTGTTTATCTTCTCAAAGAACCAGCTTTTAGTTTCATTGATCTTTGCTATCGTTTCCTTCATTTTTTTTTCATTTATTTCTGATCTGATCTTTATGATTTCTTTCCTTCTGCTAACTTTGGGGTTTTTTGTTCTTCTTTCTCTAATTGCTTTAGGTATAAGGTTAGCTTGTTTATTTGAGATGTTTCTTGTTTCTTAAGGTAGGATTGTATTGCTATAAACTTCCCTCTTAGGACTGCTTTTGCTGCATCCCATAGGTTTTGGCTCATTGTGATTTCATTGTCATTTGCTTCTAGGTATTTTTTGATTTCCTCTTTGATTTCTTTAGTGATCTCTTGGTTATTAAGTAGTGTGTTGTTTAGCCTCCATGTGTTTCTATTTCTTACAGATTTTTTCCTGTAATTGATATCTAGTCTCATTGCGTTGTGGTCGGAAAAGATACTTGATACGATTTCAATTTTCTTAAAGTTACCAAGGCTTGATTTGTGACCCAAGATATGATCTATCCTGGAGAATGTTCCATGAGCACTTGAGAAGAATGTGTATTCTGTTGTTTTTGGATGGAATGTCCTATAAATATCAATTATGTCCTATAAATATCAATTAAGTCCATCTTGTTTAATGTATCATTTAAAGCTTGTGTTTCCTTATTTATTTTCATTTTGGATGATGTGTCCATTGGCGAAAGTGGGGTGTTAAAGTCCCCTACTATGATTGTGTTATTGTCGATTTCCCCTTTTATGGCTGTTAGTATTTGTTCTTATGTATTGAGATGCTCCTATGTTGGGTGCATCAATATTTACAATTGTTATATCTTCTTCTTGGATTGATCCCTTGATCATTATGTAGTGTCCTTCTTTGTCTCTTGTAATAGTCTTTGTTTTAAAGTCTATTTTGTCTGATATGAGAATTGCTACTCCAGCTTTCTTTTGATTTCCATTTGCATGGAATATCTTTTTCCATCCCCTCAGTTTCAGTCTGTATGTGTCCCTAGGTCTGAAGTGGGTCTCTTGTAGACAGCATATATACGGGTCTTGTTTTTGTATCCATTCAGCCAGTCTATGTCTTTTGGTTGGAGCATTTAATCCATTTACATTTGAGGTCATTATCGATATGTATCTTCCTATTACCATTTTCTTAATTGTCTTGGGTTTATTATTGTAGGTCATTTCCTTCTCTTGTGTTTCCTGCCTAGAGAAGTTCCTTTAGCATTTGTTGTAAAGTTGGTTTGGTGGTGCTGAATTCTCTTAGCTTTTGCTTGTCGGTAAAGCTTTTAATTTCTCCGTCAAATCTGAATGAGATCCTTGCTGGGTAGAGTAATCTTGGTTGTAGGTTTTTCTCCTTCATCACTTTAAATACGTCCTGCCACTCCCTTCTGGCTTGCAGAGTTTGTGCTGAAAGATCAGCTGTTAACCTTATGGGGATTCCCTTATGTGTTATTTGTTCAAACACTAAGATTTGACAAAGCTGGATGGCAGAAATTCTATACTTTCCGTATGTTGGAACCATTTCATAATTAAGGGTGGAAAAACAAACAATAAAACATGAATAAACAAAAAAAGAAGCATTAATAATGATAGTGTTTTGTTTACAAGCAGCTCATGCAGCTCAATATCAAAAAAACAAACAACCCAATCCAAAACTGGGCAGAAGACCTAAATAGACATTTCTCCAAAGAATATATACAGACAGCCAACAAACACATGAAAGAATGCTCAACCTCACCAATCATTAGAGAAATGCAAATCAAAACTACAATGAGGTATCACCTCACACCAGTCAGAATGGCCATCATCGAAAGAATCTACAAACAATAAATGCTGGAGACGGTGTGGAGAAAAGGGAATGCTCTTGCACTGTTGGTGGGAATGTAAATTGATACAGCCACTATGGAGAACAGTATGGAGGTTCCTTAAGAAACTAAAAATAGAACTACCATATGACCCTGTAATCCCACTACTGGGCATATACCCTGAGAAAACCATAATTCAAAAAGAGACATGTACCACAATGTTCATTGCAGCTCTATTTACAATAGCCAGGACACGGAATTAACCTAAGTGTCCATCGACAGATGAATGGATAAAGAAGATGTGGCACATATATACAATGGAATATTACTCAGCCATAAAAAGAAACGAAACTGAGTTATTTGTAGTGAGGTGGATGGACCTAAAGTCTGTCATTCAGAGTGAAGTAAGTTAGAAAGAGAAAAACAAATATTGTATGCTAACACATATATATGGAATCTAAAAAAAAGAAGGGTTATGAAGAACCTAGGGTAGGACAGGAATAAAGACGCAGACGTAGAGAATGGACTTGAGGACATGGGGAGGGGGAAGGGTAAACTGGGACGAAGTGAGAGAGTGGCATGGACTAATACATACTACCAAATGTAAAATAGGTAGCTAGTGGGAAGCAGCTGCATAGCACAGGGAGATCAGCTCGGTGCTCTGTGACCACCTAGAGGGGTGGGATAGGGAGGGTGGGAGGGAGACACAAGAGGGAGGAGATATGGGGATATATGTATACGTATAGCTGATTCACTTTGGTATAAAGCGGAAACTAACACACCATTGTAAAGCAATTATACTCCAATAAAGATGTTTTAAAAATAAATAAATAATGATAGTGTTTTGGATTTTCTTTTTTTATTTGCTAAACTGTCTTTAATAAACATGTGCTGCTTTTATAACAAAAAATAAACATCATAAATGAAGAGAAAAAGTGAAAAGGAAAGAAGGGGGAAAACCCACCTTAAATACTAGAAAGAGTTAAAACACTGATATAAATAACTATTATACAAATTAGAGGGGATGTAAGAGATACAGGTGATCAGGTAAGGGAAAGAGTATACTCTGCAAGGTGTGTGCACACACACACACAGTGAGTGCATGACTGTTTGGAATCAAAGAAGGCACAATGGAAGGGAGGCATTTGAACCTGAAAAGACAGAGTTTCTTAAATTTTTAAACAAGTTACACATATATGCAAAAATATAAAACTTAAATGATACAGAAATAAATACTCTTAACATATTAGTATGCTAACCTTCCATACCTTTCTCAAGGTTTATTTGTTTGCATATTTCTCAAGGAATATACAAACATACATACCTATATATTTATTAATAGTATACATATTGTATGTGTATGTATGTGTTTGTGTGTGTGTGTGTAGTACATACATTTTTGGAGGCAATTTGCCAGTATATATAGTATATAGTGTGTGTGTGTATGCGTACTTATATGTGTGTGTGTGTGTATAATATAGTTTTAAATTTTAAATAAAACTAAATCTTAATAAACATTACTATACAACTTAATTTTAAAAATCATCCTTCTATGTCAGTACACACAGATCTACTGAATGACTAATATTTACTGAATGATTATAATATTTCATACCCTTGATATACTAGAATGTATTTCTCTGTGATAGATTATTACAAATAATTCTCAGCAAACACTGTTGTGCAACGGGGTCAGTGTTTCTGTAAGACAGCTATCTGAAAGAGAAATTTACCAGCAAATGGCCCTCCCAAAAGGTTCTACCAATTTCCACTTCTACAAAAGTGTATGAGAGCATGTCATTTTCTACCATTCTGGCCAATGTTGGGAATAATCAACATCATATTTTACGACTCTGATAGATATAAATAGTGTATTATTTTAATTTCATTTCCCTGATCACTAATGAGACCACACAGAGTATTTGGACTTCAGAAATTGGGGGTAGGGGAATAAACATGATTGTAAAGAGAGGACCACAGAGAAATGAGAAAGTAAAAAGTATATCTGAAGACAAACAAATTATTTAATTTCATTAAAACACACCAGGAATGTTAAGATCATTTGAGTTTGAGGATGAGTTTGTGAAAGGAAAATACCAACTTAAGCATTCAACCAGACTTGTTTTCTTCAGGTTATAAGAGTACCCTGAAGGGTTTTTTGAGTATAGTTAGTGACATGATTAAAAACTATGCTTCAGAAAATTAATTTAGGAACAGTGTGTAAACTTTCAGGGGGGAAAAATCAGCAGGCAGGAGACTAATCATAGGCTAGAATTCAGGCCAGAGATAAGACAAAGTAGAGCAGAAGAATTAGAAAAGGAGAAGAGATGCATTAGAAACATATTATTTATGGAGCCCAAATCAAGAAAATTGGCAAGTTATTAGATAAAAATGGAGTAATCATGTTGATGGTTAAAGAAAAAGTGCTTCCCAACCAACTTGATGCTGACTATTCTTAGTGAATAAAACTGTAAAGAAATGTGTACAAAAATAATACAATAGAAGGAAAATACAAATGCTATTGGTGAATCATCTCAATAACTCAAATCAAAATAAGGAAACACATTTCTGGGGTACCTGAGAGATCACTGCTTTCAATTCGCCGGAGATCTGAATCAGCCCAAAAGAGTTTGCCCAATCTGCTATCAAGAGCTAAAGCAATTGGTTTACTTAAGCCACTGAAAAAGAGGACCTCCCGTTCTGTTCCATCTAAAGCAGCTCGTTCAATTTTGGGAGACCTTTCCTGAAGATTGGTAAAATACATATACCTGAAGAGAAAGGAGGAAACTATAAGTTTACCAAAGTAAGAAATCACACAAAATGAGAATATTGCTGTTGATTAAGACAAAAGGAAGTAAAATAATATTTCTAAATCTTATTTTTAAATGTTTTAGAACATATTTTTTTGAAGGTCATGGGATATATTAATTTCAATAATAGTAACAAAGGGTGCACAGAAGTTCTTAGGGAGTTAACTTTAAGGAATTAATAAAACAAAGTGTTAGATACAGGCAGCATTATGCTTTTGGAATAATACAATAAATAAAAGAAAATAGCAGTAATCAGAGAGATCTGGACACAAAATTTTAAATTTCTTCTCTATTAGTCCATTTCATAACTGAAAATAAGTTGTATATGAATCATTTCTTATATTTAACTTCTATAGTTCATCTCTTTCCTGTAACTCCTTTGAAGTAAGCTACTTTCCCTGCTGAATTCCTTATCATTCATTCAGATTCAAGTAAGTACAATTTATTAAATGCAAAGCTCTATATTAAATGAAAGAAGGCATATTAGTTCTTATCATAAAAGAACCTAAAATCTAGTAGAAAACATAAGACTGAAAAACAATTAAGTATAAGGTAAATTGGAAAGGACTAAGTATAACTAGAGAGGTACAGACACAGAGCGGTGGGTATTTGAGAGAGGAGAACGTCACATCTGGCTGGGGGTGGGGCAGATCAAGGGAAACTTCACGGAGGATGTTACAGTTCAAACAGTCCTGGAGGTATGGGTAGAAATTAGAATTAAAGCAGTAGTGACTAAGGAAGGAAATTCTAGACAGTAAAATCAGAGAAAGCAAGAATATACATGGGCTGAAAAGGAAGGCTGATGAGGGTTTCAGATGCCACCTTAGTAACATACCCTTTTTCTGGGTTTACCACAATGGCTCGAGGTCTGTCCTGCTCGCCTTTTAACACCACTCCAATCGATCTCCCATCTAATCTTGTTACATTAATGACATTGGTGGCCTCGCAAGTCCAATAGATGTAGCGGCTATAAATATCAATGCTGAGGTCATAGGGCTGTATTTCTAGGTTCTGATTCGGAACTGAGCTCACAACCACAGTAAAGCCCTAAGGAAAGAAAAAGAAACACACACAGAAAATTAGATACCAAGCCAGATAGCTCCGAGGAGATCACTCACAATACTTACATTTATGTGGTCACACACCCCTGAGAAGGAACTCTCAAGTCTCAAGCGACATTTCTTAGCGAACATTTCAAATGTTCCCTCTGGTTATTATGACATAAAGCAGAAGAGCGAGCTGAGGCCATATTAGTTGCTTTAAGAAGCTGATAGTGCACTGATCAGAAATGAGACTGAGAAGGTGGCAGCTGTCCCTGTAAACTAGAGCCAACTGCGGCTAGAACCACACTCTAGTAATACCTCTAAAGCAGTGGTGTTCAACCAGGGGCGATTCTGCATTTGCAAACGTCTCCACCAGGGGCACTGGACAATGCCTGGAGACATTTTTGACTGTCACGCCTATGAGAGTGTAACTGGCTTCTAGTGCGGAGAGGCCAGGGATGCTGCTAAACATCCTACGACGTACACGTCAGACCTCCACACAAAGAATTATCCAGCCAAAAATGTCAACAGTGCGGAAGTTGAGAAACTCTGCTCTAGAGACAATAGCAATTAGTCAGGGCTACAAACCACATCTATCAGTCATGTCTTTCTCTAATCCTCAAATCTACCCCGCCCCCAAAATTTTTTTTAAACAAAGCCAAGCAAAAAGAGAGGCTTTCTTCATCTCTTTTATCTGAATAAATTATATTTTATTTACTCGGCATCTCTGAGGTAACACTCCTAAATAAGGCTATCTCATTTATTTGCTATGTCCTCGGCTGTAATAACAACAGCTATAATTTCTATCAACTAGTTATCAGTCTATTGGTCCTGGCCTACACCGTGTAAAGTGCATCTGTAATATTCTGCTACAACTATACCCCTAAATGATCCTCGGCAGCCCTACATACACTATCTCCTTGCTCTTTTTTGTCAGACAAGACATATAAAAAATAAGTAATCTAATCTCCCTAAATTTTAATGCATTAAAAATCCAACTTAACATTACTGTTAAAAGGAAAATGACAAATAATTATTTATAGTAATCCCGGTCTAATACTGCTTGGACACAGAAAGAAAGCAAAGAATTATGGACAGTGGTATGTAAATCATGACTAGAATGTAAGCACAGATAAGACGTGTTGATAATATTTTCATTCCTATCCCACAGTCACCAAATAATAGTTACCAAAACAAAAACAAAAAAACATTAGACTAATGATAACATATCCTAGATGTAATTTTACTGAGACTGTGTTTTATGTTTCCCATCCTCTGAACCTTTTAAATAATAGTTAACTAGTAACAGAACTGTTATTTATTGAGTGCCCACTATGTAACAGGTAATGGGCTATGTGCTTTACATTCCTTTCAGCTAAAAGTTCATAAGAATCCTAGTGAGTGACAAAGCTGAGATCAGAACCAAGGGTTTATTTGATTTCAAAGTTTCTAACACTCCATGTAAATGGAATTAAAAAAAAAAACTATATAAATGATATGGGTGGCACTGACAGTCATACTAATATATGAGCGTAAGTTATTTTAATACAACACAATCTTCATTCTAATAGAATTATCAAACAATTGTTTACTCAAAGATCATTAGGAGGGAGAAAAGCTGCTAGGTTCAGAATTCCAGTTTTACACACACACACACACACACACACACACACACACACACACACAAGCAGAGTCAAGACTTAAGTAAAATAGGATGGTTGGCTGGTCCCATTACTAGGCAGAAGAACTGGATCTTGAACGCAGCCCTGAATTACCTGGCTGCCATCTTCTTGTGCTTTTCGGATCATGTTTTGTCGTGAGTCAATCCAATAGAGCTGCTTGTCCAGTGGGTCATAGTCAATGGCCCGGACATTCCGAAGGCTGTGGATAGGAAGGATGATGTCGGGGCTCTGCTGTTCATCAATCACCATGCGGTTGATGGCGCTCTTCTGACTGAAGAGCAGGAAAGTAGTTGGAGCTTAAAGAAAGAAAAAAGCAAAGAGGAAACATAGTTACCCTAAGTCTCGTATCACTCAAAGATTTGATCAGCCTGTTGTCTGTATCTCATACAAAACAGACATGTATGTTGAAAAGGTAAGGTTGAGACAAAACCCTATGGAATGCCTCCAGAAACTCTCTTAGAGGCAACACTGATCAGCGCTCTGGTTACCAAACCAGTTATGAATTTACCCCATGATAACAGCCAACTAGCCACTTTTTCTCTGTCTTGTCCACAGTGGTATCATAGGACACTTGATTTTAATGAAACATTTAATAAAGATAGACAAAATTCTCCTGTCTGCCAAGTAAATAATCCTAACTCCTCCATAACCAATTCTTGTAGGTGGAAGGAAGCCTGGGTCTCCATAGGTCAAAGAAGAAACTTCAAGATTGGTTTTAGTCTCACTTCTCACACTGTTTAGTCACTTGATCTTAACTAAGGCCCTAAACCTCTTTGGGTCAAAATCTACTCAACTGTAAAATAAGGTCATAGCTATGTTGTCCTGCTCACTGAGTTGCTATAAAAATTTTACAACGTATGTGAAAATACTTTAAAAACTGTAAGGCATTATGGCAATTATACCTCAACAAAAAATTGTAAGGTATTATGTAAATGTCAAGTAAAAATAACTACTGTTTATTATTATCAGTAGTAGCAGTAATAAACTTGGTATTAGTAGGATTCAAACAAACCCTCACTGGTTGCAGATAATAGGCTTAATATTTTGCATAGTGGGTTGCAAGGAGAGGGAGCCAGTAAAAAAAAAAACCACACACTTAAGTTGATGCCCTAAATTTATGAAATGGGAAAATGCAACAGAGACAACATTCCCTTTCCCAGGGACTAGGCCTCTAATCTAGAAAAGGACAGCATCTGGCAGTGCTACCAAAAACTTCAAAGTCTAACAGCATTTTTAAAATTTTCATTTAAAATATATGTAAAAATTCCATAATTATACTCTTGTTGCTCAGTCATCACCTAAATCCAGGAGAATTTTGTCCTTCTCAGGGATATAAACATAAATGGCCAAGACAGAACTCCCTGCTTTATTTCCCCTTAAACCCCATTCTTCACAGCTCCATTATTTGTGGTTCCCTGGTTGACTTTACATTTACACCCAAATGTATACTGGCTTAAATCCCAAAGAAATTCACTGGTTCTCACAAAGAAACTTGGTATTCACAACACTGAAATTCTGCTTTGAGTTCCTCACTGGCTAAAAGTCCACACCTAGCTTGGAAGATTTAGAAAGTATTCCAATGATCCCACTGGAACTCTCCATTACCTGGAGTCCATAACATATTGATTTAACAACTTTCAGCAATTTTAGTAGAACCCATGCCTTAAGCAGTAAGAATACAGGTCACAATAGAGTAGTTAACAAGTCTCCCATCTTTTTTTTTTTTAAAGAATTATTTTTTTGGCAGTACTACATTCTTGTAAATCAAGAAAATAGAAAAAAAAAGTTCTGAATTCTACATTTCCAACAAAATAAGCACCGCTTATACTAAGACATACAATGAAACTTAGAAGAAAGACCCCACAGTTTTAGGTGTCAACTTTTCCTGCCTGGGAAATACTCAAATATATATTTGGCTCCAAGTATGTTTCACTGGGTAGTTTTTTTTTTTTTTTTTGAAACAAGCTTTAACCTTTAATAAGATTCCACGATTAGGTGTTCTAGAAATGTAGATTAAGACAAAGCCAAATATGGCTCCAAATAAATGCTTGTTTCAAAAAGTCTATGGATGACATTAATAATTACAGCTGGCTAAATATTTCTAAGAGGAAGCTGATGTTTTGACTTATTTACAAAAGTGACGAAGAATATGCAATTTTGTAAGCCTAAATCCATCCTGATTTATGTAACCTCTAACCACCACTCCCTCATCTCCTGCAGAATGCTTTCCAAACTGTCCTGTGAGGTTGACTCTGTTTTGCATTCCCGCAATGAAGACAGCCACACGCAGAAGTTGGAGGATGAGGTAGGAGGAAGCTCTTCAGCTCTCCTTTGAAGACACAAGTGTTCACCCAAAGCTTAAAGAAAGGTATTACTCTGGTGTAAGAACAGCATAAATGACAAGGCCAAGCCCACCATGTCTGACTGTGCCACTTGTGCATTGTGCCAAAGGCACCAAGTAGGGACTGAAGTCCAGTCCATACTTCATTAGCCAAGTCAAGCACCTATGCAGCTGCATCTGCCCAGAGGAAACATCTTTTCCCAATTCACACAAAGGTTCCGTAGAGGCCAACCACTTCAGTACTGAACAAGGGATTACACAATTTGGCCTCCTGTTTCCTCTCTGACTTAATCTCTATTCACTGTGTTCCAGAGACACTGGCCTCCTAGATGTTCCTCTAATATGCCGGACATGCCTCCCCCTAGGGCCTCTGCATTTGCTATTCCCTTTTGCTTGACAGGTGTTCTCCCAGATATCCAGCAAAGCTCATTTCCTCACCTCCTTCAGTTCTGGACATAGTGCCACTTTTACAGTCAGGACTTCTCTCATGACCCTATTTAACACTGTGATCCTCTTACCCACCCTTTCTTGCTCTTAATTTTCTCCATAACACTCATCTCCATCTAACTCATGACAGAGTTTACTTATTTAGTTCATTATCTGTCCCACTGAAATGTAAGCTCCATGAGGGCAGGGATTAATGTCTATTTTATTCAGTGCTACATTCTTCACTGGCTCAAATGATGCCCAGTGTGGATTAGGTGTTCAGTAAATATTCATTGAAAGAATAAATGAGTAAACAAATGAAGAAACAAGCATGAGATGATGATAACTAAGGACAGCCCTGTAGCCATGATTCTGAAAGTAAGGAAATAAAATTATTTCAGAAAACTGGGAAAGAAAAGAAACAAGCATTTATTTAGGAACTCCAAGATGTCACACATCATACCAGATGTCATCCAATACCCCAAATTACTCCATTTTATAGGTGAGCAAACTCAGAACGGTTAAGTAATTTTTAAAGAAAGACTCAAGAAAGGTTAAGTAATTTTTCCCAGGTCACAAAGCTGCTGTTGAATGGAAGAGCACATGTTTTTCCAAATCCTGTCCTGCTTCTTCATTCTTCTATTTAACAATGATTTCTTGGGGGCTTCCCTGGTGACGCAGTGGT
Source organism: Eubalaena glacialis (assembly GCF_028564815.1). Classification (NCBI taxonomy): domain Eukaryota; kingdom Metazoa; phylum Chordata; class Mammalia; order Artiodactyla; family Balaenidae; genus Eubalaena; species Eubalaena glacialis. The sequence goes on along the minus strand of NC_083726.1, from coordinate 107,371,450 downwards.
TGAGAATCCGCCTGCCAATGCAGGGGACACGGGTTCGAGCCCTGGTCTGGGAGGATCCCACATGCCGCGGAGCAACTAGGCCCGTGAGCCACAACTACTGAGCCTGCGCGTCTGGAGCCTGTGCTCCGCAACAAGAGAGGCCGCGATAGTGAGAGGCCCGCGCACCGCGATGAAGAGTGGCCCCCGCTTACCGCAACTGGAGAAAGCCCTCGCATAGAAACGAAGACCCAACACAGCCAAAAATAAATAAATTAATTAATTAAAAAAAAAATTCTATGAGAACAAAGTTTAAAAAAAAAACAAAACAATGATTTCTTGAATGACTACTATTTACCGAACACTTTTTTAGGCACCTAAGATACATCAGTGGAAAAACAGGAAAAAAATGCTGCTTCATGGAGTCTATATTCCAGTAAACAGATAACAAGTAATAAGCATAATAAAGAGGCTATAGTATATAAATAATAGAGTATATAAATTATATAGTATATCAGAGAGTGATTAAGTGTCACAGGAAAAAGAAAAATGGCAGGTAAGGGGCACTGGCAATGTTAGATAGGGTGGAAGGATGACTTGCAATTTTAAATTGGGCAGATCAGGTCTCACTGTGGAGGTCACAATTAAGCAAAGACTTGGAGGTGAAGTATATCCATGCAAATATTTGCAGGAAGAACATTCCAAGTAGAGGAAATAAGCAGTACAACAGTCCTGAAGTAGGAGTAACTGGCATATTTGAAAACAGCAATGAGGCTGGTGTGGCTGCCATGCAGTGAGCAAGAGAGAGAATGGTAAAAGCTGAGGTTAGAGAAGCAAAGGGGGGGGCGGTGCAAAGTGTGGGGTACAGATCATGCAGGAACTTGTAGGCCATTATAAGAACTAGGTTTTCACTCTGTGTGAAATGGGAGGTTTTGAGCAGAGTAACAACATGATCTGATTTAGCTTTTGAAACACAGGTCTAGGAGTAAATTACACAGTGTTAGAAAACTTTTTGAGGGCAAGTACTTTGTGTTAAACTTCTCTTGTAATCTGCTTTGGAATCTAATACATCTGTGCACAAATATTAAATAGTACTCATTATAAAAAGAACACGCAACAGGAAGCCTCTTGAAACACTGCCAATCATCTCAGAAAGAGCCAAAGACAGACATTAGGGACACTCAGCACTGATTTCTCAAGACCTTCACTCACCAACTAGCACACACTGGTAAAATCAGCCCAAACAATAATGACCTCAAAAGGTCTTTCCATATTCTTCTGTCTCCATCCTCCATCACTTATTACCCCCCTTTTCTCCTTCCAAAGTTAAACTTCTTAAAAAAGATGTCTACATAACACATACACTACCTCCCCTTCCTTTTCTCCATTCACTTGTTGATCTAGTCCCATCTTTCACCATTACCTCCCTGAAATTACTTTTTTTAGGGTTACTAATAACCACCTCATCCAAATATCCAATGGATACTATTTTAGGCCTCACCTTACTCAACCTGTCAACAGCATTAACACAGTTCTATTTTGAAACAATCTTCTGTCTTCTGTGTCACTATCTTCTCCTGGTTCTCCTTTGGCCTTTCTCGCTGCTGCTTTTCTGTGTCCACTGCCAGCTTTCCCTCCTCAACCAGAGTTCCTGAGGTTACCAGACCCCTTCTTTTCGCCACACTAGAGTTGGCAAATTATGGCCCAAAAAGTAAATCTGGCCTGCTGCCTGTTTTTATAATAAAGTTTATCAGAATTGAGCCACATTTAAAAATGTAACATCTATGGCTGCTATCACACTGCAGTGTACAGAGCTGAATAGGTGTGAGAGAGACTATAGGATTCACAAAGCCTAAATATTTACTCTCTGGCTCTTTAAAGAAAAAGTTTGCTGACCCCAGGTCTACACCTTCTCCCTAAGTACCTATTTTAAATACATGCTGGCATTTCTAAAATTAATACCTCTAACCTCATCTCTCTCTCTGAGCTATGGATTCTTCTATACAATTTCTATCTATCTAATCTATCTATCTTATCTATCTATCTATCTATCGCTGCGTTGGGTCTCCGTTGCTGCATGCGGGCTTTCTCTAGTTGCAGTGAGTGAGGGCTACTGTTCGTTGCAGTGCGCAGGCTTCTCATTGCGGTGGCCTCTCTTGTTGCGGAGCACGGGCTTTAGGCAAGCGGGCTCTAGAGCGCAGGCTCAGTAGTTGTGGCGCACGGGCTTAGCTGCTCCGCGGCATGTGGGATCTTCCCGGACCAGGGCTCGAACCCATGTCCCCTGCATTGGCAGGTGGATTCTTAACCACTGCACCACCAGGGAAGTCCCTACAATTACCTATTTAATATTTCTATTTCCCATAGGAAAATCAATACAAACCTAAAATTTTAAAATTCTTTTTGAAAATTAATCCTCCCCATTTACTACCTACTTAAGTGCTCAAACCAAAAATCTAGGAGTCATCCTTGCTTCCTCCCTCTTATTCTTCCTCATATACAACTCATTAACAAGTTCTGTTCATTCTAGTTTCAAAATATACCTTGAACCCATCGACGTCTCTCCATCACGACTGCCACCAGCCCCGTCTAAGTCGACCTGCATTATCACAAGAGTCTGACTGCCCTGCAACCACTTATTTTCCTCCTCAAATCCATTCTCCACAGCAATCATGTTATTATATCTTATTCAATTTTCATAGCAACCCTACAAGTTAGTTACTATTATTATTCCCATTGTACAAATGAGAGAAATTAAGGCTTAAAAAATTTATGTGACTTGCTTCGGTAAAACACAAAACTTAACGTGTGACAGAGATGCCAAACCATTAAACTATAAACTGATGTACTTTCTTTTTCAGAACTGAAGTCTTGAGTCAGAACAGACTAAATCCTTTCCTATGTGACCTCCTATACTTTCAGGCACAGAATAACGTAATTTCAATAGTTCACTATATCCAATATCCTACAGCAATTTTGTTACCTTCTAACTTAGTGAACCATACCCTACTTCTCTCCCACGAATCTACTTTTTCTGATCTATTTCTTTATCATATCTACCAATTTGTTCTTGTCTATCCACCAAGACATGGGCGTTCATGCACACTTGAATCATAAATCAGGACTCCCCAAGCCAACAATCTTTTGTTACACACTGTGTTTTGGTGTTCTTAGCACTGTATGTGTGTGTGTCTCTGTGTGCATGTGAATCTGAGAAGATCTGGTAACATCAGCTAGAAATAAGTGGCGACCACTCACTATGTTCAGAGCATGTGCTCTCCAGTTTCCCTTCCCCATATATTTACTACTGTTTCATACTGAGCTAAATTTACTCATAGCATTTTCTGCCTGGCCTCTTACACACTTAAATTCTTCATCTTTAGCCTATTCTATGAACTTCAAAGGACAAGGAGATTGTATTTTGTAGATTCTCTTTGTTGTACTGTTCTTCCCTTATCATGAATAAATATGTATAGCATACATATGTGCTGTCTCTCTCAAAGAAGCTATGTAAATTTTTCAATACATATTTAATCCCCAAGGATAAAAGACTTACTTTTTCTATAGTATCAATTTTTCCATAACATCAACTAGTTAGTACCAAACAAATAAAAGTAACAAACACTTGCATTTTTCCACGTTTACTTCTTCCCTTTTATTAAACAAATGATCAACTCTGGACCTCTACAACTTTTTACTCTAGAAAGAACATGAACTACAGTGTTTTCAAAATCCTGCTTTCTCCTCTAATTCTAGATTGCTTTGGGGGGGAAATGCAGCTTACCACTACAAGTCCTGTTGTCAGCATTAAGAGAGTAGTGGGCAGGGCATCCACAAACAAAACCTCCAACTGGCACTGCCAAGCAGAGGTGGGAGCAGTGCCCATTGCTGGAAGCACACTCATTCCACCCTGCCTGCCGAGAGGAGTGAAACACGAGGATGTCCATCACATAATCCAAATGGCCCTGAATGATGGTGCGGTTTTGGCCACTGGTTTTGTTGGCACGCTCGATGCTGCGTCGGCTCCAGTCCGTCCAGTAGATGTAATCTTGGTACTGAGTTAAGCCAAAAGGATGAGGCAAGTCATCTGCTATAACCTCACGGTTGAGTCCTGTTTTCAGAAAGGCAGTAGAAAGGGGAGAAGCAGAGAGATGAAATATGTGAGAATGTAAGAGTCTTGTTGGCAAAAATAAAATAAAATGTTAACATACAAAACATTACTTTTGTAAGCAATTTAAAACAGAAAAATTCCTTTAAAAGCAATTCTTAAACCAGACTGGTCCTCTGAAATCAACCCACCTGCAGTCTGACCCCATGCCTCAAACTAATATTCTTGCTACAAATCACTGAGTTTGTTTAAACTCCTGTAAATGGTCTATTTTGATTGTGGTCTTATTTTCCCTCCGTAAAGGTCTATAGTTCAACTATTTTTCCTTCCATAAAAAGATGGAAATGCATATATTGTATTTTACTGGTACAAAAAGTCACTTCAGGAATATCCAGGGTGTTATAAATTCCATTATAAGCCCAACAGTAATGAAATTTCCACATATTAAAGAGATATGAATCCAAGTATTTGGCCCACTATTAATAAATAGGATACAGTGTGAGACAGAGGAAGAACCTAGACATTCATATGAAGTTTTATTAATAGTATCTAACCTATGGTAAATAACAGCCACTGAGTTTTGCACAGAAAGGATTATATACTATCTGTCTGAACAAAAAGGAGTACAGCTTACCAAGCATATTTGAAGATTCTATTAAGTTGGTGTCTAGGTCTGTCCAATAAAGCCTCCTTTTAGCATAATCAATAGTTAGGCCATTTGCTCGCCCCACATTTGGAACTAATGTAGTACGTTCACTTCCATCCATGGCAGCTCTGTCTATCTTAGGCTTTCCACCCCATTCAGTCCAATACATAAATCTAAATTCAAAACAGTGGATATTTAACATTTCATTTTTGACTATTTGGGAGAAAGGATCATATTCATGCATAGTAACTAAATGAATTTAAAGAAAATATACATTAAGTCAAGGAAATTGGTAAAGCAAAATCATAGCTATAATTTTTTTCAAGAATATTGGCAGCCTCAACTAAATATTTTTTCTCATATCCTAAAAAGGAAGTGAGTCAGCTTTCCTTAGTCTTTCCAATGAATTTGTTCCATCCAAAACCTAGGAACTGGAAACAAACCAATGATTTCCTTATTGCAGCACTTGCATTTATAAAACTAATATTCAAGAAGTTAGGAAAGAATTAAAGCTCTGGTCTCAGAACCTGATTCACTTCAGAACAAAATATATGTATTTCTGAATACAAGTAATTCGGATTTTTAAATTTTTAAACTTCTTTTCAATTTGTGTCATCAACTCTCCCCCAAACCAAGTTGCAGCAGTACATCAAGGGTAAAGATTAATAGCCTTTAACTGAAATTTAAAAGCAAAGTTTGAAAATGTATTTGGTCACATGGTCCAAGGTAACATACTGCTACGTGTAAGAGCAACGAACCACCCCTTAATGTGTCAGCTGGTCAGTGAACACTATTACTACAACCCCTGTGAAATTTTAGAACACTCTTTTGCTTTTATTGTACTCTTTTGAGTTTTTCACCTTAACCTTAGAGCGGCCCAACAGTATAGGCTTTTTACACATGAGGAGGCCAAGGCACTAAAAGTGTGACTGATTTGTCTAATGTCTTCAAGCCAGTCATATGGCAGAGCTAGAACTAGAAGCTAATCCTTAGCCAAATGCCCTTTCAGCTGAACTAGTTGTGCTAGTTTCAAGACACTCTGAATACTGGGACTAGGAATGTTCTCCACATGCCAAGTCTCATCAAATACCCATGGGAGACATTCACTCATCAGCCTGTTAGCTGATGGTTGATTTGGTAGCAATGTATGAACACGCTTTTCTGAAAACTGAAGTGTCTCGGTCTTTGTTTGCATTTGTACTTGTCAGCTGACAGGCACGTGCACACCCCAAGAGCCCAAGAGAAAACAACTGTGGGAGAAATTTCACAGTTGCCAGCAGCCACATAAACTAGAGACCTTCATTCCAACTACTAAATATATCTGTCTGGTAACTAATGTTTAGAATAAAAATCACCATAACCCAATCACAACATGTCAGCACAGAGAGGGTGCTTTCAGTATGACCTTCTTAACTACATGGCTAACAAGCTAACCACGGAACTGACTGATTGAGGGAAACTATTTTTCATTACGGCTATAGTAAATATGTTTGTATGTTCACATTGTTAACTTCTGCTTTTTAAAATGGAGTTATTCTTCAAATTTCAGATTTCTTAGATGCTGGCTTTTTAAAACTTGCTAAATCATGTAAGAAGGATCATCTACCATTGAAAAACATGTCACGTTGTAAATAAATAGTTTATTTATCAGAAAGTTCACTGTTTACTATCAAAGTTTCCCCAAGTTTATAATAATAATCAAACTAACTGTCCATATTTGAATTAACAAACATTCTAGAATGGAGCTTGTAAAATGCAGTTATTTCCTAGCACACATTATTTCAGTGGGTTTACTTTCATAGGTTTGGAATCTGGTGTAACTTGGAAGAGAGTGCAAGCAAATACAGACTTGATGACACCTTTAAAAAGGCTGTCTACTTAGTATGTAAGTATGATCATTAATATTTAATTATTAATCCATTTCACTAATCTTTTTCACCCAGTGTTAATGATGACAAAAGTCAAATTTAGCGAATAATTATTAATTCTAAATCAGTGAAATCTCAACTAATGGTTTTAAGATAAAGCCTGTCTATGGTTGACTTCTCAAATTCCTAATAAGCATTATTTAAGACATCAAGAATATAATCCATAACTTGGCCATGAACAATGCAGTTGCAAAGAATGCATACAAAAAGCTGTTTACCCTTCAGCGGGGTCCAATGCAAGAGCTCTGGGACTATCTAGGTCTTTCCACACCAAAACTTGTCGGTGCTGCCCATCCAACTTTGATACCTCAATTCGATTTGTTCCTGTGTCTGCCCAGTACAAGTTCTTCCCAAGCCAGTCTACTGCCATGCCTTCTGGATAATCTAAGCCAAATTCTACCACATGTTCCAGTGCACTGCCATTCATAAAGGCTCTGCTGATGGTCTGCAAAAATAAGATTAACAAAAAAGTCACAGGGCTTAAGTACAAAACACTATCCAGAAGGAACGTATGGTTTGGTTTTCGTTGGGTGGGAGGATCCAGAAGAACCAGAGGCATAGTTTCTCAATACAATTCACATATTTTATGAGCAAAGAAAAAAAAATGATGTCAATCTCTAATAAATGCAACTGTGACCTCAAGTTTTATTGCCAATTCAGGGAGAAAGTTTTGAAATTTTTAAGGACCAGAAATGTATTCTAGTAAAACAGTGGAATGACTATTCTTGTAAAATTTATTAGTAATCAAGTGAAAAAGATGTGACCAGAATGTTGTAGACTTTTAACTGGCAGTCAGCTTCCTGAAGGTACTTGAGAGTATGCCATGTCATTGTGTCAACTGAAGATCTCAACAACCTTATATTGATACCTTATAGAAGCGCATATGACTATTATCATACCATTACCACTGTAGCTTTGAATCCCCTAAAAATTAAAACCGTCATAATTCAAGCTATTAATAATAGCTGCTACTTCTTGGCAAGTACTATCCTAAGTACTTTGTGTACATATATTTTCTCATTTAATCCTCACAACAGCCCTGCAAGATAAGACATTATCGCTATTTTCAAGATGAGGAAACTTACAAGCCCACATAATAAAAGCCAAGATAAAGCATTTATTCACTCATTTAACAGATTTTACTGAACACCATTAGAATCCAACTCTGGCTCTAACATTCCATGATTTTTGCACATGAGACAAAATTTTACGCAAGTTATCTAAAACAAGTCCAAAACAATCTGGAAGAAGGAAAGCTTATTCTCCAGATTTTCTGGTTAAGAGCTCCTCCTTATTGACTCAGTGTGCTTTTCAATATTTATTCTAGGGGGGAAAAAAAAGGTATGCTATAACTCATAATTGGCATTTTCTACCTCAGTCAGGCGCCCCCAAATTTTTTTTAATAAATTAAGAGTCAAGTCTCTATAAGCCATTTATATGAAGCATACAATTGCTTACTCTCTAACTGAAGAAAATGTCATTCATTATATTCAAACAGAACAAAGTAGAGGAAGATTATGTCTTGCAGATTTAGAACACTCAAGCAAAGTATCTTGCACTAAAAGATACTTAATAAAATACTGAATGGGCCTTTCCCTCGACTTCCTTTAAAAAGTTAAGTGTTTTTGTTGAACTCTGCCTATTAAGTAATGAGGAAAGCTGATAATAGCACGAAGACTCAGAAATTCTAGACGCTCTCCCTTTTAGCCCCCAGTTTTAATATTCCAGTTCTTTTGCTAACCTTGAGTGATATGTCAGTCCAGTAAATTCGGTTGTCTGTCACATCAAAATCCAAAGCAGAAGCTTCTTTGACACCAGTGAGTGGGATGGCCACGTTATTATTGTTAGTTTCCAAAGAAATTCTCCTGATATCTGCCCTCCGTGAAAACAAAAGGAAAGCCTCTGGGACAATGCAGGTCTTCATGTCACTGATGAGTTCAAAGCCAATGGGGCAGGCACAGCGAAGGCCCTGAGGTCTATAGAGGCAGAGATGGCTGCATCCCCCATTCTCCTCAGCGCAGGGGTTGGAACCTAAAATTATAAAAGGGCACAGAAGGACACACGCATTGACACAACCAACACATTTTCAATTTAAAATGACTAAGCATTTGTTTCACAAAGACCAAGGATTATATTTGCTCCCAAACCTAGAGTTTCAGCTCTAATCTCATAAACATGCACTATGAGGATTAATAGGGAATAAAAGGCCAGGCACAGTTGTGCAGGCCTATAGTCCCAGCTGCTCGCAAGCAGGATGGCTTGAGCCCAGGAGTTCTGACCGGTAATGCTCTATGCTGACTGGGTATCCGATTAAGTTGGCATCAGTATGGTGACCTCCCAGGAGTGGGGACTACCAGGTTGCCTAAGGAGTGGTGAACTGGCCCAGGCTGAAAACGGAGCAGGTCAAAACTCCTGTGCTGATCAACTGGGAATAAAGGTATGACAAAAATACTTTCCTTTGTACCCACAGTAAACTTTAAGTAAACTGCCTTATTCATACAGTAGAAATTCTTTTCATGAAGGGGTGTGTGTGTGTGTTAAGTTTAGCCCTTTGATTCAAACTATGTAGCCAGAGTACTAAGCCAACATTTAAAAGGTCTATTCCTGCCAATCAATCTGATAACTTAAAGTTCTCATTTGTTTCCGGGTAAACAACTTTAAAGAAAGTTCTCGATTCCAAAATTATTCATGGACCATCTACATGGTGCCCAGCACTAGGTCATCCCCAAATATCACTGAACTTGGTGATATGCTGAAAATATGTTTGGAGGTTGCAGGAACCAAAAGAAGAAAGTGATTTGGAGTATTTTCCCTGGGACATTTATTTAATTTCTCTGGTTCTTACATTTAGGGTTTCACAGTAGGGAGGTGGAAGGAAATGGAATGATAGTCCCTGAGAAAGAAGATAATTGTCTAAAAGCTGTTCACTGTCTTCCTTAGCCACCATAAGACACCATGGGATATGATGTAAAAGGTATCAGACTTTGAGAAAAACGTACCACAAAGAATTTATGTATATCCCCTCAAAGCATCAACAATTTACACTGCTGACTTTACAAGCTGCTGACTGTCTCCATCTTTTCTCATTCCTGGTTCAATCTCTACGAGAATTGTGGAATTACTTACCAATGATTCGATGAACATTTGTGGCCTTCAGGCCCATGAGGTCAGGGAGCTGGTCTATGATGATTTCCCGCTCTGCACTTCGTTTGTGTACTCTTTCGATGCTACGCCTCTGCCAGTCAGTCCAGTAAACATAGTCACCCAACAAAGTAAACCCAAATATGTGGGGAATTTTGTCTTCCACTAGCACTCGTCTCCCAGTCCCATCGGTATTCATAACCTTGAAGTTTAAGTTTAAAGAGAAGGAAGAGGAAAAGATGTGTACTTATTCTTCAAATGTATGTAAAAATGACAAAACCAACTGTGCCTACATCAAAATCCAAGTGTCATCTTAGTTACTCCTATTACAATGCTTTCACAAAATGACAACATGTTCATTTAATGAGAATGATTTCAAAGACTCAATGTAGGCTCATATTTTACCTCTATTTCTCCAGTCTTTTACTACCCTTCCTTCTAAAAATTCTGGCAACATTAGATTTAGTATGCACCTCCTCTATTGAATGACTGTGTAAAAATTAAAAGTACAATAGGATCACCTTAAGTTTGCTTGTACATTTGTTTTCAAATTATAGTGTACCTCTGCACATATTATTTTATTACGTATTGTGTTTTATAACATATTTTATTTTATCCTGAGAGTTTTGCCTGTTTGACATCTAAGGAAACTAAGATTCAAATAAGGTTACACAGCTTGTAAACAGAGTTGATGTCTTTTTTAGGACTCCTTTATTTAGTGTATTTTTTATTTCATTGTTTTTGTTTAAAAAATAAAAAAAAAAACAAACACTCTAGATACTCTCTCTGCGACTAAGTTTCAAGGAACTAGGATGTATCAGCTCTTTCCAACTACCCTACGGTCCCCAACCTTTCTGGCACCAGGGACCAGTTTCGTGGAAGACAATTTTTCCACGGACCAGGTGGAGGAGGATGGTTTCAGGATGATTCAAGCACATTACATGTATTGTGCTCTTTATTTCTATTACTATTACATTGTAATATAATATGAAATATATAAGGAAATAATTATACAGCTCACCATAATGCAGAATCAGCGGGAGCCCTGAGCTTGTCACTTGCCGCTCACTGACAGGGTTTTGATATGAGTCTGCAAGCAATTGATTTATTACGGTCTCTGTGCGGTCAAACCTCTCTGCTAATGATAATCTGTATTTGCGACCTAGAGCCCTCACATGCGCAGTTCACGGTAGGGTTCGCGCTCTTATGAGAATCTAATGCCGCCGCTGATCTGACAGGAGGCGGAGCTCAGGCAGTAATACGACCAATGGGGAGCAGCTGTAAATACAGATGGAGCTTCGCTCGGCTCACCTCCTACTGTGCAACCCGGTTCCTAACAGACCACAGACGACTATTGGTCCGTGGCCCGGGGGTTGGGGACCCCTGCTATAGCAACATTATTAAATTCATCCTGACATTTTCATTATAAACATCAGCAATTTCCCTAGAAGTGGCAAAGGCGTCTTATCTGTCTCTGACATTGCAGAAACATGTACTAATCTTCTGTTCTAAAAGACAGAGGAAGTATTCTAAAGCACCAACTTCCAAGTCCTCATCTGAGAACATTTCTATCATTTAAAGTGGCCTGTGTACCAGGCAAATCAGCCTTCAGAAATGTTATTCTGTTACTAATAACATGTACATGCAAACACCCACCTAAAAAGAAGTATCAGGCATAATCTTATACAAGTATTAATTTTTTATTCATAAATTATATTCCATGTAAGTCAATACTGTGATGCCTAGATGGAATGACAAGCAAATATCTTTATCTCTCCTCTCTAAAAATTTTAAAACACTTGCTGACCTTCCCCAAACATCCAAACCTTGGAAACAAAATACTTAAAAATTGAGCAAAATTGTGCTATATTCTTGTATCTTCACTTGCAAATATCAATAAATATTTGATTTATATCTGACGGAAGAGAGATTATATTAGTTGGATGTTTATCTGTTCATATTAGATACAAGAGGACTTCTATTAAGCCAACTGAATAAATCTATATTTAAATACAATGTTTTTTAAAAGTCAAAAACATAGTTAAAAAGAATTAAATACTACTCCAACTCCTAACATTACATACTTTTTAAAGTTAATAATTTCTCCTTGAGACATGAGTTTAGATTTTTTACATATTTTCTTGCAACAGACCATTCCTGGATATATTTTATGATGTCTACGGTTTATCTTAAAATTACTTTGGTGTTTAAAAGTAAAATGACTAAGCAGAGAAAAAAGGTTGATAATCTGTTTTCATATATAACTAGGATGTGATCTCTAGAATAGCAGGAACCTAATTCATCTATTTATGTCTTTCACAGCTACTATTAAACAGCCTGGCAGAGAACTCAATAAATATTTGTTAAATAATTTTTAAAAGGAGGGACTTCCCTGGTGGCACAGTGGTTAAGAATCTGCCTGCCAATGCAGGGGACACGGGTTCAAGCCCTGGTCCGGGAGGATCCCACATGCTGCGGAGCAACTAAGCCCGTGTGCCACAACTACTGAGCCTGCAAGCCACAACTACTGAGCCCGTGAGCCTAGAGCCCGTGCTCCGCAACAAGAGAAGCCACGTAAGACCTATGACAGTCAAGAAACCTTCTTAAAAATGGGAATAAAAATTTATAAAACAGTTCTTATCCTCAGATCCTAGCTTAGCCATGTGAATGAATGAAAGGTATTCTTGCCCAAATTTTAAATCCATGTAAAAATGCATACTACTGCCTACTTTTAGAGAATGGATACATTCCTGATCCCTCCTAAAAGCAGAGCTCCAAGAAAGAATTTCTGGCCCCATTTTATTACTGCCTGAAAACTCTGATCAGGGTGAAAATCTTTCCTTTATTAGACATAATTTAGAATAGTCATTATTTTAGGTAGGAGCAGCTTATTTTAAAACTCTGTCCTTTTGCCTCCACCCTAATATGGAGATTCTCTCTTGACTCTGGTATCTTCCTCTACCCTCCTTGCAAGAATTTCCTCCCAATACTATGTCCTTCCTTCCCAGGATCTCCAATTTCTCCCTCTCCATAAGGTCCTTCTTTTCTGCCTTTAACACAGTTTCCACCATTTTAGAAAGACGCTGTTTAAAAGCTAAATGATTCTGTTTTTGCTGCCATGTTCTTTGAATGATCTGTAGCCGCTGCCTCCACCTCTTACCATTCATTCCCTTACCTCCCTACAACTGGCTGACAATCTGTGACTCGCTCAAATGACTACGGAAAATGATCAGTGACTACTTTCCTGTTCTTCTCTGCTCTTGTGCACAATCTGCTTTCTATCTCTTCATCTCACTGGTTCCTCTTTCCTTTTTCAAACCTGGCTGGATATGTTCCAATATTTCCTGAGTTGTTCTCTGTCTATAAAACACCTTTCAACAAGCCCATCAAGTCTTAAGTCTTTAATATTACCTTATGCAGAAAAATTACAAAGATGTAAAGTTCTAGTCTAAAGTCTCATCAGTTTCTACTGCAATATTTCCCACTGCATCTCCCAGAAAATTTACTGCTACCTCATCTAAAATGTCAGATACTTAACAGGAAACCTATCTTCTCCATTAGGGGGAGGAGTTCATCATCCTATCAGAGAGCATCTAACACAGAATGCTAAACATTCTGTATTACAGAACTCTAAAATAATACTTTCTTACAAGTGTATGGTATAGTAAAACGTGTCTGCTTTTACCTTATTCCTCGTTTCAGTATTATCTTAAATCAATTATTATCTTACATTTAATAAATTAATGCTAATTTTGCTGATTACTATGCTCCAATATTGGCCTTCCTATTAAAATTTATTTGCTGATCTAAAAGCATACACTAGTTGCCTAAGACTGAACTTTTTAAAAATAAAACCTAAATTTCTACTTCAAAAATATTACAGGATCAACCAACTCTCCTCTTTCAGTTATGTGTCCTGCAACATTCTTGTTTGTTCATTTTGAGACATTAACAACTTAAAACAAAGATAGCTGATTAGCTATGAATTTAGATAATGGGCAAAGAATTAAACTGAAAACCACAGTGAGAAAAATAACAAAAAGATAATTCCAAAAGATTCTTCTGGTTTACACAACTCAGCATTTTCTTATTTAGCATATATTCTTCATTGTTCTGCTCTCTAAAAATCTCTTATGGTTAGCAAACAATACTCTGGCAGAATTAGACAGGTTTGGATTTTAAATATAAGCTCTATCACTCACTAGATACCCTTAAGGAAATTTCTCACATGTAAAATAGGGAGAGAGCACTTACATTACTGAATTATTTAAGAATTAAAGAAAAGAATGTTTACTTATATAGCACAGTATCAGATTAGTAGATGCTCAGTGAATGCTGGTTCTTGCCCTTTATTGTTTTAGTAAAATGCTTTAGTCCCTAAAAGTAAACAGCTATATTTAAATGGCTATATTTAATTAATTTAGTAAAATACAGTGCTTCAAAATAAAAATTAATACATAAATATAAAAGGATATGTGGAAGTAAAGGACCAAAGAACCACACAGTTTTAAGCTGAATAAAAACAACACAGACCTTTCTGTATCCTGGCAACTAGTGGAAAACTGCAGGGCTGCAGCCTTATTCCCATTTCCAACCCCCATTTTTATTGTTTGCTTATGCTACTAAGACGCACAGTAACTGAAACAGTAAACAAAATGGAGCAGTTTGACAATTTGATTGGAATATACTTTTTGCTGCTCTACCAGACCCTCAACTCCACTCCCCACCCCAAATCAAACAACATTAATAAACATATCTACTAAATGCAAATCACATGAAAAGCATGATGAATGCTAAAAAGTTTACAACAGGGCCTCTTCTAGCTAAGGGATTACAATCTGGTTGAGGAAGTAAACTATATTTACATTAAAACCATACACATACACCCTTCTCTGGCCTACAGCTAATCAGGAAAAACTTTAGGAAGGAGCAGGAGTTCAAATCCACCTTCAAGAATTAGAAGAATTTTGACAAAGAAAAAGAGAAAATGATTTTTCAGAATAAAAGAAGTAACACACGTTAAGACACAGTCAAGGATGTCTTGTTTGACTGACTTTGAAAGAGATGCTTTGAGGTAGAAAGAATACAAAAGGGACTCAAGAGAGACAGCACCCTATAGGAGGTATGAAATCCCAGGTAAGAAAAACTATAGAAAACAAGAAACTTCTGAAAGCACTTTAAGGAAGAGTGACATAACAAAGCTGTATTTCAGGAAGACCTCATTTACCTCTATCACTGTGTCCAGATTGTGCTAAAGATAAATATCTTAAATACAGAATTATGGTTAATAAAATATTTTCAATTTCTATGGGATGATAATAGAGGTCCAAAAATCCCCTTTCTGAAAGTCTTTGGGCTAGCTCTATTTTAGAATTTGGACTTCTTTGAAATACCGAAAGGCTAACACAATGCACATAGCGTATCACCTCTACCTGGGTCCAGGGCAGCACTTCATTGCCAAGCATGATAATATTTTTGCAGCAAGACATATACATATTCCCACAAAGGGGGATAAATAGAGACTACAATTAGTCTTACACTGCTTCAAGTCAGACTCTTTTTTTTTTTTTTTTAAAGCGTTTTTGATGTGGACCATTTTTAAAGTCTTTATTGAATTTGTTACAATACTGCTTCCATTTTGTGTTTTGGTTTTCTTGGGCTCCCCCACCAGGGATGGAACCCACACCCCCTGCCTGGACCACCAGGGAAGTCCCTCAAGCCAGACTCTCTACCAACGGAATTAATAAAAATAACTTTCAGTTTCGAGAGCTTTTTGGATTTCAGAATTGCACATAGAGGATTGTAGGTTAGGAATGCTTTGGTGATCTTCACTCTGGTCCCCTGACAAAACTGGGGCTTGGATCAGTGTTAATGCTGCTCCAACTGCAAGCAAGGGTCTCAGGAAGAAGAAAAACAAGCAAAGGACATGTTAAAAAGATAACGTAATTTTTAGCAACATCTTGCAAAACAACAACAAATGATAATGAAGGTCTTAAGAAGATCTTTAGAATAGCACAGAGTCCAAGAACTCAAATATAGTTCCCTAAAAGCCACATCTAAGGATTTTGTAGCTTCGCACACTAGAGTATTAGACCCTTCCAGCTAGCCATTCCTTGTTCTCTCACTTTAAAGGCAAAAACTAAAAGTGTTTTTTTTTGTGGGGGTGGGGTGGGGGGAGTTGTGGAGTAAATAAAGTGCACGCTAAAGCTAGATATATCACATCTATTTCAAATTAAACAATGTAATTAAGATATGCTAAGATACTTTAAATGTAAATTTGTAAGCACACTGCTTCCCTTAATTCCCTATCTTCCCATTCTTGACTGTTGTAGCTTTTTACAACAGGGTTGGGTCTAGAACAGTGCTGTCCAAAAGAAATACAAGTTACAAATGTGAGTCATGTGTGTAATTTAAAATTTTCTAGGAGCCAGATTTTTTAAAGTTTAAAAAAAAACAGGTAAAAGCAATTTTAATAATATATTTAATCTATTCATATATATCCAAAATATTTTATTTCAACATGTAATCACTCTTTAAAAATTTATTAACGAGATTTTATGTTTTTTCTTACTGGGTCTTCTCAGTATGCATTTTACACTTCAAGCACCTCAATTCAGAGTAGCCACATTTTAGGTGCTCCATAGCCATATGTGGTGACTGGCTACCCTAGTGGACCGCGCAGGATTAGAATTTCATGGTGGTGACTATACAGCCCACAACAGAATTAATTTACTCTTGTTTTAGATTAGATCTCTGTCCCCTCTCAAACCTGCCACCTTCAGGGTTGCCCTAGACTCATCAGGCTCAATAAAGCCACAAACAAATGTCTTCCATTTCGTCTTTCCTCCCTCCCCAGCTATACTATACTTAATTCTAATGTGGGTTAAAATTACTTCAAAAACTGATTTCTCATGAAAAGAATTAATAAAACTCTACTTTTTTCATCTTTTATCACATTTGTAAGTTTACATTTCACAGTACTAGCTGAGATTTGTAAGAGTAAGGACAAAGGCCTGATTCTTTCATTTCTTTTAGGTTATCTCAAAATAAAAGTATTAAAATCACATTTATATTAATAAGAGAATCCCTATCTGCCATCTCCTTGGCTCTCCCCTTAAGAGCATTCTAGATTGACAGATAATGGTTGAAGCCGGGTAGTTCCTGAGTATCTTTACTCTGCTTTACTATATGTCTGAAATTTTCCATAATTAAAAAAAAAAAAAAAATGAAGGGAGGAAAGATAAGGAAAAAGTCCAAGGGCACTTGAATAATAATAATAGTTGTTAGTAATAAATGCTGTTATCATTTTTGTTGTTCATACGATGTAGGAAGCAATTTATAAGAATCCTCTGAAGAGATTAAGGGATCAAAAGCTTAAACAAAATCTGATTGTGAGACTTTACTTCTACAGAACTACATATTTCCCTTTATACAGAGTCTGATTACTTTCTGAAATGTGTTTCCTTCCATTACTTTTGCAGAGTTGACACTTCTTAGAAAATTGGCTTCTGCCCTAAATGCTTCTCTTTTATCAGCCACACAATCCCTCTCTACTGGGCAGAAGCAACATAGAGAAACAAGAACATGTTGCTTTGTCTCAAAGAAAATTACTGTTACATTTCTCATACCCAAGGAGTAACAGTTTTGGACAGGTTACTAGGTTTGTAAACACAGTTTTAAGCCCCTTTATGTTTAAAATAACAACCCAAATCCTGGTAAAAGCTTGCTTGTACATTCTGAATCCAGAACAAATGCACCATTTTAGGCCATTCCAAAAGATAACCCTTATGCTTTAAAAGTTGAGCCAACACTAATTAAATCTTCTTGAGGGTGTGTTTCACCATATTACCTCAGAGTGGTTTAATTAAACTGAAATTAGGCGTCACTTCTAAAATCTACCTCCAAATCTGAACCAGAGTCTCCAGTGGTTTCAGCTGCTTCAACCACATTGTGGTATGGATTTAACATTCCAAGGCATTCCCAAATATTGCAAACCACACTGAGCATATGGGCTACAACAGGAAACAGATGTGGGTTAACCAGAACATTATCTTCACGGAGAGGAGGTAATGGCAAACCTTCTGCAGACATCACATCCGGTTTTTCTGAGCAGTTTCATCAGGCCATTAAATGTCAAGACAGGATTACCCATGAAATCCTGGAATGCAGCCAGTCTACTACCAAAGTTGCTGCTATGCAAATTCACTTGACTGGACATGTTCAAGAGATAGATGACAACAGGACAACCAGGCACCCACCATAAAATGAACGGGGAATGCTATCAAGTTCCAAGAAAGACATGCAAAAGAACCATTCCTCTTATACTGTTCCAGCCAATATCCAAAACAAGTAGTAAATCAGAAGTTTATATATATATATATGAGAGACAAATAGGTATCGTTGGGGGCTGATTCATATACTTCATAGGTTATAAAGTATAATTTCATAGAAATGGCATTTTTGAAAACTATATCGATGGAAATAACATTTCAGTCATGCAGAATCTCACTGGGGTGAGAAGGAAAGAGAAATGTTTTGCACCCAGTAGGGGAAGCAAAGGGATGCCATGCACCTGTTTAAGAGAGCAGTAAGGGCAAATTCGGTGCTGCATTTAAAGCCTTTTAACCTACTTCAAGACATATTATGTCTGAGTAAATACAAGTGATTTTTAATATGGAAAGAAAAAGTATCAAATTTGCACTAGGTAGTTTCATAATATTTTTTCAAGGAGTCGTGCTTAGAATATTAAACATTTGCAGTTACTATGCTCTTTTACAGATAGAGCTACGAATTGCTATTGTGACCAAAGCATTCTAAAACATGAATTACTCAGGAAAACTATAAAATTGAGAACAGATTTTCAGCTGAAGGTATCACTATGATGAAAACCAACACCACCTTAGTCAATACTCAAATGCTTCATGAGACACTTGTGAGAACCCCACTGTCCTGGAGCCTTTAATAAACCCTAAGGGAAACACATTAGCATATTAACAAGGGGAAAATGCTCCCTTTCCTCTCATTCTTTTCAAGCACAACTAACATATATTTGGAGTCTTAGTAGGAAAAAAAAAAAATCAACTCTAACATCTTAGTATTAAGACAAATTACTCAAGTACCAATGAGCATGCCTTATGCCCAGATATTGGTTTTTAAATACTATTCTTCATTAAAAAGAACCATGGCTCCTTGGCATGGGAAATAAGAGAAAGCTGGAATATGCTGTTGTTCCAAAAAGTGTTTTAAAAATGATGGGGGCTCCTTACAAAATTAAAATTAAATTACCATATGATTCAGCAATCCTACTTCTGGTACATATCCAAAAGAATTGAAAACAGGATCCCAAAGAGATATCTGCACACTCATGTTCACTGCAGCAGTATTCACAATGGCCAAGAGGTAGAACCAACTTAAATGTCCATCAACAGATGAATGGATAGAGAAAATATGGTATGTATATACAATGGAATATTATTCAGCCTTAAAAAAGACGGGAATCCTGTCACAGACCACAACATGGATGAACCCTGAGGACATATGCTAAATGAAATAAAGCCAGTCACAAAAAGATACTACTGCATGATTCCACTTATATGAGGTATCTAAAGTAATCAAACTCTTAGAAACAGAAAGTAAAATGGCAGTTGCCAGGGGCTGGTGGGGAAGCAGTTGTTCAATAGGAATGGAGATTCAATTTTGCAAGATGAAAAAGTTCTACAGATCTTGCAGAACAATGTGCATATAATTAGCACCACTGTACACTTAAAAATGGTTAAGATGGTAGGTTTTATGTTACGTGTTTTTCACCACAATTAAAAAAAAAAAAAGATGGAGGCACGTCAAAAGGACACAGAATCACCTTGAAGGTGCTCCTAATGCCAATTCTGGAACAATTTTTGCAACGATATAATGATG
Source organism: Eubalaena glacialis (assembly GCF_028564815.1). NCBI lineage: Eukaryota > Metazoa > Chordata > Mammalia > Artiodactyla > Balaenidae > Eubalaena > Eubalaena glacialis. The sequence continues at coordinate 107,351,739 of NC_083726.1, read as the reverse complement.
ATAATGAAATATAGCCTGTAGAATAAACTGAACATCCATGGGCTCATATATATACATATATATGTGCATACATATATATATGAATAATTGAATAAATAGGAGAGGGGACACCTCTTCCTTACGGGAGAATTCCAATTAATATAAAAGGAATAATGGAAATGGTATCAGTGTTAGTTTCCTGGTGTTGATCACTATTCTATGAGTACGTAAAATGAACCTGGGTGAAAGTTTTATTACTGTTGCAAATTTTTTGTTGAAGTCTGAAATTATTTCAAAATGAACAGTCTAAAAAAGAGGCAGCAGAACTCAACACAAAAAGTACTGAATTAGGAATCAGGAAACTTGAATTCCATTGTTTTCTTCATAAATAGCAAGTTCTATGACCTTTGACAAATAAAAGAAGCTAACTAACCAAAAAGCAAAAAACACTGCTGAATTCTGGGAAGAGAAACCTGGGATAGAAAGAACAAATGTTTGTGTAAGTATATGACACTATTTAGAAACCATCTGATAATGTCTAAACCATCTGAACATGGCTTTTTTCCCAAAGACAACAACACTTTGAAAACCCATGAAACTCTGTTTGCTTGCTATCTGTAGACTAATGAAATCTATTGCAGCAGAGAAGGGTTTGGGATTTTTTTTCCATATTTTAAGAATAACACTGTAACTAAAACACAATAGTAGTGCTATAAATCTCAACCAGACATAAAGACCAAGTCATAAATCAATCTAAAATTGAAAATAAATGAACATTTAACTTTTTAAATGTCTAAAGCTAAGTGAAAGAAGCCATACTTATAAGGCAACATACTGTATGATTCCATTTATGCAAAACTAGGTGCAGAGGTGGCCTGAGAGTGGCCGTGGCGAGTTGAAAATAAAGGGGCAGCACAAGGCAGTTTTTGTGATTGATGGAAATGTTCTGTATCTTAATTGTGGTGGTGGTTACATGACTCTATGCACTTATTAAAACTTATAGAACTGTAAAAAAATCAATCAACAACAAAAATAAAAAACTGAACAGGGGCTATATTAATAGCATAAAGCCTCTAATTTTCAGTCCTACTTACAAGCTCTACAAGCCTGGCAGATCTCAGAAGCTCAAAATTATAAATGAAATAACAAAATACTAATCTATTTAAAATCTCAGCACTATAAAAGGAATTCTAACTCTTTCCCTCAGATTATTATTTCAGATCAAATCTACCAAAAAAACAAATCATAGTACAATGAATGAAGAGTTTAGGAAATCTATTAAGAGTTCAACAAAAAAAGTACAGGGCCTGCATTATAACATTCTCAACATTTTAAAATTGTAAGCTACACTTAAACTGGGAAAAAAATTGAAGGAGAATCCTTTGCTCGTTATGGATAACTTCAGCAATGACTATTATACAGAATCCTTAAATAGCTGGTGATAAATTAAGTTGAAACAAGAAGTTAAAATACTTGTTATTGTTAACACTGCTCTATGTTTTGCAAATTCCCTCCCAAGAAGCCCCAAAACTGTGGTCCTTGCCATTATATTACTTTTTACCCTTTCCAAACCTTCTAAAAACAGTAAAAATAAAATCTCTATGACCCCTTTAAAAGTATAATAGTTTCCCAGTTACAGGGAAATAACCTCCTGAAAAATAATGTTTTACATGTACTCCATTAACATTTACATGTTTGGCAAGCTTCAAACAACAGCTTTAAACATTTATTTAAACCCTCCATGCATGTTAATAATGGAGTAGCCTGCATACAGGTCAACGCAAAATCTAAATGAATAGCTTACCAGAAGTCGCTATCAGTAAAACTGAGTTACTAAAGATATTGAACCCCCAACAGGCAAGTTTTCTTTAGGTGATAGGAATTAAAGGCACAGTAAATAAGGAAAAATTTAAAGAAAAAAAGAAAACAGTCATGTCATCTTCAATATAGATTCCCTTTTAGCAACTCTCCCAAGCAAAGTGTTTTATTTGTTCTTAACCTATGACATGCAGTTAATATAAAAAAATCAGAAAATGTTATAACTGGAAGGAACCTAAAGATCACCTGGTTCAAATGACCTCATTGGCCAAAATACAAAGACCAGAGATTATGTGAATTATCTAAAGTCACCGAGTTAAACGGCAAAATCAAACAAGAACTAGGTCAGGGTCCAATATTATAAAATGTTTCAATAAAACATCTAGAGATTACCTCGATAAAAACTAAACACTGTTATAAACTGTAAAGAGGATGACCTCTCTTCTCAAGAAAGCAGGACACTGAAATCAGCACTCTTACTTCAGGGGTACAAAAACCAAAGGAATAAAAAAGGTACTTCTAAAATAATCAGACTAACTAAAAACAGCTCCCCACATATTAAATGGTTTTATACTAAAACATGAGGCGAAAAAGTATAATAGCAGAACATTTAAAAAATAATCCAGGTGCAAGTTCAAACTTGGTCACTAAAATGCTTTCTAAGTACCAAATGAACAGATTATCCTAATTTACATAGATAAAATTATACTAACTCCAAAGTGAGGCAACTGCATCTTGTTTGGTGAGGCTCCAGGGTTTGTTGTGCCAGTTCAGGAAAATATGATTACACCTATCATCAAGCAAGTTTCTCTCATTATAAATATGTGCAATAATTTTTTTAGAGCCAGACAAAGTAGAGTAGATAATGAGATGACAGAGCATACAACTGGACGATGTACTACTCTGGCTGCTAGAGATGATAACAAGTTAAATAATGTTGTTAGAATTGTACATCAACAGGTAACCTTCAAATAGGAGTTCAAAGATAGATATAATCATAAGATACACCCCAATCAGAAATAAGATGATATAATAGGATAGCCCATGTTTACAACTCAGTGAATACAGGCCCCAAATCCAGGTATTCTGTTGAGCTGAGGAATCTAATAATGGAATTTATCAAAATCATTCTTCCGTTATTATATGTCAAGAAGATGTGGGGAAAAATATATATTCATATATACATACATATAGTGTGGTAAAGTAGTAGGAATGGGCAAAGATTCAGGTATTAAGTTCATTATCTTGAACATTTCTCTAAAACTAAAAGTAAAACCAATTTTAAGGAACACTGTTATAAACTGGCAAAGATTCAAAAGGAAGAACTTGTTGGTACTTGTCATACATTCAGGAGAGCTTTATCTCAACAACAGATGATTATATTATTATAATTTCTTAAGGAGGAATTAATCTTAGGAAAAACAATAAGAAAAACCATCATAAATGGGTCCTTGTGTGTTTTAACAGACTTTCACAATACACAGGCTAAAGATGCCAGACAAAGAAATTACTTTAAAAAAAAATCTGAATAATAGGGAAATAAATTTCTTTTTAAGAGTACTGATTAAACTGAGGAAGTTGTCATGAGAGGAAAATACAGCCCTGCAGTTTCAGGCTTAGAATATGAAATAGAACATTCACCAAATGCGAAGTTTTCAGCACACATCCTACACAATAATACAGTCATTATTCAAAAATGTCTTGGTACTCAAGGTTCTAATAACCTCTGTTTCCGTTTCCCAACAAAATTGTGCCAGGTATAATTACATTTGGACAAAACTACCTATGGACACTGTTCTCTAAAACAGGGAAATTTACAATAAAAGAGATGTGAAATAATTCTACATGTCCTTGAAGTAAACAAGAAAAATCTCTCTCTTTACCTACAACCACTAGGTGTTGCTGCATCTGTCAGCATAAGCTCAGAAATGAAAAGGGGAAAAAAATGAATAAAAAGTATATAATGAGAAAATAAACTGTGAGAAAATTTCAGCTATGACAATATTATTATTTTCAATAAAACCAGTGACTGAAAACGCATTAACTGAAAATGTTTTAAACTTATAAATTATCTATGATATGTCTTCACTATTGGTAAGCAGTACTGCAGGCCCTTAGTACAACAAATGTTTCTGGCAGTTAAAATGGACCAAGAAAAATGAGAATAGTGTTAAGACACAATGTGCTTCTGCCTACTGCAGGGTCTTATAAAGTTGAAATAAAGGCTTGTTTGATGTTCCCCAACCAGAAAAAAGAAAATGATCCTTTCTGCTAATGCTTTAGTATTTATTATCAGGAAGCCCCAGAACACTATAGTAACACTTGGGTGGGGAGTAGAGGGGACCCCAGTGCAGACAAGTAAACTAGAAGCTTGTATGTAAAAGGTGATGAAATGATTTCAGCATAATGAAGAAATGTAAACAAGTACCAGGAAGTACCTTTTAAATAACACCTACAGTTAAGTGGTCACTATCAGTTGAAAAGTAGGGAAATCAGACATATCCTCACAAACACATTCTTATATTGAAGCACCAGCCCATACGATGACTGTCTTTTTTTTTTTAAATGTGACATCATTAGCAATTCCCTATGTACCATCCCTCTCTGCGGAATTGGTTATAAACCTCAGGTAAACCTATTTATTCTTTCTTGCAACTCTGTACAACAGAAGTCGAGTCTGAAACCCAGAGCTCCCCATTAATTTTCTCTGGTTTCCCCAATCCTCAGACCCAGCTCCCCAATACCCAGCATCTGGTTACATCACCACTTACCAAAAAATGTGAGTGAGAACCTGATCTAAGGAATCTCCACTGAGGGAGCAGAGAGCATAAGCAAATGAACATTTTAAGCTCTTCCCATAAGATCCACTCAAAACACAAGAGTTTACTATGCCTTACACTGCTACATAATTTATCAAATACCTATCTTTTCTTCCCAAATGTACTGGAAACATATATCCCAAGTAAACTCTAAGTCTTCCAGAAGAGAATAAGGCCACTACAACCATAATTTAATATTTTCTTATAGTCCCAGGAAAAAGTACCTTTCATTCTTGGGCCTGACAGAAACGGGGAAGCTTTCTTAAGAGAAGGGGAGTAGCAAGGAGCATGTGACCTAGACTAGGGTCAGATCAGCACCGAGGATCAGCTGATACATAACAAGAGGCTAGCAAGTAATCCTAGAAAAAGAAGCATTTTTAAAATTATGTGTCTTCCCAAAAGTTTTAGTCGACCTACTACTGAGTAAAGCAAAATGAAAAAGCTGGTGGTTACAGTTGCTCCTATAATCACTACTAGTCTCAGAGAGGGAAACTAACAGTTTTTCTCCCTCAGTTATGCCATATGAAGAGCTGTGCTCTTTCCTTAGCTTGTCATATACCAGCAATTTTACATATCATCGTAAATTTGAGGGTAACAGATAACAATATCTGCTCTCTTTATTTCCCAGATGTGTCTGTAAAAAGAATTTTTTTTTACACTGTAATTGTAATTAAAATTACAAAAGCATTGAATGTTCAATTAGGGAAACTTCATCAGAATCTCAGGGGAAAGAATGAGGGGAGGTCTTTGTGTGTATAATTTGGTGGAAGTAGATATATCACTAACCTCAAATAATCTGTCAAAAGGGGGACAAAGAACAAATAGCAGCTGTGTTCCAGTAAACCTGGAAGAAGAGAAATAGATCTGAAAGGTAAGTTTAAGGATGCTGGTACAAGTCAAGGAGGAAGGAAATAAGGAAGTGAGAAAGCAAATGACACCACTTATATACATATACACAGCTCAAAAGGCCAGAACTAATACTAATTTTAAGACCTACTGCACTTCCTGCAAACTAAGAAAATAAATCCTGTAAAATGAATATTATATGTTGTTATATAATGTGTATTCATTTTTATTCTTAAACACTGTCATTCAGAACCTCCATAAATTCCCATTTCTCTACCTGAATCCCTCCTGAACTATTTGTGATTTTGAATGAATTTCTATATCTGAAGTTCTAAAAGTGACCTGCAGTAGGGAAAATAAGACTTGAAAAATTCCTAGAAAGAAACAAATGTTTTATTTACAATCTAATCAGTCAGTCATAGTAAGCTAAGAAAGATAAGATCAAATACAGAATTTTTTAAATCCCTATAAAATAATAAATCACGTGTTCTTCTGTGATGTAAATTATGTGCTCTTTCCTTATGTGCAGACATTCCTCTGGGACACATGGACTTAAACTATTTTTCTAAGAGTAGTATACCTATATACTCATGTATAGTCCACAGCTGATCAACAATTCACATTTGTGAACTGGATGGGAATGTTGTGAGATTTGTACTCAAGCCTACCCAAGTGAAGCCAATAGCCTGTCTGAAAAGTGAACTCATAACCTTTGTCTCATTAGCACTGCACTCCAGCTGCTAGATTCAAACCTAACTTGGATTTAAAGGGGGTGGGGGCAGTGAAACACTAACAGCAGGGAGAAAATTTATATAGTCAAGTCTATGCATAATTTTCCATTAATGGAAACCAGCTGCAAGAGTTGAAGATGGTTTTCAGTATTTAAGCCTGGTGGAATACTAATGGGTTTTTTCTATTCCAAGATTCCATTCTTAAAGGAAGGCCCTTTAACTCATTATTCCCTCAGAGTCCCTGACATTCCTAAGAATCACCTTTCTAAAGTAACTGCTCTAGAGCCCAAATTATCTATCTATTGCGAGATGTGTGCTGTGCCTTTGAAGAGCCATTCAAAGCTATTCCTTATATGAGAAGTCATGTGTTTTCCAAAGAAATATTGGGATCAAAACTCCGTTTTAAGTATGTGATTCACAAGACCTCTAGCAATTCAAAGTTGTAAAGTTAGACTTCACAATCAATTATCAAGGATATGTGCTCTTCACAAAACAATGTGATAAAATAGTCACATATTCACATACGGTGGTTGTTTCCACCGTAATTCTATTCTGATTGCCCTTAGTTCTATCATTTGGAAAATATTTCCCCCAAGTTTTGGCTAATTAATTTTTCTCCCACACAGCTCATAAATCAATTTTAAAACCGTTTGCATGTAACCATCTTATTAATAGTTAATATATGCCACCACCTGCCCCAACACCATCACCAACAGAAAGTATATATGTATGGGCTTTGTTTTCCTGACAACGACTATCAGCTCTTTCAGTCTAGAGCTTATATAATATTTGGTTTGTGCAAACTGCCCCTAGGAAATTCAGGCAGTGGTTTTACCCATAATGAGAAAAATCATTCACATAAGCTTTTAAGACTAGAAATACATGAATACCCATTTCTCATTCCAGTGTAACTCAGAAATTTTATGGTTGGATGGAAGAAAATACGCAATCCCTAGAATCCTAAAGGTTGAATAAAATTTCTATGCAAGATACCTCCGGCACCCCAGTGAAGATGCAAGAATATCTGCATCAAATTACCATTAATTCAAAAACCATTATAAAACTGGTTTTAAAATGAAAAAGCAAGAAACAAACCTCAATTTTGTCTGTTTTGGCATCTCCCCAGTATATTTTGCCTTCATCATAATCCAAGGCTAAACCATTTGGCCAACCAAGAGAAGTGTTAACCAACACTACTCGATCAGAACCATCCAGAGCTGCTCGCTCAATTTTCGGGATTTCTCCCCAGTCAGTCCAATACATGTACCTATAGAAGTACACAGAATATGAGCTAAAAACAGATAATAAACTGTAACTTTCAGATATCCTAAAGGTGAGATCCACCCCTCTTTTACACTGATTATCCATTAACACCACAGAAGAAAAAAAAACATAAGACAAACATACGAAGAGTATGTTTAAGACATTTATAACTGCAGTGTGTAAGCTTGTAGAAAATTTTCAGATGAAACAGTGTTTTCTAGAACTGATAATGCCTCCCAATAATGATATTCTATTTTCAGTTGTTTTTTTTTCCAAAATATTTTGTGCTCCTTCCCAGGAATAGCCCTCTCTTTCTTGCTGGCTTGTCATCTCTGACACAAAAAGGTTAAACCAGTAGTAATATCCAGATGGCAAACTGATTTCCCCAAATAACTAACTCTTCCTGTAGCACTAAGTGATTCTTGAGGCTCCTGAGAATTTAAGGGGCTTGAAGGCATTGGTATGCACTGAGGTGTAATAATTTGTCATTATGTTCACCCTCAGGATGAATCTCATAGTAACAAACAACACTGGTGAGTATGTAGAAAGCTGTGTTTCCCTGGACCATGGTCAGGGTGTTACAGCCAAAAAAAAAAAAAAAAAAAAAAGACTAGGCATAAAGCTACATGGCTTGACAAAGTTTTGGAAATCAAATCATTTATATGTTTGGGGACATACAAAAAGTAAGATATATTCTTTACCAAGTCATTCTGGAAGTACTGAAAATGAGATTAAATTAAATTTTCTAGGGGGAAGAGAAAGAGCTCTGAAAACAACTTCTTTCCACACTTTTCATGGTCATGATGCAACCTCGGCAAAATCTGCAGCCAACACCCAAAGTCAGCAAGCATGGACTTAATTTAGAAAGAAAAAGTATTCAAAACATTCAAGGAAAAAAAACTAGCAATTCTTTAACTTGAGATTTTATTCCAATCACTATATTCTAAAAATGGACAGTCGTTAAAGAGCTATTTATTGGAAACCAACATATACTTCACATTGTTTTTCTCAATGTTTCTAGGAACCTGTAAAAAACAGAAACACCTGGCAAAATTTTCTATCAGCAGAGCCTCTTACCCAACCATGGGATCTAACACAATAGCCCGGGGTTCCTCTAAGTCCTCTGAAATCAAGATCTTCCTCATGGTCCCGTTGAGCCTTGTCACTTCTATCCGATCAGTGCCAGTGTCTGTCCAATAAAGATTTCGGGCAACCCAATCAACAGCAATACCATCAGGATGGGCGATTTGAGCAGTGACCACAAACTGACTGCCAGATCCATCTATGAATGAGCGGCGTATGGCCCTCACTTCATCATCAGTCCAGTAGATATAGCCTTCCACAGGATCATAATCTATGGCAATGGCATGACGGATGTCTTCCAACTGTAGAACAATGTCTGTGAAATCTGGTGTATCCAAAGAAATTCGTCTCAAATCTGTCCTTCGGGCTAAAAGCAGTAATTCAGTGGCACCTAGAACAACAAAGTGAAAAAAATGAAGAAAAAATTGAAACCCACAGGCAAAATTTAGGTACTCTAAATAGAGAATGCAGAACTTCTTCAGGAATTGAAAAGTAATGAGTATAAAAGGATACTAGGGTCTATTTAGGGTGGAAATGGAAAGTAATGCAGTAAAACAGGAGTAGCTTGACTATGAGTTCAAGCTCTATAATGGCTGAATTCTCCAAATCAAGTTTTGATTCTCTCTCTGGCTTCATTCATTATATAGTCCCTGGAATTAATAACATTTATTTAAAGGTATAATGAATAGCAACTAAGTAATGACTTAAGAAGCTAAGTAGTTGAATATTAGAGGAAGTATAGGATATAGGTCCTTTGTTCAAGAAGGATGTTTAAAAAGGTAAAGGAATCTAGGACAAGGATCTTTTCTGATTAACGAGAATGTTCTAAAATTGGATGTATTGTGATGGCTGCACAACTCTGTAAATTTACTAAAAATCACTGAATTGTACATTTGAAATGGTTGAATTTTATATGTAAACTACATCTCGGTAAAGCTGTTGTAACAAAAAGAACTACAGGGCAATGCCTGACAGAATTAAGGACAAAGGAACCTATGGAGGAGGAAACAGCAGCAGAAGAGAGAGGGAATCCGATAAATATGACTCAGTGGGTAAGGGTTAGAGTTGTTCATCTGACAGAACTGGATTCAAGCAGTTACACAAACTCGGGCAAAACACCTAATCTCTCTAAGCCTGGTTTCTGTAGGGTTGCTGTGAGACTTTAAGGAGATAAATGTAAAACTCAGAAATGTACCAAACATTAAGTATTCAATAAATACTAGCTAATATATTATTATTATTACCATTAGAAAATAAACTTTCAAATTTTTATCTCATTGAGTTTTAAATCAGATTTATTTATGAAATGCTTTTAACCCAAAACAGTATTCAATAAAAACACTGTTGTGAATGAGAATATTAATCTTTTTGTTTGCTTTGATTTTAAATATTCAAGTCAACCACTAGCAAAAAACCATTTAACTTTATATAAAAGCTAATAAAAGATAGTAAGCAAGTTGACATCTCAAAGAGTGAAAAAAGATTCCCAACCAAAGAAATGAGTCCGAAAGAAAATACTGACATTAAACTTCAAGCATTAATCTGGAATTATAGTAGAAAACACTGAGAAGAGGAGTGAAAAAGCTCTCAGCATCAGCTTTTTGACTCATGGATTAATTATAAATGAACTCTGTCTTGGAGAGAATACGGCCCTAAATGCCATAGCAGGCACCAAGCAGGAGTAACTTTATACAATTCACTGCCTCTGCTAACTACCAAAAGAAGCCAGCCCTAAACTTTGCAAACAAAGAAGTCATAGAAAGTGAAGCTGTCAATTTGGCAAGGTGATCAAAACAGAATAGTTAACGTAAGGCTATTACATGCCAAATTTATATCTGAAATTCAAAATAGTAGTTAAACTCATACATCTGCACTGCTATAGGGTGTAAACAGACCACTACTGCTAAAATAAATCCTCTCTTTTAAAGTCAGGCTACATTTTTAAACAAAAAGGCAACATTACAAAAACCTTTTGTTTTAAACTGAAACCAAATTATTGTTTGCCATGAAAACCGTCTGACAAGAGTCAGCCAGCTTCACCTTTGACTAGGAGGATAATTTATCAATGCCAAGTCATGACAAATATCCTGTACACCAACTCAATTCCATCTCTCTGACTCCCTGACCCCCTTGCCAGAAACTCTAACCCACTCCTAAATAAAGGCTTCTGCTTTTCAGAGTTAGATAAAGAAGCCACTGCTAAATATAACAATTTTCTTACCAGGTCTTGCTGGTGGCTAGAAAACCAGATGGTGATCCATAGGGGTAAGAATGAGGAATAACATTCTCATTAAGAAGAAAAAGAGAAGAACTGGTGTTATCCCAAACCAGAAGTCCCTGGAAATGTCCTAAATCAGAATACTTCTCCAATATGCCCTCTCTCTATAGGGAATTGAGAGTAAGGAGAAGAGGCAGTGTGGTGGTTAAGTATAGAAAGAGTTGCTTTAAACAGTACAATAAGGAATTCTTTTCTTCTTCTGAAGGCAATTCTCTGTTGTTAAAAGGCAATTAAAAACATCATTCAATCATTTTTTAGAAAATATGTTTATCCCATGATAGTCTTTATAGTTAAAAGTTTAATAAACATCTTTTCCTTGCACGGAAGTTCTTTATTTACAAATGCTACCTACTGTTAAAAATGTATTCTTTATGAGAATACTCATTTCCACAAGAATCAATTGTGATATCAATGACTATGAGATTTGACAGAGAAAAGAAATGGCACCTACTTTTTTTCCAAAATAGCATGTTAAAAATTCAGTTAATTACTAAAATAATTTATAAAATAATATTCGAGAGTTGCCATAAAACACAAAACACTCCTAGTATATAACCAATTGTGAACACTGAGAGATTAAGTGACTAGTCTCCTAAAGCACTGTAACCTGTAGAGCTTATTATAGAGAAATAAAATAAATCATAAAGAATCCCAATTGCTCTCTAAAATTCTTCCTTCTTGGAGACCAACTTCTTACCATCTTTGCAGGTTTTTCCATTCTCCAGGAGTTTAACCCCAGTTGGGCAAGCACACTGATAAAAAGGCTTGACTGGAGACATCAAACACAAGTGGGAACAACCACCATTATCAATTCCACATGGATTTGTAGCTGTCAAATATAAATCACAGTAATTAATACCAATGATTATGGACGACCTCCCCCACTCTAGGTACACAAAGGTTAACAACCATAACATGAGCAACTCTGATAAACCAAATCATTACCAAATGTCATCCAGGTGCTTGACTACCAGACCATCTGCAAGGAAGGGAATTAATCAGTGAGAATTTACTTAGCATTTTGTATCCAAAGAGGAATATACAAGAAATAAAGCAGGATGTCCCTGCCCTAAAGAGCTTGCAATCTGGCCAGTATGCCAAAATTAATGAACAATAATACTGGAAAACAATACAAAACAATGAAACTGCTATCTTGCACATTTAGACTGTGAAGTAAGTATAGAGTCAAATGGGAAGTAAATCACTAAGGAAAGATACAGGACATGACTGAAGTCTTGAAAGATAGGAAGAACAGATAGGGGGACATTCAAGTGTGGTAAAACCACATGAATGAAGGCTTGGAGGCTGTGCACTGGGTGAGATAATAAGGTGAACAGTGTAACTGAAGATTAAGGTTTGACTAACAGGAACTAAAGCTGAATGAGCACAGAGAGGGGAATGTCTGTGGTGGAGGCACTGAGAGTCAAGAAAAGCCACACTTTGGAAAGATTTACATGGAAAAGATAAACAAAATGGACTTAAAAGGGAAAACTGAGAAGCAGAGATTAATTAGAAAATGTGAAGAAACTATAGAAAGGGATGGATTTAAATAATACTCAGAGAAAAAAATCAACAAAAGATGGAGATCAACAAAATATGAAAAATAAAAGAAAGCAATATCACACATAACTGCAAATTCTCAAACTAGTAAAACATAAAGGATCAACAGTGTCATTAAAAAAACAAGAACAAAGAAATTCTTTCCTGAGGGCCAACACTGAGAATAAAAAATTCACGCAAGTGACTCAACATTTTCTTTTCTACAAAAGAGTAACACAAACATTTTAAAACATTTTAAAACATTTTTATGGACTCATGATCACCAGATTCCAATATGACACATTCAGTATTTGACTATCTCCCCCTAAATGGAAGGAACTAATACAAAGCAATGCATAATCCAAAACCCCTGCATTTTTGGCTACGGAATACAATCTGAAATACACTCAGACACATGCCAGACATTTATTTACACACCAGTGCCAAACACTTAACATTCTCATATTCTTTTAAACCTAATTCTAGTCCTCTCTTACAAGAAATTGTTGTCAGCAGTCACAGCCCAAGTCATTATAAAGGATGGCCAGAAATAGAAGCAAAACTAAGAAAAAAAGGTGGGGGGACGTGCACAGAAAAGGTACAAGCAAGTATTTTATTTAAGTAACCTGAGGTACTTAAATTAACCAGTTAGATTAATAGAGGTTTCCATTCAAGAAAAGTGTTCATTTTTAAACATACAATGAACAAAATCACTCATTAGAGAGAAATAATATGAATAAGAAATGCATTTGTGCACAATCTTAGCATATGAGCTATCTCAATTTCTTATTTTATTTCTCTCTTCTTTACCTTCATAACCCCAGACTCAAACAAAGGGCTGAGGTGGTCTGTAGTGACAGATATCAAGCTACAAATGGTTTACGCTGTTATCTACCCTGAATTATATTTTGACATTTTCCCTGTTTTTTATTCCTTCCCACTACCTTTGGATACATCCTCCCTCCTCTTGCCCCTCACTAAAGCCAGACATCAGAGTGCTACAAAGCTATTCCAACCTGCAATTTAAAAATCAAGATCACTTACCATTTGGCTGCCTCTGCTGGCTGAAGGCATGTATATCCATGGGAGAAAAGATGTTAGAATGGATTTCACGCAGACCCTCGCCAGTGTACTTGTTGCAAGCCAAAATGGAGTGTGTATTCCAGTCAGTCCAGTACAATGTGTCCTCAAATAACGTCAAGGCAAAAGGATGTGGAAGGGAACCTTTAACCACCGCCTGCCTATTAAACATAAAGAGAAAAACTCAAACATTTCTAAATTTTCTTCTTTAATCAAAACTTCATCTCTCCCATTAAAATGGTCTTGTAGTCCACATTAACACATACAAATCCTGGATAACACATATGTTAAGGTCAAATACACCTATGAAAAATAAGACACGGAGTAAATTCAAACGTATTTGAAATCATGGTGCCCGAAATCCTCAACCAAGCACTTCAGAATGGTTCCTAACTTGGCAGCAGGCTTCGGGTGCACTACAAGCTAGCAGACAAAGTGAAGGCCCAAGTATCAGCACTGTTGTCAGCTCCCGTCTCCGCACTCACACCTTCCATCCTTCCACATAATTCATGCCATTGGAAAGAGAAAGGCTGGCAAAAAGAAAAATCCCAGGGTTTAGAGTTGGCCCTGGGAAGTAGTTTTAAATCAGCAATAGGTTTCTCCCTTCTTGATGTGGAAGAACAAAGAATCTGAGCCTGTTTCTTCCATCACTTCTTATGGCTTTGATAACTGAAAAGTAAAAACATACACATGAGGCTAAAAAGTCATTCTGGTACAGCTCTCTCTCTGCAGACTCCAGTCTCGCTCCAGCAAATGATCATCTCAGTTGGCTTTCTGCTATATGGTTACTTAATCTCCACAAGCCAGGCAGCAAAAAGGAAGCCCAACCACTGGCAGAATGTGTTCAAGAGACAAAGCAGATCCCCAAATTTCACAAGCAATCCTAACTATATGGAAGGAGAGGTAGAGAGCCTGATTAGTACTGAAGGCACAGAACTTTGCAGAGTGTCATGGAGAGTTACATAATTAATAAATAATATAATTCTTGAATAATGAACAAACTGTGTTTAAGCCACAATAACAGTCAAGAAAATAAATGCTTTGATATTTTCATAATATCAAATCTAATATTTTCATAAATCGCTCAGCTAGGAGAGAAAGAGGAAAATGTAAGCAACTAAAAAGAAATAAAGGATAACACATTGACAGATAATCCAATTTTTAGGTCCCTGAGGTTATCTGATCTCTAACACCTAACAGATCACAGGTATACTAAATTAAATTTAAGAGCAGTAAGATAATTTTCATCTAAGCAGAATTAGCATCTGTTATTGTACATGGAATGGTCCTAGCCTAAGATGTTTTAAATCTGAGCCAGATTTTTAAATAACTGTATACAAGATTAGCATGACTAGTTTATCAAACTGTCTATTTTAAAACCTCATACCTAGGCCAGCCCACATCACCACAATTTTCTCCTCTTTTTTAATTCTCGCTTCCTTAGCAGATTACTTTCCCTCTCATTTCCCAATAAGAATGGTCACAATGACTACTTCTGAAGTGGTTTCTTCCAGTTTTTAAATGAACAGCTTTATTAAGTTTACTAAAATGATTATGCTATTATAGGAGTGATATCAAAGTTTAAGTTCAAATTTAAATAGGCCTGCATATTTCACACTGACATTTTCCAAAATTCATTATGGTAAGACATAAAGAGAGAGTTCTGAGAAGCTGCCAAGAAAGTCAAGTAACATGACTGAAAAATAAATACCAGTAAAGATGAAATTACTTAGGTTTTCATTAACCATCTTAAAGAATCACAAATTATATAACCAGATCTTTGAAAAACTCTGCGGAGAAAAAAGTCTTCTAAGTCCTTTGTATATTATTAAATAAAAAGTTAAAATTCACTCTAATGAATTTAACACAGCAGAATAAACAGATGGGAAAAACAGAACCCCTCCCTAAAAGATATACTCATTTTACATATTGACTGAAAGCACTTATATACTGAAAAGAAATGAGACAGAGCCAAGTTCAAATGTCCCCCTGTACTTACACTACTTATTTCCACAAGCTTTGTTTTCCTCATCTGTTATTGGAAGATAATAACCTAACCACACTGAGTTACTGTGAAGACTAAATGATAATATATGCAAAAGCATTTAAGCATTATGATTGGTACTTAATAAACATTTCATAAATGACTCTTCAATTTTAGGATGTATGTTTTCAATATTTTAATATTTCTGACATAGGGATAATATTTTACAACTGAAGTGAACATTTCATGTGCTGGTTTGTAAGTCAAAATAAAAAGCTCTTAAAATCAATAGCTTATTAGAATCAAGTAAATACTAGACTCTGGCTTATTTGTATTAACAGGATCTCACACAACACAATATGACAATATGTACAAATTAGGTGGACTTATTAGACACTCAGTGAATGCCTGATAAAATTAAATATCTTAAATGAAATATGTAATTAACAGAACTGTACAAAAAGCAGAGCTAAGAAGGCTATCACTCATTCTTGTCATATTCTTTGGTGACTTACCGATTTGTCCAGCAAATGGTGACTTGCTCTGAAACTGCAGATAAGTGAACATAGTCTTCACCTTTCTTCCCTCTGGTTGGGATTACCCCCCCCCACCTGGAAACTCGGGTTACTTCAAGGAGGAGTTGATCACGGATACTGAGAACAAATGTGGCTGGCAAGGTCAAAGCCCAGTCTTTCAGTAGTATGCCACAACCAAAACAGGACTTGAAAAATTGATCTCTTCTACAGAGACCAAAGGACAGAAACCGAGACCCCTACTGATGTTTTGCTTTAGTGCTGGCAACCTCTGAGCATCATCTGCAACCTCTGAGCATCATCTCCTCCCTCTGTCTGTCATTTCCTGAGGGCTCACTCTCACCAGTACCGCCAAGTACAGGAGTGCACTCGCTACCTCTTTCAGATTCCACGCCTGGCAGGTGCCTCTTTCAAATTCTGCACCAACCAGACTTATCCTTTATAAAACACCTGTGCACTTGTATTCACTTTCTGTTTCTGGACCTCTTCCCAGAAAGTTGTCCTCTTCCCCCAACTCAGAACTCCCCACCTGTGTGGGTAATAAATCTACTTAGTCACACGAAAGCACTACTGCCATGAATTCTGACATCTGAACCTAACCTTGGAAGAGAGCTTCTCCACATCACAGTGAGGTTTTTATAACACCTAAAAAGATGACAACAGTGGTAGTGGTACAGTGTTTGAAAAATCTCTACAAGTCTTCCACATGAAAACAGAACAACTAGGTAGCAAAACCAAAAAACCCTTGGACAACATTTACAACAAAGCTAGACGAAAAGGTACTACTACCACAAAACCCAAGACACAAAAAGGAAAACTACCAACAACCATAAGATCTCATTGGCATCAGCACTTCTGCAGGAAGAATCGGAAGGAAAAAATAGGGCATTCAGCAGATCCAGGAACAGGAGAACACACAAAATAGACAGCAATGGAAAGACAGGGAAACCAATCTGAGAACAGCAGCTGCCGAGGACTGGTTCTGTCCACTCGGAGAATGCAAAGAGTGGATGGTTGGTACTGAAGGGACTGGCGCACTTTAACCTACAGTGAACTCTCCAACTGACCCAACAGAGCTCCCTTCCAGACAAAGGCCCATACTGACCATACACTACTGGGAGTAGAATGAAAGTGAGGATGATAGTACAAGAGAGATAATGGAAAACTAAGGTACAGAAAAAAGTGGGAGAAGGAAACAGAGCCAGGAAATCTCAGAAAGCAAGCTGCGAATTTTTTAAACACACACACACTCGAGAGTTCTGTGAAGTTACAAAAGTTATGATAAACTCTGCCTTCTTCAACAAGTTCCAGAAAAACAATTTCATGTGAAAATTTAAAAATAAATTAAGGGGCTTCCCTGGTGGCGCAGCGGTTGAGAATCTGCCTGCCAATGCAGGGGACACGGGTTCGAGCCCTGGTGTGGGAAGATCCCACATGCCGCAGAGCAACTGGGTCCGTGAGCCACAACTATTGAGCCTGCGCTCCGCAACAAGAGAGGCCGCGATAGTGAGAGGCCCACGTACCACGATGAAGAGTGGCCCCCGCTCGCTGCAACTAGAGAAAGCCCTCGCACAGAAACGAAGACCCAACACAGCCAAAAATAAATAAATAAATAAATTTTTTTAAACAAAATGAATAAATAAATTAAGATCAAGTCCATTAAAAAAGTTAATGTTAAAAACAAAAAAAAAGAATAAGGAAAATAACATCCCTAAAGATAATAAAATATGCCAGAAAAGTATGGCCCTAAAACAAATAGTTTACAACCTATTGCAAAATAACCTAAAACGCTTTAAAATCGTATACTAGCCATAAAAGAATAACACAAATTACAATTTAAAACCTCAAAACTGAGGTGACAGAACTAATGAAAGAATTAGAAGTATAAGAATGTCACTTAAGAAATGAATTATCAACTAGAAATAACACAAACGCAAGAGTGAATAAACACAACAGATAAGGAAACAGAAACAGCCGGTGAAAAGAAGGAATTTTTTTTCTTTTTTCATGATTTTTTTCCCGTTTTATTAAGAAATAATTGACATATATCACAGTACAATGTACAGCATGATGGTGTGAGTTAGACATATTGTGAAATGATTACCACATAAATTCAGCTAACATCCATCATCGCATACAGATATAATAGAAAGAAAAAAAAAATTTTCTCCATGGGATGAGAACTCTTAGGATTAACTCTCCTATAACTTTTCTATGTATCATCCAGCAGTGTTAATTAACTACAGTCATCATGTTGTACATTACATCCCTAAGGAGAAATTTTTGAAGGTCAAAAAGAAACAGAAAAATAGATTTTTTAAAAATAAAGATTTGAAGCACAAAGGACAGGGAAGAGAACAGAACTAATTTGGAGCAAAGAAATGACACCAAATAGTAACTCAAACCCTCAGGAAGAATTACAGGGTACCTGAAACGGCATATATGTAGGTTAATACAAAAGACTCTATGAATAATGTTTTCTCTTTTTCTCCTTTAACCTTTTAAAAACACCTAAGATTGTATGAAGTGATAATTATAACATTCCATTGGTTATAATAGAAATGTAATATAAATGACACTAATAGTACAAAGGAGGGCAGAGGGAATGGAGATATACTAGACTAAAATTTCTATAATTTATAGGAATTAACTTAGTATTTTACCATAATACAGATTTTGACAAAAGGAATACTGCAATCCCTAGAATAATCACTAAGAATATTTTATTCTCCAAAACACTGTTTAAAAACATAAAAGGAATTAAAACGATACACTAAAAAATATCTACTTAATACAAAAGAAGGCAGAAGAACCAAAGGAACAAAAAAAGACAGACATGAAAAAAAAATTTTTTTTTAATGTCAGATGTAAACTCAACCATATTATTAACAACATTAAATGTAAATAGATTAAGCACCCCAATTAAAAGACAAAAGGTTGAACACCTTAAATATATACAGTTTTTCTTTGTAAAAAGAAACCATATATATATGGCAAAGGTTGTTAGACTGGGTAAAACAAAACAAGACTCAACTGTAGGCTGCCTACAAGAGACACCCTTTATATCCAAAGATCCAAATTCGTTGAAACCGAAAGGTTACAGCAAACAGTAACCATAAGAGAGATGCAGTGGTTCTATCAGACAAAATACATTTTAAGACAAAAAATATTACTAGAGATAAAGCAGCATATTTTACAATGACAAAAAGTCAAATCATCAGGAAGATATAACAATTATAAACATACACAAATAAAAACAGAGCCCCAAACAAATGAAGCAAAACCTGACAGAACTGAAGGAAGAAACAGACAATTCAACAATAACAGTCTGAGATCTCAAAATCCTATTCTCATTAAAAGGTAGGACAACTAGACAGGAAATCATAAAGGATATGGAAATTCGGGCTTCCCTGGTGGCGCAGTGGTTGAGAGTCTGCCTGCCAATGCAGGGGACACGGGTTCGGGTCCTGGTCTGGGAAGATCCCACGTGCCACAGAGCAGCTGGGCCCGTGAGCCACAATTACTGAGCCTGCGCGTCCAGAGCCTGTGCTCCGCAACAAGAGAGGCTGTGATAGTGAGAGGCCCGCGCACCGCGATGAAGAGTGGCCCCCGCTCGCCACAACTAGAGAAAGCCTTCGCACAGAAACGAAGACCCAACACAGCCATAAATAAATAAATAAATACTTAAAAAAAAAAAAAAGGATATGGAAATTCGAACATTAGGACAAGTATCAATTAATGTTAAAAGACTGAAGTCATACAAAGTGTATTCTCTGAGCACACTGAATATCAAGAACAGAAAAATTCGGGAAATCCACAGTGAGAATTTTCTCATTGTTAAATTTTTCTAAATCCTCCCTCAATGTCTTCTAAGTAAGCAATGGGTCAAAGAAGAAACCCCAATAAATTTTAAAAAAATATTTTGAGCTAAAAGAGAATGAAAATACAACATATAAAAATTTGTGGGATGTTACCAGCCAGAGCAGTGCTTAGGGTAAATTCTATAAATTTATCCCTAAATGCCTGCATTAGAAAAGAAGATAGGGACTTCCCTGGTGGTCCAGTGGTTAAGAATCTGTCTTGCAATGCAGGTACACCGGTTCTATCCCTGGTCAGGGAACTAAGATCCCACATGCAGCGGGGCAACTAAGCCCGTGCGCCACAACTAGAGAGAAGCCCTTGCACACACTGCAACGAAGTGAAGAGCCCACACACCACAACGAAAGACCTGCGTGCTGCAACTAAGACCTGAGGCAGCGAATAAATAAATAAATATTAAAGAAAAAAAGAAGAAGAAGATAGACTTCAAATCTATAATCTAAGCTTCAACCTTAAGAAACTAGGGGGGGGGGAAAGATGCAAACTAAATCCAAAGCAAGAAAATTTTTAAATATTAGGGTGGAAATCAAATGAAATATAAAACAGAAAAAACAATACAGAAAAAAAAATAAATAAAACCAAATGTGGGTTCTATTAAAAGATCGACAAAGTTGACAAGCCTTTAACTAGACTGACAAAAAAAAAGAAATTGGGAAATTTGTGAATAAAATTATGAATAAAAGAGGGACATCACTATTGACCTTAGAAATTAAAAGGATTATAAGATACCATGAACAATTTTATGCCAACAAAATGGAAAACTTAGATGAAATGGAAACATTCCTAGAAACAAACAAATTACCAAAACTCACTCGAGAAGAAATTAAATGTAAAGACCTAGAACAATTAAAGAAATTGACTTAATAATTTAAAATCTTTCCATAAAAGAAATCCCCAGGCCCAGATAGCTTCATTAATGACTCCTATTAAATATCTGCAGAAGAAATAATATCAATCCATCACATACTCTTCCAGAAAATAGAGGAAGAGGGAACACTTCCCAACTCATTCTATGAGGCTCATATTACACTGATACGAACCAGCCAGACAGCACAAGGAAAATAAACTACAGACCAATTTCTCATGAATAAACACATAAAAATCCTCAACAGAATATTAGCAAACTGAATCTAGAAACATCTAAAAAGGATTCTACGGCTACCCTGGTGGCACAGTGGTTAAGAATCCACCTGCCAATGCAGGGGACACAGGTTCAAGCCCTGGTCCGGGAAGATCCCACATGCCGTGGAGCAACTAAGCCCGTGAGCCACAACTACTGAGCCTGCGCTCTAGAGCCCGCGAGCCACAACTACTGAGCCCGCATGCCACAACTACTGAAGCCCGCACGCCTAGAGCCCATGCTCCACAAGAGAAGCCACCGCAATGAGAAGCCTGCGTACGGCAGTGAAGAGTAGCCTCCGCTCACCACAACTGGAGAAAGCCCACGTGCAGCAACAAAGACCCAACACAGCCAAAAATAAATAAATAAAATAAATTTTAAAAAATATTATTTAAAAATAAATAAATAAATAAAAATAAAAAGGATTCTAAAACATGACCAAGTGAGATTTATTCCAAGAATGCAAGATTGGTTAAACAACTGAAAATCAATTAATGAAATTCACCATGTATATAAAAAACAAAACCCCATGATCATCTCAACAGATGCAGAAAAAGTACTGGACAAAATCCAATACGCAATCATGGTAAAAACTGAAGATACTAGGAATAGATGAGAACTTCCTAAACCTGATTAAAAGGTCTCTACAGAAAACCTATAGCTAAGATCCTGCTCAATGGCAAAAAAAGAAAAAAATTTTTTTAATGATTTCCCCCAAAGATCACGAACAAGGCAAGGATGTCTTCTATTCAGCCTAAGACCTAGTGAGTACTATCAAGTAAGAATAAAAGGCATCCAGATGGGAAAGGAAGAAGTAAAACTGTCATTATTCACAGATGACACGATTCTGTATGCAGAGAATACTAAAGAATTTAAAAGAAAAAAGCCTCACAGATGTAATTAATTCAACAAGGTTGCAGGATACAAGATCAATATAAAGAAATAAATTGATTTCTATAGACTAGCAATGAAAAATACAAAAAGTGATACAGTCAACGAATATTTAACAAGGGAGCCAAGAATATCCAATGGAGAAAAGACAATTTCTTTAATAAATGGTGCTGAGAAAACAGAAAAATTGAAATTTATTAAATAATTCATTCACAACACCATAAAAAACCCCAAATACTTGGAAATAAATTAATAAAAGAGTGTAAGACATCATACACAAAATGGATCATAGATCTGAATGTTAGTGACTTTGGGTTAGCCAAAGATTTCTTAGTACATCAAAAACACCTTTAACAAAAGAAAAAACTAATAGTTTGAACTTTATTTCCAAATAATATATCCAATGAAGAACTTGTATCTAGAATACATAAAATTCTTACAATTCAATAATAAAATAACCCAATTTTAAAATGGGCAATTAACTTGAATAGTGTCTTAAACATCTGAGCCTCATGTGAAGGAAGACTGAGCTACACTGTATTCAAGAAGATTACAGGCAGGACAGACTGAAGTAAAGTTAATAATGTATCTGGAGTAGAGGCAAAAGAGAAGCATGAAGGGACCTAAACCATGCCGGCAAAATCTGGTATTTACTTTTTCCAAAGTAATTATTTTCTCCTGATAATATAAAGAATACACATATGTTGACTATAAAAAATGTGGAAATAGAAAGTATATCTTTCTAGTCCTTTATTATATGCATGTGTACAATATGTACATGTATATACACAAATACAAGCAATTTCCAATGATCAAGGAATGGAAAACCTGGTTTCTTTTATAAATAGATAAGGTACAGCATGAAACCAAATAACTAAGACATAACAGGAAACCAACTAACAAATGGAATTTGGAATTAATAATTTGGTAAAAATTCATTAGTTCTAAACCGTAGCCCCCAACAGGACGAAGGAAAACAGCTGAGCCAAACCAAGAAACAACTGAGGTGCCTGCACCAAACCAGGAATAAAGAGCATTTACCACCTATAATTACTGAGCTTCTTCACTGGGTATATATGCAGCAAGTCCCAAGGTTCTTGTTGCATCTTAATAACTGTTAATATGCCCTGAGAAAAAATGGTTAATTTATGTATTTTGAAAGACTCCAACTCATCCTCTCATCTTGTTTAAACAATATCTGACTATATTTTTTTACAAAAGTGAATTTTTGTAAATGCACAGCATTTACTGCATCATAATGACCCATCTTCATTTCACAATGTAAAGATTTTCAACATATTATTAAATATTGCTTTCACATTAATTTTAAAGGCTATATAACACTGCATTGAATGGCTGTGCTGTAATTTAAAAACCCATATTGCCAACATTCAACATTATATATTAAATAAGGTGTCTTTAAACATAAACATATATTTAAAAAATTATGTAATGATCAGTTGACGAAAATTTTTTGACAACAGTCTAGCAGGAAACTAATTCTGTATTTCTCCTTAGAGCAATGGTTCAGGGCTCACTATATTTCCATGTTCACAACAACTTTATAAAATTAACTACCGTGAATAATGAGAATCCACTTAATTAATACTATGGAAAATATTCACTCTCACTAGTAAAGAAAAAAACTCAAATACAAATAAAATATATTTTTAAATTTCAAAAAGGATGAAATTATCTTTTCTTAGCTAAACTTAACATTAAAAAAATGGTAGATTAGATATGCAGAAATACACTGTGTGTGACAGTGGAAATTAGTAAAATCATTCCATTATAAAAAAAAAAGATGGCCTTAAAACTCTGAACCTTGACATACAAATCCTACTTCTTGCAATGAATTCTAAAGATGTAATCAAAGATGCAGATTCATATAGGCTCCTCTTTATTCCATCAGTATTTATACAAGTAAAAAAATTACAACTTAAATATTTCACAATAGGGAAGTTTATAAAAAATATTATTCAACATTCAGATTATTTCTTCCATTTATATCTAACAGCACAGCTGTTTGACCTTACTCTTTTCTTATAACTTCCATTTTTTATTCTTCCTTATACTCCACCTCTCCATTTTTTCATGGACTTTTCCTACTAGACTGGATTTATATGCTTTTTAAAATGTCTCGGGGCTTCCCTGGTGGCGCAGTGGTTGAGAATCTGCCTGCCAATGCAGGGCACACGGGTTCGAGCCCTGGTCTGGGAAGATCCCACATGCCGCGGAGCAACTAGGCCCGTGAGCCACAATTACTGAGCCTGCGCGTCTGGAGCCTGTGCTCCGCAACAAGAGAGGCCGCGATAATGAGAGGCCTGCGCACTGCGATGAAGAGTGGCCCCCACTTGCCACAACTAGAGAAAGCCCTCGCACAGAAACGAAGACCCAACACAGCCATAAATAAAAATAAATTAATTAATTAATTAAAAAAAAATGTCTCTAAGGATTTGGAGGCTATACAAACTGTTTTATTCAATTTTATTATCTTTATGTTTTAAAATCATATGTGATCCTACTTTAGACAATAAACTTAAGAGTAAGACAGTATCTACTGACACTCCCACGTGTAAGGTAAGAAGTTAACATGCTCTTCTTCCTCATCTAACCATCCCACTACCATCTCTCTTTTTTTTTAAATAAACTTACTTACTTACTTACTTATTTATTTATTTATTTATTTATTTATGGCTGCATTGGGTCTTCGTTGCTGCGCGCAGGCTTTCTCTAGTTGCAGCGAGCAGGGCTACTCTTCATTGCGGTGCGCGGGCTTCTCACTGCGGTGGCTTCCCTTGTTGCAGAGCATGGGCTCTAGGCACACGGGCTTCAGTAGTTGTGGCTCTCAGGCTCTAGAGCACAGGCTCAGTAGTTGTGGCGCATGGGCTTAGTTGCTCCGCGGCATGTCGGATCTTCCCAGACCAGGGTTTGAACCCGTGTCCCCTGCATTGGCAGGCGGATTCTTAACCACTGCACCACCAGGGAAGTCCCTACCATGTCTCATTTTTTAATTGATGAAACCTGGAATTTTAGATCTCTATTACGTGCTTTCATTTTACCATTTTTATTTGAAAGATCAAAATATCTCATGGTTACATTAAGTTTTAAAAGTACATTAACAGTAATTACTAGATTTAACTCCATGTTTAACTGGTTTCATTCTTCACAAATATTTAATTATCTGATATCCTCACTCTTTAGCTCTACATTGTACTTCATCTCTATCAGTCTTCTGAAGTGTAGCAAGTAACTTTTTCAGAAAGACTGATATAAATGGCATATTTTGACTCCTTGCATATCTAATAATAATGTCTTCCTGTTGCAGTAACACAACAACTCCTAGATCAACCTCCATTTCTCAGATCTTTTTATTCCATTGTTTTCATCCCTACTTCTACAATTTGTGGGAGAATTTCTCAAGGTTACCTTCCATTTCACTTATTTTTTTTTCAGTCATTTATCTGGTTGATGCTGCTTAAACTTTTAAATTGAACAATCATGCTCTTTATTACTATTCTGTCTTCACCAGTCTTGAATGCATTCTTTCACACTATTTACTCTGTTTTCATACATGCTGTGTCTTCTTGAACTTCTATAATTTTTTCTCCTGCACTTTACAGGAAATTACAGGAAGACATTGTTCTGATTCTTTAACATGGATCATTCATTTGAACTGTAGTATCTTCTCATGTGCCCTGTTGTTTTTTTCCAACAGGGAGGGAGGGCTTTCAGAGGGAAGACTGTACATTATTGGAAGTTGAGATTAATTCTGTTGCAGCCTGAAAATTCTTGGTCCAAGCTTTCAGATCAAGAAGGGAGAAGGCAAATAAATTTCTGATTTATCACAACTTCATTTTAATTTGGAAATCAAATTATACTGTGCAGAGGACAGGGCGGTGGGATCTGAAGCTAGCAATAATAGCAGCATATTCCTGTTTCTTTTGCATGTTTCTGGTAGCACCAAGAAGTCTGCTGATATCATGACCTTGCTTATTCTCTGGCACCACTGTACTCATTCAGAGCCAGCTTTAACTACACCTCTGATGTTTGCCTAAGATGCTCAATCATGTCAAGTATGGTTGTCATAAGGTACGTGTCCTTTAGTGCCTGGTATATTTCCCAGAGGTGCTAACAGAATCCAGATGAGGCCTACCTTCCACCTTATCCTACCTCCCTCTCATCACCCTCACCTTCAGCCCTCCTTCTCTAGAGTTGTGGTTAATTACTGTTTATGTGGGTAAATCTCTTCAACTTGCTTCTTTGGGAAGCAGATTCTTCACAAACTCGGTAGGTGACCAACCATGTTGATTTGCCTGGGTCTGAGGGGGTTCCTGGAACCAGGCAAACAAGGATGGCTGATCATGCAACAGCTCAGTCAGACTGGGACATCCTTCAATCTTGAAGAAATTCTTCAAGGTTTCTGGTATGTGGTTGTTATCTTTGCCTAAGTCTCTAGCACTGATGTAAAATTCCCCTATGTTTATAGTCCATGGCTTTAATAACCATTAACTTGATAATGGCTATAAATCTAAATCTCCCTCTGAGACCGCTCTGCTGAGCTGCAGGCTCATATATCCAAAGCTCCCCAGACTTTATCACCATAGTTTTCCGTAAGCAACTCAAATGCAAATGCAAACATGTCCAAAGCTGAATTCAATCTCATTCTCTTTCTACATCAAAAAAAGAAAGAGAGAAGCAAAGAAAGAAAAAGAATATATCCTCCTTTCCTGAATCTTCTATCTCACTGAATGGCACTTCCATCAAACCAGCCATTAAAAGCAGAAACCTAGGAGTCATCATAGACACCATCAGGGAGCCGCAAGTGGTTTGTTAGGATTGGGGCATAGTAGGCAAGAGAGGAAGCGGTGAGAATACTTGTCTAAAACGAGGTAAATAAATTAGATCATGTAAGTTATAGTGAAGAGTCTGTACTTTACTGGAGAACAATGACGATTAATTGGAAGACTTATGGAAGTGAAATAATTAGGCTTCAAACCATTTTCTACACAACTACCAAAGGTATTTCAAAGACAAATCCATCCGCGTCAATTTGCTACTTGAAAATTTCCAATGACTCTCAATAACTTCAGGCTAAATTTCAAATGCCGCATCTTAGAATACTAGACCCAGCGGGATCTGGCTCCTAGCCATCTCTCTACACTTGCCTCCAACCATTCCTCACATTTCCAGTTGCTGCTGAACAGGAACAAACCAAAGCATTCTTTAATAACCTTAATAATAACTTTAACAAGCTTAACTTGAAAACCTGACTCTACTAATTAGGAATTTAAATTTTTTCACAGAAAGGGCTTTTATATTCCTCCCAGTTTTTAAAGTTTATTATTTTTCTTCAGTGTCTGTCAAGGCAGGTTAAAAGAGCATATTTACATCCTTGATACTTATGTTAAAGTCAACTAACCATACATACACTAGTACACTAGTTTCTGAACCCTATTTTGTTCCACTGATACCTATCTATGCTCAGATTTAGTACCCCATTGTTTTAACTACTCTGGCTTTATGGGAAGCCTTGAAATCAAGTGCAAAGTCATCATACCCAAAGTCCACAGTTTACCCTTAAAGATTACTCTTGGTGGTGTACATTCTACGGGTCTGGAGTAATGTACATATCATTATAGTTTCATACAAAGTATTTTCACTGTCTTAAATGTAAATCCTCTGTGCCTATTCATCCCTCCACTCACACTGTCTTTTCAGTCTCTTTTTAAAATGAAATATAAATACAGTTGATTTACAATGCTGTGTTAGTTTCAGGTGTATAGCAAAGTGATTCAGTTTTATATATATCTTAAGATTCTTTCCTATCATAGGTTATTACAAAATATTGAGTATAGTTCCCTGTGCTATACAGTAGGTCGTTGTTGGTTATCTATTTTATATATAGTAATATGTATATTTTAATCCCAAACTCCTAATTTATCCTTACCCCGGCCCTTTGCCTTTAGTAACCATAAGTTTCTTTTCTAAGTCTGTTTTAATCTATAGGTTCCCTCATCATTCTTTGCAGTTTGTCTGTTCAAGGACCTGGGATGTGTGACCTGTATGTCTGAATCTGCTGATGCATACTCATGGTGCAGTTCAGTATGTTTCTCTGTCCTTTATTTCTCCCACAAATTTCCTGCAAATTCCAAGTTTGATCAGATTCCTGATGAATTGATCCTTTTGGCAAAATGAGAGAGGATGCTCTTTTCTTCTTTCAGGTGGCAGTGTCTGTTCTTTTCCTTGTGATGTTAGCAGCCATTGATGTTCAATGCCTAGATCACTGGAAGTTATAAAATGCTGATATTCTAATTATATTATTTCTTTCATTTATTAGCTGGAATAGCTTTCTCATATCTACTACTTTCTTAAAATTTATTTATTTATTTATTTATTTATTTATGGGTGTGTTGGGTCTTCGTTTCTGTGCGAGGGCCTTCTCCAGTTGTGGCAAGTGGGGGCCACTCTTCATCGCAGTGCGTGGGCCTCTCACTGTCACGGCCTCTCCCGTTGCAGAGCACAGGCTCCAGACGCGCAGGTTCCGTAGTTGTGGCTCACGGGCCTAGTTGCTCCGCGGCATGTCGGATCCTCCCAGACCAGGGCTCGAACCCGTGTGCCCTGCATTGGCAGGCAGATTCTTAACCACTGCGCCACCAGGGAAGCCCCATATCTACTACTTCGTTAGCTACTGGTAGATTCATATACGAAAGGGAAGATAAATTGCTTGATTCTCTTTATTACCAACATTCAAAGTAATGAACTGGGGACTAGGAACCAAGATGGCGGAGTAGAAGGACGTGCTCTCACTCCCTCTTGTGAGAACACCAGAATCACAACTAGCTGCTGGACAATCATCTACAGGAAGACACTAGAACTCACCAAAAAAGATACCCCACATCAAAAGACAAAGGATAAGACACAATGAGACGGTAGGAGGGCCGCAATCATAGTAAAATCAAATCCCATAACTGCTGGGTGGGTGACTCACAGACTGGAGAACACTTATAGCACAGAAGTCCACCCACTGGAGTGAAGGTTCTGAGCCCCACGTCAGGCTTCCCAACCTGGGGGTCCAGCAACAGGAGGAGGAATTCCTAGAGAATCAGACTTTGAAGCCTAGTGGGATTTGAACAGGACTGGGGGAAACAGAGACTCCACTCTTGGAGGGCACACACAAAGTAGTGTGCGCTTCGGGACCCAGGGGAAGGAGCAGTGACCACATAGGAGACCGAACCAGACCTACCTGCTAGTGTTGGACGGTCTCCTGAAGAGGCGGGGAGTGGCTGTGTCTCACCGTGGGGACAAGGACACTGGCAACAGAAGTTCTGGAAAGTACTCCTTGGCATGAGCCCTCCCAGAGGCTGCCATTAGCCCCACCAAAGAGCCCGGGTAGGCTCCAGTGTTGGGCTGCCTCAGGCTAAACAACCAACAGGGAGGGAACCCAGCCCCACCCACCAGCAGTCAAGCAGATTAAAGTTTTACTGAGCTCTGCCCTCCAGAGCAACAGTCAGCTCTACCCACCACCAGTCCCTCCCATCAGAAAAAGCACAAGCCTCTTAGATAGCATCATCCACCAGAAGGCAGACAGTAGAAGCAAGAAGAACTACAATCCTGCAGCCTGTGGAACAAAAACCACACTCACAGAAATATAGACAAGATGAAAAGGCAGAGAGCTATGTACCAGATGAAGGAACAAGATAAAACCCCAGAAAAACAACTAAATGAAGTGGAGATAGGTAACCTTCCAGAAAAAGAATTCAGAATAATGATGGTGAAGATGATCCAGGACCTCAGAAAAGGAATGGAGGCAAAGATTGAAAAGATGCAAGAAATGTTTAACAAAGACCTAGAAGAATTAAAGAACAAACAGAGATGAACAATACAATAACTGAAATGAAAACTACACTAGAAGAAATGAATACCAGAATAACTGAGGCAGAAGAACAGATAAGTGACCTGGAAGACAGAATGGTGGAATCAACTGCTGTGGAACAGAAAGAAGAAAAAAGAATGAAAAGAAATGAAGACAGCCTAAGAGACCTCTGGGACAACATTAAACGCAACAACATTCGCATTACAGGGGTCCCAGAAGAAGAGAGAGAGAAAGGACCAGAGAAAATATTTGGAGAGATTATAGTCGAAAACTTCTCTAGGATGGGAAAGGAAATAGCCACCCAAGTCCAGGAAGGGCAGGGAGTCCCATACAGGAGAAACACGCCAAAACACACAGTAATCAAATTGGCAAAAATTAAAGACAAAGAAAAATTATTGAAAGCAGCAAGGGAAAAATGACAAATAACATACAAGGGAACTCCC
This sequence comes from Eubalaena glacialis, assembly GCF_028564815.1. Classification (NCBI taxonomy): domain Eukaryota; kingdom Metazoa; phylum Chordata; class Mammalia; order Artiodactyla; family Balaenidae; genus Eubalaena; species Eubalaena glacialis. The sequence continues at coordinate 107,321,577 of NC_083726.1, read as the reverse complement.
ATACGGTTAACAACTGATTTCTCAGCAGAAATGTTGCAAGCCAGAAGGGAGTGGCATGATATACTTAAAGTGATGAAAGGGAAGAACCTACAACCAAGATTACTCTACCTGGCAAGGATCTCATTCAGATTTGATGGAGAAATCAAAAGCTTTACAGACAAACAAAAGCTAAGAGAATTCAGCACCACCAAAGCAGCTCTACAACAAATGCTAAAGGAACTTCTCTAAGTGGGAAACACAAGAGAAGAAAAGGACCTACAAAAACAAACCCAAAACAATTAAGAAAATGGTCACAGGAACATACATATCGATAATTACCTGAAATGTGAATGTATTAAAGGCTCCAACCAAAAGACACAGTCTCGCTGAATGGATACAGAAACAAGACCCATATATATGCTGTCTACAAGAGACCCACTTCAGACCTAGGGACACATACAGACTGAAAGTGAGGGGATGGAAAAAGATATTCCATGCAAATGGAAATCAGAAGAAAGCTGGAGGGCTTCCCTGGTGGCGCAGTGGTTAAGAATCTGCCTGCCAATGCAGGGGACATGGGTTTGAGCCCTGGTCTGGGAATATCCCACATGCCGCAGAGCAACTAAGCCTGTGAGCCACAACTACTGAGCCTGCACGTCTGGAGCCTGTGCTCCGCAACGGGAGAGTCCGCGACAGTGAGAGGCCCGTGCACCGCGATGAAGAGTGGTCCCCGCTCTCTGCAACTGGAGAAAGCCCTCGCACAGAAACGAAGACCCAACACAGCCATAAATAAATAAATAAATAAATTTATTTTAAAAAAAAAGAAAGCTGGAGCAGCAATACTCATATTAGATAAAATAGACTTTAAAATAAAGAATGTTACAAGAGACAAGGAAGGGGCTTCCCTGGTGGCGCAGTGGTTGAGAATCTGCCTGCCAATGCAGGGGACATGGGTTCGAGCCCTGGTCTGGGAAGATCCCACATGCCGCGGAGCAACTAGGTCCGTGAGCCACAACTACTGAGCCTGCGTGTCTGGAGCTTGTGCTCCGCAACAAGAGAGGCCGCGATAATGAGAGGCCCGCGCACCGCGATGAAGAGTGGCCCCCGCTTGCCGCAACTGGAGAAAGCCCTCGCACAAAAACGAAGACCCAACACAGCCAAAAATAAAAATAAATAAAATAAAGAATTACAAAAAAAAAAAGAGTAAAATATTTAAAAAACAAAATAAAGAGACAAGGAAGGACACTACATAATGATCAAGGGATCAATCCAAGAAGAAGATATAACAATTATAAATATGTATGCACCCAACATAGGAGCACCTCAATATATAAGGCAACTGCTAACAGCTATAAAAGAGGAAATCGACACTAACACAACAATAGTGGGGGACTTTAACACCTCACTTACACCAATGGACAGATCATCCAAACAGAAAATAAATAAGGAAACAGAAGCTTTAAATGACACAACAGAGTTGATAGATATAATTTGATATTTATAGGACATTCCATGCAAAAACAGTGGATTACACTTTCTTCTCAAGTGCGCATGGAACATTCTCCAGGATAGATCACATCTTGGGTCGCAAATCATGCCTCAGTAAATTTAAGAAAATTGAAATCATATCAAGCATCTTTTCTGACCACAACGCTATGAGATTAGAAATGAATTACAGGGAAAAAACGTAAAAAACACAAACACACGGAGGCTAAACAATACGTTACTAAATAACCAAGAGATCACTGAAGAAATCAGAGGAAATCAAAAAACACCTGGAGACAAATGACAACAAAAACACGAGGATCCAAAACCTATGGGATACAGCAAAAGCAGTTCTAAGACGGAAGTTTATAGCTATACAAGCCTACCTCAAGAAACAAGAAAAATCTCAAATAAACAATCTAACCTTACACCTAAAGGAACTACAGAAAGAAGGACAAACAAAACCCAAAGTTAGCAGAAGGAAAGAAGTCATAAAGATCAGAGCAGAAATAAATGAAATAGACACAAAGAAAACAATAGCAAAGATGAATAAAACTAAAAGCTGGTTCTTTGAGAAGATAAACAAAATTGATAAACCATTAGCCAGTCTCATCAAGAAAAAGAGGGAGAGGACTCAAATCAATAAAATTGGAAATGAAAAAGGAGAAGTTACAACAGACACTGCAGAAATACAAACATCCTAAGAGACTACTACAAGCAACTCTATGCCAATAAAACAGACAACCTGGAAGAAATGGACAAATTCTTAGAAAGGTATATAACCTTCCAAGACTGAACCAGGAAGAAATAGAAAATATGAAAAGAATAATCACAAGTAATGAAATTGAAACAGTGATTAAAAATCTTCCAACAAACAAAAGTCCAGGACCAGATGGCTTCACAGGTGAATTCTATCAAACATTTAGAGAAGAGCTAACACCCATCCTTCTCAAACTCTTCCAAAAAATTACGGAGGAAGGAACACTCCCAAACTCATTCTATGAGGCCACCATCACCCTGATACCAAAACCAGACAAAGATACTAAAAAAAAAGAAAATTACAGACCAATATCACTGATGAATATAGATGCAAAAATCCTCAACAAAATACTAGCAAACAGAATCCAACAACACATTAAAAGGATCATACACCATGATCAAGTGGGATTTATCCCAGAGATGCAAGGATTCTTCAATATATGCAAATCAATCAACGTGAAACACCATATTAACAAACTGAAGAATAAAAACCATATGATCATCTCAATAGATGCAGAAAAAGCTTTTGACAAAATTCAACACCCATTTATGATAAAAACTCTCCAGAAAGTGGGCATAGAGGGAATCTACCTCAACATAATAAAGGCCATATATGATAAACCCACAGCAAACATCATTCTCAATGGTGAAAAACTGAAAGCATTTCCTCTAAGATCAGGAACAAGACAACGATGCCCATTCTCACCACTATTATTCAACATAGTTTTGGAAGTCCTAGCCACGGCAATCAGAGAAGAAAAAGAAATAAAAGGAATACAAATTGGAAAAGAAGAAGTAAAACTGTCACTGTTTGCAGATGACATGATACTATACATAGAGAATCCTAAAGATGCCACCAGAAAACTACTACAGCTAATCAATGAATTTGGTAAAGTTGCAGGATACAAAATTAATGCACAGAAATCTCTTGCATTCCTATACACTAATGAGGAAAAATCTGAAAGAGAAAGTAAGGAAACACTCCCATTTACCATGGCAACAAAAAGAATAAAATACCTAGGAATAAACCTACCTAGGGAGACAAAAGACCTGTATGCAGAAAACTATAAGACACTGATGAAAGAAATTAAAGATGATACCAACAGATGGAGAGATATACCATGTTCTTAGACTGGAAGAATCAATATTGTGAAAATGACTATACTACCCAAAGCAATCTACAGATTCAATGCAATCCATATCAAATTACCAATGGCATTTTTTATGGAACTAGAAAAAAAAATCTTAAAATTTGTATGGAGACACGAAAGACCCCGAATAGCCAAAGCAGTCTTGAGAGAAAAAAACGGAGCTGGAGGAATCAGACTCCCTGACTTCAGACTATACTACAAAGCTACAGTAATCAAGACAATATGGTACTGACACAAAAACAGAAACATAGATCAATGGAACAAGACAGAAAGCCCAGAGATAAACCCATGCACCTATGGCCAACTAATCTATGACAAAGGAGGCAAGGATATACAATGGAGAAAAGACAGCCTCTTCAATAAGTGGTGCTGGGAAAACTGGACAGCTACATGTAAAAGAATGAAATTAGAACACTCCCTAACACCATACACAAAAATAAACTCAAAATGGATTAGAGACCTAAATGTAAGACCGGACACTATAAAACTTAGAGGAAAACATAGGAAGAACACTCTTTGACATAAATCATAGCAAGATCTTTTTTGATCCACCTCCTAGAGTAATGGAAATAAAAACAAAAATAAACAAATGGGACCTAATGAAACTTAAAAGCTTTTGCACAGCAAAGGAAACCATAAACAAGACGAAAAGACAACCCTCAGAATGGGAGAAAATATTTGCAAACGAATCAACAGACAAAGGATTAATCTCCAAAATATATAAACAGCTCATGGAGCTCAATATTAAGAAAACAAACAACCCAATCCAAAAATGGTCAGAAGACCTAAATAGACATTTCTCCAAAGAAGACATACAGATGGCCAAGAGGCACATGAAAAGCTGCTCAACATCACTAATTATTAGAGAAATGCAAATCAAAACTACAATGAGGTATCACCTCACACCAGTTAGAATGGGCATCATCAGAAAATTTACAAACAACAAATGCTGGAGAGGGTGTGGAGAAAAGGGAACCCTCTTGCACTGTTGGTGGGAATGTAAATTGATACAGCCACTATGGAGAACAGTATGGAGGTTCCTTAAAAAACTAAAAATAGAATTACCATATGATCCAGCAATCCCACTACTGGGCATATATCCAGAGAAAACCATAATTCAAAAAGACACATGCACCCCAATGTTCACTGCAGCACTATTTACAATAGCCAGGTCATGGAAGCAACCAAAATGCCCATCGCAGACGAATGGATAAAGAAGATGTGGTACATATATACAATGGAATATTACTCATCCATAAAAAGGAACGAAATTGGGTCATTTGTTGAGACGTGGATGGATCTAGAGACTGTCTTACAGACTGAAGTCAGAAAGAGAAAAACAAATATCTTATATTAACGCATGTATGTGGAACCTAGAAAAATGGTACAGATATTCCAGTTTGCAGCACAGAAGATGAGACACAGATGTAGAGAACAAACGTATGGACGCCAAGGGGGGAACGCTGCGGGGGGGGTGGGGATGGTGGTGTGATGAATTGGGCAATTGGGATTGACGTGTACACTGATGTGTATAAAATTGATGACTATTAAGAACCTGCTGTATAAAAAAATACATTAAATTAAATTTAAAAATTAAAAAAAAAACGAATACTAAACTTTCTTTGGGTTATTTGTATGGAAATATGTTAATATAAATGTTTCAGACATTACATGAAATTCCTAAAAATCTTATATGTTCTGGTATAATGTTATGTCATAATTCTAGTTATTATTTTAAAATATATATCTCAGAAATAACTAAATTACCTTGTCAATTGTATTATTATGAACTTTCATCAAATCTTTAACCGTGGTCATTTTTAAGTCTTTTGTCATTACAGACAGTTCTGGGTGTACTCTGATGCTTTTGCAAAAATGTTCCTATAAAAGGTTTTCATCTTCAAGGAATTCATGAAAAAGACTCTGACAAGTACAGGTTCCTGGTAACTGACTATACTGCTGAACTGAATGAATAAGCATTTTCAGAACTCTAATGGAAAACTGATGAATTCATAAAAGTGCTAACAAAAGATCAAGATGAAAAAAAAAATTAATTACATGGGACTGAGTGAACTGATGAGGATGATTATAATTTTTGTAACTTTGTTTGAATTAAAAAAAAAAGAAAAAGAAACTTAAAAAAAAAATTTAGAACAGTGAGACAAGGTAAATCTTTGTTGAAAAAATAAATATCAATTTAAAAAAAGAAACCAAAAACGTAATGAACTGGTTCCCTGTCATCCTCTGAAAGTGACTTCCTTTTAAAAAAAAAAAGTATCATTATGCACTCAAGGATTTAAACACACTTGATGGGTTTCTATCAATCTTTGACCAGTGAGAGGCTTTTCAAGTTATTTCTCTGGGCTTTATGAAATGACCCTAGTAGCTTGTAATAGCTTCCTTGCTATCCACTATGACATAATGTTCCAGCTCATCTTGGACGTTTCTTGCAAGAGACATAGAATCAACCATTTCACCTGAAAGGTTTGATTTCTTTTAAGGTGGAATGTTTTTCCAAGAATACAATCTGGGTGGTGTTTTCCCTAGTCCTCATCAGTGGTCACAGTTAAGAAATAAACATACATATTTGTGTGTATTTTTGTAACATACAATAACTAATGAGCTCACACCAGTCCTTTCAATTAAAACTCAGAATTATCAATTTCTCTTACTTAACCTCCACAGTATTACATCTATATATCCTTTCTTCCACACCAAGAATCCTACATATTCAAAGGCAATGGAATTAATATATCCAAAAATTACTCACTTATTTGATCCAAAATTATAAATATTAACACCAATACACCATTGTACTCACTATAAAGAGTTGAACAAAATTTTTGCATATAATACCTCTAACTTTCACTCTATTTTTAAAATTTTATTTTATTTTATTATTTATTTATTCTTTTTTGCCTGCTCTGCAAGGCATGTGGAATCTTAGTTCCCCGACCAGGGACTGAATCCATGCCCCCTGCAGTGGAAGCATGGCATCTTAACCACTGGATCACCAGGGAAGTCCCTTCACTCTATTTTTTAGAGTGGTGCTTTACCTACATTATCTAGACATTATATACCATACTCTCAATCTTAATCCTCCTTTAGTTTTAATACAAGTTAATTATACGTTTAATGCTCTTCACCAAGCCTTATTTTGTTATATCGCTCATCATTTTGATTATCTAAAGCTCAGCCACTAGTCCATTTTCAGAATGACTCAGGGAAACAGTATTTCTTGATTTCTTGCATGTTAATAAAATTTGTCTATGGCTTTGTATGAGGAAAATCACTTTTGCTGGGGAGAAAAATCACTGGCTCACACCTTCTTACTTTCAATATCTTAAAAATACTATTCCATTTAATTCTGACAGGGAGTGTTGCTGTGAGAAAGCCTAATGTGAATCTAATTTTCTTTTCCTTTTAAAAAGTCGTTTATTTTATTCTTAAAGGAATATTTTCCTTTTTCTATAGAGTGATTTTACTTATATCTTGTATAAGCTTTAGCTTATATTACCAGGTACATAATGTTCTCTATCTGTTGTTTCAAATCTTCTTTTAAGAAACTTTTCCTGAATTATAGTTCCTCATATTTGTCCTATTCCTTTATGTAAGTTATCTTCCTAAGAGTCTTTTTTATCTATGTGTTTTTTCTTCTTTGCCTATCTTTAATATTTGTTACTTTCTCTCAAATCCTGTTCTTTTTCCATTTCTTTTTAGTCCTTAAATTTTTCCCCCTTTTCAACTTCTGTTTAAAGATCTTTTCTGTTTACTCACTCTTGTGTCCCTTCTAGTTTAGCTAGCTTTTCTGAAATGATTTTTTTCTTTTATTTATAATTCTTTCCTCAGTTCTGGCATCTCGTCTCTGAACTTTCTAATTTTAATATATGTTGGTCTTTGACATGTGATACTGGTGTCTCAATTAGTGACAGTGCATTTTAAAATGGAGGTTTAATCTGTTCTATTATCATATCTTTCTGGGGAGATTTTTATGTAAGGACATTATTCTGTTCCTCACTTTTTTTCTTCAGCTTTTTCCAGGTATAATTAACAAACAAATTTGAAAGATACATAAAGTGTACATAGTAATGATATGATACACACATAAATTGTGAAAGAATACCCTTCCTCTAGTTATTTATCACATCTCACACATTTGGGGGGGGGGTTTGTTTTACTTTTTAGGGTTTCATGTTTTTGGGGGTTTTTTTGGTTAGAATATTTAAGTTCTACTCTCGTAACAAATTTCAATTACACAGTACAGTGTTATCAATGATTGTCACAATATTATACAGCTGACCCTTGAATAACACAGGGATTAAAGGTGCAAACCCCTGCATCTGTGTATAACTTTACAGTTGGAACTCCCATATCTGAGGTTCCACATCCGCAGGTTCAACCAAGCACAAATCATGTAATACTGTAGTACATACTTATTTTTAAAAACCTGAATATAAATGGACCCGCATAGTTCAAACCCATGTTGTTCAAGAGTCAACTGTATACTAAATCCTCAGACCTTATTCATCTTATAGCTGAAAGTTTACACCCTTCCATCAACCCCTTCCTATTTCCTCCAATCTCCTGACAGCCACTTTTCTTCTGTTTCTATGAGTTTGACTTTTTTTTTTTTTTAAAGATTCCACATACATGTAATACCATGCAATATTTTGTCTTCCTCTATCTGGGTCATTTCAATAAGCATTATGGCCTCAAGGTCCGTGCATGTTACCACAAACAGCAGGATGTCCTTCCTTCTCATGGCTGAACAATATTCTACTGAATGTGTATATACCACATCTTCTTTATCCATTCATCTGCTAACAGACACTTAGATTGCTTCATGTATTGGATATTGTGAATAATGCTACTATGAACATGGAAGTGCAGATATCTCCTCAAGATCCTGTTCTCATTTCCTCTAGATAAATACCCAGAAGTGGGATTACTGGATCATATGGAATTAATATTTTCCATTTTTTGAGGAGCCTCCATACTGTTTGCTTGTGGTGTCAAACACACACAAAAAATCATAACCAAGACCAATGTCAAGGAGCTTACGCTCTGTTCTTTTCTAAAAGTTTTATAGTTTCAGGTCTTATACTGGAGTCTTTAAGCCACTTTGAGTTGATTTTGTGTGTGGTATAAGATAGGGATCTAATTTCATCCTTTTGCATGTGGATATCCAGTTTTCCCAAACCATTTATTGAAAACACTATCCTTTCCCCACGGGATATTCTGGCTCCTCTGTCATAAATTGATTGACCAATTATGCACGGGTTTGTTTCTGGGCTCTCTATTCTGTTCCACTGATCTATGTGTCTGTTTTTATGCCAATACCATACCGTTTTGATTACTATAGCTTTGTAATACAGTTTGAAGTTAGAAAGTGTGATGCCTCCCGCTTTATTCTTTCTCAAGATTCCGTTGGCTATTTGTGGTCTTCTGTAATTCCACACAAATTTTAGAATTGTTTGTTCTACTTCTGTGAAACATGCCACTGGAACTTGGATATGGATTGCACTGCATCTGTAGATGGCTTTGGGTAGTACAGACGTTTTAACAAATTAATTTTTCTAATCTGTGAGCATAAAATATCTTTCAATTTATTTGTGTCTTCTTCAGTTTCTTTCATCAGTGTCATAGCTTTCAGTGTACAGGTCTTTTACCTCCTTGGTTAAACTTAATATTAGGTATTTTATTCTTCTTGATGATATAGTAAATAAGATTTTCTTAATTTTGCTGACAGTTTATTATTAGCATACAGGAACATAGCTGATTTTTGTATACTGATTTTGTATCCTGCAATGTTACTGAATTTGTTTTTAGTTCTAACAGTTTTGTGGTGGTTTCTAGAATTTTCTATATATAACATCAGATCATCTGCAAATACAGCTTTACTTCTTCCTTTTTATTGAGATGCCTTTTCTTCTTTTCCTTGTCTAACTGCTCTGGCTAGGACCTCCAGTACTATGCTGAATGAAAGTGGCAAGAGTGGACATCCTTGTCTTGTTTTGACCTTAGAGGAAAAACTTTCAGCTTTCCTCTTTTGAATATGATATTAGTTGTGGGTTTGTCATATATAGCTTTCACTGTGTTGAGGTATGTTCCCTCTACACCCACTTCATTGAGAGTTAATCATGAACGGATGCTGAATTTTGTCACATGCTTTTTCTGCACCTATTGAGATGATTACATGATCATCACATCTCTTTTATCCTTCATTCTGTTAATGTGCTGAATCACACTGATTGATATGCATATATTGAACCATCTTTGTATCCCTGGAATAAACTCCACTTGATCATGGTATATGATCCTTTTAATGTGCTGCTGAATTCAGTTTGCTAGTATTTTGTTGAGGATTTTTGCGTCTATACTCATTAGGAATATTGCCTATAATTTTCTTTTCTTGTAGGCTTCTTGTTTGGTTTTGATATCGAGGTAATGCTAGCCACTTAAAATGAGTTTGTAAGAGTTCCCTCCTCTTCTATTTTTCGGGAGACTTTGAGAAGGACTGGTACTAATTCTTTTTCAAATGTCTGGTAGAATTCACCAGTGAAGCCTTCTGGTCCTCAACTTTTGTTTTTGGGGAAGTTTTTGATTACTGATTTAATCTCCTTATAAATAACTGATTTGCTCAAATTTTCTATTTCTTCGTGATTCAGTCATGATCCATTTCTTCTAGGCTGTTCAATTTGATGGCATGTAATTGTTTACAGTAGTCTCTTATGATCCTTTCTATTTATGTAGTATCACTTGAAGGTCTCCTCCTTCTGATTTTATTTGTCTTCTCTGTTTCTCATTAAGTCTAGCTAAAGGTTTGTCTATTTTGTTTCCCTTTTCAAAAAAGACAGCTCTTGCTTTCACTGATCTTTTCTATTGTCTTTTTAGTCTCTATTTCATTTATTTCCACTCTGATATATTATTCACTTCTTTCTGGCAACTTTGGGCTTAGTTTGTCCTCCATTATCAAGTTCTTTGAGGTGTAAAGTTAGGTTGTTTGAGATCTTTCTCATTTCAAATGTAAGCATTTAGCACTATGAACTTCCCTCTTAGAACTTCCTTTTGCTGCATCCCGTAAGTTTTGGTAGGTTGTATTTCAATTTTTATTTGTCTCCAGATATTTTTGATTTCCCTTCTGACATTTTCCTTCAACCACAGGTTGTTCAGGAGAATCCTGTTTAATTCCCATGTATTTGTGAAGTTTCCAATTTTCTTTTCTTGTTAATTGAGGTATAACTGACATACAACATAATATTAGCTTCAGGTTTACAACATAATGATTTGATATTGGTATATAACATATAATGATCACAAGTCTAGTTAACGTCTGTTGTCAAAGTACACAATTTTTTTCTTGTGATGAGAACCTTTGAGATTTACTCTTTTAGTAACTTTCAAATACGTAAAACAGTATTATTAACTATAGTCACAATGCTGTGTATTACATCCCCAGGACTTACTTATTTTATAACTGGAAGTTTGTACTTTTTGACTCCCTTCAACCATTTCACTAACCCCCATACCCTGCCTATGGCAACCACCAATCTGTTCTCTGTATCTATGACCTTGGTTTTTTGTTCGTTTGTTGTTTAGATTCAACATGTAAGTGAGATCATACGGTATTTCTTTCTCTGTCTGACTTATTTCACTTAGCATGATGCCCTCAAGGTACATTCATGTTGTCACAAATAGCAATACTTCATTCTTTTTTATGGCTGAATAATATTCCATTGTACATATATACTACATCTTCTTTATCCATCCAACCATCAGTGGACACTTGGGTTGTTTCCTTATCTTGGTGATTGTAAATAACGTTGCAATGAACATAGGGGTGTATGTATCTTTTCAAGTTAAGTGTTTTTGTTTTCTTCATATACCCAGAAGTGGAATGGCTGGATCATATGGCAGTTCTATTTTTAATTCTTTGAGGAACTTCTACACTGTTTTCCACAGTGGCTGCACCATTTACATTCCCATCAACAGTGCACAAGGGTTCCCTTTTCTCCACATCCTCACCAACACTTGTTATTTCTTGTCTTTTTGAAAAAAGCCACTCTAACAAGTATGAGGTGATAATTTTCCAGTTTTCTTCTTGTAACTGATTTCTAGTTTCATACCACTGTGGTCAGAAAAGATACCTGTTATGATTTCAACCTTCTTAAATTTATTAAGACTTGTTTTGTGGCCTAACATATAATCTATTCTCCAGAGTGTTCCACGTGTGCTCTAGAAGAATGTGTATTCTGGTGCTGTTAGACGGAATGTTTCTAAACATCTTTTAAGTACACCTAGTCTAACATGTAGTTTAAGTCCAATATTTGCTTACTAATTTTTGCCTCGGTGATCTATCCACTACTGAAAGTGGGGTACTGAAGTCCCTACTATTGCTGTATTGCTGTCTATTACTCTCTCCAGGCCTGTTAATATTTGCATCATACATGGAGGTGCTCCTATGTTGGGTGTATAAACAAAATTATATCTTCTTGGACTGACTCCATTATCATTATATAATGACCTTTTTTTCTGTTGTTACAGTCTGCAGCTTAGAATCTATTTTGTTTCATATAAGTATAGCTTCCCTGCTTTCTTTCAGTTTCCATTCATATGGAATACATTTTTCCATCCCTTTACTTTCAAAGTGTGCGTTTCCTTAAGGCTGAAGTGAGTCTCTCGCAGGCAACATACAGTGAGTCTTGTGTTTTTATCCATTCAGCTACTCTACATGTTTTCATTGCAGAATATAGTCCATTTCCATATAAAGTAATTATTGATAGGTATAGGCTTCCTATTGCCATTTTGTTGCTGTCTGGCTGTTTTGTATTTCAGTTGTTCCCTTCTTCTCTTCTTCTCTTCCTCTCTTTGTGATTTGATGATTTTTCTATTAATCTTTTGTATATCTAGGACAGGTTTTTGTTTTCGATTACCATTAGGCTTACATAAGATGTCGAGCCCAGCAGAGCTCAGCACAGAGGGAGCAGTCAGAATTGCTCATCTCCCAGTCTTTCCCTAAAAGAGGTCTATTTTCATACTTTAAAAGCTGCTGTCTAATGCTCAGGCTTCTAACTTGGCAGACATCCAGGGGCTAAGTGCAATCCTCCTAGGAGACCAGGGAAGCCAGCAGATACCGCCTCTGCCTTCTCCCACTAGCCCACTCCACATCTCCAGTATTTCCACACAGAATCAGCTTGTACACACATCTGGTACCCCAGATTTCATGGACGCCACTCAAAGAACGGGCCCCTGGCTCGCCTGGCTTTGAAAGTCAACAGGGCTTGCACTGACAAATCCCACAGGACTCTGGCAAACGATGAAGCGGTTTTTAATGGGTGCAGGAGGAACCTCTTCCACAGCTATAAGCTGGGTCCAGAGCACAAGGAGCAGGCAAAAAAAGCCGACCTCCAAGATTCTCCACAGACGGGCTCAGACTACATGCACATTCCCTGCTGCCTGGGGGTCTGACTTCCAAACAGCCTGCACCTAGGTACCGGCTGCCATCCTCCTCTGTGGAACACTTGACAAATCCTGGCACACACTCAACTACTGGGAGCAAGAAGAACAAAGAAGGCAGCTTGGACAATCACAAAGGTTTGAGAGACAACCAAGAGCTCAGGCCAAGCTGAATGCTAAGGTTCATATCCTACACAAGACTCCTCTATCAAGACTGGGAGAGGTGGCTGTTTTATCTAATGCACAGAAACCAACACAAAGAGTCAAGGAAAATGAAGAAACAAGGGAATATGTTTCAAACAAACAAACCAAAAAAACCCCTCCAGAAACAGACTTCATAATGAAACAAAGATACATAATATCTGTGATTAAGAGTTCAAAACAACAATCATAAATATGCTCACTGAGGTCAGGAGAACAATGCATGAACAAAGTGAGAATTTCAACAACAAAAGAAATAAAAAGAGAACAAAGTACCAAACAGAAATCAGAGAGCCGAAGAATGCAGTAACTGAAATAAAGAATTCAATAGAGGGGTACAAGAGTACACTAGATCAAGTGGAAGAAAGGGTCAGCAGACTCAAAGACAGGGCAGTAGAATTCATCCAGTCAGAGAAGCAGAAAGAAAAAACAATAAAAGAAAGTGAAAATAGCTTAAGGGACTTATGGGACACCATCAAGTGGACTACTATTTGCATGACAGTGGTCCCCGAAGGAGAGGATAGAGAGAAAGGGGAAGAAAGCTTATCCCAAAATAATGGCTGAAAACTTCCCCAACCTGGGGAAATAAACAGACATCCAGATCCAGGAAGCCCAGAAACTTCCAAAAAAGATGAATCCAAAAGGACCCACACCAAGACACATTATAAATAAAATGTCAGAAGTTAAAGACAAGGAGAGAATCTTGAAAGTAGCAAGAGAAAAACAAGTTGTCTCACACAAGGGAACCCCCATAAGACTATCAGTAGATTTTTCAGCAGAAACCTTGCAGGCCAGAAGGGAGTGACATGATACAGTCAAAGTGCTGAAAGAAAAAACTGCCAACCAAGAATATTCTACCCAGCAAAGCTGTCCTTCAGAATGAAAAGAGAGATAAAGAGTTTTCCATACAAGCAAAAGCTGAAGGAGTTCATCACCACTGTATCGGCCTTAAAAGAAATGTTAAAGGTACTTCTTCAAGATGAAACAAGAGTGCTAATTAGTAACAGGAAAACATATGAAAGTATAAATCTCATTGGTAAAGATAAATATAGGGTTAATTCAGAATATTCTAATGCTGTAATGGTGGTGAGCAAATCACTTAAAAGCGAAAGTAGTAAAAATAACTATAATAATGTGTTAATGGATACACAAAGTATAAAGATATGCATTGTGACATTACAAACACTAAATATGCGGGGAAAAAAACGTAGAGTTTAAGTACACGGTTTTTTTGTTTGTTTGTTTTCTGGTTTTTCTTTTTGGCCGCACCACGCAGCATGAAGGATCTTAGTTCCCCAACCAGGGATTGAACCCGAGCCCCCTGCAGTGGAAGCGTGGAGTCTTAACCACTGGACTGCCAGGGAAGTCCCTAAGTACACATTTAAAGTTTAGTTGTTATTAGCTTAAAATACTGTTATAAATATAAGATATTCTTCATAGTAACCTTAAATGAGATTTTATACCGTGAAACTTTTATGTTTCTATTTATGTGAAATTAGTTTTCCTGAACTTTTAAAACATAGTGGTGTTCAGCATAGTTTTTCTAACTTTACAGAATTCACTCTTCTGTTTTCACATGTTAAAAAATATGGTAGCTCCCTTTCTGAGATATCCCAGCTCTTCCTCTGCCCATCCTTATCTGAACCTTCTCTTTCCTTCTCCTTTCATTCCTTAATTTTCCCTACTGTGCTGAATTTTGATGCTATTCTATTCAACTTTGTCTCTACTCTGTGGTACCCTGTCCTGGTAGAGAACTCTAGCAGGTCGGTTTTGAGAATTCTCTGGAGCCAGACTGCTCTATCCTCTTCTGTCTTTACCACAGACACACTGCACTTGCCTCATATTGGAGTGGGCAACCCCCCACTCTCTCATTGCAGCTACTGCTCTTAATATAGCCCACTACACTGTCTAGTAAATAGCTGGGGCTATTTTGGAGGTCCCCTGCTTTTAAGTTCAGTGAAATACTTTACTCACTCTCTCAACTTACTCTTGCACAGACAGTAATACTATGGAGGTCTTGTGGCTGTTAGTGGTCTGCCCTTACCTGCTTTCATTTCTGGATGCCTGAGGTTAACTCTACGGTAAGTATTCAGATTTGCTATCTTGTTCCATTGGTTTTTGTGTGGGTATTCCGAGAGAGTCAAAAACCTACGGAGTGGCCATATTCACTTCCTAGTATCCCTCTCAAAGACAAATTTGAAGTTCAAACAGAGCAATTATGTTGTTATATTCATCATATACTTATCACTTTTTTTGACACTTATTTCTAATTATTTTTAAACCATCCTGTTGTGAGTCATTTCATTCTTTTTTGCAACAAGGCAAAAAATTCTCTCACTCCATGATTTTAAAAAATTCACTTTAATATATTCTTTAAATCTTCCCTGGTTTTCAACACTTATAAATGCTTCCTGACTCATAGTTCAGGTAAGTTACAAATGTGTACACTCTGAAAAATTTCTTCAACTACCTAAGGCTCCCTGCTTCTACTGAGGTCTTAGAATGAGACCACTAGAAACCTAAATAATCTTCCAAACACAAGAATATAAAGTGTTTTTAAAAATCTGAACAGGACTTCCCTGGTGGCACAGTGGTTAAGAATCCACCTGCCAATGCTGGGGACACAGGTTTGAGCCCTGGTCCGGGAAGATCCCACATGCCATGCAGCAACTAAGCCTGTGTGTCACAACTACTGAGCCCACATGCCACAACCACTGAAGCCCACGTGCCTAGAGCCCGTGCGCTGCAACAAGAGAAGCCACCACAATGATAAGACCGCTCGCCGCAACTAGAGAAAGACCACATGCAGCAACGAAGACCCAACGCAGCCTAAATAAATACATAAATAAATAAATACATAAATAAATAAATAATTTTTAAAAATCTGAACATACACAACATTGTAAATCAACCATACTTCAATAAAAAATTTTTTTAAAAATCTGAACATGATCTGAATAGAAATTCCATGTTTATGTACTATAACTTTGTCTTCTGTGAATACTGGGGTATAGCATACATGCAGTAGGTTTTCTCCTGGTCTAGGGGTCAGCAAACTAGAGTCCACTGGCTCAAAAAAAGTTTTACTGGAACACAACCATGCCCATTCCCTTACGTATTATATATAGCTTCTTTCACACCACAACAGCAGAGGTAAATAGCTGCAACAGAGATATGGCCCACAAAGCCTAAAATATTTACGATCTGGCCCTTCACAGAAAAAGCTGGCCAACCCTGTCCTGGTCTACAGATTTATCAAATGAGTTTCCACAAACAGCACCTGGGAGGTGGGTAAGTCTGAACAGGATGATTCTTTGTCACATTAGGTGCCCAGCACATTACAGGATGTTTAGCATCCCTGGCCCCCCAGGAACTAAAATGCTAGTAGTACTCCCAATCCCAGTGTTAACCAAAATTCTCCACACATTTCCAAACACTCTGGAAGAGAATGGAAGCACTATCCCTGGTTGAGAACCACTGCAGAACTAAATTAGCTCAGAGTAAAGAAGGAGAAAATACAGCCCATAAATTCTAAGTGCCACCAAGATAGATGAGAAATGTCGTTACCTTTTTAAAAAGCAAACTAAAAATCTATTCTTCCTCCCCTTTGACACTTAAGCCAATAATATGCTAACTTCTTAATAAAATTAGGCTTTATAATTTGATTACTATATCAAGATATCACGGGGTTGACTTAAAGTTTAAAAATAAATTTATAAGGCAATCTTACCGATTTGTTCCATCCAGATTTGATCTGTGGATGAAATTAAGTTTTGCGTCTGCCCAATAAAGCTTCCGTTCCTCATAATCCAAAGTCAGTCCATTTGGCCAGTAAATTTCAGTGTTTATTATAATGAAGCGACTTGAACCATCCATTCCAGCACGTTCTATCTTTGGTACTTCTCCCCAGTCTGTCCAGTACATGAACCTAAAAATCATGAAAAATAAACCCATGACATAAGCAGGTTAACCGCCAAGTATCTTATAATTATCACTATTGGATAAAGAAAGCTCTCTCAGGAACACTAAAACTGAAACTCCTAGAAACTGTTATCGAAATTTTAATCATCTATCTTTTTGCCACCATGATGGTAATAACTGATTCAAGACAAGCATCATCCAGGACGCAAAAACCATCTGATCAAAGTTTCTTTGGCAAAAAGGATACCTTACACTGTCTCAATGTATCTCCCCACAAATTACTTATTAATGACAAAGGGGAAAATGGTAACTTTAGAGAAAATAAACTTGGTGGACACCACCTTATCCACATCATCTAAATTAACATCATCATCATCAACACTGGCATCATATATGTGATACGCTGGGAAGAACATTCCACCTTTCTTTTATATATAAATTTATTTATTTTATTTTTGGCTGCATTGGGTCTTCATTGCTGCACGCGGGCTTTTCTCTGGTTGTGGTGAGCAGGGGCTACTCTGTTGTGGTGTGCGGGCTTCTCATTGTGGTGGGTTCTCTTGTTGGGAGCACAGGCTCTACGCGCGCGGGCTTCAGTAGCTGTGGCACACGGGCTCAGCAGTTGTGGTTCGTGGGCTCTAGAGCGCAGGCTCAGTAGTTGTGGCGCACGGGCTTAGTTGCTCTGCAACATGTGGGATCTTCCCAGACCAGGGCTCGAACCCGTGTCTCCTGCACTGGCAGGCGGATTCTTAACCACTGTGCCACAGGGAAGCCCCCATACCATCTCTTTTATGTATATTCTCTTACATATTATTTCTGCCCAAAAATGCATAACCTGAACAAAACTATTAAGGAAACAGAGAGTATCAAATTAAAGAACATTCTACAAAACAACTGCCTTTGAAAATATCAATGTCATAAAAGTCAAAGAAAGGCAGATAAACTAATCTAGGTAGGAGGAAAATAAAGAGACACAGTAAGAGACTTCCCTGGTGGTCCAGTGGTTAAGAACCCACCTTCCAATGCAGGGGACGCGGGTTCGATCCCTGGTCAGGGAACTAAGATCCCACATGCCGCGGGGCAACTAAGCCCAGGTGCCACAAACTACAGAGCCCACGTGCCACAACTAGAGAAGAGAAAACCCACAAGCCGCAACTAGAGAGAAGCTCCAGCAGACCACGCGGTAACGAAAAAGATCCTGCATGCCTCCACAAAAAGATTCCGCGTGCTGCAACTAAGACCCGATGCAGCCAAAAAAAAATAAAGAAAAATAAGTAAACAAAGAAAGACACAGTAACTATATAAAGTGTATGATTCTGGACTGATGAGTTGCGGAACATGCTACAAAGACATTATTGGGAAACCTGGCAAAATTCTACAGCATGTCAAATTCTATAATAGAAATGTACTAATGTTAATTTCCTAAATATGATCATTGTACTTTGGTTCCGATATTTCCAATAAATCATGACCAAAAACTTCCCTAATTTGATTTTTAAAATACTAGCCCATACATCCATGAAGTTTAATAAACTCTAAGTATGATAAACACAGATATATACAACTATACACATCAGTTAAACTGTTGAAAGACAAAGAAATCGCGAGCACTAAGAAAAACAACTCATCACTTGCAAAGAAACCACAATATAACTAAGAGGTGATTTCTTATCAGAACAATGGAGGGCAGAAAGCAGTACGATGACACACTAAAAGTGCTAAAAGAAATTAAAATGTCAACCAAGAATCCTACATACAGCAAAACTATCTTTCCAAAATGAAGGTGAAATAAAGACATTCCCAGATAAACAAAGTGAGAGAATTTGTGGCATGTAGATCTGCCTTACAAGAGATACCAAGGATATTCTTCAGGCAGAAAAGAAGTGACCTAGATGTTAACTCAAATCCACATGAAGAAGCAAACAGTACTGATACAGATAATTATGTAGGTAACTATAAAAGACAGTACAAATATATTTTTCCCTTTTCTTCTCTTAATGGATTAAAAAGACAACTGCACAAAAAAATAATTATAAACTTGTTTTATTGGGCTTGTAACATATAAAGGTGTTATATATATGGAAATAGTAGCATTAAGAAGAGAAAAGGGAAGCAAAATTGAGGCAAGTTACAGCACAAACTAAAGTCACAAGAAGAAATCAAGAGTACCAGAAATGGTAATATGCAGGTTAATATAAAAGGCTCATACATTTTTTCTGTTATTCCCTTAGCGTCTTTAAAAAATGCAAGACTTCCCAGTTCCCAAAGTGTCTTATATACAAAATAACCTTACTAAAGACTAAAAAAGGAACTTCCCTGGTGGCGCAGTGGTTAAGAATCCACCTGCCAATGCAGGAGACAGGGGTTCGAGCCCTGGTCCAGGAAGATCCCACATGCCACAGAGCAATTAAGCCCGTGCGCCACAACTAACTACTGAGCCTGCGCTCTAGAGCCCGCGAGCCACAACTAGTGAGCCCGTGTGCCGCGACTACTGAAGCTCACATGCCTAGAGCCCGTGCTCTGCAACAAGAGAAAGAAGCCACCACAATGAGAAGCCCGTGCACCGCAACCAAGAGTAGCCCCTGCTCGCCGCAACTAGAGAAAGCCCACATCCAGCAACGAAGACCCAACGCAGCCAAAAAGAAAAAAAAAAAAGACTGCTTAAAGCGATCATTATGACACAGTATTAGTGTTTTATAACATACAGAAACATAATATATGACAACAGTAGCAAAACGGACAAGGAAAAACATAGATCAATACTGGACCAAAGTGTCTGTATTTTATTGGAATTAAATTAGCATTAATCTGAAGTCCATTGTGATTAAAATAGGTATTATAATCCCTACAACAAATACTAAGAAAATATCTTAAAAATTATAGTTAAGAATTCAACAGAGGAATTAAAATGATACCCTAGAGAACATCTGCTTAATAAAAACGGAGGCAGTTAAGTTGAAGCAAAGTAACAAGAAAAACAAGACGTAAGGAAAACAAAATGACAGACATGACTACACTCAAGTAAATAACAACATTAAAATATAAATGGATTAAAGATTCCATTCAAAAAAGAAATTGTCAGAGGGCAAAGCCAACAGCTATTTGGGAAGGAAAAACTGACAGGACTTGGCTTGAAGAGTGAGGGAAGAGCAGGAACTGAGGATGATTTCTAGGTCTCTGGCCAAAAAGTGATGCCTTAAAAGAGGAAAATATTAATACACATCAAAATAAATACACAGCTATTAAAATAAAAGATGTTCAACCATATAACACCTACTGGTATGAATGTCGTATTTCGGATATCACCGTAACAGAGAAATGTTCTTTTGTTGTAACTGTTCAATTATAAATTGTATAATTTATAATTACAAGCCCTTTAAGTGTGGAAAAGTTCGATTATAAGATAGTGTAGCGGTGATTTAGAGCACAGATTCCAGAGCTCAGTTCTGCCACTTCCCAGACACGTGATCTTGAGCGAGTTACTTCACCTCTCTGTCCCTCATATTCCTTATAACATGAGGATTCAAAACAGATCTACTTCATAGGGTTTCTGCAAGAATTAAAGCAGTTAATATATGCAAAGCACGTAGAAGCTCTATATATGCTTTAGCTACTGCTGTTTATGTCATAAATCCCTTGTTTATGGCTTCTCACTTTTAGAATGAAGAGCAAAATCATTAACATAATCTTTAACTCTGTACTATCTGGCTCCTACCCATCTCTTCAGCTTCAATTAATGCCACTCTTCACCTCATTTATTATATGCCGGGTACCACACTCCCTGGCAGTATAGGGCTTTCCCTCTACCTATTATCTTCCTCTTTCAGAGTTCCGCTTAAATCGTGTTTCCTCTATGAGGCCTTCCCTTAAATCCCAAATTAGGTTATACAGTCTCTCATAAGCTCTCAGACTACCTTATATTCATAGCATTACAACTATCAATATAATTATTTGCTTAATGTTTATTGTTTATTACCTCTAACTTGCACATTTATGTTTCATGCAATTTCTGGATTAGGACAAGATTTTTAAAAGTAAATGAAGGATAAATTTTCCATCTTCTGATTTGGTAAAGTATACCTTTTGCTGAGGCATACAAATACCTCATTCTTAATAATGCTATTACATGAAAGAACTCTTGTCTACAACAGCCAGCAGAAAAGAAATAATACATTTGAAGAATAAGTTGGCAGAGAAACTGACTAGAGATTTCCAATGATCACAGACTGAATTTGGTGGCAGCGTTTCATTATGTAGTTTGACGTGCTAATGTCATGTCTCAGTTGGCTGAGTGCCAACTGTTTACAGGTCATTCTATCAGTAAATATTTTAGCAATGTTCTAGCTAACAGCTCACCTCTGGTTTATATTTCACAACATCAAAAATAAGAAAGCTGGAATGAATTTATGATAAGAATTTAGATCTCTCACCATAAGAAGAGTTTTAAAAAAAGAACAACCAGTCAATGACAAAATATTAAATCAACCCATGCACCTTTTGTTCTTTTATTATTGTACAATCCAAGTCCAAGGTCTTCCTAGCCTAATTTTTTTTTCAAATTGAAGTATAATTGACATATAACATCACGTACGTTTAAGATGTACAACATATTGGTTTGATACAGATTTATATACTGAAATATCATTACCACCATAGCATTAGCTAACACCCCTACCACATCACATAATTATCATTTCTTTTGTGCAGTGGGAACAATTAAGATCTAGTCTCTTAGCAACTTTGAAGTTTATAATATAGTATTGTTCACTATAATCACTATGTTGTACATTAGATCTCAAGGACTTACTTATCTACTAGTTCTAAGTTTGTACCCTAAAACAACACATCTCCAATTCCTCCAGCCCCCAGCTTCCGGTAACCACTATTCTACTCCGCTTTTATAAGTTTGGCTTTTTTAGAGCCCACATCTAAGTGATATTATACAATATTTGTCTTTCTTTGATTGACTTATCTCATTTAGCATAATGCCCTCAAGGCCCCCCTATGTTGCCACAAATGGCAGATTTCCTTCTTTCTCAATGGCTAATATTCCATTTTATATATATACTACAACTTCTTCATCCATTCATCGTTGAAGAACACTTAGGTTGTTTCTGTATCTTAGCTATTGTGAATAAAGTTGCAATGAATATAGGAGTACATGTATCTCTTCAAACTCCTGTTTTCATTTCCAACAACAGAAACTGGAACTGCACAGGTCCATGTATACGCAAATTTTTTTTCAACAATAAATACTACGGTACCACACAATCCATGGTCGGCTGAATCTTTGGATGTGGATCCTCGGATACAGAGCAACCACACGTGTACAGAGGGCCAACTATAAGTTACATGTGGATTTTCAACTGCACAGAGGGTCGGCATCCCTAACTCCTGTGTTGTTCAAGGCTCAACTGTATATCCACAAGTGGAACTGCTGGATCATATGGCAGTTCCATTTTTAATGTTTTGAAGACCTCCATACTGGTTTCCATAGTAACTGAACCAATTTACATGCCCATCAACAGTGTACAAGGATTCCCTTATCTCCACACCCTCGCCAACACTTACCTCTTGTCTTCTTGATGATAACCATTCTAACAGGTGAGAGGTGATATCTCATTGTGGTTTTGCTTTGCACATCCCTGATGATTAGTGATATGCAGCATCTTTTCATGTAGCTAGTGGCCATTTAGATGACTTCTTTTGAAAAAGATTTATTTAGTTCCTCTGCCCATTTTTTTAATTGGATTTTTTTTAATTAAGTTGTATGAGTTCTTTATATATTTTGGATATTAACCCTTATCTGATATATGGTTTGCAAATATTTTCTCCCATTCTGTAGGGTTTTTTGTTGTTTTTTGGGGGGGGGACAGTTTCCTTTGCTGTGCAGAAACTTTTTAGTATGATGTAGTCCCATTTGTTGATTTTTGCTTTTGTTGCTTGTGCTGGTCTAAATTTTTTCACTTTTAACTGTGAGTCCTTTCACTGTTTTGGATCTCCATAATGAGTAGGAAAAAGAGGGGTTGGGAAGATAAGCTGAGTATCTGTGTTTATCTTTTCCCAATCAGCTATTATTCCCATAAATTAAGTGCTTGTTTGAGATGCAGTCTTATGCATATGGGCAAAGAACCACCTAAAAATGACAAAATCATGTAGAAGCTTTCTTCAAAAAAAATTGAAATTTAAACCCTATCTCTACCAAAATACACAATTTCTCAAACTATCTTTAATTGTTAAATGCATATATCATGTAGCAACTCAGAAGCACATTTACCATAAATAAAGCATAAGCAAACCTCAGAATCCCTCGTACAGGCTCCTTCCAATATCCTGTTTTTAAATTTGTACAGGCAGTCATGGCTCTGCACGGTTCCAATATGTGTGAACTTCAGTTACCACAGTTTAGTAAAATAACATCAGTCCCTGCTCAACATGATCAAATTTCACTTACCATGGTATATGAACTGTAAGTACACAAAGTACAAATTTCACTGTCAGCTCCACAAATCACTATGTAAATGACAGATGTGTCTCATGATCAGTGATCAATCACATTCTTCTTTCAAAGTCTATGATTGGTCTCTGCCCATCTGCTATTCAGCTCACACATAGACAGCAAAGTGTATAGCTGTGTTGCCTCCTTGTACTGATAAACCCATGTAACATTTTATGGCAATGAATTATCGAAAGGAAATTGGCCAAGAAAGATGAAGGTGCAGCAAAGAAATGAAAAGTGGTAACACAGGAAATGAAATCTGAATTGAACATAAATGGAGTTATAGAAGAAACAGCTGACCATGGGAACGTCGACACCACTGCCATTCAAGACTCTACACAGATATGCAGCCAGGAGAATTCAGTCAAGGCCAAGTTATCAACATAAACGAGGAAAGTGATTGCGACAAAAAGGATAAAGCCACCCCAGAGTGATGGCGGCAAAGACTTCACACTGAAGGGACTCCCTCAGGTAATCCACAACACTGAAAACAAAAAGGCCTAAATATTCTGAAAGCTTGATCCAAACATAGAAAGGAATATGACAATTCACCAAGGCATAGAAAAGATGTTTGTTCCGTATAGTAAGTTATACAATGAGAAGACAGCAGCACACTCTGCTCAAACTACTTTTAATAATATTTCTAATGTTTTATAGTATATAAATAAATACTAGTTTTACTGTTTCTCCATTTCCCTATACATTTACAGCAGATAGTAATAATTTTTAATGTTTTGACAAAAAATTTTAAACGTCACAAAAGAACTGTAATTTATATACTAATTATTAAGATTGGTTTGTACAGTTACGGCTTTGTATGTATGGTGTTGCACGTTTTGGTGTTTGTCAAATTTTCCTCCATAGGAAAAGCTTTTTTTTGGATTAATCATTATTTCATTTTCATCAGTTCACTTCAATGCAGCTGGACTAACACTGAGCACCTACCAAGTGACAAACATCCCTTGAGGTATGGTTCTGGCATTCAAGGAGTTTTCAGAAGAGACAGTTTTCAAATATAATAGAGATATAAGAGAGGTAAGTGTGACCTCACTGCTCTGACAGCAACAGAAGAGGGGCTATGAGTCCAACCAGAGATAATGACACCTGAGTTGCGCCTTGAAGGAGGAGCAGGTTGGTTTATAAGAAATCAGGAGAAAACATTACACTGAGGCACAAACTGTGTGTAAAAGGTACTACATGCATTCCAGTATTATTACATCATAAAATGAAAGGTTTGAGATCAGGCTAGAGAACAAAGGCATCAAATCTCACAAAGAGCCGTACACCTGTACTCAGGAGCTTAAACTTGACACTATAGGTATTTGGGAAACCATTGCTAAGGTGGATTATTTAGCAGGGGAGGCATGACATGGTCAAACTTGTACATTTTATACAGATCACACTAGCAGCTTACTGGATTTAAATGAAGAAAAACACAGATACTAGTTAGGAATCTATTTCAATTTTTCCAAGTGAGAAAGGATGAGGCGACAACTAAAGCAAATGGGCAATGGTAGTAGAATAATATAACAGAAATATTCATTTATATAAAGGGTCAGGGCCTTTCTTTAGGCCTAGCCTAAATTCCTAGTTTCATCACCTGGTGTTCCCTACCTTGAATCCTATAGTTAGAGCCCCAAGTTGACAAACTGTTTTCTTCCCCTAACAGCCAACCATCAGTGACTTGGTACGGTACTCTGTTCATAAAGTTTGTGAAGCCTAGTCAGAGCTGTGGGGGGAAACTCAGTAATTTTTAGTTAATGACTTCTACTAAGAACCCAGGGGAATGAGCTAATGCAGGCCTGCCTTTGTTGACCCTACTCTAAACACAGCGACTACATGCTCTTCCCAAGACACCCTGAGTTTTTTGTCCCTATGTTTTCTAGGGTGGTTCTAATAACCACCATCAATAATTAACTCACAAAACTGCAGCTATTACACATTAACTTCTACTGAGACAGCTATAAATAATCATAAAATTAAACAAAATATTATGAGGCAGCTGTTCTAGGAACTGAAAATAAGGCAGCACGAGACCACAAACCATGAGACAAAGGAAACTCACCAGATGAGCTCCAAAAATCACCCGGACTCAACCTGGTGACAACTCCCCAACCAAAGTGTGGAAAGCTGAAACTGAAATTAGGAACAGTGGTCTCAACAAGCTTAAGGAGGCAGAGAGAATTTGGGGCAAAGACTGGAATCTGCAGGGCCCCAACAAGGAGAAGTTACATTGGTGGGGGTGAGGGGGACTCATGGGGGATCCCCATGAGCCCTTGGACCAAGAACCAGGCTGTGCATGCACAGGATCCTCAAGGATTATCAGGTTGAGAACAGAACTAAAATGCCAGAAGTCAAGCAATGCGGGTGGTCTTACATGTTCTGCCAAGACAGAGTAAAGAGTATCAACACCACCCTGGACATTCAGCTGAGAGACCTCAAAGGGCTGAATCCAGACCACACCCTAGGGCAGTGGTTCTCAAAGTGTGATCCAAAAATCCCTGGACACTTCCCTGGTGGCGCAGTGGTTAAGAATCCGCCTGCCAATGCAGGGGACACAGGTTCGAGCCCTGGTCCGGGAAGATCCCACATGCCGTGGAGCAACTAAGCCCATACACCACAACTACTGAGCCCACGTGCTTAGAGCCCATGCTCCGCAACAAGAGAAGCCACCGCAATGAGAAGCCCGCACATCGCAATGAAGAGTAGCCCCCGCTCGCCACAACTAGAGAAAGCCCGCACACAGCAACGAAGACCCAACGCAACCATAAATAAATAAATAAAGTTATTAAAAAAAAAAAAAAAAAGATCCCTGGTGATCTTAGGAATCCTTTCAGGAGGTCTACAGTGTCAAAACTGTTTTCATAATATTGCTAAGTTTTATGTATTTATTTAGCCTTTTTCACTTTCATCCTGGAGGTTTTTCATGGATACATATAAGGTGTGGTGATGACTTCACCCTGATGGCTCATGGAATGTATACCTATTATATTTTCCATAAGCTTCTAAGGTAGCAGGTTTTGGAAATAACTATATACATGTTCCGAGATTAACTCAGTTCACAGCACTTTTGCACTCTTACTAGCTACCTTTGATTATACCTGCTGTAATCTCTGTACCTCATTATCATCTAAAAACTTGTTACTTTTGAAGTCCTGAAATTTTACTGTGCCCAGAGCAAAAACACATCAAGGAGCAAATACACTGCTTTGTTTTACAATATTTCTTAACTTTAAGTTTTTATTTTAAACTGTTTTTATTTTGAAATTTACTAGTATTCTATTTTAAAATAAAAGAAAATTTACTTATATTTGTCTTGTATTTAAGAATGGCCCATTGGCTTAAAAAGGAGAGATGAGAAAACTCACTTCTTCAACCCACAGCTATACTGCCTACATTTAAAGATGTTAAAAAAGATGATACTGACCTATCAGAGAGAGTTCTCTGACTCTAAGAAGGGATGAAATCTACTCCAAGACCCTGAGCAAAACTGTAAATGAAAAAGTATTACAAAAGCAATCTTTCCATTGGCTTATACATGTTATCTTTTTGTGAATAGTATTACGGTTCCAGTTAAGCTGAGGCATTATTTTGAGACAATCATTCAGAGTTTAAAGAAAAATGAATTGCATAGCTTAAATGTAAACATGACCTCATTAAAAGCCAAACAATGTTTATTACAGCTTTCCAGCTGGAGAAACTCACAAAAACAGAGACTAATAAAGCTTTCTCCAGTTAGCATTACTGAATTCCTCCCAGAGGAAAAGCCAATAAAAGAAATCATAGTGCCGCCAATTTCCAAAGCTACATTAACACAAAATTTAAAATTTAGCTGCAAACATGAAAATGTAAGTTAATGTCATCTAAGAAACTGTGCTTTTGCCTAACATATGACTAAATTTAAGGATATGGCCGGACTTACTGTTTTGTTTGTTCATCAGGTGTCAGTACCAACTAATCATCAAAGATCTTCTATGTGAATGTTTACAACAATAAATGTAAGTGGTGCTGAAATATTCAAAGTGTTGAATAACTTTTTTGAATTGCACAGATTACCCTGAACTACCTACCTGTGCTGATATTTGCACTGATAGTCCAAAAGCAATGGTGGTAAGACTGCAGGGAGTGGCAACCAACTGTACTAATAGTCACTATATTTATTCTTCACCACATACAAAAGTCAGTCTCAATGAACACTGACATTGGCAAGGCAGAAAATTATTAACTTCATTAGAGCTTGACCTTTGATTACACATTTAATATTCTGTGTG
This sequence comes from Eubalaena glacialis, assembly GCF_028564815.1. Taxonomy (NCBI): domain Eukaryota; kingdom Metazoa; phylum Chordata; class Mammalia; order Artiodactyla; family Balaenidae; genus Eubalaena; species Eubalaena glacialis. The sequence continues at coordinate 107,293,855 of NC_083726.1, read as the reverse complement.
ACAAAATAGGATCTACAGAGAAGTACTTTTGCTGCATATGAATGTAGAATGGTTGTCTTGAGAAAAAGCACTTGGCCAACTGAGCTAGCTGCTTTTTTCATGGAACACCATTTTTACTTTAAAAAAAAAAAAAAAAGAATGACAAACTGTGGTTAATAAAACTTAGGTATCAGGCAGATACTTTTTTGGAAATACATGAAATGACCTTGTCACTTCAATTTGTTGCCAATAACAAAATCTGAGCTTTCTGCTTTCAATCTGTTGTAGTACATTATATATATCTGATAAAGGACTTATATCTACAATGTATGAAGAACTCCTAAAACTCAATAAAAGATAACCCGGTTAAAAACTGGGCAAAAGATCTGAACAGACACATCAACAAAAGACATACAAATGGCAAATAAGCAAACAAAAAGACAGTCAACATAATTATGCATCACGGAAATGAAAATTAAAACTATAGTGAGATATCACTACAGATCCAGTAAGATGGCTAAACTTTAAAAAATGGACAATACAAAGTACTAGCAAAGATGCAGTGCAACTGAAACTCTTGTACACTGCTAGTGTTAATGCAAAATGGCACATCTACTTTGGAGAACTGTTTGGCAGTTTCTTACGTTAAACATTCCCATAACATCTAGTAACCCCACTCCCAGGTATTTACTCAAGAGAAATTAAATATGTATTCACACAAAAACCTGTATGAAAATGTTTATAGCAGATGTATTCATAGTCACCAAAAACTACTGAATATTCTTCAAATGGGGAATGGATACACAAACTATGGTACATTCGAACAATGGAATACTCTCAGCATTAATAAAAAGAACCACTGTAATAAAAATAAAAGTGCAAAAAAAAAAAGGAAAACTATTTTAGCTGTTAGAAGTCAGAATAATGGTTACTTCTGGGGGAAGGCGTAGAGCATGAGGGGACTTCTAGAATGCTGGTACTGTACTGTTTTCTTATCTATATGCTGCTCACATTGGTGTGTTCACATTTATAAACTTAATTTGCTTTATATATATATGATTTGCACATTTTCTGTATCTGTGTTATAATTTACTAAATGTTTATATTTTTAGGAAAAAAAAGAACCACTGACATACACAATAACACATATAAACTTCAAATGCTTTATGGTAAGAGAAAGAAGCTGGATTCAAACACTACACGACATATGATTCCATTTATGTTACATTCTGGAAAAAACAAAACTGTATACAGTCAGAAAACAGATCAGTGGTTACCTAGAGCTGCAGGTGGAGGGAAAGGTTGATAACAAAAAGCCAAGAATATATTTTGGGGGGTCGTGGAATTATTCTATATTTTAATTATGGTAGTGATTACCCAAATGTATGCATTTGTCTAAATTCAGAACTGCCCACCCAAAAAAGTGTAAATTTACTGTGTGCAAATTTTACTTTAACTTTTTTAATGGGTAGAAGACATCATTTAATACTTCACAAAAGATACATGAATGGCCAATTGCCACATAAAAAGATGCTCAATCTCATCAATCATCAGGGAAATGAAAATTAAATCAGTAATAAGATATCACTTCACACCCACTAGAATGGCTAACATTAAAAAGACCAACAATACCAAGTGTTGGTGAGGATACAGCAACTGGAACTCTCATACACTGCTAGTATAATCACTTTGGAAAATAGTCTGGCAGTTTCTTACAAAATTAAATGTACACTTAACCCTATGAACCAGTAATTCTAGTTCTAGGTATTTACTCAAGAGAAATAAAAACATACCCACACAATGATCTGTACATGTAAGTTCACAGAAGTTTTATTCATAATAACCAAAAACTGGAAATAAATCAAATGCCCATCAATAGGATGATAAACAAACTCTGGTATATTCATAAAATGGAATACTACTCAACAATGTAAAAAAACTAACTACTCACATATTCAACAACAAGGATATATTTTTTTAAATAATGGTAAACAAAAGAACCCAGACTCAAAAGAGTACCTACAGAATGACTCCATTATATGAAGTTCTAGATTCAGCAAAACTAATCTATAGTGATAGAAGTCAGATCAGTAGTTATCGTGGTGAAAGTAGGAGCTGACTTGAAAGGGACTAAGGCAGCTTTCTGGAGTGATGTGATAAAATGGGTTTTTTCCAGAGGTAATGGTAGATACACACATTTATCAAAACTCATCAAGCTATAAATACTAAAATATACATATTTTTGCATATAAATTATATCTCAAAAAAGTTGCTTATAACACAAATAAGAATCAAGAGACTATTTTTAAAGTTAATGCAAAGGTAGCTTCTTTTCTGTAGAAGCCTTTCCTAGCTTGCCTAGAAAAAGTAGAGTTACTCCCTTCTATGTGCTCCTATAGCTTGTTTCGCTATGCTATAATACTTACCACATTTTGTAGACAAATTATGAAGAACTCACATGGGCTGACCATAAGCAATTTGCACGCTATCAAATGGATATAGAAAAAAAGTGCCGTTGTCCTTCCTGTATAATATCATTTACATAGGTCTCACGATTGCCACTAAGCTTGTCTAAAGAAGCACTAAACTTACAAGAACTCAGTGTCTAGTTTATGGTGTAATAAAAAGTTGTCACAAATGAATTAGTCAGCTCAACAAGAATTTTAGTAATAAATAAAATTATATATGCATGCCACCACTCAAAGCTAATAAATAACTCTTCCAGTACTCAACCCTAAGAAATAAACCATGTCATGTTACTTCACGGATCACACTCAGGTAAAGGCTTCAACTACAACAAATGAAACTGAGAAATTTGTCAGGTGAGAATTTGATAAAAATTTAGAATTTTTAATTGAAGCTTGCTGGTATTTTCATTTGTTCAAATATTTAAAATTTAAAGTAATAAATTTCACCTATAAATACTGAACATTTGCATTTGTTATTTAATTAACCTTTAAGCTAAAAACTCATTACATATTTAATACAGAAAGGGAAAAAAGAACAGGCAGCAGAAAAACACAAATATTTTATAAGTTACCAAGATACTGTTTAATTTTTTTTAATGTACTGACCACCTATTAGGAGCTTAGCATCATGCTTGACATGGTAATACAAAAATAAGCAAGGTAAAACTACTGTCCTTATGAAACTTGCAATCTAGACAAAGAATGATAACTATATCAAGAGAGGTATGAACAGGCTGCTATGAGAGGACTGGGAATTCATACCCAATCAAGCCAGTGAATGTAAGAGTTCTCAACAAAAGCTCACCAGAGGAAGTAATATTTTTATTTAGGCAGTTGCCAAAATGGGAAACAGTGTTCCAGGAAGAAGACACAGCCTATGCAAAGGCCATAAGAAGTCATGACATATTTGAGAAACAGCAAGATCAGTAGAGCTGCAGGATACTGTGTATTGTGGAGGACACAAGGCAACAAAAGAAGTCCCACAGATGGGATCTATTTTGCTGTGCTAAGAAGCTTGGACTGCATAGCTTATAAGGGATGAGAAGTTACTTAAGACTATAAGCAGAAAAGTAAAGTGCTTATTATCCTTTTACAAATTACAAAAGATTATCCTTTTACAAATCACCGTTGATAATACTGAGAGACTGACTAGAGGGGGAAGAAATTAGAGAAAGAGAAGTAAGGCACAAAACTTCTCAGATATTTCAAATGAGAACTGATGAAGGTAAAAGTTGAGGGATGGATCAACGAAGGAGAAGAAAGATAAAGGACAGACTAGGATGGCTCCCAAGATTTGGCAAATGTGAGTAAGTCCATATTGGTGTCATTCAACAAAATACGGAATAGAGACAGAGTTTAGGGGGCAACATGCTGAGTTCAGATAAAGATGAAATGAGCACAATGACCTCATTGTTCTTCCTTCTACATCCAAAGAACCAGCCAAAAGAGTAACAAAAAAAAAACAGTGTAAAAATTAAGGAAGAGTTGGACAGAAAAGTAAATAAAATAAAAAGGATGTTAACAGTCAACGCAGTTGGACTATAGTAACAAGGCAAAAGAAACTACAATTAAGAGTTGCATATGAAACCAAGCCAACCCCAAAGTGTAAGCAAGAATCGTGCCACATTCTAAGAACATGATGTGACAGATGTAAGGTAGAATCTAACTATAAAGAGCCATGGATCCTCAAAAACATTTTCTTGCCATAAAATTTGTTTTGAGAAAGTTTCTAAAATCACTGGGACTAAAGCCAGTGAAAAAAATTCTGACTTAATGAAAGTGAAAAGAAAAGGCTCATGCAGAATTCACACATCCTTCGTCTTCCTCATCCCTGAACCAGTTCTGTTTTACTTTGGTTAGTAGATTAGGCTTTTAAGTGAAGAAAAGGTTGGAGAATTCAATAATATCTATTTCCTGATAGAACTATCATAACATCTTACGGAAAAACCCGAACGAACTTTTTAGCCAACCCAATACAAAGAGAAAAAAAAAAACTGTGAAGAAATCTACTATACTTCCCATGTTTTCCCTCTCCTTGATTATTAGTGTTAGTATCATATTTTAACTATACGTGCTGATTACTGGAAGATAATGAAAACATTTGTTTTAGATGATTTGTTTTTACAGAGAATATACAGTAACCAAATCAAAAAAAAGATTCTATTATTGAGGAACAGGAAAGAACATGGGTTCTATTAAATAAAACCTTGCTCTGACAATATGCATCATAATGGAATTCTGCATGTATAAACTAATTATCCTGGAGAAAAATGATCCTTAGGCACCCAGTCTAGTTGACAAATTTAAGAGTTAGTGGACACAATACTAAGAATATATTTCATTCAGAAATAACATTGATATAACACTACTGGAAAGTATAGCTTATAAGCCTGAAATAAACAGCACGCTAAATCAATTTAATTCCCTACTCTTACCAAAGAAAATGTTAACTATAGCAATTTTGCCAAATTGCTGTTATCCACATTCCTCTTTCTGAAGAAAACAAGGTGATGCATTTTGAGCTCCTTTAAGTATAATAAAAATGATATATTAACTGTCTGGAATGCCACCCTCCTCCTTCCAGACACTCATAAACATCCTGATTCTTCAGACAGTTCAAATGTCACCACACCTTGGTGAAAGCATTTCATGACTCCCTCAAGCACACTCTCCTCTGTGCTCCTCCAGTGCTCTGGACATCTCAAACACATACGATACCAGGGCTGTTTACACGTTTCCCACCCCTCTAGATTCCAGGCCCTTGTTTTATTCATAGTTGTATCCCCTATCCTAAAACCATCTAATATAATGGCAAGCATATTTATAGTCACTACTCCAATGTTTAATAATGGTCTGCATTCACCTGCTCTTGGACCATCTTGTATGTGGGTCTTATTACAGAGACCACATCCTTGAAAAATACAGGTAGAATTTTATTTTAATGTATACCCTTATTCCTATACTACGCTCCAGTTACAAGCTATTTGTTATTCCTTGAATGTGCAATGAATGGCACGATAGAGTCTGGCACACAGCGTTCCTACTGACTAAAAGCTATTACCCATTTCCATACCTTGTTCCTCTGGCCAACAACTGCTCAGCTAGAAAGCACCAACCTGAAATAGCCTCCCGAGTAAAACTGATAACTCTCTCCACTGTACAGATTCCCATAGCAATACCTATAAAGCTTTATTACACAACATTATTTCCCTAAATTTACAACTGGTTTATACCTAATAAATATATAATTAGTCTCTATTCTATGCACATTTTGCTATTAGGTCACCTCAGAGGATATACTAGAATACCCCATTGCTCAAACCTAAAAACTACATATAGAGCTTCACTGACTTTTTTTTTAATGGCCTGGTGAAGAGAAAAAAGGTAAAATTATTTCAGTCGTGCCCTATGAGGACTTCAATTACATGTCTGATGTATTACAGGAATCCCAAAATTAGTTTTTGAGGAGAATCTTGCCCTTGCCCTTGAGTACTCACTTCACATCTCTAGCTCACCTTACCTGCTTCTACTGAACTGCACTGTGCCCTGACACTGCAGCACAAAGACCAAATAAATGTGTCACTGATGATACTACAAGGGTGCTGTTCACTACTTTATATAGCAGCTTCTTTATGAGGACTAATGGGGGTAGAAATTGGTTTCACTAACAGGAGGAAAGATGATTTCTCAGCGAATGGCATTACTCTTATAATCAGTATTTTCTTCTTTAGATTGGCTTAGATAATTCCTAAGGCCCATTCCAGTTACAAAATTTATATTTCTATTAACTATCTTCTTTTATATCTATCATCACACTCCATTCATTCTTTCAACATGAGAAAGGAAAAAAAATACAGTATTCAAAGTATGGCAAAAATATGGACTAATCCTATGACCATTCACTTACAAAATGTTCTGTCATGGATAGCTGGCATTTTAGGGGGCTCTCCAGCATCTAAACTACCTTCCTATGGTTGAAGAATCCTCCACCTTATGAGAGAGAACCACTACCTGAAACTAAAGAAACTGAAAACACCAGCTATTTGCTTTCCAAACCTTCCTTGCAATTGCGACAAGAACATAAGATCTGGGTTTTCCCAGTCAGACACACCAAGGAAAGGAGGAGGTAGAGGCAGGAGAGGAGGAAGCAACAGCTGCAGCAGCAAGGACCACAGCAACCCATTCTGGGGAGGCTGGGGGTAAGAGCAAAGGCTAATTAAATCCAGTTTAAGCTCACTCATCCTTCTTTAATCCAGTTTTACAAGGGAGCACCGGCAGCAGTTTGAGGACCATCTGTTGCCTCTTGCCAGTGAGAGAGCACACACAGTGGTAAGCACGCCACCTGACAGCGGTGCCCTCACCGGACCAGGTCTGTGGTACGATTTGTAGCAGAGGTCCTGGATGTAGATTCCAAGCTTGGTAATTCTACCATTTATGAAATTCTATGAGTAAGCCAACATCCTCTTTAAAGATATTTTTTCTGTTTAAAGTAGAAGGGTTTCTATTGCTTAAAACTATGAACACTAACACACATTTTTAGATCCAAACACCATCACTTAAAAGTTCAGACAAAGTCACTTCAACTCTTGTCCCAACAAAGCCTCATATCTTAGACCTCCCCTCACCTCTGCTATCTTAGAAATGGCATGTTTCAAAAATCTCACAACTCTTCCCTCAATCTACTGTGACTCCTCTCATTAAGGGCCAATGTCAACATTCATGAGAATGACTGGCAGAAAACTGTCAGGCAAATCATATCCTGAACCTTCCACCTGTACACTTACCTAAATCAGTATCTTGATGAAAACTGATATAAAGAGAACAATTTGTGACAGATGGAAAAGCCAACTTAACATCAAAATATGACACTTATGTCACCATAAACAATGAAACAATGAGGCATAAAAGAAAATTCAACTGAACTGTCTGCTTTATCTACGCATTTATAACTTCAAAATCCAATAATCACCAATACATAATGACCATGAGATAACCAGTTCTTGAATATTCAGAAACCAGAATTGTACACATAATTAACAGTTATGGTATGGCCTGAATGTTCCCCTGCCCCCCAAGATCATATGTTGAAATCCTAACTCCCAAGGTGATGGTATTAGGAGGTACGGCCTCTGGGGTGATTAGGTCATGAGGTTGGAGCCCTCGTGAATGGAATTAATGCCCTTATTTAAAAGGCCCAAGAAAGCTCCCTTGCCCCCTCTACCATGTGCAGTTACAGTGGAAAAAACAGCCGACTAGGAAGCAGGCCCTCCCCTGACACCAAACCTGCCAGTGCCTTGATCTTGGACATCATAACCTTCAGAACTGTGAGAAATAAATTTCTGTTGTTTATAAGCCACCAGTTATGGTATACTGTTATAGAAGCCCAAACGGACTAATACCAGTTACCTTAAGCACAATGTTTCTTAGATTATGCACACGCTTCCCCACACAAACACACTAATAAAAATAACAACAACATTAATACCACCACCATCAACAACAGCAGCAGCATCAACAGCATGAAACACCTAAAGCATAAATTTTTTTAACCCTGGCAGCATTTGAGAATGACCTGAAAAACTCATTAAAAATATCAGTAACTTGGGTTCCTCCATCAGAGATTCTCATTAAATTGGTCTGGATTGGGGCCCAGGCATCAATATTGTCTAAAAGCTCCCAAAGGAATGTTAGTGCACTCAGACAGGGTTTAGAAAGGGTAAAGAGGAGTCTGACTTTCTCAAGCACCTGTTTATCCACAGCACTCTGTTCCTGTACAGGTGGTGTTAATGTGTTTAAATCATTAACCAGCTGACCCTAAATATTAACTAATAATTAGCCTCAGTTGGTACTCACGCCTTAAGCTGTGGAAGACCACAAAAGGAAACAAAGTACCAAACGAATTCCTTCCCACACACAACACTTCCGTATTTCTTTCAAAAGTTTTATAATTTAAGAAATGGTATTTTGAAAGTTCACAATTACTGTTTAAAATTCTACTAAGAATAAACATACAAAAATCTGTGAGGATAAAATGAATTTTCAAATTTCTTCTAAAACTTCTCAAGCTTTTGGCATCCAATTCTTTATATATATATGGTGGCAACTCTTCATTGGAGGTTTTAATTTGTTAATTCATTCAATATATTACAGACAGGGTCTCATTTTACTTATAAGATACAATAAATATCCTTATAAAACTTTTGTCTTCAGTTTAGATGTTGCCAAAATGGTAAAAGACAGATTATGTTAGGCTAGCAAGAAATTTTCATCAAAATGTGTAATATAAATGGTATAGTTACCTTGACATTGTGTTACTTTGACATTGGTTGACTTGCATCTACCCTTAGCTATGCTAAATAAAGTCTGAAATGATCACAAAACTAATGTTTTTTCTAAATAATTAAGGCTTTTTACTTTTTCCTTCATGCAGGTTCAGTCCAGTAAAAGATCAATATTTAAAAAGCTGTCATCCACTCTTGCCACTTTTATTCAGCATACTTTTGAAAGTCCTAGCCATGGCAATCAGAAAAAAATAAATAAATAAAAAGAATTCAAATTGGAAAAGAAGTAAAACTGTCACTGTTTGCAAATGACATGATACTATACATAGAAAATCCTAAAGATGCTACCAGAAAACTACTAGAGCTCATCAATGAATTTTAGTCAAGTTGCAGGATACAAAATTAATACACAGAAATCTCTTTCATTCCTGTACACTAACAAGAAAAGATCAGAAAGAGAAATTAAAGAAACAATCCCATTTACCATCATATCAAAAAAAATAAAATACCTAGGAATAAACCTACCTAAGGAGACAAAACACCCGTACTCCAAAAACTGTTAAGACGCTAATGAAAGAAATCAAAGATGACACAAACAGATGGAAAGATATACCATGTTCTTAGACTGGAAAAATCAATATTGTGAAAATGAGTATACTACCCAAGGCAATCTACAGATCCAATGCAATCCCTATCAAATTACCAATGGCATTTTCCACAGAACTAAAACAAAAAAATCTTAAAATTTGTATGGAGACACAAAAGACTCCAAATAGCCAAAACAATCTTGAGAAACAAAAACAGACCTGGAGGAATCAGGCTTGCTGGCTTCAGACTATACTACACAGCTACAGTCATCAAAACAGTATGGTACTGGCACAAAAACAGAAATATAGATCAATGGAACAGGATAGAAAGCCCAGAAATAAACCCTCGCACCTATGGCCAACTAATCTACGACAAAGGAGGCAAGATGATACAATTGAAGAAAGACAGTCTTTTCAACAAATGGTGCTGGGAAAACCAGACAGCTACATGTAAAAAAAAAAAAAAAAAAAAGATTAGAACATTATTTAACACCATACACGAAAATAAACTCAAAATGGATTAAAGACCTAAATGTAAGACTGGACACTATAAAACTCTTTAGAGGAAAACATAGGCAGAACACTCTTAGACATAAATCACAGCAATATCTTTTTTGGGCCGTCTCCTAGAGTAATGGAAATAAAAACAAAAATAACAAATGGACCTAATTAAACTCAAAAACTTTTGCACAGCAAAGGAAACCACAGACAAAACAAAAAAGACAACCCACAGAATGGGAGAAAATATTTTGCAAACAGTGCGACTGACCACGGATTAGTCTCCAAAATTTATAAACAGCTCATGCAGCTCTATATCAAAAAAAAAAAAAAAAAGAAAAAAGAAAAAAAACTCAATCAAAAAAATGGGCAGAAGACCTAAATAAACACTTGTCTAAAGAATACATACAGGGGCTTCCCTGGTGGCGCAGTGGTTGAGAATCTGCCTGCTAATGCAGGGGACATGGGTTCGAGCCCTGGTCTGGGAAGATCCCACATGCCGCGGAGCAACTAGGCCCGTGAGTCACAACTACTGAGCCTGCGCGTCTGGAGCCTGTCCTCCACAACAAGAGAGGCTGCGATAGTGAGAGGCCCGCGCACCGCAATGAAGAGTGGCCCCCACTTGCCACAACTAGAGAAAGCCCTCGCACAGAAACGAAGACCCAACACAGGCAAAAATTAATTAATTAATTAAAAAAAAGAATACACACAGATGGCCAGTAGGCACATGAAAAGATGCTCAACATTGGTAATTATTAGAGAAATGCATATCAAAACTACTATGAGATATCACCTCACACCAGTCAGATTGGCCATCATCAAAAAATCTACAAACAATAAATGCTAGAAAGGGTGTGAAGAAAAAGGAACTCTCCTACACTGTTGGTGAGATGTAAACTGGTACAGCCACTATGGAGAACATTATGGAGGTTCCTTAAAAAACTAAAAATAGAGATACCATATGATCCAGTAATCCCATTCCTGGGCATATATCCAGAGAAAAACATGGTTCAAAAGGATGCATGCGCCCCAGTGTTCACTGTAGCACTGTTTACAATAGCCAAGACATGGAAGCAACCTAAATGTCCATCAGCAGATGAATGGATAAAGATTTGGTACATATATACAATGGAATATTACTCAGCCATTAGAAAGAATGAAATAATGTCATTGGCAGCAACATGGATGGACCTGGAGATTATCATACTAAGTGAAGTAAGTCACATACAGAAAAACAAGTATCTTATGATAATGCTTATATGTGGAATCTAAAAATTAAAAATGATACAAATGAACTTATTTACAAAACAGACTCACAGACTTAGAGAACAGTTACCAGCAGGGAGGGATAGATTGGGAGTTTGGGATTGACATGTACACACTGCTATATTTAAAATAGATAACCAACAAGGACCTACTGTATAGCACAGAGAACTCTGTTCAATATTCTGCAATAACCTAAATGGGAAAAGAATTTGAGAAAGAACAGATACATGTACACAAATAACTGAATCATTTTGCTGTATACCTGAAACTAACACAACATTGTTAATCCACTAGGCTCCAATATAAAATAAAGATTTAAAAAAATAAATAAGAACAAAAAGCTGTCATGCCTTAAACAAAACTGCATTACTCAAAAAACAATTGGTAATTCTGAATTTTCCCCTGGGAAAACTGGTAGACTTCTAAGAGTTTAAACACTCCTGAAAATAAAAGCCATCACTCATTACCATCTTTTTCAAATCCATATAAATCAGCAGAAAAAAGTTGGTAATCCTACTCAGATACCCACAGTAGGCAGACATGCCCCAAAGCCAACCCTTCTTTTATGTATGTGTGGGGGCATCATTAAGATTCTTTGACAAAATTAGTGACTCAGTTTCTGCCCAAGACCCCAAGAGTCAGAGTGAAATAGCATCTAGAGGATGAACAATCTTCTGATACTGGTGCTAAATTTAGAGCTACCTGGGTACTACCTAGCACTTAAAGTTACCTCCAATTTCACCTTGAGGTCAAACAGGTCAAAAGAATAAACGTCAAGATAACTACCAAAAACAAAACAAATAATTATTTAAAACTTAAAAATAAAAAAGCACCATAAACATCTATTTTAAATGTATTCTCCAGTTAGAAAAGGAGCTAAGTAAAAGGATTATTATTTTAAGTAGGCCTGTTTCACAAGGATTTAGTTGCAAAAGAATTTAAAGTGATGGGTGAAAAATTAATTTGTTAATAAACTCTAAACAAATACTACTTTAAAAGGTGAACAGTATGTTTCAGCAGGCAATTCATTAATCTACCAGAAGTGGAAAGCAGGTGAAGGAGAAAAAGGACAAAATCATCTGAAAGCTACAGAATAAACTTTTCTTAAATTGAAATAACTGAGAAAAGGAAAATGGCACTAGACTAGTAATTAATCTCTAACCCAACTCTCAAATTTCATCAAATTAAAACTCTAGTATATATTTTAAAAACTCTTGGTTGGGGGAGCTACTTAGAGTCTCACCCTACTTCACATCCCCCAAAACAATTGAAGAATTAAATATGAAGTATGGTACGAGAGGAGGCAATCAGTACAGGGAGCAAACCGCACTGGTAATGTTCTACTGCTTAGCTTATATAGTAGGCACAGTGCTCATTATGTTATTCTTTTTATCTTCTTGTAGGTATGAAATATAAGTATGTGAGTGATTTAAAATGCACAGCAAACTAAACCATAAAGAAAAAAAGAAGAGAGGAAAGCAAGCTGAACATACTTAACTCTCCTTAATACTGGAAAGAGTGGAATATAAGAATCATAAAAGAAAGAAATAGCAAATTAAATACTGGGGTGGGAGTGGGCAGGAAAGCTTATAAAGTCTGTCTCTGGCAATACAGCAGACTGTAAGTCCAGAGAAGGCTTTCTATTATAAAACACCTGAAAATGATAAACTACAAAAATAATATTTTAAGTACATGTCTACGACCATAGAAAATTAAGGAAATATTTTGAGCACAGCAAAAAGAAAGGAAAAATCCAGAGAAGTAATGCAGCACTGAAAGAGAGACAGTCTCTGTAATCTACACAAGGTAGCACCCACAGATGAGGGATTACACACAGTACCAGAAACCCCAACTTGAACATTCTCAGTGGGTAAGCTAAAAGGAACACACACACACACACACACACACACACAAACACACAGACAGAAAGAGAGAAAGAAGGAAATGGTAGGAATACCTGACTGTATGAAGAGATAATTAATGAACATGAAGATAATTCCAGATAACCTCTTTAGTGTTAAATACAAAGGGAAAAAAAATGGATTCATGAAAGACAGGTTATCATAAAAAAACATGGCAGAGTGAGGAAAACAGAATTCTACTTAGAGTTCTAAAAGAAAACAATGGGGCAAATGCAATTATTTGAAGAGAATTTTCTACAACTGATGAAAGACATCAGCCCACAGAATCCAGAAACCCAACGAATCCCAAATAGCATAATAAGAAACAAAAATCTACACAAATTATACTTAAACTGTGATCAGGAATGATAATAAGAATAACAGATTATTTCAACAACAAAGAATGCCAATGGACAGTAGAATGATGCCATCAACATGATGAAATCTATTGACCTAGAATGAAGACATATCAGACAAACAAAGCCTGAGAGAGTCAGCTACCAACACACCTTCACTAATGTAAATTCTAAACATTCCGAAAAATTATCTCACCTGGAAGGTCTAATATGCAAGATGGCATGATAAATCTAAATTTTAAAAATTTCTAGTGAGTTACAAACAACGAAGTAGAACTTAATGATAATGATATTTATATAAGCCAGGAAAGTAATAAACAGAGGTCAAGTGTACTAAGAATTTCATAAGTATATGTGCTAAAAAATTCCTAGGGTATCTTCAAAAAGGACAGAATGTGTACAATTTGCACAGTAGTAGAGGGGAAAAACTGAAGGACAAAATATAATCAACATGAAAAAAGCCAAGAAAGAACAGAGAAAGAAACAGAAATGGGAAGGACAAACAGAAAGCTCAAAATAAGATGTCAGAAATGAAGTGAAATATATTAGTAATTACGATAAGCACAAATGGACTAAAAGCTTCAGTAGAAGACAAATTGTAATGGTGGACTTAAAAATCAAACCACAAGCTACTTAAAGCTTAAAAAAGAAATACCTAGAAAACAAACGCACAGAAAATTTAAAAACAGAAAACTATTTATCAGGCAAAAACTAACTGAAAGAAAGTACATGTAGTTAGTAATAACAAACAAAATAGACTTTTAAGTCAAACTGCATTAGTAATAAATTCAGTCCCTAAATAATAGTATGAGGTACATCAGGAAGATAATTCTCTATATACGTACACTTCAAAACAGTCTCAAAGCACCTTTTTAAAACGCAAAATGGGCAGATCTATAGAAAGAAACTGTCAAGATTTTTAACACACTTCTCTCAGCAACAGATAAATCAAACAGACTCAAAAATCAGTTAGGAATTATAAGATTTCAACAGAACAAACATGCTTCATTTAATCCCAGCAAGATTTAATTAGAATCTGAGAAGCTGACGTTAATATTCATTTGAAAAATCAAAGACTAGAGTTGCCAAAACAATTTTGAAAATGGAAAACAACCTGGAGAACTCATACTAATTGCTTTCAAGACTTACTATCTTTACTACAGTAATCAAGAGAGCATATTACTGACAAAACAATGGACACAAAGATCAAATGAACAGAGTCCAGAAATAGACCCACATATTTGGTTGTTAATAAAGATACAAAGACAAGTCAATGGAGGGCAGTCTGTTCAACAAATGATCCTGGAACAATTGGATATTCACATGCCAAAAGATGTACTTCAATCACACCACATACAAAAATTAACTCAAGATGGAGGAGGAGCTTCAAGATGGCGGAAGAGTAAGACGTGGAGATCACCTTCCTCTCCACAAATACATGAGAAATACATCTACATGTGGAACAGCTCCTACAGAACACCTACTGAACGCTGGCAGAAGACCTCAAAACTCCCAAAAAGAAAGAAACTCCCCACGTACCTGGGTAGGGTAAAAGAAAAAAGAAAAAAGAGACAAAAGAATAGGGACCTGCACCAGAGGGAGGGAACCGTGAAGGAGGAAAGGTTTCCACACACTAGGAAGCCCCTTCGCGGGCGGAGACTGCGGGTGGCAGAGGGGGGAAGCTTCGGAGCCACAGAGGAGAGCGCAGCCACAGGGGTGCGGAGGGCAAAGCGGAGAGATTCCCGCACAGAGGAGCGGTGCCGACCAGCACTCACCAGCCCGAGAGGCTTGTCTGCTCAGCCGCCGGGGCGGGCGGGGGCTGGGAGCTGAGGCTCGGGCTTCAGAGGTCGGATCGCAGGGAGAGGACTGGGGTTGGCAGCGTAAACACAGCCTGAAGGGGACTAGTGCGCCACGGCTAGCCGGGAAGGACTCCGGGAAAAGGTCTGGAACTGCCGAAGAGGCAAGAGACTTTTTCTTGCCTCCTTGTTTCCTGGTACGCTGCTTAAAGAGCGCTGCTTAAAGGAGCTCCAGAGACGGGCGTGAGCCGCGGCTATCAGCGCAGACCCCAGAGACGGGCATGAGACGCTAGGGCTGCTGCTGCCGCCACCAAGATGCCTATGTGCAAGGACAGGTCACTATCCACACCGCCCATCCAGGGAGGCTGTGCAGCCCGCCACTGCCAGGGTCCCGTGATCCAGGGACAACTTCCCCGGGAGAACACATGGCATGCCTCAGGCTGTTGCAATGTCATGCCAGCCTCTGCTGCCGCAGGCTTGCCCCGCATTCCGTACCCCTCCCTCCCCCCAGCCTGAGTGAGCCAGAGCCCCCAAATCAGCTGCTCCTTTAACCCCGTCCTGTCTGAGCGAAGAACAGACGCCCTCAGGCGACCTACACGCAGAGGCAGGGCCAAATCCAAAGCTGAATCCCAGGAGCTGTGCGAACAAAGAACAGAAAGGGAAATTTCTCCCACCAGCCTGAGGAGCAGCGGATTAAATCTCCACAGTCAACTTGATGTACCTGCATCTGTGGAATACCTGAATAGACAACGAATCATCCCAAATTGAGGAGTGGACTTTGGGAGCAATGATATATATATTTTTCCCTTTTTCTCTTTTTTGTGACTGTGTATGTGTATGCTTCTGTGTGTGATTTTGTCTGTATAGCTTTCCTTTTACCATTTGTCCTAGGGTTCTGTCTCTCCGTTTTTTTGTTTGTTTCTTTTTTAGTACAGTTTTCAGCACTTATCATTGGTGGATTTATTTTTTGGTTTAGTTGTTCTCTCTTTTTAATCAGTTAAAAAAAATTTTTTTTAATACTTATTTTTTGTTTTTTATTTTAATAACTATTTTATTTTATCTTTTTCTTTCGTTCTTTTTTTTTTTCTCCCTTTTATTCTGAGCCATGTGGATGACAGGCTCTTGGTGCTCCAGCCAGGCGTCAGGACTGTGCCTCTGAGATGGGAGAGCAAAGTTCAGGACATTGGTCCACCAGAGACCTCCCAGCTCCATGTAATATCAAATGGCGAAAATCTCCCAGAGATCTCCATCTCAACGCCAAGACCCAGCTTCACTCAACGAACAGCAAGCTACACTGCTGGACATCCTATGCCAAACAACTAGCAAGACAGGAACACAACCCCACCCATTAGCAGAGAGGCTGCCTAAAATCATAATAAGGTCACAGACACCCCAAAACACACCACCAGATGTGGACCTGCCCACCAGAAAGACAAGATCCAGCCTCATCCACCAGAACACAGGCACCAGTCCCCTCCACCAGGAAGCCTACACAACCAACTGAACCAACCTTAGCCACTGGGGGCACACACCAAAAACAACGGGAACTACGAACCTGCAGCCTGCGAAAAGGAGACCCCAAACACAGTAAGTTAAGCAAAATGAGAAGACAAAGAAACAACAGATGAAGGAGCAAGGTAAAAACCCACCAGACCAAACACCTGAAGAGAAAATAGGCAGTCTACCTGAAAAAGAATTCAGAATAATGATAGTAAAGATGATCCAAAATCTTGGAAATAGAATGGAGAAAATACAAGAAACGTTTAACAAGGACCTAGAAGAACTAAAAGGTAAACAAACAATCATGAACAACACAATAAATGAAATTAAAAATTCTCTAGAAGGGATCAACAGCAGAATAACCGAGGAAGAAGAATGGATAAGTGACCTGGAAGATAAAATAGTGGAAATAACTACTGCAGAGCAGAATAAAGAAAAAAAGAATGAAAAGAACTGAGGACAGTCTCAAGAGACCTCTGGGACAATACTAAACGCACCAACATTCGAATTATAGGGGTGCCAGAAGAAGAGAAAAAGAAAGAGACTGAGAAAATATTTAAAGAGATGATAGTTGAAAACTTCCCTAATATGGGAAAGGAAATAGTTAATCAAGTCCAGGAAGCACAGAGAGTCCCATACAGGATAAGTCGAAGGAGAAACACACCAAGACACATATCAGTCAAACTATCAAAAATTAAATACGAAGAAAAAATATTAAAAGCAGCAAGAGAAAAACAACAAATAACACACAAGGGAATCCCCATAAGGTTAACAGCTGATCTTTCAGCAGAAACTCTGCAAGACAGAAGGGAGTGGCAGGACATATTTCAAGTGATGAAGGAGAAAAACCTACAACCAAGATTACCCAGCAAGGATCTCATTCAGATTTGACAGAGAAATTAAAACCTTAACAGACAAGCAAAAGCTAAGAGAATTCAGCACCACCAAACAGCTTTACAACAAATGCTAAAGGAACTTCTCTAGGCAGGAAACACAAAAGAAGGAAAAGACCTACAATAATAAACCCAAAACAATTAAGAAAATGGTAATAGGAACATACATATCGATAATTACCTTAAATGTAAATGGATTAAATGCTCCAAACAAAAGACAGACTGGCGGAATGGATACAAAAACAAGACCCGTATATATGCTGTCTACAAGAGACCCACTTCAGACCTAGGGACACATACAGACTGAAAGTGAGGGGATGGAAAAAGATATTCCATGCAAATGGAAATCAAAAGAAAGCTGGAGTAGCAATTCTTATATCAGACAAAATAGACTTTGAAACAAAGACTATTACAAGAGACAAAGGACACTACATAATGATCAAGGGATCAATCCAAGAAGATATAACAATCGTAAATATTTATGCACCCAACGTAAGAGCACCTCAATATATAAGGCAAACACTAACAGCCATAAAAGGGGAAATCGCCAGTAACACAATCACAGTAGGGGAATTTAACACCCCACTATCACCAATGGACAGATCATCCAAAATGAAAATAAATAAGGAAACACAAGCTTTAAATGATACATTAAACAAGATGAACTTGATATTTATAGGACAACCCTCCAAAAACAACAGAATACACTTTCTTCTCAAGTGCTCATGGAACATTCTCCAGGATAGATCACATCCTGGGTCACAAATCAAGCCTTGGTAAATTTAAGAAAATTGAAATCGTATCAAGTATCTTTTCTGACCACAGTGCTATGAGACTACATATCAATACAGAAAAAAAACTGTAAAAAATACAAACACACGGAGGCTAAACAATGCACTACTTAATAATCAAGAGTTCACTGAAGAAATCAAAGAGGAAATCGAAAAATACATACAGGGGTTGGTGGCGTGAACACAGCCTGAAAGGGCTAGCGCACCACAGCTAGCCGGGAGGGAGCCCGAGAAAAAGTCTGCAGCTGCTGAAGAGGCAAGAGACTTTTTCTTGCCTCTTTGTTTCACGCGCGCAAGGAGAGGGGATTCAGAGCGCCGCTTAAATGAACTCCAGAGACGGGCGCGAGCCGCGGCTATCACTGTGGACCCCAGAGGCGGGTGCGAGCCACGGCTATCAGCGCGGACCCCAGAGACGGGCGTGAGCCGCGGTTATCAGCGCGGACCCCAGAGACGGGCATGAGACGCTAAGGCTGCTGCTGCCGCCACCAAAAAGCCTGTGTGCGAGCAGAGGTCACTCTCCAAACCGCCCCTCCCGGGAGCCAGTGCAGCCCGCCACGGCCAGGCTCCGGTGATCCGGGGACAACTTCCCCGGGAGAGCGCACGGCGCGCCTCAGGCTGCTGCAACGTCACGCCAGCTTCTGCCGCCGCAGGCTCGCCCCGCCTCCTCCGTACCGCTCCCTCCCCCCGGCCTGACAGAGCCAGAGCCCCTGAATCAGCTGCTCCTTTAACCCCGTTCTGTCTGGGCGGGGAACAGACGCCCTCAGGCGACCTACATGCAGAGGCGGGTCCAAATCCAAAGCTGAACCCCGGGAGCTGTACGAACAAAGAAGAGAAAGGGAAATCTCTCCCAGCAGCCTCAGAAGCAGCGGATTAAAGCTCCACAAACAACTTGATGTGCCTGCATCTGTTGAATACCTGAATAGACAACGAATCATCCCAAACTTAGGAGGTGGACTTTGGGAGAAGGATATATTAATTTTTCCCCTTTTCCTTTTTTTGTGTATATGTGTACGCTTCTGGGTGAGATTTTGTCTGTATAGCTTTGCTCTGTTAGTCCTAGGGTTAGGTCTGTCCTTTTTTTTTTTTTTTTTTTTTTTTTTACTTAAAAAAATTTTTTTTCCCCTAATAAATGTTTTCTTAATAATTTTTTCCTTATTTTCTATTTTTAAAAATTATTTTTAATTTTTTAATAAGTTGTTTCATATTTTTTATAAAAAATAAAAATTTTTTCTTAATAAATTTTTTTCTTAATTTTTTATTATAAAAAATTCATCTATTTTTAAAAATCAAAATAAATTTTTTTCTTAATAAATTTATTCTTAATTTTTTTATTTTTTATTATAATAGTTTTATTTTATTTTACCCTCTTTCTTTCTTTCTTTCCTTCTATTTTTTCTCCCTTTTATTCTGAGCCGTGTGGATGAAAGGCTCTTGGTGCTCCAGCCAGGCATCAGGGCTGTGCCTCTGAGGTGGGAGAGCCAACTTCAGGACACTGGTCCACAAGAGACCTCCCAGCTCCACGTAATACCAAACGGCGAAAATCTCTCACAGATCTCCATCTCAACATCAAGACCCAGCTTCACTCAACGACCAGCAAGCTACAGTGCTGGACACCCTATGCCAAACAACTAGCAAGACAGGAACACAGCCCCATCCATTAACAGAGAGGCTGCCTAAAATCATAATAAGGCCACAGACACCCCAAAACACACCACCAGACGTGGACGTGCCCACCAGAAAGACAAGATCCAGCCTCATCCACCAGAACACAGGCACTAGTCCCTTCCACCAGGAAACCTACACAACCCACTGAACCAACCTTAGCCACTGGGGACAGATACCAAAAACAATGGGAACTACGAACCTGCAGCCTGTGAAAAGGAGACCCCAAACACAGTAAGAGAAGCAAAATGAGAAGACAGAAAAACACACAGCAGATGAAGGAGCAGGGTCAAAACACACCAGACCTAACAAATGAAGAGGAAATAAATAGGTAGTCTACCTGAAAAAGAATTCAGAATAATGATAGTAAGGATGATCCAAAATCTTGGAAATAGAATAGACAAAATGCAAGAAACATTTAACAAGGACGTAGAAGAACTAAAGAGGAACCAAGCAACGATGAAAAGCACAATAAATGAAATTAAAAACACTCTAGATGGGATCAATAGCACAATAACTGAGGCAGAAGAACGGATAAGTGACCTGGAAGATAAAATGGTGGAAATAACTACTGCAGAGCAGAATAAAGAAAAAAGAATGAAAAGAACTGAGGACAGTCTCAGAGACCTCTGGGACAACATTAAACGCACCAACATTCGAATTACAGGGGTCCCAGAAGAAGAAGAGAAAAAGAAAGGGACTGAGAAAATATTTGAAGAGATGATAGTTGAAAACTTCCCTAATATGGGAAAGGAAATAGTGAATCAAGTCCTGGAAGCACAGAGAGTCCCATACAGGATAAATCCAAGGAGAAACACACCAAGACACATATTAATCAAACTATCAAAAATTAAATGTAAAGAAAACATATTAAAAGCAGCAAGGGAAAAACAACAAATAACACACAAGGGCATCCCCATAAGGTTAACAGCTGATCTTTCAGCAGAAACTCTGCAAGCCAGAAGGGAGTGGCAGGATATACTTAAAGTGATGAAAGGGAAAAACCTACAACCAAGATTACTCTACCCAGCAAGGATCTCATTCAGATTTGATGGAGAAATTAAAACCTTTACAGACAAGCAAAAGCTGAGAGAGTTCAGCACCACCAAACCAGCTTTACAACAAATGCTAAAGGAACTTCTCTAGGCAAGAAACACAAGAGAAGGAAAACACCTACAATAACAAACCCAAAACATTTAAGAAAATGGGAATAGGAACATACATATCGATAATTACCTTAAATGTAAATG
Organism: Eubalaena glacialis; assembly: GCF_028564815.1. NCBI lineage: Eukaryota > Metazoa > Chordata > Mammalia > Artiodactyla > Balaenidae > Eubalaena > Eubalaena glacialis. The sequence continues at coordinate 107,272,627 of NC_083726.1, read as the reverse complement.
GATTAAATGCTCCCACCAAAAGACACAGACTGGCTGAATGGATACAAAAACAAGACCCATATATATGCTGTCTACAAGAGACCCACTTCAGACCTAGAGACACATACAGACTGAAAGTGAGGGGATGGAAAAAGATATTCCATGCAAATGGAAATCAAAAGAAAGCTGGAGTAGCAATTCTCATATCAGACAAAATAGACTTTAAAACAAAGACTATTACAAGAGACAAAGAAGGACACTATATAATGATCAAGGGATCGATCCAAGAGGAAGGTATAACAATTGTAAATATTTATGCACCCAACATAGGAGCACCTCAATACATAAGGCAAATACTAACAGCCATAAAAGGGGAAATTGACAGCAACACAATCATAGTAGGGGACTTTAACACCCCACTTTCACCAATGGACAGATCATCCAAAATGAAAATAAATAAGGAAGCACAAGCTTTAAATGATACATTAAACAAGAAGGACTTAATTGATATTTATAGGACATTCCACCCAAAAACAACAGAATACACATTTTTCTCAAGTGCTCATGGAACATTCTCCAGGATAGATCATATCTTGGGTCACAAATCAAGCCTTGGTAAATTTTAAAAAATTGAAATCCTATCAAGTATCTTTTCCGACCACAACGCTATGAGACTAGATATCAATTACAGGAAAAGATCTGTAAAAAATAAAAACACATGGAGGCTACACAACACACTACTTAATAACGAAGTGATCACTGAAGAAATCAAAGGGGAAATCAAAAAATACCTAGAAACAAATGACAATGGAGACACGACGATCCAAAACCTATGGGATGCAGCAAAAGCAGTTCTAAGAGGGAAGTTTATAGCAATACAAACCTACATCAAGAAACAGGAAACTTCTCGAATAAACAACCTAACCTTGCACCTAAAGCAATTAGAGAAAGAAGAACAAAAAAACCCCAAAGCTAGCAGAAGGAAAGAAATCATAAAGATCAGATCAGAAATAAATGAAAAAGAAATGAAGGAAACAATAGCAAAAATCAATGAAATTAAAAGCTGGTTCTTTGAGAAGATAAACAAAATTGATAAACCATTAGCCAGACTCATCACAAGAAAAAGGGAGAAGCCTCAAATCAATAGAATTAGAAATGAAAAAGGAGAAGTAACCACTGACACTGCAGAAATACAAACGATCATAAGAGATTACTACAAGCAACTCTATGCCAATAAAATGGACAACCTGGAAGAAATGGACAGATTCTTAGAAATGCACAACCTGCTGAGACTGAACCAGGAAAAAATAGAAAATATGAACAGACCTATCACAAGCACTGAAATTGAAACTGTGATTAAAAATCTTCCAACACACAAAAGCCCAGGACCAGATGGCTTCACAGGCGAATTCTATCAAACATTTAGAGAAGAGCTAACACCTATCCTTCTCAAACTCTTCCAAAATATTGCAGAGGCAGGAACACTCCCCAACTCATTCTACGAGGCCACCATCACCCTGATACCAAAACCAGACAAAGATGTCACAAAGAAAGAAAACTACAGGCCAATATCACTGATGAACATAGATGCAAAAATCCTCAACAAAATACTAGCAAACAGAATCCAACAGCACATTAAAAGGATTATACACCATGATCAAGTGGGGTTTATTCCAGGAATGCAAGGATTCTTCAATATACGCAAATCAATCAACGTGATACATCATATTAACAAATTGAAGGAGAAAAACCATATGATCATCTCAATAGATGCAGAGAAAGCTTTCGACAAAATTCAACACCCATTTATGATAAAAGCCCTGCAGAAAGTAGGCATAGAGGGAACTTTCCTCAACATAATAAAGGCCGTATATGACAAACCCACAGCCAACATTGTCCTCAATGGTGAAAAACTGAAACCATTTCCACTAAGATCAGGAACAAGACAAGGTTGCCCACTCTCACCACTATTATTCAACATAGTTTTGGAAGTGTTAGCCACAGCAATCAGAGAAGAAAAAGAAATAAAAGGAATCCAAATCGGAAAAGAAGAAGTAAAGCTGTCACTGTTTGCAGATGACATGATACTATACATAGAGAATCCAAAAGATGCTACCAGAAAACTACTAGAGCTAATCAATGAATTTGGTAAAGTAGCAGGATACAAAATTAATGCACAGAAATCTCTTGCATTCCTGTATACTAATGATGAAAAATCTGAAAGTGAAATTAAGAAAACACTCCCATTTACCACTGCAACAAAAAGAATAAAATATCTAGGAATAAACCTACCTAAGGAGACAAAAGACCTGTATGCAGAAAGTTATAGAACACTGATGAAAGAAATTAAAGATGATACAAATAGATGGAGAGATATACCATGTTCTTGGATTGGAAGAATCAACATTGTGAAAATGACTCTGCTACCCAAAGCAATCTACAGATTCAATGCAATCCCTATCAAACTACCACTGGCACTTTTCACAGAACTAGAACAAAAAATTTCACAATTTGTATGGAAACACAAAAGACCCCGAATAGCCAAAGCGATCTTGAGAAAGAAAAACGGAGCTGGAGGAATCAGGCTCCCTGAGTTCAGACTATACTACAAAGCTACAGTAATCAAGACAGTATGGTACTGGCACAAAAACAGAAATATAGATCAATGGAACAGGACAGAAAGCCCAGAGATAAACCCATGCACATATGGTCACCTTATCTTTGATAAAGGAGGCAAGAATATACAGTGGAGAAAAGACAGCCTCTTCAATAAGTGGTGCTCGGAAAACTGGACAGCTACATGTAAAAGAATGAAATCAGAACACTCCCTAACATCATACACAAAAATACACTCAAAATGGATTAAATACCTAAATATAAGGCCAGACACTATCAAACTCTTAAAGGGAAACATAGGCAGAACACTCTATGACAAAAATCACAGCAAGATTCTTTTTGACCCACCTCCTAGAGAAAGGGAAATAAAAACAAAAATAAACAAATGGGACCTAATGAAACTTAAAAGCTTTTGCACAGCAAAGGAAACCATAAACAAGACGAAAAGACAACCCTCAGAATGGGAGAAAATATTTACAAATGAAGCAACTGACAAAGGATTAATCTCCAAAATTTACAAGCAGGTCATGCAGCTCAATATCAAAAAAATAAACAACCCAATCCGAAAATGGGCAGAAAACCTAAATAGACGTTTCTCCAAAGAAGATATACAGATGGCCAACAAACACATGAAAGAATGCTCAACATCATTAATCATTAGAGAAATGTAAATCAAAACTGCAATGCGATATCATGTCACACCGGTCAGAATGGCCATCATCAAAAAATCTAGAAACAATAAATGCTGGAGAGGGTGTGGAGAAAAGGAAACCCTCAGACACTGTTGGTGGGAATGTAAATTGATACAGCCACTATGGAGAACAGCATGGAGGTTCCTTAAGAAACTAAAAATAGAACTACCATATGACCCTGCAATCCCACTACTGGGCATATACCCTGAGAAAACCATAATTCAAAAAGAGTCATGTACCAAAATGTTCATTGCAGCTCTATTTACAATAGCCAGGACATGGAAGCAACCTAAGTGTCCATCGACAGATGAATGGATAAAGAAGATGTGGCACATATATACAATGGAATATTACTTAACCATAAAAAGAAACGAAATTTGAGTTATTTGTAGTGAGGTGAATGGACCTAGAGTCTGTCATACAGAGTGAAGTAAGTCAGAAAGAGAAAAACAAATACCATATGCTAACACATATATATGGAACCTGGGAAAAAAAAAAAAAAAAAGGTCCTGAAGAACCTAGGGGCAAGACGGGAATAAAGATGCAGACTTACTAGAGAATAGACTTGAGGACACGGGGAGGGGAAGGTTAAGCTGGGACAAAGTGAGAGAGTGGGAGTGTATATATGGACATATATATACTACCAAATGTAAAACAGATAGCTAGTGGGAAGCAGTTGCAAAGCACAGGGAGATCAGCTCGGTGCTTTGTGACCAGCTAGAAGGGTGGGATAGGGAGGGTGGGAGGGAAAGAGACGTAAGAGGGAAGAGATATGGGGATATGTGTATATGTATAAGTGATTCACTTTGTTATAAGCAGAAACTAACACACCACTGTAAAGCAATTATACTCCAATAAAAATGGTAAAAAAAAAATTAACTCAAAATGGGTCATAGAGTTAAATGTAAAACCTAAAATTTCTAGAAGAAAACACAGGAGAAAAATCGTCGTGACCCTAGATTAGGCAAAGATTTCCAAGATTTGATACTAAAAGCCAAAAGTACAATCCCTAAAAGAAAAAAAACTGATAAAACATAAAATGTCTGCTCTTTGAAAGACGCTGTTAAGACAGTAAAAAGACAAGCCACAGCCTAGGAGAAAAGATTTATCAAACACATACCTGATAAAGGACTTGTACCCAGACTGTATATCAACAACTTTCAAAACTCAACAATAATTAAGAAAAACAATATAAAACTTGGCAAAACATCTGACAGGTATTTCACCCAAGAAAATACACAAATACATTAAACATATATAAAGATGTTCACCATCATTAGCCATTAGAGAAATACAAATTAAAACCACAATGAGATCACAACATATGTATAAGAATGACCTGACGGAAACTGACATTATCAAATGCCAGTGACGATGCAGAACAACTGAAACTCTCATACACTGCTAGCGGGAATAAAAAACGATATAACCACTTCAGGAAATTTTCAGTTTCGTATAAAGTTAATTATAGTTACCACAGAACCCAACAAGCTAACTTCTGGGTATTACCCAAGAATAGGAAGAGAAATGAAAACTTATGTTCACAAAAAAACCTGTCCACGAATGTTTACAGTAGCTTTATTTGTAATTGCCAAAACTGGAAACAACTGATTAATGGACAAACTGTAATACATCAATACAATGGGATACCACTCAGCTACAACAACAACAACAAAAACTACTGATACACACAACATAGATGAATCTCAAATGTATTATGCTGAGTCAAAGAAGCCAGTCTCAAAGAGCTATGTAATATATGATTCCATTTATATGACATTCTGGAAAAGACAAGAGGAACAGAGAACAAATCAGTAATTGTCAGGAGCCAAGGGTGAGGCAAGAAGGTAAGTACAACAGAGCACAAGGAAATTGGAGGGGAGGAGGAGGTGATGATAGAACAGTTCTACATCTTGATTGTGGTGGTGATACTGACAGAGACTCTCTAACTAAACTCCAGCCATGCTCCTGAGTCCCCTCCTCAACTATGCCTCAACCATGGCCTATAAAGACTTGAACAAAACACTAACACAGTTTCACAGCTGCATCCCTAGGATAACTCCAGCCCCTCTTAAAATACCTGCCTGAAAAAACTCAAAGCTGCCAAAAGAATTTACTGTGTGTTCCAGCCAACACCTGAACATAGGGCTTCTGTCTGGCAGGACGTGTGGGAGGGTAAGAGCTTTGGATAAGCAGCAATTAACCAATCCAGATAGTTTCACGTGGACCAATAACAAAAAGCTCCCCTTCCAGCCTCCTGTTATTTATCGCTTCCCTGACTCCACTGAACCCCCTCTCACCCCTTCTCAATGCCTTCATTCTCCCTTTAAAACGCCAGGTCACTGCTGTACAAATTAAAGCCGAGCTCCATTCACGCTGTAATCTTTTCCGTATTGCAGTAATATATTACTGATTAAAATCTGTCCTTACCATTTTAACTAGGGTCCAGCTTTGTTCACCTTTAACAGTACACAACTATATTCATTTGTCAAAATTCATAATACTATACAATAAAAAGGATGAATTTTACTGTATGTAAAATTATACCCCTATTAAAATAAGAAAAACAAACTTTCATAAACAACAACAAAAAGCTTCTGAACCATCAGCAATAATTCACCTCATTAATAGGGCAAAGAAAAATCACATGATCATCTGAAATGCTGAAAAGTCATGACCAACACCAATTCTAGAATTTTTGTTTCTATCAAACTAAACGCATATGTCCTTTCTCTAAAACAGGAATAGGCAAACTATGGCCAGGGGTTCAAATCTGATCATGCCTTGTTTTTGTATGGGCCCATGAGCTAAGAATGGTTTTTACATTTTTTAAGGGTTGTAAGAAAAAAAAAAAAAAAGAAAGAAAAAAGAGAAAGATGCAACAGAGACCATATGTGGCCAACAAAGACTAAAATGTTTACTAACTGGGCCTTTGCAGAAAACATTTGCCCACCCCTTGCTCTAACACCTTGCAAATGTGGTCCATGAACCAACAGCCTCAGAGAAATCTCAGGCTCCACACTAGAACTACTAAATCAGAATCCACGTTGTAATAAGAGAATAAAACTCAAGTATTATCTTTCCTTATAAATGTCTTTGTAACATCAGAAAATACACAGTAAATACATAGTAATCGTAGTATACACAACTCTAGAAAACACCAAGCAGTATTTCTAGGATAAATCTGTAAAGCATTTGGCAAAATGCTCCTAGGTCAATTTGGAAAAACCATCAATTAAATCTCAATCATATTGTGACTCTATTTTCTGAACCCGAAATTATAGCTGACACAGTCCAACACCAAGATAAAATATTTTAAATCATTCTCCCCAGAAAAGTAGTATTCATGCCATTAGCTAAGCATAAAAATTATAAAGACACTCCAAGGTTTTAAAGAAATATTTCCCCAATTATTTCATTCAAACCCTTCCGTTCATCAAAAGAAAAAACAGAATCTGAATTTTCCCAAATCTTTATACGCATGTTATAGCCATTTATCTCAGCCTCCCAGAATGACTTAGAAACGGCCATTCTACAAAGTCTTTCCACAAACTGTTTAATTGAAAATTAGGTACAAGTATTACCTCCAGTCAAACACTGTTGCTGTGTTTCCCCCTGGGAATGAGAGAGAGAGAGAGAAGGAAGGAGCATACCACATATATTGAATAATTTAAATAAAATTACAAATACTGCAAAATACAATCATGATTCTATGATCAAGGGATTTGTATTTGTATCAACACAAATCTCCCTCTTAACAGAAGGCATTCAACAATATGACTGGCAATACTTAGGTCTGGATTTAGGACTCTGTCCCGTTCTGTAAGATCTAACAAATCCTGCAATACTTCTTAAGGCAAATGCTTAAAATATTAACTATAATATACTTTTCAACTACTCCCACCTTGATTATAAAAAACTATTAAGGGACTTCGCTGGTGGCGCAGTGGTTAAGAATCTGCCTGCCAATGCAGGGGACACGGGTTCAAGCCCTGGTCCAGGAAGATTCCACATGCCACAGAGCAACTAAGCCCGTGCGCCGCAACTACTGAAGCCTGCGTGCCTAGAGCCCACGAGCCACAACTACTAAAGCCCGCATACCTAGAGCCTGTGCTCCGCAACAAGAGAAGCCACCGCACTGCAAGGAAGAGTAGCCCCTGCTCGCCACAACTAGAGAAAGCCCACGCACAGCAACGACGACCCAACGCAGCCCAAAATAAATAATAATAAAAATAAATTAATTATAAAAAAATTTAATTTAAAAATACGATTAATTCCAAGGCTGAAATTTCTATTTTTGATTGCTTTGAGGTTAATGAACTAAACTCATTTAAGATGTATACTTATACCTATAGTAAGTTAAATATGAGCTTATACTAATATCTCTAATTCTAATGCACTACCACATGGATCACTGTAGCCTCCTTCCCTTGCTTGTCTGTAACCTCCCACTCCAACAGTAAGACACCTGGTTCCCACCACCTACCACCCATCTTACTTGTTGAATTCTAGTATAGAATCAGAATTGTTAACCACTCCTCTATGGGAAGCAACATTATCAACTTGAGTACACTACTTATGTGCAGTTCCTTTTGCCTTTAGTCTTACAGGTTCCATGCATTTCCAAAGTTACTTAGGACAGTACCTTTTCTCCCCCGTTATATTCAGTGAGATTTTTTTCATACATTTCTAATAGAATTAGATGTTTGGCTCAGTCTGCATTTCATCCTGGGATCCTCCAACCAACTACATGTTTGTTTTTTTAATTTGCACACATTAAGGTTCACTTTCTGCTGTAGAGTTCTATGGGTTTTGACAAATTTACAGTGTGCTCTTTTATGATGCTTCTCATCTTCTATATACATATAACAGCTTACAATTTTACTACTCATTCTTCAGGCAAACATACACATTTCCAAAGTCCTCTTTAATTCTTCTAAACAGAGTACACAGTCTACATGTTTGTAGGCTTATCTCCATGCACATAACACTATTTTCAACCTCTGAGGAGACATTTCAGAAAATTTACTTTCAGATTGCTAACAGTTGTTTGCTCATGGTTAGGCTTCAAAGGAAAATGTTACAGAGTTATAAGAAAACAGACTTCATATCTTATTTTACAACCAAGTTCTGAGAGTTTCACTTAAGCCTCTATCATTAATAAAATTAGTGAAAATTTAAAAAGACAGTTATGAATTCATTTTACTGCTTTCATTTCCACTTCAGTCTTCTTATACATAAACTGAGATGATGTGGATTCACTTACTTAGTTCAGTCTCACTGTAAGGATTCTTAAAGTCAGTCTAGTCTAAACAGTATCTGTTTACTGTAGATAAACAGTTTATGGTAATAAATAAAAGTATTATCAGACCCAATACCAATGGCTTAGGGAACTAGACTAAGGATATAAATAAGATATAAGAGCATACAGGTTCTATTCCCTGGATGCCTGCCCCAATCCAAAGCAAAACCTCTGTATATGTCTGGAACTCATCTATCGAAATTAAGATTCCAGATTATATTATGTAAGATTCTTCTAGCTAATAAATATTGCATTACTTAAGCTTCATGTATTTAGATTTTTAATGCAAAAAAAGCAAAAGTCCTGACTTCCAATTTCTAGTCCAGCATGTAAGAAGCTTAGAAACCACCACTCCATCCTAACAAGCAAAAACCTGAACTGAAAAAAATCAACAATTCTTCTTAGATCCATCAGAGGATTGGGTCACAGAGCAAATTGCTGATCCAAAAATTGGAGACAGACAGGCAGATACAGAGAATCCTAATTTACCAGAGCAGAAAACTATGTGGGAACCAGTAGCAGGGTAGTAAAATCTAAACTGTAACTGATGAATTGCTAGAGACTTAGTGTAGATAAATCTGAAAGTTAAAAACTCCAGAGAGAACCAGTCATGAGGTGGCCCTCACACTTTCATGAATTTTTCCTCCAGGAACTCTCCCAGGTCCTCACTGTGAAGATCAAAGAAAAATCTCCTCATGCTTCCAGCAATGGGAAGGAAAAAAATAATAATTTTTGAAGTACATCAGAGTATTCTATTCTTCTTAACAAGGCCTGCCCTCAAGAGAAACTATTTTACCCTAACCTATTGGGCTTTTATCAGACCTGAGGGAGGGAAATACCCAACTCCAGTCCCCTCTAGCTATCCTGCCCCACCTAAGGGGACGGAAAAAAACAGACACATTTGTGAAGCTCCCAGCCCAGGAACTAGAAGACTCACTAAAAGACTGAGACCTACTCATAGAACTACAGAACATATCCCCTCTTCCAGCACATTACTAAAGGCCTATTTACTGCAGTCCCTTTTGCCCAGTACATAATGTTCAGCTTTCAACAAAAAAATACAAGGCTTATTTACTAAAAGGAAAAAAAGTTTGAAGAGACAGAGCAAGCATCAGAACCAGACTCAGATATGGCCAGAATGTTGGAATTATGAGATCAGGAACTTAAAACAACCATGATTAATATGCTAAGGACTCAAATGGAAAAAACAGGCAACATGCAAGAATAGACGGATAATATAACTGGAAAGATTCTAAGAAATTCTAAGAAAGAAACAAAAAGAAGTGCTGGAGATCAAAAACACTATAACAGAAATGAATTCCTTTAATGGGCTCATTAGGAGACTGGACACAGCTGAGGAAAGAATCTCTGTATTTATAAAATGTCTACAGAAATTTCCAAACTAAACAGCAAAGAGAAAAAAGATTGGGGGGGAAAAAAAAAAAGGCACAATATCCAAGAACTGTGGGACAACTACAAAAGGTATATCATATGCATAATGGGAATCCCAGAAGGCAAAGAAAAAGAGAAAGAACTATTTGAAGCATATTCTAATTTGAAGAATATTCTAATAACTTAGAATTTTCCCAAATTAGTATCAGATACCAAACCACAAATCTAAGCAGCTCAGAGAACAGCAAGCAGGAAAAGTGAAATACTTAAAAGAGTTGAAAGGGAAAAACCTGCCAATCTAGAATTCTGTAACCTGCAAAATTATCCTTCAAAAGTGAAGGAGAAATAAAGACTTTCTCAGAAAAACAAAAATTGAGGGGATTTATTGCCTACAGACCTGCTTTGCAAGAAACGAAGTTTTTCAGAGAGAAGGAAATGATACGGGTAAGAAACTCAGATCTACATTTTTAAAAAAAAAAAAGAGTATTAGAGAAGGAATGAACGAATGTCAAACAAAAAACTTTTCTCTTTTTATTTTCTTTTTCTAATTCTTTTTTTTAATTTTATTTATTTTTGGCTGCGCTGGGTCTTCATTGCTGCGTGCCGGCTTTCTCTAGCTGTGGTGAGCGGGGGTTACTCTTCGTTGCAGTGCGTGGGCTTCCCACTGCAGTGGCTTCTCTTGTTGCGGAGGACGGGCTCTAGGGTACACAGGCTTCATTAGTTGTGGCACGTGGGCTCCCCAAAGGCAGCTAAATTACGTGTCCAAAGGAAGGAATAAGAAAGAGAGACTGAAAGAGATTACAGTAAATGTTATTCCTAAAATGTCTCCAGTCAATGCAATGACCTTTCAGCACAATGAGGCTCTCTGCTTGGGTCTTCTCCACAACGGTCACACTATAGTCTTTCCTATGTTTCAGGCTCAGAATCTGCTTTATGAGACTTTGTCTTTCTCTAGAGAGTGCGGAAAAAAATGGCAATGGGCCCTAGAGAGCCAGGAGAGAAGCATTCATGGCACTCGGGGATGAAGCAATGAAGCTGATTCAAACGGAATGGAAGCTATTGAGCCCCGCTCAGGACCCTTGTACAGATATGTGATGTTGGACAACTATGGCAGCCGATCTCATCACTGGGAATTCCATTTCTGCAAACCCAAAATCATCATTCAACATGAGGGGAGGAGAAAAACCCTGGAGAGAGGGGAAAAAGAACATCCACTGGTATATGTCCTCCAAAATCAAAGTATCCTCCATATCCAAAGTAGATACAGAGGATTTACTCTGTATTTTGAGTTTGATTACCTAAGAGCTTTATTTGGGCCAGGTGAGGGGACAAAGTTGAATTACAACATTTTAACACTGTCAAATGAATATCAATTTATATCCCTTAGTCAAAGTGTAGCATAAGACAAGACTAGCATGCTCTGCCCTCATATGTAATCCAGCCATGGCACAAATACACAATATCTCTATAAATATGAGTGACTCTACTACTCTAGGTACTGGAAGAAATTTAAGGTTCAGTCTATGTATCAGAAAGAGATTATGTGACCTAGAAAAACTCTAAGTTTACAAAAGAGATTTTAAAATTCCCAGTTAACTTTTTTAACTTTATAATTTTTCCCATTAATCTATTATAGTACATAATTTAAAGCAAAATTGAATCCTTTAGAAGTTTGTCATTTTTCAAAATGATTCTATGACTTCAAAATTTCCAGAAACTTTACACAGCTGGGGTAGAGCTGCCAACAAGAAGCATCATGGGGCAATGAATATCAATAAGTCATCAAGAGTTATATCTGCATTGGGGAGGTGAGGGAAGGTCATTTCCAGTCCTAAAATATATAGCATATATACAGACTCTGGCTCTCACTGTTAAGTTGCATAAGAGAATATGAAAACATCAGGATGATATGGTAAAGGGCACCTGCTAAAAGCTTGAATGACAAACTAAGATGTTAGATTTAATAAAGAACAATATTTAGGGGCTACTCCTTTTAAGACAGTAGATTTAATAAAGAATAATATTTAGGGGCTACTCCTTTTAAGACAGTTACTCCTTAAAGGGGGGATGGGCACCAGCCAATAAGAGAAAGATGTAAACGTTTTATTTAAAGATCAACTAGTAGGATGGAGAACATCAAGACTGCCAGCAGAATAGAGACTTCAGGATGCAGAGAAAAAAGAGGAAAAAAAAATTCTCCAGATTATCTGCTAGAATATCACATAAACATTTTCTATTATTAAAATGAAGAAAAGAGTATTTGACACTGAGGCCTGAAAACCTCCCCCCTTAACCCAGCTGCCTAAAAATTAAGACTATGAGGTGAACTCCTTGACTACATCATTTTATTTTGGACTCTTTCCAAAAATAAAAAATAACTGAGGTACACATATTAAGGAGTCAGTTTGGTTTGGCTTAGTTGTTTTGTTTTGTTTGGGCAGTTAACCTAGCTTAGTAACCTATGGTTACCTAAAAGCACTTAACAATAAAGTTGCTAAATTCAACTAGTTGTGTAATATATTCTACAAACACTTTTTATCAGCATATTTAAAAGCCCAAAGGATACCTAAAGTATCCTTTAGGAAATGCAAGAGTGTTTGATAAATATCTCCTATGGCTTCTCAAAAGCCAAGTTACAGGCTCACATAAGAGAAATCTCTCTTCAGCAACGATTATTACTAACTCTCCAATTATGTAGTCTGTTTGGCCTCTAATTTATTTTGGCTCTGGGTTCTATCTGGGCTTTGCATTAAGAGAATATAAACATATCTACTTGATACTGAAGAATTAAATACATGTGGTTACAGCTCCGCTTTGCCAGAGTGTGCACATCTGCTACTCATCAAAAATCATGAAAACCAGTGCCAGGCTGCTATATGCTGTTCACTAGTTTCCACACAAATGTAATTTTATTGCTGTATCTGGCATGATATCCATTTGCAACGCTTTCTGGAAAATAATTTTTAAATGGAGTAAAGGGTAGAAGATAGGCTTCATTTTAATTAGGAAGTAATTAAAGAAAACAGTGAGTTTTCAAGACATCAAAATTTCTTATGCCAATAAAGTAAAAATATCTCAACTGTCAATCAGACTAGATATCAGCCATTTTACACAAATTTATTACAATCCCAAGCATATAATTTCTATTAGGTAAGGAAAAAATAATATATTTTCCAAAATATTTACAGACTCCTAATCTAGTATGTATACTTAATTTGAATCCAGCTTCCCCTAACAAAAATACTCAGAAATGTTCAGTTTCAATAAAGTTAAACGAAAGGGATACATTTTCACCCTTTACAAGATGTAATTACATTCAAAGGTGACTAATTAAGACAACATTTAGAATTGAGTCATACAATCTAAGTGAACCAGATCTATACCAGGTCATAAAGCACTTCATGATCCTTTAAGTTACTTATATAATCCTACGTATAATTAAAAGAAGTCATTAGTACACATATTAGTAAGTATGAATAATGCCCAACTATCATGCACATATATCCACAAAAGTTAGAATTTCTATTTCTGGTAATTTGATAATAGCATAACCAGAAAACCCTCCTTTTACAAAACACCTAGAACCACTGGTAAGTCTTTTTACTTGATTTATACATTGCTATGGTCTGAATGTTTATGTCTCCTCAAAATTCCTGTACTGAAATCCTCAAAGATGATAGTATTAGAATGTGAGGCCTCTGGGAGATGCTTAGTCATAAGGGCAGAGCTGTCATGAATGGGATTAGTGCCTTATACAAGAGGCTCCAGAAAGACCCCTAGGCCCTTCCACCACATAAGGACACAGAAAGAAGGTGCATGAACCAGGAAGAGGGTCCCCACCAGAAGTGGACCAAGCTGGCGCCTTGATCTTGGACCTCTCAGCCTCCAGAACTGTACACCAGGGGTCCCCAACCCCTGGGCCACGGACCGCTACCGGTCCACAGCCTGTTAGGAACCAGGGCCACACAGCAGGAGGTGAGCGGCGGGGGAGCGAGCAAAGCTTCATCTGCCGCTCCCCATCACCCGCACTACCGCCTGAACCATCCCCCCCACCCCCCGTGGAAAAACTGTCTTCCAAGAAACCGGTCCCTAGTGCCAAAAAGGTTGGGGACCGCTGCTGTAAGCAATAAAATTTCTATTGTTATAAGCTACTCAGTCTGTGGTGTATTGTAATAGCAGCCCAAATGGACTGATACATATATACACAAAATAAAAATATATAAACCCTCCTTTAAATGTACAACTAAGGTATGAAAGTAGGGGAAATCTCTTAGAGAGCCAAAAATTAATAGGGAAATAAAAAGCAGTACACACCTGATGCTACAGCCACCCTGCAGGTTATTCTCATCTCAGAAACTGAGGAACTTCTGTTTCAGTGGCAAAGCAGGGAAAAAAACAAGGCCTTGACACACAAGAAGCACTGGGTTAGAAGTAAGATTTTTGCACAAAGCACAGACCCTTGGGGAACAATGAAGTAGAAAAATCTGCCATTGGTAGAAGGAGGCAAAGAAATTTTCTGCCTTGGCCTAGGCTCTGAAAATGTGGGAAAAATCACCAAAGACTCTGTAATCACAAGATGCCCTCACATAGGTTTAGAGTTTGAATTTATTCTATCTACGTTGTACAAGAACTCCAAATTCCAAAAATTAAATAGAAAAAATGTTCTCTGCTTGATAACATAGGTATATACACATGTCAAAACTGCACTGAAAATCTGTGCATTTTAGTACATGTAAGCTATACTTCAGTTTAAAAATAAAGTGGTCCCTGGAAACATCTCTAGGCTGCCTGGCAAAAACAAACCTCTCTGGAGTAATATGCCCCCCCGCCTCGCCAAGAAGCCACTCAGAATTCTCATAGACAACCCCTCTGAAGATCAGCTCACAATTCAAAACTATAAAACACCTAAGGAAACAGTTCACCTTAAGAATCAGCAAATATAGCAAAGAACAGAAGTGGATTTCTAAGAACTTCAGACAACTGAACAATCTGATAGACATTTATAAGTACTTTAAATGATTAAAACACATAAAAGATAAACTACAATACATGGGACAAGACATCATAAAACAGTAACAGACATCCCTAACACAACAATACAAGAACTGATACTCGGTGGATGTTAAAACACTCAACAGATGAGGAACTGGATACTGGCATGGTACAAAAGGATCATCCCACAGATTGTATGAAGGATATAAGAGGAAAATCTCAATATTATAATAAGAATATTAACTTTCATCATCTGAATCTACTGAATATTAGCATCACTACAAGTAGAAGAAAACATTTCTGATGTGATGAATACAAAGTACTCAGTACTACCTATGAAGCATTTGTGCCAAAACACTGAATTCGTTGCAAACCAAGTCTCCTATCATAAATTTTAATTTTACAAGAAATGTAAAGGAGGACTTCCCTGGTGGCGCAGTGGTTAAGAATCCGCCTACCAACACAGGGGACACGGGTTCGAGCCCTGGTCCGGGAAGATCCCACATGCCAAGGAGCAACTAAGCCCGTGTGCCACAACTACTGAGCCTGCGCTCTAGAGCCCGCAAGCCACAACTACTGAGCCCACATACCTAGAGCCCATGCTCCGCAACATGAGAAGCCACTGCAATGAGAAGCCCGCGCAGGGCAACGAAAAGTAGCCCCCGCTCGCCGCAACTAGAGAAAGCCTGCGCACAGCAACAAAGACCCAACTCAGCCAAAAATAAATAAATAAATAAATAAATAGAAAGAAATGTAAAGGAATAAAAATAAGTCAAACATCCAAATAACTCTTAACCCAAAATCTGGAACATTCTACAAGAAAACTGTAGAATCATTTCAATAAGTCAAGAGGGTGAGAGGAAAAAAAAGATGGGGGGGACTGTTCTAGAGAAACTTAAAGAGACATAATCAAATGCAACTTATGAAGCTTGTTTTAAATCCTAATTCAAACACGCCAATTATAACACAGCATTTCTGAGGCTACGAAAGATATCAGAATATGGAATAAGTAAACTATAATATTAAAGACTTGTGCATTTGGGGTGTGTGGAAGACAATGGTACTGTGGTTATGGAGAAAAATGTCTATTTTTCAGAGATGCAACATAAAGTGAGATGTCACTGTGTGATTTGCTTTAAAACACCTCAGCTAACAAAACAGCCTAAATTTCCAAACACAGGAGAGTAGCTGAATAAGCTATGCTATATTCGCACAATGGAATACTAGGCAGTCTCAAAAAAAAGAATGAGGAAGAGCTCTACGAAATGATATGAAGTGATATTCAGGATATATTATTAAGTTAAAAAAGAAAGTGCAAAAGAAGTCTTTAGTATTTCTTTCATGTAAAAAAAAAAGGGAATATAATAAGAAAATTTATACGTATCAGCTCATTTGCACAAAAAAGAATTCCAAGAAGATAAAACCAGAAATAAATGATAATAAGATATCCTACAGGACAAATGGGAACAAGCTGGAAAGAAAGTGAAAATGGGACCATGGTAGAAGGATAGGGAGGACGGACACTACTCTGAGTAAAGCTTTTCGTGTTATTTCTAACTCTTAGAAACATGGTAATTGTTTCATATAACCCCAAAATAAATTGATAATTAAAATCAACCAGGATATGGAGGGTGGGGATTCAAAATGGAACACAAACAGTAATAAATATATTACAAATGCCACACTGCAATGGGTGGGAAAGAAAAGAAATTACCTAAATAAATTTGGAAAACAGTATTTTGACTCTACTGACAGTATTTTCATAGTAGTGTATTCTAGACAATAAATTTGTTTCTCACAAGAGTAGAGGTTAGCAATTCTGAAATTCTTGTATACTAGGATTGAGCAAGTAAGAAAATACATTGTGGACAATGAGAACCAGGTTTCTCACTATCATAGACTGGAAAAACAACCTATCAAACAAACGGTGTGGGGGGAGAAGACTATAACACAATTCTCTAAGCAGTGGATTGGAACTGGAGATATCAACACGAACTCTTTTTTTAAAATATGTAGATACAAATAGAAACACACAGAACTAAGTGTATGCATATACATACATGTATTTCTTAACTCTGTCCACCGAGAGGACTTAAAAGCAATGAAAACCCAGTATGAACACACCGAGCTTCCAGATCTTAATTTCTCAATACCATTTTCCAGTCAAAGGAGAACAGAGCCCCCTGGAGAAATGGCTGATTCTAAGGGTGAAGCAGAAGAAGGACAAGTTGAATCTGGAACATCTTGTGCTATGCAGATAGTAAAAAAAAAAAAGGGTTTAAAAAATGATGAGGCCCACTCTCACCACTATTATTCAACATAGTTTTGGAAGTGTTAGCCACAGCAATCAGAGAAGAAAAAGAAATAAAAGGAATCCAAATCGGAAAAGAAGAAGTAAAGCTGTCACTGTTTGCAGATGACATGATACTATACATAGAGAATCCAAAAGATGCTACCAGAAAACTACTAGAGCTAATCAATGAATTTGGTAAAGTAGCAGGATACAAAATTAATGCACAGAAATCTCTTGCATTCCTGTATACTAATGATGAAAAATCTGAAAGTGAAATTAAGAAAACACTCCCGTTTACCATTGCAACAAAAAGAATAAAATACCTAGGAATAAACCTACCTAAGGAGACAAAAGACCTGTATGCAGAAAATTATAGGACACTGATGAAAGAAATTAAAGATGATACAAATAGATGGAGAGATATACCATGTTCTTGGATTGGAAGAATCAACATTGTGAAAATGACTCTGCTACCCAAAGCAATCTACACATTCAATGCAATCCCTATCAAACTACCACTGGCATTTTTCACAGAACTAGAACAAAAAATTTCACAATTTGTATGGAAACACAAAAGACCCCGAATAGCCAAAGCAATCTTGAGAACGAAAAATGGAGCTGGAGGAATCAGGCTCCCTGACTTCAGACTATATTACAAAGCTACAGTAATCAAGACAGTTTGGTACTGGCACCAAAACAGAAATATAGATCAATGGAACAGGATAGAAAGCCCAGAGATAAGCCCACGCACATATGGTCACCTTATCTTTGATAAAGGAGGCAAGCATATACAGTGGAGAAAAGACAGCCTCTTCAATAAGTGGTGCTGGGAAAATTGGACAGGTACATGTAAAAGTATGAAGTTAGAACACTCTCTGACACCATACACAAAAATAAACTCAAAATGGATTAAAGACCTAAGTGTAAGGCCAGACACTATCAAACTCTTAGAGGAAAACATAGGCAGAACACTCTATGACATAAATCACAGCAAGATCCTTTTTGACCCAGGTCCTAGAGAAATGGAAATAAAAACACAAATAAACAAATGGGACCTAATGAAACTTCAAAGCTTTTGCACAGCAAAGGAAACCATAAACAAGACCAAAAGACAACCCTCAGAATGGGAGAAAATATTTGCAAATGAAGCAACGGACAAAGGATTAATCTCCAAGATTTACAAGCAGCTCATGCAGCTCAATAACAAAAAAACAAACAACCCAATCCAAAAATGGGCAGAAGACCTAAATAGACATTTCTCCAAAGAAGAGATACAGATTGCCAACAGACACATGAAAGAATGCTCAACATCATTAATCATTAGAGAAATGCAAATCAAAACTACAATGAGGTATCATCTCACACCGGTCAGAATGGCCATCATCAAAAAATCTAGAAACAATAAATGCTGGAGAGGGTGTGGAGAAAAGGGAACACTCTTGCACTGTTGGTGGGAATGTAAATTGATACAGCCACTATGGAGAACAGTATGGAGGTTCCTTAAAAAACTAAAAATAGAACTACCATATGACCCAGCAATCCCACTACTGGGCATATACCCTGAGAAAACCATAATTCAGAAAGAGTCATGTACCAAAATATTCATTGCAGCTCTGTTTACAATAGCCAGGACATGGAAGCAACCTAGGTGTCCATCATTGGATGAATGGATAAAGAAGATGTGGCACATATATACAATGGAATATTACTCAGCCATAAAAAGAAATGAAATGGAGGTGTTTGTAATGAGGTGGATGGAGTTAGAGTCTGTCATACAGAGTGAAGTAAGTCAGAAAGAGAAAAACAAATACAGTATGCTAACACATATATATGGAATCTAAGGGAAAAAAAAAAAAAAGAGGTCATGAAGAACCTAGTGGCAAGATGGGAATAAAGACACAGACCTACTAGAGAATGGACTTGAGGATATGGGGAGGGGGAGGGGTGAGATGTGACAGGGTGAGAGAGTGTCATGGACATATATACACTACCAAATGTAAAATAGATAACTGGTGGGAGGCAGCCGCATAGCACAGGGAGATCAGCTCGGTGCTTTGTGACCACCTAGAGGGGTGGGATGGGGAGGGTGGGAGGGAGGGAGATGCGGGAGGGAGGAGATATGGCAACATATGTGTGTGTGTGGCTGATTCACTTTGTTGTAAAGCAGAGGCTGGCACACCATTGTAAAGCAATTATACTTCAATAAAGATGTTTAAAAAAAAAAAAAAAAAAAAAATGATGAGGGCCTGTCAAAAGGACACAGGAGCAAACTTGAAGGAACTCCCAATGGCAAAAATCTGGGACAACAGTAAGCAAGAAATAATGACACTAATGGATTATAACCTATAGAATAAACAAATGTCCAAGTCCATACTAGTATATAAATAATTGGATAAATGAATAAACAGGAAAGACAAGAAAGCTCTTCCTTAAGATGGAATTCTGACTGAAAATGCATGTAATAGGAACAATGGGACTAGAAATAGCGCCATTTGGCAAACACCACAGTAATAATTGTTACAGGCAAAAACCATTAAAAAATGCTGAAAAGTATGATAAGAAACAGGATAACTGCATAGCTTCAAATATTTATTACAAGGGGGAAAAAAGTAAATACAAAAAAAAATAAAAACCAACCTGGCAGACAACACCATAAGCAAGTGATCAAATGTTACATCGCCAGTATCTACGTCATGCACCTGCTGATATGATGCCCAGAGAAGAGCACAACACGACCTCTGCCATGCCAAAAATGTATAACCGATCACAAGAAAACATCAGACAAATCCTAAATGAGGGACATTCTACAAAATGGCCAGTAATCTTCAAAAGGTCAAGGTTACGAAGACAAAGACTGGTTAAATGTCCAGATTAGAAAAGACTAAGGAAATAACAACTAAATGCGACATGGGATCCTAGTCCACAAAAAGGACTCTAGTGGGAAAACTGGAGAAATTCAAATATGGTCTACAGATTAGTCAATGGTATTGTATCAACATTAATTACCTGATCTAAGATAACTATTCTATGATTACATAAAATATAATATTAGGGGAAGCCAGGTAAAGGTTATACAAGAACTATACACTATTTTTGTAACTTTTTAATAAGTCTAATATTATTGATAACACTATTTTCTCTACTTTCATGTAGGCTGACATTTTCTCATAATAAGTCTTTTAAATGAGGGGCACAAAGAACTTCTAGAAAAGCAAAATACAATTGCTGATATTAAAAAATCAACTGACTCAAACTGTAAAATTAGGCACAGCTTAAGAAAGAATTATCTGGAAGGCACGTGCAAAAACTAACCAGAAAGTGGCCTAGAGAGATAAAGATATAGAAGATATGAAAGCAAGATTAAGAGGCAAGGAGCAGAAAATTACATGGTCCACATACATCAAACAGGAGATCCAAAGGCGACTGAAGAGAATGAAGGGTAAGAAAATAATGGATAATAATTTTCTAGAATTAATAAATAACAATAATGATTACATTCTAGAAACAAGAGCTCTAAGCAGGATAAATAAAAACATAGTCACATCTAGACACAAAGTGAACAAAGCTGCAAAATATCAAAAATTAAGGGATGGGGCTTCCTTGGTGGCACAGTGGTTAAGAATCCGCCTGCCAATGCAGGGGACGGACACGGGTTTGAGACCTGATCCGGGAAGATCCCACATGCCGCGGAGCAACTAAGCCCATGCGCCACAACTACTGAGCCTGCACTCTAGAGCCCGTGAGCCACAACTACAGAGCCCGCATGCTACAACTACTGAAGCCTGTGTGCCTAGAGCCTGTGCTCTGCAACAAGAGAAGCCACCGCAATGAGAAGCCCGCGCACCACAACAAAGAGTAGCCCCCACTCGCCGCAACTAGAGAAAGCCCACGCACAGCAACGAAGACCCAATGCAGCCAAAAATAAAATAATTAATTAATTAATTTTAAAAAAATTAAGGGATGTTTAGGGACTCCCCTGGTGGTCCAGTGGTAAAGAATCCACCTTCCAATAAAGGGGACATGGGTTCGATCCCTGGTCAGGGAACTAATATCCCACATGCTGCGGGGCAACTAAGCCTGTGCGCCACAACTACACAGCCCACACGCCCTGGAGCCCACGTGCCACAACTTAAGAGAGAAAACCCGCACGCCGCAACTAGAGAGGAGCCCGGGCGCCGCAACTAGAAAGAAGTCCAAGCAGACTGCGCGCCATAACGAAAAAGATCCGGCTTGCCTCAACAAAGATCCCATGCGCCACAGCTAAGACCCGACACAGCCAAAAAAAATAAATAAATAAGGCAAATAAATAAAATAAATAAATATTTTTTTAAAAAATTAAGGGATTTCTAAGGGCTGCTTTTAAGCAACCAGAAAAAAAATAATAATAAATTACTTGCCAAGCAACAATAATTAGAAACAGCAGACTTCTCACAGCAACAATTAAAGTCATAATACCCTCGAAGGACTAAGTGCAAATAACTATCACAAAGAATTCTATAATCAAATAATTATCATTCCAAGAATGAGGACAAAATAAATACATTTTCAGACAAAGATCAAGAGTTTACCATCAACAGACCTCTGCTGAAAGGAATATTAAAGAACATACTGCAAGCAGAAGGAAGCTGAACACAAATGGATTAAGTGGGATGCAAAAAATATAGTAAAATAAGAAATTAGTACAGTGAGTACATCTAAAACACAGAATTTATAAAATCCTCCTTTAAATAAAGCTACCATGTTGCATTTTTAAAGTAATTAAATGTGCAAAAAAATGGCTTTAGCAAGATACTTTTCATGATGAAAAAAGCACCAAACGTGGAACTGGAAAATCTCAACCAAGAATCTGACTTTCTCTTATTTTAGCCAAAGGCCTAAGTTTCTTCAGCCAAAAGGTGAAGGCATTTAGCTAGAAGATCCTTAAAATTCCCTACCAGTCCCAGGATTTAATGGGCAGAAAATAGGCTTCCCCAATTGACCAGGACACTTTTAAAAATGTAAATTATTGAGAGTTCAGAGCAAGATATTTCATACTCAGAACCAGTGCTTCAGGATATGGAGCTTTATGGATAACTGGCTATCTGCTTCTGTGCAAAAACTATGGAAATGGATATGATCTTAGGGAAAGAATATAGAAAATGATGCATTTTAAACTTAAAGAGTCAATAAAGAAAGGAAAAGGGTGGTCCAAGTGGTAGGAAAACGAACAGTATAAAAATGAGAAAGTCTTAAGAGAAAATTTCTAAAAGGAATATGGTATCAATATCAAATGCTGCCAAAAAAAAAAAATACTGAAGACAATCATTTTATTCCTACTTCACAAATTAGCTATCACAGACTCCTCCTTCCAAAATCTTAAAGGTTCAATGACAGAAATACCAGGAGCAATCAAACTAATTTGCTATAATTTCTAAAGAGCCAATCATACTGGAATACAGCAAGGGTATGTAAGATCTCCAAAATGCAGAGAACTCAGTTAAAGGTATCCAACTCTTTACTCTCATAAAATTTCATCGTTCATTGTTCTCCTTGTTAAGGATAAATTAGAAGGTCAATGCTGCAAGCAAGGATAGCTTTTAGCAAAGAAAGCTATTAAGAGACTGGGCTAGGTCATACTGCAAATACTCCCTTTCAATATTCCTTCAATAAAAGTGGGCCTTGGAGATACAGAACATAAAAATATCAGACCACATAATCAAAACTCAATTTGAGATGTGAAGCATATCACTAGATATAAAGAATTAAAAACTGGATGAAGGTTAAGATGTTTATAAGAGGAAAGACCAACACTAACATTTAAGAATACATATAAATATACACACACATTTATTTATTCTTTTTTTTAATTGTTGAATTTTATTTTTTTTTTATACAGCAGGTTCTTATTAGTCATCAATTTTATACACATCAGTGTATACATGTCAATCCCAATCGCCCATTCATCACATTTATTTATTCTTTAAAAAAAAATGTTTTCACTTCCAAGGGCCTTGATTCCTATCCCAGAGGCTGGTAAAGCTAAACCTATTATCCAGATTTCCTGGATTAGTGGCTTTTCTTACACACTCTCTTAATTTTTAAGTAATCTCAAAAACACCTATCTCCAAACATATCTGAATATATATAGTCTGCCTAAAAGTAATGGGCCACATTTTCCATTCTTCACACAAAAAGAATCCTTCGCCATTTAAAAATATTTTTCAGTTTACATCAAGTGGAACTGGAAAAGAGGTTTAAACTAGAGGCGAAACAACCCTAAAAAAGTGTGATGACATATGCAATAAGGGCAGTAGAAACAAAATTTTAAGAAGAATCTGTTCTGCAGAAACACAATTCTAAGTGTAACATACCTAAATTAGACTTGAATATGTAATTGTAAAATACAATTTTTAAAATTAGAGTACTTTCTTAGGGCTTCCCTGGTGGCACAGTGGTTGAGAATCTGCCTGCCAATGCAGGGGACACAGGTTTGAGCCCTGGTCCAGGAAGGTCCCACATGCCACGGAGCAACTAAGCCACTGCGCCACAACTACTGAGCCTGCGTGCCACGACTACTGAAGCCCGCGCGCCTAGAGCCGGTACTCTGCAACAAGAGAAGCCACCGCAATGAGAAGCCTGCGCACCGCAACGAAGAGTAGTCCCCGCTCGCCGCAACTAGAAGAAAGCCTGCGCACAGCAACACAGCCAAAAATAAAAATAAATTAAAAATTAAGAGTACTTTCTTTAAATGTCTGACTTTTAAAACTTAAATAATGTCAAAATTGAAAGGAACTCATCATTCTAGAGATGAGGAAATTGAGGTCCAAGAAAATGAAGTAACTTGCTTGGTAAATAACAGAGGAAGATGTGATATGAAACATGTTCCAGTGAGTGTATTTTTATAAAATATGATCTTGAAAACTTGAAATGAAAAGACTAAAAATCTTAATTATGTTTTAAATTAACAATTGCAATCAAAGCCATAGTGATTTAGAATTCACAGGACCATACTAAAATTTACATTTGCTTAGAAAACAAATGTCCCTAACAAGGATAATTAATAGAATTATAAAAGAAAATATAAAGTCCAGCCACTCAGAAATATTTACTGAATACTTACTATGTGGCAGGAACTATTTTAGTCACCTGGGATATACCAGTAAAGAAAATACTTTTAAACATACTCAAGTTATGACAATTATACGTACATAATTGATAAGGAAATTATGAATCATTCTTTTTCCACTGAACTAGTTCTGCAAGCATTTTTAAAGCAGAACTTTTAGTGTTAATATTATTCTTAACAATGATAAAAATGTACTTTTCAAAATACGTATCATTCAAAGCTATTCAGTATGAATTCACTTCAGACTGAATCACTAAAATTTAACTTTTTAAAAAATATCCAGAATGATTCGGAATATGAACAGATCCTTAACAAATAAAAAACCCTTAGAACTGCTTTATTTGTACCTGAAACAGTAGGTCCTCAACATCACTAAGATTAGTACAGTCATTGTGGATCAGATCAAGGAGTTCCACCATTAGAAGCAGCCACATAGGAACCACCTCTCACTATAAAGTAAGGATACTGCTTTCTATAACCACGGTTGTTCATTTCTGGAACAATTTCCATACACACGTTTTCCTGCTCCTTATTCTGAATTCTACACTGCCAGCCACTCAAAAGAAAAAAAATCTCAGACTAACAGAGGCCAAATTTAGGGAGGGAAATAAAAATCTTCCTTCAGTCTAGGCTAAATGGACTGACTGCACAAAGAACTCCATACATCCAAAAGCACACAGATTTCTGCACCAGTTCCCAGGGTTCAAACAATACCAGTCATTCAATAGCTTTCCTTTTACATAAGCTGCTGTGAGAGAGCTCAGTCAGCTCTTCTGAACCTCATAACCCAGGATCCCGGAACTCTGATAAAGCCACCTTTTTCCTCAGCTCTGTTTTCATGTACTTTCTCTGGAAAGCAAACTTCATTTTTCCCCTAAAAAATAAATCTGAAAATCATCTCTTCTGTTTAATAAGTGATATACTCAATCCAAAATTATTATTCCATTAAAACTAAAAGCATTAACATAAAACCTAAGATCAATACCGAAAAACTGTTTGATAAAATATATTTTTAAATGCATGAGTTTAAAATATAATTTTAAATACGCTTCATCATGCTAATTACCAAATGATGCCATTTGTCTGCATTCTATTTGCTTCCAGTTGCACAATTTAAAAAATAGCCATCTGACACAAAATAACTTTCAAAAAATTAAAAGAAATTTTAGAAGAACTGTTAAAGCAGGGGAAAAGTGAATTTACACACACATACACACTCAACACTAACTACAGACATCAAAAATAATGAAAGACATTTCTTTGAGTGTTTGACCACACCCCCATTTAGGCCTCAGGAAAAATATACATATTCTTCACTGAACATCCCTTAGAAGCTTAAATAACAGTACTTTCTACCTTCAAAGCACATTATTATTGATTCTTCCAGTATCCTTTACCAGCTGAGTCTTTGGCAAATTCAAACTTTAAATATTAGTAAATATTTAAGCCATGGAAATGCTAATGTAAATACTTTTCAATCATACGGCAAACTTACTTCCTAAGACACTTATCAGACCTGCCACCCAGAAGTAAAACTCAGTTTTAGGGGACAAAATGAGAATGATACATTTACTTATTAAATTATCAGCTCCTGAATAGTCAATAGTTGCCTATATATTCATCTCCCTTGACTATGTACTATCACATAATCATTATCCCTTATAGAAATGATAAGATGCTACTCCAGAATTGTGATAATCTAGCTATTTTATCCACCCATCCTCCTTAAGAGTTCTGTGGCCCTTCTAATTCCTTTAACACTCTTTCCCTCTCCACATACATACTACATAATGCAAATAAACATGCTTTGAAAAATGAAAAGTTCTCTCTCCTAAGTTTTCTCTCCTTAAATAAAATAGTAAATCCTTAAAGATATTCCCCCTCTCCCCAAGAAGAACACAAAAAGAAGAGCTCTGAACATACTAACCATTTAACAGATATTTGGGGAAATTTCCATCATCACCCTTAGAGTTATAAGATTGAATCTGTCAAAAATGGGGAAAAAAAAAAAAAAAGAACTATTTATCTTTTCATCAACGTATTACTCCCTAATAACCACTGAAAGCACCAAAACCCTGTGTGTTCTGTGAAGCAGTAACCTCAGAAACATTTCAACACTCCCTGAGACTTAACGAACTTTGTTGGCAAAACAGATTCCATGTCTCAAAAATACCTTGCAAGTTCTCAAGAAGCAAATTCTTCAATCAATACAGTTTACCGCACATTCAACATCTGTGACCTTCTCCTTGGGACACACAAACCTTTTTCCTACCACTAAAGTCAGTATAATATTTTCTGATGCTTTATTAAAAGACCATCTGACTTTAGCAGATACCTCTTAATGTCCCTCTAAAAATACATTTTTTATATATTATATAAAGTATACATAATATATGTTTTCTAGAACTTCTCACCCTAAAATTTCACTCACCATTGCCCATGTTATCTTTTATAGTCAGAAAAGGCTTTTCATTTTCCTATAACATTGTATCTTCTTTAACTTTTGTCACCAAAAAGGGCCTGATATCAAGAGAAAGGAGCATATATAAACCTTTCTTTCATTTTTCCCAAATTTTCATTTATTACATAATATTAATCCACTGCCTTCTATAAACGAGTTTTAAAGCATTCCAACATTCTTGAAAGTCAAAGAAAACGAAGTACTAAAAGAGTTATTCACAGATTATTTATCTTTAGATTTTAAACAATTATTAGTAACTCATTTCAGGTTCATGTTTAGTTATCTATACCTAACCGTGACAGACTCTGGCGTGACAATGTATTCAATAGATAAATAGCAAGGAACTGTATACAGCAGGACTGAAACACAGTAACAGAGAAGCACCTGGGGACACAGTTCACATTTTATAGTAAGATCTGCCCATAGCTTTAAGTTTCTCTTCTATTAGAAAATAAACTTTGGGACTTCCCTGGTGGTCCAGTGGTTAAGATTGCGCGCTTGCACTGCAGGGGGCGCGGGTTTGATCCCTGGTTGGGGAAGTTCCACATGCCGAGCCCGGTGCGGCCAAAAAAAAAAAAGTAATAGGATACCATGGTCTCCCTATACTTTGTGTTGCCCAAATTAGAGACAGCTTTCTGAAAAATCAGTGGTTCTGTAGAGAATATCTGCACTAAAAATATATATATAATGAAAACACAAATATTTAGGGAAAAAAAGAAAATAAACTCTTATGGCAAATACATGTTTAGCTAACTAAAAATGAGTTATTTAACAACCTAATTTTTATTTTTCATTCA
Organism: Eubalaena glacialis; assembly: GCF_028564815.1. Classification (NCBI taxonomy): domain Eukaryota; kingdom Metazoa; phylum Chordata; class Mammalia; order Artiodactyla; family Balaenidae; genus Eubalaena; species Eubalaena glacialis. Next base: position 107,244,998 of record NC_083726.1, on the reverse strand, counting down.
ACACTGACATATTAAAAAAATCAGTTTAATATAAAAAACACTAGCATTACAAAACACCTGTGTATATAATAAAAAGTATACGATTCAGAAGATTTCTTATATAATCTTGAGCTATCAAATACTACTCATTATCATTCCTTCTTCTCCGCCTTCTGATTATCCTCTCATAATTATAAAAAATAAATGCAAAAGAAAAACCAGGAACTATAAACATGGCTATCCCATAAGTGATACTAGAAACACAAAACTATTTACAGACACACCTTACTTTCAGAACATGACCTAACTTCCCACATTCAAATCTACTTGACAAAGAAGCCCAAAGAATCTAAAACTGGGGTCTGATGTTTCTTTTCTCTTGGAGATAAAGGGTGTCTATGCTAATGGAGAGAAAACAGCCAGGAGAAGGAGATACAATAACCTTTGTACATGATGCAAAACTTACCCACTTGAAGGATCTAAGGCAATAGCTCTAGGTTGATCCAACTCTTGCCAAAATAAAACTTTTCGTAAAGATCCATCTAAATTAGAAACTTCAATACGATTAGTTTCAGAATCTGTCCAGTACAATTTTTCTCCAAGCCAATCACATGCCAGCCCATCAGGGGACAATAATCCAGAAACAACAACATTCTGTACACTCTCAGTTTTGTTGAACTCTGTTCGTTTAATGGCTTCTTCGCTGACATCACTCCAGTATATCAAGCCATGACCAAACACAAAGTCCACCGCAGCTGCATCCTCCAAGCCTCCAACTACAATCGTAGCATTCTCTTTGCCATTTGCAGCATCAACCAATCGCAAGTCCCGTCTGTTTGCATAAAGCAACAAAGGGGCCGCTAGAACAAAAAAAGAAAAATATGTAAGTCAAAACGAAGGAAATGTCTTGGTTCCTATAAATTGAGTTTCAAATTAGTGTTAGTGAGCAAATACTATCAAAACTAAAGAGTAAATAAATGTATAGAAAACTGTCAAAATCTTTTCACAAAGCATTATTTTTGCAGCATTTTAAATACAAAAGAGTTGCAAGGGGGGAAATTAATTCTACCAGGACAGTCTTTTCTTGTTAAAATAGTCTGTCAGATAAAATTTTAAAAAGCCTGGTCATTCCAAGAACTGGCAAGGATATGGAGCCAGTGGACCACTCATTCTCTCCTGAGGGGGGGGCTGTGAAATGGTGCAGCACCTTTGGAAAGCAGTTTGGCAGTTTCTTAAAAGACTAGATATTTACTTCAGAGAAATAAAAGTATATGTCAATACAAAGATCTGGTTGCATGATGTTCACAGCAGCTTTTTTGTTAATAACCCAAACTGGAACCAATCCAAATGTCATCAACAGACTAACGGATGAAAAAACAGTGATATATCCATACAATAAAAAGTAATGGGGACCAAGACTGAACCAGGAAGAAATAGAAAATATGAACAGACCAACACAAGTAATGAAATTGAAACTGTGATTAAAAATCTTCCAACAAAAAAGTCCAGGACCAGATGGCTTCACAGGTGAATTCTATCAAACATTTAGAGAAGAGCTAACACCCATCCTTCTCAAACTCTTCCAAAAAATTATGGAGGAAGGAACACTCCCAAACTCATTCTATGAGGCCACCATCACCCTGATACCAAAACCAGACAAAGATACTACAAAAAAAGAAAATTACAGACCAATATCACTGATGAATATAGATGCAAAAATCCTCAACAAAATACTAGCAAACAGAATCCAACAACACATTAAAAGGATCATACACCATGATCAAGTGGGATTTATCCCAGGGATGCAAGGATTCTTCAATATATGCAAATCAATCAATGTGATACACCATATTAACAAATTGAAGAAGAAAAACCATATGATCATCTCAATAGATGCAGAAAAAGCTTTTGACAAAATTCAACACCCATTTATGATAAAAACTCTCCAGAGAGTGGGCATAGAGGGGACCCACCTCAACATAATAAAGGCCATATACGACAAACCCACAGCAAACATTATTCTCAATGGTGAAAATCAGAAAGCATTTCCTCTAAGATCAGGAACACGACAAGGATATCCACTCTCACCACTATTATTCAACATAGTTTTGGAAGTCCTAGCCATGGCAATCAGAGAAGAGAAGAAAAAAGGATAAAATGAATACAAATTGGAAAAGAAGAAGTAAAACGGTCACTGTTTGCAGATGACATGATACTATACATAGAGAATCCTAAAGATGCCACCAGAAAACTACTACAGCTAATCAATGAATTTGGTAAAGTTGCAGGATACAAAATTAATGCACAGAAATCTCTTGCATTCCTATACACTAATGAGGAAAAATCTGAAAGAGAAAGTAAGGAAACACTCCCATTTACCATGGCAACAAAAAGAATAAAATACCTAGGAATAAACCTACCTAGGGAGACAAAAGACCTGTATGCAGAAAACTATAAGACACTGATGAAAGAAATTAAAGATGATACCAACAGATGGAGAGATATACCATGTTCTTGGATTGGAAGAATCAATATTGTGAAAATGACTATACTACCCAAAGCAATCTACAGATTCAATGCAATCCCTATGAAATTACCAATGGCATTTTTTATGGAACTAGAAAAAAAAAATCTTAAAATTTGTATGGAGACACGAAAGACCCCGAATAGCCAAAGCAGTCTTGAGGGAAAAAAACGGAGCTGGAGGAATCAGACTCCCTGACTTCAGACTATATTACAAAGCTACAATAATCAAGAAAATATGGTACTGGTACAAAAACAGAAACAGATCAACAGATCAATGGAACAAGATAGAAAGCCCAGAGATAAACCCACGCACCTATGGTCAACTAATCTATGACGAAGGAAGCAAGGATATACAATGGAGAAAAGACAGTCTCTTAAATAAGTGGTGCTGGGAAACCTGGACAGGTACATGTAAAAGAATGAAATTAGAATACTCCCTAACACCATACACAAAAATAAACTCAAAATGGATTAGAGACCTAAATGTAAGACCGGACACTATAAAACTCTTAGAGGAAAACATAGGAAGAACAGTCTTTGACATAAATCACAGCAAGATCTTTTTTGATCCACCTCCTAGAGTAATGGAAATAAAAACAAAAATAAACAAATGGGACCTAATGAAACTTCAAAGCTTTTGCACAGCAAAGGAAACCATAAACAAGATGAAAAAAAACCCTCAGAATGGAAGAAAATATTTGCAAATGAATCAACGGACAAAGGATTAAACTCCTAAATATATAAACAGCTCATGCAGCTCAATATTAAAGAAACAAACAACCCAATCCAAAAATGGGCAGAAGACCTAAACAGACATTTCTCCAAAGAAGACATACAGATGGCCAAGAGGCACATGAAAAGCTGCTCAACATCACTAATTATTAGAGAAATGCAAATCAAAACTACAATGAAGTACCACCCCACACCAGTTAGAATGGGCATCATCACAAAATCTACAAACAACAAATGCTGGAGAGGGTGTGGAGCAAAGGAAACCCTCTTGCACTGCTGATGGGAATGTAAATTGATACAGCCACTTTGGAGAACAGTATGGAGGTTCCTTAAAAAACTAAAAATAGAATTACCATATGACCCAGCAATCCCACTACTGGGCATATATCCAGAGAAAACCATAATTCAAAAAGACACATGCACCCCAATGTTTATTGCAGCACTATTTACAATAGTCATGTCCTGGAAACAACCTAAATGCCCATCGACAGACGAATGGATAAAGAAAATGTGGTACACATATACGATGGACTATTACTCAGCCATAAAAAGGAACAAAATTGGGTCATTTGTAGAGAAGTGGATGGATCTAGAGACTGTCATACAGAGTGAAGTAAGTCAGAAAGAGAAATACCAGTATCATATATTAACGCATATATGTGGAACCTAGAAAAATCGTACAGATGAACCGGTTTGCAGGACAGAAACTGAGACACAGATGTAGAGAACAAATGTATGGACACTAAGGGGGGAAAGCGGCGGGGGGTGGTGGTGTGATGAATTGGGAGATTGGGATTGACACGTATACACTGATGTGTATAAAATGCATAACTAATAAAAATCTGCTGTATAAAAAAATAAAATAAAATTAATTTCAAAAAAAAAAAGTAATAGGGATTTCCCTGGTGGTGCAGTGGTTAAGAATCTGCCTGCCAATGCAGGGGACACAGCTTCGAGCCCTGATCTGGGGAAATCCCACATGCCGCGGAGTAACTAAGCCTGTGCACCACAACCACTGAGCCTGTGCTCTAGAGCCCACAAGCCACAACTACTGAGCCCGCATGCCACAACTACTGAAGCCCACGCGCCTAGAGCTCGTGCTCCACAACAAGAGAAGCCACCGCAATGAGAAGCCCGCGCACCACAACGAGGAGTAGCCCTTGCCTGCCGCAACTAGAGAAAGCCCACACGCAGCAACGAAGACCCAACGCAGCCAAACATAAATTAAAAAAAAAAAAAAGTAACAAACTATTGGGAATTCCCTGGCAGTCCAGTGGTTAAGACTCCACACTTCCACTACAGGGGGCACGGGTTCAATCCCCAGTCAGGAAACTAAAATCCCGAGTGCCACACGGCATGCAAAAAAAAAAAGTAATGAACTATTTGTTTATGTAACTTGGGTGAATCTCAAAATAATTATGTAGAATAAAAGAAATCAGAATAAAAGTGTATATATTACATGCTCCATTTATATAAAATTTTAGAAAATTCAGATTAATCTATTGTAACAAAAAGCAGATCGGTGGTTGTCTGGAGGTGGGGAGAGAGGGCGGAAAAGAAGAGGAGGAGGGATGATAAAGGGGCATGAGGAAACTTTTGTAGGTGATGGCTATATTATACTGACTGTGATGATGGTTCCAGAAGTGCATACATATGTCAAAACTTATTAAATTTTAAACTTTACATATGTGTAATTTATTGAATTATCAATTATACCTTAATAAAAATCTGGCAGATATAGTTCTTAATACAACTATTTTTATTGTTTTATATTATTATTAGAATGATCTTTGAATAAGACCTAATACCAAAACTAAATATAAAGCCTATCCGAAAGAGATATTTAACTCTGAGAAAGCTGAAGCTGTTAGGACTGAAGTAGTATAAATGCTTTTTTTAACCCAAAATATGGGTTTTGGTTTTTTTAAAGCATTTATTCCAAGCTTCTGACATCTACTTTCCCAGTATCAACAGTAATTAAAGATCTAGAGCACCACTATCCAACAGAAATTTCTATGATGATAGAAGTGTTCTCTCCACTGTGCAATACAATAGCCACTGGCCACATGTGGCTATGGAGCACTTAAAAGATGGCTAGTATGACTAAGAAAATAAATTTTTAATTTTATTTAATCTTAATTCATTTAAACTTAAGTAGACAAGTGGTCGTACGGATAGCACAGATCTAGTGGCTGAGATGAAGAACACAGACGAGGCAGCAAAAATAAGACCAGAGTTACGATGCAATAATCTACATGATCTTCTCTCACAATTACTTACTAAAGGTCTAAAACAGTCATCCAAAGCCAAGACCAAGTGCCACTGAAAACTAACCACTCCCCTCTTTAAGAAACTAATTTTTTAAAAAATTAAGGTGCTCAAAAACAGTAAAGAAAAAAGTGATGTTTAAGCCAGTTTATGGGTTGTGTCTGCCAAATGGAGTTATGAAGTCCACTATTTTCATCAGTAAGCACAACATGAACTTCCCTTCTAACTAAGCTTAAGTCCAACTTTCTTAGTCAAAAACAGATGGGCGGACAGCTTTTTAAAAAAGTGACTAAGAGCCCTTCCTGCTTATTCTGCGTACCTACAGCTGCTATTGGCAAATTAGTAAATTTCCCTCACAGACTCACTTTTAGCTCATTTCAGGCCTTCATACATCACACTGATTTATCAGTCCACATAGTGTTCACTGCACTATCTTATACTGAGCCCCCCATATTATGCGCCAATTATAAAAATCAGAAGAAGGGTCAATATTAGTTAAGGGTACAATGTTAAGTGCTACACAAGGCTAAGAAATAGCCCCAGAGCATTTACAATTTAAAATCCAAGAGTGATAATAATCTGATATTTATTGGGCACCTTTCTTTATGGCACTTTCCTTGGAAAACTATACCAAATCTGTATATGGCATTAAGTGGCAGCTAAATGTCTTTTATGGCTTTCAAGTTAAACATTAACATTTCTACTAAATATGTGGTCTACAAAATCCAAAGAACCTTTCTGGTCATTTAAGGCCTCACAAGCCTTAAGAGTACAAAAAAAAAAGGAGGGGAGGGGGGTGCGTGGGTGGGTGTGAACAAGTTAATTTAAGTTAGCAGTAGTGATTATAATTGAGGATTTCTAAAGGACTATACATAAACCTACACACACTATTAAAAAGAAATCCCAGAGCTCATCCTGTCCAACCACCCTTCTGATACTTCAATACTTTCTACAATATTGTCACCAATATCTACTTGGCAGTATATTAAATGGGACATCTGAAAGGTATAATTTGACTTGTAATACTGTTTTAATCTACTAAAGAAATACACTGGATCCACACACACTTGCCCCTAGTTGTAGCGTATGTGCCATGCACTCAGTATCTTCCACTCCAAAGCACTTACCTTCAGACTTCCTAATACCCAGATAACCCAAATAACCACCATCATATCTCTTTAGTGAACCTTCACAGGTGCTTAGAAATCCTTATTTTCCTGTATTAACTTCCTACCAATCTTTCCCTAGTGCCTTTCTAAACTTTTTCTGCTTTCCTGAAGACAAATTCTATGCTTTGAATCCTTCATCCCAGATCTTCACAAAGTAATCTCAGTGAAGCAGGAAGCAAGGTAAATGTCGTACATCCCCAACATCTTATTTTAAACTTCTCAAAAGAATAGATAAGGTTTGAATCTGGCCTTGAAGGATTTGCTTGCTGGATAAGGTTAGAGAAATATGGATATTGGATAAAGTAGAAGTATTAGAAGACTAAAGGAGTTAATAGCTAATGGGTGGTTATATGAAGTGTATACCAATACTGTAAGGTTTTGTTATTAATATAATTATTCTCTTGGTGGTAGCAAGGTTAGCTTTATTAAAACAAAGTTTTTTGAGAGCAGGGACTTGGCAGGAGCCATTGGAGATTCAAGAAACAGGATAGTGAGATGGCCAACAAGAAGTTACATGTATAGAACTGAAGCTTAGGCTGGAGAGGATGACTTGAAAATTACCTGAATAGAGTTGCTGGTTGACCAGGTGAACTTGGATAATCTCTTCTACACTCTCTTACTTAGGGAACAACACAGAGTGTAGATGAGAAAATTATGTAAGTTGGCCGTCTCTTCCTGCCATAAAATTAAATTCATCACCTTCCCCCCAAAGAAAACCCTCAAGAGTCAATGGTACCACAATTTTCCTAATCCTACTGGTGCGCCATGGAGCCATCCTTGACACCCACCTTTTCCCCCCGTCTGCCAATCACTCACTGTCTTGTTGATTCTCCTTTAGCATGTCCTTAAATCTGCCTCTTCTTTTCCCTTTTTTAGAACCACTATCCTACTCTAGACCTTCATAACCTCATGCCTAAACTACCTCAATAGTAAATGATCTCAACACTCTCCCTTCCGTTTTCTACTTCCAATACTTCTACTTTCTCCAACTCAAAAAGCTTTCTGATTTCCTGTGCCTAAAATTAAAAAGCCTCAATACCTCAGGCCTCCACCGGGTGCTTTCTACCTATGACTCTAACTTACCTTTTATAGTCTCTGCGTCATACAAACTAGTTTTTAACACATCAACTGTGAGCACATCATACTCCATCACCACAGTGTATTCATTTTCCTGCACGCTCCATATTTCTCTAACCTTATCCAGCAAGCAAATCCTTCAAGGCCAGATTCAAACCTTATCTATTCCAAGAATCTTTCCAATTGCCTCAGCTTTCCTTCTTTGCACCCTTACAGTCTTCACCACTTATTTGATATTAGCATTTTTTTAGGTATATTTCCTTCTTCAACTAGGACCTCTGCCACTTGGGAACAGGAGCCATACCTTTTAACTAATTTGGGGAATCCCTAACACAGTTTACTGTATGACGGTCATATAAAAAACAATTATTAATATTTAAAAGGAATTTTTTAGAACCTGATCTAAAAACATACTTGTCATAAACCCTAAAGGATTTTACATTAAGTACTGGCCAAATGCATACAAATGCCCAACTTACACATTGACTTGGCCTGACCAGATTAGTCAGGCTTCTGGGCCCTAAACTTCGGCTAGCTCTAACCTTAAGCAAGCCAATCCAGAACATCCTCTCTTAAGGACTCATTTGAAGTATCAGCTGACCATACACTCAAAAAAATCTCCTGTTAAAACTGCCCTGGTCATGTCATCTGCTAACCTCTACCCACTTGTCCCACTTTCCCACAAAGATCCTGCTGGCACTATTCATTTCTACATACAAGAGTAAAGCCGTCTTGGGTTTGATTCTGAGATACCTGCATACCCTGTGGTCATTCTCCTTATTGCAAAAATCTTTTTGAATAAAGACTCGCCTTACCAAGCAGGAATTTATTTGTATTTGACATCTGTATAATGAGTGACATGACTTGGATGGGTATTGACCTCACCTATGGACCCGTGCCATCCCCACCTCAATAATGACACTTCGTGAGTCATTTAAACTCCTCTCCTGCTCAGAGATTCAGGGATCTTTCCTTGAGTTCAACTCTTTAACCAGTGCTGCAGACATCTTATCTGTTGCAACATGGTAAGAAGTTACCTTGATATTTTCCAGCAAATAATTTTTTTCTTTGACTCTCTGAGTAGACAATCACACCCTAACTCTTGAGGCGGAATATTCCCAGCTCTTCTGTGAGGCCTCTTCTAACTTCCCTAACTCCTATAATGGAGATTACACAAGGGAATTTCCTTGGCTCTTCACAAGGGAATACCCTTTCCCAGCTCCTTTAAATTCTTATGTCTTCATCATCAAAAAATCTACAAACAATAAATGCTGGAGACGGTGTGGAGAAAAGGGAACACTCTTGCACTGTTGGTGGGAATGTAAATTGATACAGCCACTATGGAGAACAGTATGGAGGTTCCTTAAAAAACTAAAAATAGAACTACCATACGACCCAGCAATCCCACTACTGGGCATATACCCTGAGAAAACCATAATTCAAAGAGTCACGTACCACAATGTTCACTGCAGCTCTATTTACAATAACCAGGACATGGAAGCAACCTAAGTGTCCATCGACAGATGAATGGATAAAGAAGATGTGGCATATATATACCATGGAATATTACTCAGTCATAAAAAGAAACAAAATTGAGTTATCTGTAGTGAGGTGGATGGACCTAGAGTCTGTCATACAGAGTGAAGTAAGTCAGAAAAAGAAAAACAAACACCGTATGCTAACACATATATATGGAATTAAAAATAATGGTTATGAAGAACCTAGGGGCAGGACAGGAATAAAGACGCAGACTTAGAAAATGGACTTGAGGACACGGGGAGAAGGAAGGGTAAGCTGGGACAAAGTGAGAGAGTGGCATGGACTTACATATATTACCAAATGGAAAATAGCTAGCTAGTGGGAAGCAGCCGCATAGCACAGGGAGATCAGCTGGGTGCTTTTGACCACCTAGAGGGGTGGGATAGGGAGGGTGGGAGGGAGATGCAAGAGGGAGGAGATATGGGGATATATGCATAGCTGATATTATACTCTAATAAAGATGTAAAAAAAAAAAAAGAAAAAGAAAAAAAATTCTTATGTCTTGTTTAATTATCTAACCCAACAGGTGACTGTCACTCTATTGAGCGCCCTCCGTCTTCTCCCACTGACCACATGCTTCACCGTTACAGCACTAATTCAGTCCAGTATCTTCAAAAATAGCAAAATTTTACTAAAGACAATTTAGAACTTCAATGTCCTCCTTGGGAAACGGGATCTCCCTAAAACCTCTCCTTTCCCGTCACCATCTCTCTTCCCTCCTCCATTTTACCAACCTCAACCTTCCCTTAAATCCTTTATCTTTCCTCCTTTAATACCCCAATCTCCTCCACCCCTCTATCCACCCTGTCAGACCTTTCCCTTCTCACTCCAACCCCTCAATTCCCTGTAGTCACTAGCACTTCAAGGCTCCCTTTTCCCCCCTAGGGACTCATGAGGGGCTCAGGGACCTGAAGTTAAAAATACAAATTGGAAGCAGGCTGGATCTTTTATCCACTCAAATGAGCTTCTGAGACACCCAGACAGCCCTTGGTCTCTCTTTGGGCCCTCACTCAAAATGTAGTCCACAGCCTCCTTAAGATTATCCACTCAAATGAGCTTCTGAGACACCCAGACAGCCCTTGGTCTCTCTTTGGGCCCTCACTCAAAATGTAGTCCACAGCCTCCTTAAGATTACATGTCAGGGCAAAGAAAATCTGAAAAGTCTCCTCCACAAATAATGGTGGGAAGACTTTAGCCTTCACAGTGACTGGGTAGGTAACCTCAACCTGCCCTATCTGCCAGAAACACAAAGATAAAGGAAGGATAAGAACTAGCTCTTCTACATAAACCATCAGTGAGCTGAAACTTTCAAACTGACGCTATAAGCTATTTGTATGTCTTATGTACATATGTATGTATGTTATATATGTATATAAAATACTTCCCTACCTTCAGATGGTATTGTTAAGTATAATTTTAGATTATGAAATCCCTTGAAGGAGTTCTATTCTGATTAGCTTGAAGATAAATAGGTGCTCACAGGTTCTTTTTGGAGTGATGAAAATGTTTTAAAACTGACTGTGGTGATGGTGGCACAACTCTGTGAATAGACTAAAAACTACTGAACTGGGCTTCCCTGGTGGCGCAGTGGTTGAGAGTCTGCCTGCCAATGCAGGAGACACGGGTTCGAGCCCTGGTCTAGGAAGATCCCACATGCCGCGGAGCAAATGGGCCCGTGAGCCACAACTACTGAGCCTGCGCGTCTGGAGCCTGTGCTCCGCAACAAGAGGCCGTGACAGTGAGAGGCCCGCGCACCGCGATGAAGAGTGGCCCCCACTTGCCGCAACTAGAGAAAGCCCTCGCACAGAAACGAAGACCCAACACACCCAAAAATAAATAAATAAATAAATAAATTTAAAGTACGTGCCGAAAAAACCAAGAATTTAAAAAAAAAAAAAAAAAACTACTGAACTGTACACGTGACATGGGTGGATTGTATGGTGTGTGAATATCTCAATAAAGCTGTTAAAATAACAACAAAAAGTGCTCATATGAAAGTATTTCTAAGATTTCCAGAAGTTAAGGAAATCAAAATTCTTAGAAACTAACCCAAATGTTTTAAAAATCCAAGTTAACATACATTTAGGCAAATCTTTGGTATATGAGACCAGTTTAATATTGTTGGTTTAATAAAAACACCTATGCCGTCTGAGTTATGGGCATTAAGTATAACACAAGAATAGGTTTTTATTCTACTTGAATATGTCCTTCCTAAATTTTTACAGTTTTACTGACAGAATAAACTAGCATTACATCTACATTTGTACTTAGCCAAGTTGAATCATTATTCTGACAAATTGTACTTCAAAAGTAATTATATCTTGTAATAAGCCAACTTGAAGATAGTTTCCAAAATCTTTTAGTAACTTAAAACCTTAGACTTATGCTAAGTTGGTCCACGGATATTCATTAAATACCTAGGTCATTTCTAAGTAAGACAGAACACTGAAGCATAAGCATTTCAAGTTTATACAAGTTTTTGCCTCTTATTTTCATGGTACCAAGAAGCTACACATATTTGAGTCTATCAATGAACATATTCATTTTTGTCACATTGAGAAGCTGTACTATCTGGAAGTGCATGGCTATAAGAAGTTGTAAGATGTATATTCATAAACTCTGCCAGTCTACTACAAAATGTTGGTGTATGACAGACAGTTCACAACTATCTACCTCATAGTTTTCTCTGTAAAACAGTAGTTACTGTAATTATAAGTTATAACCTTGTATGTAAATGAGACTCTAATAGAAATAATGACAGAAAGGAACAACTCTATATGCAGGATGTGTTTTTAAGGAAAAAGAAAACAGTCCTGAAGTAAAATGACTAAGTGTTCCAGAACGAGAAAGAGGAACATGCAGAACAAAACCTGAATGGACAGAGAAAGTTATAACAAGTTGATGATAAAAAGAATTTTATTTGTCACGGTCAAAGCCAGCTAAGACTTGACAGGTTTATTTGTAAGATTTTCAGAAAGTGCTTTAGTATCAAACATTATACTTGTACAAAACTAAAATTTGGTTTTCTACTAAAGTGACAAAATTTTCTTGGGTTCTGATCCGCGGTTAATAAAGAGATTATAAAAGGTTTTTCTTTATTTTCTGAGTAATCAATCTCCTTAGACGCCAAAAATTTGGTGTCTTTTCAGAATTTCCTGTACTTGGTGTTAATTTTATCATGTCTTATTATTTTAAAAAGTCTTCTCACTTTTGAAAGAGCTAAAGTTCTTTCCTATGTTCACTTTTAAAAAAATATTTGACACTGGTTAAATAGGCTGCCAGGTATTTTTTCTCACTGATCCATGATCCTATTTAATCGAATGTTCAAACTTCCTGACAACTTTTGACATTCTGCCTTTTCAAATTCAAATACTAAATGATGTATTTTGCACCTACAACTGTCTTTAAAATTTCCCAAAGGGCCCCTGGAAGTTCACAAAGGATTAATTCTTTCACCTTGTAAGAAGAGAGGTACTAAAAATAACTGGTTTATTTGATCAACGTTATTCATCAACTGCATTATTTTTTTTTTTTTTAAGATTTTTAAATTTTATTTATTTATTTATTTTTGGCTGCGTTGGGTCTTCATTGCTGCACGTGGGCTTTCTCTAGTTGCGGCGAGCGGGGGCTGCTCTTCGTTGTGGTTTGTGGGCTTCTCATCACAGTGGCTTCTCTTGTTGCAGAGCACGGGCTCCAGGCACACGGGCTTCAGTAGTTGTGGCTCGCAGGCTCAGTGGTTGTGGCTCGCAGGCTCTAGAGCACAGGCTCAGCAGTCGTGGCGCACGGGCTTTGCTGCCCCACGGCATGTGGGATCTTCCCGGTACAGGGCTCGAATCCATGTCCCCTGCATTGGCAGGCAGATTCTTAACCACTGCGCCACCAGGGAAGCCCAACTGCACTATTTTTTATAACAAACTCTCATCAGATCTTTCACTTTTAAAACTACCCGTATAAGTCAGCACCACCATTTTAAGTCTTCTGTTATCTACAGAGTGTTTTTTGTTTTACTTCGATGCTTCCCTGAAAGTGCCTGCAAATGAGCTACAGGCCAAGCGCTTGTCTTCAACAAAATAAGGATTGTTGAAAGAGGACTATACCGGTAACTCCTGGGCACAAGCTTCTGATGGCATCACTTAAATAACTTTGAGACTATACCAGTGGACTGAGTCAGGATTCCCAAAAAACTAGTGAAGCAGATGGATTCATGAGACTGTTAACCCAAGATCTAGCAGAACAAGAATTAATCACACAGGACTGAATAAACTGATGAAGGATGATTATGGGTTTTAAAATATTGCTGATGCTTTAATGTCCTATTTTCTGGATATATGGAATTCGTTTCTCTTTTCTCTTAAACTATCTATAATTCATTGACAATTTCAGCAGACTATGCTTTTCTAAACAGAAATAAAAACATTTATCTTTTTCTAATTCATCCATAATTCAAAAACAAAACTCTTATTTAAATGAGTATTCTTATTTTCATGGCAACATAGTTATTTGTATAGGTTCAATAAAAGTCTGTCCTCCCAGTTGGAAACATTATAAGGCAACCAAGGCTTTGACTGGATGTCATATTTGAAAGTCATGTTCACTTAATCTAATACCACCAGTTACTTTTAAGGAGCTGTGATTGATTTTATGGAACAATGCTTACAGTTCCCTTGGGAAAACTAGACCGGTACCTGGCTTACAGAGTTCCCAGTCTTACAGGTAAAGTAAGGAAGGTCAATTCCAGGCAGGCCCAGGAACCCTAGGATATTTTGGGGACCTTAGGAACTTACCCAAATCTATAGGTACTGCAAGTGAAACCCAATGGTGAGTACCTGACTTGGCTTCCTGGCCTCAAGAGGCTTTTAAAAGTTCAATCCAAGATTCCTTATAAAAAGTCACATTGAAGCAGACCTAAAATGCCTACACCTACATAAATAATCAGACCAATCTAATGAGACCAACTTCACAATGACTTTAGCCTACTTTTCTGTGGACTGAACGTCTGTGTCCCCCAAAATTCATACGTTGAAACCCTACACTCCCCCTCATGTGAATGTATTAGGAGGTGGGGCCTTTGGGAGGTAATTAGGATTAGATGAGGTCATAAGGGTAGAGTCCTCATGAATAGGATCAGTACCCTTATAAAAGTCCAGAGACAGCTTGCTTCCTCTCTCTTCTCTCTGCCCTGTGAGGATACAAAGAGAGGTCAGCAGTCTGCAAACTGGAAGAGGGTCCTCAACAGAATCTGACCATACTGGCACCCTGCTGTTGGGTTACCAGCCTCCAGAACTGTGAGAAATAAATTTCTGTTGTTTATAAGCCATCTAGTCTATAATATTTTTGTTGTAGCAGCCTGAGCTGACTAAAACATATCCCTAAGACTGACAAATTTTCTTTTAAACAACAGCAGGACTGACCAAGTGCTCACAACTACCCTTGCTTATCCACTGACTTGGCTTGACCAAACTTTAGTCAGGCTTTTCTCCTTTCCCACAAGCCCCTAAAGTTTGGCTTGCCCTAAATTTAAGCAAGCAGATGCTCTTAAGCTCCCTTAACAGCTCATTCCAAGACATCAACTGACTGCAGTAAATTAAAAAAACTCCAGTTAAACTATCTTGATCATGCAATCTGCTCACCCTCACCCACTCGGCCCACACTCTTACCAAGTTACTGCTAGCCCTGCTCACCCCTGTCCATAAAAGAAGAGTCTTTTTGTGTTTTATTTTGAGATGCCTGCAGATCCTACAGAAGAGCATTCTCCCTTTTGCAATAATCCTTTTGAATAAAGTCTCTCCTTACCTAAATCTGGACTAGTTTTTATTTTACAGTAATATGACAAACCACCTATGTACAAACTCCAAAATTACAATGTTATTTACTTTCCCCTATCAAAAGTGATTGGTATCATTTTCAAAACAATATTAAGGTCCAGGTGAAATTAGATGCATACAGAAAACACTGCATGTAAAATTACTGTCCAGAGTACAAGCAATCTGACCTTAGATCAGTCATTCGTCTTTCTAGTGTCAATTAATAATTTAAATTTTCACTTTTTTTTTTTTTTTTTTGCCTAAAAATATGATTTCACTTCACATCCCCAAGTTCCTGGCCCTTCCAAGCAAGGTATCACAGAAACAAAAATCAGCAAGTTACATTATAGCTAACAGGATCACAGCATTGAAGTACCTGTAATGTTCACCAAATTGAGCCCAGGCACATTTTAGTATTTTCCAGTCTCACATCTGCATGACTTTTTTGTGAGGATAGTCACTGCCACAAATAACACAAGCAGCTTGAGAAACAAAAGCATGTGCTAATAATATCAAATAACAGTTTTCCTTGTATTTATGATGAATTATATTTTAAATGAATAATCTCAAAGGCAAATATCCTATTCTTTAGGTTGCCTAGTCCATGTATCTGAACTAAATTTCAAAGTTATTCACATGGAGCAGAGTTCTATTCATTAAGAGGAAGTCCTTTTACACAAGATATGTAAAAGACTCTCATACAAAGACTGAAATATACAACACAGAAACTCAGTATAGCATTTACCCATCCTACAGGGAGAAGTCCATCAACTGATTTTAATTATTATAAACAAATACAATAGTAAAATTCTCAGACAATATTTTGATAAAATTATTTTGCCCGTAAGCATGCGCAACTTTTAAAAAAGTAAATAAGTATTATAATTAACCGAACTATTTATTCTCTAGCTTATTTATAATAATCACCTAAAAGTGTTCAAGTTGCAATCCTTTAGAAGGTAAAATAAATTTAGTAGATAGTAGTCATCTTGTTTATATAAAACAAAATAGAAAATATCAAAAGTAAAAGTATTTCATGGAGTTTGTTCCAGTTGCCAAAGAATCAAGTTCAAAAACCACTGGTTTAAAACTACTGTCTAAAACAGTGCCCAGAACATAAATGTTTTACTCGTCTCTCCTGTGCATTAACATTTCTTTTAAATTAGCCATCCTGACAATAGTGACCATTTACTCAAAGTCCACAGAGTGTGCACTGTGCTATCCCTTTGCAAACACTTCATCAGTTCTCACAGAAATCTTGGAAGGTATTATCCCCGTCTAATAGTAGAAGAAATAGTAAGAAATAGTAGAAGAAGCTAAAGCTAAGTAACTTGTCCAAGGCTACATAAAGTGGTGGAAGACGAACCTGATTTGTCAACAAAGCCTCTTCTCTGAATATCAACTTGCAATAAAATTTCCATGATGAAAATGAATTTTCTCAGAGTACTTACCCATGGTCTAAGCAGAACTATAACCTGTATTACTTGTTTTTCCAATATATTCAATTTATAAATTCACATAAAATATTTTCCATTTATATACTCCTTCACAGAATCTTCTTTGATATTCAAAAAAGACAAACCTTTCTGATAGTCAAAGCATATATAACTATACAGAAAAGCATTTCAGTTCAGCAAATGGAAAAACCTCCAATTAAAGAAAAGAAAAATTCTCTGAAAAACTGAACCATGGGAAATCACTGTTAGGCCTGATGATAACAATGAGCTGAAACCCTGAAGTTTCATAACCAGTCGAATTATTTCCTAGTCAGATGAGCAAATCTAAAGCCAAGTAAGTAAGAAGGGATTAAAGTATCAGATTCAACTATATGAAATTATCATCAAATATCAATTCACATGACTCAACCTAATGCTTAAAGGGTTACCGAGTCCAGGTTCTCTCTACGTTTGTTGCTTGGAACAAAGGTTCAGCAGACTGTTAAAAGGATTTACGAAAAAATTCATTGTCTACTTTGGGAAACAGTGGATTCAACAAAGTTAAAACTGGTCTCTACCTCAGAACCTCTCAGAGCCCTTAGTGTGTTAATATGAAGTAAGAACCTCCAAAAGAAGGATTTATTATCCTAACGAAGGTGTACAGAGATTAGGTAACTTATCCAAGGTCCCACAGCTAGCAAATGACAAACTTAGAATAAGAATCGAATTCTCCTGATTCCCACACCAAAATTCATTCTATCTTCCCAAGACTTCGTTATACCTAATACTAAACAATTTTCCAAGGACCATTCTTATAAAAATTTAAGATGGGAATCACTAGTGGCTTGTGCTGACAGTATTTACCACCACCCCACCAAAACAAAAAACAAAAAAAAGTAAGTAACAAAGAATTTTTATAGAACAACAAAGCCTTCTCAAAATAAGCTAGACATAGTATTTACAGATTATACACACTTATGGTAATCCAAAACTTATATTCTTATAAAAAATATTTCCTCTAGGAAATCAGAGCTATAATCTTTTCTAACCAGCGCCTGGATGGAAGTAAGGATGGCAACCTAGATCGTGAGGTCCATGAGAGCAGGGCCCGTGTCGATTTTGCTCACCAATATACCATCAGAGCCTGATATACAGTAGGTATACCATACCTAATTGCTGAAAGAATGGACAATAAATCCCTGCTCTAACATTAATTAGCTGTAGGATCTTGAACACGCTATAATCTCTCTGAATCTGAGTTTCCCCACTTGCAAATGAAGTGGTTAGATCAGAAGGATCAAGATCTCTTCTATCTTTAAGAACTTGTGACTCTCATACGAATTAAATCTCAAATCCCCAGCATTTGAGGATACGTCCACAATCAAAAATCATAACAAAAAATAACATTTGCAAATCACTTGATATTCAGTACTTCATTTAATATACCCAACAAATTTGCAAATTAGCTTGGTATTACTACCCACATTTTACAAGTAAAGAAACTGGGGCCCAGAGAAACTCACTGACTAGACTAGAATCACGAAGTTATTAAGTAGTGAAGCATGGACTTTAAACCCAAGATTTTGGTGTTGAAATTCCCAAATCTTTCCATTACACCTTGTCCTCTGATGATAGGGATAGGGATGCAGCCCAGATAATGACAGCATTATTCCCTGGCTTTCAGTTATTGATTTAACAGGGCCAGAGGACAAAAGGTCTCCCAAACTCTCCCATCATCCCAATGTTAAAGTTCCAACTCTTCTGTGAAGAAAAATTATCTTAATGCAACAAATTAATCACATTTCTCCCTGGAGTCCAAGGTTATCTAATATTGCCATTTTAACACAAGATAACATTATCATGGAATGAAAAGAATCTAAATTATGAACAAAAATCTTTCACACTGAAAGACAGTTTTAGTTCAAATACATACTCACGGTTAAGTACACTGAATTCAAAGACCACCTCATACCATTATTAGACTACATTTAAAATGAAAGCTTCACTTTTGGAAACTTTGCTTGCTAGTGGAAATGAGGCAATTTAAACTATTAACTCTTTTAGGTCTTCTTACACAATATCACATTGCACAATATTACTTCAAGTACAACTTCTCTTAATTCCAATAATGAATAAACCCAACTCTAGGCTCAAACGTGGTGTTAAACAAGTGGCATTTACATCATAACCTTCCCTTCCAAGAAACACAATTGGGCAACCAGAAACATCCCGGGTTATGGATTTCAATTTCTCAAAGACTTTAACCCATCAGCTGACTCTCCTATTTGTTAACTCTATTAATCTTCTGTCTTAAAATATATACATATTCTATGTCAAATATAATTGTTTTGCACAGCTATAGCAAAATCCCCTTTCGACAGGGAGTATACTATAACAAAATAAACATATACTTATTAAACCTCTCAAGTATGTAACACTGCATTAAATTCTCTGCCATGAAAATGAAATGGGCACTAGCTTTCTGGAGTTTACACGTGGAAATAGTTTAGGATATGCTTACAGTGAGTCGTAATTAAGTAAAACTAAGATACAACAGGCAGACATAATAATCCTAAAGCGTAACTAAAGAAAAAAAATTCCTCCTCCAAAAAAATGTCAATCACCCTCATCTAAAATAAATATATACTCAAAAATGGCATATCTGGCTCATTTATAGCACAAGACTATTAGTTTCTATTGTGTTCTGGAAACCTCAGTAAGTTTGCACGCTTACCAAAAGTTTAGTCTGTTAAATTAATAGCTAAAAATCTCCTTAGACCCAAGAGGTTCCGTACCTGAAAAGAACTGACCGTGAACACAAGCGAGAGTTTTAACAAAACCAAAGCTACAAGTCATTGCATCAATCGGTACTTAAATTCCTCTGCCGGTAAATGCCCCATAGCATCAGAGTCATCACCACTTCACCACTGATAAGTTTGAGAAGAGCTGTTGAAATCTTGCGGGCCAGTGAAAAACCTCAGTGAACTGTCACAAAATAAAAGTCACAGCGTATGTGACAGCTTTGCAGGCCAATCAAAAAACAAAAACAAAAACAAAAACCCATAGGACCACCGAATTTACGCGATTCTCGGAGCAAATTATCTAGAATAGCCTATGCTATTTACCAAAGTGCCAAGCAGTCCCCAGGGGAGCGCAGCAGATGATAACTTAGGTCCCACGACAGGCTCCTCTGCACCAAGGATGACTCTCCTACTTGGTGCCAACTGTGCACTTGCATGCTCCGAAAATAGGGGCAAGTCCTGAATGCCAGGAGTTGCAAGGGCAACGTTTCTATTTTATTATGGCCTGAAGCCCGGGCGATTCCCAAGGCTGAACCTCTCGACCTTTAACCTCGGAGTCACTTTCCAACTGTGCTCTCACCCACGATCATTATATCCCCAACGGAAACCAGTTATTAGTTGTAACAAGGCCTGGAAAAATAGTAAGGGAGCTCTCAAAGTTCCCAGGACCGACACGGAAAAGGCGGGGGCTTCGAAGGAGAAGCCCAACGTGGAAGCATCTTGGGCTCCACCGTTCCGAGAGCCAAAATCCAGACAAAGCCCCTCGTCCCCGGTGACTCCAGGCAGAAAGAGACACACCGACCCTCAGTCACTCGGACAGAATGGGGCTCCGGGGGGTCGGGGTGTCACCCGGCCAGGGAGGCCAGACGGAGGCTCCGCTCTGCCCCGACGAGGTGGGCAAAGCGAGGCGGGGGCTGCAGCGTGGCCGGGCGGAGCACGCAGCCCCTTCTCCCGGGCCCCTCTCTCCCTCCTTCCCCACGACCAGGCCTCTCCCGGCTCCTCTTCCCCTGCTTCGCCTCCCTCCCTCCCCTCCCCACCCCCACACCGCAGAACGAGGCCCCCTCCCCCCGCAAAGCCCACCAACTTCCCCGTTCCCCCGCTTCTCCCCACCTCTCAGGAGCACGCAGAAACTGCAGGCCAGGAGGCTCCTCAGGACGGCCCCCATCTTCCCTTCTCGCGTTCGCTCCTCTCACCGGCGAGGGGCGGCCCGAAGAGGGGGAGGCGAGGAGCCGGGGCGGCCGCCGCAGCGGCAGGTCTGCACGCTCATGCTTCCCAGCTTTCCCGAGAAAGAAGAAAGAAAGGGGCCCGTCAAGGCTCCGCGCGCGCCGCCGCCGCCGCCGCTGCCGCCCTCTCTACCGCGCCGCTCCGCCCGGGGCTCGCGCGACGCCAGCGTCTGCTTCCATGCCGCCGCCTCCTCCCCCGGCGCCCCGCTTCCCCCGCGCTGCTCCTCATTCAGCCTCTTCCTCTCACGCAGCGGCGCAGGGATATGCCTCCCGCCGCCTTCATGAGTCGCCGCCGAGGTCTCCCTGCGCGCGGGCGAGCCCCCTCCCTCGGCGCCGCCTCCCGGGCATTTCACAAAAGGAGAGGGGGCCGTGCGCACGGCCTCGGCTGGGAGACCCCGGGAGACCTGCGGGGCGAGCGGAGGCGGGCGGGAGGGGAAAGGCCGCCCGGCGGCGCATTCCAATGGGATTCTTTCCCGGGCCGGCCCCTTCGGCCCTCCCCGCGGAGGGCGTGAAGCGACGTCGAACAACATCGGAGACGGCGTGGTCGGGACTACTTTCTGCGGCTCGGCCCGGCCGCTGCCTGCGCGGGTCTTTGTGCGGCCGCTGCCGGCCGAGCCAGGTGGGGCTCCGGGGCCACGCCGGCCGCCACCTGGGCCGGGGCCGCAGGGGGCGGCGGGGGACGGCGGGCCGGGGCCGGCGAAGCCGCAGGTCCACACTCGGGGAGCCACGCGGGTCCCAATGCGGGTGATGGGCTTAGTCCCAGGGTTGGAAATTGGTTTAAGCATCTATTTTTTTTAAGGTAAATAAAAATTAATGCTGCGTCCACCGACTTTCAACGTAGATATGGTTTGAACACCAGAAGGGTGTTCAAACGCCAACACAAAACGGAGATTTTTAAAATTTTTCTCCTGGTTTCCCAGAACTACAGACTGCTCCCTCAGTTAAGTCCAACAAGGACTAAAGATTTCTAAACTGGCAGATAAAATTCCAAGATAAATGCGTCAGCACCTAAGACAGAGCAAAGGGACAATCGGTCAGAACTGTCTTCGGGATTTTACAAACCGCGTTTAATGATGAATGTTGGGCATGTTTTGACGATCCGTTTTCAGCTTGAGGAAAGGATTCCTCGGAATCTCGGACTCTGATTTTGTACAGCCTCTGCTGGCTGCTCTCCGTGCACTGGGCATTCAGGAGTAACAACCCACACGCCCCTGGAATCACATGGCAGCTTCAGTGCAGGGTGAAGGGGGGGGTGGGGAGGGAGGAGGGCAAGCCACCAAGAGTTAACGTAAAGGAGCCATTAGGTGCAACCTGCCCAGCTGTCACATGCCCTTACCTGGGGGCAGATGGGTGCGGAGCTGGAGCCACTCCCGCATTGGTACTGGTATCTTAGTAACATTGCAGTTCACCAAGTGCTGAGCACACATGATCAGATTTGACGCTCACAGCTACCCTGGGGTAAGGCAGGTTGTGTCACTTAGTATCCTTAGTGGAGAGAGGAAAATGAGAAGCTGAGGAGTTCAATGACTTACCCAAGGTCACTCAGGTAGAGCATAGCAGGTCAGAACCCAACCCAGGTCTTCCGACTGCAGACGCTCTGCTCCTTCCGAGAAATGCACACGGAACCAAGGCAATACGTGTCTGTAAGCAGAAGGGCAGAAAGAGCCAAATCACTTTCTCCTAATCTCACCTGTGAAAGTCTGGCCATCATTGATTTAAATTACCTTCTTCCAAGAAACATGTCAGGACTCTGCAAGTTTTGTATTCTGTCCTCAAAACAGGTAACTGAGAACCAGGTTTTCAGCAGTAGCCTAGAGAATATTACCTGGAAGCTGTGAGGCTGTGGAGACAACACGATGTAATGAGAAGGCATGAGCTTTGGAATAAGACCGGTAGGCTCCAAAACCCTGCCAGTTACTAGATGTGTAACTTTGGGCATGATAGTTAAATGCACTGTATCTCAGTTTTCTCATCTATAAAATGGGGATAATACCTCCTTCAGGTTTGTGGTAGGAATTAAATTTTAAAATATATGCAAACTTCTCACTATATAATAGGTGCTCAATAAATGACCATTTCCTTTCCCAACTGCTGCAAGGTGAATGGTATCATAGTAACTTGGAATCCTTCGAAGAGAATGGAAAAGAGGGAAAAAAATTCATGCTCAAAATGTTTATTCCAGGATTATTTCTAGTTGGAGGTAGATAACTGTGAAGCCAATAAAAATTAATCTTCAGGACTCCCCCCCGCCCCGACTTTCACAGGCCCCTTCCAAAGCCTGGGGAGGGACCCTAACAATGTGTTCACATGGTCCTATTTGCAAAAGTAAGATAATTTTGTATTCTTTTTCTGAAAACATGACTCAAAATTGTGTAAATTTCAAGTTCCACAAAACCTGGATCTGTTTCTATTTATAATAGAAAACTGGGTATAACCTAAGCCTCTTTTAGGCTATCAACCGAAGCAGGGAAATTAGATATGCAATCCTGGAAAAATGATAATTTGGAGGACTATGAAACAGTGTTGGAAAATGCTTACAGTTCATTAAGCTTAAAAACATATAAAAGTGCATGTATATTTTAATTACAACTATGTAAAATATAAATATATATATACATGTATAAAGAAAAACATATATATATAAATATCGCATATTTGAGAAAAGACCGAAAGTAAATACACTAAAACAGGGATTAGGATGGTGAAGTAATATGAGATTTACTTTAGTTTTCTGTTCTTAAATTTCCTTTAATGTATTATATATTTTTTGCAATTTCTTTAAAGGTACTTATGTGAAAATCTATAGCTTAAGCTTAAGCTCAGCCAGGATGCTGTTCTTACTACTTAATAATTTGTTTCACGTGCATTCAAGTGCCTGTTAAAAATACTCAGTGCCAGTCCCAGTGTAAAGTGCTGGGTATGCAAAGATGAGATTAATCGTATAATCCCTACCCTCTAGAAGCTTACAACCTGGTTTGGAAACTCTAATCAATAAAACAAATAAATAAAATGTTAAAATTGCTGTAGTGCATGTTTGTGCCATATCAACAAGGAATTCAAGTACAGAAGCACTTAAGTATGCCTGAACAATTTAAAGAAGGGAAAATAACCCTACAGCTGAGTCTTGAAATTTAAGTCGGAGTTTGTCAGGCCAACACGACTGACAAGGAATTCCAGGCAGAAGCGGAGCAGGTGCAAAGGCACTGAATTATTAGAGAGAGAGCTTGGCATGTTGGGGATTTGAAAGTAGATCCATATATCTGAAGCATAGGGCGCTTTCAGAGAATATCGGGAAATGAAGCAAGACCGTTAAGTAGGTATTGGATAATAAAGAGCTTTTTAAGTCATGCTAAGAAGTTTAGATTTTCACCTCTTGACAATGGACATTGAAGGATTTTTCTCATGGAGAGAACTGATTTGCATGTTAAATAATTTCTCTGGCAACAGTGTGAATAAGAGAATGGAGGCAAAGCAAAGAGTAGGAACACCAGTGAGGAAGTTATTTTTAGTCTATGAAAGAGATGGTCAGGACAGCAGCACTGGGGATTGAAAAAAGATGGTGGATTTCAGGAATATGAGATAGAAAGAGCAGGATGTGGTAACCTAACAGATGTGAATTTGGAGAGAGAGAAGTAGTCTATGATGAATTTCCAGGTTTCTAAAATATGCACCCCAGTGAATGGGAGTCTCATTTACTAAGAAAAGAAATGCATAAGGAGCATTCCAAGAGGGACAGATGATAAGTTCAACAATGGGTCTTTTATATGGGCGGGGTCTGTAAAACACCAAGCTGCTGCTATCCAGGAGACCGTTTTTGTTTGATTGTTTGTTTTTTGTTTTTGTTTTTTTAATTTTTATTGGAGTACAGTTGATTTACAATGTTGTGTTAGTTTCTGCTGTACAGCAAAGTGAATCAGTTATACATATACATATATCCACTCTTTTTTAGATTCTTTTCCCATATAGGCCATTACAGAGTACTGAGTAGAGTTCCCTGTGCTATACAGTAGGTCCTTATTAGTTATCTAGTTTATATATAGGAGTGTGTATATGTCAATCCCAATCTCCCAATTTATCCCTCCCCCACCTTTCCCCTTGGTAACCGTAAGTTTGTTTTCTATATCTGTGACTGTATTTCTGTTTCATAGATAAGTTCATTTGTACCCTTTCTTTAGATTCCACATATAAGCAATGTCATATGATATGTCTTTCTCTGACTTACTTCACTCAGTATGACAATCACTAGGTCCATCCATGTTGCTGCAAATGGCATTATTTTGTTCTTTTTGACGGCTGAGTAATATTCCATTGTATATATGTGCTACATCTTCTTTATCCATTCATCTGTCAATGGACATTTAGGTTGCTTCCATGTCTTGGCTATTGTAAATAGTGCTGCAATGAACATTGGGGTGCGTGTATCTTTTCGAATTATGGTTTTCTCTGGATATATGCCCAGGAATGGGATTGCAGGATCATATAGTAGCTCTATTTTTAGTTTTTTAAGGAACCTCCATACTGTTCTCCATCGTGGCTGCACCAATTTACATTCCCACCAACAGTGTAGGAGGGTTCCCTTTTCTCCACACCCTCCAGGAGACCATTTTGACGTAGAAGTTTGGACTCAGGAGAGGAATGGAAAACACAGTCATCAGTGATGATTGTGGAGCTTCTACACCACACAATCCAGGGGACATACTGTAGAATATTAAATAGTGATTGAATAGTTATTAGCACAATTTTCTGGACGACGATAGTAAGGCATCTTCAGGAAGGGAAATCCTTTTTTCAATTCAGGTGAAGTCACCTTGGGGTCACCTCCTTGGCAGGCTGAGGGTAGAGATGATAGTTGAAACCATAAACTTGCCTAAGGAGAGAACAAAACATTTAGTGTGACTAGAAAAGTGAGCCATGGCAGAACGATGTGGTATACAAGAATCTAGGAACAAACAGAAGAAGAGAGGCTAGGGAAAGAGACAAAAAGAGGTGAGTGGAAAACTGGCTGAAAGTGCTGCCAGGAGAGAAGGTGCGTCAATAATGGCAAATACAGGGACTTCCCTGGTGGTCCAGTGGTTAAGACTTCACCTTCCAATGCAGGGGGTGCGGGTTCGATCCCCCATCTGAGAGCTAAGATCCCACATGCCTCTTGGCCAAAAAACCAAAACATAGAACAGAAGCAATATTGTAACAAATTCAATAAAGACTTTTAAAATGGTCCACATCAAAAATAATAATAATAATAATAATAGCAAAATGCAGTCGGCCTTCTGTATCTGCGGTTCCACATCCACAGATTCAACCAACCCCGGATCGGATGGAGGATGCAGAACCCGCGGTCACGGAGGGCTGACAGTACTACACCACTTTATATAAGGGACTTGAGCATCCCCATATTTTGGTAACCGAGGGATCCTAGAATCCACCCTCGAGGGCCGACTATACAGTGTACTGTGAAGTCTGCTAAGAGAAGCACTGAAAAGAGGCCATTGTGACATATAACTTCCCAAAAGGTCATTGATGGGAACATACATTATGCCAACATTTTAGGAAAGCAATCTGGGAGTAAAATAAACACACCTTTTAAACTAGAGTTCCACTTCTTGGAATTTATCGGCAGAAAGAAAAGTTTATAGAGATACACATATATAGATATTTACTATAACATTGTATGTAATAGAAAACAAACAAAACAAAAAAACAAGCCTACAAAAAATGGCAGTTTTATGTGATTCAACCTAGGCAAAAGAACCTAAATGCACTTCAGTAGGGAATAGCTGAATCAACAACAGTATGTCCTTATTGTGGAATACTATACAACTGTCAAAAAGAATTCTATAGATTTATATCTATTGGTTTGAAAGTGTAGCTGTGATATATGGTTAACTGAAGAGCAGGTTAGAGAATAGAATGTTCAACGTGATGGAATTTTTGTTTAGAAGAAAAGAAGGAATGAAGGGAGGGTGAAAGAGAGAAGAAGAGAAAGAGACAGAAATCCTATGTAGTTGCATATGTGTTTGTTTTAGATTTGGATGGACAAAGCAAAAAGTATGGATGGTAAACATGAAGTTCTTAAGAGTGAACATTCAGGGACTTCCCTGGTGATCCAGTGGTTAAGACTCTGTGCTCCCAATGCAAGGGGGCCCAGGTTCGATCCCTGGTCAGAGAACTAGATCCCGCATGCCACAGCTAAGACCCAGTGCAGCCAAATAAATAAATAAATTTTTTTTTTTTTTAAAAAGAGTGGACATTCAGAGGTGTGTACTTAGCAGAGGTAATGGGAACTTAATTCTACTTTTGACACTTTACTATTTGAGATGCTTGAGGATCATTACTTTTTTAATTCAAATGCCTGTTTTTTAAAAAAAATCACTACTAAACTTAAAGTGAACAAAATAGTCGTTGATGACTTTAGCCAAAGCAATTTCAGTGAGTTATGAGAGCCAAAGCAAGAGTGAAGTGAATTGAGAAATGAATAGGAAACAGGGAGGGAGGCCAGTGGTTTTCCCAGAATTTTGTTGTTAAAGGAAAGAGAGCAATTGGGTGGCTAGAAAGGAATTTGGAGATGGAGGAATTTAGGGGTTGACATAGTTAGGGTTGATTGGTTACTTTGTTTTTCAGTTTGAGAGGAACACAGTCACATTTATAACCTGAAGTGGGTGATCCAATAAAGAAGGAGGAAAAAGGAGTGAATTGGAGGCTTCCCAGAAGATCTGGAACCTGGCAGGGTGCATGAGTCTTGGATGGGAGCAGGAGGAGGGAGGGGGAGGGAGACGGGAAGGGGGAGGAGGAGGGGGAGGAGGAGGAGGGCTGCCATTTCTGGGCGAGAGGAGAATGAGCGTGCCTATCTAGGGTTGCTGAAGTTCCAGCTCCCTTTCTCCCACCCCCATTTTCTACAGGCTTCTTCCAGAGGCCCTAGGAGGGACCCTGGCAATGATTTAACGTGGTCATGTGTTTTTACAAAATTTGCAAAAGTAAGGTATTTTTTGTATTCATTTTTTTTGAAAGTTCCCCCTTCTCCAGTTGAATCTGCTTGGGCACCACAAAACCAAACCTGCCCCTGGTAGCTGCTAATAGGTTTGGGGGAGAGGGGATAGGGGAGGCCAAAACTGAAAGAAATTTATGTTTGTTTGCCTTTATTTTATTAATAAACAAAAAGCAAAGTTAATCTGTTCAGAGTGAAGTAAGAAAGAATATAGTGGGGGCTTCAGGAAAGTGATGAAGATTTGGAAAAGCTGCTGAAGGAATGGACGAGGGAGCTGACAAAGAATTCCCCAGCATCAGAGAGGGTCCTGCTGCAACTGGTTACCATAAATTTGGTGGGTACCGTGAACGATGGCCTTCTTGCCTCTATTTTCCCATCACAGAATGGAAATAATATTTGTTCCTAGCTACAGCATGAGAGTATTGCAGGGGATGCATAAGAAGAATTCATTATAATTTGAAAAGAATTATACTTTGTTTCTGGTAATAGTTTTTCTTATTTCAACATCAGCTATATAAACCCCCAATAAGACTAATAAAATTAAAACATGAACAATAAATACTTAGCCCCTGCAGGAGGAGAGGACATCTGCACTAGAGGGTACCCTGCGCTAGGGAACCAGAGCCAGAGCAGAGAGGAGGGTGTCCATGCCAGGGAGGGGATGACGGTGGAGTCAGAATATTGGTTACATACAGAGGAATTGATCAAGTAAGTAAACACATTAAGGACAGTGGACGCTGGGTTTCTAACTGTTGGAGGAGGAGTTACAAATACAAGGGAGCTGTATTGGTGCCCAAGTCAATGCAAATGGTGGACTAGTTCTGTTAGGGTCCTGTCTCTTCCCAGACACACTGAAAAAACCTGGCAGAAACTGTCAGAATCAACTTTATCAGAACTCTAGAAGATAGTCAAGGGTCTACAGCAACCAAGCAAATGCTTTATCAGGAGGAGGGCCACTGAAACATGGTAGAGGAGGTTTGTCATGTTTGACCCTACCCTTGCCCAGCCTTGCCTCCCTGGGGCAGAAGCATTCTAGAAAACAGCAGCCAGTGTTCCCAGAGCGGGTTCCTTGATCTGGAGAGAGCAGAGGGGACCTTGTTCCCAGGGAATTGTGTTTGTATGTTTTGGCCTGTTTGGGGGCTCCCTGGAGGACTGAAGCAAGGGGTTTGCCTTTGTATCACCCAACTCAGGACCCTCTAAGAGCGCAGAAGTGGCTGTCTGGAGGAGATTCTTCAAAAACATGCAAAGGGGGGCTTCCCTGGTGGCGCAGTGGTTGAGAATCTGCCTGCCAATGCAGGGGACACGGGTTCGAGCCCTGGTCCGGGAAGATCCCACATGCCACGGAGCAACTAGGCCCGTGAGCCACAACTACTGAGCCTGCGTCTCTGGAGCCTGTGCTCCGCAACAAGAGAGGCCGCGATAGTGAGAGGCCCACGCACCGCGATGAAGAGTGGCCCCCACTCGCCGCAACTAGAGAAAGCCCTAGCACAGAAACGAAGACCCAACACAGCCAAAAATAAATAAATAAATAAATAAATTCATTAAAAAAAAAAAAAAAAAGTGCAAAGGCAGTTGGGACAAACCACAGACATGTAGAAACCTGGGAGGAAAAGCTGAGGATTGATACACTTAGAGAATAAGGTTTTGAAAAGCTCCTGTGCATTCATGGGAATCGAGAAAGCTATGCACATGCTCAGGGCAGGACACATCCTCAGAAAAGACCTGAAAAGACCATACGCTTTCACCTCTGGCTGATCTCCAGGCTTAGCACAAGCAGGAGTGAAGGCTAAAGCCAAGTGATAAATGGCCTGACTAAGCACTGAAGCATTGGCGGCAACACACAGAGAGACTACAGAGAGTTCAGAGACTACACAAGACATAGAATATGATCTTTACAGAAGTAGTTTAGGAAAGTCACTAAACAAACAACTACAGCCCACAGCAACCAACAACAACAAATCCTGGGAAAGAGGAGAATTTGATTTCCAAAGTTACCTCATATTTTAAATGTCCGGTTTTCAACAAAAAAATCATGAGGCATATAAAGAAACAAGAAAGCATGGCCTATTTACAGGGGAAAATAAAGAAATTAACAGAAACTATCTTTGAGGAAGCATAGACATTGGACTTACTGGACAAAGACTTTAAATCAATTGTCTTATATATATTCAAGAGCTAAAGGAAACCAGGAGAACAGTGCCTCAACCAATACCGCATGTCAATAAAGAGAGAGAAATTATTTAAAAAGGAACCAAATAAAAATTCTGGAGGGAGGGGCAAGATGGTGGAAGAGTAAGACGCGGAGATCACCTTCCTTCCCACAGATACATGAGAAATACATCTACACGTGGAACTGCTCCTACAGAACACCCACTGAACGCTGGCAGAAGACGTCAGACCTCCCAAAAGGCAAGAAACTCCCCACGTACTTGGGTAGGGCAAAAGAAAAAAGAAATAACAGAGACAAAAGAATAGGGACGGGACCTGCACCAGTGGGAGGGAGCTGTGAAGGAGGAAAGGTTTCCACACACTAGGAAGCCCCTTCGTGGGCAGAGACTGCGGGTAGCAGAGGGGGGAAACTTCAGAGCCACGGAGGAGAGCGCAGCCACATTGGTGCGGAGGGCAAAGCGGAGAGATTCCCGCACAGAGGAGCGGTGCCGACCAGCACTCACCAGCCCGAGAGGCTTGTCTGCTCAGCCGCCGGGGCGGGCGGGGGCTGGGAGCTGAGGCGCGGGCTTCGGTCGGATCCCAGGGAGAGGACTGGGGTTGGCTGTGTGAACACAGCCTGAAGGGGCTAGCGCACCACAACTAGCCGGGAGGGTGCCCGAGAAAAAGTCTGCAGCTGCCCAAGAGGCAAGAGACTTTTTCTTGCCTCTTTGTTTCGCGGCGTGCAAGGAGAGGGGATTCAGAGCGCCACTTAAACGAACTCCAGAGTCGGGCGCGAGCCACGGCTATCAGCGCGGACCCCAGAGACGGGCATGAGACGCTAAGGCTGCTGCTGCCGCCACCAAAAAGCCTGTGGGTGAGCACAGGTCATTCTCCACACCGCCCCTCCCGGGAGCCTGTGCAGCCCGCCACGGCCAGGCTCCCGTGATCCGGGGACAACTTCCCCGGGAGAGCGCACGGCGCGCCTCAGGCTGCTGCAACGTCACGCCGGCTTCTGCCGCCGCAGGCTCGCCCCGCCTCCTCCGTACCGCTCCCTCCCCCCGGCCTGACTGAGCCAGAGCCCCCGAATCAGCTGCTCCTTTAACCCCGTTCTGTCTGGGCGGGGAACAGACGTCCTCAGGGGACCTACATGCAGAGGCGGGTCCAAATCCAAAGCTGAACCCCGGGAGCTGTGTGAACAAAGAAGAGAAAGGGAAATCTCTCCCAGCAGCCTCAGAAGCAGTGGATTAAAGCTCCACAAACAACTTGATGTGCCTGCATCTGTTGAATACCTGAATAGACAACAAATCATCCCAAATTTAGGAGGTGGACTTTGGGAGCAGGATATATTAACTTTTCCCCTTTTCCTTTTTTTGTGAGTGTATATGTGTATGCTTCTGGGTGAGATTTTTGTCTGTATAGCTTTGCTCTCACCGTTAGTCCTAGGGTTAGGTCCGTCCGTTTTTTTTTTTTTTTTTTGCTTAAAAAAAATTTTTTTCCCCTAATAAATGTTTTCTTAATAATTTTTTCCTTATTTCTATTTTTAAAAAATTTAAAAAATTTTTCTTAATAAGTTGTTTCATATTTTTTATTTTAAAAAATTAAAAAAATTTTTTTTCTTAATAAATTTTTTCTTAATAATTTTTTTCTTATTTTTAGTATAAAAAATTAATCTATTTTTAAAAATTAAAAAAAAATTTTTTTCTTAATAAATTTATTCTTAATAATTTTTTTCTTATTTTTTATTATAATTGCTTTATTTTATTTTATTTTATCCTCTTTCTTTCTTTCTTTCCATTTTTTCTCCCTTTTATTCTGAGCCGTGTGGATGAAAGGCTCTTGGTGCTCCAGCCAGGCATCAGGGCTGTGCCTCTGAGGTGGGAGAGCCAACTTCAGGACACTGGTCCACAAGAGACCTCCCAGCTCCACGTAATACCAAACGGCGAAAATCTCTCAGAGATCTCCATCTCAACATCAAGACCCAGCTTCACTCAACGACCAGCAAGCTACAGTGCTGGACACCCTATGCCAAACAACTAGCAAGACAGGAACACAGCCCCATCCATTAACAGAGAGGCTGCCTAAAATCATAATAAGGCCACAGACACCCCAAAACACACCACCAGATGTGGACGAGCCCACCAGAAAGACAATATCCAGCCTCATCCACCAGAACACAGGCACTAGTTCCCTCCACCAGGAAACCTACACAACCCACTGAACCAACCTTAGCCACTGGGGACAGATACCAAAAACAACAGGAACTACGAACCTGCAGCCTGTGAAAAGGAGACCCCAAACACAGTAAGAGAAGCAAAATGAGAAGACAGAAAAACACACAGCAGATGAAGGAGCAGGGTCAAAACACACCAGACCTAACAAATGAAGAGGAAATAGGTAGTCTACCTGAAAAAGAATTCAGAATAATGATAGTAAGGATGATCCAAAATCTTGGAAATAGAATAGACAAAATGCAAGAAACATTTAACAAGGACGTAGAAGAACTAAAGAGGAAGCAAGCAACGATGAAAAGCACAATAAATGAAATTAAAAATACTCTAGATGGGATCAATAGCACAATAACTGAGGCAGAAGAACGGATCAGTGACCTGGAAGATAAAATGGTGGAAATAACTACTGCAGAGCAGAATAAAGAAAAAAGAATGAAAAGAACTGAGGACAGTCTCAGAGACCTCTGGGACAAGATTAAACGCACCAACATTCGAATTATAGGGGTCCCAGAAGAAGAAGAGAAAAAGAAAGGGACTGAGAAAATATTTGAAGAGATGATAGTTGAAAACTTCCCTAATATGGGAAAGGAAATAGTTAATCAAGTCCTGGAAGCACAGAGAGTCCCATACAGGATAAATCGAAAGAGAAACACACCAAGACACATATTAATCAAACTATCAAAAATTAAATATAAAGAAAACATATTAAAAGCAGCAAGGGAAAAACAACAAATAACACACAAGGGCATGCCCATAAGGTTAACAGCTGATCTTTCAGCAGAAACTCTGCAAGCCAGAAGGGAGTGGCAGGATATACTTAAAGTGATGAAGGAGAAAAACCTACAACCAAGATTACTCTACCCAGCAAGGATCTCATTCAGATTTGATGGAGAAATTAAAACCTTTACAGACAAGCAAAAGCTGAGAGAGTTCAGCACCACCAAACCAGCTTTACAACAAATGCTAAAGGAACTTCTCTAGGCAAGAAACACAAGAGAAGGAAAACACCTACAATAACAAACCCAAAACATTTAAGAAAATGGGAATAGGAACATACATATCGATAATTACCTTAAATGTAAATGGATTAAATGCTCCCACCAAAAGACACAGACTGGCTGAATGGATACAAAAACAAGACCCATATATATGCTGTCTACAAGAGACCCACTTCAGACCTAGCGACACATACAGACTGAAAGTGAGGGGATGGAAAAAGATATTCCATGCAAATGGAAATCAAAAGAAAGCTGGAGTAGCAATTCTCATATCAGACAAAATAGACTTTAAAATAAAGACTATTACAAGAGACAAAGAAGGACACTATATAATGATCAAGGGATCGATCCAAGAGGAAGGTATAACAATTGTAAATATTTATGCACCCAACATAGGAGCACCTCAATACATAAGGCAAATACTAACAGCCATAAAAGGGGAAATCGACAGTAACACAATCATAGTAGGGGACTTTAACACCCCACTTTCACCAATGGACAGATCATCCAAAATGAAAATAAATAAGGAAACACAAGCTTTAAATGATACATTAAACAAGATGGACTTAATTGATATTTATAGGACATTCCACCCAAAAACAACAGAATACACATTTTTCTCAAGTGCTCATGGAACATTCTCCAGGATAGATCATATCTTGGGTCACAAATCAAGCCTTGGTAAATTTTAAAAAATTGAAATCGTATCAAGTATCTTTTCCGACCACAACGCTATGAGACTAGATATCAATTACAGGAAAAGATCTGTAAAAAATACAAACACATGGAGGCTACACAATACACTACTTAATAACGAAGTGATCACTGAAGAAATCAAAGGGGAAATCAAAAAATACCTAGAAACAAATGACAATGGAGACACGACGATCCAAAACCTATGGGATGCAGCAAAAGCAGTTCTAAGAGGGAAGTTTATAGCAATACAAGCCTACATCAAGAAACAGGAAACAACTCAAATAAACAACCTAACCTTGCACCTAAAGCAATAAGAGAAAGAAGAACAAAAAAACCCCAAAGCTAGCAGAAGGGAAGAAATCATAAAGATCAGATCAGAAATAAATGAAAAAGAAATGAAGGAAACAATAGCAAAAATCAATGAAACTAAAAGCTGGTTCTTTGAGAAGATAAACAAAATTGATAAACCATTAGCCAGACTCATCAAGAGAAAAAGGGAGAAGACTCAAATTAATAGAATTAGAAATGAAAAAGGAGAAGTAACCACTGACACTGCAGAAATACAAACGATCATGAGAGATTACTACAAGCAACTCTATGCCAATAAAATGGACAACCTGGAAGAAATGGACAGATTCTTAGAAATGCACAACCTGCCAAGACTGAACCAGGAAGAAATAGAAAATATGAACAGACCAATCACAAGCACTGAAATTGAAACTGTGATTAAAAATCTTCCAACACACAAAAGCCCAGGACCAGATGGCTTCACAGGCGAATTCTATCAAACATTTAGAGAAGAGCTAACACCTATCCTTCTCAAACTCTTCCAAAATATTGCAGAGGCAGGAACACTCCCCAACTCATTCTACGAGGCCACCATCACCCTGATACCAAAACCAGACAAAGATGTCACAAAGAAAGAAAACTACAGGCCAATATCACTGATGAACATAGATGCAAAAATCCTCAACAAAATACTAGCAAACAGAATCCAACAGCACATTAAAAGGATTATACACCATGATCAAGTGGGGTTTATTCCAGGAATGCAAGGATTCTTCAATATACGCAAATCAATCAACGTGATACATCATATTAACAAATTGAAGGAGAAAAACCATATGATCATCTCAATAGATGCAGAGAAAGCTTTCGACAAAATTCAACACCCATTTATGATAAAAGTCCTGCAGAAAGTAGGCATAGAGGGAACTTTCCTCAACATAATAAAGGCCGTATATGACAAACCCACAGCCAACATTGTCCTCAATGGTGAAAAACTGAAACCATTTCCACTAAGATCAGGAACAAGACAAGGTTGCCCACTCTCACCACTATTATTCAACATAGTTTTGGAAGTGTTAGCCACAGCAATCAGAGAAGAAAAAGAAATAAAAGGAATCCAAATCGGAAAAGAAGAAGTAAAGCTGTCACTGTTTGCAGATGACATGATACTATACATAGAGAATCCAAAAGATGCTACCAGAAAACTACTAGAGCTAATCAATGAATTTGGTAAAGTAGCAGGATACAAAATTAATGCACAGAAATCTCTTGCATTCCTGTATACTAATGATGAAAAATCTGAAAGTGAAATTAAGAAAACACTCCCGTTTACCATTGCAACAAAAAGAATAAAATATCTAGGAATAAACCTACCTAAGGAGACAAAAGACCTGTATGCAGAAAATTATAGGACACTGATGAAAGAAATTAAAGATGATACAAATAGATGGAGAGATATACCATGTTCTTGGATTGGAAGAATCAACATTGTGAAAATGACTCTGCTACCCAAAGCAATCTACACATTCAATGCAATCCCTATCAAACTACCACTGGCATTTTTCACAGAACTAGAACAAAAAATTTCACAATTTGTATGGAAACACAAAAGACCCCGAATAGCCAAAGCAATCTTGAGAACGAAAAATGGAGCTGGAGGAATCAGGCTCCCTGACTTCAGACTATATTACAAAGCTACAGTAATCAAGACAGTTTGGTACTGGCACCAAAACAGAAATATAGATCAATGGAACAGGATAGAAAGCCCAGAGATAAGCCCACGCACATATGGTCACCTTATCTTTGATAAAGGAGGCAAGCATATACAGTGGAGAAAAGACAGCCTCTTCAATAAGTGGTGCTGGGAAAATTGGACAGGTACATGTAAAAGTATGAAATTAGAACACTCCCTGACACCATACACAAAAATAAACTCAAAATGGATTAAAGACCTAAGTGTAAGGCCAGACACTATCAAACTCTTGAAGGAAAACATAGGCAGAACACTCTATGACATAAATCACAGCAAGATCCTTTTTGACCCAGCTCCTAGAGAAATGGAAATAACAACACAAATAAACAAATGGGACCTAATGAAACTTAAAAGCTTTTGCACAGCAAAGGAAACCATAAACAAGACCAAAAGACAACCCTCAGAATGGGAGAAAATATTTGCAAATGAAGCAACTGACAAAGGATTAATCTCCAAGATTTACAAGCAGCTCATGCAGCTCAATAACAAAAAAACAAACAACCCAATCCAAAAATGGGCAGAAGACCTAAACAGACATTTCTTCAAAGAAGAGATACAGATTGCCAACAGACACATGAAAGAATGCTCAACATCATTAATCAGTAGAGAAATGCAAATCAAAACTACAATGAGGTATCATCTCACACCGGTCAGAATGGCCATCATCAAAAAATCTAGAAACAATAAATGCTGGAGAGGGTGTGGAGAAAAGGGAACACTCTTGCACTGTTGGTGGGAATGTAAATTGATACAGCCACTATGGAGAACAGTATGGAGGTTCCTTAAAAAACTAAAAATAGAACTACCATACGACCCAGCAATCCCACTACTGGGCATATACCCTGAGAAAACCATAATTCAGAAAGAGTCATGTACCAAAATATTCATTGCAGCTCTGTTTACAATAGCCAGGACATGGAAGCAACCTAGGTGTCCATCATCGGATGAATGGATAAAGAAGATGTGGCACATATATACAATGGAATATTACTCAGCCATAAAAAGAAATGAAATGGAGGTGTTTGTAATGAGGTGGATGGAGTTAGAGTCTGTCATACAGAGTGAAGTAAGTCAGAAAGAGAAAAAGAAATACAGTATGCTAACACATATATATGGAATCTAAGGGGGAAAAAAAGGTCATGAAGAACCTAGTGGCAAGATGGGAATAAAGACACAGACCTACTAGAGAATGGACTTGAGGATATGGGGAGGGGGAGGGGTGAGATGTGACAGGGTGAGAGAGTGTCATGGACATATATACACTACCAAATGTAAAATAGATAGCTAGTGGGAAGCAGCCGCATAGCACAGGGAGATCAGCTCGGTGCTTTGTGACCACCTAGAGGGGTGGGATAGGGAGGGTGGGAGGGAGGGAGATGCAAGAGGGAAGAGATATGGGAACATATGTATATGTATAACTGATTCACTTTGTTATAAAGCAGAAGCTAACACACCATTGTAAAGCAATTATACTTCAATAAAGATGTTTAAAAAAAAAATTCTGGAGCTAAAAATACAACAACTGAAATGAAAATTTCACTAGGAGAATTCAGCAGCAGATACGAGCAGGCAGAAGAATCACTGAATTTGAAGATAGGTCAATCGAAATTATCAAGTCTGAGGAGCAGAAAGAAAACAACATGAAGAAAAATGAACAGAGACTATGAGACCTGTGGGACACCGTTAAGTGTACCAACATACACATAATATGAGTCCCAGGAGGAGAGGAGAGAGTGAGAAAGAGGCAGAATATTTAAAGAAATAATAATCCAAAGCTTCTTGTGTTTGTTAAGATATATAAATCTACACATCCGAGAAGCTTAACAATTACAAAGAGTTACAAACACAGAAACAGAGAAAACTAGAATGGACCCTGTGATGCTGTATTAGTATTGGATGTATTGTTATGAACTCATGGTTTTCAATATATGTGGATAGATATAGAAATAAACATGGCTGTAATTGTGTGTGTGCGTGTGTGTGTATTCCCTAGCTCTGTCCAACAAGAGGATGTATTAGTTCATGTCTACTGAGAAGCAGTCACCAAGACAGGATTAGATGTGTAAGAGATTTATAGGGGAGATGGGAGAGACACAACTCAATGTCATGTGTGATTCTGAACCATATCTTGTTGCTAGAAAACATTTAATTGAGACAATTGGCAAAACTTGAGTGGAACCTGAGGATTAGACAGTCATGTATCAACGTTAATTTTCTGATTTTAATGGTTGCATTGTGAGTAAGTAGGAAAGAGGTCTTAGTCATAGGAAATAACACTAAAAAGTATTTGGGGATGATGGGGCATCAGATCCATACTTTCTCTCAAACGGTTAAGGACAAAACGTTCTTTGCACTGTACTTAAATTTTTTTTTAAAAAACTTTTTGAATGTTTCAAAATAAAAAAGAAATAAAAGTACGTATGCTATTTGAAAGATAAATGTGTTATAAATATAAGGTTTTATTATTTAAATCCAAAGAGCCCTTGAACATTTTTTAACATGATGAGTTAAAAAATGATGAGTTCTTACTTTTCTCCTCATCCAAGATTACTGCAATTCATTTACAAGACTGAATGGAATCTCAACATTTAAATACCTAATCGCTTTCTTTCAGCTTTGGCACAGATGAACTGGATTTCTCCACATGTCTGAGTCACCTGATAACAAATTTCCCAGCTTAAATAGGTTTAAAATTGCACTATTAGTAAAGCGGCATTATGAATTGTGTCTCAGATTCAAGGATTTATAGTAACAATATGTCTTTAGCATTCATATTCTTTCTCAACATACACATTTTTCTTTCATGCTGTAAAAAGTTCTTCTGATGCTGAAAAGTCTTTTTCTCCACCTATTACAGAATGAAGCCCCTCTCCCACTTCTCGCTCCCAGAAAATCAGACAGCTTGATGTGTTTTTTGCTTTAATCTGAATTGTAAAACACTGCATTCTTTCAGTTTTCCCACAAAATGAAGAGAAAGAAATATGCACTTGCTATCTGGGGGGTATATGTGTAGGTAAATAAAACATGGTCCCAACCTCTTCCCCGCCTCCGTGCCACTTCTGAGAGTGAGAATGGGGAGGAATTCTGCCATCAGGGAAGAAGAAATTCTCCTTCACCATTGTTAGAATCTGTTCAATTTGGAGGCATAGGAGCCAGATTTTTCCGTTGGAGATAAAGAGAAAAACAATCAGTCCTACCCAAATTTGCTGTAGCTGAAACTGTTTAAACATATTCCTGAATTAGTGGTCCTCAATAATGGGGAAAGGGGGTAGATTCTGCCCCCTCCCCCAAAGTTTTAGCACTGCCTAGTGACATTGCAGGTTGTCAAAACTAGGGGTGGGAGATGCTACTGGCATTTCGTGCGTGGAGGCCAGGGACATTGCTAAACATCCTACAATCACAGGACAGTCTCCGCAACAAAGAATTGTTAGTGCCAGGATTGAGAAACCCTGCCCAAGATGAATACAGAAAAGACGAGGGAGGGAAAAAAATACCAAGAAACACAAACACAGAACACAATTAAAAACTAATATTCAGGGCTTCCCTGGTGGTGCAGTGGTTGAGAATCTGCCTGCCAATGCAGGGGACACGGGTTCGAGCCCTGGTCCGGGAAGATCCCACATGCCACGGAGCAACTGGGCCCGTGAGCCACAACTACTGAGCCTGTGCGTCTGGAGCCTGTGCTCCGCAACAAGAGAGGCTGCGATAGTGAGAGGCCCGCGCACCGCGATGAAGAGTGGCCCCCGCTCGCCGCAACTAGAGAAAGCCCTCGCACAGAAACGAAGACCCAACACAGCCAAAAATAAATAAATAAGTAAATAAAATTAAAAAAACAACAACAAAAAAAACACTAATATTCAAACTATGAATTGCACACAGATTTATAAAGACATGAATTTTTTAGGGATTAAGTTCCTATTTTGTGACCTTTCAGGATATTGCTGAGAGGCAGTTAAAGCCCTTTTGAGTTTCCCCATGACTATCTTTTTATCAATTCATTTGCCAAGCATTTCTTGAGCACCTAGAGTGTGTCAGATGCTGAGAACACAAAGATGGATGACTCTCTCTCTTCCCTGGAGGAGCTAAGAGATTTTAGTGGTTGAAATATCTTTAAGTAAAAAAATTATAATACAAATGGCAAGAGCGAAAAGGGCAAGTAACAGATTTATCGAGTACCTTCTCTAAGCCAAGCACATCTGCTTATCTTGAGTAATTCTCATATCAGCTCTCTCCAGTGAGTATTATTCCCATTTCACAAAGACGAAAGCATGAAATTAATAACAAGAGCTAACAAGTATGTGTCAGGCGCTGTTCTTGGTGTCTTTTACATATGAGCTCACGTTATCCCCATGACTGCCCTATGATATGGGTACTGATATCATCAACCCCATTTTACATATGTGGATACTGAGAGACTGAGAGTTTGGTCCAAGGTCCTGCCACCAGGTCATCTGGCTCCAGAATCTATGCTCTTTACAACCCACTCTAGTGCATCTCTTGTGCCTTAGCCCAAAGAAGCAGGTGGCTGATCTGGATGTAAAAGCCAGAGTGCCTGCAAACCCAATGCTCTCATCTGCTACCCAGCATTACATACCCTCCCCTGTACTAGGAGATCACCCAAGGTCATACAGGCTCACTGATGCTTGACTTTGCCTGGGGAAACCAAGGTAGCATCTGAGCCCATATTGGAAGTCAAGGAGGAAAGTCAGGGAAAGGGATGGCACAAGCGAGAAGAGACCAGGACAGATTCCGCCGTGGTTAGCAGGTGGCAGTGGTTGAAATGTAGTACACGGGGGAAGGACTAAAGAGAACCTGCAGAGGTGAGTGGGGTCAGATCAAGAAGTGTGAGCTTCGTCCCATTTTCACAATTTTTAAAGGTTATACTCCATTTATAGTTATTTTAAAATACTGGCTATATTCCCCATGTTGTACAATATATCCTTGTAGCTTATTTTATACCAAATAGTTTGTACGTCTTAATCCCCTACCCCTATATTGCCCCTCCCACCTTCCCTCTCCCCACTGGTAACCAGTAGTTTGTTCTCTCTATCTGTGAGTCTGCTTCTTTTTTGTTATATTCACTAGTTTGTTGTATTTTTTAGATTTCACATGTAAGTGTATCCTACAGTATTTGTCTTTCTCTGTCTGACTTATTTCACTTAGCATAATAGCCTCCAAGTCCATCCATGTCGCTGCAAATGGCAAAATTTCATGCTTTTTTATGGCTGAGTAATATTTCATTGTGTATATATTTACCACATCTTCTTTATCTGTTCATCTGTTGATAGACACTTAGGATGCTTCCATGTCTTGGCTATTGTAAACAGTGCTGCTATGAACATTGGGGTACATGTATCTTTTAGAATTCCACTCTTGCTCTTTCAGTCTCACTGAACCGGGCTTGAATGTTTATGGTTGGAGGAAGAACAGGAAGAATCTAGACTGCCTCTCCCTTAGCAATTCTCCCCAGCAACTCTCAACCCCCCTCAAACCAGCCGACATACAGGAGCTGTTGATGGTGACTCAGTGCTGGTGAACAGGAAGCAATGTGATGCAATTACAACCAAAATCACACTCTCAGAGTTGATGTGGTTGGGTACATTTTGAGTGTGATAATAGTCCTATTAGTAATACTCATATAGTGCTTTATAGCTTACCAAGCTTTTCCATACACACTCTCTTGTTTGATCATCAAACAAACCAAGGAGGTAAGTACTATCCCATTTCACAGATGTGGAAGCTGAAGCTCACAAAGCACGTCTGAGTAAGTGGAAACAATGAACACGTTAACTCCAGACTTCAAGTCTTATGCTCCCTCCTTGCCTTCCTGCCTTTCCTTCCTCCCTCTTTAACAATGTTTTTTTGTATGTGTGTTGATTTTCCCACTTGTGTGGGACAGCAAAAGCCCGGAGACTTGACTTTGCCTTCCCTTCCCTGTGGAGGGTTAGCCCACTTGGGCCCCTCTCTTGCTCATGCAGCCCTGTAAGATGTTCCCAAATATATCCTGTTGCCTTCAGTGCCTCTTCCACCCTAATGATCAAGCGTGTACTCCTTTCCATGGCACATATGACCTTCTGCATTCTGGCTTCCATCCTGGTTTACCTAGAAGTGAGGGACAGGGGACTTTCAGTGCTAAAACTGGGATGGTTCTGGGGAAAGCCAGACGGTTGGTCACCCTCTATCTTCCTCTCCAGCTCTCTGATCTGCTGCTCTCCACTCCGGCTTCAGAGAATCTCTGTGTCCAGCCTCTCCCCCCCTGTTTTTACACCCTATCTTTGATTATGTTATTCCTTTCGTCACAACACATACCTCTACCTTTTTTTCTTAGCTACTTCCTACTTTTCCTTCAAGACTATATTCTGAAGTGTAGGTACCGATTTCTCCAGGAGACCTTCTTTAGGTCTTAAATGTCCTGTCTTTGTGCTTCCACATCACCTCACACAGACCTTTATCATAGCATTTAAATTTACTGTATTTAAATCATCTGTTTCTTTGGTCATCTCTTCCAGAATCTTTTATACTCCTTTGTAAAGCATCTTTTTATCCCTATCCCTAGTAGAGTTCCGAGCATATAGTAGGCAGGTAATAAAGGTCTGTGAGCAGATCAGATGATACTAGAACTCTGTAAGAATTTTTCTCAATTCCCTTCTACATACTTCTTGCCAAAGAGAAGAGGTCTCCCTCAGGGCAGCAAGGAGACAGCTCAAGAAGCGGGCAGAGGTTAGGCTACAGAAGCCTTGGCCTTCCATGCTCAGGGGTACAGACTTTCATGGTTTAGCAATAGAGAGTCATTAACGGAACTGAAACAAACGTTAACATGATGAGTGGGCTTTTTTCTGTGAACTCAAGAAGAGCCAGAGCAGGAATAAAGGAAATGTGGGTAACCAGCCCAGCCAGAAGAGAAACTACACGGAAGACCTCCTAGTCTACCCAGAGTTCTACACACCCTCCTCAGGGCCAGAAGCACCTCAGAGTGTGTCTACCCGAACCCACAGGTATACCTGGCTGGAGTGAGCAGTGAAGAACAAAGAGGGAAACACTTCCTGACAGGAAAAACTCAAATAGTTTCGCTGCAGAGGCATGCATACAGGCAGGTACTGTATAAACAATTCCCTGGCATGGTGGTTCTCAAACTTGCATCAGAATCACCTGCGAAGGAGCTTATTAACACACAGATGGCTGAGGCCCATCCCCAGAGATTCTGATTCAGTGGGTCTGAAGTGTGGCCACAGAATTTGCACTTCTAAGTCCCCAGGAGGTGCTGTCAACCTGGGGACAACGCCATGAAGACCACCACCCTAGCACCCACTCCACATCTCTCTCCTCAACAGACGATCTTGCCTGTCCTTTCACCAAGGCCAGCAAGGTCCCCTGTGACCCAAGACTTACCTCTGTCTTTGCTAACAACCTCTCTCATTCTTCTTTCACAGACTCATTCTCCTCTCGACATTCTCAGATCTGTGCTATGGGGGTTGAGGGAGCAGGGAAAAGACAAGAACCCTTTCCCTTGATAGAGTTACTTCTTAACCATCACTCTATTCCTCTTTCTTTTCCTTGCAAACTTTTTTTTTTTTTTGGCCATGCTGTGCAAGTTGCAGGATCTCAGTTCCCTGAGCAGGGATTGAACTTGGGCCACAGCAGTGAAAGCCCGGAATCCTAACCACTTGGCCGCTAGGGAACTCCCTCTTGCAAACTTTTTAAATTGTTTACATTGACTATTTTATTCCCTCACCCTTCATTCTCTCTTTAATGTCCTGTAATCTTTCTCCTACCCCCATCCACCACTTTACTGTTCATCAAGATTGTTTGTAACTTTATGATCACCAGATTCAGTTGTTGTTTGTCAAACTTGTTATGTGACACAGATTTGATATTATTGACCACTTCTCAGTATTTATAAGAAAAAGTTCTATGTTTAGAACTTTTCGCATAGGCCTCCCATCCCTTCATTAACTCATTTTGCTTCTCCCTACTAATGCTACTTGCTTCCATGTAATATAATTGGTTTGTACTTACTGGACAGAGATTAATGCGTCTTGATAATAGAACCTCAATTTGGTTCAGGTGTCCAGGTGAGATAGGCTCCTCCTACTTCTGGGGGGGATAAACCATGATTGATTTAAGCCAATTTATTAATCCCTATGCCCACTACCAGTGATTAGCTCTGTTCTGGCCAATGAAACAAAGGAGAAGTGTGGTGGGGGACTCCTGAGAAATATTTTTCTTCTTTAGAAAAAAAGAAGCATGAGGAGAGATTACTTTTCCTGCTTCGAATATAGTTTGATGAGGATGTGATGGAGCTGCAGCAACCATTATATTACAATGAAAGGTTACATCC
This sequence comes from Eubalaena glacialis, assembly GCF_028564815.1. Lineage (NCBI taxonomy): Eukaryota > Metazoa > Chordata > Mammalia > Artiodactyla > Balaenidae > Eubalaena > Eubalaena glacialis. The sequence continues at coordinate 107,201,013 of NC_083726.1, read as the reverse complement.
AAGGACAAAAGCCAACACATGGAAGATGTCAAAGCAGAAAGCTGGAAAGCACGTGGATTATCAACAACATCATTTTGCAAGTGAATTAACAAACTCCAGAATGATCTATCTCCAGACGTCTGTTATGTGAAATAATAAACCCCTGTTTGGTCTGAGCTAGTGCTTCTCAAACTTTAATGTGCACATGAGTCACCTGGGGGTTTTGTTAAAATGCAGGTTCTGATTTAGTAGGACTGTGGTGGAGCCTAGCTTCTGCAGTTCTATCAAATGCCCAAGTGATGCTCCAAGGACCACATTTTGAGTAGCAAGGATCTAAACTGTTACTTGCAGTGTAATGCATCCTGACCTCTAGGATATCTAAGTATTTGCTTACAAATGCAACTGAAGTGTTCATCACAGTTTCATTTTTAAAAAAAGCTTAAAGCCCTAAGTCAAAGGAAAGGAAGAGAAAAAAGTATTTTGAAAGTCATAAGATCCAGGATATTTTGGGCTCTGGGTATATGTTAGGTAGAAATGGGTGATTGTTATCATTGTATTTGGGGTGGCTGTGAATGAGGTTAAGGACTAATTTTTTTTTTCTTTGCTTAGGTAGACTTTTGAGAAACATTTCTCTTCCTGTTTTCACATAGAGAACCTAATTTCTCCTAGCTTTTTTTTCCCCATTGGAGTTAAAAATAGCATGGATCTATTTATTTGTGCCTATTTCCCTTAGGATGTCTGCAGATGTTAAGAGATACTTCAAAGCTGATAAAGGAACCTCACATTTTCACCCAGAAGTGGGTGGAGAATGGAGGCCCTTGAGCCCTATTAATTTACTTGGGTATCACCGTCATTTTCACTGCTAAGAAATTTTTCTTTTATGAAAATATGAATATTTTCATTTTAATGGCAGTTTTATATCTACGGTAAACTTATAGGCATTAATTCATTCACTACCAAAATGTATATTTCTCAGAACCAAGACCCACAGGCCATTTAACAGGATACATTTAACAAAAGAATAAATTAGACAAGCAGGAAAAATGAAAATTACATCTATCTAGAACTGCAGAAAGGATTTCAAGTCACCAGATTGCATGCTATTACCAATTCTTGATTAGCGATATTAGTGCAGTCAATTCATTTATTGATTCATTAAAATCCTAACTGAGCTCCTCTCTGTACACAGCACTTAGGTAATATGGGTGAATACTAAAAAACAGAGCTCAAAGTCAGTTACATTTCAGGACATATAGCGTAGTTGAAAACATTTGACATGTGCATAGGAAAAGCTAAGTAACAGTTCATAATGGAAAACAACCACACAAGAAATTTTGAGAAGCAGAGTGCCAACTGAGTGATAAGGATAGTAAGTGCTAAGAATTCATAGGCACCAGCACTCTCACGATTTCATGAAGTAGCTAAGATTCCCTCTTAGGAAATAGAAGCAAGACGAGTATTCTATTCAAGGAAGACCCAAGAGCAAAAGCCCATTCAGGGACTAGTGAATGGGCCAATCTGACTGGAGAGATTTTCAGACGATGAAAAGTAAGGAAGTCATATCCTAGCAGAGTTAGAAAATATCTAAGATTTCATCAACCAGTTCCCTGGAAGAAATTGAGACTGGAAGGTTAGTTTGATTGATCAGCATCTAGTAAAGGTGAAAATGCACATCTCATAGGTACCGGTCAGCATCTTGGCAAGAAAAATGTGCTCTCAGGCTGGGTCACTGAGGAAAGTTTAATAAAAGGACTATTTACAAAAACATGGGTAGGGTTAATTGAAACTTTAAAAAGCAACAAGGGTAGCAATAGTGGGGAGTTTGGGGAACTTCATTGCAACCCTTAGGCCTGAAGAGGTAAAGAGAGGAGTGTCACCAGATCCCAGAACCCAAGGGGCAGCAGCCTTAGGGAGCCTTAGGGAGAGAAATGCAGTCAATCCACAGAGACCCAGCAGGATGCGAGCCAGGAGGATAAATGCCCAGATCTCACTCTCCTCACCCCCCTGCTTTCCTGATGGTACCTCCCACTGGCTAACTATCCAACAGGAAGCCAGTAGGGAAAGGGAATTCATTGATGTAGTCCACAGAGGTCAGCTTTCTGTGGAGGAGAGAGTGGATCTGAGGGGCAAATGGAAAACACCCCTCATACCACATGACCAACATCGCTACTTCCAGGTTTACACCCTACAGAAACTCTTCCAACGTGTGTACAAAAGGACATGCACGGATATTGTCGTGCAGAATTGTTCACAGTAGATTGGGGGGGAACCTGATAAAGGGCTAGATAAATTGAGGTATTTTCATTTGTTAGAATATAGAGCATCCATTAAAATGAATGAACTGTGTATCTATATAAGTGTGTGTATCTATATAAGTGTGCGTGTGTATTGTAGAGAAATACGTAACAGTATAAAAACGTTTAAAACAAACAGAAAAGACAATTGTTGTATGTTATCTATGCCTACATATATGTAATAGAAGTATAAAAACATGAGTAGAAGAATATGTGAAGTCAGAGAGAACAGAGTTATGATAGTGGTTTCCTTTGGTAAAGGAGGAAAAGGGAATGATATTGGGGGAAGATGGAATAAAGGACCTTCAACTATATTCTTTATTTTAGAAAGATCCGAAGCAAATATGGCAAATATGATAACTGCTAGGAAGGGGGGGGGGTGGAAGGCAAAGAAATGAGACAGAGAATGACGGTGGATAATACTTAAAATGTAGGTAGAATGATTACAAAATGCTCCTCTTGGGAGGTGACATTAGAGAGGAGACTGAAATGAAGGGAAGGTAAAGCAGATAAATACCCAGGGCAGGCATACTGCAGGCTGAGGGCACAGCAAGCGCTAACACTGAGGGGGCAGCAGGTGTGGCCTGTTCAAGCTCAAGGCCAGTGTCAACGCAGGACAGTAAGTAAAGGAGAGGGTGGTAGGAAAGAGCTCAGAGGGTTAGGCAGGGGCCAGGTCCCCCTGGAGCACTGTGGGCCATAGTAATAAGAGGGTAAGAGGGATGGGGAATGGGGAGAAGGAAAAAAAGGTCGGTATCTAAGAAAGGAGAGAAGAGGGTCAGGTAAGTAGCCAGCCCCCTCCTCAGGGGAATAAAATTGGGGTCATGCTCTAGAGAGCAGCTACAGTGCTTGATGTCAAGGAGGAAGCAGGTATTAGTCATGATATCTGTATCTACATCTATAGATATATTTACATAATAAAATAATAATATATAATATATTTATACAGATATATACATATACATACATATATAAATGTATATATATACAGATTTTTTAATGTATTAAGATGAAATTCACATAACACATAATTAGTTATTTTAAGTGAACAATTCAGTGGCATTTAGGACATTCACACGTCGTGCAATCACAACCTCTATCTAGTTCCAAAACATTTCCATCACTCCAGAATAAAACTCTGCATTCATTAAGCAATTTCTCCCCATTTCCTCTTCTCCCTCAGACTCTGGCAGCCATCAGTCTGCATGCTGTCTCTACGGATTTACCTATTCTGGACACTTCATAGAAGTGGAACCATAAAATACAACCTTTCGTGTCTGGCTTCTTTCACTTAGCAGAACATTTTCAGGTTCATCCATGTTGTAGCATGTGTCAGTGCTTATTCTTTTTTATGGCCCAATAATACCCCATTGTGCACGTATTTGCAATCATGATTTAACATGTTTTACATTGTAGGAAAATACACATGACATAAAATTTACTATCCTGGCTATTTTTAAGTGTATGATTCAGTGGCATTGAGTACATTTACATTATTTCACAACACTCATCACCATCTGGGAACTTCTCCTCAAACTGAAACTTTGTTCCCATTAAACGGTGACTCCCAATTCCTCCTTCTTCCAGCCCCTAATAACCTCCATTCCACTTGCTGTTTCTGTGAATTTGACTGCTCTACGGATCTCACATAAATGGAAGCATACAGTTTGCCTTTTTGTCACTGGCTTATTTCACTCAGCATAACATCCTCAAGGCTCATTCACGTTGTAGCGTGTGTCAGATTTTCCTTCCTTTTTTAAGGCTGAATAATATTCTATTCCAAATGTATATACCACATTTCATTTATCCATTCATCTGTTGATGGGCACTTGGGTTGTTTCTACCTTTTCGTTATTGTGAATAACGCTGCTATGAACATCGGTGTACAAATATCTGTTCGAGCTCCTGCTTTCAATTATTTTCTGTATTGTATTACAGTTCGCCAGAGAAACAATAGGAGATAGATAGATCCGTAGAGGGAGAGAGAGAGAGGGAGAGACTATTACAGGGAATCGGCTCATGCAATTATGGAAGCTGAGAAGGCCTATGATCTGCCGTCTGCAAGCTGAAGACCCAAGAAAGCTGGCAGTTTAGCTCTAGTGCAAGTCGGAAGGCCTGAGAACAGAGCGCCAGAGTGTAAGCCCCATCCTGAGAGCAAAAGACAGATATCCCTGCTCAGTAGTCAGACAGAGAGAGAGAATTCTCTGTTCCTCCACCTTTTGTTCTGTTCAGGCCCTCTGCAGATTGGATGGTGCCATCCACACTGGGAAGGGTAATCTGCTTTATTCAGTTCACCTGTTCAAATGCTAATCTCTTCCAGAAACACCCTCACTGACGCACCCAGCAATAATGTTTAACCAGACATCTGGGCATCCTGTGACCCAGTCAAGTTGACACATAAAATTAACCATCACAGGTATATACTCAGAAGTAGAATTGTTGCATCTTATAGTAATTCTATTTTTAATTTTTTGAGGGACCATCACACTGTTTTCTACAATGGTTATACCATATTACATTCCCACCATCAGTGTGCAGTCATGATATTTTAATGTTCCCCAACTCAGTATGTGTGGGGAGGACTGGAAGATTGGATTGTCTGGAGTAGACAGTCACCTGCATATTGCCTGATGGGTCTCTCATTGGCTCTACAGGACAAGACCAGGAAGACAGGCGTAAGCCAGGTGCTCATTGTGACAGGAAAATACACAGGTTGGTAGTCCTAGAAGAGGTTTGGAATCAGGAACCAATGGGTCAGTTGAGAGGTTGGTGCCTCTATGGAAAAGAGATGAAAGCAAGAGACATTATGTAACAGAGAAGAATAAACATGACTCCATATTGGATCTCTTCTTTTAGCTCTAACCTTTTGCTCTGTTGCCTGTGCTTAGTCATGCTGGCTCTGCACCTTTTATAAAAGAACGTTGCCTATAACCTGAAATATACATGATAGCCCAGTCTCAAGGCTCTGACCTTTAAAGGTATAACACTTTCCCTTTCATATAGAGATAAAAAGTTGCAGAACAGAAAATAACAATTGTCTTGTTGCAGGTTTATAGAAACATTGTGTCCAGACCTAAGTGGACAGCTGTAAGAACAAAGGATTCCTGCACCAAGAAGTCTGCAACAACCAGCCACACTCCCTCCCCCTTTAGTATAAAAGAAGCCTGAATTCTAACTTGGGTGAGATGATTCTTTGGGACTGTAGTCCACCATCTTCTCGGTCTGCTGGCTTTCCAAATAAAGTTGCTATTCCTTGCCCCAATAACTCATCTCTTGACCTACTGGCCTGTCGTGTGGCCAGCAGTATGAGCTTTGACTTGGTAACAATTAGAAGATGGCTAGAATAAAAAAGTCAGGTAATAACAAGTGTTGGCAAAGATATGGAGAAATCAGAGCCCTCATACCCTGCTGGTAGGAATGTAAGATGGTGCATCTTCTTTGGAAAACAGTCTGGCAGTTCCTGAAATGTTTAAACGTAGAGTCACCATATGACCCAGCAATTCCACTCCCAAGTATAAACCCAAGAGAAATGAAAATATATGTCCAATTAAAAACTAGCACACAAATGTTTATAGTAACATTATTCATAATAGACAGAAAGTGGAAACAACCCAAATGTCTACCAACTGGCCAAATGGGTAAACAAAATGTGGTCTGTCCATAAATGAAATATTATTCAACCATAAAAAGGAATGAAGTACTGATACATGTTACATCATGGATGAATCTTAAAACCATTATGCGAAGTGAAAGAAGCCAGTCACAAAAGACTGTATTTCACAGGATTCCGTTCATATGAAATGTCCAGAACAGGGAGATCTATAGAGATTGAAAGTAAATTAGTGGTTACTTAAGGCTGAAGGTAATGGGGGTATATGGAGGTGATAGCCAAAGGGTATGGGATTTCATCCGGAGATGATGAAAATGTTTTAAAACTGACTGTGGTAGGGACTTCCTTGGTGGTCCAGTGGTTAAGAATCCGCCTTCCAATGCAGGGGACGCGTGTTCGATCCCTGGTCGGGGAACTAAGATCCCACATGCTGTAACTAAGCCCACAGGCTCTAGAGCCCGCGCGCCACAACAAAGATCCCATGTGCTGCAACTAAGACCTGACGCAGCCAAATAAATAAATTAAAAAAAAAAAACTGACTGTGGTGATGGTTGCACAGATCTGTGAATATATGAAAAACCATAGAATTACCCACTTTAAATGGGTGAATTGTATGGCTTGTGAAATATATGTCAAAGTTGTTTTAAAAAAAGAGGGATGTTAGAGAACAGAGCTTTGACTTCATGAGTGACTAGTTTCGGGGGCTAGAGAGAAAAAGGAGGAAGGGAATGCCTACTACCAATCCATCATGATAGGGAGAATGTGACAGAAATAGGGCAGTGTGGAAATGGAGAGAAATAAAAATGCAGTTTGGAGGAAGAGATCTAATAAGGTTAAGGAAAAATATCAGGACACTCTAAGTGATTTTTAGGTTGATTTTAATTTTCCTAGCTTCTTTCCCAGAAGCTCCTAGAAAATGTCTTTTTCATATATTTTTATATCTCATGGGCCTATATCAAGTCATGGCCCTGGACCAAACACAAATCAATCTAGGTTTGACAGAGGGACTTCCCTGACAGTCCAGTGGTTAAGACTCTGCGCCGCCACTCGCATGCCGAGTGGCACGGCCCAAAAAAAAAAAAAAAAAAAAAAAATCTGGGTGTGACAGAGACGATAATTATCCCTCAGTTTCCACACTTCCCTTTTTCATCTTAGCAGAACCACCACTTGCCCCAGTTTTAGCTGAGAACATGGCCACTTCCCAGCTTCTCTTTCCCCTTGATGTGACCATATGACGGAGTTCAGGTCAATGGGGTGGGAGGGAAAGTGATGCATACAAGTTTCAGATCACCTCCGTAAGGACTAAAAAACTGCTGGCAGTGAACTCTCTCTTTGCTCTTCCTGCAGACTGGAATGTGGATGTCGGCTTCCCCTGCAGCACGTGGTTTTGTAGAGAAAAGGGAACATGAAAAATCAAGTTGCTTTTCCAAAGAAGAACAGGGGATGGGCATTGAGCAACCGAAAGCAGAAACTGTCTGCTACACCCTAGGTCAGGGTTTCTCAGCTTTGGCACTGTTGTCATTTTGGGCTAGATGATTTTTTTTTCTTGGTGGCACCACACTGCTTGCAGGATCTTAGTTCTCTGACCAGGGATTGAACCCAGGCCCTTGGCAGTGAAAGCTCAGTGTCCTAACCACTGGACCACCAGGGAATTCTCGGGATAATTCTTTACTGGGGTTGCAGGGTGCTGTCCTCTACATTGTAAGATGTTAGCAGCACCCTTGACCTCTACCCACCACTATATACCCCTGGTCGTGAAATAAAACATGTCTCTAGACACTGACAACTGTCCCCTGGGGAGGGGGCAAAAATCTCCCCTGGCTGAGAATCACAGCTCTGGAGTCTTGAAGCTGACTTTTCTGCCTCTCACCCCTAGTCTTTTTCTTACACGCCTGGCAGATTTTCTTTTGTAACAGAAACATGCCATGCTTGGAAATAATGACTTTATTTTGTGCATTCATAGGGTAAAATCTAAACTCTCAAGCAAGGCTTACAAAAACCCTTCCCAAAAACTACCTTGCTAGTCTCACGTACAATTTTATTCCCACATACCCATTGCTCTAGTGATACTGAATTTCTCACTATTCTCAAAGTTGCCCTGCTTTTTTTTTTTTTTACTCCTATGCCTTTGTACATAGTATTCTTTCTGCCTGGAGTACCATACTCCACTTTTCTCTTAGGGAAACTCCCCTATACTCTTCCAGACCCAACTTGAACATAACTTCCCGTGTTTTCTTTTTTAAAAAAGGCCTTAAATTTTCTAAGAAAACTGTCTCTCTGTACAGTTTTGTTCATCCTTCTAGGGTTACGTGTGGCACAATGTGTTGTAATTGCTTGCACGTTAATTGTGTTTGAATCACCGCAACGCCTGACACAGAGACGTTGCTCAATCACTGCTTCATAAATGGATGAATGAAGTGAGGAAAACTGCCACAGAAGTCCCTTCAGATTTCACCAATACAAACTGTAGCTTGGCCAGAGAACCCAGACTGGGATTATGACAGGTGTCCCTGCTGCTGAAGTAGAAAGCAGGTGGAAGGCGAGCCTCAGGACGTGGAATTAAATACTTTCTACCCTGTGTCTCGGTAGCCCATGGATCAGTGAGCATGAAGTGTGTAAGCAGTAATTTCTAGCTGCTGCTGCCAGGGAGATATTGAATGATGTACCACAGAAAGTATCATGTTATAGTTTGTTACACAGGAACCTCTGTGAGGGTAAACTGGGCATGGTTTGCATCCCAGAGCACGGGCTCAAACAAATCCATTTGTCTGTTATATTTGTAAAGTCTTGATTTCAAGAATTTAAAATATGTGTTTTGGAGACAGAGGTATAGCTAATACCTGGACCATAGGAATCCTACATCAGTAGCTGAATTAGAATTCTAGTGTCCAGGTAGCTCCCAAAGTCGAAGAGGATGTCCTTTTACACACTCACAAGGCTCGTTTTAATCTTATTGGATCTCAGGTCTCTTTCTACTTCAGGAGAGAGATTTCCTAGCAGAATGTGCCCACCTAGAAACAGCCTCCAAACTGCCTTTGCTGCTTCTCATCACTAGTCCTCTCACAAAACTGGCAGAATAACCTTTCTGTTAACCCAAATATGTCATGCTTGGGAACTGTAGAGTCTGTTTAGGATGACACAAACCCTGCAGTCGGGTCTGAGAATAAAAATGTCACAACTGATCCACCAACTCTGATTTTTTTAAAACTAAAAATATTAATTCTGTATAACTTCAAAGCACAACTCTGCACTTTGTAATATGGATAAACCAGATGGAAATTCATGAGGGAGAAGATGAAGAAAGGGCAGGCAGAAGGAGAGTCCCTTGAGTTGGTGAGAGATAGGAGATCTCAGGGTCCCCACTGTCATGGCTTGCTTGCCCTGGTCTAGTGGATCTCCATCTGTCTTCTGCACACTATGACCGCCTGGGAAACTTAAAAAATAATGATGCCCCTGCTCCAGTTGAATCAGAATCTCGGGACATGGTCGGTACAGCCACTGCTTAAACATCCAATCATACATCTGGAGTCTGAAAAGGCTTCTGTTTCATAAGCAGAGCACGCTAGAGTTCCACCATGGCTACGTGGAGCCAAGGAGGCATTGACCTCCCCTGCCCCCAACCCTCCGATCCCCCATGCCCACCAGAAAAAATAGGATAGTGTTACCAGAAGAAGCAGGAGGGATGCTGGGCAGGGGGAAAAAAATGAAAAATAATTACTATAGTTTTTATAATTGTGCTAGGGCTTAAAGTTCATACACTGGTCCCAAACAGCAATTACTAGCTGCCTAAGTCCTATTTTAGTTCTGGATTTGGATGGAGTTGAGCTTGAAGCTATAAGTAAACAAGGCTGGGAATGCAGGATCCAACACAGGTAACAGCAAAAGGTGTGGGCATATTTTCTTAACTTTGAGTGAAGGGCATAGAAATCGGGAGGGGAAGCTCCCTTTTTTTTCTTTGTTAAGGTTCTATCTTATAATGTTGGAAATTTGGAGGTAAATATTTATAACCCCCCAAAAAATTTTCAAATGGGTTACATAAGGTATAGTCAATTGGATTAAGGTATGATTCATAATCTGTATGTGTAATTCTGTTTCTTAATCAAAAATTGCATAATGTTTGTCAACTTTACAACTTAAGGCTTAAGAGAAGAAAGTGAACACTGCTTTGGCTCCCTCCTATTCCAGAGACACACTAATAAAGGCAGTAAAGCTTCATTTTACAGGCTGTATATACAGGTGTGGTGCAGATAAGGCACTGATGCTCCAGGTGAGAAGATCAAATAATCAGCGTGTCACTATGAATTTCCCTTGACTTAGGCTCCTGCAGGTCTGGAGACCACCTGGGTGGTCTTTAATGAAGAATGTCTAGGCTTGGTCCATTAGGCAAAGTGTTGCCTGAGGATCCCTGATTCTTACCCACATATGCCCAAACCTCATTTTATGAGAGTCAAGAAAGCAAGAACAACAACAATAATAAATATAAACGGTAAAGTGACTTGGATTTAGTTGTACTATGTAGGTTCTGTGCTGAATATTTCACCTATCATATTTCATCTAATCCCCACCATAACTCTGTGAAGTAGAAATTAGCACCATGTCACTTGGCTGAACTGGGTATGTCTGAGCTAGGTCTTTGAGATGTACCTCTGAAACTGAGGTTTTCCCACTTTTATCCACAGCCCCTCGAACTGGGGAACTGCACCTCTGGCTCCTTAAATGCCTCAGATCACCCACAAGTTCCAGCCCCTGGGATTGATGTCTGAGGCCCTGCTGCCATATCTCCCTGTTGCCAATGTCCTCTCTGGCCTTCTTCCAATCACCTGCCATTGCCTGCCCCACCCCAGCTCGGGCTGACTCTCAGATTCTACAGGGACTTGGCTTATAAAAGTGAGAGTCCATCTGTCTTTTCCCCTTAGGCTTATCTTTTCGTCTTGGCATTTTCTCCAAAGCCTGTGACCTTAGCCATGCACCTATACTGAGGTCAGGGGCCTCTGCTTGTTCCCACTGGTATGCCTGATTTCTGGCTTATCCCGTGGTAGATTTCAAAAGAGGTGTTTTATGAAAGAGATGACTTTTTTAGACTCCAGGCACATGATTGGATATTTAAGCAGTGGTTATACATGTTTTCATGCTTATAAGTGCTGTAGCAAATGCTTCTTCTCCAAAACATGTAAATTGTGGAGCCCTGTCCTTTGGGGGGGGTCAGAGGCTTCGGTATTAAAAATATAAATGTGGTGTTATAAGTGTTTTAAAAAATAACTTTTGTGTTTTTCTAATTATAAACATAATATTTTAGTTTTTTATAGAAATTTGTAAAATACCGATAAATATAATGAAACAAAATCACTCAAAGTCCAATGACCCAAAAATGGATAATCACTGTGAACAGTTTGGTGCATTTGGTAAATTTTCTTTAAGCCTTTTCACACATATAAACCCACATATATACAAAATCAGGATTATACCTAATACAGTTTCATATTTCATTTAATATTATCTTGCTAGCATTTACGCATGTCATTAAAATGATTTTTTTCCTAGATTTATTGAGGGATATAACAAATAAAATTATAATATATTTAAAATGTAGGACTTCCCTGGTGGTGCAGTGGTTAAGAATCCGCCTGCCAATGCAGGGGACATGGGTTTGAGCCCTGGTCCAGGAAGATCCCACATGCTGCGGAGGAACTAAGCCCGTGCGCCACAACTACTGAGCCTGCACTCTAGAGCCCGAGAGCCACAACTACTGAGCCCGTGTGCCACAAATACTGAAGCCCATGCACCTAGAGCCTGTGCTCTGCAACAAAAGAAGCTACCGCAGTGAGAAGCCTGCGCACCGCAGTGAAGAGTAGCCCCCGCTCGCCATAACTAGAGAAAGCCCGCGTGCAGCAACGAAGACCCAATGCAGCCAAAAAATTAATAAGTAAATTAAAAAAAAATAAAATGTGCAATGTGATGATTTCATATAGATACGCATTGTGAAATTATTACTACAATCAATTTACACATCCATCACTTCACAGTTACCTTTATGTGTGTGAGAATGCTTAAGATCTACTGTCTTAGCAAATTTCAAGAGTACAAATATTATTAATTATAGTCACTGTGCTGTGCATTAGATCTTCAGAATGTATCCATCTTACAACTGAAATTTGTACCCCGCTCCTTCTTTTTTGGCCACACCACACGGCTTGTGGGATCTTAGTTCCTGGACCAGGGATCGAACACATGCCCCGTGCAGTGGAAGCACAGAGTACTAACCACTGGATTGCCAGGGAATTCCCCCAAATTTGTACCCTTTGACCAACATCTCCCTGTTGTCCCAATTCCCCCAACTCCTGGCAACTAGCATTCTACCCTGTTTCTATGAGTTCAACCCTTTTTTTAAAGGTTCCATATAGAAGTGATACCGTACAGTATTTGTCTTTCTCTATCTGGCTTATTTCACTAAGCCTAATATCCTCCAGTTTCATCCATGTTGTTGCAAATAGCAGGATTTCCTTCTTTTCTATGTCTATATAATACTTTATTGTAGGTAGATAGATAGATAGACAGACAGACAGAAAACACATCTTTATCCATCTGTTGATGGACATTTAAGTTGTTTCCATATCTTGGCTATTGGAAATAATGCTGTAATGAACATGGGAGTACAGATATCTCTTCAAGACAGTGATTTCATTTCCTTTGGATAAACACCCAGAAGTGGAATTGCTAGATCATATGGCAGTTTTATTTTTAATTTTTTGAGGAACTTCCACACTGGTTTCCATAGTGGCTGTACCAGTTTACATTCCTACCAACAGTGTACAAGGGTTCCCTTTTCTCTACATCCTCGCCAGCCTCTATCTCTTGTCTTTTTGATAATAGACTTCCTAACTGGTGTGAGCTGATATCTCTTTGCAGTTTTGATTTGCATTTCCCTAATTAGTGATATTGAGCATCTTTTCATGTGCCTGCTGGTCATCTGTATATCTTCTTGGGAAAAAAGTCTGTTCAGGTTCTCTGCCCAATTTTCAGTCTAATCACTTATTTTTAAAATTTTGAGTCGTATGAGTTCTTTGAATATTTTGGATATTAACCCCGTATTGGATATATCATTGCAAATATTATTTTCCCATTCAGTTGGCTGCCTTTGCATTTTGTTGATGGTGTCCTTTGCTGTGCAAAAGCTTTTTAGTTTGATGTAGTCCCACTTGTTTATTTTTGCTTTTGTTGCCCTTGCCTGTGGAGAGAGATCTAAAAGGATATTGCTAAGAGTGACGTCAAAGAGTTTACTGCCTGTGTTTTCTTCTAGGAGTTTTATGGTTTCAGGTCTTAAGTTTAAGTCTTTAATCCATTTTGTGTTGATTTTCATGTACAGTGTAAGATGAGGGTCCAATTTCATTCCTTTGCATGTGGATATCCAGTTTTTCCAACACCACTTATTGAAGAGACAGCCCTTTTCCCATTGTATGTTCTTGGCACCTTTGTTGAAAATTAGTTATTTGTATCATTAAAATTCTTTGAAAGTATGTTCACTAGCTATATAATATTCTACCTTATAAATGTACTATGAATTATTTAACTAATCATATTCAGAGACCTAGACTGATTCCACTGATCAATGTGCTGCAATGAACATACTGTGCATTAATTTTTATGTGCAATTCTATGTCCTTAGAATGGAATCCTAGACGTAGAATCATTGGATGGGACAAATGGTAAGATTATCTAAAGCAGTGGTTAATCGGTTTTTAGTCTCAGGACCCCTTTGTTCTCTTAACTATTGTTGAAGACCTACAGAGATTTGGTTTATATTGGTTATATCAATATTTACTATATTAGAAATTAGAAATGAGAAATTTAAAAAAATATTTATTACTTCATTTAAAAATAACAATAAGAAACCCATTCTTTTCGGACAAATGGGTGAATCAGTGAGAGGTACAAGTCAAGCATTCAACTTTCCTGCAGCGGACTAAAGAAATTCTCATTTCTAGTGATCCTGTTCACAAAGATGGAAGATGGAGGTGCAGAGAGGACGAGGCAGCCTTCCTGGAGGCAGAGGTGGGAAAGGTGGGGAGTCTGAGGGAGAGTCAGCCTGTCTCCCCATGGGACACATGGAAAATTTTCAGGACTCCAGCCCACTGGGTGAAACTTCAAAGGCTTAAGCCACAATCTTCCCTCTCAAACTTCTAAAATGCCTTATAAAATACCTCCTTTATAGAGTTTTAAATACCTGCTTTATAGGGTTCTTTTTACAAACATGAAGCCACTTATTCTCAAAACCCAACGATGAGATAGACTCCACGGATAGGAATTCTCCGTCTTTTCACGAGGAAACTGAAGCCCTGGGAGGTTGTGTGACTCGTCTCAGGCCCCTGGGGCATTTTGCGGCGAGGACTAGTCACCACCCGCCCATCTGTCCGTCCGGATTGCTCGCCCAGCGGTACTGCCCGTTGATTCCGCAGAGTGAAATTGTTGGTTCATCAGTCTATCTTCTAAATCTGCCGCTTCTAAAAGTGATTAAAAGGTACAAAAAGTCCAAGTTATTCCCTAGGCTACCAGGCAGGTGCCTAGCTTTGTTCTGGGGTGGTCGGACCCCTCTCACCTTTTAATTTTCCACTGAGAGATTGAATGTACAAACAGACAACGCCAAACCATATATGACAGTAGAACTCTGACTCACAGCATCTGCCGCAACCAGCTGGGGAAGCCAAACCACTCGGCTTCCAACTCAGGAGCCCTTTTCCAGCCAGGACCAACCTGAGAAAGCCAAATATGCCCCCCAAACCAACCACAGAGGTCGCCCCGATTCTTGGGAGCCCGCCTCCACCTTCCCCATGCCAACGACCCTCGACTCGGGCACACCCCAAGCCTTCCCTTTCTTTCATTATGAAGCTTCCTCACTCCCCTCTCGGGCCTGAGTCTCTGCCCGATGCAAGTGACGGTGGCTGAGGCCCTCACTGCCGCAAGCAAGCTCCGAATACGTAGCCTCTGTGCTCGTTTGACTCCTCCGCGTTTGTTTCCACACCACCGAATGAATAATGAAGGATGTTACAAAGCCCCGTTATGAAAAAAGCATCAGTTATTAAACATTTGTAAAGTGCTTGACAATCATTTCAGTGTGCCTTGGAAACTCCTTGTGAAGTCCTGCTATCCCCATTTTAGAGCTGAGAAGATTGAGAAGGAACCAGGAGATGAAGCCATTTGCCCGATCTGCCCGGAGCTGGGATGAGAACAGAAATCCCCGTGTTGTTTGAGGTCTGTTGTTTATCCACGGAGCTCGCCCTTCACTTTGGAATCATTACCATTTTAAAGCATTTTACTCTGGGTTGAGTGAATACTAAGAAGTAGATCACATTTCAGCCTGGCAGGCGCTAAAGTATTGTTTTTAGTTTGTTTTTCTAAGTTTTAGTAGACGCCATATGGGCTCCATTAACTTTACTATGTAGCACAATTTTGAAGATCGTTTCTTTTCCAAAATATTTTTCACCGTCATTTAGCATTTTAAAGTTCAGCACACACATCAACCCTTGATACTTGTTTTTCTCAAAACTGTGGCCTTTTTCTCTCCCCGGCAAGGGGGGAGAGAGGGAGGTCATAAATCCAGCCAGGGGTGTGTTGTGTTACTCTGGCTGGGTGGGGTGACATGGTGGGGACAGTGTAACCTGCCCACGCTGGACGAAGTCCTCCTAAGGCAAGGGCTTTCCTTTTTTTTTAAAGAGAGCAGATTTTGGTCTCCACCCTGCTTCACGTCTGAAGATTGCTGATCATGTTGACTGAAGGGGATGAGAAGAAAGCCAAGATGCGCAGAACCTGACTTGAGTTACAAGAAGCCCCGTCTGGAAGGCAGAGGCAGGAGGGACTGGATGATTCTCTGTAGCTCCTTGTTGGCTGCAAAAATGCAGCTGCCCCTGTTCCTCTCCATCCCAGGGCATTCAAAAAGCAGGCTGTGTGGCAGCAGCGTTTGGCCTGTGTTCCACTGAACTGGTCTGCCCAGTGAGGAACACCCTAGTGATTTGTTAGGGACACTGGCTGAGGGTTCACCTAGGCACCATCACTCCCTCTCCCTCACTTCTAACCTTATATGCTGGCTCCAAATTCTATTTCTTTTACATTATCCTTTCAGATTTCTTCAGTTTGGGTTTTTTTTTTTTCCAGGTTATTATGTATAAACATGCATAAAGGGACTTCCCTGACGGTCCAGTGGTTAAGACTCCGCACTTCCACTGCAGGGGGCAGGGGTTCGATCTCCGGTCGGTGAACTGAGATCCCACATGCTGCGAAGTGCGGCCAAAAATAATAAACAAACAAACAAACAAACATGCATAAAAGGTCTGCAAATATATGTGATCAGGTATGTGTTGTGATGTCTGGTAAGGGTTTTCTTTTTCCTCTGATGATGGGAGTGAGCTTTCAGTGATGTGAGAACAGGCCAAGTCTCTGAGGAGACAGGCAGCTCATCAGAGGCTGCCCATTCTGTGTTTCTGCCCATTTCTCGCTGGAGCCAAGGCTCCGAAGGCAGAGGGGAGGCTGGAGGGGAATGCAGGTCTCAGGGCCTGAGGGGCT
Source organism: Eubalaena glacialis (assembly GCF_028564815.1). Taxonomy (NCBI): domain Eukaryota; kingdom Metazoa; phylum Chordata; class Mammalia; order Artiodactyla; family Balaenidae; genus Eubalaena; species Eubalaena glacialis. Next base: position 107,184,579 of record NC_083726.1, on the reverse strand, counting down.
GAGGGTGGTGTTGGAAAGAGAGGGGAGAGGAAGGACCGGAGGGATGGCGCGGAGCATGTGCTGTACCCACACGAGGGCCCACCACTCCCAGCTTTTATAATTCTTGCCTGGCTTGTTCGGGCTTCCTTTCATCCCATGAAACAAAGGCCCCAAACCTTAGAGTTTAGAAGTCTAGAAAATGTTCCAACTAACACATTTACTGATAACCTATTCAATGCAGGGCCAGCACGAGTTGTCACAGACACAAAGCAAGGATGGAGAGGCAGAGTTCGAGGCTGGGCCAGACCTTGCATGCTCTGAGCTGTGTCTTTCGTATCCTTCCTGCACTGTAATTAGGACTAGATGAGAAAAAAAATTAGGCATGAGTGCCAGCCACAGGTGGCAAACAATAAATGATGCTAGCAGATAAAAAGAAGTATAAGATGGAGTGCTGATCTTCCAGGCACTTTCAATATTGCTGGGAAGACAAATTGTCCATATGAAAAGGTGAACACAAATACAATGTTACAGAGTAATGCTGTTGGCCCTTGATAAAGACAGTATTTGCATATAGTCATTGAAACAGAATTTAGCCTTTAACCAGTCCTATGTGTCCTCATTTTCAAATATTTAAATGTAAATGGATGTCTCTCATGGAGAACAGATGAAAAACAAATGTTTACTAAAGATGTTATAAATTACGTAATATACAATGAGATTGAAACTCAAAATTAAACACCTCCCACCCCATGTCTGGGTGTGTATGTTATTAGATGCGTTATTTCCATAGAGACACAGCCCTGCTCACAGTAGGATGGCTTGGTGGAAAGAATATTGAATCAGAAGGTTTCAGTTTTGACTCTTTTGCTAACCAACATCATAATTTTGGGAGAGATAACAGATTCTGGGCCTTATTTTGGCAATAAAAGTGCTCTAAAAGTTGCCTTAAAATTAACCAAAAATGCAGTCACTATGGAGAACAGTATGGAGGTTGCTTAAAAAGCTAAAAATAGAGCTGCCATATGATCCAACAATCCCACCCCTGGGCATATATCTGGAGAAAACTATAATTCAAAAATATACATACACCCTTATGTTCAGAGCAGCATTATTCACAATAGCCAAGACATGGAAGCGACCTAAATGTCCATCAACAGATGAATGGATAAAGAAGATGTGGTACATGTACATATACTGCTCAGGCATAAAAAAGAATGAAATGATGCCATTTGCAGTAACATGGATGGACCTGGAGATTACCATACTAAGTGAAGTAAGTCAGACAGAGAAAGACAAATACCGTATGATATCGCTTATATGTGAAATCTAGAACAGGACACAAATGAACTTACCTATGAGACGGAAACAGACTCACAGACACAGAGAACAGACTTGTGGTTTCCACAACATTGTAAATCAACTATACTTGAATAAAATAATTTTTAAAAATTAACCGAAAATATAAGAGCACCAACAAAAACCCATTCCGTCAGCTCATCTTCCCATAAGCTAAGTAAACTGTACTACTTTAACTCTAAGAAGAGAAATAAACAAAATCAAATTGCTTATCTACTGATTCCTCAGCACATGGTCTTCATTAAAATAACAGTATACACTTCATCATTGTGCACCTGGATTATATTCCATTTTCCTAAAAAAAATGCATATAAGTGGGGTCTTGCCTGTATTTTCTCTTCATGATATAGAAGCTGTTACATATCCAGCTGATCACATTACTGCCTGTTGCTGAAAGGCATGAACTTCAACAAACAGGTTTTAAAATTCACTCGTGATCATTTATCGAGTGTACTGTGTGCCAGGCACACACTGAGTGTGGGAGAATCACAGGAGCATTGCTCTCGAACACAGTGGTGTAATATATAAATGGATACATGCAAAGAGACCATGGAAATGTCCTGCTGATGGTATAAATCAAGAGCCGTGCCAGAAATCCAGGAGGAAGAATACCTCTCCTGGGAGACCCTGGGAAGACTGCAGTGGAGGTGATGTTTGAGCTGAGTCTTGAAAGATGAGTGGAAATTTGCCAGGTGAAGGAGGGCAATTTACAAGCAGAGGGAATGGGATGGCTCATGAAAGTGCCTGGCACGTTTGAGAAAGAGTGCAAAGGTTTGTGTAGCTGCGGCCCAGGTTTTGTGGGAGGGAAGGAAGCTGGGAGGACAGTTAGGTCAGGGCTAGAACACAGGAACCTTGTTAGCCTACACTCGGGGTGATCACCCCTGCAGGTAATAGGGGGGCACAGAGGTGTACTGCATGATGTATTGTGTGTGTTGTGCTTTTAAGGGGAGTGGAGGTCATACGGAGTGAATGTGTAACTTGGGAGTAGAGTAAGGAGAAATGGGTTAGGGAGACCAAAAGGGAGGTGGCAGTGGGAAGGGTTAACTTTGAGAAGCAGGGACTTCCCTGGTGGTCCAGTGGTAAAGAATCCGCCTTCCAATACAGGGGATGCGGGTTCGATCCCTGGTCAGGGAACTAAGATCCCACATGCCACAGGCTAACTAAGCCTGCACGCCACAACTACTGAGCTCATGAGCCTCAACTAGAGAGCCCGCGTGCTGCAAACTACAGAGCCTACAGGCCCTGGAGCCTGCGCATCACAACTAGAGAGAGAAAACCCGCACGCCACAACTAGAGAGAAGCCCGTGCACCACAATGAAGAGCCCACATGCCTCAACGAAGAGCCTGAACACCACAAGACCCGATGTAGCCAAAAAATAATAATAAATAAATAAATAAATAAAACTTTGAGAAACATTATTGAAAGAGAATAGATAACACGTGGTGAACCCTGGCTGTGGAGGTGGAAGGGCAAAGCAGAGTATGACTTTGACGTTGCTCAGTACAGGGGAGACTGGGTGGCTGGTGACACTATTAATCCAGATGCAAGAACATGGAACATGATGGGTTCTCTACTCGGGTGTGCCCCCACTAAAGGATGACCATTAACTATGGCACAGGTGGCCAGTGACCGAACAAGAAGGCAGGATGACAGTGGCTGAGAAGCCTGCCCCAGAATGAGACCTCTGATCTCCTCATTTCCATGCCTCTGGCTCATGGTATCCATCATTCGGTTCAATACCATTTGAAAGCTGTTATCTAGAAGATATCTGATCTACTGAAAACCTCTTTTTTTGGTTACTTCTTATCTGTCCTGTTATAAGAGTGTAAGTGTGGGAAGTCTGGAGCCAGATCATTCAGGCAAGTGACCTCCAGCAAGTCAGTTAAACCTTTCTGTGCCTCAGTTTCCTCATCTGCGAAATAAGGATAAAAATTCTTCATGAGGTTGTTACAGGAATGAAATGAGTTAGTCTACGTAAAAGGGTGCCTGGCACACAGTGTAAGTACCTTGTGAGTGTTTGCTATCATTATTAATAAGTAATGGAATACTTGACTAAAAGTGGTACAAATATTAGAGATTTATTATCACAGAACAAGATTGGAAGTGGGCAGTTCCAGGTTGGTGCGAGGACCAGACCCTTCCCATATCCCACTCTGCCATCTTCGGCTTGTTAGTGATTTCTCCCCTCATGGTGGCAGAAGTAGTAGTAGTCCCAAATATCAAGTCCTCACGTGACCGGCATTTCAAGCAGGAAATAAGGGCTTTCTTCCTTGTGTAGCCCTCACTTATCAAGGAGGAGAATCTTTCCTAGAAGCCCCAGTTGGTTTCCTTTCAGCTAGAACTGATGGGTCACAGGCCCATCCCTAACTGCAAGAGGAGCTGGGAAAGAATCTGGCACTTCCAATCTATAAACAAATGAAGCAAAAGTGGAGCTGGGCTGGCTGTTGCATGGAGAATCCGCAGTGCCCGTCACAGTCTGGGAGCCAAAGATTTCAAGACTGCCTCACTTAGGCCAGGGATAATTGAGAAACAAGGACATCGCACTATTCTTCCAGAGTAAATGAGCCATAGACTTCATCCTTCGGGGGTCATTAGCTTTTTTAAGGATAGCTTTTAACTCAGGTGAGTAACTTGTTGGTGAAATACAGAGAGAGGATATTTTTGAGCCCGGGGACCTTCCTAGTCTTCTCACCTGTTCTAGGCTGTCACCTTCCCTTCCCACAAACCAAAGGAGGAAGTTTATAATTCAGTTCACCTTGTCTAGAAGGTTGGCTAGGCCAGTCACTCTTAAAGGTTCTTAAAAGGAAGTGGATGCAGGCTTCACCACCTTTTACTGCCCCATGCAGCATCTCACCCATGGTGATGGGGTAACAAGCAGAGAGCTGTGTGAGAAGAGCTACTCTTTCCCCTTGAGAAGGACGTCGCAAATCAGCAGTTCCCCTACAATCTACATCCCCACAGTCATGGCCAGAGTTTTGGCCCATAGCATCTCTCATCTGGGCTCCCAATCAAATTTCTCCATCGCAAGAAAGACTGCAGACGGCAAGGTGGATGGCGAGCTCCAGAAGAACGCCTTTATAAACATCCACAGAAAGCCCTATTTCCAACATCCAATTCCGTTAACAAAGAGAGGAGAAATTTTAAAATTCCAAGGTACTTAGTTACTAATCTGATTCTGGCCTACATGTGGATATTCAATAAATACTTGTTAAATTAAACTGAGTCAAGGTTTTATTTATTCAACATACTTAAAGCTTATGTAAACCCCTTGGAGATTTGTGTCAAGTTGTTAAGTTGGAAAATACATGAAAAGTAGTATTTTCAATAGACCAGCTTTCCTCTTAATGAGCTTTATGAGCTTAGTGTAAACCAGGGGGGAGGGGGAGGGGTTCCAGGCGAGGGGACGGGAAGGAGGAAGGAAGGAGGAAAAAGGAGAAAAGCCTGTTTCTGTCTCTGTCTACATTTGCCTTCGTTGCTCTACTTATTAACCAGTTACTGCCCTCTAGCGTTCACTGTATAAATTCTCACCTGAATCCCATTTTTGTCTTTAAAAACCCTGATGACACCAGGGACCAAACCTCTTGATTTGCAAGCAAGCAAATTGAAGTCCAGAGAGATGAGATGTCGAACTGATCCAGGCGGTCTCCTGGATTCCCAGTTACCCCACTGTAACTTGTCCAGCAAACCCCCGTTATTCAAAACATTTCTCAGACACTGTAATAACTAATCAATAAAAATTACAGCATGCTAATCATTTAATAATACAGGCAGACCTCGGAGATATTGCGGGTTCGGTTCCAGACCACTGCAGTAAAGTGAATACGACAAGAAAGCGAGTCTCACGAATATTTTTGTTTCCCAGTACATATAAAAGTCATGTTTACACTGTACTGTAGTATTAAGTGCAATAGCATTGTCTAAAAAAAGTATATACCTTAATTTTAAAATATTGCTAAAAAATGCTAACCAACGTCTGCGCCTTCAGCAATTCGTAGTAGTAACATCAAAGATCATTGATTACAGATCCCCGGAACAAATATAATAACAATGAAAAAGTTTGAAATATTGAAAGAATTACCAAAATGTGACATAGAGACATGAAGTGAGAAAATGCTGTTGAAAAATGGCACCAATAGACCTGCTTGAGGCAGGGTTGCCATAAACCTTCAATTTGTAAAAAATGCAATATCTGTGAAGCATGATAAAGTGAAGCACAATAAAATGAGGTATGCCTGTAATTTTAAGTGCTATTATTTCCAATGTTATTCCAAATAAAGTGTTATTCCACTTTATTTATTCCAAATAAAGCCAAACTTGACGATTGGTCAAGTTTAGATAAGGACTTATAAATAATATTGTTACATTTTAAATTTACTTAAGTTTGGAAAATGCCTATTTTACTTTTTCTTTTTTTTTTTTTGAAAAAATAGTTAACTAGAACAGACCCAAAGTAGATCTGGCCATTTATCGGAACTTATCATCATCTCCATGCAGGCTAATATTCTGCTAGAATTCTCCCAAAGGAACCTCTTTTGCTCATTGATGGGATAAGGGGGGTTTGTCATTTTAACTTAGAACACATATTTTCATCATTTAATCATTTTGCTGGTGGGAATAAATTTAAAGTTATCCAGCTGGACATGTCACTTACAAGAATATTACTGAGTACCAAAAGATTTATTCAGATATTTAATTGGAAGGAAATACATCTGGAATAAGTTTTATTGGAATTCATATAAAAAGGAAAGTAAATCCATTAGAATTAATACCATAAACAGTCGACTTTATCTGGAACCAGAAACATTAATGAATTGGAGCCTAGGAGTCCTAACCCTTTTTCCTTGTAAAAAGCCAGTCGTTTTCCAATTGATGTGGCAATTATTCTTTATTGCTTTAGGTAGAGCTTTGTTTTCAGCTAATATTTTAGAGACAGATCCTTCAAATCACCCAGTTTGTTTCTTTCCCCCGCTTCTTTTTGAAGAACAAGCAAAAAGAAAGCAGTAGGAGGCATCTTTGCCTGTCTTCAAAATACCTGAAAAATCTTACGAAGATGAGCAAATCAGCAGAACCTCGCTGCATAGGGGCTATTAGTAACTACATGAATAAAGAGACATCTAGGGACGTCCCTGGCAGCCCAGTGGTTAAGGCTCCCCACTTCCACTGCAGGGGGCACGGGTTCGATCCCTGGTCCTGGTCGGGGAACTAAGATCCCACAGCCAAAAAAAAAAAAGAGGCATCTAATGTCCTCCTTAGATGTCAGCATAGATGCCATTGATCAAATAATCAAGCCTTGAGTAACGTTTCCTGCGGAGGGATTCTAAGAGCGTTCTGCCCAAGAGACCCAGGCCTATGGCGAGGAACAGAACCCCAAAGAGCACGGTCCCGACCAGGAGCCACTGTTCAAATGCGAGGCCCTGCTGACTTTCCGGAGCACTGCTCAGGGAGGGCCCACCAGAGCTGGCCTTCCCATCTTCCTGGGAAGCTGCTGTATTTGTAGTGGGAGAATTCACATTTGACAAAGGAAACATAGCAGGGTCCCGGGCAGCCTCTGTGTTCAAAGTCAAGCTGGAAATGTCTCTAAAGGGCACCGTGTCTGGTGGGCCTTTCGAGTCTGTCGATGCCCTAAAGACGGAAGTCGGAACCTCAGTTGTGGTCGTGTTAGTGACCGTGGCTACAGGTGGGGCAGAGGTGGCCCCCTGAGGCTGAGAAGTCACAGAAGGTATCCCTGCAGCGCTGGCGGCAGGGAGAGATGCAGGCTTTGGAGTGGTCAGGACGGTGGGCAGAGAAGCAGCTGCCACTGTACTGGGGAACACTGTCACGTCTTCAGGCAGCAGATGAGCTACCGTCTGTTCTGAGGGAGATGGTGACTTCTGAGAGTGGCCTTTTTCTTTATAAACAGTCCACTGTGGACTCGCCAGATCAATCTTGAGTAGTTTCTCCAAGTGATCTGAGGATCCAAACTTCGGAGAGAATGAATCTCTCCATAAGACCGTGGGCTCTGAAGCACCTGTGGGAGGAGGGGGCGTGGGAGTGATGGTGTGTGAAGACCTGCTGCGGAACAGAGACTCTTCTTGGGCTACCTCCTGGCTTGGCAAATCAGTTCCCGCCAAAGATGGAAAATCTGAAGACGGAAAGAAAATAAAAAGAAGACTTCCATATTTCCATGCGAAGGGAGGTTAACAAGGACAAACGTTATCAGCTTGTTCAGTAAGACCTCAAACTGTGGATTCTTGACATTTCATGGTGCAAAATGGAAAAACACGAATTGCTAAATCAGATCCTGATGACCCTGCCTCCTCCCCAGATGCTGTGGTTTATTTCTAGAGTGTTGGCCCAGAGGAGAAGAGAAATGTGCAGAGGAGGATCGGGCAAATGAAGGAAGAGGTGGGAGGGGACCAGCAGAGATGCTAAGAGGAGCTCAGCATGGGCAGCAAGAGGTTTAGGAAGATGGAGACCCTTCAGGGGCCAAGGCCAGGGAAGGCAGCTGGGCTGGGGTGATGTGGCAGCAAGAGGACTGGCAGAGAAAATGCTGGTGTGAGGCACAGGCTGTGCCAGCTGGGACCGCAGTGACAACTGGGAAGCAAGCCATCACTAGGGGAGATATCACGGGGCCGGGGGGTAGCCCACAGGACAATGAGGAGAGGAGACAAAATCCCAGTGACTTGCCTTCCACGAGGAGGAGGAGGAGGAGGAGGAAGCTGGAGGGTCCCTGAAGCCAAGGCAGCAGCACAAAGCTGATGACGTTTTTCAATGAAAAAAAATGGGTTTCAGGGACTTCCCTGGTGGTCCAGCAGTTAAGACTGTGTGCTCCCAATGCAGGGGTCCCAGGTTTGACCCCTGGTCAGGGAACTAGATCCTGCATGCCGCAACTGAGAGCCTGCGTTTTCATATTTTTAATATTTATTTATTTATTTGGTTGCATCAGGTCTTGGTTGCGGCACGCGGGATCTTCCTTGCGGCATGTGGGATCTTTCGTTGTGGCACACAGGCTTCTTTCTAGTTGTGGCGCATGGGCTTCAGAGCCCGTGGGCTCAGTAGTTGTGGCACGTGAGCTCTAGAGCACGCGGGCTTAGTTGCCCCGCAGCATGTGGGATCTCAGTTCCCTGACCAAGGATCGAACCCACATCCCCTGCATTGGAAGGTGGATTCTTAACCACTGGACCACCAGGGAAGTCCCAATAAATAAATATTTTAAAAAAAAACAAAAAAACAACCAGCTTTCAGCACCATACTCAGGGGAGGAAGGCGATCTGAGAGATTTTCTTTTGACCCTTGAAGATTAAAATTTTAGAGCCAATATCTTAGGTTCTGAGGACCATGGACCAGTATTTGAAATCATGATGGCCACGTGGCTAGCATAAAGAGCAGAAAATCACACAGTCCCAACTCCTGCTGAGGAGGAACCAGCCTCAGATCCTCCTCCTGTGTGAGAAAGTTTAGAGTTTTGCTCTTTGTCACACATGCCGTTTATCACAGCTCGAACTGAAAAGGCTGGTTAAAGCAATCCGGGGCAGAGAAAGACCGCTTGAATTGCTCTGTATCACTCTGCTACTTGGCTAATCATTTCACTTAAATTAGAATGGCAGAAACACAAGGAAGGAAGCAAAGGTGATTCTCTCCTCTTCTCTTTTCCATCTTCTATTTCAACTCCCCTCAATACCAGTTTCTAAACTAGACCTCACTCTCCTCTCTGCTAACAAATAGATCCAGAGGCAACTTCAGATTTGTGACATCTTTGACTACTCTCTAAGCTTCCACTACTCAGAGGTCCTTTAGAACTGTCACTTATTAATCCATCTAGGACAGGGGTCAGCAAATTATGGCCACTTCTCTTTATATGGCTTGCGAGTTAAGAATGGTTTCTACATTCTTAAATGATTGAAAAAAATCAAGAAGGATAATATTTTGTAACGTGAAAATTATATGAAATTCACATTTCAGTGTCCATAAATAAAGTTTTATTCGCATACAAGCATGCCCATTTGTTTACATATTGTCTATGGCTGCTTCTACTACAAGGACAGAAGTGAGGAGGTCCAACAGATTGCATATGGCCCACTAAGCCTAAAAGACTTGCCTGAAAAGCCTAAAATACATATTATTTGGCCCTCGACAAAAAAAGTTTGTGGATACCTGCTCTAGGACACTCTAAAATAGAATTTAGATGCCTGAAATTCCTCCAACAATGCTGAAGAAAAGAGTTTCTGCTGCAGGTGATATCACATTCATAGGCATAGTGTCACCACGAGATAAAGAGCACCTGTATTTTTAGGTCGTGTCAGATATTTTTAAAAAGAGCAGGACTCATCATATTTCATTTTAAAGTTTAAAAAGAAGGCTAGGGCTTCCCTGGTGGCGCAGTGGTTGAGAATCTGCCTGCCAATTCAGGGGACACGGGTTCGAGCCCTGGTCTGGGAAGATCCCACATGCCGCGGAGCAACTAGGCCCGTGAGCCACAATTACTGAGCCTGCGCGTCTGGAGCCTGTGCTCCGCAACAAGAGAGGCCACGATAGTGAGAGGCCCGCGCACCGCGATGAAGAGTGGCCCCCGCTTGCCGCAACTAGAGAAAGCCCTCGCAGAGAAACGAAGACCCAACACAGCCATAAATAAATAAATAAATGAATGAATGAATGAATGAATGAATAAATAAATAAACAAATAAACAAACCCAAAAGTTAAAAAAAAAAAAAGAAGGCTAAATAAATGCTCTGTGATATGTGTGAACTCAAAACTTAAAATAAGGCCATTGACAAGAATGACCAAAACAGCTGTTTTCTTTCTCAAGAATACAAGGTCATAAATAAAGCAAAGCTAGGGCTATTCCCATTTCTTGATAAGATTCATCTATTGGCAAAGATCCTAGAACCACACAGGGATCCTCCACACCTGCTTCATTCACCTCACCCACTGATGTTTGCCTTTGGGGTGTGGTGTTTTCTCTCAGTCACATAGCCATGAGCTACAGAAGGAGCTGGGAAATGTGTCCTCAACCGCTCCTTTGAGTTTCATTTTCAAGTGACTTCACTAGATAAAAAATTTAGGGACTGACTATTAACTTGGAAACCAGCTGAGCAAATAGACTTTCAATTTATTCTATTTCTGAATTCCCCTATTCTAGTCCTTGGAGGAATGACAGACCACCAAGCTCCAAAAACAAACAAACAAAGATTAAATAATGCCAAGCTACAATGGTTTTACAGAATGAACAGAGCACACTATTATCTTTCAAACTTTCAGTCTGTAAATATTAGTCAATTACAGGAAATAGAGTTCATCAGGAAACAAACCACCAAACATATCTACTGAATTTCACTCTGACCAGGAGGCAGATATTTATTTTTATGGGGCAATCTCAATCCATCAACACGGGCAGATTCATAAATAGAATTACAAACACAATTTGTAAACATCTGTAGATACAGACAGCCCGCTGCACACCAAGTCCGGGGTTGGTGCCATTTTGCCCCTAGATAGCCACCGGCTCTGGGCTGATGGTGCCCCCTGGTGGCTGACACAGGAACTGTTCGATTCTAATTCCACTTCATTCACTACCTTCACACTTGCCCTTAGAAGGTTTAGGCACAAGCCAAGTTCCCTTTTCTCCCAGTTCCACTGGAGAAAATGGAATCTTTACCACATACTCCCTCTTTTACACATGCATTATAAAATCAATAACATGACAGAAGTATTATGAAAGTTATAAAACAAATTCAACGATAATTTCTATCATGTCCCAGCAACTATTAACATTTATGCATACCTTAAAATTAAAATTTTTTTCATGTAATTTAAAAACTGGGTGTTTTTCACCTGAAATTTAGGTGACATTTTATTTCTACAGCTCAAACTTATTTTTTAACATCTGCATTGTATTCCCTCAGGTGGATCCATTATACTTTACACCCAACCATTCCCTAGCATTTGGACATTTAAGCTGTAGAAACTTTTAAACTAATTTCCTTTAAACTAATTCAAAAAGTGCTGTTTTCACTTTTTAAACTAATTACACAATAAACAGTTTCACAACAACAGCTTTTTATTTGGTATAGATTTTATGGAAGTCGAATGACTGGATTCAATTACCTATAATTTCTTTAATATTCTGCTTTAATTGTGAAATAGCTGATAGACATAGGGAATACACACTGACAGTGGAAGAAAGGACACAATGAAGAAGAGGCAGTGAGAAGGGATCAGAGAGACAGATGTGATGGTCCAACTTCCACCTGATGGGAGCTCTTGAAGGAGAAAAATAAACATTCCAATTAGTGTCTTGAGCCCTGACCTCACTGGAAACTCAGACTGCGATGTCCATTTCCTGCTGGATACCATCCCCAGGTGTCCAACAGGCTCTGCCACGTTCCAGGTGATGAAAAAAAAAGAGGACAAGCAAGAAGCCATACCCGCACAACACTGTAGGTCCCGGTGTTTTTAGCCAAGATTATATATAGACGTAAAGGAGGCGAACAGTCAGGGGCAACTGCCCTGGCCAGTGTGAAGCCCAGAAGGGGCAGGGAGACGACAAGATACTTTCCACCCAAGGTAAGATCCTGGGTGCTCTGAGAGGCCTAATTTGTTCTGTGCCATAGTCTTTTTTTTTTTTTTTTTTAAAGATGACTGTTAATGTTACCAAACTTATTCTTTTTTTTTTTTTTTTTTTTTTATTTATTTATTTTTGGCTGTGTTGGGTCTTCGTTTCTGTGCGAAGGCTTTCTCCTGTTGTGGCAAGCGGGGGCCACTCCTCATCGCGGTGCACGGGCCTCTCATTATCGTGGCCTCTCTTGTTGCGGAGCGCAGGCTCCAGACGCGCAGGCTCAGTAATTGTGGCTCACGGGCCCAGCTGCTCCGCGGCATGTGGGATCTTCCCAGACCAGGGCTCGAACCCGTGTCCCCTGCATTGGCAGGCAGACTCTCAACCAGTGCGCCACCAGGGAAGCCCCTGTGCCATAGTCTTTTTAAAAAATTATTCTTTTTAACAACTGTGGTAAAATATACTACATACAATGTACCACTTTAACCCGTTTTTAAGAGTATAGTTCCGTGGCATTGAGTTTGCGCAACCCTCACCATCAACCATCTCCAGAATTTTTCATCAGGCAAAAGTGAAACTTTGTACCTTATCTGCCAATCTTTTTAGACTTGGGCTTCTACCACTATGTAGGAAGAATTTACACAAGCAATCTGTGCTTTACGCTCCTGTTTAAGGGAATGTTTGACACGTCAGGTTTTCCTGCTTCATGAACGAAACTCAGACACAGCCTCACTCAGGAGACAAAGGAGAGTCAGTGTCCGGATGCCCTGGGCAGCATCATTCCTCAAAGAACCCTGATTGCACTCTCCCTCCCAACCGCAAAACCACTTCCCCGGCTCAGTAGACGGCACTGCCATCCATCCAGATGCTCAAACCCAGGACTAGGACCCAGTTTCACTCTTCTCTTTTCCTCATTCCCCACATCCACACCACCAGCAAGCCCTGTCAATGTTATCACTGAAATGGCTCGTGTGTTTACTTTCCTCCATCTCCTCCACCGTCTCCCTGGTCCCCAAGGCCACGACCTTTCACTCGGATCTCGTCCCAGCCTCCTACCCAGTCTTCCCACATGCCCTCTTGCTGCTGCGTCATTGTCCATTCCCAATAGAGCAGTCACAGTGAGCTTTGAGAAATCACCTTTAAAACAGCACGTTATATGTGCCTGCTGAAAACCTTCCAACGGCTTCCCATCATGCGCCGAAAATAAAAACTCCCTACCCCCTACAGAGCTTGATGGGATCGCCCCACTTTCCTTCCTTCTTGCATATCACTCTTTACATGGTTCACTATGAGTCAGCTGTTGAGATTGGAGTGTTTGAACAAACACTCCCAAACCATTCTGCCTTAGGATATTAGAACAGGCTGTTTCCTCTGCCTGGAAGGTCTTCCTACAATCTTCCCACATCTGGCTCCTCCGTGTTCAGATCTCAGCTTAGGGGTTACATCTTCACAGACGCTTCCCCTGATCACCTAATCCAGATGGTCCACTCAGTGATTATCTATTTTTTCTTTTTTGGCTGTGCTGTGTGGCATGCGGGATCTTAGTTCCCGGACCAGGGATCGAACCTGCGTCCCCTGCAATGGAAGCGAGGAGTCTTAACCACTGGACCGCCAGGGAAGTCCCTCTGTGATTATCTATTATGTTGTCTTAGCTCAAGTATCTGCATAGCTCTTATGACTATTTTTTTTTGACTATTTTTTTAAATGGGAATTTTGTTTTAATTTTCTCTGCTTTGAAAATATATTCTTATATAAAGACCATGTTTCATTTTATTATGATCACTGTTATTTTTTTAATTTAAACTTTTTTATTGAAGTATAGTTGATTTACAATGCTGTGTTAATTTCTGCTGTACGGCAAAGTGATTCAGTTTATATATATATATATATACTTTTTTTTAAGGGTAACCACCTCTTTTTTTTTAAATAAATTTATTTTATTTATTTATTTATTTTTGGCTGTGCTGGGTCTTCGTTGCTGCCCGCGGGCTTTTTCTAGTTGTGGCGAGCGGGGGCTACTCTTCATTGTGGTGCGCGGGCTTCTCATTGCAGTGGCTTCTCTTGTTGCGGAGCATGGGCTCTAGGCGCACAGGCTTCAGTAGCTGCGGCACTGTGGCTCACGGGATCTAGAGCACAGGCTCGGCAGTTGTGGCGCACGGGCTCAGTTGCTCTGCGGCATGTGGGATCCTGCCAAACCAGGGCTTGAACCCGTGTCCCCTGCATTGGCAGGCGGATTCTTAACCACTGCGCCACCAGAGAAGCCCTACATTCTTTTTTTTATATGCTTTTCCATTACGGTTTTTCATAGGATTTTTTTTTTTTTTTTTTGGCTGCAGTGGGTCTTTGTTGCTGCATGCCGGCTTTCTCTAGTTGCGGCGAGCGGGGGCTACTCTTCATTGTGGTGCACGGGCTTCTCATTGCGGTGGCTTCTCTTGTTGCAGAGCACGGACTCTAGGTGCGCGGGCTTCAGTAGTTGTGGCACACGGGCTCTAGAGCGCAGGCTCAGCAGCTGTGGCACACGGGCTTAGTTGCTCCGCGGCATGTGGGATCTTCCTGGACCAGGGCTCGAATCTGTGTCCCCTGCATTGGCAGGCAGATTCTCAACCACTGTGCCACCAGGGAAGCCCTTTCATAGGATACTGAATATAGTTCCCTGTGCTATACAGTAGGACCTGTTGTTTGTCCATTCTATATATAAAAGCCTACATCTGCTAACCCCAGCCTCCCACTCCATTCCTTCTCCACCCCCTACCACTGGGCAACTGCAAGTCTGTTCTCTATGGCCGTGGTGACTATTTTTCTTGATTATTTATTTATTAAGGTCTCTCTCTCCTAAAATATTAGTTCCAGAAATGAGAACCTTGTTTTTCATGTTTAGTGTCGTATCTTTCTATCCTTAAGGCGTAAAAAGTGCTTGGCACATAGAAGATGCTAAATAAAATTTGTTTCTTATTGAATAAATGAACAAAGGGAATATTATTAATACCTAAGGGTGTAAGGTCAAAAACTTTATAAAACTGAAATAAAAGTAAACTTCATACTTGAAAGCATTTCATCCTGAAAAATTAACAAGCCAAAATCTCACCAAGGCATATCCAAATAATTATATTATTTTTACTTGTTTATTTTCTGTATTCTGAGCAAATATGTAATTTCCAAATGTGGAGACTCTATTTCCAATGCCTGCACAAAATTTGGCATGTAGCTTTTTCTCAAAAACTTCTTAAATGAGCTTCCTTGCAGGTCTGGATAATAAAATCCAGTGAGTTTGATTTCAGAGAATGTGATTACAAAATAATTGGAACCTAATGACAAATGTACTGGAATTTTATATACTGTATTTACATCGTCTTAACCCTTTCAAAATAGTCACCCCTGGAGACCAGTATCCTTATTCCAGTATTGCTGACACGGTTCTAAAGACGTGTTTCAAAATGTTTACATGAAAGATCTATGTGCCTTTTATCTTAAGAAGGTAAAAACAAAAACAAAACAAAATACTATCATTCATAGGTATAAAATACTTTCACTGGAAAAAAGAAAGATGTTTGGTTGAATCAACTGAATTTTAAATCATGAGATTTTTTCTGATGTGCCTCTATATTTGTGATCCCTTTTGGCAGTTCTTCTTAAACTCTTGCAGGCAACCTTTCTACATGAATCATATCCTTAAATAATTCCAATCACAAAAGACAAAGAACAATATTTTTATTACCTCTAATGATCCTGTAACTCATAAGTCCCTTTGCTGGTTTCAGGGGACAGGCTTCCTCACTGGGACAGAAAAACAGGTAGCAGTTGGGTAGTTTAGTTGTTTTTCGAGTGTCGAAGATCATCAAGTTACATGCTTTGTCCCCTGCAATGAAAGGTTTCATAAGCATTATTCTGAAATAGGATCTTCCAAAGAATACGGTGAGCAGGAAAACATTTATTCTAGCGGCCAACACAAAAACCTTTGTTCATTGCCTGCTGGCCGCTGAGTCATTTCCTTTTCCTTAGTTTAGTCACTGAAAGCAATTTTTAAAGACCTTGGGTTTAAAAATCAGAATGAAGGTAATTTTGGCGAAACATTTTTAATAGTACATTTCATTCTTTAGAAAGAAGCCTTCCATTTACTAAAATATTTATCAAAACATACATAGAAATACAGAGTCTACAACTCACTACTGAGTCCTTCGGAAATGGATCTAACCCTAATGACTGTACGTACCTCTTGCATCCTGAAGGCATCTTAGATGCCTACGAAGCCATCAGTCTGGTTTTCTTGGTGTGGGGCGAGGGGAGGGTGGTGGGCAGGGAGGGTCAGTAAATTCAGCCTTATACATATCATGCCTCCTTCCACAATGGAGCTGCATAGCATATGGAATGCCAAGTCTATTTTTTACTTTTATCAGTACCATTCTTCTTTTGGTTCTTCAAATCTCTGCTCTTCCTTATCATTTTTGTTTGTCTCCCAATCAGGCAGTGCTCAGGGATCACCCTTGACTCCCCCAGTGGGAAATAAGACTGAGTTCGTTTCTGCAGGGGTTTTATCCTATCATGTCTCCATTAGCCAGGTAACAAGAAAGGTACTCTGGTTACTTTGGCTTTTCCTTTCCCCACGATGTGATAATTCTACAAACCATTTTTGGGGGCACTTAGGTAAAGGGGAGGGTCCATAGGGTCCAAGTTGTACACAAAATTGTGTGTCCTTTGTATTTGTGGGCATTTTTCTAGAGTCTGTGGGTATAGGCAAATTATCAAAGTGCTCTTTTGGAACCCTAAATGGTCAAAAACCAATGCTCAGTAAAAGAGGGAAAAGTCTGAGATCCATTAACTGAGACCCACAGTACCTCTGCTTAGAGTAAAGCAGTAACAGTACTTTTGCTTGTAGAATAAAGCCACAAACCCTCATTTCTTACTAAACACCTATCACGGAACTGAAGAGAAATGCAAGGTTTCCTGTGTTGCCAGGATACGCCCACATGGCATTCAGTCCTATTTGCAGGTGATGTTTCTATTCCACATGTACGTTGATATCAACATTTAAAGAAAAACTAGAAATTTAAATGAGATCTCTATGACTTCCATAAATTACTTCTCTATGAAGAGTGTCCAAAAGCACACAGCTCAATTTGAGAAGATCATTGAAGTATTTGTTTCCTCCTGACAGCAAATACCTGGTGTCATTTCTACAAGAATGCTCTAGTTCTCTGATTCTCTAACACCAACGGGGTGTCTTACAATTCAATTCAATTCTAATACTAACTGCCTGGAGTGAGAATCAGACCCTACCGGTCTAGGGCTCAGTCCCATAAGACTGTCCCCACTCAGACGCCAGTCACAGTATCGGGTCCTCAGGTCACTCACACATACGGCAAACTTGGCTATCACTCCCACCCCCTCACCCCAGGTTCAATAACTTGCTAGAACTACTCGCAGAACTCAGGAAAATGCAATACTTACCGTTATAGTTTATTACAAAGGATACAAATGAACAGCCAGATGAAGAGGTACATAGGGCGAGGTCTGGAAGGGTCCCAAGTGCAAGAGCCTCTGTCCCTGTGGAGTTGGGGTGCCTCCTGGCACATGGATGTATTCACCAACTTGGAAGCTCCCCGAACCCATCGTTTAGGGGTTTTCATGGCAGTTTTATTACATAGGCATAATTGATTAAGTCATTGGCCATTGGCGACTGAATTCAATCTCCACCCCCTTTCCCCCTACCTGGAGGTGGGTAGAGAAGACTGAAAGTTCCAAGCTTCTAAGCAAAGCTTGGTCTTTCTGGCAACTAGCAGCCATCCTGGCGTGATCGAGGGTCCCATCAAGAGTCACCTCGTTAGCATAAGCTCAGGTATGGTTGAATGGGGCTCCTCATGAATAACAGAAGAAGCTCCTAAGCTCAGAAAATTCCCAGGGTTTTAGGACCTCTGTGCCAGGAATCAGGGACAAAGACTATAAATAAATATAAATACGCAAAAGTCTGTGTCCTTCAATTTCATGTCCATGTGTATTTGTCTTATTATACCACAATCATTATAGCACGAAACGGAAATAAAGATCTAAGAGAAAACATATGATTTAGTCAGCTGATAAATCAAGTAAGGATCACGAGTCCCGTGTTCACTAGCTCTTCTAGGGTCCTTGATGACAAGGTCTTTTCCATCTTATTCATTGTTTTATCTCCAGCACCTACCAAGGCATTAGGTGCTCAGTAAACTTATGCGGTTTTTTTTTGTTTGTTTATTAGATATATACTTCTGTTTTCAGGTCATAGGTTTGGAGCCTGAAATATGCAAGGCCATGGTTCAAACCTGTGGGCCTCAGTTTCCTTCTGTGTCATGGAATGGGTCATTCTAAACCCCTTCCCATGCCTCTTAGATTCCTAGAAGCTGCAATTAGTGGCCAGTGGCTTCCTGACTCACCTGTGCCACCAGCTCCAGGGAAGGGAGATAAAACGGAAATTTTGTGCTTCTACTTAAAACTCAAATGCTGATTCTCCTATGGGATGACTTTAGAATTTTATTTTTTGCCTCAACTCCCTTTCTGTTTAAACGTTCTTTCTAATATCACACTGTATTCCAATATTCCATGATGTTGGAAGCCAAGCATTTAAATAGGACTTTTGTTTTCTATATCTCAGATGCCTGTTAGAACATAACACCAGTGGTTTTCAACCCTTTTTCTACCCACATATCTGGGTGATATATATACACTCATCAGTAACTTTGGCTCAGCTTAGGGGACGGGAGAGCACACCATGGAACATTCCCTAGTGATTTTGCTACCCACTTTTCTACCCCATTGAGAATCACTAGTACAAACCATTCAGCCTCATCAACCAGCTACTTACATCACAAAACACATGGAATAAAGAGTTGCCATGGCATTATTACTTACCTGATATGTTTTTTGTTGAGCAGCAAGAATTAACGCAGTCTTCTTGAGTTAATGTGTGTATGGGCTCATTGCCTCTGATTCCCTTGGAAAGGGATGACTGGATGTCAATGACCATATCTTCTAGACTCTTGGTGGGGCAGTTCTGACTGGTGGACAGCCTTAGTGTCAGGAAACAAATTATTACACGAGTGTAAGTCAAGCTCCATCCCTCCCGGAAGAACATTTTAAATTTCAGTTTAGTCTTGGTCTCCAAAGGTCGGATAACTCTCCCTCTGGCCTGAGTTTGCTTCAAGAAGATTGTACAGATGATGGAATTTCTCTCTAGCACAAAAATAGAAAATCATCAATGAGTTTTGTTTCTTTGAACAAACCTAGAGAAGATACATTTCATTTCCTTCAAGTCAATGTAAACAACTCACAATTCATAGGACAGTAATAAACAAGTATTTATTTGTTTCACTTTTAATAGATTTGAGACAACCTTTCATTAAAAACTTGGCAAAAAGCTAGTAAGCACACACACATACACTCTCCCATCAATGCTTAAAATCTGACAAGTATCTATGAAAGAAGAGGTAGTCTGCTTTTCAGTTCTAGAATCCTTCCTCTTCTTGCCTCTCCTAAGCAGGAGGGGAAAGGACACAAAATCTGTGGTCATTGATGAAGCAGTGATCAGCGCTTTGGACATATTTTCTTTCTCAGTAATAACAATTAGCATTTTTAAATCACCTACTGAGTGGTAGGCAATGTGCTAAGAAAATTACATATATTGTCCTTCTAGGAATTAGCTCATCAACAGGGGGAATATTCTGGCTCAGTTGAAGGAAACTGTAGGGGCAAGTGTTCTTTCTGACATCCCTAAAAACACAAAAGTCATAATACATATAATGCCAACTCCATTGGTGAGCTGGTTCTTCCAGAAAAAAAACGTTAAACTGGCAAGGCTATACCAGAAAATATCCTCATTTCCAGAATACAAATTGTTCACTAAATGATAGCCTAGATCAGAATTACCGCTTCTTTTTTTTTTTTTGGTTATGAACCCTTTGGTACTCTGGTGATGCTTAGGCTCTCTTCCGACATGTTTTAAAATGTATAAAAGATATGTTGTTAAATGTATAAAATGAAATATATAGGATTACAAAGGAAGATAGTTATACTGAAATATAATTACTGAAAAGTTTTTAAAATGTGCCTATAAGACTCTGATAAAAGATATCAAAGAAGATCTAAATAAATGGAGAGATATTCCATGTTCCTCAATAGGACTACTCAATATTGTTAAGATGTCAGCTCTTCCCAACTTGATCTACAGATTCAATGCAATTCCAATCAAAATCTCAGCAAGTTATTTTATAGACCTCAACAAACCAATTTTAAAGTTTACATGGAAAGGCAAAAAGGCCCGGAATAGTCAACACAATACTGAAGAAGAACAAAGCTGGAGGTCTGACACTACCTGACTTCAGTACTTAGCAGAAAGCACTGCTAATCAAGACAACGTAGTACTGGCAAAAGAACAGACAAATAGATCAATGGAACAGAATAAAGAGCCGAGAAATAGACCCACACAAATACAGCCAACTGATCTTTGACAAAGGAGCAATGGCAATTCAATGCAGAAAGGATATTCTTCTCAAAAACGGTGCTGGACAACTGGACATCCACATGCAAAAAAAATCTAGACATTGACCTTACATCTTTCACAAAAATTAACTCATAATGGATCATAGACCTAAATGTAAAATGCAAAACTATAAAACTCCTATGTAACATAGAATAAAGTCTCTGTGACCTTAGATTAGGTGAGTTTCTAGATAACAACACCAAAAGCAGAATCCATGAAAGAAAAAATTGATAGGTTGGATTCCATTAAAATTAAAAACTTCTGCTCTGTGCAAGACACTGTTAAGAGAATGAAAAACTAAGCCACAGACTGGGAGAAGGTATTTGCAAAACACATATTTGATAAATAACTGGTAGCTAAAATACACAAAGAACTCTTAAAACTTACCAAAAAGAAAACAAACAACCCAATTTAAAGTGAGCAAAAGACCTGAACAGACACCTCACCAAAGCAGCATATGAAAAGGTGCTCAATATCATTGTCATTAGGAAATTGCAAATTAAAACGAGATGCCACTACACACCTATCAGAATGGCTAAAATCCAAAAAACTGACAATACTAAATCCTGACAAAAACCTGCATACAAATATTTATAGCACTTTATTCATAATTGCCAAAAAACTGGAAGCAACTAAGATGTCCCTCAATAGGTGAAGGGATAAACAAACTGGTATATCCACACAATAGAATATTTTTCAGCAGTAAAAAGAAATGAGCTATCAAGCCACAAAAAGAGTAACCTTAACTGCATATCGCTAAGTGAAAGAAGCCAGTGTGAAAGGTATGATTCCAACTCTATGACATTCTGGAAAAGGCAAAACTACATCGACAGTAAAACATCAGTGGTTGTCTGGAGGAAAGGGAAGGGCTGAATAGGTGGAGCACAGGGGATTTTTAGGACAGTGAAACTATTCTATATGATGCTGTAATGATGTATATATGTCATTACATTTGTCAAAACCTATAGAGCTGTAGAACATAAGAGTGCATCCTGGGGCTTCCCTGGTGGCGCAGTGGTTGAGAATCTGCCTGCTAATGCAGGGCACACGGGTTCAAGCCCTGGTCTGGGAAGATCCCACGTGCCGCGGAGCAACTAGGCCCGTGAGCCACAACTACTGAGCCTGCGCGTCTGGAGCCTGTGCTCCGCAACAAGAGAGGCCGCGATAGTGAGAGGCCCGCGCACCGCGATGAAGAGTGACCCCCACTTGCCGCAACTAAAGAAAGCCCTCGCACAGAAACGAAGACCCAACACAGCCATAAATAATAAATAAATAAATAAATAAATAAATAAAGAGTGCATCCTAATATAAATAGGTAGACTTTGGTCAGTAAAAAAAATAAAGTACAAAATAAAAGTTTTTAAAAAAACAGTATATGGTAATACACACAAGTTTAATACCTTCCTTGCTAACTGTTATGTCCAACTTTCTAAAACAGTAAAATGAAAGTAACATTTATGGTTCTCTATGCTAAGCACTTTACATATATTATGTCATTTAATCCTTACAAGAATCCTATAAGCTAGATCCCATTAGCTCCATTTTCAGTTAAAATAAAAACAACTGTGTGATAAATAACAGATGGTAGGTCTAATCATTGCCATAATTTTGAAGTAGTGTTGAATGTAATGATTTTGAGATATATGCAGTAAGTCACATGACATAGAAATATCTATGATTTCTACTGGTGGCAAATCAGAGCTACCCTACCACTAATACTCCTGTGGCTTTTGCCTACATGCCTCTTAAAGGAAATACTACACTACATTTAGAGGTTAGCAAAATAAACTTTTCCACCCAAGTTCACAGACTTTCTGAATACTGTCCATGGACTCCCCAGGTTAAGAATCCTGGCACAAGTTACTTTTTATGCCGCCACACTTTGCAAGTCACTGGAGAAAACAAAACAGGAACAAAAAAAGAAAAACCAGGCCAACACTTCACTTTGAATGGATTCTAAGAATCTCTCCTCAAGCTGCTGCAAAGAAACCTGAACTGTGCCAGGGGATGCAGGAGAAGAGCTGTGCTTTCAGTACCAGCATCTTTATTGCTCCTGGATCACAAGCAAATACTAAAGCGCTTATCTCATTAATGGTACCAAACAATTATTAGGTAAATTAATTCTTCTAATACATTATTACTTAGGCCTTAAAGGTCCAAAGATGAACAGATTTTTAAAACGTGGCGAATACCTAAAATGGAATATTATTCAGCTACAAAAAGGAATGAAATTCTCATACATGCTACAATCTTGAAATCATTATGCTAAGTGAAATAAACTGGATACAAGAGGACAAATATTGTATGATTGCACTTATATAAAGTATCTAGAAGAGGCAAATTCACAGAGATAAAAAGTAGAATTGAAGTTACTAGAGGTTGGTGGAGGAGGGAATGGGGAGTTACTGTTTAATGGGTACAGAGTTTTCCTATCGGGGATGCCAAAAATGTCCTGAAAATGGACAGTAGTGATGGTTACCCAATAATGTGAACGTACTTAATGCCACTAAATTGTACACTTAAAATGATCAAAATAATATTTTGTTACAGTATGTCTATTTTACCACAATAAAAAGATCAAAACAAGCTTACAATTAAAAAAAAAAGGTTCAAAGTGAAGTTGAATCCTGTTGAAATAGAGTGGGAAAAGGATACAGGTGGGAAGGAGAAGATGCACCTGAGCTTTACATGCCTGCTGACTGGAGTTACGGGATCGTACCTGCAATCAGTCAAATATTGGAAATCATTTTTCTCACAGCGTAATCTAACTTAATTTATCAAGGTGTTTATAACTGTGTATAAACACACGCTCTACAGAGTACTAGACAATTAGCGGGTTCGATAAATACAGGATACAAATCATACAAGAAAAAATGGGAAATCTGCCTTTTCTTTGAGGAAATGTACGTGGCTCACTAAACCATTCTTCTGACCCTGCTGCTGGCTTGCCTAAAGACCGTCTCCAGGATACGGGGGCCACCAGCATCCGGCTCAGCCAGTTCTCCGAGCTCCCGGACGGGCGGAGGAGGCTTTCCCCGGGAAAGGGCGGGGGGCGCCGCTGCCCCCGCAGGTGGCGATACTGCCCGCGGGGGCTGGACGGGAGGATGGAGAGCCTTTACCTGGAGACGGGAGGACCGGGCCCTGCTGCCCTCCCGGTGCAGGGCAGCCCCGCGCGCTCGGGGAAGCAGCGGCGGATCCGCGAGGGGCTCGGCGAGGACGCCCGGGAGACTCCGCAGCTCTCGCCCAGCCCTGGGTTTGTGATTCACGAGTTCCTGCTTCCGTTGCGGCGGCCGAAAGTTTGCCGGAGGTGGAAGGGCACGTTCCCGCCCTGCAACCCGGAGCTGCTTCCCAGCAACCTGGAGCAGGCCCCCTGGGCACCGGGGAGAGCCGGGAGCCCCTCCCCGGGTCCCCCGGCTCCCGCCTCACCCACTCCCGCCCTGCATAGCCGCTGTGCGCGCTGCCAGGGCGGGGGCGCCACCCTCGTGGGTGCCTGAGGGTCTGCAGCTGCGCCTTCTCGCTTCCTGGAGACCAAAGAACAGGCAAATACCCACGATGAAAGTCAAACAGTACACAAATGTACACTGTACAGGCATACCTCCGTTTGCACTTAGCAGAGACTGCTTCTTTTTTTTTTTTTTTTCCAACAAATTTAAGGTTTGTGGCAATCCTGCCTGGAACAAGTCTATTGGTACTGATTTCGGAGAGGCAGCGGTGAGTGGTGGCATGAAGCGAGATCTTAATTCCCTGCCCCGTAATTGAACCTGGGTAGCCTGGATGAAAACTAGGAATCCTAGACACCACACCCCCTGGCTCTTGCCCCCAGTGAAAAATGCATTTCTCATGGAGGCAAAAACTGTAAAAACAGGTACAAAGTTTATTATTGGAGACATAGCACAACAAGTGGGAGAGCAGACAGAGAAACATTTGTTTAGTTGAGGTAGAAGCAAGGCAGAGATGCACACCCGGAGAGAAAGGGTGTGGGCGCCCTCCCCCGTGAGGAGGAGCACGATAAAGAGGCGGTTAGGTCATTTATATAGGGCAGTTCTTCCAGGTCTTTGTTTACCTTTGGCCAATTATCTGGTTTCTTTTTCCACCTGCCCTGCCCTAAGACCCTCCCCAACACGCATGCGCAACTTTTTCCAAGCTAGATTACAGCCCAGAGGCCTATGGGACCGCCTTAGCATCACATATTATGGGGTGGCGCCCCCTCCTTTTTGGCCCCCAAGGAGCCTTTCCGTGCATGTGCAATGTTTCCCTTGCCCCAAGGATGGGAATTTATGACCTTGATCTTTTAACAGGGTTTAGTCCCACTCTGTCCCTGCCATAAAGATGTCCAATGTCTGGTTATTTACTCTATTTCTGTTGCTGGTTTTTACATCGAGGTGCAGATCTCGAAATATAGACAGGAGTCCGGTCATAAATGTGTAGTCCTGGAGCCCGTTTGTCTCTTGCTTCAGGAAATGTAAACAGGGGGTTGGTAATGAATGTCCGGCCTGGAGCCCATCTCCTTCTCACCCCAGGAAGTGTGAACAGGATGCCAGTTGGAAATGTCTAGCCTGGAGCCCATCTATCTCCTACCTCGGTGCCACATCTCCAACAGCATTTGCTCGTTTTTTCATTATTATGATATTTATTATGATGGTGATTTGTGATCAACGATCTTTGATGTTACTACTATGACTTGCTAAAGGTTAGGATGATAGCTAGCATTTTTTAGCAATATTTTAACATTAAGGTATGTACTTTGTTTTTTAGACATAACGCTACTGCACACTTAATAGACTACAGAAGAGTGTAAACATAACTTTTATATGCACTGGAAAACCAAAAAATTTGTGTGACTTTATTGCAATATTTGCTTTATCTGGAACTGAACCGTGGTATCTCCCAGATATGCCTGTACAATGAAAACCCTGCCTCTCACCCGTGTCCCAATCTAGTTCTCCTCCCCAGAGGCAACCACTGATCAGTTTCTTCACGTTCAAGAGTTTACAGTGCCTGGGCTTCCCTGGTGGCGCTGTGGTTAAGAATCCGCCTGCCAATACAGGGGATACGGGTTTGAGCCCTGGTCCAGGAAGATCTCACATGCCTCGGAGCAACTAAGCCTGTGTGCCACAACTACTGAGCCTGTGCTCTAGAGCCCGCAAGCCACAACTACTGAAGCCCGCGCACCTAGAGCCCGGGCTCCTCAACAAGAGAAGCCACCGCAATGAGCAGCCCACGCACGGCAACAGAGTAGCCCCCCGCTCGCCGCAACTAGAGAAAGCCCGCGTGCAGCAACAAAGACCCAACACAGCCAAAAATAAATTAATAAAATCAAAAAAAAAAGAGTTTACAGTGCCTTCTATCAGGGGCATAGTTAAGAGAATCCTATTTCAATCGTTCAAGGCATGGCGGGTCCTTAATTAGGTTGGCAATTCTTTTTTTTTTTTTTTTTTTTTTTGGGTTTTTTTTTTTTTTTTTTAAACATCTTTATTGAAGTATAATTGCTTTACAATGGTGTGCTAGCTTCTGCTTTACAACAAAGTGAATCAGTTACACATATACATATGTTGCCATATCTCTTCCCTATTGCATCTCCCTCCCTCCCACCCTCCCTATCCCACCCCTCTAGGTGGTCACAAAGCACCGAGCTGATCTCCCTGTGCTATGCGGCTGCTTCCCACTAGTTATCTATTTTACATTTGGTAGTGTATATATGTCCATGACACTCTCTCACCCTGTCACATCTCACCCCTCCCCCTCCCCATTAGGTTGGCAATTCTTGAGTTAAACGTGCAAGTCAAGACTCCGGGAAGGCATTGGGATTCCACATGATTTATTGTTAATAGGTATGGGTAATAATGATGAAAACAATGGTGTCTATTATTAAAATTTTATCCCTGATATTTAGCATAGTACCTGGTATGTAATAGGTATATAGTAAATATTTAACAAAAATATATTTGTTAATTGCGTGAATGGAAAAGAAGGGCTAGGCGTAGGTTTTACAAGTGTGTTTCTAAATTAGTGCTTGCTCCCCCCAGCCTCATATACAGGTGAACAAGTGCAACGTTACTAAACCACTGACACAGCTTGCCAAGTGTTCTAACCTTTCACGGTATCTCTACCTTGGTCGGTGTGAAAGAGCTTTCAAAACTAAGGCACGATGCAGCTGTAGATTATTATTCTAGGCCTGAGAACCAACAGCTCTAGTTTTAGCCAGTAGCTACTGGAGGCATATGTTGCCAGAGATGCCTGTGAACAATGGTCCATTGTGTGAAACTAACTCTACTAGTTGTATCCAGAGGATGACCTGCTCTTGAATTACAATAATGTTGCGAATATTTATTTTGAAGAGTGACCAAAGTAAACTCCAGTGTGAATTCCCATTGGAGTAATTTTCCTAATGCAACCAGAGACTGATGTGCTGAGTACATTTTATCTGTAGATGATATACACGAAGGTCCAGGGTATAGAGAGGTCACAACCTTTGAATCTCCTTTCATAGGTGGTCCATGCTAGGAGCTAAGTAGACCTTTCCCCACTTAGGAACTTCAGATTCAAGGTTTTGGTTTTTTGGGTTGTTTTTTGTTTGTCTCTTTGTTTTTTACATTTCACTGAAAACTTTTCATTGGCCTTTTGGATTGAAACGGGAATTTACTTGTCAGGAAGGATGATCCCATCATACTTCTGCTGAAACCAGCACATGGCCTCCCCTTTGCTGATTAGGTGTTTGGCCCCAATGCAGCCTGTCCTGCGCTTCTTGTCTGTGATGCTGAAACCTGACCTACCCAGCACCACGTAGAAGTTTAGGCCGTAGATGCCAATGCTTGGGTCATATTTGATCCCCAGATCGATGTGTTCTTGGATCCCAAAACCAAAGTTTCCAGTACCTGAGAAGTTATTTTTTCTTAATTCGCACTCTCGCACCTTTAGACCTTCCTCCAGGATTTCTTCTGCGTTGGCCTCACAGACTGTGCAGTGGACGGCAATCTTTTCATTTCTCCTGACGCCAAAGGATCTGAGAGTGTATCTAGCTTTGGAGAACACAGGGGTCTGGCCTGTGAGCTGCTCCAGCACCTTGGCTGCCCCGGTCAGTCTGTCTCCACTCTCCCCTACACAGATGTTGAGGCAGAGCTTGCAGATGCGAAGTTCCCACATGGGGTTCTCCTTGTCACCTTGATTCTGAACCATGACGGGAAACAGGAAGAGAGCCAGATGCAAGGTTTTGATACAATGAACCTGGTTATGGTTGAAGTAATATATTTTTCAGTTATGACAGTGAACAGAGGACATTGATGAAAATAATGATTAAAGAAAAATTTTCTATTGATATGAACCAGGAGTTTAAATTAGAAATTGTATCCATTGTCACCTTGTTGCCGAAGAGATTCTAAATCCTCTTCTCCTAATACTTAGAAGTACCATTTATGCGGAGGCAGATTTTTTTAAGTATTTTATTCAGAAAATATGCATTAAGCATCTGCATGGGAAATTAAAGACGGATAAGACACGAATCTGTTATTGAACACAAGTTCATGTGCTCTACGCACAGTGAAGCCAAACAAACTAAAATGTCAAGAGTTTGGAATTGGGAGCAGAGAAAGGTTTATTGCAGGGCCATATGCTAGGAGAACGGGTGGCTAGTGCCCAAAAAACTCCGGAACTCCCCGAAGCGTTTCAGCAAAGTCTTTTTAAAGGCCAGGTGATGGAGCGTCCCAGCATGTGTGATCAGCTCATGCATAATTCTCTGATTGGTTGATGGTGAGGTAACACGGCAGTTAACATTATCAATCCTTAGGTGCCAGAAGGTCTGGGAGCTGCTTGCCCATTATCATCAAATAGTTAATTTCTTCCATGTGGTGGTGGTTTTTAGCCTCTGAAAAACTCATGAAATATGCGTGAGATACTGAGACCAGCTGGGACCAGGGAACCTTTGCTGCAGTGCTTGCACCTGGACAAACCTCTCCTCAAGCAGCAAAATACAAAGAAACTATATGGGACTAAAAATAACTGCGTGCATGCCTTGGGGCAAATTATGGACAAAAAGATACAAAAGACCAAAAAACTCAAAAGCCAGTTTTGAAGAGCCCGGAGCCAAAAGCAGGGTGTTGGGAGAAAAGAAGGGTACTGAGCATGCCCCCTGCACTCAACACCACCTAAGGGGTGGGCAAAACACCTAAGCCACCCCTCTGGCCCCACATAAGGAAAAAGCTTGTTCTCGCTCCCTCCTGCTGCAGCGGGGCCCCAGGAAAGCCTTGCCTGAATTTCTTGTCTGGCCTCTAGTCAATTTCTATTGATTGGGGAAGGCCAAGAACCCTGGTCGGTATCAATACTATATCTGGGTACTCCAGAGAAGAGCTACAGCAGAGGATATGGGGGAGGGTCTGTCCTGGGAAGGCCCCATAGGGTCCTGCTTGGTTATAAATCTATCTTCAGGATGCTTATTGTTCAGTGGGAAAGACACACAGGTAAACCAATGATAGTGTAAAGACTACATGTTATAATAGAAGATGCTAACTAAGGAAGCTCACAAAGGGGACATCTAATCTGCACTTCTGGGGGGAGGTGCATAAGTTCAAATTTTTTTTAAGACTATTTTTTTAGAGCACCTTTAGGTTCACAGCAAAATTGAGACGGTACAGAGATTTCCCATATGCCCCTGCCCCCACTCATGCACAGCCTCCCCATTATCAACATCCCACATAAGAGAGGTATATTTGTTACAACTGATGAACCTATATTGACCCATTAAAATCACCCAAAGTCCACAGTTGACCCTACACTCATTCTTAGTGTGCATTCCGTGGGCTTGGACAAATGCATAATGATATGTATCCACCATTATAGTATAATACGGAGTATTTTCACTGCCCTCCAAATCCTCTGTGTCCAGCCTATTCATCCCTTTCCCTTACCCCAAACCCTGGCAAACACGGGTCTTTTTACTATCTCCATGGTTTTGTCTTTTCCAGAATGTCATGCACTTGAAATCATACAGTATGCAGCCTTTTCAGATGGGCTTCTTTCACTTTGTAATATGCATTTGAGGTTCCTCCATGTCTTTTCATTTTCCATTGTCTGGTCCAGAGTTTGTTTATACATCCACCGAAGGATACTTTGGTGGCTTCCAAATTTTGGCAGTTATGAAAAAAGCTGCTATAAACACCTGTGTGCAGGGTTTTGTGTGGACATAAGTTTCCAACCATAAGTTAACTCTTGAAGGATGAAGTTCAGTTAACTAGATGGAGAGAGAAAAGCTGAATATTCCAGACAGAGAAAACAGGACTTCTCAGGGAATTTCATCCAAACTGGCATGAACTTTGCCTGTATAAAAAGGGCTAGGGACTACCCTGGCAGTCAGTGGTTAAGAATCAGCGCTTCCACTGCAGGGGTGCGGGTTTAATCCTTGGTCTGGCTGAGATCCCGAATGCCATGCAGTGTAGCCAAAAAAAAAAAGGGATAGAGAGAGGCTGGGGTCAGAGCAAGAATGTTCTCATATGCTAAATTTTAAACTTTATCTTGAAGCCATGGGGAATTATTGAAGGTTTTTAGCAGGGCAGTGATAGGTTCAGAGACCTGATTAATATTCTAGAAAATTCTCCATGCCAGCCACATGAAGGATGCATTGAAGGAGGTGAGGCCAGAGGCTTCTGTTTTCCAAGGAATGAGAGAAGCGAGGAGGCCCTGAACTGTTCACGGAGACAAAAGAGAAATTAAGGAGAGAGGCACTCCAGACGCGGTGGTGGGCTGGATATGGTGGTGAGGCTAACCAGGTTTCTGGCTTGGGAGACCAGGTGGATGGGGTGCCCGGTAAAATAAAGACACAGGAGGAGGAGCTAGTCTGGAGTAGACAGAGGCATAATGAGTTTTAGAAAACTTGAATCCTGGTTTTATCACTTACTAGCTGTGTGATCAGGAGTAAACCCCTTAACCTCTACGTAAAATTAGGAAAGTGTTATCTACTTTGTAGGCAGGTCATACAGGGACAGTATATATGAAAGTGCTTTATAAACAGGAAAAGGCTATTTAATTCTTACTTATTGTGTATATAAGCCCCATAGGTTGCTATTCATGTGGAAGTGATTTTAGGGGTGCTACAGGTGTCAATCTCAAACGTATCCTACCTCTGAAGCCCCTCCAGCGGTACCCTGAAAGGCTGGGGAAGCTGGGTCCTCACCCCACTCCTTCTTTCTAGCAAGGGGAACTCTTTCTTTTTTTTTTCTTTTTAATTAACTTTTATTGGAGTATAGTTGATTTACAATGTTGTGTTAGTTTCTGCTGTACAGCAAAGTGAATCAGTTATACATATTCACATATCCACTCTTTTTTAGATTCTTTTCCCCTATAGGCCACTAAAGAGTATTGAGTAGAGTTCCCTGGGCTATACAGTAGGTCCTTATTAGCTATCTATTTTATATATAATAGTGTGTATATGTCAATCCCAATCTCCCAATCTATCCCTCCCCCCCCTTTCCCCTTGGTAACCATAAGTTTGTTTTCTACATCTGTGACTCTATTTCTGTTTTGTAAATCAGTTCATTTGTATCATTGCAAGGGGAAT
Organism: Eubalaena glacialis; assembly: GCF_028564815.1. Taxonomy (NCBI): domain Eukaryota; kingdom Metazoa; phylum Chordata; class Mammalia; order Artiodactyla; family Balaenidae; genus Eubalaena; species Eubalaena glacialis. The sequence continues at coordinate 107,153,659 of NC_083726.1, read as the reverse complement.
TCTTTCTTGCTGGCAAGTTCCCTCTTTGTGCTGAGTAGTGCTGGCTGCGGGGGTGGGACAGTGTGGACAAAATGAAGCTACCTTCCTTCTCCAGCAGAATCCTTGTGTTATAAACGCCCATTTAGGGACTTCCCGGGCAGTCCAGTGGTTAAGGCTCCGAGCTTCCACTGCAGGGGGCACAGGTTTGATCCCTGGTTGGGGAACTAAGATCCCACGACCTGCGGCCAGAAAAAAAAAAGTCCATTTAATTTTCTTGCCACCAGACTGTAAGCTTCCTAAGGATAGGGAGACTGAGTCTTGCTGGATCTTTCTTCCCGAGTGTCTAGCAAGTGCCTGGCAAATTATAGGCTCCCAATAAACTCTGAGTCAATGAATGAAGGCATTTTATCTTCCAATATCCTTTTTCTGAGTAACAGGTTTATTGAGATATAGTTCACATACTATACAATTCGCCTAAAGTGTGCAATTCAGTGATTTTTAATATATTCACAGAGTTGTGCAACCATGATCACAGTAAATTTTAGCTTTCTTTTTTTTTTTTCCTTTGGCTGCACCACGGGTCGTGCGGGATCTTAGTTCCCCGACCAGGGATCGAACCCGTGCCTCCCACAGTGGAAGCACGGAGTCCTAACTACTGGACCACCAGGGAATTCCCACCACAATAAATTTTAGAACATTTTCAACACTCCCAGAAAGAAATCCCCACACCCATTAACAGTCACTCCCCATATCCCCTCCGCACCCGCCCTCCTTTTCAGCCTTAGACTTACTTATTTTTGTCTCTATAGTGTCCCTTGTGGACATTTCATGTAAATGGAATCTACAATACGTGGTCTTTTGTTGTGGGCTTGTTTCACATAACATAATGTTTTCAAGGTTTATCCATGTTGCAGCATGTATTAGTACTTCATTCCCCTTTTTTTCCCCCGCCAAATAATAGCCTACTATACCACGTTTTATTTATCCATTCATTGAAAACAAATGGAAACATAGGAGGCCCCAGCCTCTGTGCCCCCACAAAGATGAACAGTTAGACAGCTATCTACAAACAAAACCAGGCCTGGGAGAACTCTGGAGTCCACTTAAGAAACTACAGCAACCCAGCAGAACAAAAAACTTGAGAATAACTACACAAGGAAAGAAGGAAGGTAGCTTCATTTTGCCCACATCATCCCATCCCCCTAGCCAGCACTGCTCAGCACCAAGAGGGAATTTGCCAGCAAGAAAGAGTTCTCCTTGCTAGAAAGAAGGAGTGGGGTGAGGACCCAGCTTCCCCAGCCTTTCAGGGCACCGCACGATGGTCCACGTTTGGTTTCACCCCACCCAGACCTGCAAAGCTAAGACGTATAGAGATGGCTAGGAACGAGAAAGAAAAGCAGGAACTTCTAACAGCAGTTATGCAGCAGAAGAGATCACGGTTCCAGTGACCTGCTCTGCAAACAAACCCAGCAGCTTTCACCACTGAAGAAACCGATGACCAGCACAGCTACCTCAGACCCCACCCCCATAGATTTCACCCTACAGGTATTCACACCCACTGATGACAGCTGCCTGTGTCCCTCTCTGCTCCCTCCCCTGCCCCTATCCTCCCCTGGAGTCTGGAACCACACTGGCAGCCAGCCCAGGCCTCTGTGGTTGCATGAATGCAAGATGCCAGTCTGGACCCTCTGGTTGACCTCCACCATCATGTGCACAATCTGGGCTAGCCCTTCCAGCTGCAACCTTGCATGCCAACCACCTGATGCCCGTCACTGGCCTCCACCGTAGTGCACGTGCCTGGGGCAAACTGTGTAGCCACAGAAGGGCGTGCCAACAGCCAGGGCCCCCGCAGCTGCTCGTGGGCCCAGATCAGGCCTTTCTGTCACTGGCCTGTACCACTGTGCTCACCTGCAGCCAGTCCCTCCAGATGTGCACCTGCATGCCCCTGGCCAGACCCCTGTCACTGGCCTCCACTGCCGTGCACCCACGGTGAGACCTGGCAGCTAAAGGAGTGCTAGCCAACAACCAGGACCCCTGCAGGTGCCAATGAGCATTTGGTTGGCACTGAGCCTTTCTGCCTGCCCAGTCCCCCACTGCTATGTGTGTGTTGGCAACCAGCTCCTGCTTCTCTATAGGCACCTGCAGCTGCACCCCCGCAGCTGAGTGTGTGCATCCCTATGGCATCAGCAACCACTACTACCTGTCTGGTCTCTAGCCACTGGATCTGGAGGGGCTGCTGAGGACCCCAACAGCCCTTAGAGCCACTATAGACACACTGAAGTGCTTGCCAAGGGCCACAGTTGTTGACACTGTGGATTCCAGTGGCCTGAGTTAAAAGATATCATGTAACTCTGAACCCTGTGCCACCACATACCCCTGCACTTGGCGCCCTGCACCACTAGACTTGGAGTCACAGCATGCTCCAGCACGTCCCCACCTGCAAGTGAAAATCTTCCTTTACCAAAGTCAGCTCATAAAGCCTGGAGGAGGTGACTGCTTCTTCAAATGAGCAGACACTTATGCAAGGTTACAGAGATCACGAAGAATCAGGGAACCATGAGTCCTCCAAAGGAATATAGTAAGCCTCCAGTAACTGGCCCCAAAGAAATGGAGATCCAAGAATTGCCCGATAAAGAATTCAAAATAATTGTTCTAAAGATGCTCAGAGAGCTAGAAAAGAACACAAACAATCTAGCGCTATCAGGAAAACAATACAAGAACAAAATGAGTTCAACGAAGAGAGAGAACACATAATAAAAGAACCAAACAATAATTTTGAAGCAGAAGAATATGACTGAAGTGAAGAATTCAACAGGGAGCTTCAACGGCAGGTTTGACCAAGCAGAAGGAATCAGTGATCTAGAAGGCCACTAGATCAATTGAAATTACCCAAACAGAGGAGCAAAAAAGAAAAAAGAATGAAAAGGAATGAAGAGGACTTCCCTGGTAGTACAGTGGTTAAGAATCCGCCTGCCAATGCAGGGGACACGGGTTCGAGCCCTGGTCCGGGAAGATCCCACATGCCGGGGAGCAACGAAGCCTGTGAGCTACAACTACTGAAGCCTGCGTGCCCAGAGCCCGTGCTCCACAGCAAGAGAAGCTACCGCAATGAGAAGCCCGCGCACCACAACGAAGAGTAGCCCCTGCTTGTTGCAACTGGAGAAAGCCTGCGCCCAGCAACAAAGACCCAACACAGCCAAAAATAAATTAATTAATTAATTTGAAAAAGAAAAGAGAAGAAAAGAAAAGGAATGAAGAAAACCTATGGGACTTATAGGACACCACAAGAGAGACGATGTACGTTATCACTGGAGTCTCAGAAGGAGGAGAGCAGGAGATAGGGTAAAAAGCTTATTTAAAGAAATTATAGCTGAGAACTTTCCAAACCTGGGGAGAGACTTGGACATACAACTTCATGAAGCTAATAGCTCACCCCGAAATCTCAATCCAAAACGTTCTTTTCCAAGACAAATTATAAAATTGTCTAAAATCAGAAACAAAGAGTGAATTTTAAAAGCATCAAGAGAAAAAAAATCTCTCATACATAGAGTTGTCAGCAGATTTCTCAGCAGAGACCTTGCTGGCCAGTAGAGAATGGGATGATATATTTATCTATTCATCAGTTGATGGACAAAATATTCCTTTTAGAATGAAACGTTTATCCTAAGGGAAGCATACAAACCACCATCACATCAGTACAGATTAGGGTATGGAACACAAGATAAATATACTTTGGTGTGGAAGAGAGGGAACAAGAGTCAGAATATGACTTACTCTCCCCACTCCTACTTCTTCTCTCACCCATCCCCAAAGAGGGAATGTCTTGAGAGAGAGCCCCAAGAGGGAATGGGCACATTGCTTAGTAAGGCCTTTCCAGTCCCATCAGCCTGGTGGTTTATGTAAACTTCAACAAGACTATAGTCTTTTAGGAGACTCTTTTGATCTCTCAGGCAGTTTTCAGTTCTATCTTCACATTCCCACAAAATACTGAATTTACATTCATTTGCACTTTTCTCAAGGTACAGTGGGCCCTCCATACCCAAGTGTTCCTACCCTTCGAAATTGGAGGGGCAACTGTAAGGGATTTGAGGATCCATGGATTTTGGTATCTGCTGGAGGTCCTGGAACCAGTCCCCCGTGGATACCCAGGGACTGCGGATACCCAGGGACGACTGTATTGTAATGGTGAGCAGAGGAAAGAGCATGAGATTTGTAACCAGAGAGTCCTAAATCCTAGTTTCACCACTTACCTAACCACGAGGAAGTTACCTGTTTATGGGCGGCAGGGTTGTTGTGAAAATCAAATGAGTGAAAACAGGAGAAATGTCTGTGATATGGTAGAGTGGAAGGGACTTGAAAATCATTTCATCAATTTGACGCTCTCAGGGCATTTGCTGGAAATTTCGTGAAACAAACAATATAAAATGAGTTGCAAAGTTCTGAGAACCCCAGAGCCACCCAACTCCTTGGTGGGAATGCATTGCTAGGTGTAAGTCCTTGACCTGCCAAAGTTGGAAGTTTCTGTACTGCGTTACCTGTAGTACTTCTTTCTTGCCTTTGCTCGTTTCAGAAGGCCTCGTGGATAATTGTCAAGGTGGCCAGAAAGTGACTAGACTTGGGGCATCCACTTTCCTTTGAAGATGCACAAACGCCCTAACACATGAATCAGCATTTTCTACTCATTTCCAGCTCCTTCTTTCACCATCTAGTATTTTTTGTACGGTCTTCCACTGCCAAACTTCCAGCTTTGGGAACTGAAACAGGAGCTTGGCATCCAGGCAGTTGTGGATTCCAATTCTAAATCTATCTAGCACCTCTCTTTCCCCATCTGTAAAACAAGGTTAAATTTTTTGCAATATATTACAAATATCGTATCATTATGTTGTACACCTGAAACGCATACAGTATTATGTCAATTATATGTCAATTAAAAAAACCCAAAAATAAATACCAAAAAAAACACACACAAAAACAAACTCCCCAAAAGCCTATTAATAAAGTTCTAACGATGGGGATAAAGTGCCTAGTGTGTGGATGATACTTAAAGGTGACGCGCAACATTGCAACAGGAAACGGGTAACCCTTTGGGGCGGTTCTGGTTTTGAGGTGATCGGGCCCTTTAAGGCTGCGCCCCCGGAGTCGCCAGCGCGAGTTTCCCCGCCCTCCCTCGGGCGCGGGGCGGTGGCGTGGGGGTGGGCCTTCTAACCCGGAACTGACGGCTGCGCGCTGCCGGCGCCGCCAATCCGCGTCCGAGAAGGAAGGAGCGTGTGGCGCCCGAGCGAGTGAGTGAAAGCGGTGCCGCCCGCCGGCTGCAGGCGCGGCTGGTGCCCGGCGTTTCCCCGCCTCCTTGCCTTGGGTTTCCCTAAATAAGGCAGACGAGCGGTGTGTAGCTCCGCCGCACCTCCTTGCACGTCCTTCCCCGAATAGGGCCTCCCCGTCCCCCGCCGCCCGCGCCCCCGCCTGGGCTGGGCGCGCCATCCCCACAGCGCAGCCTGTGTAGCCTCCGCATCCCGGTCTCCGGCCCCTTCCCTGTCTCCCTGTCGCCCCGCCGCCCGAGCGGTCGCCGCCCGTTCCGCCGTTCCTCCGCTGCCAGCACCATGGGCAGTGAGCAGAGCTCCGAGGCCGAGAGCCGACCCAACGATCTGAACTCCTCAGGTCGGTGCCCTGATCTCCACCCTTCTCCAGCCAGCCCTGTTTGCTTGCGGGGCGGGCTGCCTTCCAGCCTGCTGGGGACTGGGACCGGCGGACAGGAACGCACAGAAAGCCCTCACCATGCTTTTTTCTTAAAAAAGAAAAAAAAAAAAAAATTACCGTCTGCCCTAGCCTTGATTCCCCTGATGGAAGCCGGTACCTGTGATTGCAAGCTAAGCCAGCGTGGGCGCCCGAGCCCATTATTTGTTTTCAGAACAGCTGTTCCTCTCAGCTGCAGCCTACTCTTTGAAGGAGGACCTAATTAATATTTGGCTTTAGTATTCATGACTGACAGTGAGATTTGGGTCGCGCAGTGGATGGGTTATAGGACCTGAAAGAACAAATTTCTTCTTAAAAATGGGTCCTAGAGATTCTTTTCCAGAAGGGATGTGTGGCAGGTGAACAATCGCTGAATGCAGTCCAGAAACTGCATCTTCCCATCGGAAGGTGTCTCGGCTCCCTTTCTAATGTAGAAGTTGGCCAGGAAGGCAAGATCTGGTGTTTTTCCCTATTCTTCCCCCACCCATGTTGTTTAGATTTCTCTCCCGAGTTTGATGTAGGAATGGGAGGATTATTGTTCCTGTAGTATAGTGAGCCCTCAAATAAAACAGCTGATGCTTAATTGAGGATCATTTGCTCCTTTTTTTGTTGTTACCCACCAAACTCTAGGACCACTGGGACTGTCCCAGATAAGCTCTGGAGTTGCTAATCCAAATTGGCTTATATCTGGGTCCTTAAAAGAGCCCTGGTCATGGACTGCTGTGATCTTGGTAGGATATGTAGTTCAGAAATGTAGAAGCTAGCAGGTCTATGGGTATTCCACACTGAAATGTAACCTTCAAGGCTAGTTCAGTCTACCATTCTGGGGGCTAGATTGAGACAGCTTTTAACGGTGAGCAGCATCTACTGCTACATTCATTCTTATTTCTTTGAAAGATCCGGAATGTAGTATCTATTACAACAAATGCAGTAATAATTGTTACCCCTTACCTTCTTGCCTCTGTGTCGGGCCAGAAGCATATTTTGTGAGAAGCATGTCATCTTTTTAATAGGCTTGCTCACCTACTAACCAACAGCATGGGCTGTAACCAGTACTAGAGCATACTAACCAGTACTACCGATTAGCATAGGTTAGAATTTACCTGGTTCCCTGTGCTAAGTGCTTCACATGTGTTCATGTTTAATCCTCACAGTAGCCCCATTTTACAGACAAGTAGTAGAGACTAGCTAGAATCTAGTAAACTCTGTTTTCCTCTGGAATCTGGGGAAGGAGGAATCACTGAATTTGTACTAGGAAAGATTTCTGGCTTGGGATTTGTAAAACATTAGGTAACTTACCGAAAGAGGCGAAGAGAGACTTCTTGAAGAACAATGAAAGTAGCTGAGATTGTAAAAGAGTGAATGCCAAGCCTTAAGAGACGTTAGCCTCCAGGAGGCAGGGCAGTTCTATGGCATACCTGGATCAACCTTTGAGACATGATTATGATGGGCCTGCAAATACTACCTTCTAGAGTGTAAAACAATAAAGATTCACTGTTGCCCCAACCAGAAGATGTTTGGGAGCAGAGGATGTCTTGGTCTGGGGAGTCCTTGATAGTTTGAATCACTTCCCTCTAAATGGATTACATTCTCCTAGGTACCTGAAATTGACCTGCCTCTTTAGCAGTCCTTCAAGTTTCTTTATTTTGCCTCAGCCTACAGTGGACCTGCCGGTTCTTTCTGCCCTGTGACTCTAAGGGTGAGGGGGCTGGTGCCATCATCTAGAGTTAAGAACCAGGATTTTTTTCCTGTGACTAGGATCTATTCATCATGCTGGGCTTGCTGTGATAGGGTGGCTACACAGCTTTGCAACCCCAGCGTCACTGGGATGGGCCATGTACACCAACAATCCATTTACCTCCAATTTCCTTCTTAACTTTGTTTCTAGCACTGGTGACTTTGGGCAAGTCACAGCTAAATTTTGTATGCTTATTTCCTCATTGGGAAATAGGGACAAATGTCAGGAGGATCAAAGAAGTAAAAATTAAAAACAATCTGGTTATTATTTTGTGTTTTGAATAATAAACTTTTAATTACAAAAGCAGTCTCATAGATGTTGTATGGTCCTATAAAGTTTGAAGGTGTTTTTGGAATACCATGGGAAATAGAGGTAATTCATCTCTGTAATTCATCTCCCCTACCCAGCCCCCACTGCAGGATAACTGCGGTGAACATCTTTTGTGTAAAAAATATCCTTTTTAATGACTACAGTGAAAACAGCTTTGGTGAGACGGAGGTCGCTAAATAACATGCAATTCCTGAGTGGTGTAACTTTATTTTCAGTGGCCCCTTCTCCAGCTAAGCATAGAGCCAAGATGGATGATATTGTGGTTGTAGCTCAGGGCTCCCAGGCCTCACGGAATGTCAGCAATGATCCCGATGTCATCAAGTTGCAAGAGATTCCAACCTTCCAGCCACTTTTGAAAGGTAAGGGCTTGCATTTCTTAAAAAAAAATTTATTGAAGTATAGTTGATTTACAATATTGTGTTAGTTTCAGGTGTACAGCAAAGTGATTCGGTTTTTTATATATATATGTGTGTGTATACACACACACACACACATATATTCTTTTTCAGATTCTTTTCCATTAGAGGTTATTACAAGACATTGACTGTAGTAGCATCCCACTGACATCTATAGGCAGATCTTCCAGACGGAAAATCATTAAGGCAACAGAGATCCTAAATGACACAATAGAACAGTTGGACTTAATTGATACATACAGGACACTACATCTAAAAAAACAGAATACACATTCTTTTCAAGTGCACACAGAACATTCTCTAGGATAGGCCACATACTAGGACCCAAGGCAAGCCTCAATACATTTACGAGGATAGAAATTATTTCCAGAGATTGCATTTTATCTTATCTGGACTTGCTGGAAAGGTGTGCATAACCCCACCATTCTCCCCTGATATCTCTGTGCCTTATGCATCTTCTTTAGGTCTTTGCTTAAATGGCATTTTCTTGGTGAAGCCTTCCTTGACTGCTGTATTTAGAATTGCAGTCCTTTTCCCTGCCTGTTTTTCTCTGGAGTACATAATCACCCTTGACTTACTGCATAGTTTACTTATTTGTTTACTGTCTGTATTTCCCTGCTGGAATGTAAAGCTCCATGATGGTAGGAACTTTCCATGTTTTGTTCACTGTTGAATCCTCAGCACTTGGAATAGAGCCTGGTGTAAAGCAGGGACTGAGTAAATGAATGAATGAATGATGATGAAGTTGGCTTACCTGTCTTATTTCCACAAAAAGATTTTCATTCTTATTTTTGATCTGGACTATGGTTTGACTAGTTCAGCTCCATAGAGAAAATCTCCATGATCACTGATACACTTATAATTAATCCTGGCAACTGTTTTGTTTGACAGAGAGTTCGTGTCTGAAAGGAGAGAATGTGTACAAACCGTCATCCCTCTTAATATATGATTAGCATATATTGAGGTAGTTACCTTTTAATATGAATTTTATTATTCATTTGATAATTTTATTTTATACTTTTATTAACTTGTTATTAATACATGCATTAATTTATTTTATTATTTTCATATCTTTTTTAAGTAGTGGCAATGATTTTCTATTAACTGAATGGGGTTTCTGCTGTAAGAATCACTCTGTCTCCCTCTCACCACAAAAGATTAGGAAATGTAAATGATTTAGTTGACCTACCCTGGTTTACTTAACCTGGTACAATATAATATGAAACATCTTACATTTATAGAGCTATTTGTATTAAAAGGTTCCCTCCCCTACACACACATGTACAGTATCCCTTTAGTTCTTACATCATTAAATATGTTTGAATGATTTGTGCCAGATTAGACAGCTGGCAGCTAGAGGTTGAACTTGAACCTTTATCACTGATGTCAAATCCTGTACTAGTTAAACTATTCCACACTGTACTTAAAAAACAAAAATAAAACCAAATGGTGCTTTATAGATGATCCATATACTTCTCATTCTTCCCAGTACTTCATCTGCTTTACAGATGAGGAAATACAAGCTTTCAATCTTCCCCCGGAGGCCTCAGTGCTAGACACTGGTAAACTCTTCTGATTCTTATGCAAAACAACACATTACATCCCGTTACCCATCTTCTCATTAGTTTCTGTTATTTTGAGGAATAATGTGATTCTCCAAAGAAGCCAACATTAGTGAAATTTCCATTTTCATATATCCTTGTGCAACCAGATTTAAAACACACACCTTTATCTTTAGAAACGTAGGGGCGGACACTTGTGTTCTGTCCTCCATCCCTTCTGGAGTTGCATGTATTGCTCACAGTCACAATGTTCGTGCCTCCACTTCCTGTTAACTATGTCCTCTCTCCTCCCAAAGTCGTCTAGTCCTGGGTGAGGCCTGTGAGATCTAGTTTTGTCCCCACTTCTGGGAAATGCTAAAAACAAACAAAAACTAAAAACTAAAAAAAACAACCCCAGAACTTTGAGATGTATTTAATAATTTTCTGGAATTAGTGTTTCTTCTTTAAGCATTTGAAATAATTCATATTTTATGATAAGTTGACTAGTAGGGGAAACATCTGGGAGAAGGTTTGGTGTTAAGGGAAGCTCACCTCAGATTTAAAATCATCACTGGGAACCCCAAGAGTGAATTATTAGTGTGGTGCAGTTAATGTGACACAGCTGGACTTGCTTGCATTGCTACCTGGATTTTATTTATTTTTTTTTTATTGAAGCATATTTGATTTACAATATTGTGTAGTTTCAGGTGTACAGCATAGTGATTCAGTATTTTGCAGATTATATTCCATTGTAGGTTATTCCGACATAATGGGTTTAATTCCCTGTGCTATGCAGCATATTCTTGTTGCTTATCTATTTTATTGATATATTTAGTAGTTTGTATCTGTTACTCCCATACCTCTGATTTGTTCCTACCCCTTTTCTCTCCCCTTTGGTAACCTCAGATTTGTTTTCTATATCTGTGACTCTGTTTCTCTTTTGCATATACCTTCATTTGTATTATTTTTTAGATTCTGCATATACATGATATCATATAGTATTTGTCTTTTTCTCTGTCTGACTTATATCACTAAGCATAATATTCTCCAGGTCCATCCACATTGCTGCAGATGGCAGTATTTCATTCTTTTCTAAGTCTGAGTAATATTCCATTGTATATATATTACCACGTCTTAATCCAGTAATCTGTTGATGGGCACTTGGGTTGCATCCATATCTTGGCTATTGTAAATAGTGCTACTGTGAACATTGGGGTACATGTATCCTTTCGAATTAGTGTTTTTGTTTTTTCTGGATGTATGCACAGGAGTGGAATTGCTGGATCATATGGTAGTACTATTTTTAGTTTTTGAAGGAACCTCCATACTGTTTTTCACAATGGCTGCACCAATTTATACTCCCACCAACAGTTTACAAGGGTTCTACTACCTGGATTTTAATTGTGACTTGGCTACCAACTGGCTGTGTTGCCTTGACTTTGTTTTTCACCTCTTTGAACCTTGGTTGTTGAGTATGTTGAGAGTAGGTGCAGGAGAGAGGAAAACTCGCGAGAAGCAGCATGTAGTTAAGAGGAGTCCTAGGATTTGGCTAAGGAGGGTAGAGAAATCACCTGAGGAGAGTGATGTGAAAATAGAAATGGTAACAAGGGGCAGTGGCCAGACTGCAGGGAACAAAATAAGCCAGTGAGCATTTAAGTTGATGCTCGCGTTTCACTTGTGAAGAAGAAACATCTTGGACAGTGGTTAGAAAAGGTAGGCAAAGGGGACAACTGGGTGGAAGTGATAAGTATAATCATGATAGTAATAGTAGCTAGTCCTCACCTCCCGTGCTCTGCATACCTATTATTCTTTCCATTTTCTACATTAAAACATTGAGGCTCAGAGAGCTTCAATTCATTGCCTAGAGTCCCATGGCTATAAGTGATAGCCCATCTCAAGATGACATCAGGACATCGAGTTTTAACTATTTTGTACATAGAATAAGACTCAGTTTCAGACTCATAGATACAGAGAACAAACTGGTGGTTGCCAGAGGAGAGAGGAGTTGCAGATGAGGGAAATAGGCGAGGGAGATTAAGAGGTATAAACTTCCAGTTTTAAAATAGATAAGTCATAGGGATGTAAGGTACAGCATCAGGAATATAATCGGTAATATTGTAATAAGTTTCTATGGTGACAGCTAGTAACTAGATTTATCATGGTGATCTTTTCGTGATGTATAAAAATATCGAATCACTATGTTGTACAACTGAAACGAATATAGTGTTGTAAGTCAATTATACTTTGATTTAAAAAAGAAAGACTCAGTTTCCAATTCCAGCGAAGCCCATGGTAAAAATCATGAGGCTGTAATGGGAAATAGGGTGATGGGCATGAGCTGGTTTGGATTTTCAGGTGCCGTGTTTGTTACAGAGCCTCCTGCTTTGACATTGTTCTGCCTGGTAATGTAAAGCCCTGCATCTGCTTGCTGGCCTGGGCAGGGATCACTCATCTCTGTTGCCTTTATACTCTAATCTCTTTCCCCCTTTACTGCTTTCAGAATGAGGCTGTTTCTCAAAGTAGTAGAAGGGCCACACAGTGAGGGCTACCCCCCAGGTTTGATTTCAGAAAGCTTTTATTCCAGTTAATGACAGTGTATTCTTTCAAAACAATACATTCAAGTACTACACAGAGTTCACAATTGTTCCATAATGTCATATGATGTAATGCTAATGCTGGTGGGTGATCTGCAGAGGCAGTGGCTGGGCGAGTTTGGGGCTATTCCTATGACTGAGGTAATGTGTGCATTTTTAATAAGCAAGCAGATTCTTTCTTTGGTCTTAACCCTTTTGGGTAACTATCCCAGGGTATAATTTATGCTCCATACGCATGCCAAATAACATTACATTAGTAAAGTTCCTCTTTTATTTTAAGCCAAAAGAATTTCTTTTTTTCATAGCAGTCTCTGAAGTACCAACTTACTTTGAAATGTAACACACTTAAGAGAAAATGAGAAATTAAAAAATTAGAAGGTAGCAATAAATGGCCACGACAGAGCACAAAAGCAAAATGTAGATTTGATGCAAATTAGATTCCCAGAGGTTAAACAAACCCTATGGATTTCTTACTTAAAATTCAACCATTCATATTTTTTAATTAATCCCACTATCTTATGTCATTCTATAGAAATGAAATACAGGTGAAATGCAATATTGATGTTTTATATATAAAAGTTATAAAATAATTATTCTGTTCACTCCTGGCGATGAATATATGTGCATGCGTGAGAGGACATGGTGGTACGTACATATATGACTTTCTTTGCAACTGACTGATCATTTTTGTTACTGACTCTGGATACAACAAGATATAAGATTGTCAGACTTCCCTGGTGGCGCAGTGGTTAAGAATCCTCCTGCCAATGCAGGCGACACAGGTTCAAGCCCTGGTCCGGGAAGATCCCACATGGTGAGGAGCAACTAAGCCCATGCGCCACAACTACTGAGCCTGCGCTCTAGAGCCCATGAGCCACAGCTACTGACCCCGCGTGCCACAACTACTGAAGCCCACACGCCTAGAGCCTGTGCTCCGCAACACGAGAAGCCACCGCAATGAGAAGCCCGCGCACTGCAATGAAGAGTAGCCCTGGCTCGCTGCAACTAGAAAAAGCCCGCATGCAGCAACGAAGACCCAACGCAGCCAAAAATAAATAAATAAATAAAATAATTAAAAAAAAAAAAAAGATTGTCTTGCTGCCTAAGGAGGGGACTGTCTTTGTTACCAACAAGGGAGATCAAACATATACAGTGTAAAAGCCTCAGTGACACTAAGCAGCTCTGTTGGGAGTTCTGTGCTTGGTTGTTAAGAACGTGATGCATATGTCCAAGTATATTCTTTTATTTACTTGTAGTTTGCTGTTGACAGTTCTGACAGTGCCCAGAGGTAACGTTTGTGCAGATGCCAGTGGGACGGGTGCAGAGACAGGCAAGCCAGTCCCCATGCACCGCCTCCACCAGGAGCCCCTCCTCTCTGCTGGGTCACAGCCACTGCTGCCCTGGCTGCTGCTTCTGCAGATCTGTATCCAGGTCCTGACTGGGTTTTACTCTCAGAGTCCCAAGAATCCTGGACTGCCCCACACGTGCTAGTTATTGCCACGTATATTTTCTTTGCTTATAGACCAGCTCCATTGTTCCATAGGACTTCATTTAGAGACACAGGTCCTAAGATAAAATTATTAAGAATTTCAGAAGGCAGCACAAGAGCGTTGAACCAAATGTGGGGGACCCCTTTTGAGAACGGGACCCTGTGGGACTGCACAGTTGCACGGCTGTGAAGCAGTTGTAATCCCACAGGTAGTTCAGGTTTAGGTGCTGTTTGATCCAGAGGTTTATAATGTCAGGGTCTCATTTTACTTTTCTGTAATTTTCTCTGTCTTCTCACTCTGTCGTCCTTCATGTATTGGTTCCATCCATTGACTAGTTTTCTACATGAAAGCAAAATGGCTACAGGAGTTCCAGGTCTTTTATCCATATAATGCACACTCTATAGCAAAAGAGATTCTCATTAGTTAGTCAGGCGTGGGTCACATGGTCATATGCCTAGGTGACAGGCTACCTGATTGGCTTAGTCTAGCTCACATGCTTCACCACTAAAGTATAGTAAGGTTTTCTGGAACCATATGGCTCCTAGCATGGAAACTGAGGACTATTAGGCAGGAATTGCTACTGTGGGAGAAATCACAAATGTCCACTACAGACTGTTTCTTGAATTAATGAGTGACTGACAGATTGGAGTACTTCATCCTGGGAAAGGATTTGTAAATATGCCTCTTGCTTCCAAAATCTTAACTGAAATTGTAACTAATATTGTATAAACTGATGTCTAGATAATTATAATATGGCAATTGTTAAAAGAACTGTGATAAGAAAAAATCCTATTGCCTATTTAGAGATATTGAAAAGGAAGCACTCAGTACCAAAAATGTTATCAGTGTTTTTCCAGCACTGCTGGAGGAAGATGCCTCAAGGCTTCCAATGACCAATACTGATTATATTCTAGGTATATGTGTCTCTGAAGATATAAAGGATAAAACACCAACGTCATGGGACTACCTTTCAAGCAATAGCAAAACTTCTTATTCTGTGATTAACGGGCAGCTTCTATTATATACAGTAATTTGGTTTTTGTGATGAACCTACACACCAGGAGGAAATGTTGTATACAAATGTATAGTAGCTATTAGTAAATCAGCAATTTAGCTTAAAAAAAACCATGATGCATGTGAAGGAGATTTTGACAATTAAAAAGAGCCTGGGGCTTTCCTTGGTGGAGCAAAATCTCACAAAACGGCAGTGAAGGCTCTCAAATCACATGGAACGTTGAGAATTAGCGCTGGAGGTTGAAGCAGGGAAAGAATGAATCAATGGAAAAGGTTGATGTGAAGAACATGAGGGAGCTGGATTTCAAATGACCAGTTTATTCACATCTTTCTCGCCAACCCACTTATCAGCCAGACAAATAATATAAACGAAGAAGGTCCTGGCATTTATCAGACATCTGCCTGTGCCAGCTGTTGGGCCTTACCTCTGCATTGGAAAGTGGAGTGACAAAGGAGGGGATGAGGAGGTAGGTCTTAATCAGAGCCACAGTCTTCTCTGAACCGCTGAGCCGTGACCTCCAGACCCAGGGTTGATCCTCAGAGTGTATTTTCCCCCAGATACCATCTTTGAAAAGTTGATAATTCATTCCCGATTACCTTGTAGGTTTATTTGTATGTGTAATAGCACTTCAGTTAACCTTTTAAACGTGGCCATTAACTGGCGAAGTGTGAGTCTTACTCAGAAGAGTGGGATGCACTAGGAGAATGGTCACTCGAAACCAATGGAGAACGTTTGCGAGAGCAGCCTCACTTTGTTCCGCAGTCCAGCAAATCTCTGTGCCTGCATCAGTTCTTGTTTCTTTCCAAGAAATCTCAGAGGAGGTGTGTCTGTGTCTTTTAGTAAAGAATCATATATCTTCTAAAGAAATTAAGGGAAGAAAAAACCATATGTAGAATGTTTACACCCATGTTGATCATTTCTGGAATTCTTAATCCCTTCCTATGGATTCACGTTTCCATTTGATGTCATTTATTCTTAGTCTGAAGAACTTCTTGTAGCATTTCTCATAGTGCAGGTCAGCCGGAAACAAATTCTTTGTTTTTATTTATATAAAAAAGTCAGTTTTGCCCAGTTTTGTTATAAAGTTTTTTCTTTTTCTTTTGGTAACTACTATATTTTTGAGGATATACTGTGAGACTTTATGTAATCTTGTTTTTCAACATACTTTCTTTCACCAGTCATAATATCCATTGATATTTCTTGCTTGAATTAATTATACAGTGATGGTTGCCAAACAGTGATTTTTCTAACTTTATCATTCCTTCTACATTTATTAGTTTGCATTTTACTGTAAGGAAGACCTTTCTCTTATCCCCAGTTTTTATTCATTTATTTGTTTAAGTCAGTGTGGAACAGTGACTTCCTATTTTATTCAATGAGTTGTGATCTGTTAAAGTCATTACATTTGGCCTTCCGTATCGGTGGGTTCTGCATCCACAGATTCACCCAAGGGCGTATTGAAAATAGGAAAAATATTCCAGAAAGTTCCAAAAAACAAAACGTGAATTTGCTGAGTACCAGCAACTATTTACATAGCATTTACATCAATTTATACAGTATTTGCATTGTATTAGATATTATAAGTAATCTAGAGATGATTTAAAGTATACGGGAGGATGTGCGTAGGTTATATGCAAATACATTTTATATAAAGGACTTGAGCATCCAGGGACTTTGGTATCCACGGGGGTCCTGGAATCATTCCCCTCATGGACACCAAGGAGCGACTATTTATTTTTAACTGCAAAATGCTCCAAATTTGGCTAGTTGGAATACCATCAGTTTAGCTTCCTGTGTCCTTTTGACGTATTCTCATTATCCTTTGAACATACTTTTATTTTATGGCACGATATAATGTTCCAGACTTACCTTGCTCTTCCTGGGCCTCAGCCCTAGAATCAAGCATTTCTCCAGGAGCCCTGCTTCTTTTAGTGGAGGGTGGTGTTTAGAAACCACTCCCAGACCCTCTTGGTGTGTTTAGCAAGGAAATATATATATGTGTATATTTATATATACAAACACACATTTACACCTGTATTTTTATATTTAACCTATATATATTGAAAAGGATGAGTTCACACTAATGTGCACCATATGTCCTTTGATCTATAGGGTTATAGTTATTATCAAATACTTTGGCCATTATTTCTTCCAGTATTTTTCTGCCCCCTCCCTTCCCAATTTCTATGTTTGACCACCTGGTGTTTTCTCACAGGTCATTGATGCACCTTTTGGATATTTTTTTCCTTTCTGTCTTTTTCCTTTCTGTCCTACTTTGGGTAATTTTTAATGCTGTGTTTCCAGGTTGAGTGGTCTTTTTTTTCTGTCATGTCTATGCTGCCATTAATCCCATCCAATGCATTTTTTTTAAACTTTTTATTTTAGATTGGAGTATAGTTGATTAACAATGTTGTGATAGTCTCAGGTGTACAGCAAAGTGATTCAGTTATACATATACATGTATCTATTGTTTTTCAAATTCTTTTCCCATTTAGGTTGTTACATAATATTGAGCAGAGTTCCCTGTGTTACACGGTAGGTCCTTGTTGGTTATCCGTTTAAAGTATAGCAGTGTGTACATGTCAATCCAAAACTCTCTAGCTATCTCTTCCCCCCACCCTTGTATTTTTAATTTCAAATAACTGTGTTTTTCAGCTTTAGATATCCCTTCCCCTCTTTTAAAAAAAAAAAGTCATTTCTTTGCTTTATCATGCTTATGTTCTCCTCTACTTTTTGAACATATAGAGTATATTTATAATAACTTTTAACTCTTGTCTGCTACTCCATCATTTCTGGATCTGTTTTTTTTAATTGAATGAGCTTTCTCAAGTCACATTTTCCTGCTTTTTTCAAGCCTGGAAGATTTTTACTGTATGCCAAACATTGTATATTTTATGTTTTTGGGTGCTGGATTTTGTTTGATTCCTTTAAAGGAGATTGGACTTGGTTCTGGCATAAGGTTAAGTTACTTGTAATCAGTTCTAGGCTTGCTTTTGAGTTTGGTTAGGGCTCATCCAGAGCAGCCTTAAGTCTGGTTTAATTAAACCTCCCTACTAAGGCAATACCCTTCTGAGGACGCTACCCCTTGCCCCATATATTATGAGGTCTTTCCACTCTGGCTGGTGGGAACATGAACTGCTCTTAGCCCTATGTGAGTTTCAGAAATTGTTTGGCTTACTGCTTTCCTGGTTCTTTCTCCAGCCTTGTGGAATTTCGGCTCATAAATTCACAAGTTAGCGTGCAGGGGTTCAAGAGTGCCCTGTGTGATTTCCAGAGTGTGCTTGTGGAACGCCCTTCCCTCCCATCCTCTTTCGTGTAAGTTCTAGACACCTTAGTCTCTGCAAACGCCACTCTCTCTTCAACTCTGAGGCCACTGGGCCTCCCTGGTCTGCATCCTGAGACCTGCCTTTCAGCTGTAAGCTGGGGAAGTGATAGAACTCACTTGTTTTCCTTCTTGTGGGGCCTAAAGTCCTGCACTGCCTGTTATACAATATCTGAAAAGAGTGTTTCATATATTTTGTCTGGTCTTCTAGCTGTTTATGACTGTCAGGCGTAACAGCAGATAATCTTTCATGGGCAGAAGTGGAAATCCTCCCCCAAAGATGCTTTTTAATCCATATTCTTCTCTCAGTTACCACTTCTTCATTTTACTTTTGTGCCTCATGCCCACAGCTTTTGATAACTACATTGGGCATTCATTTCTGCAAAATATTGGTAAATTCCTGCCCAGGTCCTGGTGGTGCTCCAGATAGCAGAGATACAAAGAATATAAGACACCGTTTCTGCCCTTTGGGAGCTTATAGTTTTGTGAGTGATTTAGACAGGTAAATAACTCGTAGTGATATAGTATGTGTAATGCTGGCCAGATGCCCAAAAGACTAGGTAGGCATGGAGGATGGAATCATTAATTTGACCTGGGAATTTGAGGTAGGCTTCACAGTGGAAGAAATATTTGAGCTGGGCTTTCAAGGATGAATGGAAGGTAGCCACATCGAGAAGACAGGGTCGGGGGGGGTGTCCATAGTTTAAAATCTTCCATATAAATAAAAAGATAAAAGTTGCCAAGAGAATTCTTGACCAGAATTACATCTGGGATGTACTGCTTTAATTTTCTGTTCTTAGTCAATGTATGCAGGTTACCCAAATGTATGCAGGTTAAATTCTGATTTTAGTTTCAAGCCATATTAAATATCAACTTACTGGAATAATTATCAGATAGTTTATATACTGATTATTCATTCTTTTCTGTTTCTCTAAACTTTCAATTTGTGTTATATTATGACTTTAAATAAAATATACATGGTTTTCTTTAGCTAGAACCCAAGGATATATCTTTCTAAACAATATCATTTCCTGCATGAGCTAGCCTTTTACCCCTGGAATATAACAGTAAAGATGGATGTACAGTATATATTTCCTTTTAAGGTTCTGGTTTGTCAGCAGTTTCTGCTTAGTGATAGCCTAGAAACAGCCTAAGGCTGAATAGTATAAAATTTTGTTAGTCATTTTCAATTTTTCTACTTTTCCAAAATTCGCATACAAAAATTCTTCTATTTTAAAACACACTAGCGACCCACCACCAGTCCCTCCCATCAGGAAACTTGCACAAGCCTCTTAGATAGCCTCATCCACCAGAGGGAAGACAGCAGAAGCAAGAAGAACTACAGTCCTGTAGCCTGTAGAACAAAAACCACACTCACAGAAAGATAGACAAGATGAAAAGGCAGAGGGCTATGTACCAGATGAAGGAACAAGATAAAACCCCAGAAAAACAACTAAATGAAGTGGAGATAGGCAACCTTCCAGAAAAAGAATTCAGAATAATAGTGAAGATGATCCAGGACCTCGGAAAAAGAATGGAGGCAAAGATCGAGAAGATGCAAGAAATGTTTAACAAAGACCTAGAAGAATTAAAGAACAAACAAACAGAGATGGACAATACAATAACTGAAATGAAAACTACACTAGAAGGAATCAATAGCAGAATAATTGAGGCAGAAGAACGGATAAGTGACCTGGAAGACAGAATGGTGGAATTCACTGCTGCAGAACGGAATAAAGAAAAAAGAATGAAAAGAAATGAAGACAGCCTAAGAGACCTCTGGGACAACATTAAACACAACAACATTCGCATTATACGGGTCCCAGAAGAAGAAGAGAGAGAGAAAGGACCCGAGAAAATATTTGAAGAGATTATAGTCGAAAACTTCCCTAACATGGGAAAGGAAATAGCCACCCAAGTCCAGGAAGCGCAGAGAGTCCCATACAGGTTAAACCTAAGGAGAAACACACCAAGACACATAGTAATCAAATTGGCAAAAATTAGGGCTTCCCTGGTGGCACAGTGGTTGAGAATCTGCCTGCCAATGCAGGGGACACGGGTTCGAGCCCTGGTCTGGGAAGATCCCACATGCCACGGAGCAACTAGGCCCGTGAGCCACAACTACTGAGCCTGCGCGTCTGGAGCCTGTGCTCCACAACAAGAGAGGCCGCGATAGTGAGAGGCCCGCTCACCGCGATGAAGAGTGGCACCCGCTCGCTGCAACTAGAGAAAGCCCTCACACAGAAACAAAGACCCAACACAGCCAAAAATAAATAAATAAATATTTAAAAAATTGGCAAAAATTAAAGACAAAGAAAAATTATTGAAAGCAGCAAGGGAAAAATGACAACATACAAGGGAACTCCCATAAGGTTAACAGCTGATTTCTCAGCAGAAACTCTACAAACCAGAAGGGAGTGGCATGATATACTTAAAGTGATGAAAGGGAAGAACCTACAATCAAGATTACTCTACCCAGTAAGGATCTCATTCAGATTTGATGGAGAAATCAAAAGCTTTACAGACAAGCAAAAGCTAAGAGAATTCAACACCACCAAACCAGCTCTACAACGAATGCTAAAGGAACTTCTCTAAGTGGGAAACACGAGAGAAGAAAATGACCTACAAAAACAAACCCAAGGGCTTCCCTGGTGGCGCAGTGGTTGAGAATCTGCCTGCTAATGCAGGCGACACGGGTTCGAGCCCTGGTCTGGGAAGATCCCACATGCCACGGAGCAACTAGGCCCGTGAGCCACAATTACTGAGCCTGCGCGTCTGGAGCCTGTGCTCCGCAACAAGAGAGGCCGCGATAATGAGAGGCCCGCGCACCGCGATGAAGAGTGACCCCCCACTTGCTGCAACTAGAGAAAGCCCTCGCACAGAAACGACCCAACACAGCCATAAATAAATAAATAAATAAATAAAAATTAAACTTCAAAAAAAAAAAAAAACAAACAAGCCTTCAAAAAAAAAAAACAAACCCAAAACAATTAAGAAAATGGTCATAGGAACATACATATCAATAATTACCTTAAACGTGAATGGATTAAATGCTCCAACCAAAAGACACAGGCTTGCTGAATGGATACAAAAACAAGACCCATATATATGCTGTCTACAAGAGACCCACTTCAGATCTAGGGACACATTCAGACTGAAAGTGAGGGGATGGAAAAAGATATTTCATGCAAATGGAAATCAAAAGAAAGCTGGAGTAGCAATACTCATATCAGATAAAATAGACTTTAAAATAAAGAATGTTACAAGAGACAAAGAAGGACACTACATAATGATCAAGGGATCAATCTAAGAAGATATAGCAATTATAAATATATATGCACCCAACATAGGAGCACCTCAGTACATAAGGCAACTGCTAACAGCTCTAAAAGAGGAAATCGACAGTAACACAATAATAGTGGGGGACTTTAACACCTCACACCAATGGACAGATCATCCAAAATGAAAATAAGTAAGGAAACACAAGCTTTAAATGACACAATAGACCAGATAGATTTAATTGATATTTATAGGACATTCCATCCAAAAACAGCAGATTACACTTTCTTCTCAAGTGCGCACGGAACATTCTCCAGGATAGACCACATCTTGGGTCACAAATCAAGCCACAGTAAATTTAAGAAAATTGAAGTCATATCAAGCATCTTTTCTGACTACAACGCTATGAGATTAGAAATGAATTACAAGGAAAAAAACGTAAAAAACACAAACACATGGAGGCTAAACAACACGTTACTAAATAACCAAGATATCACTGAAGAAATCAAAGAGGAAATCAAAAAATACCTGGAGACAAATTACAACAAAACACGATGATCCAAAACCTATGGGATACAACAAAAGTAGTTCTAAGAGGGAAGTTTATAGCTATACAAGTCTACCTCAAGAAACAAGAAAAATCTCAAACAATCTAACTTTACACCTAAAGGAACTAGAGAAAGAAGAACAAACAAAACCCAAAGTTAGCAGAAGGAAAGAAATCATAAAGATCAGAGCAGAAATAAATGAAATAGAAACAAAGAAAACAGTAGCAAAGATCAATAAAACTAAAAGCTGGTTCCTTGAGAAGATAAACAAAATTACTAAACCATTAGCCAGACTCATCAAGAAAAAGGGGGAGAGGACTCAAATCAATAAAATTAGAAATGAAAAAGGAGAAGTTACAACAGACACTGCAGAAATTCAAAGCATCCTAAGAGACTACTACAAGCAACTCTATGCCAATAAAATGGACAACCTGGAAGAAATGGACAAATTCTTAGAAAGGCATAACCTTCCAAGACTGAACCAGGAAGAAATAGAAAATATGAACAGACCAATCACAAGGAATGAAATTGAAACTGTGATTAAAAATCTTCCAACAAACAAAAGTCCAGGACCAGATGGCTTCACAGGTGAATTCTATCGAACATTTAGAGAAGAGCTAACACCCATCCTTCTCAAACTCTTCCAAAAAATTGTAGAGGAAGGAACACTCCCAAACTCATTCTATGAGGCCACCATTACCCTGATACCAAAACCAGACAAAGATACTACAAAAAAAGAAAATTACAGACCAATATCACTGATGAATATAGATGCAAAAATCCTGAACAAAATACTAGCAAGCAGAATCAAACAACACATTAAAAGGATCATACACCATGATCAAGTAGGATTTATCCCAGGGATGCAAGGATTCTTCAATATACACAAACCAATCAATGTGATACACCATATTAACAAACTGAAGAATAAAAACCATATGATCATCTCAATAGATGCAGAAAAACCTCTTGACAAAATTCAACACCCATTTATGTTAAAAAGTCTCCAGAAAGTGGGCATAGAGGGAACCTACCTCAACATAATAAAGGCCATATATGACAAACCCACAGCAAACATCATTCTCAGTGGTGAAAAACTGAAAGCATTTCCTCTAAGATCAGGAACAAGACAAGGATGTCCACTCTCACCACTATTATTCAACATAGTTTTGAAAATCCTAGCCACGGCAATCATAGAAGAAAAAGAAAAAATACAAATTGGAAAAGAAGAAGTAAAACTGTCACTGTTTGCAGATGACATGATACTCTATGTAAAGAATCTTAAAGATACCACCAGAAAACTACTAGAGCTAATCAATAAATATGGTAAAGTTGCAGGATACAAAATTAATGCACAGAAATCTCTTGCATTCCTATACACTAATGATGAAAAATCTGAAAGAGAAAGTAAGGAAACACTCCCATTTACCATGGCAACAAAAAGAATAAAATACCTAGGAATAAACCTACCTAGGGAGACAAAAGACCTGTATGCAGAAAACTATAAGACACTGATGAAAGAAATTAAAGATGATACCAATAGATGGAGAGATATACCATGTTCTTGGATTGGAAGAATCAATATTGTAAAAATGACTATACTACCCAAAGCAGTCTACACATTCAATGCAATCCCTATGATATTACCAATGGCATTTTTTGCAGAACTAGAAAAAAAAATCTTAAAATTTGTATGGAGACACAAAAGACCCCGAATAGCCAAAGCAGTCTTGAGGGGGAAAAACGGAGCTGGAGGAATCAGACTCCCGGATTTCAGACTATACTACAAAGCTACAGTAATCAAGACAATATGGTACTGGCACAAAAACAGAAACATAGATCAATGAAACAAGATAGAAAGCCCAGAGATAAACCCACGCACCTATGGTCAACTACTCTATGACAAAGGAGGCAAGGATATACAATGGAGAAAAGACAGTCTCTTCAGTAAGTGGTGCTGGGAAAACTGGACAGCTACATGTAAAAGAATGAAATTAGAACACTCCCTAACACCATACACAAAAATAAACTCAAAATGGATTAGAGACCTAAGTGTAAGACCGGGCACTATAAAACTCTTAGAGGAAAACATAGGAAGAACAGTCTTTGACATAAATCACAGCAGGATCTTTTTTGATCCACCTCCTAGAATAATGAAAATAAAAATAAACAAATGGGACCTAATGAAACTTCAAAGCTTTTGCACAGCAAAGGAAACCATAAACAAGACGAAAAGAGAACCCTCAGAATGGGAGAAAATATTTGCAAATGAATCAACAGACAAAGGATTAATCTCCAAAATATATAAACAGCTCATGCAGCTCAATATTAAGAAAACAAACAACCCAATCCAAAAATGGGCAGAAGACCTAAATAGACATTTCTCCAAAGAAGACATACAGATGGCCAAGAGGCACATGAAAAGCTGCTCAACATCACTAATTATTAGAGAAATGCAAATCAAAACTGCGATGAGGTATCACCTCACACCAGTTAGAATGGGCATCATCAGAAAATCTACAAGCGACAAATGCTGGAGAGGGTGTGGAGAAAAGGGAACCCTGTTGCACTGTTGGTGGGAATGTAAATTGATACAGCCCCTTTGAAGAACTGTGTGGAAGTTCCTTAAAAAAACAAAAATAGAATTACCATATGATCCAGCAATCCCACTACTGGGCGTATACCCAGAGAAAACCATAATTCAAAAAGACACATGCACCCCAATGTTCATTGCAGCATTATTTACAATAGCCAGGTCATGGAAGCAACCTAAATGCCCATCGACAGACGAATGGATAAAGAAGATGTGGTACATATATACAGTGGAATATTACTCAGCCATAAAAAGGAACGAAATTGGGTCATTTGTTGAGATGTGGATGGATCTAGAGACTGTCATACAGAGTGAAGTAAGTCAGAAAGAGAAAAACAAATATCATATATTAACACATATATGTGGAACCTAGAAAAATGGTACAGATGAACTGGTTTGCAGGGCAGAAATTGAGACACAGATGTAGAGAACAAACGTAGGGACACCAAGGTGGGAAAACCACGGTGGGGTGGGGATGGTGGTGTGATGAATTGGGCGATTGGGATTGACATGTATACACTGATGTGTATAAAATTGATGACTGATAAGGACCTGCTGTATAAAAAAATAAATAAAATAAAATTCAAAAAAAAATTTTAAAAAAACCAAAAAAACACACTAGCATTTGAGACTGAAATGTTTATTTAGGAAAGCCAGTGTTTTAAAGGTATTTTCAGAACTTAAAAAATTGCATTTCTCCCAGCCCCCAAAACTGAACTGATTATTAGACATTAATTTGGTGCTAATTTAATCATTTTTGGAACTGGTACCACATAATATTCCTCACTGTGAGCACAAGTGGAAGCCACATGCTTTTTTTTTAGAACTGTGCTATTTCATATATTTATTTATTCATTTAACCAAATTCATTAAGCTCTTGCTATTTATCTGATATCGTTAGGCTAGAGACACAAAAGCAAAACACATTACTCCTTCCCATGAAGAGAGCTCACTGTCTAGTGAGGGAAACTATATTGTTAACAGATAAATTGTGACCCAGTATGGTAAGTGCTGTAAATAAAGTGTAAACCATCAGAGAACCTAAAGGGTGGAACAGCTTATTCTGTCTGAAAGAGGCAGGAAAGGTTGACTAGAATTAGAACAAGTTAGAAGAATTTATGTTTGTGGTCTTGATAGTAATTATTTCCAAAACTTTATTTTGCGTAATAAAGCTGATTATAGGGCCCCAAACTCAAGAGTCTGATTCAGTAGGTTCATTTGTAAGGTATCATCTGTATGTTGAACTAGCATTCCAGGTGATTCTGAAATGGGTTCATGGACCACACTTTGGAAAACATCGAGCCAGAAGTTTATGAACTTGAATCTTACCTGAAATTAACAGAACTGTTAGATCATTCAACTAAATGATTCTAGAAAATTTTTTTAAAGAGATGTGGTTATCAAAAGTGTATCTTGGAATATGTTATTAGGTTTCTACTATTTTTGGATGAACTCAGTTATTAAAACTATGCTTCACAGTTAATGCCTATACATTAAATTTTAGACTCATTGGGAATTCATTATTTGTAGAAGAATGTTAAAAGTCACAGGTTTTTGATAATGTTTAAGTGTGTTTCCCACCAAAATCCAGTTTCACAAAAAGCCAATGAAATGCAAAGTGATATTTTAAAGAATAAGTTTCGATAGATAATTATTTGCATTATATGAGCAGATGAAAATCATTAACAAAAGTTTACTGACATATGGAAGTGTCAGTAAACAAACATATGGAAACAAAAATGCAGTTGTGATTTGCCAGATTTTTGGATCAGACATACCACCATTGGGGGTTACTTGGTTCTTCATTCAGTCTTTTTAATTGAGGGCTTTTGTTTCACTTATAATTAAATTATTAGTACGTTTTATTTCAGTAAATCTTATATCAAGATTAATATTTACCAGCTACAAAAGAAGGAAAAAATGATAAACCCCAGTGAGAGGGGTTAACAGTTATATAGGCCAAAGAGACAGTGAAACAATTTCTAATGCTAGTAAATACCATAGTTCTTTCTCATATTTTGCCACTTGTTTTCGTAAGATGGCCTCCCTTTAATGTAGTTTAATTTATAGCAGTGCGGTTTTTAACCCTTTTGCCACTAGATGTCACTAGACTAAAACAGTTGGTAAGCTGGTTGAAACTTGCTACAACTTGTGGCAATATTTGCAAAAGCCTTTGGTTAATTAAGTTTACTCTGTACCATCTGGGTTTCTCATAAAACCAGGTCACAGCTTGCTTCAAGCACAAGCTGGCTGGAAAATATACATGTTCTGTGACACATTAGCAATCTATAATTAGTTATTTTAGTGTTTATCAGGACAGAAAAAGAAAAAATTTACTACCACAGGAAACTTGCAGTGACCTTAATTTTTTGAAGAGAAACTCTGTTTTCAGTGTATCACTGTACTCAAATGTTTATCACATAAAAGATTTCTGAAGAATTGGGATTGTGTCTTAATTATCTCTAATTTCCCAGGGGCTACCACAAAGCTTGGCACTTGTAGGTATTCAGTAAATGTTATTAAGCATTAGGGTAGTATAGGAGATGTCAGAGGGAAAAAAGGCCACAATCCTCCTCTCAAAAAAGTCTCATTTGGGAGACAATCTACAAAAACATATGCCCACAGCACAGGGTAGTGTGTATGTACCAAATGAGTACTGCAGTTGTTAAATTCTGTGGGATTCCAGAGGGTCAGTAGCTCTTGGGAGCTAGGGACAGTGATTAAAGGTGTCTTCAAGAAAGGGTATTTAGAGATGAAAAGGGAGGGCAGGTACAAATGAAGAAAGCAATGGCCAAGGTTCAAGGGTAGGAAAATGTGGGCAGTAAAGATTCAGAAGGATTAACAACTCAAGGGCTCTGAATTTAAGGCTTAATATTGGACTTAGTATTTTTTAGGGGGGACATTAAAGGATATTGGAGTGGGGGAATAATAATCCGTTTGGTAATGTTTTGTAATTTACAAAACACTAGCACTTGAAGAAAGGTGAGTTAGAGATGATTACTGTTTGATTTTAAAATGCTTCTGTTCTAAAGTCTATTAAAAACATTTCTATTTTAAAAGAGATAATCTAGATAGAGGGCTAAGCATTGTGCCTGGTACTTAGTAAACCCTCAATAAATGATCCTTGTTAATAATAATATTATTAAATCAGAAAAAATGTTAGGGTCATTCTACAAAGTAACTGACTACTGTTCTTCGTAAGAGTCAAAGTCATGAAGGACAAGGAGTGACTGAAGAATTGTCATAGATGGGAGGAGACTAAGGAGACCTGTAATGTGGGGTCCTGAAATGGATCCTAGAATAGAAAAGGACAATAGCAAAAAAAAAGGGAATTTGAGTAAGGTGTGTAGTTTAGTTGATTGCATTGTACCAATGTTAATTTCCTGGTTTTGATCATTGTACTATGGTTGTGTACTGTGTTAATACTAGGGGAAGCTGGTGAAGGGCATATAGAGGAATCCTATATTTCATGCAGTTTTTCTTAAAGTTATTTTAAAAATTAAAAGTTTAAAAATATAGTAATGGCTTAGAAAATGTTGCAATTCTATATTTGAACTGGATGTTCTACTGAGGTCAGATGTTAGAAGAAAAGTTTTACAATCTCCTACCTTGTAGAATCTTTAGGATGGACAGCTACTAGGATGGCTTAAGGCAAGAGTGAGTTCCCTTGAAGACAAGGGAGGAGAACTTCTGAAGAACCTCAGTCCATTTTAACACCTCTAGACATATTGTAGCTAATACATAAAATTTTCCAGTGTCTCGGTCTTTAAGGCCACTTGAAATTTGGCTCTTCAAACTGTAATTTAATACCCTCAGCCCCCTTTTCAGGATGTTCATAGTAATCTAATGAGGCTTCCCAGGGCTTTGCCATCAACCCATACACTGTATTTTAATAAGAAAGGATTTCTTACAGCATTCTACCTATGAGCCTTTCTATATATTTCATCATCTTTACTCAGATTACCTGTGGGCCAGAACAACAGTGGAGGAACATCTCGTGTTTGTAGAGGTGTTGGGTATAATTAAGTTCTAAAATCAGTGCAAGAATTTTATATTTACTTATAACCTTGGAAAATTTTTAAAATTATCAATAAAGCATACTTTGAAATATTTATGCTCCTGTACTTTAAATGTTTAGGATAAAAGGAAAGTCTGCATGCACA